>NC_135233.1:1041237805-1042487805 GCF_051348905.1 Ranitomeya variabilis
GGCGTGCACCTGAGCAGGGTCCCTTCCTGCTTAGGTGGGCGACGCCACGGCCTGGTGTTCATGGGAGGGCTGCAGCAGTGGTTACCGGCAGAGGTGCTGGGATGAGGAGGTCCTGGGATGAGGAGGTCCTTGGATGAGGAGGTCCTGGGATGAGGAGGCGCAGTGAGAGGTATGGCATCAGAGGGGTCCCTTTCCCCGGTGAGGTGATGCAGCAGCCCGGTAAGCAGCAGAGCCGGGTGAATATTGTTGTTAGCTCCTCTTCTCGCAAGCATGCTGCACCATGTGACCTTACTTGTCACGTGATGTTCTGATGTCAGAAGGGGAAAGTGCAGGGCCATATTGGAATCCGGGATGGCGCAGTCGTTTCTGCCCCGTATAGAGCACTTGTCCTCCCGGGTGATCTGTGTGCTGGGATGTAACCCGGGGCCCATGACCTTACAGGGCACTAACACATACCTGTTGGGCACCGGCCGGAGGAGGATTCTCATAGACACAGGAGAGCCATCAGTACCAGAATATATCAACACTCTGAAGCAAGTCCTGCAGGACTCCAGCACTGCCATCCAAGAAATCATCGTCACTCACTGGCACCTCGACCACTCCGGGGGCATAACGGACATATGCAGAGATATCATGTTGTTAGCGGTGGTGGCGGCCATCTTCCCGAGGCCGCGGGTGCGCAGATGAAGCGCTCTGCTTCCCGGGGCTTCAGGAAAATGGCCGCGGGAGGCCGCGCGTGCGCAGATGGAGATCGCGGCGGCCATTTTCCTGAAGCCCCGGGAAGCAGAGCGCTCCATCTGCGCACGCGCGGCCTCCGGAAGATGGCCGCCACCACCGCTAACAACAGGATTCACCCGGCTCTGCTGCTTACCGGGCTGCTGCATCACCTCACCGGGCAAAGGGACCCCGCTCACTGCGCCTCCTCATCCCCGCACGTCTGCCGCCGCACCTCTGCCACCGCACCTCTGCCACCGTACCTCTGCCGCCACTGTAAGCCTGCATTGCGACTATTAGACGCACCCCCCATTTTTCCCCCTTTTTTGGGGGGGAAAAAGTGCGTCTTGTAGTCCGAAAAATACGGTATATATGCAGGGGCTGAATTATACTATATGACGGGGCTGAATTATATTCTCTGAGGGGTTACATTATACTCAGGGGGTTACAATATATTCTGTGGGATGGCTGCATTATACTCTGGAGTGGCATCATTATACTATATGCGGGCTGCATTATACTGTATCGAGGACTATGAGGAATACATTATACTATATGAAGAACTATGGTGTGCATTATACTATGGGAAGTGAATTGTGCTACATGGATGACAATGACGGGGCATTATACTATATGGAGCACTATGAGGAATGTATTATACTATTTGAAGGACTGAGGAGTGCATTATACTATATGAAGGACTGTGGCAGTACATTATACTATATGGAGGACTAAGGAGTGTATTATACTATATGGAGGAATTGCAGTGTATTTTAATATATGGAGGACTGAGGAGTGTATTATACTATATGGAGAAATGAGGAGTGTATTATAATATATGGAGTACTATGGGGTGTATTATACTAAACAAGCAAAATGCTGCCTATTCATCGAGTGATTGGATTGTTTATGCGGGAACAGAAATCCTTGTTCTCGGCAGCACATCGCCGGTGTAAACTGTAGATGTGCTGCTGATAACATGATACTGTATGGGGACAGATTGATCTAATTGTGATTGTTCTGTTCCCTTCATTCTTTCTCAGTTGGTGTAAAGAGGCCGGGAAACAAGCGAACAACTTCAGTATTGTCGATCAAACTCATTTAGCGGCCTGAGATCAGTGCATGTAAATACAGCAGAAATGCTTCACAGGGAGACCAGGCAAGGATGATGACAGTTGTAGTTAGCACCCGGCCCCTGGGAATAGCGCTAACTCTACTGCTTTTCCCAGCCGCCAAAGCATTTAATTCTGGTATGTGTAATGATTTTTAGGGTTGATGTCAGCTGCTATCAATCCCTGGTGTAAGTAATGGAGAGGTGTCTATCAGACACCCCCACTACTAGCCCAGGCGTGGCGAGATCCAGCGACTATGAAGAACAGGGACGGTAGTAACAATACCGCTCTTCACAGTCGCCGAGCTCAGCGCAAGACTATCTGAAGAGTGGTGACGTTACTGAGATACTGATGTCACTGATGTGACTCTTCAGAGTCACCGAGTCTCGTGCTGTGCAGCGGAACCAAAAGTGGCTGTAGGCAAAGTTTATGGAGCATCAGAATGAGGTTCCATAGCCTTTGGTCATCTCAATCCCGTTATTATCTACGAGATCCAGTTATGTAGGTAAGGTAGCGGCTTTTCTTGGTACTGCAACTAAAGGTACCTTCACACGAAACGACTTTGTAACGATATCGCTAGCGATCCGTGACGTTGCAGCGTCCTCGCTAGCGATATCGTTTCGTTTGACACGCAGCAGCGATCAGGATCCTGCTGTGATGTCGCTGGTCGCTGAATAAAGTCCAGAACTTTATTTGGTCGTCCGATCGCCGTGTATCGTTGTGTTTGAAAGCAAAAGCAACGATACCAGCGATGTTTTACACTGGTAACCAGGGTAAAAATCGGGTTACCAAGCGCAGGGCCGCGCTTAGTAACCCGATGTTTACCCTGGTTACCAGCGTAAAAGTAAAAAAAACAAACAGTGCATACTCACCTGCGCGTCCCCCAGCGTCTGCTTCCTGACACTTACTGAGCGCCGGCCCTAAAGTGAAAGTGAAAGCACAGCGGTGACGTCACCGCTGTGCTGTTAGGGCCGGAGCTCAGTCAGTGTCAGGAAGCAGAGGCTGGGGGACGCGCAGGTGAGCATGTACTGTTTGTTTTTTTTACTTTTACGCTGGTAACCAGGGTAAACATCGGGTTACTAAGCGCGGCCCTGCGCTTAGCAACCCGATGTTTACCCTGGTTACCCGGGGACCTCAGCATCGTTGGTCGCTGGAGAGCGGTCTGTGTGACAGCTCCCCAGCGATCAAACAGCGACCCTGCAGCGATCGGCATCGTTGTCGCTATCGCTGCAGCGTCGCTTCGTGTGAAGGTACCTTAAAAGCAATAAATAGGACTGAGCTGTAATGCTGGATACAGCTATAATTATATGTTATGTAGTCGTGTTACATTCCCCTCACTTCTTGTAACCTACAAGTGTACAAAGATATTATACAGTCACCATGTGACAAGTGGGCCTGTGTAACTTGAAATGCCAGGGCTGAATTTTAGTCCCAGTCCGGCCCTGGGTGTGATTGTAGCATGTTTGAAAGCAGAGGGGAAGGTACCAGAAGTCAGTGATAGATTGAAGAGATGGGTTAGGGATGGGATTAGTGCGGTGAGGTTGGGGAGGAGGTGGGAAGGGATGGGGTCTAGTGCACAAGTGGAGAGGTGTGATTTAGAGAGAAGGTGAGCAAGCTGTCCTTCAGTGATTTTGGACATGGAAGTTATGGGGTTAGGGCTTTTGTCTGGCATACAAAAGGGTTGTGGTGGTTTGACAACAAAGACTTGCCTTGTTTGGTCTATCTTATTTTTGAAGTGTGTGGCAAAGTCCTCAGCAGAGATTAAGGAAGTCTTAGGGGGTAGTGGTGGGCGGAGGAGGGAATTAAAGGTGTTGAACAACTGTTTGGGAATGTAGGACAGAGAAGATACAAGGGATGTGAAATAGGCCTGTTTAGCAGAGGTGGGCTATCTTGAACACTGTGTTCCGAGCATAATAATCTTATTTATATGGCCATATTACTGCACCTTAAGAGAAAAGGGGAGAACTTGCAGAGTAACAGCACAAACCAAATTACTATTAGGCCTCACTCACATGTCTGTGCTGCACATACTGTATGTGTTCGGTCAGTGTTTTTAATGGATAGAACACATACCCATTATAATCTATGGTGCTATTCACATTTCCGTGTTCCTTTTTTCAGTATCATGGATGACAAGAGCCAATTCAGTGTAAAATCTGCGTAGCATCTGTATTTAACATCGCAATGTATAAGACCGCATTCACACGCTCAGTATTTTACATCAGTTTATATTAGGAGAGGAACAATCAGAGGAAAAGTATAATAGAAACATGTCACCACTTCTGTATTTATCACCCACTCCTGGTTTTGACTTACAAATACTGATGTAAAATACTGAACGTGTGAACATGGCGTAAGAGAAGCTTTTTCATTTATTTATTTTTTTATCCATCCATGAAAAACTCCGATGACACTCTGTTGGTAAAAACGGACACACTGACCAAACACCCATAAAACAGATCCAAAAATCTGATGACATCGGTGCCATTTTTTTATCATGAAAAATACTGACATGTGAATGAGGCAAAACTGACAGCAACCCACAAAATGGAAGCAGAGTTTATAATGGATGCTGCCTGGAAAGATAGTTTGTGCTTTTTAGTTTAAAATCAAGAGCAGTGACTACGAGCAAACCCAGACGGATAAGCAGCTCCTCCTGACCCAAGAATTGGGCAGCTGCCACCCCTGAGCGCGTAGGTGAGGATTTTATTGAAAACTGACTTGTCGCTTGGTTGAGCAATTTCCAAAACTCCTGTCAATAAAAATCTGTGTTTAAAAAAAAAAAATCTATATAATTTTCTTCTTTTTCAAATACCTTTTCTTTGTGTAAGCAAAAGAGAAATCACTGCCTACTGAGCCAGTAATAATGCAGATGATTCAGTAGCTGAATGTTTACAGGCCATTTAATTCTACCTTTTCCTCTGCACTAGGTTCTATTTCTGTGATGGGGAAAAATCTCATTGCATCGAAAAATATTGCATGTTTATTTTTTCTATTTTTCAGCACTTGGAATAATTTTTTTTGCTTTCAGTAAAAGTATATGATTAAGTGAGTGTTGTCATTAAAAATGTTTTTAAAAAATTCTCAAACGACTGTGTCTACACTAATAAAAAGTTATGGCATTTGTGAGAAGAGTAGGAAAAAAGCTAAAGCACAAAAATGAAAAATTGCCCCTTTATGAAGGGGTTAGGAGTAGTTTGTCTATAATTCCTAATGTCTCAGTATAATACAACATAGGAAGTCAGATGATAATCCCAGTGCCGTTCCTGGCAGAAATGGGTGACAACAGATATGGATAATACTATATAGACAGATAGAAATACTACAATCTGTCTTCTTTTGTGGTTTCCAAGTCTTGAGATTTCTTCATCATCCGATCTAAGACAAGACTCGCGGTTTTTAAGGAAAATATTTCATTGATGGCAGACATTCATCACTGTGATGATGGGGACGGTAAATCACCGCCTGGTCCTCAGCTTTGATTACAAGTAGTTAATAGAGGGATTGCCTCTGTTTGATTTCCGACCAATGTAATTTACATTAACGAAGTGTAACCTTCAAGGTCATACTGTTCATGGTAAGAAATACTACCTGGCATGTCACTTTATGCCGCGTTCCAAATCATTATGAAAATTGGATGAGTATCACAAAGATGTAATTTTTGGTTTTTCAAATAAGCTCTTGGATGGTTTGTATTTCGGGGCTCATTGAATCACTGAAATCAATCTCATACAACAGTGACTAGTTTGCCAGGTGAGCCTGTGGCGCCCCCACTGCCGCAGGGCCGAGGGGTACCCGGTACCGGGCCTCCGAGTCTCTGCTCTGGGGTTGTCACGGCGGCTAGGCCCCGGTCCGTGACCCTGCCGTGGGGCGCTCAGTGAATAACAGGTGTGGATGATGGTGGTGACGCTGTAGTGGTGCAGTGCAGTAAATAACGAGGACACCAGGTTGCAGTCTCTTTACCTCTTTACTGAAGATCTCTGAGTCCTCAGTCCGGAATACGGTTCACCAGGCTGCGCAAGTCCGGCCGGTCCAATGGCACCTCCAGAGTTCTCTTCACAGGTGGAAATCGGTGCCTTCCTACTAGCGCTATGTGTTGTGGTCCTTCCCTGCTGTGCTTACGGAAAGTCCCCCACAACTGTTGTGTCTGTTTCTTAAGTTCCCTCACAACTCGATTAGATGATGTTCTGCTAATCCTCCGTCCCTCCCTGGTGTTCTGGTCGGGACGGCACCCGTTTGACGGGTAGGCTTGGAGCTCTTCCGGGACCCTAGAGTCGCCCCTCTCCACAAGTTGCCCCCCAAGACTGCATAGGTGATATGTGTTAGACAGCCCGCCTTAGACTGACTGTCCTGCCGCTGTTTGGAGTATTGCTTGAAGCTGAATGTTATTCTACTCCCTCGGCGTTCCGGCCACCGGTAGTGCGCCTCAGTAGGATGTTGCTTCGGTCTTACAGCACGACTCCTACTGGTATTTCTCCTTTGCGTGATCTCATTTCTCACTCAGCACAATCTATCTCTCTTCTAATCCTTTCTAGGGCACCGCCGCTACCCGGAGCAGGCACGGTCCCGTTACGTTCGTTCTTGTTGCCAAGCCCCTGTCAGGATCCCACCCCTGACAGAGACCCTACTGTCTCTTCCCCTACAACACCCTCTGCCACAAGGTGTTGCCTGGTTCCAACCCAGTCAGCTTTCTGATCTAACTTCCTGCCTGACCCCCAGTTTACCCACTATGGTGGGGAGTGGCCTAATGAATAGCACCCTTAGCTCCCCCCGGAGGCCCAGCTGTGAAATGTATTGGTGTCTGTGATACCTGATCCGATGAACTCCTTCAGTGCCATCAGACGCACCATAGCTCCCCATAGTGGCGGAGCCACAGTACTGCAACGACCAGGACTCTGGGGCGCTGCAAGCCCAGTTAAAGGAAAACTACTTAAAAGCTCGCTCACGCCAGTGTATACATCAGACAAGTGCTACCATTTTTTTTTTATAGCACTGTCATTTTGCTCCCCTTCTTCCAGAGGTATAACTTTTTTTTATTTTTCAGCCAATATGGCCGTGTAAGGTCTTGTTAACAGCCGCAAGTTGATCGCTATTCCACTTGCGGCTGTTAGGGGCACATGACAGCTGATCAAATCAGATATCATGTGCCTGAAAAGATGCGGGCTCAGCGCCGGAGGCCGCATAAAACGGAGGGAGGTGACCTATGACGCACCTATACGTCACAGGTCGTGAAGGATTTAATGCCAAAATTCAACAAATGACCATTTTCAGTTCTTTACAACCTACAAAATGTTTGAAAACTCAGTTGTGCAGAATAATTTGGAATTATGCAATTTGAGTTTTTTTAGTTTTGAAAACAAAAAAAAATACTATTATCATTGGCAGGTTTGTCCTATAAAATGTGATTTATCCTCTACGGTTTATGACATGAACATTATATGGACTCATTTGCATTGACCATTTAAGAAAATCAGAGAAAAATAGCATTTGCATAATAAATTGAAATGCAGTGTATGTTTTATCTGCAGTAGTATAGTGTATGTGATATTCATCTATGTAATCTACGTAATCTATTTCCGTCTGATGCCCAGAGAGTATTGGGCACAGGTTTTGCTAGTTTTCAAATCGCTGTCTCACAACTGTACCCAACAGTGTGCACAAGCCCTAATGTCATGGAGAGTGTGTCTGTGAAGGGTCATTCCCAATGTTGGAAGTTATTGCTGATCGCTGGTTGTCCGCTGTTCTCTGCTATTCACATATTATTATTATTTATTCATTGTTATAGCACCATTTATTCCATGGCGCTTTACATGTGAGGAGGGGTATACATAGTAAAAACAAGTACAATAATCTTAAACAATACAAGTTATGACTGGTACAGGAGGAGAGAGGACCCTGTCCGCGAGGGCTCACAATCTACAAGGGATGGGTGAGAATACAGTAGGTGAGGGTAGAGTTGGTCATGCAGCGGTTTGGTCGATCGGTGATTACTGCAGGTTGTAGACTTGCCGGAAGAGGTGGGTCTTCAGGCTCTTTTTGAAGGTTTCGATGGTGGGTGAGAGTCTGATGTGTTGGGTTAGAGAGTTCCAGAGTAGGGGTGATGAGCGAGAGAAATCTTGTATGCGATTGTGGGAAGAGGAGATAAGAGGGGAGTAGAGAAGGAGATCTTGTGAGGATCGGAGGCTGCGTTTCGATAAGTACCGGGAGACAAGGTCACAGATATACATACTCAATAAATGGAGCGTTGATCAGAGGCCATGTATACTCACTGACTTAGATGAGACATTTAAGAACCCTGTTTTTGTGATTGGTGGGGGTCCCAGTGTTGGGATAGGTTGTAACTTTCAATTCAAGGTAGAACCCCTTAAGCATGGCTACTTACGTTATGGAGTGACTGTTCTGCAGTAATTGACAGCCAAGCTGCAGTATCTGAGAACGGCAACCACCTAGTGTATGGAGCCCTTCTATTTTGGCTCAAGACATTGTATATATCTAGTGGCTTCCAGGTCTCATAACAGCTGATTGTTGCTGATTCCGGGGTTGGAACATCCACAGATTTCATACTACTGACCTGTCCAATAGCTAGTTGTTTAAGATGTTAGCCACGGACAACCCCTTTAAAGAAGACATATCACTAGTTCAAAAATAGCCTGTTTTTGTTCTTATATTATTCCCACGACTCCCATGTACAGTATATCACAAAAGTAAGTACACCCCACACATTTTTGTAAATATTGTATTATATCTTTTCATGGGACACCACAGAAGATCAGACACTGTGATACAATGTACAGTAGCCTGTGTACAGCTTGTAGCAACAGAAATCCCATATACATATTTGAAAAACAGGGGTAGCGACACAAATTGTGGCTCCCTCCATCCGACCCCCCTTATTCCCACTCATCTTCTGGTAAGCATTGCACCTTTTGCTAGTTACTTCCGCACTTTATATGAAAGATAGACAGGTGTTACTTTATCCTTAGTCACTTTATGGATGCATGCTGACCTCCAGGTGTCCACTTTTGGATGCACTGCTCCCTCAGGGTTATGGTCTTTGGACCTTTATGTTATTTTTTCAGGGACTCATGTGCAATGTGAGGTGGTGATAGGTAGGGGGTGGGGTATATAGCAATCTGCATTGTTTATGGCTCTTTATGTACTGTTGAGATGTTTTATCTTTTCTATGAATTAATAAAGTTATATGACTATTTTTACCAGATGTAATCAGTTTGCTCCTTTTTCTCCTATTTTTGTCTGTGTACAGCTTGTGTAACAGTGTAAATTTGGTGTGACCGCTAAATAACTCACCACACAGCCAATAATGTCTAATCCGCTAGCAAAAAAAAGTGAGTACACCGCTAACTGAAAATAGCCAAATTGTGCCCAATTAGCCATTTTCCCTCCCCGGTGTCATGTGACTCATTAGTGTTACAAGGTCTCATGTGTAAATGAGGAGCCAATGCGGTAAATTTGGTCTTATTGCTCTCACACTCTCTGACACTGGCCACGGGAAGTTCAGGAGGGCGCCTCATGGCAAATAACTCTCCGAAGATCTGAAAAGAATTGTTGCTTAAAATTATGATTGCCGAAGCTATAAGAAGATTGCCAACACCCCAAAACTGAGGTGCAGCTCGGCGGCCAAGACTATACAGCGGTTTAACAAGACAGGTTCCACTCAGGGCTGGCCTCACCATGGTCAACCAAAGAAGTTGAGTGAATGTGCTCAGCGTTATATCAAGAGGTTGTGTTTTCACAATAGATATACGAGTGCTGTCAGCATTGCTGCAGAGGATAAAGTGATGATGGGTCAGTCTGTCAGTGTTCTGGCCATACGCCGCACCCGCCATCGAATTGGTCTGCATTGCTGTCGTCCCAGAAAGAAGCTATATTCATCTTCTAAAGATGATGTACAAGAAAGCCCCCGCAGCTTGCGAAGACAAGCAAACTAAAGACAAGGATTACTGGAACCATGTCCTGTGGCCTGATGAGACCAATATAAACTTATTTGGTTCAGATGGTGTCAAGCGTGTGTGGCGGCAACCAGCTGAGGAGTACAAAGACAAGTGTGCCTTGACTACAGTCAAACATGGTGGTGGGAGTGTCATGGTTTGGGTCTGCATGAGTGCTACTGGCTGTGGGGAGCTACAGTTTATTGAGGGAGCCATGAAAGCCCACATGTACTGTGACTTACTGAAGCAGAGCATGTTCCCCTCCTTTCAGAAACTGGGCCGGAGGGCAGTATTCCAACATAACAACCCCAAACACACCTCCAAGATGACCACTGCCTTGCTAAGGAAACTGAGAGTAAAGGTGCTGGACTGGCCAAGCATGTCTCCAGACCTAAACGCTATTGAGTATCTGTGGAGCGTCCTCAAGCGGGAAGTGGAGAAGTGCAAGGTCTCTAACATCCACCAGCTCCGTGATGTCATCATGGAGAGGAGTGGGATAGGATTCCACTGGTAGCCTGTGATGCTCTAGTGAACTCCGTGCCCAAGAGAGTTAAAGCAGTGCTTAAACATAATGGTGGCCACACAACATATTGGCACTTTGGGCACAATTTGGCAATTTTCACTTAGGGGTGTATTCACTTCTGTTGCCAGTGGTTTAGACAGTAATGGCTGTGTGTTGAGTTATTAGAGGGCACAAAATTTACACTGTTATACAAGCTGTACACTGACTAATGTACATTGTATCACAGTGTCTGATCTTTAGTGATGTCCCATAAAATGATATAATAAAATATTTGTGTGAGGGGTGTACTCACTTTTGTGTATATTCTGTTTTACTAAGAGGGCGTGGCTCACAGGATTCTCTTGGGGCGTGTCTTTAGGTGGCTCTATATTATTACTCTAAATTTGCACTAAATATAGAGATCTATATCTCTGGAACAGTATGGCAGATTTGAAAAAAATAGTTTCTTACTCGGGGAGCAGAGGGAATAAATTAAGAGCAAAAACTGCCAACTTTTGAACTGGTCACAGGTCTTCTTTAAATTGATAAAAAGTATAGATGAAAGGGGCTGGACACCAATATCATCAATGTAATGTGTATGGGGGCCTTTTAACCCTCCTCTTACATGGTCTGTTGGAGGAGTGTAGGGAGTGTCAATTTTAGCGCCTGACCCTTTTTTTCATTCAGAATAGATGGATTTCTCTGCTCTTCTTTTTGAAAACACATGGGCATCCAGCTGAGTCGAGCCCAAATGTTCCTGTGTATGGGGGAGTAGGAAAGATAGCTGACGGCCAAGTGATTGTTTGTCCGGAATGCCATCTAATTTCTACAGGGCTCTTGAAAAAAATGCATGAATCTCAAAAAAATAAAGCTGTAGATTTACCGATAAAACAAAACCTGTGACATGATTGTGTTAGAAGAAATGGGGCCCCATATGCCAAATGCTGTGTCTGAAGGAGCTGTGATATAACGCATCTGTTCTCTTGTGGTTAAATATGTGTTGGTGGTTCCCTCACAATCTGTTCTTGTTTATTTTTGAGTTTCCTTCTTGATGTTTATGTGTGTTCAGCCTCCACAATCCCACTGACATGCTGCTCACAACACAGGGACAATGTCGGTGTAATGAGCCATCTCCGAAATGTTCCCCACACTCACATATTCTAATGACGGGTAATATTGTGCCATCGCAGACTGTGCTGACCATGCTGAACCAGAAATTAACAAGGAATGCATTCAGTATTGGACAGGCCACCCACAGCATGAGAGGATCTCCCGGTGGGCACAGGTGTTGACACAGTCATAGCCAGCATAAGACAGGTGTGAGTGACATCTGTATCTGTGCCTGCCGTTCCTGTCTCTGCTTCTGTCGCCAGGTGGCCTTTCACTCATGTTAAAGGAATTATTCTAGTTCTGTGTCATCTAGGACTTGTAGTTCTGTTTGTGCTGGGAGATCAAGAGCTAAGTTTTGACAGTGTTTGCTTCCTCCCGTTTGGCCTAATTGGGGCTGCAAACTGTTTAAGCTCCTGAAAGCCTGCTGTCCATTGCCAGTTATAATTTGACAAGCTCCAGTGAACAGCTTAGTATCCTGCTTTGCTTCCCAGTTGAAATTCCTGATTTTGACCTCGGCTTGCTTTTTGACCACTCTTGTGCCTTACGATTTTATCCCTGCATTGACCTCCTGGTTCTGATCTGGTAACTGGACCAGTCTTCCTATGGCATCGGACCGCAGAATATTACTTTTTATCCATCCATGAGAATACTTCTTATTGCACTACAGTATTCCCTTTATTTACCTATGAAGAGTGATGTCTTTCCATGCAGATATGATGTGACATAGGTGTTTACTAACCCCCCAAATGACATTTAGTCTAGGCTGCTAAATACATGTAAGGAGATTTAATATACTTACCATGTGGTGGATTTATGATGTGTTTTTGCCTACATAATGTGTTGGATACTGCACAGTACACTTTGCTTACATTTATTTAATGTGACTTTGAACACTGCTGTAAATTGGGGCAATACTCAGCTATTCAATCTAGTATTTTCTGTTTGCAGACCTCATTTTTATCTAATGCAGCTTGGCACACGGAGGAAGATTTTTTACCTTCCTTTTTCATTTGTTTTGATTATACTTAATTAATAGTGGTAGAGTTGTTACCATACTGTTTACCATGAATGATTTGTCTCTCAGTTTGCTTGTCAGACTATCTTGTGTCCTTGTGTCATGACCATTTCCCAATTTTATTCTATGTAATGGTTGTTTGATAAAGTTTTTCTACTTTTATTATAGGCACTGTTGAAGGGACCTTTCTTCCAACCGGTTGGTTCATATAATACATGAACTAAAGGTCCATTTCCACAGACTATTTCACACTCTTTCACACTTCCATCAAAATGTTGAAAAGACGGATCCTGTGCAGATTGTAAAAAACGGATGCACTGGATCCGTTTTTTTGACAGATCCATAGCATTTTCCAAGCGATCTGTAGCATCACTTGGAAAACTGATTGACAGGTTGGACACACTTGTCAAACATAGCGTTTGACAAGTGTGACCAACTTTTTACTATTGATGCTGCCTATGCAGCATCAATAGTAAAAAGGTATAATGTTGAAAATGATTAAAAAAAAAATCTTGATATTCTCACCTTCCGGCGTCTCTCGCAGCCTTCCCGATGCTTTTGAAGCTTGCAATGCTCCTGTTCCCAGTAATGCCTTGCAAAGTGACCCCATCACCCTTTTCAATCAATGAGAAAGAAAGTTCTCCCTCTAACTTTCTTCATGGCAAGTATATCCTTTACCTCAAAAACATTGTCGGTACTAACAGGTTGAGGGATAGAGTCGGGTGCAGGATGGAAATGAATACATACCACAGGTTTAAGGAGAGAGACGTGGAAGGCATTCGGAATACGGAGTGAGGCTGGTAACCTTAATTTGTAGGTAAAGTTGTTGACACGTCTGAGGATCTCAAAAGGACCAATGTATTGAGGACCCAGTTTGTAGTAGGGAATTTTCAGTCTAATATATTTGGAGGAGAGCCAAACCTTATTGCCAGGAAGATAAGGTGGGGAATCCAAGCGCCTCTTATCTGCATGTCTTTTCATCCGCTCACCAGCTTTTTCAAGCGCTCCTTTAGGGTATGTGCACACGTCAGGATTTCTTGCAGAAATTTCCTGAAGAAAACCGGAAATTTTCTGCAAGAAATCCGCATGTTTCTTTTTGCGTTTTTTTCCCGTTTTTTTCGCGTTTTTTTTAGCATTTTGCAAGCGTAATTAGCTTGCAGAATGCTAAAGTTTTCCAAGCGATCTGTAACATCGCTTGGAAAATTGATTGACAGGTTGGTCACACTTGTCAAACATAATGTTTGACAAGTGTGACCAACTTTTTACTATAGATGCAGCCTATGCAGCATCAATAGTAAAAGATAGAATGTTAAAAATAATTAAAAAAATTAAAAAAATGCTTATACTCACCTTCTGCAGACAGCCGATCTCCTCAGCGGCGTCCGTTCCTATAGATGGTGTGTGCAGGACCTTCGATGACGTCGCAGTCACGTGAGAGAGAGAGGCGAGCTTCCTAGAGTGGACCTTCTGGATCGCGGTATCGTACACCCACTGGGCAAGCTAACCAGATGAAACCAACCCCTATACAGGGATCGTTAGGGGCAGGGTCAGGGGTTCCAGTACCTCGACAGTCGGTACCAAGAGGGCAGCTCGTAGAGAGATAAAAGCCAAAAACAGAACAAAATAATAAAGGAAAGGGGAGGTACTGAAGAGACGGGGAGAAAGAATACCACAGGACACCGACCGACAGAGACAGGAGGGATGCAAGAATCAGGGGACAAGGTCAAAGACCAGAAGGAATACCAGAGACAGGTGACCACTAAGGACAGATGGGGAGGACAACAAGTGTAGTAGAGACGTAGGAAGAACAGGGAAACAGGCAACAGGGAAGGCACAAAAAGGATCCAAGCCACTGAAAGACGAGTGACCTCAAGCGAGACAGAGACACAGGAAAACCAGATATCAAGGGCCTGAATACTGGCACGGAAAGTAACACAGTAATCAGGCACCTCCACTAAGGGAGGGCGGCCTGATATAACTGTCAGCGAGACTCCATTGGCCAGGAGGAACTTCCGGGTCGGGAGCCCACAGTGGTTAAAGGTGCAGGCAGTGCATGCGGCTGCGTCCTAGTGCTCATGCACGAGACCCGAGGTATCGCCGCCGAACGTGAGGCCGAGAGTGCAGGAGGAGTCTGCCATGATCCCCGCCCAGCAGCACGCCAGGTCGCAGGTGCGAGGAGGTGAGTACCGGGGAACCGGGTGGGCATAAGCCTAGAAATTGGCTGCAAACTGGAGGATATGGTTCCCGGCTTCGATCTGGAGGATATTATGTACTATGTATTGCTGTGAGTTGAACATTAAAGAGACACTGTAGGCAATGGTGCGGTCGCCCATGGCAACTTGTTTCGGAGGTGGACTGGCGTGTTTATCACCTGTTTTTGTGAGTTGAACATTAGAGACATTTTGCTTTGAACTTTGCTGGGTCACTCCATCATCACTGCATAGGGTGCTACCGCTGCACTACAAAGCGCATGGCGGTAGTAGGGTATGTGTACATGGCGCTAGTAGGGTGTATGCACATGGCACTAGTAAGGTATGTGCACATGGTGTTAGTAGCGCATGTGCACATGGCGGCTTTTAGACCCTTGTGCACCTATTAAGTTTCCCAGTTGAAGCCTCTTCAGGAAAACAGCAGTCATTTTCCTTGAGAGGTTTTTAATCTATACTTTCGAAACAACATTGCTGTCCTATTAAGTGATTGACAGTTCTCCCTATATGACTCCATTCATAGATAGCTGTCAGTCACTGAGTAGGACCGCCAACTGGACTCATGCGTACAAACAGCAATGAGTTATACTGAATATTTTCCAACAAACTTTTATATAATTTTGCTCATCTTCTCCTTCTCTATACCATGCTTTCCACAGATCAGACTGCATGTACAACATTACAAGTTTATTTTACATATTTTTCCTTCCATTCTTTTGCAAAAAAGTGAAAGGAGGCCCCTGGGTTGTTCACATAACTTCATCCTGCTTTCTTACTTGTCTACCTTTGGAGAAAAACCTTTTAATCTAAGGTTGACTTCAAGATCAGGAATCAGGATGCATCTACTAAAATGATTGGCTTAAGCTTAAAAAAGGCAAATCCATTAGTGAGGCAGATGAAATGATAATTGACGGTGAAGGGAGGACAGGCGTTCTAGAAAACGAATGACTGATGCTTTAATCTACACCTGAAATATTCACGCCAATTTAATCATCAAGTCAGAGAATTGACTGCCATCATTTTTAAACTAGGAAAACAATAGAAAGTTAGATCTCGTCTATAATTAATTAGTGAAAAGCTTAGATACTCAACCATTAGTCACACTGACCAAAAGAGGTGAGGTCTTTTGCTTTATGAATTTCTAAAACAATTCTATCCACATTTTCACAGTGAAATTCTACACCAGGAGTTGCAATGTTAATGTTCAGTTTCTTCAAGGGATACAAGAAGTTGATGGCAGTGTAAGTAATTAACAGGTTCTAACTCTTTAACTACTGTATATTGCGTGAAGCTTATGGGGCATGTATGTGTAAGGTGCACAGGGTGGTAGTCATGGTCGAGGGGCTGCTGTCACCCACACCCTGGCACCCCACAAGTAAATAATGTCCCGTCTGTCGTGTGGTCTGTGGATAAAAGTCACTTTTGATCCTGAGGACTAAGCATGTTCTGCAATCTTGGAACAACTACACAGTCATCAACAGACTTTTTATCTTTTTTCAACAGTTGAACTTTGCTCAGCAGGTCAAATTCAATCTTAGTCATGGCTACAGCACAATATGTTAAAGTGATAAAGTTTCTTAAGCCTGCGCTATTCCCTTCTCTTGCTGGCACTCCTTGCCCCTGAGATATTCCGCCCGGCTCCGCAGCTTTCCATATTCCTGTCCTGATTCCTGTCTGTGAATTTCTTTCCTTTTTCCGTTTTGGGGATGAAAGTAAGGCACGCTCCTCCATACCCTTTTCCGGCTGTTGGCTCTGACGTTACAGGATGAACCACTGAAATTCATTGTGGCCGTCCTCATGCTGCTCCCTTTTTGTCAGTATCCATGTGACTGTCAGCCCTTTGGCCCTGAAATTCTGTTCTCTATCTAAAACCAGGAAATACTTCCCCATATATTACCCTAACTGGGTCTGTTCCTATCTATGTTAACTATTACCTTGCTATACCTAACTATTTCCTGATCCTACCGTGCCCTCCCTGCACTTCCCAACCTTAACTATACCTACTACTCTATCTTATCCTTGCACCTATGTCCTAATTTCTTACCCTAATACTTTCCCTAGTGTTAGTACATTAACACATATACACAACACTTATAGAAATACATTTACGTCAGTGTTAATAAAGTACACAAGAGTCATCCACAAGATTAATATATAAGCATTATACAGCATTATTGACATCATATCAAAAATGTGCCCGTTTTATTGGGAAGGAATGAAGAGGATGCTTGTCCCCGACATACTATTACATATGGTAGTGTCCATAAAATGTTCCTGGAATCCAGAAGAGCCAGCATGATAAATTCTAGCTACTAAAATTTTCTTTCAACACGGGTTAAGAGCTGAAGGTCAGGGCAGGCAGCAGACAAAAGATTACCTACAACACTCTACCTGTGTGTTTGCCAAAAAAGCATGATGTGACAGTAAAATGTTGTGTAGCTTTTCTTTATTGTCTTGTTTTACAAGTGTACCAGACAGCATCCTGTGCCTTTGTGTCTTACTTTTTTAAGAGTTATCTAGGTGACCCCTAGGTGTGGAGAACTGGCCACTCCATGGAGGTGCCTGGCATTGGTTTATTACATAGCATGGTGACGCCAATATGCTGCACCACCAAATGGTCTGGTGGGACAGTGGAGGAAGCTTGGCGCCAATTTAGGTAATGTGGACAAACCACATATGTGGGTCTCTGAACGTTAGGCGGGAAAGACTTGGTTGTCAAGACAGTGGGCTTGTCCTTCTGCAGTGAGGCAGAGGGATCTGGAGGCCGCAGCTGAAGAGGTGGTGAAGTAGAGGTCAGCAGTCATGGTGCTAGACTTGTACAGAGCTGCAGAGAGGTTGCCTTCTAAGTGGGAGTGAGGAAGTAGCGCTTATTGTCTCTTCAGGGAGGAAGAGGACTAGAACTCTAGTGCCACCTATTGGAAGTAGCAATCCTAACAGTCAATGTCGACCCTTTAACGAGCCTTGTCACATGACTTAGGATAACAGCCAAACCAGATCTCAATTTGCAGACACTGTGTTTCGGGGTACTGCCCCTCATCAGTGCAAAGTGGAGATCTGGTTTGGCTGAGAGAGAGGCATCTGACAGGGATCCAAGAAGTATAGTTTCTCCTTGCGGAGAGTGACATGTTAAGCATGTCGAGATGAGGAGACTTAAAGCCGCAATGCTCCTCTGGGAAATATGCTTATTCGCCTAGAGGGCATGGAGCCTTTGTCACACAGAAGACAAGGAACCCTTTGAAGAACTGAAATACTCTGCACTATACAAGGAAAGTACTTGAATTCAAACATCCACTTCCTGAAGGATGCAGAATTATAGGGCGAGTGTGCTTTTTGTTTTATGCTTTGATTGCATTTTTATTTTAGTAGGGGCTTTCTGGAACGTGCTGTTGATATGGATCCTGTATATGTCATTACAAATGGGGTCACACCGAAAGGTGAAGTTGAGGGAGAGATTCTTTCTAGTCTTGTAGATGGTGCTAATTATAAGGGGATCTCTGGATACCACTGCTGATATGGACGCTGTAGATGGTGCTGTTAACGCGTTGGATGTCTCTATTATTTGGGGCACTCGGGATGTCACACTCGGGATCTGTCTTCCGTGTTGTCTTGAGGTTCTGGCAGATCACAGGGATACACTTTACGAACCCTTACTGCAGTGTCAAAGTGGATGCAAGATGGACGCTGCTCTGGAGCAACGATATTATATGTAAGCCTCTCATTAGTTACTTTCCGTCTTTGCACTTCTACAGGGGGCCACGGTGGAGCGACCAAGTAGGGACATTGATGCCTCCTTGTCGAAGTTCCTCATTCATTCATTGCTATAAAGTACAGGCTTGGCGGACTGTAAAGGGTAAATACCTAGGAAACCTGATACTTGTCCTATTAATAAAATTCCATTTGTGTCAATGTGGAAACAAATGTTTTTATTTCTCTCAGCAGCTCATGGTGGATAATCAGTTAAACAGCTATGCTAATTGTTGCTCTCTCCATACCGTACTTGACAGGTAATCCCCCAAATAGCAAAGCAGAAATGAAAAACATTTTATAATGATTATATTGACTTTAACAGGACCAGCTTAAAGCAAACCAGTCCTTATTACTCTCGCATCCTTTGCTGCCCTCTAGTAAAACTGCTTTTCAAAATTCCAGAAATGTCCTGATTCTCATGTTTGGTAACTTGCAATCCACTTTCATTTGCCTTCTTTCAGCACTATAGGTGCTTGAACTCCCTTTCTCTCACTTCTCCTTGTCCAACAGTTTTCCTGCCCTGAACAGAAAATCTGCATCTCGATTTTATCTGTTTGCAGTTGGACAAAGAAGAGAGCAGGAGCAGAGAGATAATGACCCTCCTCAACCTCCTGAAATCCCTCAGTGCTTCTGTTGTTACATAAGTATTACACATGACAACGGGTTGTGGTCAGCAAGAAAAATCTAGCGGCACTTTGTAATGCAATGTAATGTATGTTTAGACTCCCACTTGTGGCAGCTGAGGCCAGCCAGAAATTTAAAGGGGTAGTCCTATCTACAAGATCCTATCCCTATATGTAGTAGGTGTAATAATAATAATATTAGAAAATATTCCAATTAGAAATGTGGTATAGTTTTTCTGATTCGCTTTGTCTCTTTCCTCATGCGCTGGCATTGCAGGACCTTAGGTATCCATGGTTATGACCCTCAGCAACTGGCTAACTAACTGTCACTATATCAGTGGTCATAACCATGGATACCTAAGGTCCTGCAAGGCCTGCACTGGACTAAAGAGACATAGTGATCAGAAACTCCATGACCTCAATTTTGCTGGACTGGAACTAAGATTTTGCTCGTTTACTGGTGTGTTTAGGGTCGTTATCTTCTTGAAACACCCATTTTCAGGGCATATCCTCTTCAGTGTAAGAGAACATGACCTCTTCAAGTATTTTAATATACATTGGGGAAAAAAAGTATTTAGTCAGCCACCAATTGTGCAAGTTCTCCCACTTAAAAAGATGAGAGGCCTGTTTATTTTGCAAATTATGGAGGAAAATAAGTATTTGGTCATTAACAAAAGTTCATCTCAATATTTTGTTATATATCCTTTGTTGGCAATGACAGAGGTTAAACGTTTTCTGTAAGTCTTCACAAGGTTGGCACACACTTTTGGTGGTAAGTTGGCCCATTCCTCCATGCAGATCTCCTCTAGAGCAGTGATGTTTTGGGCCTGTCGCTGGGCAACATGGAGTTTCACCTCCCTCCAAAGATTCTCTATGGAGTTATGATCTGGAGACTGGCTAGGCCACTCCAGGACATTCATATGTTTCTTACAAAGCCACTCCTTCATTGCCCTGGTGGTGTGCTTGGGATCATTATCATACTGAAAGACCCATCCACGTTTAATCTTCAATGCCCTTGCTGATGGAAGGAGGTTTGCACTCAAAATCTCACGATACATGGCCCCATTCATTCTTTCATGTACACGGATCAGTCGTCCTGGTCCCTTTGCAGAGAAACAGCCTCAAAGCATGATGTTGCCACCCCCATGCTTCACAGTAGGTATGGTGTACTTTAGATGCAACTCAGCATTCTGTCTCCTCCAAACATGACGAGTTTTGATTCTACCAAACAGTTCTACTTTGGTTTCATCGGACCTTATAACATTCTCCAAGTACTCTTCTGGATAATCCAAATGCTCTCTAGCAAACTTCAGACGGGCCCGGACATATGCTGGCTTAAGCAGGGGGATACGTCTGGCACTGCAGGATATGAGTCCATGGCTGCGTAGTGTGTTAATGATGGCAGCCTTTGTTACGGTGGTCCCAGATCTATGCAGGTCATTCACTAGGTCCCACCGTGTGGTTCTGGGATTTTTGCTCACCGTTCTTGTGATCATTTTGACCCCACGGGGAAGATCTTGTGTGGAGCCCCAGATCGAGGGCGATTATCAGTGGTCTTGTATGTCTTCCATTTTCTTATTATTGCTCCCACAGTTGATTTCATCACACCAAGCTGCTTGCCTATTGAAGATTCAGTCTTCCCAGCCTGGTGTAGGGCTACAATTTTGTTTCTGGTGTCCTCCCAGAGCTCTTTGGTCTTCACCATAGTGGAGATTAGAGTGTGACTGTTTGAGGTTGTGGACAGGTGTCTTTTATACTGATAACAAGTGCAAACAGGTGCCATTACTACAGGTAATGAGTAGAGGACAGAGGAGCCTCTTAGAGAAGAACTTACAGGTCTGTGAGAGCTAGAAATCTTGCATGTTTTAGGTGACCAAATACTTATTTTCCACCATAATTTGCAAAATAAATCTTGCCAAATCAAACAAGGTGATTTTCTGGATTTGTTTTCTCATTTTGACTCTCATAGGCTGGTTTCACACTTGTGTTTTGATCTGCAGCGTTTAAAAAAAAAAACGCATGTGGTGAAAAAACGCATGAAAACGCATGCAAACGGTGCGTTTTTTTGACGCATGCGTTTTTGCGCCCCAAAAAAAAATTGCGGCAAAATGCGGCTTTTTCCCGCGTTTACATGCGTTTTTTCCCGCGTTTGCGTTTTTGAAACGCATGCTGAGAAGTGTGTGACAGCTGCCAAACATCAACATCAACTAGAAAACACACTATTAATAGAATTAGCTAGGGTTAGGGTTAGGATCCCTAGGGTTAGGGTTAGGGGTAGCTTTTTATTAGAATGTCCTGGTCACCAGGTCACTGATAAGCCACCCCCCACCATCAAGGTGATAAAGGGATCCAAACCCTAACCCTACCCCTACCCCTAACCATAACCCTAACCATAGGGATCCAAACAATAACCCTAACCCTAACCCTACCCCTAACCATAACCCTAACCATAACCCTAACCATAACCCTTGGGATCCTAACCCTAACCCTACCCCTACCCCTAACCATAACCCTAACCATAGGGATCCAAACCCTAACCCTACCCCTAACCATAACCCTACCCCTAACCCTAACCATAACCCTAACCATAACCCTTGGGATCCTAACCCTAACCATATCATTACCCCTACCCCTAACCATAACCCTAACCATAGGGATCCAAACCCTAACCCTAAGGGTTAGGATCTTAACCCTAACCCTAAGGGTTAGGGTTAGGATCCCTAGGGTTAGGGTTAGGGTTAGGATTCCTAGGGTTACTAGGGATCCTAACCCTAACCCTAACCGTTACCCTAGGGATCCTAACCCTAACCCTAAGGGTTAGGATCCTAACCCTAACCCTAAGGGTTAGGGTTAGGGTCCCTAGGGTTAGGTTTAGGGTTAGGATCCCTAGGTTTACTAGGGATCCTAACCTTAGGGTTAGGGTTAGGGTTTGGATCCCTATGGTTAGGGTTAGGGTTAGGGTTTTCTTGTTTTTTTTGTGTTTTCTTGTGTTTTTCTATAAAAACGCATGCGTTTTTAACGCAAACAAACGCATGTGCTTAAAAACGCATGCGTTTACATAGACAGCAATGCATTTTTTTGCTGCAAAAAAACGCATGCGTTTTTTGCGGCAAAAAAACGCCGCTAGAAATTACTACAGGTTGCATTTCTGCAAATGAACGCACGCGTCAAAAAACGCATGCGTTGCCGAAAACGCGTCAAAACGCATGCGAAAAAACGCATGCGTTTTTAATGTTAAGTATAGCGCTAAAACGCAGCTTACAAAAACGCAAGTGTGAAACCAGCCATAGTTGTGGTCTACCTATGATGCCAATTACAGGCCTGACTCCTCTTTTTAAGTGAGAGAACTTGCACAATTGGTGGCTGACAAAATACTTTTTTCCCCACTGTATTTGAATTTGTCCATGATCTCTGGTACGCGGTAAATAGGTCCGGCACCATAGTAAGAGAAACCTGCCCATTTCATGATGCTTCACCACCATGCTTCACTGTCTATAGAGTGTACTGTGGCTTGGGGGCAGAGTTTGGGTGTCTTCTGATAAACTGCCTGCAGCCCTTGGACCCAAAAATAGCAATTTTACTTTCATCAGTCCATAAAATGTTTCTCCATTTCTCTTTAGGCCAGTTGATGTGTTCTTTGGCAAATTGTATCCTCTTCATTACATGTCTTTTCTTTTTAATAGTGGGACTTTGCGGGGACTTCTTGCTAAGAGATTAGCTTCACACAGGCATCTTCTGTCCCATTAGTCACAGGTAACTTGGGACTGTCTGTGATCATCCTGGAGCTGATCATCGGCTGAGCCTTTGCCATTCTGGCTCTTCTTCCATCCATTCGAATGGTAGTTTTCCGTTTTCTTCCACGTCTCTCTGGTTTGGCTTTCCATTGTAAAGCATTGGAGATCATTTTAGCTGATCAGCCGATCATTGTCTGCACTTCTGTATAAGTTCTTCTCTCCCCAATCAGCTTTTTAATCAAAGTACAATGTTCTTCTGAACAATGTATCGAACGACACACATTTCTCAGGCTTTCAAGAAGAAATGCATATTCAACATGTCCTGGCTTCACTCTTATATAAGGGCCACCTGATTCCCACCTGTTTCTTCACAGAATAACTGACCTCACTAATTGAGCTCCGCACTGCTATTATTTTGACACCCCCTTTCATTTAATTGTTCTAATACACAGACTCAAAAACCTGCAGATCATGAAGACGGAGTCTGGGGGTTTTCTTAGCATCTATTAAACCAACTGGTAAATTGTTTGACATACGGTAATATAATTTATACCCAAAACAGTTAGTCATATTGGACTGCCATTATCTTTAACACTACTGAGAAATTGTTGGTCCCTCGTTTAATGACAGAAAAACCCACAATAGTCACAGAAATAACTTGAATCTGATAAAAGTAATAATAAAGAAAAGGTCTATGAAAATGAACAAATGAAAGTCAGACATTGCTTTTCATGTTGGCCCACTCCTCAAGAGCAAACTGCTCCAGTTGTCTGCAATTTGATGGCTGCCTTTTCCAGATGGCATGTTTCAGCTCTTTCCAAAGATGCTCAATAGGATTTAGGTCAGGGCTCATAGAAGGTCACTTCAGAACAGCCCAATGTTTTCCTCAGCCATTCTTAGGTGTTTTTAGCTGTCTGTTTTGGGTCATTATCCTGTTGCAAGACCCATGACCTGCGACTGAAATCAAGCTTTCTGACACTGGGCAACATATTTCTCTCTAGAATTCATTGATAATCTTGACATTTTTTTGTACCCTGCCACAGATTCTACACACCTTGTGCCAGATGCAGCAAAGCAGCCCAATAACATAACAGAGCCTCCTCCATATTTCACAGTAGGGACAGTGTTCTTTTCTTGATATGCTTTATTTTTCTGTCTGTGAACATAGAGCTGATGTGCCTTGCCAAAAAGTTCAGTTTTTGTCTCATCTGTCCATAAGATATTCTCCCAGAAGCTAACAATGGTGTCCTCCTTGGTCGTCTCCCATGAAGTCCACTTTGGCTCATACAATGGCGGATGGTGTGATCTGACACTGATGTTCCTTGAGCTTGAAGTTCATCTTTAATCTGTTTAGAAGTTTTTCTGGGCTCTTTTGTTACCATTTATATTATCCGTCTCTTTGATTTGTCGTCAATTTTTCTCCTGCGGCCTCGTCCAGGAAGGTTGGCTACAGTCCCATGGATCTTACATTTCTGAATAATATGTGCAACTGTAGCCACAGGAACATCAAGCTGCTTGGAGATGATCTTATAACTTTTTCAATTAACATGTTTGCCGGTAATTTTCTTTCTAATCTCCTGAGACAACTCTTTCCTTCTCTTCCTCTGGTCCATGTTGAGTGTGATACACACCATGTCTCCAAACAGCACAGTGAGTATCTGTAGCCCTATATACAGGCCACTCACTGATTCCAAGATTGTAGACACCTGTGATGCTAGCTAGTGGACACACCTTGATTTAACATATCCCTTTTGTCACATTATTTTCAGGGGTACCATCATTTCTGTCCAGGCTTATTTCATGAGTTTTATTTTTAATTCTGTGGAAGCATGGTTGAAAAGCAATGTCTAACTTTCATTTGTTCATTTTCATAGGTCTTTTATTTATTATTACTTTTGTCAGATTCAAGTTATTTCTGTGACAATTGTGGGTTTTTCTGTCATTAAACGTGGAGTACGAACAATTTTCACCACATGTGTATGTATGGAGGAAAAAGGGCACAGAGTTTCAGGAAAATAACATCTCACCAACCATTAAGAATGGGGTGGATCAACAATGCTTTGGGGTTATGTTGCAGCCAATGGCATAGGAAACATTCACACGTAGAGGGACGAATGGATTCATTAAAATTTCCACTAATTCTTGATGCAGACATAACACCATCTGTAAAAAAGCTGAAGCTGAAGCTGAAAAGAGGATGGCTTCCACAAATGGATAATAATCCTAACCACATATTAAAATCCATAATAGACTAATAATAATAATAATTTTTATTTATATAGCGCCAACATATTCCGCAGCACTTTACAATTAAGCGGGGACATGTACAGACAATAAATTCAATACAAGTTAAGACAATTTAAACTGACATTAGGAGTGAGGTCCCTGCTCGCAAGGTTACAATCTACAAGGAAATGACACAATAGGTGAAAAGTGCTTGTTATTTCAGGTCTGGCAATTATAATAAACTAGATGGTGGCCCGATTCTAACGCATCGGGTATTCTAGAATATGTATGTAGTTTATTTATGAAGTTTTTAGAATAATACAATGAATACACAGAATTCGGCTGGCCGAGCGCGACCAATTGGCGAAGCGTGGTTCAAATCCTGCGCCAATTCGCGGCCGGAGTGCGCCTGCCGCTGATTGTTCGCGGCCGGCCACATAGTATATAGCACAGCCACGTAGTATATAGCACAGCCACGTAGTATATAGCAGCCCACATAGCATATAACACAGCCATGTAGTATATAACACAGCTCAGGTAGTATATAACAGCCCACACCGTATATAACACAGCCCACGTAGTTTATAACACAGCCATGTAGTATATAACACAGCCCACGTAGTATATTGCACAGCCACGTAGTATGTAGCACAGCCCACGTAGTATATTGCACAGCCCACGTAGTATATTGCACAGCCCACGTAGTATATAGCACAGCCACGTAGTATATTACACAGCCCACATAGTACATAGCACAGCAACGTAGTATATAACACAGGCCATGCAGTATATAACACATCCCCCACATAGTATATAGCACAGCCAAGTAGTATATTGCACAGCCACGTAGTATATTGCACAGCCACGTAGTATATCGCACAGCCAAGTAGTATATTGCACAGTCCATGTAGTATATTGCACAGTCCTGTCGGGGTCGTAAACGACAATATAAATCCTCATTCAACAGTCATTCCAAATTAAACTATAAGCATGTGGTACCGGGTAAGAATGAGTCAGACAGGTAGCTGGTTCAATCTCAGTGCATGCTCGTGAATCCACACACATGTGTGTAACGGTCACAGCAACTGGCTTTATTCTAAAAATACACAATACTATATTGAGTGTTAGGGGAAGGCGTGCATTAGGCGGGGTTTAAGCCAGCATTCAGTCTTTCTGATTTGTTCTGACATCTTCTGGTGAATCCTCCTTTTCTTCACATTCCTGAGTTTCGATTCTGAAGAAATGAAAGTTAACTCTTCGAATACTAACCTGAAACGAAACTGAACACTGACAACCATCTTTAAATACAGTTACATTTGCATTAGCAGGGGAAAACTTATTGTTTCACAGTATAAAAGTATAAAAGTACAAAAAGAGTATAAAGATATATATTTTCACCTTGACAATCCCCCCTAAACACTAAGTTTTTCCCTTAAAGAAAGATCCTTCGAGACTGTCCATGTGATGGGAAAAGGGGAGGTGGATTTCTTCATCCAGACACCTCAGAAACTCTCCCCTAGCGAGAGGCCTCCAGGCATCTGAACCCTTCACTAACCTCACATGGAGTTCTCCCACTGTCCCTAAACTAAATCTCTTAGCATCATCTAAGAATGGGGGGTTTTGTCTACTCTCTTGAGAGGAATATACTTCGGGATCTCCCCTGGATCAGTACCATCGTACTCTGGTAAGTCTACTTCTTGATTGAGGAAGGTGCCAGTCGGAGTTGCTTTGGCAATAACCTTTTTATACAAGGAATAACACAACAGAAAATTATCGATCCAATTATAAGGAGGGCAATCAGTACCAGACAAGCTTATTGAAGGAATCCCTTGATCTCACCTAACCAACTGGAGAAGAAAGATGTGTCTACTCCAGCATACATGACACGTCGTCTTATTGTCCTAATTTGTTCAACTTCTTTAGAAACCTTCAGATCTTTCGGATCTACATTTCGCCATTCAGGTCTGGCTGTCTATATTTCGTCTCGTAAGTCTTTGGTCATACTGTCAATGAATGTATTCACCAATACTCTAACATCAAGTTGGTTTATGGGACTGTACTCCATGTCTTTCCATTTCAGCTGTAACCGTCCAAAGTATAGCTCTACACTCTCTCCTTTGTCGCATCTGTAGAAAATCTTAATTTGCGTCCTAGCACGTCACCTATTTTTGTGCTCACTAACTACCTAGGCCTGCCTAGGTGCACTTATACGTCCATCATATGGTCATTATTTGTCTGTAGAATGAGAAAGGTTGGTTCTCAGGGTCAGCCAATTGTTTCTGCATAGCTAGCTAGTCAGAGGGCCTCCAGGGATAATACTCCTGTATCTGTCTTACCTTACCTGATGTGGTTGGTTCTCTGGTAGTGGGGACGACATGACATGCTGGTCTACAGCTCCTTCCCAAAAGGATTACTGTCAGCCTACTCCTAAAAGTTAATGTCCCCACTATCCGCCAACCACAATCCTGTGTCAGCTTCTTATATCACTGCATGTGATCTTGTCTGGACAGGATTCAGTGTAAGGGTATGTGCACACGTTGCGGATTTCTTGCAGAAAATTCCTGAAGAAAACCGGAAATTTTCTGCAAGAAATCCGCATTTTTTTTTTGCGTTTTTTTTCCGTTTTTTTCGCGTTTTTTTAGCGTTTTTTTAGCATTCTGCAAGCGTAATTAGCTTGCAGAATGCTAAAGTTTTCCAAGCGATCTGTAGCATCGCTTGGAAAACTGACTGACAGGTTGGTCACACTTGTCAAACATAGCGTTTGACAAGTGTGACCAACTTTTTACTATAGATGCAGCTTATGCAGCATCTATAGTAAAAGATAGAATGTTTAAAAATAATAAAAAAAATAAAAAAAATGCTTATACTCACCCAGACATCTCCTCAGCGGCCGTCCGGCTCCTCTTCTAGCTGGTCTGTGCGCACAGGACCTCCCGTGACGTCACGGTCACGTGAGCGGTCACATGACCGCTCACGACCAATCACAGGACAGTGACGTCATTCGGCGAGGTCCTTCAGCGCACACCAGCTACAGGAACCGAACGGCAGCGTGCGAGGAGGCGGGAATACATCGAGGGTGAGTATAGGACTGTTTATTATTTTATTTCTTATTTTTTGACCACTTATATGGTGCCCAGTGCGTGGAGGAGAGTCTCCTCTCCTCCACCCTGGGTACCAACCGCATATAATCTGCTTACTTCCCGCATGGTGTGCACAGCCCCGTGCGGGAAGTAAGCAGATCAATGGACCCCTAGGTGTGCGGAATCCCTGCAATTCCGCATTTTTAATGAACATGTTGCTTTTTTTTCCGCTATGCGATTTTTTCGCGGAAAAAATCGCAACATTTGCACAAAAAATGCGGAATACCCTGTAAATAATAGGAGGCTTATGTAAGCGTTTTTTTTCGCGTTTTTATCACGTTTTTATAGCGAAAAAACGCGAAAAAAACGCTAACAATCCTGAACGTGTGCACATGGCCTAATTCTCTTAGGTCGGGTTGCAGCACGGGTCATACAAGTGTTAGGGCCAAAATCCTCAACTATACCCTGGAAGGCATCACAGCTATAATTGACAAATCTTTGTTCACTGTAATATATATATTTGATCCATTCAACATTTTTATTAATCTGCACCTGTGGGATTATAGAAGCAATGCCAGCATAAATCTGGTTCTGGGCTTTAAACTGGTCAGGCACCCCCCTTGGCACTCCAATGGCATCAATATATACTAGTGGATCTTCTTCATAACTCATGTGGAGCTGATCGAGACTTCTCCTCTTTCTGGTAGGTTCATCAGGTATCCTTGGTGTACATATATTGTGTATGTTTAATTAGCAAATCAGTATCTAGAGAACTGTTCCCTTTGCAGAAACTTGTCTCGAAGATGCCTACTGGTGTACCTATGGTGTCGTGGGAATTATAGCAGGTGTAATTGTCAGCTAATACGGTTACTTCTCCTGGGACCTTTAGTCTGGGTTCCTTATGAATTAATGGGACATGATCTGGGCAATCAGTGGACTTCAAACCTTTCAACAAATTCATGACACAGGCGGTGGTGTTGTCATCAGGAAAAAGCAATGCATGTGTGTATAGGTGTGTATTCGCAGCAGCACAAGCAATACATCCTACAGAGATATTCTGGACTCTTACATTGTATCTCACCCATTCTAACCATAGGTTTTTCCTTGGGGCTGTTTGTGTTTCTATGGAGAAAACTTCTTGCCAACTGAGACCTGGAATGGGTATCACTTCATTAACTACATTTTGCAAACGCTCACCTGGGCCTGTTTTAGGTGTACTGGTAACAGGGGCCTTGGTTGGTCTAGAGCTAATATCCTGGAGCTGTATATGGCCTAAATTCTCATGATATCCACTATTAAATACATAATTATAATATCTTCCCAGTACAAACGTCTGCAGATCAGCAGATTGGGGGCTTTCAAGATTTAGGAGGAGGGGGTGACAGCTTCTACCCCATTTACAGCCCCTAAGTGGTTGCAGAAGGGCTGTTAGATGCATTCTCTCACTAAGACTCCTACCCGTCCCATCCTTGGGAACATGGCTTCACTAGGTTTATATCCCCAATCATCTCCCGTATTCCAGGCAGCATCTGTCCAATAATAACAATTATTGTTGTCATTTCTGGTAACACATATATAAAACTGGATGATCCCCTTTACCACCCGTTCAGTCTCGAGGCACTTGACTACATCACAGAAATCAAATCGCCAGATATTCACCGGGGCTGTCAGGTTTACCCAGAGAATAGTGGGACCAGAATTCTTATTTTCAATTACATTAGGGGCCGGGAAGGTAGGGGCGAGGATGGCCCCCATTTCCAGGATCAAAAACAACAGCAACATTTCCCTTCAGTCACTACTGTGACTAAACACTGGTTCGGTCTCTTTTACAATATGAGGCGTGGATCCAGGTGCTCTTTCCTTCAAGTTTTACTGCGGTGGGGGTGACCAGGATCACCGTGTGAAGTCCTTCAAATCTCGGCTGGAGACAATCTCTGCACACAAACTTTTTCACATACACCAGGTCTCCTGGCACAAAGGGATGGTGTCCAGGAACCTTGTCTGGGTCTGGAAGAGAACTGAAGACAGTTAAATGCACTTTGGCAAGGTGTCCATGTAAGGCCTGCACATAGCTAGTCAAGTCCTGGTATTTGAGCTGCAACTGTTGTGGAAAGAAACATTCAAGATTGGGGCCCCTGCCAAACAGAATCTCATACGGTGACAGTCCTATCTTCCTGTTTGGGGTATATCTTACTGAAAACAAAGCTAGAGGAAGGCATTCTGTCCGTGGTTTACCAGTCTCTGTCATTGCCTTCTGGATTTTAAGCTTAAAAATTCCATTTAGTCTCTCCACTCTTCCACTACTCTGCGGATGGAGTATGCAATGCTTGACTTACCCCCAGTGCTGCCATTACCTCTGACATGATCTCTCCAGTAAAATGGGAACCCTGATCGCTTTCAATGACTTCAGGAATTCCATACCTGCATATGATCTCAGCCATCAGTTTCTTCGCCGTTGTCTTAGCCGTAGCTTTGGCAACTGGGTAGGCTTCTGGCCAACCTGAAAATAAATCAATGCAGACCAACACATATTCATACGTCCCTACCCTGGGTAACTGAATATAATCATTCTGCAGTCTCTGGAATTGGTTAAAGGGCCGGGGAGTGTGTTTGGATGGGGTTTTCACTGTCCTACCCTGATTATGTGTGGCACATATCATGCAGCTCTGTACCTGCCTTTCTGCGCAGGTGGAAAACCCGGGGGCAATCCATTGTTTCTGTAGGGTGTCACACATGGCCGTCTTTGAGTGGTGCACATTCCCGTGCAGAACCTGTGCCATCATTGGGTACAGTACCTGTGGTAGGCAGACCTTTTCACCCCTCCCCCATAGTCCAGTGACGGTATCAGAGCAAGCCCCTATCTTTTGCCACCTATTTTTCTCCTCCTTACTTGCCTGTTCTTGTAACCGGGCTAAGATGTCTTTCAACACAAGTGGGGATGGTGGGGTGTCTAGGTGATGTACTTGAGAGGCTACAGGAGTGCTTGCTGCTTTCTTGGCAGCCTGGTCTGCCAGTGCGTTACCCTTTTGTCCGTCCATCAGTGCCTTTGCTATGTGCCTTTACCTTTATGATGCCTGCTTAGGTGGGAAACTGTAGTGCATTCATAAGTTGCTGGACTGCCTCAGCATGTTTAAAGGGGTGACCATTTGCTGTCAGGAAGGCCCTGGCTCTCCAGATAGGCCCATAACCGTGTATAATGCCAAAAGCAAACCTGGAATCAGTGTAGATATTTACAGTCTTACCTTCTGCTAGTTTGCACGCTTCTGTAAGCGCCTTGAGCTTCTGCTTCTTGTGCAGACATATGAGCTGGCATTGACTCTGCCTTGATTACCTCATGTTCTGAGACCACAGCATATCTGGTACAGTAGCATCCTCGGTCATCTTGGTGACGGGATCCATCTACAAAAAGCTCAAAATCAGCATTAGAATAGGCACACTAGAGACCAGCCGTTTCCTGAGACATCAATTTTAGACAATCATGTGGTTTGGAAACCTAATCTTGTTCCTCTGGATCCATTCTTAAAAGAAAAAGTGTCCTTGCTCATGTCACCTACTCCTCCCCCCTTTGGATCCAGGGGAACTAGGAGAAAAGTAGCGGGGTTCAGGACAGTGCACCTTTTCAAAGTCCCATTAGTAGGCATGAGAATAGCACACCGAAGTCGCAGCTGTCTGGTCATGGACATGTGGCTAGGTTGTACTTGATTAAGGATACTATATACATCGTGTGGGGTGTGGACCATCAGTGGATAATCCAAAACAATCTCTGAAGATTTGTGTAGCAACAGCTGGACAGACAACACAGCCCAAACACATAAGGGACTTCCCTCTTGCCACCGTATCCAAGCGGCCACTATAATAAGCAACAGGTCTCTGTTTGTCTCCATGAAGCTGAGTCAGCACACCTGTAGCATGTCCTGCAGGTGAGCTCTGTCTGCAATACTGTGCAGTAGTGCTCGGGTGTCTTGGAATCATATACGGGGCCTGCAGTGTGTAGCACTATATCACAGGGCAAATTCCCTCCCTGGGTAGTCATAGCATCTCCTGGACGCAAGGGGCCATAAGTGGCAAGGTAGGCCTGACACTCTTGGGCTATGACTGGGCCCCCCTTTGGCATAACTGTCCACGTCAATTGTCATCCCTGATAAATGAATGCAAACAGAACTGGCAATCTGGGTGTAATGGAATGCTGAAGAAGACATTGGCAAGATCGATAACTATGAATCAAGCAGCATCCTGAGATATCTGGGACAAAAGAGTATGTGGCTTAGGCACCACCGGAGTTTCTGGAACAGTAACTGCATTAAATGCCTGTAGATCTTGTACCAGCCGGTACACAGGGGGTTGGCCGGGTGGGGTCTTTTTCTTAACGGGAAACAAGGGTGTGTTACATGGGGAAACACAGGGTATCAGGGCACCATTATCGAATAACATTTGTATTTGCCCCTTGAGACACTGCTCCTGATCATATTTCAAAGGGTATTGATGGACTTTAGAAAAAGGGGCACCAGGTTTGAGAAACACTTTTACTGGTTCTACAGGCATTATTGGGGGATTGGGGGAGAATCTGGGTCTATCAGGACCATCATAACCATAGGAAGGGCAAGTAGGATACACATCTCTTTATATTCATCTGCATAGGAGTTAAATAACGCAAGGACCATCTGACCATCATCTTGGAATTATATCCTGGAGAAGAACTGTAATAATAAATCTGCCCCCAGTAAATTTACTGAACATATAGAAAAGATTACGAACTGAGCAGTAACTTCAGGGAAAGGTCCCACAGGGATAGGTTTTATAAGAGTATGTTTATTGTGTCTGCCATCTACACCGATTAAAGCAAGCTCTTGGTCTGAAAATTTGCATGGCGGGGCTGGGGAGAGAGATTCCCAGACAGGGTTAAAAGGGATATTTTAGTGTGAAGCTGGACTTGCGTGTACAAAGGAGGGGGCAGAAGCTGGAGTCTGTTACATGGAGATAAGAAACACTGATCTCGCAGCTGCAGCGGTGGGGGCCAGTGAGCGAGCAAGAATCACTACGGCTAGTGACTTAATCCTTGTCTTTCCTGCTGGGCTAAATTCTTTTGAAAAAAAAACAAAATAAAAACTCTTTACTATTTTCAATATATCATCCGGAGTGGAAATCTCAATATCGGGTCTACTACAAAAAGGTATGAATGGGCTTTTTATTACAATGGGAATCCCAGATCTTTAAATACTACCATAAGACACCCATAGAACTTCTCGGCAGTCCAGGATATATTGGTGCCTTTTACCAATCTTTCAATTACTTACAAGTTTTCATCTAAGACTAGGCAGGTCTATTTCACTTTCAATTTCATACAGTACTTATTGCTGTAAACATAACTCTCAGTGTGTACTAAACCAAGGACAGAGAAAACTTTGGAATGCAATACATCGCCCCCCTTTCTGTAGCCCACAGCACCGAGGGGAAAAATTGCAAGCAGGTCGCGCAGGGGCTCACTCAGCCCCTCCCATCTAGTAACACGGTGATAAGAAAAATCACTGCATTCCACAGCGCACAAGGGAGAATACAAAAGCCCAGATGTATGCCCCCCTTACTCCAGCACGTAGCGCAGATAAGGAGAAAAGAGAAGCTCACAGCGGTCTGCTCCGCCCCTCCCCTACACTACATAGCACTGATACAAAGCTCCGTATCCTCTACAAAGTAACAAATTACAGCAGTTTTCAGACTTAATTTCTACAAAACGTTCCTATGATCCTCCGTGGTCTGGGCGGAGCCCCAAGGACGGCCCGTACGCACACACACGGCAGGTTTCCACCCAGGTTGGATTCTGCACAACACAAACAGGACACACCTACGCTTCTGGAAATCTCTTTCCGCCGCCATTACAGGGCGCTGGCTGAGACTGCATTTTCATCATCAGTGGCACGGCGGCCATTTTACAATCTGTAAAATCACAGTTCAAAGGCATTTTAAACCAAACACGGGTTCTATATTGTCTGATCCTTCCTCTCCATCAACCTATTTTCATCCTTTGTTCTTTAAGCTCCGCGCAACTCGCAGATAAGCTTCTTGACTGTCTCTTGCCCTCCCGTGACTATTGTCTTGACTTCCACGGCATCCTCATCTAACTTGTGGGGCACAGACTTCTTCTGCTTTAAGAGACGCAACATGACTCACAGAATACTATGGTTTCCTGCAGTAAAAACCACTGGCAGCGATCTTCAACACTGTGTTCTACAGTACGGAGCCTCACGTTCGACGTACTAGGAAAAGAGCCTCGCGCTCAATATTTCCTGTCCCTAACCTGAACAACAGTGATTACAGACTATCCTGCCACGATATTCCAACCGTTGGGAGGCAGCCTCCTAATGAGACCCCTCCACAAAAATATAGGTGGTCCCCTCACGGAACGTCTTAAGTTACCTAACTAGACAGGTGGTCCCCTCTCGGAACGCCTTAGTTACCTGTCTGGACAGGTGGTCCCCTCACGGAACGCCTTAAGTTACCTAACTAGACAGGTGGTCCCCTCTCGGAACGCCTTAGTTACCTGTCTGGACAGGTGGTCCCCTCACGGAATGCCTTAGTTACCTGTCTGGACAGGTGGTCCCCTCACGGAACGCCTTAGTTACCTGTCAGCACAATATCACAGAGGCTGCGTCTCCTATCCCTTTCTCTAAGCCACCCCACAATCTACAACTAGCTCAATTTTTCAGTCCACTTCACTACTAGACAATAGTCACGGGTAGGATGGTTGAATGGAGTACAATGACCGGTGGAGGAGGTGTGGTGTACAGAGGTCGCACAGGATGCGACGTCTCTCAGTTGCTGGTTCAGAGCGTGGCACAGGATCACATTCGATCTCACCACTCGACCGGTCGCTCTCCAGACCCAAGGAGACCACAGACAAACCAATAACGGCTGAGACACTAGCAAGTGTGACACATACAGTGTATATGATCGCCACTTACCATGTTCGGAGGGTGATCAGTCCTCAAGGTCAGCCACTACAGGTATCATCCACAGACATCCAGGCATGGGTCCAGAGGGTCTCGGATCGCTGGCCACGCCCCCCCGTTGGGCTGCCAAATTGTCGGGGTCGTAAACGACAATATAAATCCTCATTCACCAGTCATTCCAAATTAAACTATAAGCATGTGGTACCGGGTAAGAATGAGTCAGACAGGTAGCTGGTTCAATCTCAGTGCATGCTCGTGAATCCACACACATGTGTGTAACGGTCACAGCAACTGGCTTTATTCTAAAAATACACAATACTATATTGAGTGTTAGGGGAAGGCGTGCATTAGGCGGGGTTTAAGCCAGCATTCAGTCTTTCTGATTTGTTCTGACATCTTCTGGTGAATCCTCCTTTTCTTCACATTCCTGAGTTTCGATTCTGAAGAAATGAAAGTTAACTCTTCGAATACTAACCTGAAACGAAACTGAACACTGACAACCATCTTTAAATACAGTTACATTTGCATTAGCAGGGGAAAACTTATTGTTTCACAGTATAAAAGTATAAAAGTACAAAAAGAGTATAAAGATATATATTTTCACCTTGACAGTCCATGTAGTATATAGCACAGCCCACGTAGTATATAACACAGCCAAGTAGTATATTACACAGCCCACGTAGTATATAGCACAGCCACGTAGTATATTGCACAGCCAACACAGTATATAACACAGCCCACGCAGTATATTATAGCCATGTAATATATTACACAGCCCACGTAGTATATTGCACAGCCGACGTAGTATATAGCACAGCGACATAGTATATAACACAGCCCATGCAGTATATAACACAGCCCACATAGTCCCACGTAGTATATATCACAGCCAAGTAGTATATTGCACAGCCATGAAGTATATTGCACAGCCACGTAGTATATTGCACAGCCACGTAGTATATTCCACAGCCACGTAGTATATTCCACAGTCCATGTAGTATATAGCACAGCTCACGTATTAAATAGCACAGCCACATAGTATATTGCACAGCCGACGCAGTATATTGCAGAGCCGACGCAGTATATAACACAGCCCACGCAGTATATATTACAGCCCACATAGTATATTACACAGCCATGTAGTATATTACACAGCCCACGTAGTATATAGCACAGCCACGTATTATATTGCACAGCCGATGTAGTGTATAACACAGCCCATGCAGTATATAACACTGTCCACGTAGTATATAATACAGCCCACACAGTATATAGCAATGTGGGCACCATATCCCTGTTAAAAAAAGAATTAAAATAAATAGTTATGTACTCACCTTCCTAAGGCCCCGGATCCAGCCCAAGCCCTTCCTGCTCCTCGTGCTTCTCCGGTCCCAAGCGGCAATAATACGTGATGATGTAGCTGTCTCTCGAGACCACCACGTCATCTCCGGTCATTGCCGCAATGCATTCTCTGGGGATCGGAGCAGTGCGCGAGGAGCGGGAAAGGCCTAGGCTGGATCCGGGGGCCGTCGGAGGGTGAGTATATAATGATCTTTTTATTTTTTTTAAATTATTTTTAACATTACCGGTATTTGTTTTTACTATTGATGCTGCATAGGCAGCATCGATAGTAAAAAGTTGGTCACACAGAGGGTTAATGGCAGCGTTAACGGACTGCCTTACACCGCGTTATGCCGCGGTGTAAGGCAGTCCTTTTAACGCCATGTGTGCGCTGACTGGGGGGGGGGGGAGTATGGAGGAGGCACTGACTGCAGGGGAGTAGGGAGGGTCCAATTCACAGCCGGACTGTGCCCGTCGCTGATTGGTCGCGACCAATCAGCGATGCGGGATTTCCGTGACAGACAGACAGACAGACAAACAGACGGAAGTGGACCTTAGACGATTATATAGATAGATAGGGATTTTCATATAAAGCTGCATGATCTGGTCATCAGCCCGTGTGTTTAAGTGCAATAGTCAAGTATCAAGTGCAGTTATCGTGTGAATGGAGGGTGTGGAGACAGATGAATAGTGGGGTGCAGATTCAGAGTAATATTTGGAAGGAGGGAACAGGGCAAAGTTAGTTTACTGAGTAGTTGATGTGGTAGGCTTGTTTGAAGAGATGGGTTTTTAAAGCATGCTTGAATAGGTCGGGGCTAGGTATCAGTCTGATCGTCTGGGGAAGTGCATTCCAGAGAGCTGGCGCAGCATGAGAGAAGTCTTGGAGACGGAGGTGCTAGGTTCGAATTACGGGGGATGCTAGTCTTAGGTCATTTGTAGAACGGAGGGCACGTGTAGGGTGATAGACAGAGATGAGAGAGGAGATATAAGGCGGTGCAGAACTGTGGAGAGCTTTGTGGGTGAGAGAGATGAGTTTATACTGGACCCTGTAGCGAATGTGTAGCCAGTGTAATGACTGGCACAAGATGGAGGCATCGGTGAAGCGGCTGGACAGAAATATGACCCTGGCTGCCGCATTCAAGATGGATTGGAGAGGAGAAATTTTGGTAAGGGGAAGATATAGGATATAGGGAGTAAAAGAAAGTTCGGTGTCGAATGTGACCCCAAGACAGCGGGCACGCTGCTTGGGAGTTATGGTTGATCCCTCCAGGGTAATTTTGATGTTAGGTAGAGTGAGGTTAGTAGAAGGGAGAAACAGAAGAAGTTCCGTTTTGGAGGGATTTAGTTTCAGATAGAGGGAGGACATGATGTTAGAGACAGCAGACAGACAATCCTTGGTATTTTGAATTAGGGTAGGGGTGATGTCAGGGGAAGAAGTGTATAATTGGGTGTCATTAGCATAGAGATGATACTGGAACCCAAATCTGCTGATTGTTTGTCCAATAGGGGCAGTGTATAGAGAGAAGAGGGGGCCTAGGACTGAGCCTTGCAGAACCCTGATAGTAAGGGGACGAGGAGAGAACGAGGAGCCGGCAAAAGATACAGTGAAGGAGCGGTCAGAGAGGTAGGAGGAGAACCAGGAGAGGGCTGTGTCCTTGAGGCCTATGGAGCGGAGCATAGTGAGAAGGAGCTGGTGATCCACAGTGTCGAATGCTGCGGAGAGATCCAGGAGAATCAGCAGGGAACAATGACCTTTGGATTTAGCTGTTATTAGATCATTAGAGACTTTAGTGAGGGCAGTTTCAGTGGAGTGTAAAGAGCGGAAACCAGATTGTAAGGGGTCGAGAAGAGTTATCCGAGAGATAGCGGATTAGGCGGGAGTGGATCAAGCGTTCCAGGAGTTTAAAGATGAAGGAAAGGTTAGAGACAGGTCTGCAGTTAGCAGTGCAGTTCTGGTCCAGGGATGGCTTTTTAAGTAAAGGGGTTATGATTGCATGTTTAAATGAGGAGGGAAAGATACCTGAAGAAAGAGAGAGGTTAAATATTTTAGTCAGGTGAGTGGTGACCCCTGGTGAGAGAGACTGCAGAAGATGTGAAGGAATGGGGTGACTGTTGCAGGTGGTAGGTTGAGCAGAAGCGAGGAGCTTGGAAACTTCTTCTTCTGAAGCAGGCTCAAAGATGTCTAGTGAGCTTGAGGTGCGGCAGGGCAGGGGCTCCAGGCACTGAGGAGATTGGGCTGAGATATCCTGATGGATGTGGTTGATTTTTTCTAGGAAATAAGTGGCCAGATCCTCACCGCTGAGGTTGGTGATGTGGGCCTGTACTTTAGGTTTCAGGAGGGAGATTAAGGTTTCAAAAAGTCATTTTGGGTTGTTGGATAGTGAGGTGATGAGTGTGGTGGTGCAAGCTAAAGGTTTTACAATGGCTCTTACAGTCCCTTGACCTAAACATCATTGAAAATCTGTGGATAGACCTCAGAATAGCAGTGCATGCAAGACAACCCAGGAATCTCACAGAAGTGGAAGAATTTTCCAAGGAAGAATGAAGGAAAATCCCTCAAACGAGAATTGAAATACTTTTTTTCTGGCTGCTAAAAACGTTTAAAAGCTGTGATACTTTCAAAAGAAGATGCTACTAGGTACTAACCATACATGGGGCCTTTAGAGATCATTTTATCTTCAACTTGCTTATCTGTTCAATATAATAGTAATTTTGACCAGGGGAGCACAAATTTATACATGGCACTGTACAGAATAATTGGCCCGACATAGTCCCCCTTACAAAATAATGACCCTGCATAGTCCTCCATACAACTTAATGACCTCATATAGTCCTCCATAAAGAATAATGGGCCCAACATAGTCCTCCATATAGTATAATGGCCCCACATAGTCCTCCATACAGTATAATGGTCCTCCATGAAGGACAATGGCCAATACAGTTAAAAGTACGATGCCGGGTGGGGATGAGAGTGTGGTGTTGGCATCGCAGGCCAAATATAATCAAAGTGCGGGCCAGAATTTTACATGTGTGTTCTCTACTGTTAAGTATAAAGAACGGGTGGCTTCCTTGTGAAAGTTGCCAACAGAATGAACATGTCAATTCTTTTAACAGTGTTTCTGAACTCTTAAGTGGTTAAAGGAAGTGACATAAGATAGATAATGTGCACAGCAATGTCGTTTTGACATTGTGTGCACATATCCACTGAGCGGAAATTGAGTGAACATTCTCCATATCCTCCTAAAAAAATCTAAACTCCTCAAAAACATAAAGTTTCTGCTCCAAAAACTGAGCAAAAAGACTCTATGTGCACATACCCTGAGGCTTTTAGCCTGGGGAGGCATAATGTTAAGTTAGGATCCCGTCAAAGAAAGGTCACCTTGTTGTGGCTGGTGGGCTCATTGGAATTTAAGTATTAAGTTTCTTCATTTTATAAGTATATTCTATGTAACAGGAATGTAGTGTAAATTCTCTCGGTATGTTTTCTTATATCTTAGCTGTAACAGAGGCTGCTGTATTCTTTTGTTTTTGTAAACTCCAATTGATATTGTATGGCTTTATATTACTGTGTGTAGGGGATGTTTGGTTTGTTAAATGCTTTTTTATTCTTAGATGTAGTTCCATGGTTCTGATGAGATGATTACATAGTTACACCTAGTTCCATGGAATAAAAAAGTTGATAAACGCCTGTCTAAATCGTTCTAGTAAGACGTGAGGATAATTCTATTCCCTTTTTTTGCAGGCAGATTTGATGTTGGAGCATGCGGAGGCTGTTCTTCACATGAGCGCCCTCATATACCGGAGCTATGCATATCACTTACTGCTTGCTGCTTTTCTGAATGGCAGAGATGTCAGAGAGATGTTTTCTAGTTCGCTAGTTTTGTGGATTAATGGAGAGCGACAGATTCACGCTGCGCTCACACATACTGATCAGCATTCATTGTCCAGTGTGGAAATTACTGCAGCTTTCTCCTTCCTTTCCCCTTCACCAGTAAATGCTATTGATGAAAAGTGTGACCTCTGCAGCCGAGTGCGACCACAACACTGCAATGTGCAGCTTTATTTTATTTCCTAGAAATATATAGAAATACCTGAACTGCTATTTACCTGGACAATTATCCTAGAACTGCGCCGCACACTTGTCTGCCATCTGGTGCTCAGCGTTGCTGCCAGATGATGGCGCTCTGCTACTAGTGGCGGCGCTAATGGTGAAGTGGGCAGTGTTAGCTGTCATGATGGGTGGCTTGTGCACCGTCCAGCCAACATGGATGACAGGGCTTATTATCACTATTCAGCAAAACACAGTGGCCAGTTGGTATACTAGCCAGAGGACTGATTCAGTAGCCAATGAGCGCACCTATTTAAATCCCCAATTTCTTTTTACCATTGCCAGTTATTCTGTTTTATCTCCGTATTTTCAGTCCGAGTGCGAGCTGATAAAACACCGGACCCGGACCCATGTTATTCTATGGTGTCATTCACATGATGCAGGGGGTACACGTGACTCATGACCGCCTTCACCAACCTAAATGCCCCTTATTGTTTAATTGATAATTTTCCCAACCTGAAAGCCCTACCCTAATGAGACATAAGACCTCAAATAAAGACATTAAATAAATCAAATTTGGATTAAATGGCCACAGCATCCTTTTATTAATCATAAAATACAACAATTCAACAATATCCCCCCCAGGGAGTGGTGGTCCTCGAAGCCTCAAAGTAAACACTGCAGCTATGCAAATTATTTGTACCTTGGCCTCCAGACTTAGGCTACTTTCAGACATTGAGCGCTATTTTGCGGGCGCTTTTCAAAAATGCGCAATGTCATTTTCGTCTGCCGGCAAAGTGAATGAGAAATTCACTTTGCCGTTCAGACACACCGCAAAAAAACGCGGCGCTTTTGTCTGCAAACACGCCGGCGTAAAAAGAATTGACATGTCAATTCTTTACGCAGCGGCGTGTCTGCGTATCCCCCTAGGGCCCCATATTAACGTGCACACACAGCGCCTTTGTCCTGGGTGTCGGCGTCTTTGTACGGAGGGGTTGACACCCAGGACCGGACGTGACGTCGGACAGGAAGAGGGAAGCCCCCGCCCCCCAGTGAAGCAGCATGGAGTGTGTGTGTGTGTGTGTGTGTGTGTGTAGCGTGTGTAGCGACGCTGCAGCGATAGAGACAACGATGCCGATCGCTGCAGCGTCGCTGTTTGATCGCTGGAGAGCTGTCACACAGACCGCTCTCCAGCGACCAACGATGCCGAGGCCCCCGGGTAACCAGGGTAAACATCGGGTTGCTAAGCGCAGGGCCGCGCTTAGTAACCCGATGTTTACCCTGGTTACCAGCGTAAAAGTAAAAAAAACAAACAGTACATGCTCACCTGCGCGTCCCCCAGCCTCTGCTTCCTGACACTGACTGAGCTCCGGCCTTAACAGCACAGCGGTGACGTCACCGCTCTGCTTTCACTTTCAGTTTAGGGCCGGCGCTCAGTCACTTTGATACGTGGCACTTTGATACGTGGCACGTGGCACTGAAATATGTGGCACGTGGCACTTTGATACGTGGCACTTTGATACGTGGCACGTGGCACTTTGATACGTGGCACTGAAATATGTGGCACGTGGCACTTTGATACGTGGCACGTGGCACTTTGATACGTGGCACTGAAATACGTGGCACTGAAATACGTGATACGTGGCACTTAAATACGTGGCACGTGGCACTTAAATACGTGGCACGTGGCACTGAAATACGTGGCATGTGGCACTGAAATACGTGGCACTGAAATACGTGGCACTGAAATACGTGGCACTGAAATACGTGGCACTGAAATACGTGGCACTGAAATACATGATACGTGGCACTTAAATACGTGGCACGTGGCACTTAAATACGTGGCACGTGGCACTGAAATACGTGGCACGTGGCACTGAAATACGTGGCACGTGGCACTGAAATACGTGGCACTGAAATACGTGGCACTGAAATACGTGGCACTGAAATACGTGGCACTTAAATACGTGGCACTTAAATACGTGGCACTTAGGCTATGTTCACATTTGCGTTGTGCGCCGCATGCGTCCTTTTTTTGATTGATTTTGGACGCAGCAAAAATGCAACTTGCTGCGTCCTCTGCGGCCGGATGCGTGCGCTGCAGTGACGCATGCGGCGCAAAACGCAAGTGCGACGCATGTCCATGCGCCCCCATGTTAAATATAGGGGCGCATGACGCATGCGGCGCCCGACGCTGCGGCGCAGACCGCAAATGTGAACGTAGACTTAAATAGCTAGATAGAGCTGGATCCGCGGGCTGTGATCTGGCCTACGCTCAGCACTCTGCGGAGCGCTGTCATTCAAAACACGTCCACTCATTTTGGTGTTTAGTCCCAAAATGGAGGATGGAAGAAGAAAAGGGTTGGACAAGGAAATGACATCATTTCTTTTTTTTTTCCCCCACTGCAGTTAAAGCTTTATTTGTGTCAAACACAGACAATCTGCAGAGAAAACTGCATAAAAAACCGCACTAAAAACCGCATCAAAAACGCACCAAAAACGCACCTGCGTTTTCTGCCAAGAGCTGCGGTTTTTGTCCTGAAAAAAAAGGATTGAAATCAGGATCGTGTGAACATACCCTTACCGTACAGGGTTACGAGGGGGGGCGTCTGACTGACGCCTGCCCTAGTAACCTGGGGTTAGTGACAGTGGGGTTAGTAAACCCCAGCTGATGTCTGTTCCGCTTGCTGAGGCGTCTTTGGCTCAAGGCCATTGCAGCTGGCAGAATCGACATGATGTTAACTCCAGTGTGTATTGTATTCTGAGTCATAAAGACAGGAAATGACCTCAATGACTCTTTTTTTTTTTTCCCCTTTTTTTTTTTTTCAAACAAACTTTATTTTCAGTACACAATGCTGAAAAAAACGCAGCTGCAAAAAACGCAGCAAAAAACGCTGTGTGTGAAAGCAGCTGCGTTTTTTGCCTGCGTAAAAAAACGCAGGTAAAGCAGCAGCAAAATACGCGCGCGTAAAAATACGCAGCAAATATGCTGTGTGTGAAAGTAGCCTTAGTCTTACCCCCAGCCGCTACACACCAGCTCGGAGGCAAATAGTGACCAACCCAGCCAAACCAGCCGATTACCACGCCCCTTAATCAACCCTTCCACGGGCTGATCTACCCCATCCACTCGCAATCCACTCAGGGGGGAGTCCAGGACCACTAGAGGTTCCCCCCTACAGTCCCCCATTCCCCCTTTCACCAACTTCGAGGAACTCCCTCCCCCGCCTCCCTGCTATGACAGAATTATTCCCTCACCCCAACACCATAACAAGTATACCCCTAATGCAAGCGAAAAAGAGGGGAGGGTGAGTGGGAGCTTCGGTCACTCTCAAGAAGGGGAGGTGAGTGCGGCAGTTAGTACCATAAAATGGCAGTTTCACTGATCCCCCTTTCTATGCTCCACCCCCCACTTCTCCCAGCCTCCTCTGGATGCCGCCCTCACCCCCACATTCAAAAACATACCCACAAAATGCCCCAAATCTCCCTATGCTTTTTCACTCCCCCGTGACCCCGTCATGCTGGCCTCCCTTATCCGATTTTTTTTTCCTTGGACGAAACCGGTCCTAGAAACAAATCACAGCATGCTCAAGTTGGATCCAATTATTGGGTCACACTCGGCCATGCAAGTCATTGAGTGCATGGAAAACATCAGACTGCACTTGAATGACATCTGAGTGCAGTCCTATTTCCACAAACTGAGAGAATGGAAAAGATGTCAAAACGTTTTTTCCATCTTCTCTTCACCCAAGAAAATCAGATCAGACTGTGATCAAACTCTGATCAGAGTTTAATCAGATTGTAAGTAGCATAAATGACCCGATTCTCTCAGGCGAGAGAAAATACTGTCGTGTGACCCGAGCCTTATTGTGGCACTGCAATGGTTTGCTTATGATAGATTTCTATATAGTGTTCTTTCCTGGTTGGAGAAATTACTCTCTCTCTCTCCTCCGCAGCTGTGCTGTGATTCCCTCATGCGAGAGGATCGGAGCCCCTACACTTGGCTGACGGTCACAGCAGAGCTGGAGCTGAGGGTCATTAGCATATCTCATCCCATACTCTCACATGAGAATCATTGGATGCCATACGCTAATGGGACCCCGGCCTAAAGGTGAAAGCCGGAGTGACCCTGGATTCTGATGAGCGGAGTGGCCCTGGATCCTGATGAGCGCAGTGGCCCTGGATCCTGATGAGCGGAGTGGCCCTGGATCCTGATGAGCGGAGTGGCCCTGGATCCTGATGAGCGGAGTGACCCTGGATTCTGATGAGCGGAGTGGTCCTGGATCCTGATGAGCGGAGTGGCCCTGGATCCTGATGAGCGGAGTGGCCCTGGATCCTGATGAGCGGAGTGGCCCTGGATCCTGATGAGCGGAGTGACCCTGGATCCTGATGAGCGGAGTGGCCCTGGATCCTGATGAGCGGAGTGGCCCTGGATTCTGATGAGCGGAGTGGCCCTGGATCCTGATGAGCGGAGTAGCCCTGGATCCTGATGAGCGGAGTGGCCCTGGATCCTGATGAGCGCAGTGGCCCTGGATCCTGATGAGCGGAGTGGCCCTGGATCCTGATGAGCGGAGTGGCCCTGGATCCTGATGAGCGGAGTGGCCCTGGATCCTGATGAGCGGAGTGACCCTGGATTCTGATGAGCGGAGTGGTCCTGGATCCTGATGAGCGGAGTGGCCCTGGATCCTGATGAGCGGAGTGGCCCTGGATCCTGATGAGCGGAGTGGCCCTGGATCCTGATGAGCGGAGTGACCCTGGATCCTGATGAGCGGAGTGGCCCTGGATCCTGATGAGCGGAGTGGCCCTGGATTCTGATGAGCGGAGTGGCCCTGGATCCTGATGAGCGGAGTAGCCCTGGATCCTGATGAGCGGAGTGGCCCTGGATCCTGATGAGCGGAGTGGCCCTGGATCCTGATGAGCGGAGTGGCCCTGGATCCTGATGAGCGGAGTGGCCCTGGATCCTGATGAGTGGAGTGGCCCTGGATTCTGATGAGCGGAGTGGCCCTGGATCCTGATGAGCGGAGTGGCCCTGGATCCTGATGAGCGGAGTGGCCCTGGATCCTGATGAGCGGAGTGACCCTGGATCCTGATGAGCGGAGTGGCCCTGGATCCTGATGAGCAGAGTGGCTCTGGATCCTGATGAGCGGAGTGGCCCTGGATCCTGATGAGCGGAGTGGCCTGTTCCCAGTCTCCCACTGGCACACTGGACATTGTAATATAGAAAAAATCCTAGGTCTTATATCTGCAGTGTGAATAGCTGTAAATCTCTAAAAGACTGTTCATAAAGGAGTTCTTTACTGGACAGTCCCTTTTTATTATACATGGATTCCTTAATGATAATCTGATTGCAGGGTCGTCCTGTGACTAGTTGTTAACTGCAGGGAAACCCAATGGCATGTTTAAAGGGAACCTGTCACCTGAATTTGGCGGGACCAGTTTTGGGTCATATGGGCGGGGTTTTCAGGTGTTTGATTCACCCTTTCCTTACCCGCTGGCTGCAATATTGGATTGAAGTTCATGCTGTGTCCTCCGGAGTATACGCCTGCGCAAGGCAAAATTGCCTTGCGCTGGCGTGTACTCCTTAGGACAGAGAATGAACTTCAATCCAATATTGCGGCCAGCATGCAGCCAGTGGGTAAGGAGAGGGTGAATCAAACCCCTGAAAACCCCGCCCATATGACCCAAAACTGGTCCCGCCAAATTCAGGTGACAGGTTCCCTTTAATTTCCTTGCTGTGCCACCTCTGGAAACCTCTTCACTTGTTAGGGTACTTTTGCATTGTGTTCTGTGTCCCAGTCCCGGCCTATGTCTGAAATCCCCAACAAAACGGGGGACGCATGCGCCGAGGGGCCATAGAATGGTGACGGCAGAGCGAACGTTCCCTCGGCTGTGCACTTTTCACCGGAGTTTAGGCTGTAGGGGGGTTGACAAGGTAGAGGGTACCTGCGTGCTGGGTCCGGAACTAGAGAGGCTGAATCCACTGTTCCTGGGAGGAAGTCTGAGTGAGGCGGACCTTCCCCTATTGCCCGGGGGAAGCTCTAGAGAGGAGGGGCTTCCTGCTGCCGGAGGGGGGCGGAAGAGGAGAAAGAAAAAGCGCACGAAGAAAGGGAGTTTGGCGCCAGGGCAGAGCAGAGCGTAGTCAGATTAGCGGTGTGCTCCGCTCCCCATCACGACACAGAGTACCGGCGCTGCGACAGGGTGGGCTGCAGTAGACCAGAAGGGCAGGGACTGCTGTGCTGACGGAAGCAGTGTGCCCAGCAGTAATCCAGAGAGAGATGTGCAAAGCAGAGCTGTGCAGAGCAGAGCCGTGCAGAGCCAAGCCGTGTACACAGAGCAGAGCTGATCCGGGTGTTGCAGCAGCCACAGAAAGTAGTGCTGTAGGCGGGAGCACCAGCGCCAAGCAGATCAGTGTCGCCCGCCACCAACAGCGGGGACCAGGGAGAACCAGGTGCCATACACTACGTGACCGTGAGCACCGCACATGCGCTGCCCCAAAGAGACCACACATGGGACTGACAAATGCACCATGACGTGGGCAGACAATAGTTGTCCTGACCCTTGTTACCTGACTACCCCAGTTAAGATAGTTAAGGAGCCATGTTGGGCTCGCACAGGACTGTGGCCCGTGCTTTTGTTAGCCACATGAGTATATGGACAAGGGGCAATGGAAGGTACCGGAAACCGACCACTGCCGCCAGAAGATGGACCAACGACTACAGTGCCATCCTGGAAAAGGCACTGCGCCCGCTGTTGCCAGCACTATTGAGATCGCAGCAGGAGCTGTAGTGTTAGGACTACCTGATACACTTGCTAACAAAGTGTCGTTATTTGTACCATTGTACCTCACTTTGCCATTCATACTGTTTAAATCTTTACCTCCCTGCGTGGAGTATTTCCCCTGTAAATAAACCTGTCAACCCTTGCTCTGCCTCCCGTCCATCACTGCATCCTGCGTTCCTGCGATTTCTACATAGGCCTACAGGAGGTGGACACTCAGATAAAGTTCGGTACGTCTGAGTGTCTGCCTCCTGTAGGCTCATGTTCACTCTGCCGTCACCATTGCAGTCTATTGTCCCCATGGGTGCATGCATGCTGACTTTTGTGGGGGATTTTGGACAAATGCCCCGACGGGGACACAGGACGCAATGTGAAATCCCTTAGAGGGCTGAGGTGTTTTTGGAATTCTGTGTGCACTTCACTGTTTATCCCCGCGCAGCACAGCTTTCGGCTACACCCAACTGGGCAGAACTGGACAATTATGTACCTGAATAGACGTGTGTTAAATTTCCACTGTACGACGAGTGACTGGGGAGCTGCTTTGCAGGGAATCTGTAGTGCTGAATCACTGGTTGATGGGTGCTCAGGCTCAGGTCCTTGCTAAATAAAGTCACTTTTTGAAATCTGATTATCCCTTTCAACCCAGTAATTGTTTGCACAGAAAAGGGAAGAATGCATGCAGCGCCCCAGAGTCCTGGTCGTTGCAGTACTGGAGCGCCGCCGCTAAGGGGGGCTATGGTACGTCTGATGGCACTGAAGGAGTTCATCTGACCAGGTATCACAGACACCAATACACTTCACAGTCTGGCCTCCAGGGGGAGCTAAGGGTTCTATGTATTAGGCCACTCCTCACAATCTGGTAAAACTGGGGGTTAGGCAGAAAGTTAGGGAGAAAGCTGACTGGGTTGGAACCAGGCAACACCTTGTGGCAGAGGGTTTTGTAGGGGGAAGATTCAGAGGGGTCCCTGCCAGGGGTGGGATCCTGGCAGAGGCCTAGCAAACAGAGAAGAACGTTGCGGGACCGCGCCTGCACGATATAGCGGCGGTACCCCAAGAAAGGATAAGAAGCGAGGTTCATTGTGCTGAGTGAGAAACGAGATCAATGCAACAAGGAGAATACCAGTAGGAGTCGTGCTGTAAGACGAGGCAACATCCTATTGAGGCGCATAACCGGTGGCCAGAACGCCGAGGAAGTATAGAGCTCCAGGCCAAACTTCAAACCTATGGCAGGACAGTCAGTTATAGGCGGGCTGTCTCACCCAATTCACCTAGGAAGACACAGGGGGGTAACAACAGGAGTGGGGCGACGCTAGAGTCCCGGAAGAGCTCCGAGCCTCCCCGTCATACGGGTGCGTCCTAACCACAAGATCTGGGGGATGTGGAAGAACATCAGAATCGAGTTGTGAGGGAACACGAGAAACAGACACAACAGTTGTGGGGTACTATCCCGTAAGCACAGCAGGGGAGGACCACAACACACAAGCGCTAGAAGGTAGGCACAGATTTCCACCTGCAAAGGGAACTCTGGAGGTGCCATCGGACCGGCCGGACTTGCGCAGCCTGGTTAACCGTATTCCGGACTGAGGACCTTGAAGCCTTCAGTAAAGAGGTAAAGAGACTGCAACCTGGTGTCCTCGTTATTTACCGCGACCGGCACTTCACCGCACCATAACATCATCACCATATCCTCACCTTTCATTGTGCGCACCTCAGCAGGGTCACGGACTGGGTTTAGCCACCGTGACAATCCCAGAGCAGAGACTCAGAGGCCCGGTACCGGGTACCCCTCGGTCCTGCGGCAGTGGGGGCGCTGCAAATTTGGCGTCACAAACAGGATCTACTTAAGCCTGAAGAATCGGGTCATGTGTGCCTTGGAACTGTGATTTACTGTGCTTGGACTGTACTTTATTGCAAGGACTGTGTATTGCCATTTACCACCAAAATCCGCCATTACAGCGCCCTGAGGAGAGCGCAGGAGAAGAAGAGGGGCATGGACTGGGCATAGACAAGCTGGAGAGCGCGAAGGACAATGGCCGCCCAGTCTAAATATTTCTGCACCGTGAGGACGTGTCCGTCAGCAGCCGAGATCCACCTCCTGATTCTCAATGGTGGGCGGAGACAGAGAAAACGAAACCGCCCACGAAGGAGAGAGCGGGAAAAGGATCAGGAAGTGACCCACGTGGAGGACGCCATGGCCAGCAGCTCGGGACCCGAATGTGGGGTTGAAGTAGAAGTCTCCCCCAACTACCCGGATGAGCACCGCAGCCAATGCTCCACGGACAGCGCTGATCTCTTGCAGGCTGAGATGGAGGACTTGATCCACCAGCTCCTTCAGCTGAACGTGAAGGCCCAGGCTCCGCACCAGGTAGTGCCGGAAGGAAGTTCTCTGGCATCGGATCCTGTACCACCACCGGAGTTGTTGCTGAAACCCTTGCCGACACAGCCAGCGGAACCCGCAGCGGAGGAGGAGCCTGCATCGGCTGGTGAGTCCGCCGACCCCATCCCGCTGGCAGAGGGCTTGTTAGTAGGCCCCGTTGCGGCACCCCCTCTCCCTGGGACCCATAGACTCCAGCGCCTGTTACCATGGGAGGAGACAACGGGTATGGAACGCTTCCTGAAAGCCCCGATCCCGCCAACTACCCTGCTGTGTGAGGTCCATGCGGAGCGCACGGTATGCCGCTGGGTGAACCCAGGACCTCACCTCATGGGGTTCCCTGGGGTGAAGACACGGGAAGGGGAGATGGTGCAGGCCCTGAGCTGGGAGGAATACCAGACCCAGCTGGAACAGCAGTGGGAGGAGAAGGAAAAGGAGTACCAGGCCGGGCTGGAGGCCCACCATCAAAAAGACCTGGCGGTCAAAGACCGGGCCCGCAAGGACCCCGCCGCTCACCAGGCCCCGTGCAGGCAAGGCACCATCACCACCTTCAAGCTCCGCGGAGGCTGGGGCTTCATCAAAGAGCCGGGCCTGTATGCGGAGGTGTTTGTCAACCGAAGGGATGTTGAGTCTCATCTCAGAGAGGGCCACCCAGACCGGGATCTCTACCCGGGGGACGAAGTCAGTTACACCAGGAACTTTGGGGAAAAGGGGTGGTTTGCCCTGAATGTCCACAAGAGGCAGCACCCTGTGACACCCCCGATTAAGGTGCCAGTGAAGCTGACCCCTGTAGCAAAGGTGGCCCCTTGTGACCAGCCCATGGTCATCACCAGGACCACCGAGGTCACTCCAACGTGCACTATGGTCAAGACCACGACATGCAGCATCGTTACCTCAACCACCCTCGTGGCCAAGGAGGCGCCTCTTCAGGTGGGTGGTGCTCCTGCTGCTCCAGAACTGAAGACAGTGGGTACGCAGACCCCCAGATGGGACAACACTTCCCCTTACGCAGTACCAGGCGGTGTGCAATACCCTAGGGGGTTGCCTCCGCCGGTGCTGCCTCCTGAGTGGTTCAAGTAACTATACTCACACTCTGCAAAATGTAAATAGTTCATTGTTTTCCTGCTTTTTGCTGCTAGAACCCGTACGGGTTCACCTTCTGTCCTCATTCTTTTATCAACATCATTAAACATTTCTCACAATTTAACTAGCTTTCTACATATAACCTTTACATATCAGCATTATCAGTACTTTCTTTCTTTCAAAACATCATCATTCTTTAAGTGCTTTTGATGAACATCCCCTTTAAGAAGGGACTAAGTCTCTATGGGGTAGTGCAACTTCTCAAGCTGCAAGTCTGTTCGCAGTAAGGACTCCTGTACTGTTTCCAGGAACAGTTTCTTTGCAAAGAGTCCTTTCTTTGTGTAAAACCAGTAGAGAGCACCTTTAAGAAGGTGCAAACTATTTACAATATCAGTTTTTGAATCATTCACCGTCCATGATTCGGCAGTCTCTTGATAACTGAGGCAACAAGTAGAAAACAAACAAAAGGCAATAGGGATCCCGGGTCAACAAAGGGATCCCTTTAAGAGTTAACCCTGGACGGGGTTAGTCAGTGAGTCCTCCTAGGAGCCATACAGAGATGGCTCAGTAATCCTGAACTGAAAGATGGATGATAAGTTCTATACTGTGTATAGTAGTAGAAAGACAGTAGGCCCGGGCAGAAAGGGGCGGTCCTGTAACAGAAAGGAGAGGCAGTAGGCCTGGAGCAGTTAGGACAGGCGGTCCTGCAGATGTAAAGAAGGAGAATGCATAAAAGTTGATTAGCCTTATAATGTGTTATAAGAAGGTCTTTAGTGGATTTAGCGAGTACGTCCTTAAAGGCAAAGTTAAAGTATTGTTCAAAGAATTTGCACTTAGTAGAATACCCGGTTGGGTAAGAAAAGTTATTTATAGTATGTTATTTAAAATATTTAACCATGTTTGTAACGTTCAAGTGTCCTCACCTCCCATAAAGGGAAGCTCTGTTAAAAAAAAAAAAAAGTTTACTTGTACTTGCATTTTCAAAATTGTATGTCTTTTTGCTGACATGTATTGTCGTTCTCTTCCCAGTCCAGGAGTACTGGATTTAACCGGGGGGGAGTGCAGCGCCCCAGAGTCCTGGTCGTTGCAGTACTGGAGCTCCGCCGCTAAGGGGGGCTATGGTACGTCTGATGGCACTGAAGGAGTTCATCTGACCAGGTATCACAGACACCAATACACTTCACAGTCTGGCCTCCAGGGGGAGCTAAGGGTTCTATGTATTAGGCCACTCCTCACAATCTGGTAAAACTGGGGGTTAGGCAGAAAGTTAGGGAGAAAGCTGACTGGGTTGGAACCAGGCAACACCTTGTGGCAGAGGGTGTTGTAGGGGGAAGATTCAGAGGGGTCCCTGCCAGGGGTGGGATCCTGGCAGAGGCCTAGCAAACAGAGAAGAACGTTACAGGACCGCGCCTGCACGATATAGCGGCGGTACCCCAAGAAAGGATAAGAAGCGAGGTATATTGTGCTGAGTGAGAAACGAGATCAACGCAACAAGGAGAATACCAGTAGGAGTCGTGCTGTAAGACGAGGCAACATCCTATTGAGGCGCATAACCGGTGGCCGGAACGCCGAGGAAGTATAGAGCTCCAGGCCAAACTTCAAACCTACGGCAGGACAGTCAGTTATAGGCGGGCTGTCTCACCCAATTCACCTAGGAAGACACAGGGGGGTAACAACAGGAGTGGGGCGACTCTAGGGTCCCGGAAGAGCTCCGAGCCTCCCCGTCATACGGGTGCGTCCTAACCACAAGATCTGGGGGACGTGGAAGAACATCAGAATCGAGTTGTGAGGGAACACGAGAAACAGACACAACAGTTGTGGGGTACTATCCTGTAAGCACAGCAGGGGAGGACCACAACACACAAGCGCTAGAAGGTAGGCACAGATTTCCACCTGCAAAGGGAGCTCTGGAGGTGCCATCGGACTGGCCGGACTTGCGCAGCCTGGTTAACCGTATTCCGGACTGAGGACCTTGAAGCCTTCAGTAAAGAGGTAAAGAGACTGCAACCTGGTGTCCTCGTTATTTACCGCGACCGGCACTTCACCGCACCATAACATCATCACCATATCCTCACCTTTCATTGCGCGCCCCTCAGCAGGGTCACGGACCGGGTCTAGCCACCGTGACAATCCCAGAGCAGAGACTCAGAGGCCCGGTACCGGGTACCCCTCGGCCCTGCGGCAGTGGGGGCGCTGCATGCACATTGCTACATGATAAGCCGCCTGCAACAGTATGTCATATGGTAATATCTGTCATGGTTGCAAATCACTATATTTATCAACAGTTGTGAAATATTAATACAATTACCTTGACGATGGTTGATGAGCTAACACTATTTGGCCATATTTTGTGCTAAGCGTCTTGTGTATTTCAAAAGCCATTTTGCTGTTCCCACTTCATGTATTTCACATTGACATGCTTTAACACAACTGAGTGCAACCATTTACGTATTTTGATATATAAGTTGCTTTTTTTTTGCTATGCACCTGTTCAGACTAGTTCTTGAGGTGCTGGTCAGTTTTCTGTTATTTATATTGTAACATGGATGTAAAAAAAATGGACATACGGATGGCACACAAATGTAACACGGATGTAAAAAATACTGACATACAGATGGCACACGGATGAAAATCTGATGAAAATCTGAGTATTCTGGATGAAACTCAGACCTTTTTTCATAACTAAGGCTTGGTGCACACCAGCGTATGCAAAATCTTCCTTTCTAACGATTGTTCATATTTTCTCCATATTTTCATCCATTTGCCATCGGTATGTGCATGTTTTACATCTGTATGTCTATTTTGTACATCCTTACGGCATCCATTTTTTACATGAACAATTTAATAGGAAATAAAGGAGTAATTTGTGTTTTCCTACCTCACAACCTGGAATTTCACTATTGTACTGAGGGTTTGCATCAGTTCATGTAAACGACATGCCTACAACTATGAACATTTGCAGCGCCCCAGAGTCCTGGTCGTTGCAGTACTGATGCTCCGCCGCTAAGGGGGGCTATGTTACGTCTGATGCCACTGAAGGAGTTCTTCTGACCAGGTATCACAGGCACCAATACATTTCACAGTCTGGCCTCCAGGGGGAGCTAAGGGTACTATACATTAGGCCACTCCTCACAGTCTGGTAAAACTGGGGGTTAGATAGGAAGTTAGATCGGAAAGCTGACTGGGTTGGAACCGGGCGGCACCTTGTGGCAGAGGGTGTTGTGGGGGAGGATTCGGAGGGGTCCCTGTCGGGGGTGGGATCCTGGCAGAGGCCTGGCAACCGGAGAGAACGTTACGGGACCGCGCCTGCACGATATAGCGGCGGTACTCCAAGAAAGGATAAGAAGCGAGGTATATTGTGCTGAGTGAGAAACGAGATCAACTTAACAAGGAGAATACCAGTAGGAGTCGTGCTGTAAGACGAGGCAACATCCTACTGAGGCGCATAACCGGTGGCCGGAACGCCGAGGAAGTATAGAGCTCCAAGCCAAACTTCAAACCTACGGCAGGACAGTCAGTTATAGGCGGGCTGTCTCACCCAATCGACCTAGGAAGATACAGGGGGGTAACAACAGGAGTGAGGCGACGCTAGAGTCCCGGAAGAGCTCCGAGCCTCCCCGTCATACGGGTTCGTCCTAACCATAAGATCTGGGGGACGTGGAAGAACATCAGAATCGAGTAGTGAGGGAACACGAGAAACAGACACAACAGTTGTGAGGACTATCCCGTGGTGCTTAGCAGGGAAGGACTACAACACACAAGCGCTAGAAGGTAGGCACAGATTTCCACCTGCAAAGGGAACTCTGGAGGTGCCATTGGACCGGCCAGGCTTGCGCAGCCCGGTTAACCATATTCCGGATTGAGGATCCTGAAGCCTTCAGTAAAGAGGTAAAGAGACTGCAACCTGGTGTCCTCGTTATTTACTGCGACCTGCACCGCACCACCATAACATCATCGCCATTCCCTCCACCTTTATTGTACGCCCCTCAGCAGGGTCACGGACCGGGTCTAGACACCGTGACAACCCCAGAACAGAGACTCAGAGGCCCGGTACCGGGTACCCCTCGGCCCTGCGGCAGTGGGGGCGCTACAACTTGGCGTCACGAACAGGATCTACTTAAGCCTGAAGAATCGGGTCATGTGTGCCTTAGAACTGTGATTTATTATACTTGGACTGTGACTTATTGCAAGGACTGTGGATTGCCACTTGCCGCTAAAAGTTCCCGCCAAAACCCGCCGCCATTGCAGCACCACAGAGAGCGCAGGAGAAGAAGAGGGGCGTGGAGTGGGCGTAGACAAGCTGGAGAGCGCGAAAGACAATGGCCGCCCAGTCTAAATATTTCTGCACCGTGAGGACGTGTCCGTCAGCAGCCGAGATCCGCCTCCTGATTCTCAATGGTGGGCGGAGACAGAGAAAACGAAACCGCCCACGAAGGAGAGAGCGGGAAAAGGATCAGGAAGTAACCCACGTGGAGGACGCCATGGCCAGCAGCTCGGGACCCGAATGTGAGGTTGAAGCAGGAGTCTCCCCCAACTGTTGTGAATTTGCTTTTTGCTCCCTCTAGTGGTTACTAGTTTTTTGACTCTGGTTTTTCTGTCATTCCTTTTATCCGCACCTGGGTCGTTAGTTAGGGGTGTTGCTATATAAGCTCCCTGGACCTTCAGTTCAATGCCTGGCAACATAGTTATCAGAGCTAGTCTGCTGTGCTCTTGTCTACTGATCCTGGTTCCAGTTATATCAGCTAAGTCTGCCTTTTGCTTTTTGCTATTTGTTTTGGTTTTGTATTTTTGTCCAGCTTGTTCCAAATCTATATCCTGACCTTTGCTGGAAGCTCTAGGGGGCTGGTGTTCTCCCCCCGGACCGTTAGACGGTTCGGGGGTTCTTGAATTTCCAGTGTGGATTTTGATAGGGTTTTTGTTGACCATATAAGTTACCTTTCTTTATTCTGCTATCAGTAAGCGGGCCTCTCTGTGCTAAACCTGGTTCATTTCTGTGTTTGTCATTTCCTCTTACCTCACCGTCATTATTTGTGGGGGGCTTCTATCCAGCTTTGGGGTCCCCTTCTCTGGAGGCAAGAAAGGTCTTTGTTTTCCTCTACTAGGGGTAGCTAGATTCTCCGGCTGGCGCGTGTCATCTAGAATCAACGTAGGAATGATCCCCGGCTACTTCTAGTGTTGGCGTTAGGAGTAGATATATGGTCAACCCAGTTACCACTGCCCTATGAGCTGGATTTTTGTATTCTGCAGACTTCCACGTTCCTCTGAGACCCTCGCCATTGGGGTCATAACAGTTTGCCAGGCCCGTATTAAATGTTTAATGCATTGCAGAAGAGGGATTATAAGAAAGAAGATTCTGAGTTTTTTTTTTCTTTTTCCCCTTTACCTCAGAGTGGCTATGCTTGCTGCAGACATGAATGTCCAGACCTTGATTACAAGTGTGGACCAGCTGGCTACTCGTGTGCAGGGCATACAAGACTATGTTATCAGAAATCCTAGGTCAGAACCTAAAATACCGATTCCTGAACTGTTTTCCGGAGACAGGTTTAAGTTTAGGAATTTCGTGAATAATTGTAAATTGTTTTTGTCCCTGAGACCCTGTTCATCTGGAGATTCTGCTCAGCAAGTAAAAATTGTTATTTCGTTCTTACGGGGCGACCCTCAGGATTGGGCTTTTTCGCTGGCGCCAGGAGATCCGGCATTGGCTGATCTTGATGCGTTTTTTCTGGCGCTCGGTTTACTTTATGAGGAACCCAATCTTGAGATTCAGGCAGAAAAGGCCTTGCTGGCTATGTCTCAGGGGCAGGACGAGGCTGAAGTGTATTGCCAAAAATTTCGGAAATGGTCCGTGCTGACACATTGGAACGAGTGTGCACTGGCCGCTAATTTTAGAAATGGCCTTTCTGAAGCCATTAAGAATGTTATGGTGGGTTTTCCCATTCCCACAGGTCTGAATGATACTATGGCACTGGCTATTCAAATTGACCGGCGGTTGCGGGAGCGCAAAACCGCAAATTCCCTCATGGTGTTGTCTGAACAGACACCTAATTCGGTGCAATGTGATAGTAAAACCGCAAATTCCCTCATGGTGTTGTCTGAACAGACACCTGATTTAATGCAATGTGATAGAATCCTGACTAGAAATGAGCGGAAAATTCATAGACGCCGGAATGGCTTGTGCTACTACTGTGGTGATTCTACACATGTTATCTCAGCATGCTCTAAACGTATAGCTAAGGTTGTTAGTCCTGTCACCGTTGGTAATTTGCAACCTAAATTTATTCTGTCTGTAACTTTGATTTGCTCACTGTCATCTTATCCTGTCATGGCGTTTGTAGATTCAGGTGCTGCCCTGAGTCTCATGGATCTCTCATTTGCTAAGCGCTGTGGTTTTACTCTTGAACCATTAGAAAATCCTATTCCTCTTAGGGGTATTGATGCTACACCATTGGCAGCAAATAAACCGCAGTATTGGACACAGGTTACCATGTGCATGACTCCTGAACACCGCGAGGTGATACGTTTCCTGGTTTTACATAAAATGCATGATTTGGTTGTTTTAGGGCTGCCATGGTTACAGACCCATAATCCAGTCCTGGACTGGAAGGCTATGTCAGTCTCAAGTTGGGGCTGTCGTGGTATTCATGGGGATTCCCTGCCTGTGTCTATTGCTTCTTCTACGCCTTCGGAAGTTCCGGAGTATTTGTCTGATTATCAGGATGTCTTCAGTGAGTCTGAGTCCAGTGCACTGCCTCCTCATAGGGACTGTGACTGTGCTATAGATTTGATCCCAGGCAGTAAATTTCCTAAGGGAAGACTGTTTAATCTGTCGGTACCTGAACATACCGCTATGCGTTCATATATCAAGGAGTCTCTGGAGAAAGGACATATTCGTCCGTCTTCTTCCCCTCTTGGTGCGGGATTCTTTTTTGTGGCAAAAAAGGACGGATCTTTGAGACCTTGTATTGATTATCGGCTTTTAAATAAGATCACTGTCAAATTTCAGTATCCTTTACCGCTGTTGTCTGACTTGTTTGCCCGGATTAAGGGTGCCAAGTAGTTCACCAAGATAGACCTTCGTGGTGCGTACAACCTTGTGCGCATTAAGCAAGGTGATGAATGGAAAACCGCATTCAATATGCCCGAAGGTCATTTTGAGTACTTGGTGATGCCTTTTGGGCTCTCCAATGCGCCTTCAGTTTTTCAGTCCTTTATGCATGACATTTTCCGGAAGTATCTGGATAAATTTTTGATTGTTTATCTGGATGATATTTTGGTTTTTTCTGATAATTGGGATTCGCATGTGGAGCAGGTCAGGTTGGTCTTTAAAATTTTGCGTGAAAATTCTTTGTTTGTCAAGGGCTCAAAGTGTCTCTTTGGTGTACAGAAGGTTCCCTTTTTGGGGTTCATTTTTTCCCCTTCTGCTGTGGAGATGGACCCAGTCAAGGTCCGAGCTATTCTTGATTGGACTCAGCCCTCGTCAGTTAAGAGTCTTCAGAAGTTCTTGGGCTTCGCTAACTTCTACCGTCGTTTTATCGCTAATTTTTCTAGCATTGTGAAACCTTTGACGGATATGACCAAGAAGGGCTCCGATGTAGCTAACTGGGCTCCTGCTGCCGTGGAGGCTTTCCAGGAGTTGAAACGCCGGTTTACTTCGGCGCCTGTTTTGTGCCAGCCTGACGTCTCACTTCCCTTTCAGGTTGAGGTGGATGCTTCGGAGATTGGGGCAGGGGCCGTTTTGTCGCAGAGAGGCCCTGGTTGCTCTGTTATGAAACCTTGTGCCTTTTTCTCTAGGAAGTTTTCGCCTGCCGAGCGAAATTATGATGTGGGCAATCGGGAGTTGTTGGCCATGAAATGGGCATTTGAGGAGTGGCGTCATTGGCTCGAGGGTGCTAAGCATCGTGTGGTGGTCTTGACTGATCACAAAAATCTGATGTATCTCGAGTCTGCTAAACGCCTTAATCCGAGACAGGCCCGCTGGTCATTGTTTTTCTCCCGCTTTGATTTTGTTGTCTCGTATTTACCAGGTTCAAAGAATGTGAAGGCCGATGCTCTTTCTAGGAGCTTTGTGCCTGATGCTCCTGGAGTCGCGGATCCTGTTGGTATTCTTAAAGATGGAGTTATCTTGTCAGCTATTTCTCCGGATCTGCGACGTGTGTTGCAGAGATTTCAGGCTGATAGGCCTGAGTCTTGTCCACCTGACAGACTGTTTGTCCCGGATAAGTGGACCAGCAGAGTCATTTCCGAGGTTCATTCCTCGGTGTTGGCAGGTCACCCGGGAATCTTTGGCACCAGAGATCTGGTGGCCAGGTCCTTTTGGTGGCCTTCCCTGTCAAGGGATGTGCGGTCATTTGTGCAGTCCTGTGGGACTTGTGCTCGAGCTAAGCCTTGCTGTTCTCGTGCCAGCGGTTTGCTCTTGCCCTTGCCTGTCCCGAAGAGACCTTGGACACATATCTCCATGGATTTCATTTCTGATCTTCCGCTATCTCAGGGCATGCCCGTTATCTGGGTGATATGTGATCGCTTCTCCAAGATGGTCCATTTGGTTCCTTTGCCTAAGCTGCCTTCCTCTTCCGATCTGGTTCCTGTGTTTTTCCAGAACGTGGTTCGTTTGCACGGCATCCCTGAGAATATTGTGTCAGACAGAGGATCCCAGTTCGTTTCCAGGTTCTGGCGATCCTTTTGTAGTAGGATGGGCATTGATTTGTCGTTTTCGTCTGCTTTCCATCCTCAGACTAATGGACAGACGGAGCGAACCAATCAGACTTTGGAGGCTTATTTGAGGTGTTTTGTCTCTGCTGATCAGGACGATTGGGTGACATTCTTGCCGTTGGCTGAGTTTGCCCTTAATAATCGGGCTAGTTCCGCCACCTTGGTTTCGCCTTTTTTCTGCAACTCTGGTTTCCATCCTCGCTTTTCTTCGGGTCATGTGGAGCCTTCTGACTGTCCTGGGGTGGATTCTGTGGTGGATAGGTTGCAGCAGATCTGGAATCATGTGGTGGACAACTTGAAGTTGTCACAGGAGAAGGCTCAGCGCTTTGCCAACCGCCGCCACGGTGTGGGTCCCCGACTACGCGTTGGGGATTTGGTATGGCTTTCTTCCCGCTTTGTTCCTATGAAGGTCTCCTCTCCCAAATTTAAACCTCGTTTTATTGGGCCTTACAAGATATTGGAAATCCTTAATCCTGTATCTTTTCGTCTGGATCTTCCTGTGTCGTTTGCTATTCACAATGTATTTCATAGGTCCTTGTTGCGGCGGTACATTGTGCCTGTAGTTCCTTCTGCTGAGCCTCCTGCTCCGGTGTTGGTTGAGGGCGAGTTGGAGTACGTGGTGGAGAAGATCTTGGATTCTCGCCTCTCCAGGCGGAGGCTTCAGTACCTGGTCAAGTGGAAGGGCTATGGTCAGGAGGATAATTCCTGGGTGGTCGCCTCTGATGTTCATGCGGCCGATTTAGTTCGTGCCTTTCATGCCGCTCGTCCTGATCGCCCTGGTGGTCGTGGTGAGGGTTCGGTGACCCCTCACTAAGGGGGGGGTACTGTTGTGAATTTGCTTTTTGCTCCCTCTAGTGGTTACTAGTTTTTTGACTCTGGTTTTTCTGTCATTCCTTTTATCCGCACCTGGGTCGTTAGTTAGGGGTGTTGCTATATAAGCTCCCTGGACCTTCAGTTCAATGCCTGGCAACATAGTTATCAGAGCTAGTCTGCTGTGCTCTTGTCTACTGATCCTGGTTCCAGTTATATCAGCTAAGTCTGCCTTTTGCTTTTTGCTATTTGTTTTGGTTTTGTATTTTTGTCCAGCTTGTTCCAAATCTATATCCTGACCTTTGCTGGAAGCTCTAGGGGGCTGGTGTTCTCCCCCCGGACCGTTAGACGGTTCGGGGGTTCTTGAATTTCCAGTGTGGATTTTGATAGGGTTTTTGTTGACCATATAAGTTACCTTTCTTTATTCTGCTATCAGTAAGCGGGCCTCTCTGTGCTAAACCTGGTTCATTTCTGTGTTTGTCATTTCCTCTTACCTCACCGTCATTATTTGTGGGGGGCTTCTATCCAGCTTTGGGGTCCCCTTCTCTGGAGGCAAGAAAGGTCTTTGTTTTCCTCTACTAGGGGTAGCTAGATTCTCCGGCTGGCGCGTGTCATCTAGAATCAACGTAGGAATGATCCCCGGCTACTTCTAGTGTTGGCGTTAGGAGTAGATATATGGTCAACCCAGTTACCACTGCCCTATGAGCTGGATTTTTGTATTCTGCAGACTTCCACGTTCCTCTGAGACCCTCGCCATTGGGGTCATAACACCCAACTACCCGGATGAGCACAGCAGCCAATGCTCCATGGACAGCGCTGATCTCTTGCAGGCTGAGATGGGGGACTTGATCCACCAGCTCCTTCAGCTGAACGTGAAGGCCCAGGCTCCGCACCAGGTAGTGCCGGAAGGAAGTCCTCTGGCATCGGATCCTGTACCACTACCGGGGTTGTTGCTGAGGCCCTCGCCGACACAGCCAGCGGAACCCGTCGAGGAGGAGCCTGCATTGGCTGGTGAGTCCGCCGACCCCATCCCGCTGGCAGAGAGCTTGCTAGTAGGCCCCGTTGCGGCACCCCCTCTCCCTGGGACCCATAGACTCCAGCGCCTGTTACCATGGGAGGAGGCAACGGGTATGGAGCACCTCCTGAAAGCCCCGATTCCGCCAACTACCCTGCTGTGTGAGGCCCATGCGGAGCGCACGGTATGCCGCTGGGTGAACCCAGGATCCAACCTCATGGGGTTCCCCGGGGTGAAGACACGGGAAGGGGAGATGGTGCAGGCCCTGAGCTGGGAGGAATACCAGACCCAGCTGGAACAGCAGTGGGAGGAGAAGGAAAAGGTGTACCAGGCCGGGCTGGAGACCCACCATCAAAAAGACCTGGCGGTCAAGGACCGGGCCCGCAAGGACCCCGCCGCTCACCAGGCCCCGCGCAGGCAGGGCACCATCACCACCTTCAAGCTCCGCGGAGGCTGGGGCTTGATTAAAGAGCCGGGCCTGTATGCGGAGGTGTTTGTCAACCGAAGGGATGTTGAGTCTCAGCTCAGAGAGGGCCACCCAGACCGGGATCTCTACCCGGGGGACGAAGTTAGTTACACCAGGCACTTTGGGGAAAAGGGGTGGATTGCCCTGAATGTTCACAAGAGGCAGAACCCTGTGACACCCCCGATTAAGGTGCCAGTGAAGCTGACCCCTGTGGCAAAGGTGCCCCCTTGTGGTCAGCCCATGATCATCACCAGGACCACCGAGGTCACTCCAACGTGCACTATGGTCAAGACCACGACATGCAGCATCGTCACCTCCACCACCCTCGTGGCCAAGGAGGCGCCTCTTCAGGTGGGGGTGCTCCTGCTGCTCCAGAACTGAAGACAGTGGGTACGCAGACCCCCAGGTGGGACAACACCCCTCCTTACGCAGTACCAGGCGGGCAATATCCACAGGGGTTGCCTCCGCCGGTGCTGCCTCCTGAGTGGTTCAAGTAACTATCCTAACACTCTGCAATTGTAAATAGTTCATTGTTTTTCTGCTGTTATGCTGCTAAAACCCATCCAGGGTTAACTCTTAAAGGGATCCCTTTGTTGACCCGGGATCCCTATTGCCTTTTGTTTGTTGTCTACTTTTTGCCTCAGTTATCAAGAGACTGCCGAATCATGGACGGTGAATGATTCAAAAACTGATGTTGTAAATAGTTTGCACCTTCTTAAATGTGCTCTCTACTGGTTTTATAAAAGAAAGGACTCTTTGTGAAGAAACTGTTCCTGGAAGCAGTGCCGGAGTCCTTGCTGCGAACAGACTTGCAGCTTGAGAAGTTGCACTACATCATAGAGACTTAGTCCCTTCTTAAAGGGGATGTTCATCAATAGCACTTAAGGAATGATGATGCTCTAAAAGAAGAAGTAATAATGCTGATATGTAAAAGTTATATGTAGAAAGCTAGTTAATTGTAAGAAATGTTTAATAATGTTGATAGAAGAATGAGGACAGAAAGTGAACCTGTACGGGGTTAGTCAGTGAGTCCTCCTAGGAGCCATACGGAGATGGCTCAGTAACCCTGAACTGAAAGATGGATGATATGTTCTATACTGTGTATAGTAGTAGAAAGACAGTAGGCCCGGGCAGAAAGGGGCGGTCCTGTAACAGAAAGGAGAGGCAGTAGGCCTGGAGCAGTTAGGACAGGCGGTCCTGCAGACGTAAAGAAGGAGAATGCATAAAAGTTGATTAGCCTTATAATGTTTTATAAGAAGGTCTTTAGTGGATTTAGCGAGTACGTCCTTAAAGGCAAAGTTAAATTATTGTTCAAGGAATTTGCACTTAGTAGAATACCCGGTCGGGTAAGAAAAGTTATTCATAGTATGTTATTTAAAGTATTTAACCATGTTTGTAACGTTCAAGTGTCCTCACCTCCCATAAAGGGAAGCTCTGTTAAAAAGTTTACTTGTACTTGCATTTTCAAAATTGTATGTCTTTTTGCTGACATGTATTGTTGTTTTCTTCCCAGTCCAGGAGTACTGGATTTAACCGGGGGGGAGTGCAGCGCCCCAGAGTCCTGGTCGTTGCAGTACTGATGCTCCGCCGCTAAGGGGGGCTATGGTACGTCTGATGGCACTGAAGGAGTTCTTCTGACCAGGTATCACAGTCACCAATACATTTCACAGTCTGGCCTCCAGGGGGAGCTAAGGGTACTATACATTAGGCCACTCCTCACAGTCTGGTAAAACTGGGGGTTAGATAGGAAGTTAGATCGGAAAGCTGACTGGGTTGGAACCGGGCGGCACCTTGTGGCAGAGGGTGTTGTGGGGGAGGATTCGGAGGGGTCCCTATCCGGGGTGGGATCCTGGCAGAGGCCTGGCAACCGGAGAGAACGTTACAGGACCGCGCCTGCACGATATAGCGGCGGTACCCCAAGAAAGGATAAGAAGCGAGGTATATTGTGCTGAGTGAGAAACGAGATCAACGCAACAAGGAGAATACCAGTAGGAGTCGTGCTGTAAGACGAGGCAACATCCTACTGAGGCGCATAACCGGTGGCCGGAACGCCGAGGAAGTATAGAGCTCCAAGCCAAACTTCAAACCTACGGCAGGACAGTCAGTTATAGGCGGGCTGTCTCACCCAATTGACCTAGGAAGACACAGGGGGGTAACAACAGGAGTGGGGCGACGCTAGAGTCCCGGAAGAGCTCCGAGCCTCCCCGTCATACGGGTGCGTCCTAACCATAAGATCTGGGGGACGTGGAAGAACATCAGAATCGAGTTGTGAGGGAACACGAGAAACAGACACAACAGTTGTGAGGACTATCCCGTGGTGCTTAGCAGGGAAGGACTACAACACACAAGCGCTAGAAGGTAGGCACAGATTTCCACCGACAAAGGGAACTCTGGAGGTGCCATCGGACCGGCCAGGCTTGCGCAGCCCGGTTAACCGTATTCCGGATTGAGGATCCTGAAGCCTTCAGTAAAGAGGTAAAGAGACTGCAACCTGGTGTCCTCGTTATTTACTGCAACCTGCACCGCACCACCATAACATCATCACCATTCCCTCCACCTTTATTGACGCCCCTCAGCAGGGTCACGGACCGGGTCTAGCCACCGTGACAACCCCAGAACAGAGACTCAGAGGCCCGGTACCGGGTACCCCTCGGCCCTGCGGCAGTGGGGGCGCTACACATTTGGTTTTCTTTTTTTTGTGACACAAACAACTAATAGGACAACAAAATAACTGAAAACTTCAGTGTGCGTAACTATTCACTCCACCTAAAGTCAGTACTTTGTGGAGCCTCATTTTGCGGCAATTACAGTTGCAAGTCGCTTTGGATAAGTCTCTATTATTATTATGATTATTATTTATTTATATAGCACCATTGATTCCATGGTGCTGTACATGAGAATGGGTTACATACAAGTTACAGATATCACTTACAGTAAACAAACTAACAATGACAGACTGATACAGAGGGGCGAGGACCCTGCCCTTGCGGGCTTACATTCTACAGGATTATGGGGAAGGAGACAGAAGGGTGAGGGTTGCAGGAGCTCCAGTGTTGGTGAGGCGGTAGCTTCGGTAGTAATGAGGAGGCAACGGGGTCAGTGCAGGCTGTAGGCTTTCCTGAAGAGATGGGTTTTCAGGTTCCATCTGAAGGATCCGAATGTGGTTGATAGTCAGACGTGTTTGGGCAGAGAATTCCAGAGGATTGGGGATATTCGGGAGAAGTCTTGGAGGCGATTGGATGAGGAGCGAATAAGTGTGGAGGAGAGAAGGAGGTCTTGGGTGGACCGGAGAGCTCTATGAGCTTTTAACATCTTGACACTGGGATTTTTACCCATTCCTCAATGCAAAAGTGCTCCAGCTCCTTCAAGTTAGATGGTTTCTTCAGGAGAACAGTAGTGATGAGCGAGTATACTCATTGCTCGGGTTTTCCCGAGCACACTCGGGTGGTCTCCGAGTATTTGTTAGTGTTTGGAGATTTAGTTTTCATCACCGCAGCTGAATGATTTACAGCTACTAGCCAGCCTGAGTACATGTGGGGGTGGCCTGGTTGCTATGGAATCCCCACATGTAATCAAGCTGGCTAATAGCTGTAAATCATTCAGCTGCAGCAATGAAAACTAAATCTCCGAGCAGTCACAAATACTCGGAGACCACCCGAGCGTGCTCGTGAAAACCTGAGCAACGAGTGCACTCACTCATCACTAGAAAACAGCAATCTTCAAGTCTGACCACAGATTCTCAATTGGATTAAGGTCTGGGCTTTGACTAGGCCACTGCAAAACATTTACATTTTCCCCCTTAAACCATTCGAGTGTTGCTTTAGCGGTATGGTTTGGGTCATTGTTTTAGTCTCAAATCACTGACAGACTGAAACAGGTTTTGCTCAAGAATATCTCTGTATTTCGCATCATCCATCTTCTTTTTGACTCGACTATATTCCCAGTCCCTGCTGCTGAAAAACATCCCCACAACATGATGCTGCCACCTCCGTGTTTCACTAGCATTTGTGGCCTTGGTGGCCGAAAAGTTTAATTTTGGTCTCATCTGACCACAGCACCTTCCTCCATACTTTGGGCGAGTCTCTCACATGTCTTTTGGAAAACTCAAAATGAGCCTTCAATTTTTGTGTGTAAGTAAAGGCTTTTTTCTGTCTACTCTTCCATAAAGGCCACCTCTATGGAGTGTATGGCTTATTGTGGTTGTATGGACAGATACTCCAGTCTCTGCTTGGTAATTCTGCAGCTCCTTCAGTGTTACCTTTGGTCTCTGTGCTGCCTCTCTAACTAATGCCCTCCTTTCCCGGGCTGAGAGATTTGGTGGGCGGCCCTCTCTTGGCAGGTTTGTTGTGGCACCATGTTCTTTCCATTTGATGATAATGGATTAGATGGTTCTCCGGGGATCATTAGAGATTGGGATATTTTTTATAACCCAAACCCTGACTTGTATTTCTCAACAACTTTGTCCCTGACTTGTTTGGAGATCTCCATGGTCTTCGTGGTGTTGTTTGGAGATCACCTTGGTCTTCATGGTGTTGTTTGGAGATCACCTTGGTCTTCATGGTGTTGTTTGGAGATCACCTTGGTCTTCATGGTGTTGTTTGGAGATCTCCTTGGTCTTCATGGTGTTTGGTTAGTGGTGCCTCTTATTAATGGTGCTGCAGCCTCTGTGGCTTTTCAGGAAAGGTAAAGTGTATATACTGACAGACAGGTGACACTTAGATTGCACACAATGGACTTCCTTTCACTAAACATGTGACTTATGAAGGTAATTGCTTGCACGTGACATTTTTAGGGGCTTTATAGCAAAAGGGGTAAATATGTATGCACATGCCAATTTTTAGTTATTTGATACCATAAATTCAATTTATGCCTATATTTTTCTCACTTTGCCAGCTTAGACTATTTAGTGCTGATGCATCAGACACAAATCGGATTATGCAAATATTTAAAAACAGGTTGTAACGTAACAAAATAGGTAAAAAGCCAAGAGGGTGGATAACTTTTGAAAATCACTGTATCTTAAGAATTGTAACATATCAGTAAAAAAAACTTATGACATACATGTTTTACGCACCCATTAGGAGAGTCTGATCCGGAATAAGGATCAGAGCTGTGCATGTTCTGATTTTTTTTTCACACTCAGACCATCGGTCCCTGTGTAAAAAATGTTCATGTGAACAACCACCCAGACTTGCATTGGTCCTTGTGCTGTCTACATGGTTCCCATTTTGCAAATGGACGTTATACGCTCTTCTGAATGAGCTCAAAGAAGGAATTTAGATTGTGAGCCCCCCGTCGGGGACAGGAGATTAACAACACATCAATGCCATACAAACCTTACATGACTGTGTTAGTCACAAGCATTTCATCCATGATAAAAAAAAAATCGAGTAGTTCGAACCAATAGAAACCTGATCCTGCCTTGACAATGCAATAGTTAACTCTGAATTTTATTTTTTTAAGCTATGATTGACCTTCCCCCTTCACATGGATGGTGGCCAAGTCTCTGACTTTACGCACATTCACCCTATTATCATCTTCCCAAATTGCCTTCGCTCTTCTCCGCCTCATCCCTCCATTCCCCTATTCCCTACCCTTCTTTGTCTTTGTTCACACTCCTCGGCCGCCCTATACCTTTCTAGTTCATTTTCTTCTTGCATTATCCAGAATATCACCCATTAATTGGCATGCACAGTGACAAGTGTGTGCAGCTGCCGCACTCTCTCCCCAGGAGGGGGAAGCCTGTTTAAAGGGTCGTGACGTCACGCTGGGATTCCTGTCCTCTTCTCCTGCCAGCCTTGGAAAAGCCAGTGCAACTTTCCACAGCACAGTGTCCGCTTGTGCCAGGTGGAGCCTTCACATCAGCCTGGGGAATCTGCTCCTGAATGCTTCAGTATTTGCAGCTGATGGCTGTGCTTTGGTGAATCAGGGTCTTCCTTCTGCAGGGACCACCTTGTTGCTCATTTGTTATTATTCTCTTGCATCAATCAGCACAAAGACTGGGAAAGCTGTTCTAGCTGCAGATTTATGGAAAGAAGCAGCCTCAATGGAATAATAGGCACCTGCTGAATAAGGAAACCTACATGCTGTAGCTCCTATGCTTTGCTCATAGAACTTTCCTACATGGCATGCCTTTTGGAGACCAGAAGATCAACATTGATGCTTTCTCACATCCTTCCCTGGTTTGTAGGATTTGGAGAAATACTCTAATACTTTGCAAAGTTTCTGTTTGGACCAAAATTGACCAATTTCAAATCAAAATGTTTGGAAGTTCCAGCTCTGAAGACCTGAATGAGAGTGGATCAGACTGCAGTGAGGAGGTAGAGATCATAGTCAATGTTGGGGGTATCAGGCAAATCCTTTATGGTGATATCTTAAGCAGGTATCCAGAAACCAGACTGGCAGAGCTAATGAACTGTATAGCTGGGGGGTATGATGCCATCTTCTCACTATGCGATGATTATGACCCAGGGCAAAGGGAATTTTACTTTGATAGGGACCCTGATGCTTTCAAGTGTATCATGGAGGTATATTATTATGGAGAGGTGCATATGAAGAAGGGGATATGTCCTATTTGTTTTCAGAATGAAATGGAGTTCTGGAAAATAGACTTAAGTTTTTTGGATGAATGCTGTAAAAGCCACCTAAGTGAGAAAAAGGAGGAATTGGAGGAGATAGCCAGGAGGGTACAGACCATCCTTGATGACCTGGGGGTTGACACAACAGAGAGTAGATGGAAAAGGTTTCAGAAGTATGTCTGGAAGTTCATGGAGAAACCAGAGTCCTCCTTTCCAGCCAGGGTCACGGCAGTTCTATCATTTCTCTTCATCCTGATCTCCTCCATTGTCATGTGTTTGGGAACTATCCCAGATCTTCAGGTGGAGGACTCTGAGGGGAACCATGTAGAGCACCCTACTCTAGACAACATAGAGACTGCATGTATCATCTGGTTCACCATGGAGTATATCCTAAGACTCATGTCTTCACCTAACAAGTTACACTTTGCCCTATCTTTTATGAATATTATCGATGTGTTGGCCATCTTGCCTTTTTATGTCAGCCTAATCCTGACACACCTTGGAGCAAGAATGATGGAGCTGACTAATGTCCAGCAAGCAGTCCAGGCATTGAGAATTATGAGGATTGCTAGGATTTTCAAACTTGCCCGGCATTCTTCTGGTCTCCAGACTTTAACCTATGCCTTGAAGAGCAGTTTTAAGGAGTTAGGGCTCCTCTTAATGTACCTTGCTGTTGGCATCTTTGTATTCTCAGCCCTTGGATACACAATGGAGCAAAGCCATCCAGAAACTTTGTTCAAGAGCATCCCTCAGTCATTCTGGTGGGCTATCATCACTATGACAACTGTTGGGTATGGGGACATCTACCCTAAAACCACTCTGGGGAAACTGAATGCAGCTACAAGTTTCCTCTGTGGGGTGATAGCCATCGCTCTCCCCATTCACCCCATTATCAACAACTTTGTGAAGTATTACAACAAACAGAGGGTTTTGGAAACTGCTACCAAGCATGAACTGGAATTGATGGAACTTCATTCTTCTGGAGGAGATCTCAGAGGCTTCAGAAGTGACACATGCAGGTCTGAGGATGTGAAGATGTGGAGTCACCTCAAAGCTTCCCACAGTGACACTTTCATTCCAGCATTGTCTAAGGAGAAACATCACAGGACAAGACTGCAGAGTTGCAAATAACTGGAGACGACACAATATAAGGACATTGGTGCAAGGAACAAACTCCTCATCATCTGTACAGGTCATGTTACAAAGGGAACATATAGACCTATTAGAAAAATAAACTAAAAATCAAGTGAACTGTTTGAAATCTTCATGTGTGGCAGTCCTGTGGTATGTACCATGTTTAATAAAGTGTGCCATGATACAACCTTGTGCTGGAGTCCTGGAGATTGTTGTACTTCACTATGGCTCTATGTGATAAAAGCAGCTTACAAGCAGCCCCATGTAAATCACTGATAATGTCATAATCCATAAGGATAGATGCAGCTCTGTTACATCTACCTATCTATAAAAAATGTTTTTCCACTTTTGGTGGGACATGTCTTAATTCTACATCTTTACATATGACTGGTATTTACTAGCCCCGCAATTTGCATAAAAACAAAATGAAAAAACAAATCTGGTAGAGATGACGTGAGATGTTTTGGTCATTGTCAATCATAGGCAGAAAAGTTCCAGTAGCATTTTCACAGGTGCGTAAAAGATAAGGAAAGGTAACCTAATATCTATCTATCTATCTATCTATCTATCTATCTATCTATCTATCTATCTATCTATCTATCTATCTATCTATCTCTCATATCTATCTATCTATCAATTCAATATCTATCTTCCTATGTGTAATCTACGGTATCCACTTATCTATCTTTATCTATTTATCTATCTCATATCTATCTATCTATCTATCTATCTATCTATCTATCTATCTATCTATCTATCTATCTATCTATCTATTATCTGTCTATCTATTATATATCTATCCAATATCTATCTATCTATCTATCTATCTATCTATCTATCTATCTATCTATCTATCTATCTATCTATCTCATATCTATCATATCTGTCTCATATCTATCTATTCACATCTATCTATCCATCTATCTATCTATCTATCTATCTATCTATCTATCTATCTATCTATCCATCTCCTATCTATCTATCTATCTATCTATCTATCTATCTATCTATCTATCTATCTATTCACATCTGTCCATCTCATATCCATCTATCTATCCATCTCACATCTATCTATCTATCCATCTATCTATCTATCTATCTATATCTATCTATCTATCTATCTATCTATCTATCTATCTATCTATCTATCTATCTATTCACATCAATCTATCTATCTATCTATTTACATCTATCTATCTCATATCTATCCATCTCATATCTATCTATCTATCCATCTATCTATCCCATATCTTTTAATCTCATATTTATCTATCTCATATCTATCTCATATCTATCCATCTATCTATCCATCTCATATCTATCTATCTATCTATCTATCTATCTATCTATCTATCTATCTATCTATCTATCCATCTATCTATCCATCTATCTATCCCATATCTTTTAATCTCATATTTATCTATCTCATATATATCTCCTGTCTACACACAGGTGCATTAATGGTGTATCTGAGATACATACAATATGTATATAGGATAAGCGGATATGTTCTAGTAGTTGTGTTCTCTTGAACAAGGTATTGTTGCACAGTGATGACTTATAAATTTGTATGATTAATGTGTGATTCCTCGAAAATAAGACAGGGTCTAATATTAATTTTGCTCAGAATGATTGGTTAGGGTTTATTTTCAGGGGATGTCCTATTTTTTTTGCCATGAACAGAGTACTCCTCTTATACAAGTAATAAAGATATACTTCTGCAATTATTTCATGGCTATTATTTGTGTATACGTCTTGCAGCCACATTTACAGTTAGGTAAAAAGTTTCCAGGGTGCCATTGTTGATACTACCGTATACATTACCTATACTGTATTACATGATAATTATATACTGTTTATAAAGATGTCTTGTCTCCCTTAGGCTATGTGCACACGTAGGAAATGTGGTGCAGAATTTTCTGCACTAAATCTGCATCTCCTGGCAGAATCCGCAGGTGCATTTTTTATGCGTTTTTAGTGCGTTTTTTGTGCAGATTTTATTTCTATAAGGCTATGTGCACATGTTGCGGATTAGGCTTAGGAATTTCTGGTGCGGATTCTGCCTCTCCTGGCAGAAAACGCACCTGTGTTTTTTGTGCGGTTCCGCAGCGTTTTTGCTGCGGTTTTCTTGCGGATTTGCTGCGGTTTTTACCCCTGCGGTTTTCTATAATGGAGTGGGTACAAAAAAGCGGCAGATTCACAAAAAAGAAGTGACATGCTACTTCTTTTAAACTGCAGCGTTTCCGCAGTGGATTTTCCGTAAAGTGTGCACAGCATTTTTTTTTCTCATTGATTTACATTGTACTGTAAATCAATTGCGGATCTGCAGCGTTTCTGCACCTCAAAAAACGCTGCGGATCCGCAGCAAATCCGCAACGTGGGCACATACCCTAATGGAGGGGTGCAGAAACGCTGCAGAACTGCACAAAAGAAGTGACGTGCACTTCTTTGAAATCTGCAGCGTTTCTGCATGGATTTTTCTGCACCATGTGCACAGCTTTTTTTTTCACATTGATTTACATTGTACTGTAAATCACAGTGCAGTTCTGCAGCGTTTCTGCAGCAGAAAAATCTGCAGATCTGCACCAATTCTGCACTAAATCTGCATCATGTGCACATACCCTTAGGCATACCCTTACATTTTCGCAGCATTTCTTCCGTGCGGAAATGGGCAAAAAGCGCTATGGAATCCTTATGAAAGCTAATTCAATGACAATACTTAAAGATACGTTCACACAGGACTTTTTTGCTGCGTATTTTTGCTGCTTTTTTTATGCTAATTTTCAGCTGCTTTTTACAGTACCAACCAAGCCTATGAGATTTCAGAAATCTCATGCACACACATTGGGTTTTTGTTTGATCAGTATTTCCTGCTTTGCTGCGTTTTTTGGACATAGGGCATGTAGCATTATTTGCTGCGTTTTTTGTGCAGAAAAATCATGGCCAGCAGGAAGTGATCTCACAGCCAAGAGCTTAGGGGTGTGGTTAGTGAGGTGTCCTGATAGTGATGTATTGTGAGGTGTCCATAGTGATGTATTGTGAGGTGTCCTGATAGTGATGTATTGTGAGGTGTCCTGATAGTGATGTATTGTGAGGTGTCCTGATAGTGATGTATTGTGAGGTGTCCTGATAGTGATGTATTGTGAGGTGTCCTGATAGTGATGTATTGTGAGGTGTCCTGATAGTGATGTATTGTGAGGTGTCCTGATAGTGATGTATTGTGAGGTGTCCTGATAGTGATGTATTGTGAGGGAGTTCCTGGTAGTGAGGTGTTAGCCATGCCTGGGAACAGGGCAGAATGTAACGATTTTTCACAGGCGTTGGTAGGAGTCACACTAATCACATACCAATGCCATGTATATGTCACATGTATACTTTACCTGTTGCAATTGATCATGGATAATTTTCGGCAGTAGTAGCTTCCTATATGGCCTTCTTAGTCGCAATGGACGCGTCTTTCTCAATCGCAATGGCTGTTCAGTCTCCATTTTCTACTCACAGTGAAATACGGGTGGTTCTACAGGAAGCAGTTATTTTTTTTTTTCTCTGGGGTCACTCAACTTTATTATCATGCACAAAGAGACAAAAAAACGCATGAAAAAAAACCGCACCAAAATACGCACCAAAAAAACGCATCTATAAGCAGCTGAAAATTAGCATAAAAAAAGCAGCAAAAAAGTCCTGTGTGAACTTACCCTAAGTGTTGTACATGGAGCGCCCCCACGTTAAGGGCAATGGGGTACTCGGTACTGGGTCCTTCAGTTCGGGGGAATGTCACGGTAGCCCGACCCGGTCCGTGGCCCTTTGAGGGGCGTCCAATTAAAGGTGTAGTTTATATGATGTTTGTGACGCCACCTGTGGTATTCGGTCAGGGTGACCGACGCTGCTTAGGGGTCCGCTGGGGTGATGTTATGGCAGCTAGATGGTATACCTTCCCACAGGTGAAGTGTATCCCCAGGGCTTCCCAGAGGTGTAGATGGTGATGGTGTAAGGCGCGGTGAATAACGAGGACACAAGGTTGCAGTCTCTTTACCTTTTACTGAAGGCTTCAGTGTCCACAGTCCTGGGCGCCGGATCACGGGGTAGGCAGAGTCCGGCCGGTCTGAAGGCAAATCCAGAGTCTCCTTATCCAGGTGGAATGCAATAGCCTTCCTATGCGCACAGTAACACAGTAGGTCCTCACTTGCTTAAGCTCTAATGAAGTCCTCACTGTTATTACTCCTCTCACTGTTCCCCGTGGTCGGATAGAACAAAACCCGTATGACTGATGGCCTGAGGCTTGTTTATAGGGACCCTAGAGACGCCCCGACCCCCACAAGTTGCCACCATGTCTTCTTAGGTATTTTAGGTCGGGCAGCCAACTTTGAATTGGCTGTCCTGCCAGTCTCTGAAGTAATGGCGTAGAGCACTTTACTCCCTCGGTATCCTGGCTACCGGAACGCGCACCAGAAGGATGCAGCTCCTCACGTTTACTATCCTCTCTGGTATCCACTTGTTGCTATGCCTTCGTTTCTCACTCACTAGAACACGCTTCCTTTTAATGTCTCTTCCTTAGGATGCTGCCGCATAGGGTGCAGGCGCAGCTCCGTGTACCCTCGTCCTCCTCAGACCAAAGTCTGGATCTGCTGGAGATCACTCCAGACAGCTCGGCCTGGAGACCTTTCTCTCTCAGTCTCCAGCCAGGAACTTCCTAACTTCCTAACCAACCCACCAGTTTTACCTAACTGTGAGGAGTGGCCTAATAGATAGAACCTTTGCTCCCCCTGGTGGACTGGAGTGTGAAGTGTGTGGTGTGTTTGTGATACCTGGACAGGAGATCTCCTTTATTGCTTCCAGATGTAATATCACTCCCCCCGGTGGAGGAATAATATTACTGCAGCAACCAGGACTCTGGGGCGCTGCATACACATGATCAGTAAATTTCGTTAAGTATTTGCATTACTTTTTTTTTCTACAGCATGTCAATTCTTTCTGCAATTCTGCAGTGTTTTTCACCCATTGACTTCAATTGAGTCAGTCAAATCCAGAGCAAAAACGCAGGTATAAAAATGTTTGCGGATTTGCTAAGTTTCTGTTTTGCATTTTACCAGCTTCCTATGGTGTTTCCCACGCTGTCATCTGTGTGACAGTGTGGGAAACACCGGTGCGGTGGTTCTTATCGGTGGTAACGCTATCGTTGGTTTGACCGTCGGTCAGAGTGCTGTGGGGTCATGCTGTCAGATGTCAGTGTGACCCCGCAGCTGTGACTGTCATCTGTGTGACAGCGTGGGAAACACCAGAGCGGTGGTTCTTATCGGCGGTAATGCTACTGTCTGCACTGTCGGTCAGAGCGCTGCGGGGTTATGCTGTCAGATGTCAGCATGACCCCACAGCTGTGACTGTGACTTGCAGTGGTGACGTGTGGTAAAAAGCTTACCACATGTCAGCAGGCGTGGGCTGATGAGACTACTGCTCCCATCCGGCTACATCTGATAACAGTGATAGCAGGAGCCGCTGATGGGAGACATAGTCTCATCTGCCTTCGCCTATGCTCGCAATTGAAAAAAAAAGTAAAAAAATTACATACACATTCACATAACATTATAAAACAGGTATGCTCACTTAACGCCAAATCCCCAACTCCTTCATCTCCTAGAAATAATGTAAAAGAATAAACCAACATATACTCACATGTCCGCAGTAGTCCACGTAATCTCGAGTGTCCCACAGCGTATTCATATGTAGAACAGTCACCTCGGGAGATGTGACTGCTCTACCCGGCCCCCGGCGATACACTGATAGGATGTAATCGCTCCCACAGTGTATCACTGAGCTGCCGTGAGGGCGTTTACTGGAGTTCACCAGCTGATCAGCTCCAGTGCTCTCACTTACGGCACTGCTGCGTGAGAACTTTCTCACGGAAGCTCAGTGATACACTGCGGGAGCGATTACCTCCTCAGTGTATCGCTGCTGACTTTGAGAGCAGTCACATTAGTGACTGCTCTCAAAGTGATCAGGATCATCGTGGGACATTATGGATTACCTTCTCTGTGGACAAGTGAGGAATACTGTGGTTTATTGTTTTATTTTTGTTACAGAAGACGTTGGCTTCGGTGGATTAGGCGCTCGGTGAGTATGTTTTAATTAAGATTCATTAAAGGAGTCTGTGTCAGTATTTCAAATAAAGGACTTTATTCTGGGTATCTGTGTTTTTATACAATATCACTATGAGTTAAATAAAAAAAAGAGTAGTAACAGTCACAGGGTGGATCAGGACAACATATTTGGCTAAATAATTACATATACATGTAGAAAGCAATGCACATAAGCAATGTAACTTAAACAGGTAGGACAATCAGTTAGTCACTTGTTTGTACCAAGACTAATTAGTTCCACCTATAACTATCACCATGTTTAGTACTAGCATGCATTGCTAAAAACCATTACAATGTATCAGACATAAGTAGCATAAGATATGCATCAATAAACCAAGGGTTAATTACCCATATTGTGTCTCCTCTTGTCCACGATATGACTGCAAACCCGACAAAGCGAGGAAGCGAGTCTTTATACATGCGAAATGTGCGTCGGGTTTTTGGTCACGTGGACTAGAGGAGACACAATATGGGTAATTAACCCTTGATTTATTGATGCATATCTTGTGCTACTTATGTCTGATACATTGTAATGGTTTTTAGCAATGCATGCTAGTACTAAACATGGTGATAGTTATATGTGGAACTGATTAGTCTTGGTACAAACAAGTGACTAACTGATAGTCCTACCTGTTTAAGTTACATTGCTTATGTGCATTGCTTTCTACATGTATATGTAATTATTTAGCATAATATGTTGTCCTGATCCACCCTGTGACTGTTGCTACTCTTTTTTTGGGATCACACTATTTTATCATATCCTATTATATGTATTTGTATTTAGTCTATGTGGTAAATATCTACCCTTAATAAAATATTTATGTTTTGAGATACATTATGACTCAAGTTCTCCTCATATTTAATTGATCTCTTTGAGTCTGTATTTTTTTATATCTTTGATTGTGTGGGTATATATACTGGTGACCTATATAATCAATATCACTATGGGGTTACTAATAGATAGGTGACATCAACCCCACAAATATGAACCCCACTTGCCACCGCTACAGGGCAAGTGGGAACAGTGAGGGTAAGCGCCAGATTTTGCACATCTTATAGATGCGCATTTTCTGGGGCAGCTGAGAGCTGATGTTTTAAGTCTGGGAGGGGCCAATATCTTTGGCACCTTCCTAGGCTATCAATATCAGCCCACAGTTGTCTGCCTAGCCTTTGCTGGCTAGATTTTATAGGGGGACCCTATGTCAATTTTTCTCTTGGGTCCCCATGCAAAGTAGCCAGTAAAGGCTAAGCAAACAGCTGTGAGCTGTTTTTAATAGCCTGGGAACCTTTATGGCTATTGGCTCCTTCCCAGAAAATTAATATCAGCTCTCAGCAATTGGCTTTCCCTCTGCTGGTTATTAAAATTACGCGGGAGCTCATGCAATTTTTTTTTTTCATTCTTTTTCTTTAAAATTAACAGTTGCTGTCTGGTTACAGCATATGTAAGTTAATTCTGTTAACGCTCCTACATAGGCTAGTGACAATGTGTGTGTTTTTTTGTCTGTGGGTTTGTGTTTACTTATCGGCTTAGTAATGAGGGTGTCCGGCTGACACCTTTTCATTACTAAAGGTACCTTCACACGAAACGACATCGCTAGCGATCCGTGACGTTGCAGCGTCCTCGCTAGCGATATCGTTTCGTTTGACACGCAGCAGCGATCAGGATCCTGCTGTGATGTCGCTGGTCGCTAAATAAAGTCCAGAACTTTATTTGGTCGTCCGATCGCTGTGTATCGTTGTGTTTGAAAGCAAAAGCAACGATACCAGCGATTTTTTACACTGGTAACCAGGGTAAACATCGGGTTACCAAGCGCAGGGCCGCGCTTAGTAACCCGATGTTTACCCTGGTTACCAGCGTAAAAGTAAAAAAAACAAACAGTACATGCTCACCTGCGCGTCCCCCAGCCTCTGCTTCCTGACACTGACTGAGCGCCGGCCCTAAACTGAAAGTGAAAGCACAGCGGTGACGTCACCGCTCTGCTGTTAGGGCCGGAGCTCAGTCAGTGTCAGGAAGCGGAGGCTGGGGGACGCGCAGGTGAGCATGTACTGTTTGTTTTTTTTACTTTTACGCTGGTAACCAGGGTAAACATCGGGTTACTAAGCGCGGCCCTGCGCTTAGCAACCCGATGTTTACCCTGGTTACCCGGGGGCCTCGGCATCGTTGGTCGCTGGAGAGCGGTCTGTGTGACAGCTCTCCAGCGATCAAACAGCGACGCTGCAGCGATCGGCATCGTTGTCGCTATCGCTGCAGCGTCGCTTCGTGTGAAGGTACCTTAAGCCTAGAGCTAGGTGTCAATGACAGCTGCTGACACCAAGCCCTAATCCAATTACCCTGATGCTACACTGCATCATCATGAAAAAGGTGTTGTTGAACCAAGAAACTACATCACAAAACTTTTTTTAAATATATTTAGCTAAAAAAAGTATTCATTGCTGTACAATTGCCAACAGATGCAGAAACCTTTCAGAAATTTCTGCAAGCAAATACTCAACGTGCGCACATAGCCTAAAGTTCCTCTCTGCTGGCTGAAATTTTGTTATGGTCAATGTAAAAAAGTAAATATAATATGTAGGATGCTAGCAGGTGTGTAGGATGCAGTGACACACAGGAAGTAGAACAAGGGTTAACAGGTTCTTTATGTATAAGAACAGTAATGGTACAAGCAGGGGGGTAAAGGATGTGATAGGAGGATGGGGGAAAGTCAAATGCACAAGAATATAACAGGTTAACTTATCACTCTCTGTGTGCTGGAGGAAGGTGGCTGGAAGATCCCACGGTGGCGCATCAGGCAGCGCGAGATGTCTCCTATCCGGTCCAACTTTCTCCTTGAGACAACGAATCCTCTGGGTTCTTCGGCATGCGATCTCCTGATCATTGCGCATTGTGGGGCAGAAGTGATGGTTGGTGGCACAGAAGAAGAAGCAGAAAGTTCAGTGAGCAAGGCCGCAGTAGGAGCACACAGTCCAGTGGACACAGACACAGGCACGGGCCAGTCCTCAGCAGGCACTGCAAGGATGGGACTAAGTGGTGCCTCTGAGGTGGTGAGTGGAGCGAGGGCCCGTAATCCATCCTGGTCACTACCCAGTGAGGAAATCTCTCTGGGCTGACGGTAGGATGTGTCGGCAGTCTGGCTAGGTGGGGGTATAGGCACAGCTAGCGGGTGTGGATCCGTAAAGAGGGAGTTAACTGTCTTACTACTCACAAGCTCAGTCCCCGCCAAATGTCCCATCTTCCCGCTCAAACTGCTATTTATGTTGGAGCCGCCCCTATCAGTCAGGTGCGCTGAACTGCTCCATTCCACAATCTCTTGCCCCTGAAACACTGGTGACAGTCCCGATGGTTCCAGCCCAGATACGCAGGAGAGACCGTTAGCTTGGCTCTCCACCCTACAAATACAGCAGTACAGATAGAGTAAACCCTTCATCAAGGAAAGCAGACACCCCCAAAAGACTCACACTCACCAGACCCCATAGACTGAGCACAATTAGTGTTGTGAAAGTGCCGATGGTGGACGGGCTCTGTCACTGTCAGATTCCTTGTGTTCCAGCTGTGTTCCACTGCAGCCAAGTGTAGCGTTTAGCTCCCCGAGGTGATCGGAAGCAGCCACAGCGCTTGGGAATGGAGTGATGCCAGCGGTACTACCAGTTCTGTGTATGACAGCCCAACCCTTATTACTGTTTTGTGGGGTCTTTTGGCTGTGATTCTTTTGGGGTGTCTGCTTTCCTTGATGAAGGGCCCTGCTGTATTCTATTCACGTATACCGGTAGCTGCTTGGACACTCTTTTTATTGAACTGTCACTAGGGTTTATTTTTGGTGTAGGACTTATATTTCAAGCATACTCCAAAGATCCTGAAAAATCATACTAGGGCTTATTTTCGGGGTAGGTCTTACTTTCGAGGAAACATGGTATTTTGTTTACTATTATTAGTACAAAATATCAAAATTATATATATTGTGTGAACGTGTGTGTTTACATAGTTTTTTGTTATTTTATTTTTATTTTTTTTCACTAATTTTCTGTTTTTATCCATCTTTCATGAACTTAACTACTCTATTTGGTCTTTTCTGGGCTACAAGACTAAACGATGTAAAATAACAACAAAATACCCGTCATTACAGTACCCTAAGGTGATATCACCCAGCTTTTCACAGACCCTAGATAACATAAATCTATATTTTTCCCATTTGTTCATGACAATACAGATATATCAGACTACCAGGATCTGTGGAAAGCTCGGTGAGTTCCATGCACTAGGGTAATGGAGGATGAGCTCGGATAACCCAGAGATATACTATTCAGGTCTTTTCCATAGCATTTGTTTTTTATTGAGCAGTTGTGTTTAATCAACCATTCAGAAGAGCCATGCCTGGACAACTCCTTTAAAGGGGTTATTCGAGACTTTAACATTGATGGCCTATCTTTAGGATAGGGCATCAATGTCTTATCAGTGGGACACCCGGCACTGCTGCCGATGCTTAGCACAGTTCCAATGATTGTATAGTGGCCTCAGTCGGGCATTGTGCATCCACCCCCTATTCAAAGCAATAGAGGGTGGATGTGCAGTACCCGGCCACGGCCACTATGCACTAGGTGGAGCTGTGCAACTCCGTAACTGAGCAGTTCCAGTCATCACCAACACTGGAAACAGCTGATCGTCGGAGTGCCGAGTGTCGCACCCCTACCGATCAGACATTGATGACCTATCCTAAGAAGAGGTCATCAATGTTAAAGTCTCTGTCAACCCCTTTAAATATTACTTACACTCCCCTATCCAGTTCTGTGTTTTCACCTTATCCCCCGATGTCCGTTAATGTTGACAGAACTGAAGCCAATCGCTGAGCTCAGCAAAATATCCAACATGTATAGTTTCTTTTTAATTTAAGTGGTGAAAAAAAAAATCCAAAGTTTAATTTTTTTTTAAATGGCGCCATTTTCTGAGATTCGTAGCGTCTCCATTTTTGGGATCTGGGGCTGGGTGTAGGCTTATATATTGCGTGACAGGCTGACATTTGTATTCATACCATTTGGGGGCACATATGATCTTTTGATCGCCTATTATTGCATATTATTGCAATGTTGCGGCAACCAAAAAAACTTAATTCTGGTGTTTTGATTTTTTTTTTCTCGTTACACCGTTTACCGATCGGGCTCATTCTACTTATATTTTTTCATTTATATATTATATTCATTCTTCTTATATTTTGATAGATTCTGAACTCAGTGATACCATTTTTTATTGTTCTATTTTGAATGGGGCAAAAAGGGGGTGACTTTAACTTTCATAATTTTTTTTGACTTTTTCAAAAACAGTTTTTTTTTTACTTGCTTCAATAGCCTCCATGGGAGACTAGAAGCTATGATCATCTGATCGCCTCTGCTTCACATAGCAGGGCACCAGCTAGCGCTGTTATGTGTAGCTAAAATGCTCATCTGCTGTGAGTGCTGGCCACGTGGCGGTGCTCACAGCAGATGGGCAATGACAACCACTGGGATCTCCTGCAGACCCCAGGTTGTCATGCCAACCCATTGTCGCCCCGCGTTCATGTGACACAGGCGCCAATTGGCGGATTAGTGATGCTCTTCTGTGCGGCCAAGAGAAATGCCGCTGTTGGAGATTGCCAGCCGGTTGATCGTGATTCCACCCGTAGCTGTTAAGGGAACATGTGAGCTGATGAAATCAGCTGACATGTGCCGGAAAACATGCGGGCTCAGCTTCGGAGCCTGCATGGAATGCAGGGACATGAACTGTTACATATATATACGTCATAGGTCGTGAAGTGGTTACTAAGACGCCTAACCTATAGACACAATTTTATCACTAGCATAAAATATAATGTTTCACAAAAAAAACAGTCTTGGAATCACTTAGATATGTTGACAGCATTCCAGAGTTATTACCAAGAGTTATTGACCTTTTCCTGCACCTGTGCACTGCAGTACTGTACTATGCTCTCAACAAGACAGAGAAGTATGCCTGCACAGGAGCGCGATGCCAGGGAATCTGTGTGGATGATGCATTATACAATGCTGTATATAGGCCCTGAAAGGTGATGGCCATATTTTACATCAGCCAAAACTGCTGACAGGTTCACTTTAAGGCCCCCACACACATTGGGATAATGTCTGGACCCACCGATATCGACAGAGTCAGCTGATGTTCTAATGTTTACGGGGGGCTGGCCAACTGATATTCAGGGGAAATATCAATTGCACTTGTCCGATTTCAGACTGCTGATTTCATTGTTCTCCTGGAGATAAGCTAGCAGCTTTCACATAGAAAACAAAGGAGCACTTGACCGAAACATTATTTGACGGACAGCCAACTAATGTGTATGGCCAGCTTTAAAGGGGACTTGTCATGTTGAATAATGCTATTAACCTGCAGATATGGGGTTAATCTGCAGGTCAATAGCATTAGAAACGTACCCGGCTGCTGTACTGAAAGCGCAGCTCCCAGGAGAAAATTAACTTTGCTCCTCATGGGAGCTGCCGCCTTTCAGTCATGCTGTTGTGCCTACTGTCGCTCTTGTTGTCATGCTCCAACAAACAATAACTAACAGCCAACTTTGGATTGATGCACTGCAGATCCAGATGTCAATGAATGTATCGGGGCATGCTTACATCTGCAGTTCTCAGTGCTGTGAGCGGTGACTGTAACCATGCCAACATTGCTGCATGACTGAAAGCTGGCGGATCCCGGGAGGAATAAAATTCAATTTCTCCTGGGTATCGTACTTTCAGTACAGCAAACAGGCACCTTTTTAACATTACTAACCTGCAAATTAACCCTATATCTGGAGGTTAATAGCATGATCCCACCTGATAGGCTCCTTTTAAGGATTTGAAAATATGGTGACACACAAAACCGATTTGTTTTTAATTGACTTTATAGCACAAGTTGGAAAAAATAAAAAAGTTGGCAAATTACAATTACTGCATGGTGTACACTGTAAAAATTTAAGACTTGTTGTTTTTTTCTCTTCATTAACTCCTGCTCCCAAAAAAATTATGATAAGTTTTTGATCTCTGTCCCTTTGATCATGTCATAGGAGTTTTTTATTCATTTTTCAATGTCTTCAAGGCTCAAAATAGATGTGTCCTTAAAGGATCCATGTGAGTTAGTTATTCTGCTCCTGCTACGATAATAAAGATGATTACATCGCTATGCTATTGGTATGAAGGGTCATATATGGGGTCAGGGAAATATAATTCACTATATTCTTTGATTGAAAAAGAATCACGGGGTGAAGTCACAGAATAAACAGTGTCAGCAGGTACATGGACTCGGCAATGAAGGACGAAGCTGAATCTTCTATAAAGGATAGGTGGCACTGAGAAGTTGGCATGACGAATGCAAGCATTGCCCTCGGTAAGGTGCCCTCACATGGGATGGATGGAGGATGGATAAATGGAATTATTTTAAGACATCACATACTGAAATTATCTGTACCTTCAAACTTTTTTATACAGAATTAAGGAATTGTATTGTCTCCGTAATGACCGCAAACACCATTGCAGATCAGAACATTGTACCAGTGTTCATTACAACCAGTGTTCGATTGAGTTTCTTTGGGTCTACCAAAGGAAATGATTTTGAGGGACCCCCCTCCAGAACATATGCACATGCATTTTTTAATATGTCATTTGTGGTCAACTCATACAGTTGAAATTCAAGAAGAAAAATGAGCATATACCCTACAGTAACTAAACCGTAATTAGTACGTGTAAAGAACATAGGTTACTTAGTTATCATTAGTTTGATCAAAACAGCATAAAAGCCATCCAACAGCAACAAGGTGTACCCAGTCGGGACAGTCCTGTCTCTGGTATTAAAACCTTGCCATGTGTCAACTGACCTCAATGTAAATAGGGGCAGAGCAAGACAGGGGCCCGACTAGTTCAGACACCCATTCATGGGAAGGTATGTAGATGAAGTGCCTAGCTCAGAAAAAAGGGGCCTTGCTCATAACCCATAAAGTTGGCCAACAGCTTAACGTCAGATCGGCTGAGCATCTCATTTGTATGGGGTCTGCTAACTCTCAGAATCCTTTTTTTGTTGCCCAGAGAGATAAGCAATTGAAGAATGGAATGCCCAATATTTACTTCTGATTGTTACCAAAAACTTTAGAATTTACTACAAAAATATTTTAAAAAAAAGATATACCGTAATAATCCAATTAAGTCTTCCATCAGAAAAATATATGACCTTAAAGAGTAAATGGCACAGAGAACTACGATTACTTACAGCTCTAATTTTATCCCAGGATACAGGTAAAATGTATATTTATGCCAGAGAAGATCAGCTGCATTTTACATAATAAATCCATACTCAAAATAATTGTACACCAAAAACCATGACATGGGTAATTTTTTATTTTGCTGAGCATGTTGCTTTTAAGACATGGCGAGCACAATGTGTCAAATAAATGAGAATAAATAATAATAAAAAAAACCAATGAATTAAAAAAGGCAAATAAAGCAAAAATAAGAATAAAATAAAGACACTGCCAGTCTGAATCGCTGTTTCCTTCCTTACCACCCCCACAAGAATGATGTTCAATATATAAAAATAGCTTTAATAGAAAGGTGAATGTAATTTAAAATGTTTTTGAAATCATAAAAAAAAAAAACCCTAAAAAAAAGAAAAAAAAGACGTATTTCCTATTTTTGTTTATACTTTCCCCAATATTAGAAAAAAAAAAGAATTATAAAAATGACATAAAAATTGAGCCCCATGTATTTTGAAAAAAAGGCAAAAATTATTTGAATATCCAATGGAAATTTTGTTTTCTACACTAAGGGTATGTGGATCGCCCCCACGTTAAGGGCAATGAGGTACTCGGTACCGGGTCTCCCTCCCTCTCGGTTCTGGGGATGTCACGGTGGCCCGACCCGGTCCGTGGCCCTTTGAGGGACGTCCAGTAAAAGAGTTTATATATAAGGGAATTGTTCGTGACGCCACCTGTGGTATTCGGTCAGGGTGACCGACGCTGCTTAGGGGTCCGCTGGGGAGATGGAATGGCAGCTAGATGGTATACCTTCCCACAGGTGAAGTGTATCCCCAGGGCCTCCCAGGAGTGTGGATGGTGATGGTGGACGATGTAAGGCATAATGAATAACGAGGACACAAAGTGATGCAGTCTCTTTACCTTTACTGAAGGCTTCAGCATCCACAGTCCAGAGCACTGATCACTGGGCAGATGGAGTCCGGCCGGTCCGAAAGCACATCCAGAGTTCCCTTATCCAGGTGGAAATCAGTAGCCTTCCTACTAGTGCCTGTGTGTTGTAGTACCTCCCTGCTGAGCACCACGGGATAGTCCTCACAACTTTCGTGGATGTTTCTGATGTTCTCTCTCTCTGTCCCCCAGATGGTATGGATAGGACAACCCGTATGACTGGGATAGCCTGGGGCTTGTTTGTAGGGACCCTAGAGACGCCCCGACCCCCACAATTTGTCGTGTCTTCTTAGGTATTAAGGTCGGGCAGCCAACTTGGAATTGACTGTCCTGCCGGTCTCTGAAGCAATGCGTAGAGTCAATTACTCCCTCGGTGTTCCGGCCACCGGCTCCGCGCCTCAGAAGGAGGCTGCCGATCTCGGGCAGAACTCCTCCCGGTATTATCTCCTTGTCCTGTGACTTCGTTTCTCACTCTCCACAATACAATTCCTTTCTTGTCCTTTCTTAGGATGCTGCCGCACGTGGGGCAGGCGCAGCTCCGTGTCTTTCTGTCTCACTAGGCCTCTGTCAGGATCCCACCCCTGACAGGGACCCTCTGTCTGCAGCTCAGATATTCCTCCTTTTCCCCCTGTCTGTCTGACAGGTGCTCACTGGGTCGAACCCAGGCAGCGTCTGACTAACTTCCTATCCAACCCACGAGTTTTACCCTAATGTGAGGAGTGCCCTAATAGATAGGAGCAAGGCTCCCCCTGGTGGACTGGAGTGTGAAGTGTAGTGTGTGACTTGTGATACCTGGCAAGGTTAACTCTTTTAGTACCATCAGACGTAATATCACTCCCCCTGGTGGGAGAGCGACATTACTGCAACGACCAGGGCTCTGGGGCGCTGCATTAGTGTCTTTCAAGTACGCCGGTAGTGTCCCTCGAAACGCGTTGGTAGCTGTTCCTCCCGCGCACCCGTCCCCTCTTGTTCGGTGACGTCACCTCGGCTCCGCCCCTTTCTTTTTGTCGCGAACCTCAGCTCTGCTTCCGGCCGGGGCACGCGAGGTATCCGGCGTTCCACAACTCAGCGGCAACCTGTCTGCAGCAGACGCTGCACAAGCAAAACCTCAGGATCCACACAGAACAGGATCGTCATCCTCTGTATCACCAACGATCAAATCAGCGAGTAATATCAGCCTAAGAGCATTAACAGGTTACATCTATCTGCTTATTTTAACATAGCATTACCAGTGTTAATCCATTTTATTAGGCAAAACTCTCTCTGCAAGTAGATTCACAGGAAACGCACTAAGCACTTTAACAGCTGATTGATCCTGAATGTGGCAACCAATCACCTGCATATTTGAACACCAACAGGTTATTTATACAACACAATAACCACAAAATTTATAGTGAGTATACCAAATTGACATTATTGGATCAGGTTGCATTCACTGTTTAATGATTTAACTAATACAAACATAAATTTATCCAATTAGTGGGAATTTTGGTGGCCCAACGGAGCAATACTCCCAAGTATTATGCTTACCACAAACAGATCTTCTGCACAGGATTCTTAGCAACCCACACCACGAATAACAATCAAGTGAGTATGCAGCGCCCCAGAGTCCTGGTCCTTGCAGTAATGTCATTCTCCCACCAGGGGGAGTGATATTACGTCTGAAGGCAATAAAGGAGATCTCTTTACCAGGTATCACAAACCACACAACACACTTCACACTCCAGGCCGCCAGGGGGAGCTACGCTGCTATCTATTAGGGCACTCCTGTTGTAAATTCTGCTCTTGGGCTCCCTCCGGTGGTTGTAAGTAGCACTTTTGAGAGTTCTGCTCTTGGGCTCCCTCTGGTGGTTTTGAGTGGTATGGCTGCTTCTTGGATTTAGCATCAGCAGCTGCTTCCACTGATCGTCTTTCTGGCTCGGCTATTTTAGTCTGGCCTTATACCTCAATCAATGCCAGTTGTCAATTGTTCCTGCTTGGAGTCACGGCTCTTTTGGATTTCCCTGACACTCTGACCTGTTCAGCAAAGATAAGTCCTTGCTTGTCCTTTTGCAGTCCTCTTGTTGTGGACTTTATTGTTCAGCACATTCTATGTTTTGCTCATTTGTCCAGCTTATCAGTATGGATCTATTCAGCTAAGCTGGAAGCTCTGGGCAGCAGATTTTGCCCTCCACACCTTTAGTCAGGTGTGGAGAGTTTTGCATTTCTCTGCGGTGGACTTTTTCTAGTTTTTATTACGGACCGCACAGTGTTCTATCCTGTACTATCTATCTAGCTAGAAGTGGCCTCCTTTGCTAAATCCTGTTTCATTCTACGTGTGTCATTTCCTTCTCCACTCACAGTCATTATTTGTGGGGGGCTATCTGTCCTTTGGGGATTTTCTCTGAGGCAAGATAGCTTTCCTGTTTCTACCTTTAGGGGTAGCTAGTTCTCCGGCTGTGACGAGGTGTCCAGGGAGTGACAAGAACATCCCACGGCTACTGCTAGTGTTGTGTTAAGATCAGGAACTGCGGTCAGTATAGTTACCACCTGCTCAGAGCTAGTCGCATGTCGCTCCTAAATTACCAGTCCATAACACACTCCTCACAATTAGGTAAAACTGGTGGTCTGGACAGAAAGTTAGGGAGAAGCAGGGAGAAGCAGGCAGAAGCTGGCTGGAGCGAGTTTCAGTCAGATCTAGACTGCGGTCTGACGAAGCTCAGCAGGGAGGTACTACAACACCCAGGCGCTATAGGAAGGCTACTGATTTCCACCTGGATAAGGGGACTCTGGATTTGCCTTCAGACTGGCCGGACTCTGCCTACCCTGTGGTCTGTACCCTGGACTGTGGACACTGAAGCCTCCAGTAAAGGTAAAGAGACTGCAACCTTGTGTCCTCGTTCTTCACTGTGCCTCACACCATCCTCCATCTACACTCTGGGAAGCCCTGGGGATACACTTCACCTGTGGGAAGGTATATCATCTAGCTGCCATTACATCACCCCAGCGGACCCCTAAGCAGCGTCGGTCATCCTGACCGAATACCACAGGTGGCGTCACAAACATTATCCCTTTAAAGACCTTTCCCCCATTTATTAACGGACGTCCCCTAGGGCCACAGACCGGGTCAGCCACCCTGACATCCCCATCGAGAACCGAAGGACCCGGTACCGAGTACCCCACTGCCCTACTACAGGGGTGCTCCAACTTTTGGCATCACGAACAGGATCCACTTAAGCCTGAAAATCGGGTCATGTGCACCTAAGAACTGTGCCAGAATCATATTTGAACTGTGATCTGCTTAAGGACTGTGCATTGCCATTTACTGCAAAACTCCCGCCAAAACCGCCGCCATTACAGCACCATGTGGTCTGCAGGAGAAGATCAAGGTGGTCGGGCTAGCAGAATACCGATGCCAGGAAACCCTCCGGCAGGAGCAGAAGGAGAGGGAGGCAGAGCGTCAGCGCCAGGCTGACCGCGAAAAAGATTTGCAAGCTAAAGCTCGGGCCAGGCAGATCAGTGAGGAGGACTGGGGCCCACAGCGTTATGGAACTGTCATAACCTTCCACTTGCAGGGAGGTTGGGGCTTTATCAAGGAACCAGGCCTCTATCCCGAAGTATTTGTGAACCGGCGTGATGTGGAGGCACACCTCATGGAGGGACACCCAGGCCGGGATTTATAGCCAGGTGACCATGTCACGTACACGCGACATTGGGGGGACAAGGGGTGGTATGCCCTCCATGTCTACAAGTACAAACTGGAAGCCACCACATCACCACCTCAGAGCCCTGAACTCACATCTAGGGGGACAATGCAAGCTCCACCCGAACAGGTGACCTTTGCATCGGTCACCATGTGTTCTAAGTGTACCCAAACTTTGGTAGCACGGAGGACTGTCAGCACACAGGCCCCCATCAGGAGTGCGGATGCACTCTACGTAGTACCAGGTGGTCGCCAATATCCAGCAGGACTACCCTGCCTGTACTACCTCCAGAATGGTTCAAGTAAAAGAATACTGAAAAGACTGTAAATAGTTAAAAGTTAATCCCTTGCTGCAAGTTCCAGAACCGACTGTTGCACTTAAACTGTTTCTTTCCTGCTTTTGAACCCGTCCATAGTTATGCCTTAAAGGGGTCCTCAGTTATAGTAAGATTCCAAGTTCTGCACCTGTTTTGCACAAGTTTCGTCGTTGCCTTTAAAGAACTTTGGAATCATGGACTGTGCATGGTCACAAACTGCTTGTAAATAGTTTGCACCTTCTTAAAGGTGCTCCCTACTGGTTTTACAAAGGAGGCTTTTACAGAGACTGCCTCTTAACAGAAACTGCTGCTAAATGTGCTGTAAAATAACTTTGCCTTACAGACCTGAAGAAAAACCCGTTGGTGTGGCAGAATTCCGGGTCAGGATTACACGTCTTGTAGCCAGCCCAAGACCAAAGTTCGGGGGTTCGTCACGGGTCCCTCGCATCACGTCGCCTTTAAATAAACTTGAATATTGATGATGTGATTGGTTGCACTACCTCAGAAAAGACTTGATTTTGCCCTTAAAGGGAATGTTCAATTATTGCATTTTACCAGATTAAAGTTGAAGTTAGATAGTCAGATATGATGCACTTGTGAATAAAATTGAAGACGGAAAATGCAGTGAGCCCTTGGGGGTTGATAGATAGTCCTGCATGTGGAAGAGAATAATTGTTTTACACTTGAAGAAGAGTAAGAATAAAGAAAATGTTGATTTGCACTTTAAGGTTTTATGATAGTATACCCTTAGAGGGTACTTGCACTTAGTAAATAGTATACCTGTACGGGTAATTGTGTTTTATAGCTAATTAATAAATGTTTCCTACTTGACTTAAAGTCACGCGCACAATGTAAATATGTTTTTGGTTGTAACATTCAAGTGTTCTCACCTCCCATAAAGGGAAGCACCGTTATATTAACTTGTTTTATAGCATTTCAAAAATTTTGCATGTCTTTTACTAATGTATTGTTATTTTCTTTTTCCAGTCCGGGAGTATAGGTTTAATGGGGATGGGGGGGGGTAGTGACAGGCAGAAGCTGGCTGGAGCGAGTTCCAGTCAGATCCAGACTGCGGTCTGAGGAGGGCGAGGGTCCATTGAGCTGCGCCTGCCCGACGTGCGGCAGCATCCCAAGAAAGAGACACGAACAGCGAATTGTATTGTAGCGAGTGAGAAATGAAGTCATAGCAAAAAGGAGAGGAAACCAGAAGGAGTTCTGCCCTGCAAAAGGCTGCCTCCTTCTGAGGCGCAGGAATCCAGTAGCCAGGACACCGAGGGAGTAAGGATCTCTATGCTTTACTTCAGAGACTGGCAGGACAGTAAATTCCACGTTAGCTGCCCGACCTTATACCCAGGAGACACGGTGGCAACTTGTGGGGGCCGGGACGTGATAGAGTCCCTGTAAAAAGCCTCAGGCCATCAGTCATACGGGTTTGTCCTATCCTATCCATCAGGGGGACAGAGAGAAAGAGACTTATCATCTACAATAGTTGTGAGGACCTTACCGAGAAGCTCAGCAGGGAGGTACTACAACACCCAGGCGCTATAGGAAGGCTACTGATTTCCACCTGGATAAGGGGACTCTGGATTTGCCTTCAGACTGGCCGGACTCTGCCTACCCTGTGGTCTGTACCCTGGACTGTGGACACTGAAGCCTCCAGTAAAGGTAAAGAGACTGCAACCTTGTGTCCTCACTCTTCACTGCGCCTCACACCATTCACCATCTACACTCTGGGAAGCCCTGGGGATACACTTCACCTGTGGGAAGGTATATCATCTAGCTGCCATTGCATCACCCCAGCGGACCCCTAAGCAGCGTCGGTCACCCTGACCGAATACCACAGGTGGCGTCACAAACATTATCCCTTTAAAGACCTTTCCCCCATTTATTAACGGACGTCCCCTAGGGCCACGGACCGGGTCAGCCACCGTGACATCCCCACCGAGAACCGAAGGACCCGGTACCGAGTACCCCACTGCCCTACTACGGGGGCGCTCCAAATATTTAACCAAAATTATCCATATTTATTGGTCCAATTCGTGATACTTTTGATATAATTAGCGTTGCAATTATCCTTAATCAATATTAAGTTATTTCTGTGACCATTGTGGGTTTTTCTGTCATTAAATGAGGGTACCAACAATTTTGACCATGTGCGTATGATATAATGGTTAGAGATAAACCTAAGTAGCTATATGATACACTGCTCAAACAAATAATGGGAATACTTAAACAACACAATGTAACTCCAAGTCAATTACACTTCTGTGAAATCAACCTGTCCAGTTATGAGGCAACACTGATTGTGAATCAATTTCTCCTGCTGTTGTGCAAATGGAACAGACAACAGGTAAAAATGATAGGCAATTAGCAAGACAACCCCTATAAAGGAGTGGTTCTGCAGGGGGTGACCACAGACCATTTCACTGTTCTCATCTTTTTTCGCTGTTGTTTTGGTCAGTTTTGCATTTTGTCATTGCTCTCATCCCTAGAGGTACAGTAGCATGAAGCGGTGTCTACAACACACAGAAATTGCTCAGGTAGTGCAGCCCATCCAGGATGGCACATAGATGTGAACTGTGGCAAAAAGGGTAGCTGTGTTTGTCAGCACAGTGTCGATAGTATGAATCAGATACCACGAGACAGGCCAGTTCACCAGGAGATGTGGAGGGGGCTGTAGGAGGCAACAACCCAGCAGCAGAACCAATACCTCCTTTTTGCAAGGAGGAACAGGAGGAGCAGTGCCAGAGCCCTGCAAAATGACCTCCAGCAGGCCACAAATGTGCATGTGTCTGCTCAAACTATCAGAAACAGACTCCACGAGGGTGGTACGAGGGCCTGACATCCACAAATATGTGCTGTGCTTACAGCCCAACACTGTGCCGGGTGATTGGCATTTGCCAGAGAAAATCAAGATTGTCAGATTTGATATTGACGCCCTGTGCTCTTCACGGAAGAGAGCAGGTTCAGGCTGAGCACATGTGACAAACGTGACAGAGTGCCATGGAGAATGTTCTGCTACCTGCAACATCCTCCACCATGACCAGTTTGGCAGTGGGTCAGTAGTGGTGTGGGGAGGCATTTCTTTGGAGGGCCGCACAGCCCTCCATGTGCTCGCCAGAGGTAGCCTGACTGCCATTAGGTACTGGGATGAGATCCTCAGACCCATTGTGAAACTATATGCAGGTGCACTGGACCCTGGGTTCCTTCTGATGCATGACAATACTAGGCCTCATTCTGCTGAAGTGTGCCAGCAGTTCCTGCCTGATGAAGGCATTGATGCTATGGACTGGGCTTCCTCATTGCCTAGACCTGAATGCAATAGAGCACATCTTGGACATCATGTCTCGTTCCATCCACCAACGCCAGGTGCACCACAGAATGTCAAGGAGTTGATGGATGTTTTAATCAAGGTCTGGGAGAAGATTCCTCAGGAGACCATCCGCCTCCTCATCTGGAGCATGCCCAAGTGTTGTAGGGAGGTCATACAGGCATGTGGAGGCCACACACAATACTGAGCATTATTTCCTTGACTTGAGGCATTTCCACTGATGTTGCATCAGCCTATAATTTGATTTTCAACTTTGATTTTGAGTATCATTCCAAATCGAGACCTCCATGGGATTTTAATTTTGATTTACATTCATCATTTTTATGTTTTTTTTGTTCTCAACGCATTCCACTGTGTAATGAATAAAGATTTGCAACTGGAATATTTAATTCAGTGATATCTAGGATATGGTATTTTAGTGTTCCCTTTATTTTTTTGAGCAGTGTATATAAAGGTGGTGACTAATGATATAGTATTCAATATACAATATCAAATTCATAATATGGAATCCAAACCAGTCTAGAGGAATGTCAGTGGAGAAACAACACCCGCATCACTGGTCAAGTCTGCTTTATCAGGGGAGGTAAAGTGTACAGACGCTGCAAAAGGTGGTCTACCACACATGAGGCTTGCATTCAACAACAATCATAATATTTATTGAATAGCAGTTCCCTGTAGGCATTGCATAGTGCTGCTATTAGATCATTTTATGTATGAGTCCGCTATTTGGTTACTATGTGGTGGAATTATTTGAGCTGGTCAATCCTTACTTGCCTACAAATTCTTGATTTTTGCAGCTTACACAAATCATAGCAGGTAACGACACCCAACGACACCCAATTATACACTTCTTCTCCTGATATCACACCTGCCTTTTTAGAAAACACCAGTTATTGTCTTACCGCTGTCTCTAACATCATGTCCTCCCTCTATTTGAAACTGAACCTGTCAAAAACTGAACTCCTCGTGTTCTCTCCCTCTACTAACCTACCTTTGCCTGACATTGCCATCTCCGTGTGTGGTTCCACCATTACTCCCCAGCAACATGCCCGCTGCCTTGGGGTCATACTTGATTCGGAGCTTTAATTCACCCCCCACATCCGATCACTGGCTCGCTCTTCTTATCTGCATCTGAAAAACATTTCTAGAATTTGCCCTTTTCTTACTTTCGACTCTGCAAAAACTCTTACTGTTTCACTTATTCATTCTCGTCTGGACTATTGTAACTCTCTACTAATCGGCCTCCCTCTCACCAAACTCTCCCCGCTCCAATCTGTCCTGAATGCTGCTGCCAGGATTATATTCCTCACCAACCGTTACACCGATGCCTCTACCTTGTGCCAGTGATTACACTGGCTACCCATCCACTCCAGAATCCAGTACAAAACTATTACCCTCATCCACAAAGCGCTCCATGGCTCAGCACCACCCTACATCTCCTCTCTGGTCTCAGTCTACCACCCTACCCGTGCCCTCCGCTCTGCTAATGACCTCAGGTTAGCATCCTCAATAATCAGAACCTGCCACTCCCGTCTCCAAGACTTTACACATGTTGCACCGATTCTTTGGAATGCACTACCCAGGTTAATACGATTAATCCCCAATCCCCACAGTTTTAAGCGTGCCCTAAAAACTCATTTGTTCAGACTGGCCTACCGCCTCAACGCATTAACCTAACTATCCCTGTGTGGCCCATTCAAAAACATAATCAGGTTCCTTGGATCATGTTCTCAAACACTTCATGCAGTTAATAGCCTCTGTGTCTGTACTGCTTCATACTTAGGCAGTTAACTGGTTCATGCAGCTTTACATGAACACCCGAGCCTTACACTATGGCTGGTCCAAATAACTAAAGCAATTGTTACCATCCACCTCTCGGGTCTCCCCTTTTCCTATAGTTTGTAAGCTTGCGAGCAGGGCCCTCATTCCTCTTGGTATCTATTTTGAACTGTGATTTCTGTTATGCTGTAATGTCTATTGTCTGTACAAGTCCCCTCTATAAATTGTAAAGCGCTGCGGAATGTGTTGGCGCTATATAAATAAAATTATTATTATTAGGTAACATGCCTGTTCCTTCCATCTGTTTGGATTAGCTTATTCCTAGAGGATCGGCCGTTTTGAAATAATCTCTTGCCTAAGGTACAGCAGCAGATGCTGTGATCAAACGCTTTTATCTAACAACCATTTAAAGTGATTAAAGAAGCACTTCTATTCCTCTTAATATATTGCAATCATCATATTATATAGCACTGTGTACTGACAATTACGAATTTTCCCTTCTACCCAGCTAATTCTTCTCTTTTCCATTCAGTCTATGATATTACGTGATAAAAAAACGGACTAGCTGAATCCTTCTAAGCTCAATGTAACATTGCGAGTTAGGCTGTGTGCACACGTAGCAGATTTTTTGCGTTTTTTTCGCGGTTTTTCGCTATAAAAACGCAATAAAACCGCGAAAAAAAACGCTAACATTAAGCATCCTATGTGACAGAATGCAATCCGCATTTTTTGTGCACATGCTGCATTTTTTTCCTGAGCGGAATCGCAATCCAGAAAAAAACGCAGCATGTTCATTAAAATTGCGGAATCGCGGCGATTCTGCACACATAGGAATGCATTGATCTGCTTACTTCCCGCAAGGGGCTGTGCACACCATGCGGGAAGTAAGCAGATCAAGTGCGGTTGGTACCCAGGGTGGAGGAGAGGAGACTCTCCTCCACGGACTGGGCACCATATAAGTGGTAAAAATAAAGAATTAAAATAAAAAATAGCGATATACTCACCCTCTGGCGGCCCGACCTTCTCAGCGTCTTCCGAGGTGTGTGTGAAGGACCTGCGATGACGTCGCGGTCACATGACCCGCGGTCACGTGACCGCTACGTCAATGGAAGGTCCTGAACACACAGCATTAGGAACAGAAGCCGCTGAGGTGAGTATAACCTTTTTTTTTTTTTTTAATTATTTTTAACATTCTACCTTTTACTATAGATGCTGCATAGGCTGCATCTATAGTAAAAAGTTGGTCACACTTGTCAAACACTATCTTTGACAAGTGTGACCAACCTGTCAAACAGTTTTCCAAGCGATGCTACAGATCGCTTGGGAAACGCTAGCATTCTGCAAGCTAATTATGCTTGCAAAACGCTAGTTTTCTGTGGGTATATGCATGCAAATTCTGCATGCGATATACCCGCGGCAGGAGGCGCAGAATTGCCGCGGAAATTTCCGCGGCAATTCTGCAATGTGTGAACTCAGCCTTATAGTTAATTTAGTGACAAAATGAACAATTGGTGAAGAAAGGTTGAACTTGATGGACCTAGGTCTTTTTTCAACCTATGTAACTATGTAGAAGCAGGAGGTCAATTTTCCATGAATGAGCCATCATCAGACCTACAATTCTACATCACTGCAAAGTCCCTGGCAGTCATGACTCAGCTGCTCCTCTCCTCACTTCTGGCAGAAACTTTTGCAGTTAGGTAGAAGTGTAGTTCTAATGATGACTCATGCAGGGAAGCAAGACTTCCTGTTTTTACATATTGCTTAGAAGAATTCAGCTAGTCAATTTTTATCACGTGATGTCACAGACCTAATTGAAAAGGGAAGAATTAACTGGGTAGAAAGGCAAAATGAGCAATTGTAAGTACACAGTGCAATATAATATGATGATTTCAATATATTAACAAGATAAAATCTTTGATGGGAGGAGTGCTTCCTTAAATAATAAGTAACCTAAAAAGCCCGGTAACCATTTCATAAAAAAACACAAACAAAATCCAGGGTGATGTTGTCACTCCCATTGGGCACCCTCCCTACACTATTGCATCACTTGCCTAATTTTCTCTATTCCAATCTTAGGACCAGTTTCTGTTCAAAAGAACTTCAACGGCCCAGGAGGTAGCCGCCTCTACAGGGGTATGAAGATCCAATTTTCTTAACAGTTGATGAGAGTCTTGTTACTAGGTAGGCGACTAAAATAATCAGAGGACTACCTGATTTAAATAAAACATGGAAAAGGAGTTTACCTTAAGGCAGAATGGGGGAGATTAACTAATCCTAGTTTTTAGAAAGTGTAAACTTAGGCTACAAATTTGCCAAATTTGTTATTTATCGTTTGCTTTGATAAATCTGGTGCATAGTCAGACTGTCAAAGACTATTGGTTGGCTCAGTTGGTGGTGGAGCTGATTTTAAGGTGTTTTTTTATGAGGCCCTACGTTTTTTCTTATAGTTCACTGTTCATAGGTATCAAATCGGGGGAACGGACATATCATTAGTGCAACCGGTACAGCTGCATCGGGGCCCAGGATGACAGGTTGCACATCTGAAGCAACTTCTGCCACAAACAGAATACTGATGAATACTAAATGAGAAACTGCATTCAGTTTGAGTAAACTACTAGTTGCAATGGTGAATGTGAAACATAGAGCCAAACATACAATTAAAAAGGTATTCCCATTTCCAGGATCCTATCCCAACATGTAGTAGAAATAATAATAATAATAATAATAATAATAATAATAATAATAGCAAATACCTCCAATTAGAAATGTAGTATAGTTCTTCTGATTCACTATGTCACTTACCCCATGTGCAGGGCATTGTAGTAGCTTAGATATCCATGGTTACAACCACTAACAACTAACTGTCACTCTATGAATGGTGGTAACCATGGATACCTAAGCTACTGCAATGCCCTGCACATAGGGAAAGTGAAATAATGAATCAGAATAACTATACTACATTTCTAATTGGAGGTATTTGCTAATATTATGATGAATATTACACCTAGTACATGTTGGAATAGGATTTTGGAGAAGCGAATACCCATTTAAGCAACATCTTGGGCTTGATGAATGGTCTTCCAAAATCTAAGAGAAGACAAAAGTATTTTTTGTATTACGGTACCTATTCAGTAGAAAATATTTATTGTTCCTTTCGTTCCCCGAACAGCCGCCATAGAAGGAGCAGGTACTTTTTGTATCCTGCGTTTTCTATCTGATGTATAAATTAACAAGGTACAAAGTGAATCGCACCGCTATTTTATCAGATAATGAATATGGAAACTACCATTTCACTAATGCAGCCTGAGCGCCACATAAAGTGTTGCCTATTGTTATGGAAAATTATGCTGCTGGATTATTAAGGCCTGAAAACAATGAGATCTGGAGGAACATTTTATACCAAGCAAGTAAATGGATACTGAAAAAGAGACTTTATTTCTGAGATATTTTAGTTAAATAGATAACTGCTGGCTTAGGAGTTATATTCAATGAATTATTATCAACACGACCAGAATATAAAAGCAGCTTGAAAGGAATATCCTAATATCAAAAAATCTAAAGTAAATGTAAGTTTATCAGGGAATGTATGTACAGGCAAGAAGATTTGGATTTTGTGAGTTTGGGAAAGCTGCGTTGTAATAAATTTGTGTAATAATAGAAGTATGGGCAGCATGGTGGCTCAGTGGTTAGCACTGGTGCTTTGCCAGGGGACCTGGGCTCATATCCCACCAAGGACAACATCTGCAAGGAAGTTAGTATGTTGTTCTTCCTGCATTTGCGTGGGTTTACTCCTACACTCCTAAGACAATACTGATAGGGAATCGTGATTGTGAGTCCCAATGGGGACAGCGATGAAAAGGTCTGTAAAGTGCAATGAAAATAATGTCGTCATATAAGCAAAGCCTGATAAGTAATGCCCTTGTCATATAGGGTACCGACATACAAGGTAATGACAACCATTCTATACTATGCCTAATTTAAAGCAACATACAGCATGTTCCCTACAGAGCACCACTATACTGTGAAGCACCTATGCAAAAAACCAAATCCCACATTATTAAATGTTAGGGACAAAGAAGAGATCCCACATACCATATTAAAACCAATATTTTTATTAAGGCCACAAATGACAATAGACTATAAAAACAATAATAAAAAAAGCAAAATGCCGTCTAGGGGACGCCAGATTTACTTAAATAGGAAAATTCCCCACATGTAATTAGTGATCACATAAACTATTTTATTATATTACCAACCAATTTATATCAAAATAGTTCATTTACAGACAAATATCTATACGCTGATTTCACCAGGCCTAATATCTTAAAGCAGTCTATATTGACAAATATACCCTGTGTTAAAATAACATACAGGGACATGAAAAATGTTCTATCTTGCAATCACTGCATAGGGATACATGCCAATATCTTTCCCCAGTCTAGTGTTAATTGAAATGATATTGCGTTGCCAATATAATATAAAAGGTTGATAATTACCTACAGCGTGTATAATCCTGGCGTCCCCTCACCCCGATGCGCGTTTCGCCGCCAGCTTCTTCCGGGGACGATTTAATCAGCCATCATGTGCCTCTAACAGCCGGAGATCCACCTGCTAGCCTGTTAACCTGATAGATGCTGCTATCAGAGACTGACATCGGGATTTAACATGCAACAGCAGGGGGGAGCGTCGTTCCGCCCTCCCATCTGCACGCCAGTGATGTAATCATGAGGGTCCGATGGGTTATCATAACAGCCGGCGGTCTGCTGAAGACCCCTTGTTACGGTCCTCCTGTGAAATCCAGCCCGTGTCCAAAGAAGATTGTGATTTTCTCCTAAGGGGACTAACAAATACAGTAACAATAGAAAAAAAAGTTTTAAAAAAATATGAAATTTTTAAGTAAATTAATCCAATAGGTAAACGATGTAATGAGAAAAAAATAAAATCGCCCAAGTTATGTTTTTTTTGGTCTCCGCAACATTGCAGTAAAATGCATAAAGATGCAATAAAAGCATTGTATCTACCCCAAAATGGTATCAGAAAAAAGAACAGCTCAGGGTGCAAAAAATAAACCCTGACACAGCCCCATATCCTGAAAAATGAAAACATGGTGGAGTGGGGTCACAGGAGGTGTTCGATGGTCCGACGTTGATCTGACTCCCATCCCAGGCTCTGCCAACATTTTGTGAAAGCCCGGAGCCCCCGTACATCCATTGCTGCAATGTGGTGGAAAATGGCCACCAGAGGCGGCGCATGCGCAGATTGAGAGCTCAGATTTCACAAACTGTCGGCGGAGCCCCCCGCACCACTGAACCTGCCGCACCAGCCTTGGATGGAAGTCAGATCATCGCCCTGCGGCCTCAGACCACCGAACACCCCCCCTTCCCAGCCCAGGGTCTGCAGAATCGCCACACTCCTGGTAAGTACTTCTGGACTATAAGAGGCACTCCTATTTTCCCTAAAAAATGTGAAAATGTGCATCTTATAGTCCGTAAAACGCGATTCTTGTTTTCTAATTTCTGTTTTACATTAGACAGATACATTGGGAGACTGAGGACTTTTATGATTTACATACAAACTGTTGGCATTAAAAGGGGAAATATTGTCAGCTCGAAGACAAGGATAGTGTCATCCTGATAAGCTATATTACTCATTTTTATGCATCCACATGTTCTACTATTTTATGCCAGAATATAACTATTGGCTTGCTTTAAAGTTGTATTTGAAGCTGGAAAATTCCATGAATTTCTGTTAAAATCTAGGAACATAAAATGCACAGAAGTAAAGTTAAGAAAGTTTCCTAATCTCACCCACACACCACTGTGACACCCCTATAATTACCGTATAAAAGCTGGAACACAACGCCGTTATTTAGCACCACAGTACATGAGAAATAATTAGCAGAAACTCCACCGATTCCAAACGAACATTTTGTCTCAGTTCTCCGGAGCTCTGTGCAAAACCACTTAAAAAAATCCCAAATCAAAGGGGTTAAATATCAAACTTCAGGGAAGTCTTCCTAGTGACACACACAGCTGGAAATATATCACATTCATAGGCATTACTATTCCCATGTGCTGCATTACAATCACAGGGAAGATTGTCATTCATGTGAATCCAGGACACAATAATAGCAGAAGCCCGGGGCATGTATGGAACATTCCGTATGCAGGGGCAATGTATTCTTTTAAGTTCTAAAGTTTTTGGAGCATGGGGAAAGCAGAAAAGGAACCAGAGATAAGTAGATTGATCTTCAAAATGGCTCCCAGAAATATCTGTGAAGATCCGTAAAGTCGAAGTGAAAATACCACCTAAAACACAAGTAAAAATTGTTGGAGTACTGGCATTAAGTATTTAATTATAAAGTGCTGTGGAATATGTTGATGCTATATAAATAACATTTTATTATTATAACATATTAGTATTTTTATTAAAGTATAAGAAAGACTATTAACTTCCTGTCATCTCTACAGCACTATCATATTGTGCAGCACTGTGTTATCTATTGATTGTGGTCAACTTAAAAAGCTTTATATTTTGGTTGATTTAACTTTTTTATGGTCTTCGTGATATCAAATATGCTTATTGGCTTTTTTAAAATTTATTTTTGGATTCGGAAAAGGAAGGTTATTCATACTTTTATTTTTTGTTTCTATTTTTTTAAACTTTTAAAAAAATGATATTTCATTTTCATTTTTCATCCCCATGGAGAACTTGAACTGGTTGATTGTTGGTTCCACTTCAGTATTACAGTATATAATAAATGTCACTGTATCCTATGAAGTTCAGTCTCCAAAAGGCCCCTGACTGCCATACTGAACCTTTGGCACACTGCAAGTGTGAGGTAGAATCTGTAAGGGAGGAAGAGTAGTGTTGAGCGATACCTTCCGATATTTAAAAGTATCGGTATCGGATTAGATCGGCCGATATCCCAAAAATATCGGATATCGCCAATACCGATACCCGATACCAATACAAGTCAATGGGACACAAATATCGGAAGGTAACTGTCATGATTCTCAATGGCGAGAGAACATAGCCCAGCATATATGAGAACTAGCTCTTGGAAGATGGAAACTATACTGACCATGAACTAAACCTGCCGCACAACTAGAAGTGGCCGGGTAGCATGCCTACGTTTTTTTATCCCTAGATGCCCAGCGCCAGCCGGAGAACTACCTAATCCTAGCAGAGGAAAAGACAGTCCTGGCTCACCTCTAGAGAAATTTTCCCAAAAGGCAGACAGAGGCCCCCACATATATTGGCGGTGATTTTAGATGAAATGACAAACGTAGTATGAAAATAGGTTTAGCAAAAATCGAGGTCCGCTTACTAGATAGCAAGAAGACAGAAAGGGCACTTTCATGGTCAGCAGAAAACCCTATCAAAACACCATCCAGAAATTACTTTAAGACTCTAGCATTAACTCATAACACCAGAGTGGCAATTTCCGCTCACAAGAGCTTTCCAGACACCGTAACGAAACAGCAGCTGTGAACAGGAACAAAATGCAAAAACACAAGGACAAAAGTCCAACTTAGCTGGGAGTTGTCTAGTAGCAGGAACATGCACAGAAAGGCTTCTGATTACATTGTTGACCGGCATGAAACTGACAGAGGAGCAAGGTTATATAGCGACTCCCACATCCTGATAGGAGCAGGTGAACAGAGGGGATGATGCACACAAGTACAATTCCACAAGTGGCCACCGGGGGAGCCCAGAATCCAATTTCACAACAGTACCCCCCCCTCAAGGAGGGGGCACCGAACCCTCACCAGAACCACCAGGGCGATCAGGATGAGCCCTATGAAAGGCACGGACAAGATCGGAGGCATGAACATCAGAGGCAGTGACCCAAGAATTATCCTCCTGACCGTATCCCTTCCATTTGACCAGATACTGGAGTTTCCGTCTGGAAACACGAGAGTCCAAGATCTTTTCCACAACGTACTCCAACTCACCCTCAACCAACACCGGAGCAGGAGGCTCAACGGAAGGCACAGCCGGTACCTCATACCTGCGCAACAATGACCGATGAAAAACATTATGAATCGAAAAGGATGCAGGGAGGTCCAAACGGAAGGACACAGGGTTAAGAATCTCCAATATCTTGTACGGGCCGATGAACCGAGGCTTAAACTTAGGAGAAGAAACCCTCATAGGGACAAAACGAGAAGACAACCACACCAAGTCCCCAACACAAAGCCGAGGACCAACACGACGACGGCGGTTGGCAAAAAGCTGAGTCTTCTCCTGGGACAACTTCAAATTGTCCACCACCTGCCCCCAAATCAGATGCAACCTCTCCACCACAGCATCCACTCCAGGACAATCCGAAGATTCCACTTGACCGGAGGAAAATCGAGGATGAAACCCCGAATTACAGAAAAACGGGGACACCAAGGTGGCAGAGCTGGCCCGATTATTGAGGGCGAACTCCGCCAAAGGCAAAAAAGCAACCCAATCATCCTGATCCGCAGACACAAAACACCTCAAATATGTCTCCAAGGTCTGATTAGTCCGCTCGGTCTGGCCATTAGTCTGAGGATGGAAAGCAGACGAAAAAGACAAATCTATGCCCATCCTAGCACAGAATGCCCGCCAAAATCTAGACACGAATTGGGTCCCTCTGTCAGAAACGATATTCTCCGGAATACCATGCAAACGAACAACATTTTGAAAAAACAGAGGAACCAACTCGGAAGAAGAAGGCAACTTAGGCAAGGGAACCAGATGGACCATCTTAGAGAAACGGTCACACACCACCCAGATGACAGACATCTTATGAGAAACAGGCAGATCCGAAATAAAATCCATCGAGATGTGCGTCCAAGGCCTCTTCGGGATAGGCAAGGGTAACAACAATCCACTAGCCCGAGAACAACAAGGCTTGGCCCGAGCACAAACGTCACAAGACTGCACAAAGCCTCGCACATCTCGTGACAGGGAAGGCCACCAGAAGGACCTTGCCACCAAATCCCTGGTACCAAAGATTCCAGGATGACCTGCCAACGCAGAAGAATGAACCTCAGAGATGACTCTACTGGTCCAATCATCAGGAACAAACAGTCTACCAGGTGGGCAACGATCAGGTCTATCCGCCTGAAACTCCTGCAAGGCCCGCCGCAGGTCTGGAGAAACGGCAGACAATATCACTCCATCTTTAAGGATACCTGTGGGCTCAGAATTACCAGGGGAGTCAGGCTCAAAACTCCTAGAAAGGGCATCCGCCTTAACATTCTTAGAACCCGGTAGGTAAGACACCACAAAATTAAACCGAGAGAAAAACAACGACCAGCGCGCCTGTCTAGGATTCAGGCGCCTGGCAGACTCAAGGTAAATTAAATTTTTGTGGTCAGTCAATACCACCACCTGATGTCTGGCCCCCTCAAGCCAGTGACGCCACTCCTCAAAAGCCCACTTCATGGCCAAAAGCTCCCGATTCCCAATATCATAATTCCGCTCGGCGGGCGAAAATTTACGGGAAAAAAAAGCACAAGGTCTCATCACGGAGCAGTCGGAACTTCTCTGCGACAACACCGCCCCAGCTCCGATTTCAGAAGCGTCGACCTCAACCTGAAAAGGAAGAGCAACATCAGGCTGACGCAACACTGGGGCGGAAGAAAAGCGGCGCTTGAGCTCCCGAAAGGCCTCCACAGCATCAGGGGACCAATCAGCAACATCAGCACCCTTCTTAGTCAAATCAGTCAATGGTTTTACAACATCAGAAAAACCAGCAATAAATCGACGATAAAAGTTAGCAAAGCCCAAAAATGCGCTCCCGCAGACGCCTATCGATCTGAATAGCCATCGTCATGGACTCATTCAGACTCGCAGGCACAGGGAACCCCACCATAACATCCTTAATGGCATCAGAGAGACCTTCTCTGAAAATCGCCGCCAGGGCGCACTCATTCCACTGAGTAAGCACAGACCATTTGCGGAATTTTTGGCAGTATATTTCAGCTTCATCTTGCCCCTGAGACAAGGACATCAAGGCCTTTTCCGCCTGAAGCTCTAAATGAGGTTCCTCATAAAGCAACCCCAAGGCCAGAAAAAACGCATCCACATTGAGCAACGCAGGATCCCCTGGTGCCAATGCAAAAGCCCAGTCTTGAGGGTCGCCCCGGAGCAAGGAAATTACAATCCTGACCTGCTGTGCAGGGTCTCCGGCAGAGCGAGACTTCAGGGACAAAAACAATTTGCAATTATTTTTAAAATTTTGAAAGTGAGATCTATTCCCCGAGAAGAATTCAGGCAAAGGAATTCTAGGCTCAGACATAGGTGCATGAACAACAAAATCTTGCAAATTTTGTACCTTTGTGGCGAGATTATTCAAACCTGTAGCTACACTCTGAAGATCCATTTGAAACAGGTGAACACAGAGCCATTCAAGGATAAGAAGGAGAGAAAGAGAGGAAGGCTGCAGTATAGGCAGACTAGCAAGTGATTCAATTAAGAGCACACTCAGAACTAGAGGAAAAAAAAAAAAAAAAAAATTGTAGCAGACTTCTTTTTTCTCTCCTTTCTCAGCCAGTAATTTAACCCTTTTTTTTTGGCCGGTCAAACTGTCATGATTCTCAATGGCGAGAGAACATAGCCCAGCATATATGAGAACTAGCTCTTGGAAGATGGAAACTATACTGACCATGAACTAAACCTGCCGCACAACTAGAAGTGGCCGGGTAGCATGCCTACGTTTTATTATCCCTAGATGCCCAGCGCCAGCCGGAGAACTACCTAATCCTAGCAGAGGAAAAGACAGTCCTGGCTCACCTCTAGAGAAATTTTCCCAAAAGGCAGACAGAGGCCCCCACATATATTGGCGGTGATTTTAGATGAAATGACAAACGTAGTATGAAAATAGGTTTAGCAAAAATCGAGGTCCGCTTACTAGATAGCAAGAAGACAGAAAGGGCACTTTCATGGTCAGCAGAAAACCCTATCAAAACACCATCCAGAAATTACTTTAAGACTCTAGCATTAACTCATAACACCAGAGTGGCAATTTCCGCTCACAAGAGCTTTCCAGACACCGTAACGAAACAGCAGCTGTGAACAGGAACAAAATGCAAAAACACAAGGACAAAAGTCCAACTTAGCTGGGAGTTGTCTAGTAGCAGGAACATGCACAGAAAGGCTTCTGATTACATTGTTGACCGGCATGAAACTGACAGAGGAGCAAGGTTATATAGCGACTCCCACATCCTGATAGGAGCAGGTGAACAGAGGGGATGATGCACACAAGTACAATTCCACAAGTGGCCACCGGGGGAGCCCAGAATCCAATTTCACAACAGGTATCCTGGATGGTTCCCAGGGTCTGAAGGAGAGGAAACTCTCCTTCAGGCCCTGGGATCCATATTCATGTAAAAAAATAAAGAATAAAAATAAAAAATATGGATATACTCACCATTGGACGGCCCCTGGACCTTAGCGGTGCAACCGGCAGCCTCCATTCCTAAGAATGCAGTGAGTGAAGGACCTTCGATGACGTCGCGGTCACGTGAGCGGTCACATGAGCGGTCACGTGACCAATCACAAGACCGCGACGTCATCGAGGTCCTACACTCACTGCATTCTTAGGAACGGAGGCTGCCGGTTGCACCGCTAAGGTCCAGGGGCCGCCGGACGGGTGAGTATATTCATATTTTTTATTTTTATTCATTTTTTTTTTACATGAATATGGATCCCAAGGCCTGAAGGAGAGTCTCCTCTCCTCCAAACCCTGGGAACCATACACTGGGAACTTCCGATTCCGATTTCCGATATCACAAAAATATCGGAACTCGGTATCGGAATTCCGATACAGCGAATGTCGGCCGATACCCGATATTTGCAGTATCGGAATGCTCAACACTAAGGAAGAGTGAAAGCGCATGACCCCAGAGAATACTCAACGTTATCCCCAGTTGGACTGAAAGTAGAGATTTCACATTGTACTCTCATTTAAGCCATTTATTCAAGGTCCTCCTGAAGTGCATACGGCATTTATGAGTTTACCTCTTATGTAATATTCTCTACAGTCTTGAGAATGAATAGATTTTTAATTCTGTTGCTAAGGTGGCCAGCCATTTCTGCACTCTATAAGGGGTGAGTGGATTCTTAGGCAAAGAGCACGCACTTACAAGCTGTTTGAAATATAGCTTGCAAGTGCTACTCTGTAGCTGGTTGGATCACTGTGCTCCTCCTATGTTGTAGAGGCAAAACTAGAGAGTGGGCAGATCAGGCCAGCAGCTCAGCCATATCGCCGTTCCAAATTGTCAATCTTCAAGGAGCATCAATCCTCAGAAAGCAGGAAGCCGGGAGAAAGGGTTGCAGTGAACTCAACGCTACATGACCACTGGTAAGACATCATGTAAGAGGGTGAGCGGTGCCCAAGAAGACATCGCGGAACGTAGGTTAAATTTGATGAAAATGTTCTTTGTTTTGCATATGTTATTTATATATAAAAAATGTATTTTATCCTCATGGCCGGTTTGTGTTCAGTTTCCTGGAAGTTTAACCTCAAGACCTTCCCCAGGGATTGGGGACTGCTGTCCAATAGGGGAACCATTGTTGGGCTGCAGGGATATAGTTACTTATAGACTGGGTAAGATACAGTTAAATGGTTTGGGAATAGCCCACATACTGGGAGGGGTTATAGCAAACAAAAAGGAGAAGCACTTCCTGAATGGCAGTGAGAGTCTGAGATAGTGTTAGTGCAAGGTTCAAAGTTAGTTCTGTAATGCTTTGTTTGGAATTTTTGGCTGGGAATTCAGGGGTTAAAACTTTTCAGCCTCTTTCATCTGTGTTATTGCTTTATATGGCCTCAGCTGGGCTCTGGTCTTTGTCAGTTATACTTCTGCCCTCGGCTGAGTAGTTTGACCCTTGTGTGCTTGTGCCTTATGCCTGGTCTTGTGTGTTATCCTGTTACTGACCCAGTTCTGTCCCCCGTTTTTGCTGTTGTCTATAGATTCTGTACTGCTCAATCGTTCTGCCTGGTTTCTGACTTCTGCTACTTTCTCACTACTCGTTCTGCCTGTCCCCCCTGGTACTTTTTTGCTGCCTTCTCTGGTTTCTGACACTTGGCCTATATTTGACTTCTCTTTTGTACCTCGCTCCTGTACCTCACTGACCTCTCAGTTTTGACCTCGGCTCTCCTGACCTTCTCTTGTTCTGTCTGTGCCCGCCGTCCTCCGCTGCCTTCTCTGGGAGTGCTGCGGCTTGCTCTACCCCCTGCACATCAGCGGTTGCGCCCCATCCCGGTAAGCTTTCCATGCACTGCATAGCCTCACCCATCCAGGACATAGCGGAACACGTGTCCTGAGTTAGCCTTACCAGCCACGATGTTCCTTACAGGCTCAAGTACAAGGTGTGATGGGACCTAACAGTACCAAGCTTCCAAACAGCAGGAGGCCTCACAGAGAGTTTAGTGCAGATCTTTGGATGGTCTGGGGCCTGTGGCCCGGAAGAGGCATTGGAGTCAGTGTCTCATTCTCTCCTAAGACGAGAGGCCAGTCGGGTAAGAGCAAGACGAAATGGGGGCGGACCTCAAGAAAGCTGGGAGTCCCTAATGCAGTTGAGAAGGGGACAATTCGGGCAGATCGGAGGCAGGACTTGAAGAGTACTGTTTTATGGGAACATTAGCCGGAGAGGGCTCTGCCCCATACTTTATGCCGCAGCCGAATGTCTCTGAACTGTGCAGCAAAACTGAACCTCTTGATCTGGACCCAAGGTCTCCAAATGTTTCCAGCCTACAGGTACGTGCAGAGTGAGCACAACAGCACAGAAGACATGGGAAAAATATTCATTTAGATGAGGAATTTCAGGGCGAACAGAAGTCAGAACCGACTCACAGCACCGGCTGTGATCCCCCCATCACACAGCAGGATTGCAATCAAAGGAACAGCCCCAATCCGAAATTTATGTATGTGGATTTTTTCTGATGTATATTGGAACTGTTAAGGAGTGGTAATCTAGTATTGGACCACCCCTTTAATGTAAAAACATGCTCCCTCTAGTGTTGGTTGTAAGTTGTCATAATGATACAAATTAAAGAGTACCTGTTCTCTCTCCTGAATTTTTTTTTAGTAAATACTTCATAAAATATTAGTTCTGGATCAGCTTTACTTACCTTGTGCCAATGCTCTGATATTTCTCCTCGAAATTTACAAATAAATTGATAACTGAGTCTTTCCAGTTTAAGGTGTCACTGCATGATCTGACTATACATTCAGTGATAAAATTGTAGAAGTGCACCCATTTAGCACATTATGAATTTAATATTAACCCTTTCAGTCCCCAAGCCTGTTTTCACCTTCATGACCAGGCCAAATTTTACAATTCTGACCACTGTAACTTTGTGAGGAAATCCCATCCTCCTATGCATGGCTCTGCTCCCCCTCCTCCCATCCTTGTATGCATGGCTCTGCTCCCCCTCCTCCCATCCTTGTATGCATGGCTCTGCTCCCCCTCCTCCCATCCTTGTATGCATGGCTCTGCTCTCCCTCCTCCCATCCTTGTATGCATGGCTCTGCTCCCCCTCCTCCCATCATTGTATGCATGGCTTGCCCTCCTCCCATCCTTGTATGCATGGCTCCTCCCTCACATCCTTGTATGCATGGCTCTGCTCCCCCTCCTCCCATCCTCGTATGCATGGCTCTGCTCTCCCTCCTCCCATCCTTGTATGCATGGCTCTGCTCCCCCTCTTCCCATCCTTGTATGCATGGCTTGCCCTCCTCCCATCCTTGTATGCATGGCTCCTCCCTCGCATCCTTGTATGCATGGCTCTGCTCCCCCTCCTCCCATCCTTGTATACATGGCTCTGCTCCCCCTCCTCACATCCTCGTATGCATGGCTCTGTTCCCCCCTCTCCATTCCTCGTATGCATGGCTCTGCTCCCCCTCCTCCCATCCTTGTATGCATGGCTCTGCTCCCCCTCCTCCCATCTTTGTATGCATGGCTCTGCTCCCCCTCCTCCCATCCTTGTATGTATGGCTCTGCTCTTCCCTCCCATCTTGTATGCACGATGCATGGCTCCCCCTCCTCCCATCCTTGTATACATAGCTCTGCTCCCCCCTCCTCCCATCCTTGTATGCATGGCTCTGCTCCCCCCTCCTCCCATCTTTGTATGCATGACTCTGCTCCCCCCTCCCTCCCTCCCGTCCTTGTATACATGGCTCTGCTCCCCCCTCCTCCCATCCTTGTATGCGTGGCTCTGCTTCCTCCTCCCATCCTTGTATGCGTGGCTCTTTTCCCCCCTCCTCCCATATTTGTATGCGTGGCTCTGATCCCCCTCCTCCCATCCTTGCATGCGTTGCTCTGCTCCCCTCTCCTCCCATCCTATATGCATTGCTCTGCTCCCCCTCCTCCCATCCTTGTATGCGTGGCTCTGCTCCCCCCTCCCCCCATCCTTGTATGCGTGGCACTGCTCCCCTCCTCCCATCCTTGTATGCGTGGCTCTGCTTCTCCCATCTTTGTGTGTGTGGCTCTGCTCCCCCCTCCTCCCATCCTTGTATGCGTGGCACTGCTCCCCTCCTCCCATCCTTGTATGCGTGGCTCTGCTCACCCCTCCTCCCATCCTTGTATGCGTGGCTCCGCTTCCCCCCTCCCATCTTGTATGCGTGGCTCCCCCGTCCTCACTCCCTCTCCTTCATCCTCCCCCGTCCTCCTTCTCCTCCCCCTGCCGTCCTCCTTCATCCTCCCCCGGCCATCATACTCACCCTCCTCACAGCACGCTGAACGGACTCCCTGCCATGCACCTCTGTCCCGACTCCCGGCGCCGAAGCTTCTTCCTGTGTGAGCGGTCACATAGTACCGCTTATTAAGGTCATAAATATGCGTCCATATTCAAGATTTGCTTCCGGCGCTGAGACCAGGCACCGCTGGAGAAGGGTGACCCCAGCCTTAAAAAAAAAAAGACCTTGCTCAGGTGTCGCCCCCCCCTTCATCCTAGCGCCCTAGGCACATGCCCTCACGTGCCTAGTGGCAAATATGGCCCTGTACACAGCACATCCAAAGACTTCACATGTTTGACAACGGGTTTCACAAAACAACATTCCTTTTCTTTCCCTGCACTTCTCTCGTGATCACAAAGTGTTGGCCCGGGTCGGACGATCACTAATGGAACCTCAACATTTTCTCTATGCAGCTCTGCTACGGGGATGCTTCCCTCGGTCTGTTTCGCCCCAGACACAAGATCATTAATCACCAGAGTATAAAGCCACTGAAAGAGAGTACTGCCCTTCTGTTCTGCCTTCTTCCTTTGCACCACTCTTTACTGTATGTACTCACTGCTTCCATGGGGACCCTTAACGGATTCGCACAGGTTCTAAGGGTTTCTGCCCAGACCATGAGTTGCCACATTCTGAGTCTTCAACTGTTCCAACCCGCTGATTGTAGCTGTGGATGGCTGAGGTACTATTCTCTTCACGTTGCGTGGCTACTGTCTCGTCCTGGGCCTATAGCCCGTGTGGATGGTTCAGGCGTCCCTAGCCCTCTGACTCTCTAAAGGGAAACGTTCCTAGCTTGCCACACAGCAGCCCCTCCTATAGTTAACTATTTACTGTCTTAGGCACTAGGTGAGAGCTATGTACAGTCTAGTGGCCAACAGGTGCACTACACCTTCCCTAATACAAGTACAAATACAGTATACTTTACAAAACACATAATGCATATTTACAGGACACGGTAATACACTAAGAGTGTAGCAGTACCATGATAAGTAGGCGGTAGTACATGTACCCATGTAGCAAAACCATTATATAATAACATATATACACCATACTAGAACAGAGAAAACAGGATCTGTTAAGGAGGAAAAGCAGAAGAGAACATAATTCTTCATCCCCTTACAGCAAGACCACAGCTCCAACACTACGCCAACACTGTACAATGGTGCATTTATGTTCTAGTTCAGAAGGGGTTAACACATTACCTTCTTGTAACATAAAAGGTCTTTTCTTATATTTCCTATTACTAGACTACTGGTTCCTATCGTTTCCAACTTCTAAGCCTTCTAAGCGCAGCAGAACCCACTTGCCAATGACAATTTTGAGAAGTGAAAAATGGGAGGAGGCAGAGACTGAAATGCGTGGGTCTAAAATACATAGTCCATTAAGTCCACTATGTTAAAGTCATGATTCCAAAAAAAAACACAAGAACATTATAATTTGGATGAAGAAATATTACATTCCTTAAAATCCCATAAAATACTAATTATATGTCATTATAATAATCAAAATTTTATTGTATAAGTATAGAAGAGATGTGTTCTGGGCAGAATCCTATGTTCACAGTCTTAGTTTACCTCCCTTTTAACATTGTATTCATAGAGAACACAATTTTCCATTTGAATAAACTCTGGCGCTTTGGTATGTGGCCCAGATAATTCCATAATAACTTGCGGCTTCATCAGCAGAGAGTTCTGGCAGAGGTGGACTCTTAAGAAATAATTATATGACATTGTTTCCTTCCAGAAATGTGCTCTGCCGCTGTGCTCCCCTGTTATTATTCCACAATATAGCGCGCTCGCTTCGTTTCAAGGATTTCACTTCTTTTCCAAAACTCACTAAACAAAACCGTTCTATGGAATCTTCCCCCCCCAAAAAAAGCTTGTATGTGTATTTTAGCTGCACCCTATGTAATTAAAATAAAGTGATTGGTTAATTACAGAGTCATTGTGCTCAAACAATAATTAGACAGAAAATAATATATATTTTGTAGAGCTGTTCTTTCTGAATACTAATAGGTATTTAAAAAAAAAACTTTGATAATGGAAATCAGTTCTCATAAATCAGTTATAAGTCCAAAAGTTCTAATCAACATTTAGGTTACATGCACGTAAAATACGCATATTTTTTATGCATTTTTGCTTTTTTTTTTTCTTTCATTTGCATGCCTGAAAAACGCTAGAAGAATTGACATACTGCAAATTCGAAAAAATGTTTTGAAGGTTCAAATCCGCAAAGATCTCATTCACTTTGCTGGTACTGTAAGCTGCTGCATTTTTTTTCTTCGGCAAAATGCAGTATGTGAACAACCTCTGACCAAAAAGATATCTCAATTATTCTGTCCCTTCTTCTTTTTTAGGATATGTCCACATGGAATCTTTTGGTTAATGCTTTCAGAGCCGAAGCTGAGCTGAACCTCCAAGGTTTTAAGTTTTTGAGGAGAATTTCGAGAGTGTCCACTCTGTTCCCTCCAAAAACTCTGGGTGCACATACTCTTTTACAGCAAAAATCTTCCAGGCATGTGACTCATGCTTGGCAACTAGCGAAAACTTATGGCTGGCTCCTGGAAAAAGGGAAGACATACCGGACCATTGAAGAAGTGGCAAATCTCTGAAGACACCAACGCCTCCCCATCAGAGCTGGCTCCAAATTTATGTGGGGACTTGGGTAACAGAGTCCCAGTGTACGCTTTCTTGATTTTATCACCTTCCCTGGCCATGTCATTGCTTTGCTGTCGCTTTCATTAGCAACATTTCAGTGTCCGCATCATCTCTTTTTATTGCAGTTTTTGGAATGCAAGGCATACAAAAACAAAAATTTTGCCTTTTTTTTCAATTTGCTGTTTGCCACATAGGACTAATATAATATTTTTTTACTTTGGACAATTATGTATGCGGCGATACCAAATATGTAAATTTACTAACATGCCAGAGACAGAGACCTTTAGTAGGTTCACGTCTGTCATGTTGTAGTTGACTGATGGGCAACATGAGACACCTTTACTTATTTCCACTCTCCTATGTCGCTGTCACAATTTATCATAGTGTCTAAAAGGTTTAACTACAGCGACTGGAGTAGTTAGACTATGGTATAACACAGCAGACGCCTGCACTGTATCGAGCCACCTCAGCTCCCCATACATGCAAAGTCACATCCACCATGTTTGAACCGTGGATGTCACAAATTCCAGAGGGTGACCACCAAGTGCCGTGGATCTTGGCACTTGCCCAGATTTGTGGTTGCTGGCCCTCTACATGAAACCAGAGAAAACAGTGCTTTGGGAAGGTTTCTTGTGCATGATGCTGGGATGCACCATCATGAGCTAGAATCTACACGTCCTATTTCATATCCAGAGGTGAGAAATGAGATATGTGAGGTTACCGTGCGGAGAAGTGGTCAATCAACGAAGACAGGGATAGGAGAAAAATATCTGGTGCATTTAATGAACATACATTTCAGTAGGCCAACATTTCAGATTTTAAAATCACTTTTCAAGCTGGTGTTATAAAGTATTTTAAATTAGTGAGATAGTGACTTTTGGGTTTTCATTGACTGTAAGCCATAATCATTGATATTAACAGAATTAAACACTTGAAATAGATCTCTCTGTTTGTAACGACTCTATATAATATATGAGTTTCTTTTTGTATTGAAGACCTGAAATAAATTAACTTTTTGATAATATTCTAATTTTGTGAGAAGCACCTGCTTATACACTGCTCAAAAAATAAAGGGAAAACACCACATCCAAGATATCCCTGAATAAAATATTCCAGTATATTCATTACATAGTGAAATGCGTTGAATACAATAAAATATAAAACTGATCACGTTAAATCAAAATTAATATCCCGTGGAGGTCTGGATTTGGAACGATACTCAAAATCAATGTGGAAAATTAAATTACAGGCTGATCCAACTTCAGTGGAAAGGCATCAAGACAAGGAAATGATGCTTGGTAGTGTGTGTGGCCTCCACGTGCCTGTATGACCTCCATACAACACCTGAGCATGCTCCTGATGAGGCAGCGGATATTCTGGCAGTCGGAGTACCTCTGGCTAGCACATGGAGGGCTCTGTGGCCCTCCAAAGAAATGCCTCCTCACACCATTACTGACCCACTGCCAAACTGGTCATGGTGTCTGGTGTCTCCAGACTCTGTCATGTCTGTGACATGTGCTCAGTGTGAAAAATACCACGATGAAGAAGGTGCTCACTTTTAGAATCTGAGGTGCTCAGGAGTGAAGAATATATAGTATAAGAAAAACTCCGGCACACTACTCAAAGTTTATTTTAACATGCTCAAAATTTATTTAAACAATTGGGTTTCCCCACTTGGTTCCAGATATAGGGTTTCCAAAAAAATATGTGTATACTTCTTCAATACATCTTATTTGGACATATATAGTTTCTTTCTCAACGTTTCGGCTAAAGAGCCTTTCTCAAGAGATTAAGTGTCCCTTTGCTGGTATGCGAAACCGGGCACGGAAACCCTCTTAGTTCAGAAGTCACTTCTAAGTGTGGTGTCCAGTACGGAGGACCAGGAAACTGTGACCGGATAAGAGGCACCCTCTTTCCGTGCCCGGTTTCGCATACCAGCAAAGGGACACTTAATCTCTTGAGAAAGGCTCTTTAGCCAAAACGTTGAGAAAGAAACTATATATCTGGAACCAAGTGGGGAAACCCGATTGTTTAAATAAATTTTGAGCATGTTAAAATAAACTTTGAGTAGTGTGCCGGAGTTTTTCTTATACTATGTGCTCAGTGTGAACTTGCTCTCATCAGTGAAGATCACAGGGCACCAATATCGAAACTGGCAATCTTGATTTTCTCTGGAAAATACCTTCACTGTATTAGGCTGTAAGCACAACACCCACTTTTGGGCGTCAGGCCCTCATACTACTGGGTCGCCCGCCAGGGCTGTTGGGTACTCGGTACCTGGTCTGGTCTTAAAGGGGATGTCATGGTGTCTGCGACTCGGTCTGTGGCCCTGGGCGCCCAATTAAAAGTTGAAGGTCTTTAAGAGGATTTATAAATAAAGTCTATTGTTCGTGACGCCATCTGTGGTTTTTGGTCAGTAGGGATCAACGCCGCTTAAAGGGGTCCTCTGGGGTGATGGTATGGCAGCTGGATGGTGACACTTCCCACAGGTGAAGCGGGGTCCACAGGGCTCCCAAGGTGAGAGCGGCAATGATGGTGTATGCCGATAAATAACACAAGACACCGTAGGATAGTCTTAACCTGGTTTACTGATGGTAGCAGTCCATCTCAGTCCAGGGTACCAGGTACAGGTGGCGTGGTGGCCTGGCCAGCCTGGAGGCAATAGATGAATCCCCTTATCCAGTTGAGGTCTGTGAGCCTTTCCTACTAACGCTGGTGTGTGGAGTCCCTGCTGCCTGAAGCCTGCTGGCAAGCTACCCCTTCTTTCCCCTGTCCTGGGACAGGTACCTGTATGGCGGGCAGCTTGAGCCATTTTACAGGGTCTCTATCATGACTCGGGCCCTTCAGGTGCTGCTGCATCTTCAGGTGTGGTGTGGGCAAATCACATACAGTTCTTAGCCCTCCGGTTCTGTTGTGCGTCCTGGAGAGCGACACGACCTCAGGCTCCCGGTGCTTGGTTTCTGTGTTCTGGCTCTGAGGGTGCCCGGTCACAGTTCCCCTCTGAGCCCTTTATCTCTCCTCTGCTCCTTCCCTCAGTAGCTCCACCACATTTAACCCCTCAGGTTATCTTTCTTTCCAGAGGCTGCAGCTCCCACGTGGCTACTCGGCCTCCCTGTCTGTTCCAGACGTCCTTCTCCTATCTCTCCCTCCTGGAGACTAACTCGCTCCTCCTCCAGACCAGGATGCCTATAGCTAAGGGAAGCTCCCCTAAATCTGGGTCCTCAGCTTCCCCTTCTGGCCTGGAATAGGAATGTGTTTTGTGCGGGTGCCTTTCCTGGTGAAGGGGATCCCCCTTGCCTCCAAGCATGATATTACCCTCCCCGAAAGGAAGGCAATATCACTGTAACAACCGGTCACCTGGGGTGTTACACTACCCTCATGGAGTATGTTTCTGGCACTGCTCCTCTTGTTCTGCCTTGTACAAAGGAGGAGGTAGCAGTCCTGCTGCTGGGTTGTTGCCCTAAAAATGGGATACAGACTTGTTTGCATGCAGCATGTACGTGCACGTTCACACTGGCCACCAAACAGAAAAACAAAGACAGAAAGATAATGATTAAATACTGTTAAAGCCAAACTAACAAAAAGAAGACTTGAAAAAAACTAATTTTAAACCCTGAAGATGTCAACTTTAGGGTGAAACTGAAAATGTAACATTAGCTACCGTAACCAACAATTTAACATGTAATTTTGCGTGAGCGAAGCCTCGGGTATTCTGCTAATTTATGAAAAAAGCATACGAGGATAGGAAATGAACAGTTGCCATTTATCATAATGATAGACATAGTAAATTATCACCAGTACAAAACTGTGCCTTGTATATTAGTCGGGGATAGGGGAAAGGAATAGACCAAGGTCATAATGTCTTAGTGCATGAATAATCATAGCGGAGATGGAAGACCTTAGAAATAGTTCACAATATCATACTGTTCCACTGTAGGGCAGGAAAGCTCCTTTATTATCCTTTTTTATGTCTGACCCTTAAATCATTGTATCTATATATGGGCCATTGGGGAGTCCATAGGTCTCTAAATATTATTGAAAAGGAATCTCTACACTGAATAGAGGGTGCTAATTTACTATTCATACAGACAATAAGCGATAAATATATTTTGAATCACAAAAAAATGTAACATACCTCATTAATCCATCTGTCCCCTTATTACTTTTCTGTCTCCAAACTGCCTAGAAAATGAAATAAAAAATACAGGAAAAGAAAATAATGAATACAGCTATTATAATCTAATATTTGCAAATATGTTATATTCAGCTAGTACTGTCAGGGGCCTGGTCACAAACATGCATCAAAAGGGCCCCATAATGCTCCTATTACTACATTGCCTTGTGAATGCCCAGCCTCTTCCATTCCTCCTCACAGAAGGTGGCAGAAACAAACCTCAGAAACAGGGCTGGGACAAGGGGGTAGGCAGAATAGGCATCTGCCTAGGGTGCTACCTCTTACCTACCCGACGGTGAGCACTTTAAAAAAAAAAGCTGAATGCCTGCAGCTGCCCAGCGCCTCCCTATAGCCGCAGGCATTCAGCACAGTGACGGCCAGGGTGCAGGCACCGAGATGAGTATTGTCAGCCACTGACACCACTTACCCCTATCTCTGCCTGCACCACAGCTGTCGCTCCTTCCCTGCACTCAATTCTATTCACATCTGTCAGACACAAATACAATTGCTGAGCGCAGCCCAAGACAGGAGCAGAGGAGCTGTAATCAGCTCCCTGCTCTGCCTGGAATTCCAGCAAGACGCAGGCCATGTCCAGCCTGCGCCTTGTTGGAGTACGCATACGCGGGGAACGTCAGATGGCGTGATGCAGTGATGTCATTGCGCTGTCAAATGCCCACTGCTGCACTTCATAGAAAAGGAGTCGGTAGATAGGGAGCATGGATTATGTGAGTGTAAGCTTTTTTCCATTTTATTATTACTTGGACATGAAATGAGGGGCTGTGCATGGGGTATAGAATGAAGGGCTGTGCATGGGGGTATATAATGAGGGGCTCTGCAGGGGGCATAATATTAGAGGTTGTATAGTAAGGGCATACAATGATGGGCAGTGTGTAGAGGCCATACAATGAGGACCTGTGCAGGGGGTATATAATAAGGGGCTGTGCAGGAAGGGCATAAAATGAGAGGGTGTTCAGGGGGGAATAAAATGAGGGACTGTGCAGGGGAAGCATGTTTGGTGCCCCAGGGTCCTGGTCATCACAGTAGCATTGCTTTCCTCACGGGGAGAGTGATGTTACATTTGGAAGCGATGAAGGATATCTTTTATCAGGTAATCACCATACACACAACATGTTCACACTCCAGGCCACAAGGGGGAGCTTTTGATCCTATTTCTAGGTGACTCCCCTACATATATTATGGTTTTGGAAGGAAAGTTAGTTTCAGTTTCAGTGACAAAAGTGCCAGGAAGCACACTGGAGCAGTCTGAGGCAGGAAGAACGTACGAAGGGGCTGTGTAGTCTGAAGTACCACAGCTCCTAAAGAAAGAGGCATACAGAAAGCCGAACATTGTTCAGTGAGCGTGCAGGAGAGCAAAGCACAGGAGAGTGACACCAGGGGGAGGACAGCAGCAAGCAGACTGTCTCCCTGGCAAAGCGTAGATAACCGGTAGCCGGACCATCGAGGTTGTAAGGGACTCTAAGACTTACATCAGAACCCAGCAGGACAGCTGAACTGCAAGTTACCTGTCTGCCACACACACCTGAATACACAGTAACACATAGGGGACCTGATTATGTATGTGATATGTGGGGAGGGAGGAACTATTTATGCTACATGTGGAGTAGGGGTGACTTGTCTGTATATGCTATATGCTATATGTGCGGGAGGTGGGAACTTGTCTATATATGCTAGATGTGAGGGAGGGGGAGCTTGTGGATATATATATACTATTTATGGTGGAGGGGGACTTGTCTATATATGCTACATGTGACGGAGGGCAGACTTGCCTGTATTGTTTTGCCACGTGAGCCCTGCAGCCAATCAGTGGCTGCATTTGACCTGTTGCGCTTTCTCTTCAGACTTTCAGAGGAGGTGTAAGCACTGCAGGCTATTATTGGCCACCAACTCGATGCAGGACTCATGTGGCATAACAATGTCACGTGAACCCCTGGAGACCCAGTGCTGGAATTGATTGAATTTCACTGGTACAAGAGGTGAATATAGGTTATTTTTATTCTACAAGGGGAAACAATATTTTCAGAAGGGGTTGTCGTATTAGTTGAAATAGACAACCCCTTTAACTATAAAGCTAGAACGATAGTATTAGGGGGACATCATTCAATAAAGTTAAAAAAAAAGTTTAAAAAAAAATGAAAAAAAAAAAAAAAAACCGAGTTCAATTCACCCCCATTTTGCCTCATTAAAATAAAAATAATAAAAAAAATAAAAAGTATACACATGTGTTATTGTGTTATCGCCGCTTGATAAAAGTCCAGTCTATCAAACTATAAAAATTAACATGATCAATAAACACCATAAACAGAAAAAATTCAAGAGCGCCAAAATTACGTTTTTTTTGCCTTTTTTCTGCAATACCATAAAAAAATGCTGCATCAAGTGATCAAAATGTCATGTCTATTCCAAAATAGTATCAATAAAAAAATTGTCTCGCCCCACAAAAAATAAACCATCACACAGCTCCATCGTCTGAAAAATGAAAACTTTAAAGGTTTCGGAAAATGCAGACACAACCAAAAAACTGTTTTGTTTTTTTTAACGTCTGATTGAGCAGAATCACAATGTGGATCATAAAAATAATTATCAAAAAACAATATCAGAACTGCTTTTTTTTCACAGTTGGTACTTGGAATTTATTTCCTGTTTTCCAGTGCATCATGTGGTCAAATGAATGGTGTCCTTCAAAAGTACAACTCATCCCATAATAAAACAAGCCCTCATATGTCTATGTGGACAGAGAAAAAATAGTAATGGCTTGGGAAAGAAGCAGAGGAAAAAGCATAAATGCAAAAATGGAAATGTGTAGCAAGAGAGGTAAGAAAGCGGCACCACCCATCAAACGGAGGGTAAATCGGACACACGAGTGCACACAGGTGTGCTTCGCAACGGAGGTGCTAGCGTCAGGAAAATAAATAATTGGAATAGCAAATGTGTAGAAAAAAGGAAACGCTGCACTCACCGATATTGCGAACGACAAGTCTTCTTTATTAAAGATTCATGCAAAAGACATCTTCACGGCACAGGGGATAGGAGGTGAGGAGTGTGTAAGACAGGACGGCAAAAATGGAAATAGGCACAGTCAGAAAGGAATTAAAGGGGTTGTCGAATGAACAAAGTACATTTTACATAATGTTAAAATGTTCCTGTGATGAGATAATCTTATACATGTGCCCCTTCTGTGTACTGTATTATTTGCTGTGTCTAAACATGCAGAGCTTCTCCAGCTCATAGTCGGCACATGCCACAACTCCACAACTTATGATAAGAAGGAGCTTTGGTGGCCACAGAGCTCAGATGTCACTGACTTGATTTATGGTTCTCATAGAGGGCTGGTAGCACTGCAGACATACTCGCTCCTGTGCTAAAACAGGCAGAGAATTGTGTAACCTCAGAATGCAGTAGCTGTGTCACGATATGGTATGAAATATCATATAAGTTTAGTTTCTCTTGTCAGCCCAGGATGTGGGCTAAGAAACCCCCCTTCTCTCTGGTTCTCTTTCCTTCCCTGTGTTTCTAACTGTGTAGAAGAGCTTGCCTTGTGGGGGAGTTTTATTAACGAAAGGTATTTACGACCAGTATTTCTTGTGGGGGGAAAGTGCCCAGCTTTAACTAGATTAGAACCTTCCAGAAAATGAAAGTCTTTTGTTCTGTTTTTGGAAGATATTATGCAAACCGGTTAAGTTACGAACACCAAAATATATCGTCATAATCACACTCGGAGGATCTACGCATCACTCTAATCACAGGCTTGTAGCTCCATCTGGTACAGAGGTAGGGATTTCTCTGTCAGTGTGCGTGACAAATAGGACATATTTGATCTCATCGGAATGCCCACGATACTATGAGATGAACGATGGGTAGGGTGCGATTATTTTATGTTCTGTAGCGAAGTTACGGGCATCAGATATATTTAATGCCCAGTGAGCAATACTGAAGAAGTAGGAGGGGTTGGAAAAACCAGCCCTTTCTGTGAGGTCACAGGCTGTAGGTTATAAAGTTGCTGGCAGGTTTCCAGGGGGGGAGTTGTGAGTTTTTACCTGAAGCGACCAGACTGCGAGTGCCAATGCACTGGGATAGATGGAAAGCTCCTAGCCTGTTGCCTGCAATGCAATGATCTGAGAATATGTGAGTGTTACCTTTTCTTCATTTAATCCTTTTATTTTTAAAATTACCTTGTACATATTTGCAATTGTCTCATTTGTAACATCTTTGTGAAATATTTTATAAACACTGCCTAAAAATCATTTATGGGGTATAATATTTATTACTAGTTCGTTCTCCATGCTCTAAAAACGTACCCTGTCTTTGAAGGGAATTTACGCTACTGTTTTGGGTTAGCAGCCGAACCCGTTTAATCGGCGCTGGTGGCAGCTTACCGTGTGCAGGCTGTTGGGGGGTCACTGTAGCGACTGCGGCTTGATAATTATTGTTCCTGCCTGAGTGGGAGTAGTTATCGCGTTGCTGTAGTGCGCCCAATAGCCAGTACATAGCAGGCAGCCTTTCTGGCGACTAATTACCCCAGGTGCAGTACCGAATCTGACCTGAGAGTAAGGGGGGCGCCAGAGAGCTGCAAGTGCTCAGTGGAACTGTAAGCGGGATAGACACAAATCCCTGCAGTTCCTGGTATACTGAAGAGCAGTGGGATACCTAAAATAAGCCCCTGCTGTAAACTAAGAGGTCAATAGCCTCGTGTGTGTTTTTTCATCACATTGTGGCAGTGGAGGGATAACTAGGATAAGCCCCCCTGCACATGTGATAGCCGTCTGCTGGTCTAAAGTCACCCCAATCCGTGACATATTGTAGGCAGCGGCTAAGGGATCTTGACAGTCACGGTGTGAATCGTGACAAATTGGTGGCAAGGCGGTGGGATATTAGAGCATTAGTGATTTGGTTTGAGCAATCATTCCTCTCACTAAAAACTTGCAGAAAGTTCTTGCGAGAACTCTGCGCAAATAAGTTTGGAGAACGAACTCAGTGTTTATTACAAATGAGACAATTGCAAATATGTACAAGGTAATTTTAAAAATAAAAGGATTAAATGAAGAAAAGGTAACACTCACATATTCTCAGATCATTGCATTGCAGGCAACAGGCTAGGAGCTTTCCATCTATCCCAGTGCATTGGCACTCGCAGTCTGGTCGCTTCAGGTAAAAACTCACAACTCCCCCCCTGGAAACCTGCCAGCAACTTTATAACCTACAGCCTGTGACCTCACAGAAAGGGCTGGTTTTTCCAACCCCTCCTACTTCTTCAGTATTGCTCACTGGGCATTAAATATATCTGATGCCCGTAACTTCGCTACAGAACATAAAATAATCGCACCCTACCCATCGTTCATCTCATAGTATCGTGGGCATTCCGATGAGATCAAATATGTCCTATTTGTCACGCACACTGACAGAGAAATCCCTACCTCTGTACCAGATGGAGCTACAAGCCTGTGATTAGAGTGATGCGTAGATCCTCCGAGTGTGATTATGACGATATATTTTGGTGTTCGTAACTTAACCGGTTTGCATAATATCTTCCAAAAACAGAACAAAAGACTTTCATTTTCTGGAAGGTTCTAATCTAGTTAAAGCTGGGCACTTTCCCCCCACAAGAAATACTGGTCGTAAATACCTTTCGTCAATAAAACTCCCCCACAAGGCAAGCTCTTCTACACAGTTAGAAACACAGGGAAGGAAAGAGAACCAGAGAGAAGGGGGGTTTCTTAGCCCACATCCTGGGCTGACAAGAGAAACTAAACTTATATGATATTTCATACCATATCGTGACAAGCTGCAAGCCCAAAGTGAGTCGTCTGAATACTCACTTATCATAAGTGACTTATGCTTCCTCACCTGGACAGGAGCTGTGATATGTGCACATTCAGAAGATTATCTCTGCATAGAAATATTTATTTTAACTCATCCAATTGTGGAATGCATTACTATTCCAAAAAGTATTAATTAAAATGTCCTTTGTTCCTATGCACACATCGCTGATCAGAAAGCAATCTGGAAGAAAAGTTTTCGCTCAATGGCCGCAGGATCAATTTATTTTGTGCAGATAACAATCAGACATTTTCTGCCTCGTTTTGTAAATCAATGTCTGATTCTGAATAGAAATCTGCATTTTCTTTGTGACCACAGTGCCCATAAGTGGTTGGCTGTTAATTCTATAGGTTATTGCAGCTTTGCAGGTTAGATCAGCACTAGGGATGAGCGAATGTGCTCGGTGATACTCTGATATCACTCAAGTATCTGAGTGCTCTAATGTGCTTATTACTCAGCGAGCATTAGCCAGTGCTCAATTTTAAACTTAAATCCCCGCCTCACATGTTTGGCACCTGTTACACAGCCAATAAACATGCTGGGATTGCGTGTGCATCACTGTTATACCGTAGTCATCTTGGTAGTGGCATTACTGTGATTGGCTGGCCGTTTGTAATCATCAGGGGCTATAAAGGGACAGGAGCCGCCAGGCTCGGCACACTGAAGCCATTGCACCGCTCTGTGGCAATGTTATTGGAGGGAGAGAATGCTTGTCCAGGCATGTGTGTGCACGGTTTAATGAATCAGAGTCCTGAACTGCTGATACTGGTGCTGCACCTGAACCATGATACTAACAGCCATTCTAAGGATTAATCTTGTGCTTTTCTGATTGCATCAGATACATTCTGCATTTAATATAGATAGGGAGAGAGTTTCAGGAGCAGAGAGAGTGGCTGGATACACTCTCTAGGCAGGGATTAGGGCTTTGCAGGTTGTTGCTAAACATATACCTGCAGCAGTTGACCACATTGGGTTTTTTTGTGCGAAAAAATTGACTATACTGTAATACATAGAGTATTACATGTTTTGTGGTACATATTAGTGTTATACAACACTCCAAAAAAGTGTTGAAACATTTTTCTGGATTCAATTACTCACCCATAGAGTATTCCATGCACTGGGGTACATTTCTGTGGCATATAACACTCCCAAAAAGCATTGAAAATTTTTCTGTATTCACTTACTTATCCATAAAGTATTTCATGCTTTGGGGAACATTTCTGTGGCATATAAAACTCTAAAAAAGTGTTGAAATTTTTTCTCTATTCACTTACTTATCCATAGAGTATTACATCTTTTGGGGTACAATTCTGTGTCATATAACCCTCCAAAAAAGCGTTCAAAATTTTTTCCATATTTAATTACTTATCCAAAGATTATTAAATACCCTTGGATACATTTTTGTGGTATATAACCCTCCCAAAAAGTGTTTAAAAACTTTCAGTAATCAGTTATTCATCCATAGAGTATTACGTCATCTGGGTACCTTTCGGTAGTATATAACTCTCCAAAAAAGTGTTCACATTTTTTTTGGTATTATATTGCTCATCCATTGAGTACTACTCTTTCTGAAGTACATTTTGGTGGTTTATAACAGTCCAAAAAGCATTTACAAATTTTTCTGGATTCACTTCATCATCCATAGAGTATTAGATGCTTTCTTTTGCATTAGGGTGGTATATAGCACTCCAAAAAAGCTTTGAAAATGTGTCTGTATTAAAAAATGATTCTGGATTCAATTACTCACCCATAGAGTGTTACGTGATTTCTAGTATATAGAGATGGAATTAAACTAAAAAAAGCAATGATTTAACTGTTGCGCATGACCAATTTTTTTTATTTAAAATAAACTTGGTTTCAAGAGACCTAGCAATTAGAAAATGTGTAAGGCGAGTGGTAATGGACAGGGAAGGGAAGTGGAAGTGCTGATGATGTTGCACACAGACACCGAGGACGTGGGGCAGATGCAACTACGCCTGTTCCTGGAGCACAAGAAACACGCCCATCCATGACACATAGGTTCCTGTCGCACTTTGCAGAGAGGACTGGTACACGGCTTCTGAAGCCACACCAGTCAAAACAGGTGGTCGGTTGAATAGCAGATAATGCTTCCAGCATGCTTGGCAGCACCACCCAGTCTTCAAGCTGTCCAGTCTCACCATCCAGAAGTCTTGATCACTTAATCATCACCCTGATCCTCCTTCCTCACACCATGTTGAGTCCCAGGAGACTAGTGATCCAACACTAGGACACTTTGAGGAACTTGTTATGATCCTCAGTGGCATAGGATCACTGAACTGACCAGCTAAGTAAAATACAGGACCAGCTCTGGGATGTGGGACCTGGACTGACCGCAAACCTGATCCTAACCGCACACACTATAAGTAGCCGTGGAGCGTTACCTGAAATCCTAGACGTCTCTTCACGGCCTGAGAAACTGACTACCCCTAAAGAGAGAGCAAAAGCCTCACTTGCCTCAGAGAAGTAAACCCCAAAGATATAGAAGCCCCCCACAAATAATAACGGTGAGTTCAGAAGAAAATACAAAACGCAGAGATGAAATTAGATTCAGCAAAGGAGGCCCGCTAATCACTAGATACACAGAGGATAGCAAGAGTCTGTGCGGTCAGTAGAAAACCCTAAAAATATCCACACAGAGATTGCAAGAACCCCCGCACCAACTAACGATGCGGGGGGAGCAACACTGCAATCCCAGAGCTACCAGCAAGCAGAGAATCACATATTAGCAAGCTGGACAAAAACTCATCATATACAGAGGAAGATTTGCAATCTGAGATGAGCAAAAACTAGCAGGAACACTTAGCTTCTCTAGACGAGGCAGGAACTAGTGAAGCCAGGAGAGTTCAGAAAAGCACTGAATACACCGACAGCAGGCAAGGAATAATGGTCAGGTGAGCTTAAATAGCAAACCTGACAAACAAGTGACGAGACAGCTGATTCCAGCCACAAGCAGCAGTATAACAAAAAGGCCACTAGAGGGAGACAAAAAACGGAGAACTCACACAGTGTTCACAACAGAAAACGGAGAACTCACACAGTATTCACAACAGGAACTGTTTACAACATCACTTTTTGAATGTGGCCTCTCACCGTGCATGTTCTAAGAGGGACAGGAGGAGATGCTGTTTAGTGATGCACAAAACTTAGATCAGCCACAAGAAAATAACAGTGGGCAATGGCAAATTTTTGGATATGTCAGGACACGTTAAGTCACGTAGTCAGTAGGAACAGGGTGCAGCGGTGGAAGACGAGATGGTGGATAACGAAGTTACCGACCCAACCTGGTAATCTGGCATGCAGTGCGAGGCTAGCAGCACTGAGGGGGAGGGATTAATCTCACCAAAATAGGCAGGAAGAGGCAGTGGGGTGACCAGAGGGAGAAGGCGGGCAACTGTTCCACAGAGCAACGACACTCCTGACTTTCTCCTTCAAAGGTTAGGTGTTCCCCAGTCTGGGACATTTTTAAAGAGAATTCTGACACACAAAAAAGGTTATTTGTAACCTGTCCCATGCCAAGATCTGACCACTAAGAGCCTAACCACCACCAGCATGATCAGGCACATGTGATCTAAAAAAAAACCAGCGTGTAAGCGCACATTCACACTGGCCACTTAACAGAAAAAAACAAAGACAGAAACATAATGATTAAATAACCTGCATTAAATAAATAAATAGCATAGTACGTGAAAATAATATACAATATTTAGTCAACATTTTTTTTATTAAAATTGTGAAAGCCATCCCACCACTTAACGGTAACCGAAATTGGGACGGTCCTAACTCTAATATTAAAAACCTTACCGTTTGTCAAGTGACATGCATGTGGAAAAGGGCAGAGTTAGGACTGTCACAAATACGGTCACCGTGAAGTGGTGGGATGGCTTTTGCATTTTTTCATCAAAAAACATGTTAACTAAGTACCGTATATTATCTTCATGCACTATGCTGTTTATTTATTTACTGCAGGGTATTTAATCATTGTGTTTCTGTCTTTGGTTTCTACATGTCATCTAAGCATCCGACCAAACGCCTGGGTCCACAATTGATGCCAGCACTGCCAGCAGGTGACACCACTGCCTCTTCCCCTGTGCTAGGTGCTTTCCTGTCCCCTGTTAATGACACTGACACAGATGTCTCCTCCCTGCATCTATCCTTGCACATTCTGATGCACCATCATCAGGCACTTCCACAATGTCCCAGCACAGTGTTCAGCTGTCCCTACCCCACCTTGAGACAAAAGAAAAAGTTTTCAGCCACCTACCCACAGGCCCAAAGGTTAAACGGGCACATTTCCAGGCTGCGCAGGGTGGTGTGTGTTGGGGATGAATGCTGTACTTACCTCTCTGATCTCTAATAGCTCTAACCTTGTGTCAGGGAATCTCAAGAAAATAAGAGTTCCAAGTGGTAAAATTTAACATGTGGAAAATGGATCTGTTCTCATGGATGGCCTCCATAAAAGCTTGGTTGAGTAAGTTCTTCGATTCATTCCTGAAACTAATTGCTGCAATTTTTGCTTTTATATTAATCCTATAAGTTGTAATTTGAATTTTTAAGTATATTTGCAAAGCGTGTCCTTCCAATTCATAGAAGTAGCCATTGATTAAAATAATTGATAAATGTTTTAATTTACAAGCAAAATGAGGGCTCTCATAAAAGTAATAATCAATACAGCTCTTAATCTATAATTGGCCAATATAATATGTTACTTGTTATTTGCCAGCTATAGTATATACCAGCTTTATAAAATCATTTTAAAGAAACCAACGTTAGACCTGCAGACGTTGTTGGATTGTCCTGTAGGATGACGGTTTCTAGATTTCAACTGCATCTGCCGTGCTGATCATGTCTTCCTGGTGATCCTTTACAGTCCTCACTGCCTTCATGCATTCCTGCTTCCCTGCATTGAACACCCACCCAGACCTGGAGCTTAGAGGATCTACCTGGGGAGCCTTGGCATGTAGTAGGTCCAATCTCAGGGATCTCTGAATCTCTGAACATGCCTTTGTTCTATCATATCTTATCTTTATTTATCGCTTTTTGATTGCAACTTTTATTCCAAATAGATTTCTTTTTTTTCAGGTCAAATCACCTGTGAAGACAGAATATAAACTAGGAGTGAAATGGCCATGTCACTTCTATCCACCGATATTTCGGGACACATAATCTCATAATCTCTTTCTTTGCTCTCCTCTTGTCTACTCTTCGCACAACCATCTCTAACATTTCTCCCGTGCCTCTTCTGTATCCTGGAATTTATTACCACAGCTGATCAGACTCTACTGGACGTTGGAATCTCTCAAACACAACCTAAAACCAATCTCTTCGAGAATGCCACCAGCCTACAATAACCCTGTTGCTGCCACGCCACCAGTCAGAAGTTTTGTTTTACGTTTGTCCCTTGCTATGTATTGCATGCCATGGTGGCATGCTGAGAACAAAGAATGGCTCTTGTTCTGGCCGATCTAGCCCTTTCACATATTACATGGTGACTCATATTCATAAGACTGGCAGGCATGTACTACTACATCTGATGGCACCATGCAGCTAACCCTGGCCATAGCAACTGACTGCTGTATGTTTTCGAAGCTGGTCTTGTGACAACTGTTTTCAATCTAAAATGCATTTATCAATAAAGTACAGTTAGGTGATATATAGAAATGAATATTTTTTTTTTGACAAATTTTAGTTCAGAAAATACATTTTTCTTGTATCTTGCCCACAGAGCTGCTCGGCATTATGTCTGAGCAGGTACTTCTATTTTCTGAATACTATTAATAGACGATTGGTGAGAAGTTTTGACAATTCATTTGCTAGGTCACATATAAAGTTCAGCTTTGGAAAATGTGTGCTTTTAATGGATTCCAAAACTGATTTAGCTTCAAATTTTAAAATAAATTGGAAATTTTACCCTTAAGCGCAAATTAAAATTCATTTCTAGATCTATTGTCGAATCCTCCTGACATCAACATGGAAACATTCGTTTGCAGTTATTCTGTTTCCACATTTCCATCACATCATTTTATATTGCTTGTTATGTTCATATCACATCTCAGCCACATATTTGAGATCTCTCCTGTCTGAACCTCCAAAAGACAAGATTTAGACGTGCCCATGATAGAGCTATAGACTTCATTTATCAGAAGGAGCTCAAAGCGTGCAACTCTGAACTTTGCTTAAGTTTTTGTTTTCAGCCATATCCATCATTGAATTCGAAATTGATAGTGTTGTCCAGTAAGCTACTGTTTCTGACTTCAAAGACAGATATGGCCTCCCCCATAAAAGGCTCAAACAAATCCCAAAATTGCATGTTTTGTACTTTTCTTGATAACTGAAGTCTAGGGTGTCTGTTCGGGGCACGTCCAAATCCCACCTTTTTGGTGGCTCAGATAGAACCGCATTCAAAGTCATGTGGGCAAAAACCGATGTGGGCATACCCTTAAAGAAATTTGAGTTTCTGCAAACTTCTTACTGTATTATGAGTAGAGAATGATTGGCAATATGTTGCCCAGGGAGAAAGCGTAAACACTCTTGGACTGGATGCCAATGAACAATACAATAGTCTGAAAAGAATATAGATATACGTCAAGTCACTTAAAGTGGTTGCCCTATAAACAACATATATAATTTAGGATAGGTAATATATGTTTGATCACTGGGAGTCTGACCTCTAGATCCCAAAGTCCCTTGCTTGAAGAATAGTGAGCATTCATGACCACTACTCTATTCACTGTCTATAGTAGTGGTGCCGCTAATACTCAGTTATTGCTTTATTTACACAGCGGGTTTTGGACCCCTCAGGACCGGTGGGAGTTTTGACAGACAGTGATAATACAGTACATTTACTAGTAATCCTGTGTTGTTTATGGGAAAAGCCCATTATGTACATTGCTGTTTAGTTAATTACAATCTACAATACCCTATTATGAGTCATTTTGGGCTCGAATGAGGATGATTATATTTTTTTATGGATTACTGATGACGTCTTTATCTCACATATGTTCAAGTCTAAAATCTTCCAGTGACATTTCCTGAATATACAGATGAGTGAATGACACGAGCAGCTCTTTATATTTATAAATAGTGACACTTTTAGGACTGAGTCACTTTTCATTTTTCATTTTTTCATCTCGGCATTCTGAAATGTATAACAATTTTGCATCTACAAAGCAGTTTCAGGTCTTGGAGTTTGCTGTTGTATTATTACCCATATCAGTTTGCAGTAAGTCTCTGCTGTAATCTGAATGTATGGATTTTATATTAGTGTTCAAACAAAGAACACAATCTTACCACTGGTGACACCAAAAATGTATGTTGCAAATTTTTTTTTTTTTACATTTTCCCAAGAGGGCTATTATCCATTTCTGCAGTTTTGCTTCTTCTTCTCCTTCTTCTCATAACTTTTTTATATTTCTGTCGATATAGCTGTATGAGGGCTTATTTTTTGCAGGAAGAATTGTAATTTTGAATGTCATCATTAGAAATGAGCGAGCCCTTAGATGTTCGGGTTCGCCGGGTTTGACGAGCATACAGTAAAAGTTTGGTTCCAGCCCAAACTTGATCTCGAACCCAAACCCAATAGAAGTCATTGGTGACACAAACTTTGGTCCTTTAAAATGGCTGTAAAATGGTCATAGTCAGGGCTAGGGGTCTGCAAAAGGAATGGTGGTAAGAGAAGGACAAGTGCCCTGCAAACAAATATGACTAGGGAAGTGACTTAAAGGTTTTATATCACCATAGCATAGCAATCATTATAAAATAGGAAGTGCCCTCACAGGGATTCACATTAGCTACTTCACCCACCGTGGAGCAGCTTACTTCTACATTATCAACTTCGAAATTTCACCCACAGACCATGGATCAGAGTACACCCTAAGAAGCAGCTTACATATTTCATCCACAGACCATGGGGCAGAGTACCCCTCAGAAGCAGCTTATAAATTTCCCCCACAGAGCATGGGGCAGAAAACCCCTACATAAGCAGCTTACAAATTTCACCCACAGAGCCAAACTTCTATCTTCAGTAGCGTACAGTAGAGCAGTCACAGATAAACAGCTTGTAGTTTGATTTTGTATACCGAAAGTGGCTTGTTACCGCCAGTACCACCCACTTTGCCTTGAGACGCCTCTCCAATGCTTTTGAGCTAGGGTCCCGGTGGCCCGAAGTTTTTCTTTTCAAAAAAGTATTGTTCAAAGCAGGCAACCACGCATGAATGCTTCAGATAGACATAATGGAATCGTATTCCGTTTCTAATTATTTGTTTGTTCAAACTGGGGCCATGATGAAGAAGGGACCCTGTGGAACACAAAGTGAAGGAACTGGACGCACTCTCAGCCATCCAAGCTCAAACCACTCACAGGTGGGGTTGCAGAGTACACAAGTGTAACGAAGAATCAAGTTTCTTTGCCAGAGAGGCAACCTGACAAATGTTTACCGCATCCAAGAAAAGCAGAAGTGAAGCAAATTAACACTTCTCAGCTGAGTCTAGGGTTGAGCGAAACGGATCGTTCATTTTCATAAGTCGCCGACTTTTGGCAAAGTCGGCGTCTCATGAAACCCGACCCGATCCCTGTGTGGGGTCGGCCATGCGGTACGCGATCTTGGCGCCAAAGTCGCGTTTCGTATGACGCCTTCCCCGCCATTTTTTCAGCCAATCAAGGAGTGTGGGCAGCGTGATGACATAGGTTCCGGTCTGGTTTCTGCGGCGTCATAGAGCCATATTACCGTTTGGGCTGCAGTGATTTCCGCAGTCAAACACAACATTTGCACGGAGGAGAGAGAGAGAGAGAGAGAGAGAGAGAGAGAGAGAGATCCACATTGACTTGCATTGGGTTTCGTGTTCCGGTCCGGAACCCGACTTTACAGTAGAATCGGCCGATTTCACGCGATCCGACTTTCGAGAGGGTCGGGTTTCACAAAACCCAACTCGATCCTAAAAAAGCAAAAGTCGCTCAACCCTAGCTGAGTCAGCAATTGATATTTCAAGATACAATAGTCATCCATGACAATATAGAGGCTCTGTAGTTCAAATTAGTAAGTAAATATTTTAATGAGCTTTAGGCCCGACCAAAAAAGTAGAGTAAAATTATTTTTTAGGCACACTACTCGTTCTGACAGAGTAAACAGAGACTTTTCGGCACATAAGCTAAAAACAAATTTCACCCATAGAGCATGTTTCCACTTTTATCCCACAGAACCTAATAACAAATTTTACCCACAGACTATGGGGATGCATACACTCCAAATGCCGCCAATGAAAGTTTTGCGATATGATCTTGGATTGAGCTGGTGGTCCACAATGAGGCTTGCTACTGGCAGTCCAGTTAAACATTTCACCCACAGAACATGTTTTCACATTTCCCCACAGAAGTTGATAACAAATTTCACACCCACACAATGGTCCACAGTACCCCTACAGCCAGGGTCGCAGATTAAAGGCACATTACTCCTCCCACAGATATCGGTTAAAGAATACACACAGTGGTTTTTGGCAAAGTACTCCCACAGATAGGGATGAAGAATACAAACAGCATCTTTTTCAATGTAATCCCACAGGTATGGGTTAAAAAACGCACACAGTGGCTTTTGGCAAAGTACTCCTACAGATATGGGTTAAAGAATACTTTTGGCACAGTACTATCAAAGACATGGTTGCCTAAGAGTAGAAAAATGTGTTTACTCACACATCACTGCCACCGACACAGTTGAAGATGATAAAAACATTTGGTTGTACACAGTACTTTCACAGATATGGGTGCAGGGTACACATAGAGAGCTGCATCCTTTCCCTATGCAAAGCAGAGTACAAATGAAAAATAAGAATCTTCAGTCAGGAGGAAAAGATCCAAGTGCAAGAAGAGGTGGAGATGGTGGTATAGGTGGAAGAGGTGGAGGAGGAAGTCATATTTTTTTGGGCTTTTATTTAGGAAGGAGGCGCCTAAATGACACGAGTGGCAAATAGAGCTAAAGGCTGGCTGGGTGCCGCTGTAATAGTTGTCTAGTCATTCAAAGATATGGACAAGTCCAGTGGGATCTATGCCTGGTTCATTTTAAGGAATGTTAGATTCCCCATGCTGGCTGTGGACAGGTGGATGTGATCATACGTCTCTGCCATGTTCAACACATGTTCCGAAACTAAACTTGCCGCAGGGCAGGCCAGCACCTCCAAGGCATAAAGGGCAAGCTCAGGCCGTGTGTCCAATTTGGAGACCCATAAGTTAAATGTTCCAGACCCATATGTTAGTACATGGAGACGTGTAGACACATACTCTTTCACCATATTGTTATGCTGCCTCCTGCTAACACGGACCGTATCAGATGATGGTGCCGGATGTTGAGGCATGCTCTTAAAGTTTTGCCACATTTCGGTCATGCTAACCCTGACTTCAGAAGTGCTGGTGGTGCCCTAGTTGCATTGACGACTTCCTCCTCAGCCTCCGCCTTGTTGTTCCACTGATCCCTCGCTGTCAGGTGGGAAAGCCATTAGTAGTTTTTCTACCAGCGTGTGCTTGTATTCACACATTTTGCGATCCTTCTCCAGTGACAGAAGTAATGATGGTACTGTATGTTGTCCTTGTAGTGGACATTCATCATAGTGGCCACCCAGTAATCTGCACTGTTAAGAATTCGGACAACTGGGCAGTCATTCCGCAGTCACTGCAGCATGTATTGGCTCATGTGTCCTGTACCAACCCCGAACTTTCCAGTTCACATTCGCACATTCCTAGTCACCATTCATTTTACTATTTAGTGCACTGGAAAGCAAAAAACAAATTCCAAGTGGGGATAAATTGTAAAAAAAAAAGTGCAATGCTACAACTGTGATGGGGGCTTTGTATTGATTATGTTCACTGACCTGGCTGTATCATTCTCCAGGTTAGTAAGGTTATGCAATACAAAACATGTATAGTTTTTTTTATTTAAGTGGTGAAATAAAGTTCTGAAAATTGTAAAAAAAAATCTTTGCTTTCGTTGTCATTTTCTGAGACCCATAATGTTCATAGAATCATAGAATGTTAGAGTTGGAAGGGACCTCCTGGGTCATCGTGTCCAATGCAGTTCAATGCAGGGTTCACTAAACCATCCCAGACAGATGTCTGTCCAGCCTCTATTCGAAGACTTCCATTGAAGGAGAACTCACCACCTCTCTCTCAGCCTGTTCCACTCATTGATCACCCTCACTGTCAAAATGTTTTTTCAAATATCTAATCTGCATCTTCTCCTTTTCAGTTTCATTCCATTGTTCCTCATATTTCTAAGTGCAAATGAGAATAATGATGATCCCTCTACACTGTGACATCTCTTCATATATTTGTTGACAGCCATTAAGTCTCATCTTAGCCTTCTTTTTTGCAACCTGAACATTCCCAGATCCTTACAGTGATTAGGATCTTTAGAAGGACGTAGGTCTGGGGATTTATTCTGAAGGAATACAGGCTGAACTGGATGGTCAAATGTCTTTTTTTTGGCCTTTGCTAACTATGTTACTATGTTACTTTAAAGGGAACCTGTCAGCAGGATTGTGCACAGTAACCTACACACAGTGTCAGGTCGGCGCCGTTATACTGATTACAATGATACCTTGGTTGATTAAATCTGTCTTGTGGTTGTTGTTTAATCTTTATTTTCAGTTTCAGGGTATGTGCACACGTTGCGGATTTCTTGCAGAAAATTCCTGAAGAAAACCGGAAATTTTCTGCAAGAAATCCGCATTTTTTTTTTTGCGTTTTTTTTCCGTTTTTTTCGCGTTTTTTTAGCATTCTGCAAGCGTAATTAGCTTGCAGAATGCTAAAGTTTTCCCTGCGATCTGTAGCATCGCTTGGAAAACTGACTGACAGGTTGGTCACACTTGTCAAACATAGCGTTTGACAAGTGTGACCAACTTTTTACTATAGATGCTGCCTATGCAGCATCTATAGTAAAAGATAGAATGTTTAAAAATAATAAAAAAAATAAAAAAATGCTTATACTCACCCAGACATCTCACCGGCGTCCGTTCCGTATAGCTGGTCTGTGCGCACAGGACCTCCCGTGACGTCACGGTCACGTGAGCGGTCACATGACCGCTCACGACCAATCACAGGACAGTGACGTCATTCGGCGAGGTCCTTCAGCGCACACCAGGTACAGAAACCGAACGGCAGCGTGCGAGGAGGCGGCAAGACATCGAGGGTGAGTATAGGACTGTTTATTATTTTATTTCTTATTTTTTGACCACTTATATGGTGCCCAGTGCGTGGAGGAGAGTCTCCTCTCCTCCACCATGGGTACCAACCGCATATAATCTGCTTACTTCCCGCATGGTGTGCACAGCCCCGTGCGGGAAGTAAGCAGATCAATGGACCCCTAGGTGTGCGGAATCCCTGCAATTCCGCATTTTTAATGAACATGTTGCTTTTTTTTCCGCTATGCGATTTTTTCGCGGAAAAAATCGCAACATTTGCACCAAAAATGCGGAATACCCTGTAAATAATAGGAGGCTTATGTAAGCGTTTTTTTTCGCGTTTTTATCACGTTTTTATAGCGAAAAAACGCGAAAAAAACGCTAACAATCCTGAACGTGTGCACATGGCCTCAAGCTAATGATATTCTCGTTCTCCGGGGCGGCCTGTGTGGGTCTTCATGTGGTGCTCTGTTTAGGTATTCATCTGTATGGCTTATGACAGGTCACTGATCCCTCACTGACCTGCCCCCTAGTTTACATGATATTATATATATATTTAAATTTAAAAAAATCACCTTCTGCAGGAAGGTGGCGGTGCCTGCGCTGCAGCCTGATCGCATGTGTATTGTGCAGTTAATTATTTTATACATTAATTCATAAAAAATCAGTCTGAAAATGGCGCCGGCCGTGCCTGCGCAGTTGCAGCTATCGGATCACCCATAGATGCTACTGCGCAGGCGCAGTTGGCGTCATATTACTGGAGGCAATATTTTTTTCTAGCAAAATGGTGACGCCATTTATCGATCTGGTTAATTAGTTTTAGATTTTTAAAGATTGGACTTTTACTGGCGTTCACAGGAGAACCGTTTTGACAGGCATGGGGATCTTCAGCAGCCCTCAGCCATCATGGCAGCTCATTGGTGCCCCACAATATAGTTATGGAGGTGACGATCAGCTCAACCTGCAGCTGTTACAAGGACCATTTCTGGGGACCTTTGTCAGGTCCTCGGCTTCTCCTTAGCTGGTGATCAGGACTCTGCACTCTTTGTCTTGTGATATGAAAAGCAGGGATCCGAAGTGGGAATGCAAAAATATATTGTAGGGAGTTTAAAGGTGTAGTCCATAGAAAAATAATACACTAAATAAGCTTTACATATAACTTATATTTGTATTAGCCGAGATGCCCTAATTCTCAGATAGCCACTCCATCCTACGCCCATCCTACGTCTCGTCAACTTTTTCCATTTTTGGGCATCTTGACCTTGTTGTGGTCCTGTGCTTGTCACTAGAGTAGTTAATGGGGCAACTGAACTGACTGCTTGTATTTCTGTGGCTGAGCCAGTCCCCTTATCGAATGTGTACATAGGAGCGGGCTGGCTACGCCACTGAGATCCCTTTAAGAATAGAAAGCAAATATGAATTAACAAATAAATAAGCTCCATGCACCATAGTGTTTTTATGTCTTGCTTGGTGGTCTTTCTATTTACTAGATGATACCTTTAAATAATTTTTACATGCCTGGGTAAAGAGCAGACAAACCAATGAACTGTTCATCAAATATGCAAACCATTAATTAGAGTGTAATTTAACATTTCCACTTGAATGCTTCACTGAATAAGACATTGAACTGTAAGGTATTCCTAAGGAGAGACATATGACTTGAAAATGGGACCCTACATACGTCTTCCTCAATGTGACCAGAAAAATGTAATACAAGATTTATTTAAAAAAAATGTTTTCTGGATTAATTTTATTGTTTTAGCAATGGCAAAAAATTGTTTTAGGGCTGAGTGATCGGGACATATTTGTAGAGTGTGTTCTGTTTTGTTGCCACCACCAAGTGAGAAGATAATGGCCTCCATCAACACCAAATGGATGAGTATAAACAGTTACAACATGAGAACATTAATGGGCTAGATATACAAGGATGTTCTAAATGAGGGAAGAAATGGAAGTATATCCATAGTAAAGTTTCTCTATCAATACCTACATCACGCTAGTGCCAATAACATTGCAATGTGTTTAATGGGTAAATCAAAGTGTTCATTATTTAGAAAGCCCCAGTCATTCATATAAAGTAGACGGGCAGGTGAAGAATTCAAGGATTTTCAGATCAATAGCCGTCATTTGGTATGGATTGAGTTCCAGTCTCTACCTTTTTCTCTTTCCCCCAATCATAAAGTTATTTAAACAAATCTCAAAATTTGTACGTCCTAGTAGAATTATTCCGCATCACAACCCAATGTGTAGCTACAAATATCCGTAAGGACGAAGCGATTGTAGATATGTGTTCCAGAGAGTATGGCACAGAAGGAACATATGCTCCATATTACACCGACGGAATGCTTTATTTCATGGAGAGGCTGTAATATATGAACAATCCTCTACCTTGACAGCTGTAGAAAGTAGCGGAGATCAGTGTGTGACAGTGACACTCCTCCTACCTGAACGCTATAATTAGAGCTGCGTTATTTTGATGGAAAACCACTTGACTGATTGACTCTGGGCATTATGCATTTGATAAATTATCATGGGACCGGTCGTTTATTGAGAGGCTAAATTGAAAGAAACAAAAATTAAATGCTTCCTATAATTCTGTCCTTGAGATTTTTGTTCTTTCTAATAAGCTGAATGATGGATGATATGGTGGACATTTGAATGTATTTTCTTTGAGGGATTTTTCACAGGGTGCAAAGAAGTCAAGAGTCTTTGGTCCCATGTTTCCCAAAATCTTGGGAGTTAAGCCTGCAATATAGATTAGACGGCTGTCGGTAGAACGAAGCTTTGGACAATCTTTCGGTCAACAGTCGTCTCAGTCGGCTCTCACATACTCAGGAACGCTCAATCGGCCAAGCGCTCTATGAAAAAGCCACCGACTGACACATCGGCCGGTAGGATATGTCCAGGAAAACAGTGCAATCGACTTCTCTCCCGATGACCAATTGGCTGGCACCTCCATACACATTAGAGAGTCGGCAGAACCCGTTGTTATCGGCACATTCAGCCAACATTAGTCTCATTTCTATGGCCAGCACTCATGAAATAATGCATAAATACAGGGTGCAGTCATCTTTATATTAATTATTATAAAGTCTTCAAAACTTTTTGGACTATCCCCTATAAAACCTGTAATCCTAAATTCACAAATGCAGCTTTTAGTGCAATTCTTTTAGCTAAAAAAATTAATTTAGCTCTAAAAACTGCAGAAAAATAACAAATGTGATTTAGGCCTAATGTCCCGTATTAGACATGTATCAGAATGTGCTATAGATGTCTCATACGCTATGTGGAGCTCCATTTCTGAATCCCTTATCTTCTGCCCCCTGTTTTACAAGATAATGTGACGGCATTGACCTGCAGACGAAATGGAAGGGGTGATCACTCTTTTACAACACTTTCCTTAAAGGGGTATTCCCATCTCCAAGATTCTATCCCAATATGTGGTAGGTGTAATAATAATAGTAGCAAATACCTCTAATTAGAAATGTAGTATAGTTTTCCTGATTCACTATGTCTCTTTCATCATGTTCAGGACCTTAGGTATCCATGGTTAAGACCACTAGCAACTATCTGTCACTATATCAGGGATCGTAACCATAGATACCTAAGGTCCTGCAATGCTTGCACATAAGGCAAGAGACATAGCGAATCAGAAAAACTATACTGCATTTCTAATTGGAGGTATTTGCTATGATCTTGGAGATGGGAATACCCCCTTTATGGACTCGTTCACACAACCGTATTTTCAGTCTGAGTGCTGTCCGTGAATAAAAACGGACTGCAGTCGGACCAGTGTTATTCAATGGGGCAGTGCAAATGAACAATTTTTTTACTGACTGAATCTGTGTGTAAAAAGATGGCAGCTTGCACTAGTTTCTTCCATTAATCAGATGAGACTCACCCATTCAAGTCTATGGGTGCGCAAAAAAATCAGTTGCCATACAGAACCACAATATACTGTAACATCCGATTTCTATGGATACATTGCAATCCTGTAACACAGAAAACTGTAAATGCTACTGTACATTATTAAGAGCTGCTGTAAAAAAACGGACTGTGCATGGATGACAAGTGAGAAAAAAAATCATCTGAGTTTTCTGGATGAAGCTCTGAACGATTTTTTATACGTTCGTGTGACCCTGCTCTTGTATATCTGAGAACAGGTGTCACCATTTTTCAACTGGTTCTGCTGCCTGACAATGAGGGCTCATTCACACATCAGTGACTTTCTCGTACGAGAAAATCGGTCCAGGTTTTACCAGTGTTTTTGTTTGTTTTTTTTCAGCATTTTATCAGAGTTTGGTCAGTATCAGATATTACTATCAAAGTTTGGTCCGAGCTTCATCAGTTTTTCTTGGATGAGAAACTAAAAAAAAAGTTTCTTTATTGTATTCTGTCATGGTTAGGACAAGGTTAATGTCCTGTGCTCTCAGGGTTAATGTTCATAGCCTCTCTTTCAAGATGGGAGGACTATTTATACTCGCTCCTAACCTGGTATCCTTGTCAGCTATAGGTTTTTCTGCAGTCTGTATGCTTGACCTCTGTAGTGTGTGCTAGCTTGCTTAGTGTCTTGCTGTCACATTCTTTATTCATTTTCCTGGATTACTGACTTCTGGCTTGGCTTCTGACTATTCCCTGACTCTCCCTGTTGGTATCTTGTAATCTCCTGGCTACGACCTCTGCTTGTTTCACTATTCTTTTATGCTTGTCCCTTCTCTGTTTCCCCGGCATCTGGCTCTGCCCCCTGACCGCCTCCCACTCTGTCACATGATCGTAGGTCCTTTTGCTTTACCTGATCACTCTGTCTCATGCGAAAGGTCCCATTGGTGTTCATGTTTGTTACCCGGTTTCTGGTCCAGCTCTGTTGCTGCTGGGTGCAGTTTCCCCTGCAGCATTAATATCCGGGTATCGTGACAATTCTATCTAGCAGTCCATGAAAAATTAAATGCACCTAAGGCTGTCTGTTTTTTTTCACGGACACATAGACTTACATTGCAGATTTTGATCCGACCCTTGGATCTATATCAGACATGTCTCCACGATTTTGCATGGACTGAATGGAAAAATCACGGACATGTGAATGACCCCTTCAATATCATAGTCACAAGTGCTATCCGTAAAAACTCAGCCCGCGTACACAAAACACAGGCATCTGAATGAGCCCTGAGAATCAAGGGATCCTCATACTCATGATACGTTGATGGCAATATCCAGTATATAAATCAAAAATGTGTTGGATGGAATATCCCTTCAACATCTTTCTGCATGTCATTATCCTATGTGCACCACTTTATATGGCCAAAATTCATCATGTTAAATTAAGAAAAAAACTTAATCATAATTCTAGTGTAAAATTAGAAGCTTCACCGTTTCTTTGATCTTGCCTGTATCTTGCGAAGCACTGAATACGCATCCTAAAGCATCAAGGCTGATCATTGCTCTAAAGAGAATTCACATCTTCGAAAATAAAGACACTGGCAGCTTGTTTACTTGATGCCAACCTTCCAGGGGCCTTCCTCTCTGTGCTGACAGGGGTAATTATCCAGTCACCTGCTGTTGATAGGTTTCCATTGGGATGTTGGCATATGTTAACGCATGAAGTAGTGACACTCTGGAGAGACAGCAAGAGCTGGATAAAAGAACCAACATTATGTTATACTTCAGGACAGCTGCTGGAGTATTGAAGGAAAGGCTTGTCTCTACTGATGGGAACTGGCTCCAGCTCATAATGTGAATGACAAGCAGATTCACTTTCTATAGACAAGGAATAAGCTTTCAAAAAGAATTGACACTTTCAGGTTAAAGAGCTGTATTGTTGACTGCTCTGGGATTTTTTTAATCCCACCAGTCACTCCAGTGTAGCCTCTTCCGGCAGCTAAGTGCAGATTTTCATGACAAAATCAGTCATTTTTATTTAAAGTGATGATATCAATGCAGCGGAAGTAAATCACATAAAACCCTATACATTTCCTTTTCTTTCTGCAAATGCCTTTCAGCTTTGCTATGTAGATTGGGACACAATCAGCAGAGTGATCTCATTCTCATTAAATAACTAGTGATTTCCTGACAGCTCTGTTGTACTACTGAGTCCTAAATAAGTCAGGGTACTAGCAGTACATACACAGATAAGTCATGGTATGCAACTACTCCGTCACACCTTAAAGGGAAATGCTATATATGAGAAACTCCCTTGTACTTCCCGACAGCTTGATCTGATTTGATAGATTATGTGATAATATAAAATCTGCAAATTTGAAAAAATATGCAAATCGCTTTATTTAAAAATTATCTAGTCTTTTCCCCAAAAAAGATCATTCCAAAGTGCTGGCAATTAGGTGTCTCCTTTTTATCTGACTGTTGTAACGTGCAACTCACACATAGGAGCAAAGACATCGAGATGCAGGGGCAGACATATCATTGGCGCAGCTGAACGGGGACCCTAGAGCTATTGGGCTGCAAAGGGCCCATACTTTGTTCTTGAACAAGGGCCCTCTTCTGTGTCCTCACTGTTGAGACATATTACCGGAAGTAGGGACAGGGCTGTATCTCTCTGCTCCTGCTCTCCTGTCTGTAAAACTGTATGCAGACATAAAAAAGAAGCAAGTGTTCATTTTGGGGCATGTAAACCATTGGACAATAGTAGAAGCAATGAATGCCGGAAAGTGGGAGAAAAGAGGCTCTGGTAACTATGCCTGGCAAACTGGGGAAGAACGGCTGCCCAGTGAGTTACCAGGTACAGAATATGGGAATCAGGACAGTTCCTGGACATATTAGCCTGGTATGTGCAATAAGAGCAGTTTAAAAGGATTGTCCTCATTAGCTTTATTTTAGCAGATGAGTTTTGGACTTGATTTTGTGGCACTTAATGAAATATAAGTACTTGAGGCATAGGAATTTGTGACCAGACCTGTCCGTCATCCTTCTCCAATTGCAAAATACTGCAGATAAAAAAGTTAATATTCAACTGGAGGATGCTGATGGACACGTCTGGTCGCATGTTCCTCCATCATGTCCCCAACACATTTGTAGAAATAAAATATAAAGTAGCCAACCGCTTTTTAACTTGTTGTGGGAATGCTGACAGCAAGACCATGCTTTTCTATAGGTTTTGTGTGAAAAGACACTTAAAAGAATTTCTGTCATAGGTAAAAAGTGGGAAGTTTTTGCTCTTCTTTTATTCTTCATGTTCCCATGAGTATTGCGTTTTTTGTTTTTTCAAAATCCGTCATATGGTTCCAGAGATATGGCCAATTTTAATTTAGTGTTATTTTTTATGGTCTTTGCAACATGGGTGTGGCGAACAGGATTCTCTGGGGGCGTGTCTTTATGCTGCTCTACGTAATTACCCTGTGAGCCACTCCCCTTTTGAAAAGGACATAAAAATTAGCACTAAATAAAAAAGCCCATATCTTTAGAACCGTATAGCGAATTTAAAAAAAACAAAAAGCAAAATACTCGGGGAAGCGGCGGCAAGAAAAATAAAATTAAAAGTAGACACTTTTGACCTCGAGACAGGTCGCCTTTAAGTAAATCAGCTCTGCTACATTTTTTACTAAACGGTACTGTAGCTAGAGCAGTAAATAGAAATAAAAAAATGATAGTGAAAAATGAGCATATAGAGCTGTGACAAGAAAATTGCAGGAAAATACTTTCATCCAACCCTGAGAATAAAGTGAAGAGCTGGTTGCTAGGAGATAAGTATTCTAAAAAAGTACAATATTAAGCGGAGCTTTCGACACTGTGTGGCCAAAATACCGGAGTGTGGCACGCTGAGGCGCAGCGAGAACACCCACACATAGTTCATCTTTCCGGAAATAGACGGCAGGATTTACATATTTGTCATAGCTGTCCAGACGCCAAGTGCTGAAAAGTGTCAGGGCTGACAATACAGTATGACAGGCAGCGACGTTCTCTGTCCAGCAGCCAATAATAATGGCATGAAACTTTTTTCTCTTAGGTGATCTCCTGGACATATTTATTTCCTTGTAGTCACTTAGCCAGCAATAATTAAGGTAATTAGACATCCGAGCCCATAGTCTGTAGGACAATCAATGTCAGAGACCTAAACGATATAGAATCAATCATAATGAGGTGAAAAGCCTGAAGGTGTTGGTTTAACAAAAGTCTAAACAGATAATATAAATGAATGGTAGGACATATGTCCTACCATGACTGTACAGACTGTAAATTAGAAATAAAAGGGGGCAGAGAGTGCGGAATAGGGCTGACACATAGATCTGCATAGGAGCTGTATACACAAAGTGTCAAGATATTTTTAATTATGACTATTTGCAAAATTCCTTTTTTCATATACATTAAAGTAGTCATCAAAACTCATTACATTAGTTAAAATAGTTTTCAATACATCTTACAAACACAATTAGCAACACTTTCTCAGGACTCGTTGTCCTTGGATTCTGTAGTCAAAACTTCTTAAAGCAAATGTGTCTTCAAAAAAATGGCCTGTTGTTTAAATTAAGCTTTTACGTTACATGTATTTTTTAAGAAAATGTTGGCAATTTTCTTTTCACATCATGGCTTTCATTAATCAGCTTCGGACCAGCCACAGACTTTATACATATTGCCAGTCCACATTTTACTCTGCACTGACATTTTAAAATGTCAGTGCAGAGTAAGAAGCTTGGGGGTGCAGTATACTACTATTTGTTGTGCATTATATTACTATGGGGAGCATTATACTGCTATGGGGAGCATTATACTGCTATGGGGTGTATTATACTAAGAGGGAGGTGAAAGATACTACCATGGGAGTGGCTTATACCACTATGGGGGCCAAGAATGAGATCAGAGACAATCTTAAAGATGCACTCCTCCTCCCATCATAGTTTTCATCTTCCTAATATATTACAGTCATCATATTATACAGAACGGTGTACTTACAATTGCTTATTTTGCCTTTCTACCCAGATAATTCTTCAGTTTTCCAATAGGTCTTTGACATCACTTGATTAAAAACTGATGAGCTGAATCCCTCTAAGCTCTATGTAGAAATAGGAGGTCAATTTTTCCTGCATAAGTCACTGCAAAAGTCCTGGCAGCTTTGTCAGGAGTTGACAAGAAGAATTGCAAATGTAGAGACAAGATAATTCCTGTTTCTACACAGAGCAGAGAAAAGAATTATCCGGGTAGAAAGACAAAATGAGCAATTGTAAGTACGCAGTGCTATATAACATGATGACTGCAATATATTAAGATTATAAAAACTTTGATGGGAGAGCTTCTGTTAAGGGAATGCGTCACCCAACTTTTTTTCAACAATTGAAGAGACGGAATGTATTAATTTTTAAATTAATAAATATACAATTTTATGTTTTGTATTTAAAACGTTTTGATATTTTCTGCACTTAAAACACTAGGGGGAGCAGCTGCTGATATTTGTCATGAAAATCTCTTCTCCTGCTAGTTCACCTTATGACTGCAGCAGTAACGTCCACTGGGTAAAATAAAAACATGAAATAACACATATGATGATGTGTCTCAGCGCCCATGTGCCCAATGAATTGAGCACCATAAGGGCCCTATGTGATTATGTGTCTCTGCTCCAAGATGACCCTGGTATGTGATCCCAGATAATATGGGGAAAAAGGTCCGACAAAAGAACCATGAATGGAGCAAGAGGGAAACACCCCTTGGGCGCACGAACCCGGGGGAAGATAACACCTGCTTGTTATTTAGAGGTAAGATCCACTCCAAGTGTCTATTGGTCTATGGGGTACATAGCCTAATTGCCATACTATATGCAGGGCTTTGGGGTAATTGTACCTATGCACTATGCTCTTTTTTCCTCTGCTAAAAGCTGGCATTGCTACCCTTATTGATTATATGCCTCTTGATATTTGGTTGTGGTAAACCGCAGTATTATTATGGTATACTATTTTTTTGTATAGATGCGGGTGTTTTCTCTCCCTGGCTCCGTGCGCCTGTGGTAGATCACGCATCGGTGAGGTGTATGTGTACACCATGTGGTATTCCACTTCATTTGTTCTATTTTTTGTCTAAATGTCTAAATATCTTGTTCTTATGATTAATAAAGGTTGATATATATTTTGGTATACGGACTTTGTGGTCGTTTTTTCGGGTCCTTGCGGCCCATTCTTTTTCTTATGTTTATTAGCGACCAGTCCTTTTTATATTGTCCTCCTCTGTAGGTTTAGCCGTGACCTACTTATGTAGTTCTAGTAACATCTCAATATACAATATATTTTGCTAAATTATGCTGAGGTTTGTTGTGCTTTTGGTTAACCCCTTCATGACCTTGGGATTTTTCGTTTTTCCGTTTTCGTTTTTCGCTCCCCTCCTTCACAGAGCCATAACTTTTTTATTTTTCCGTCAATTTGGCCATGTGAGGGCTTATTTTTTGCGGGACGAGTTGTACTTTTGAACGACATCATTGGTTTTACCATGTCGTGTACTAGAAAACGGGAAAAAAATTCCAAGTGCAGTGAAATTGCAAAAAAAGTGCAATCCCACACTTGTTTTTTGCTTGCCTATTTTGCTAGGTTCACTAAATGCTAAAACTGACCTGCCATTATGATTCTCCAGGTCAGTACGAGTTCATAGACACCTCACATGTCTAGGTTATGTTTTACCTAAGTGGTGAAAAAAAATTCCAAAATTGCGCCATTTTCCGATACTCGTAGCGTCTCCATTTTTCGTGATCTGGGGTCAGGTGAGGGCTTATTTTTTGCGTGCCGAGCTGGCGTTTTTAATTATGGCATTTTGGTGCAGATACGTTCTTTTGATCGCCCGTTATTACATTTTAATGCAATGTCGCGGTGACCAAAAAAACGTATTTCTGGCGTTTCGATTTTTTTTCTCATTACGCCATTTAGCGATCAGGTTAATGCTTTTTTTTTATTGATAGATCGGGCGATTCTGAACGCGGTGATACCAAATATGTGTAGGTTTGATTTTTTTTTTATTGATTTATTTTGATTGGGGCGAAAGGGGGGTGATTTAAACTTTTATGTTTTTTTTATTTTTTTCACATTTTTAAAAACTTTTTTTTTTCACTTTCGCCATGCTTCTATAGCCTCCATGGGAGGCTAGAAGCAGGCACAGCCCGATCGGCTCTGCTACATAACAGCGATCATCAGATCGCTGTTATGTAGGAGAATTGCAGGTGTGCTGTGAGCGCCGACCACATGGTGGCGCTCACAGCCACCGGCGATCAGTAACCATAGAGGTCTCAAGGACCTCTATGGTTACCATTCAGAAGCATCGCCGACCCCCGATCATGTGACGGGGGTCGGCGATGACGTCATATCCGGCCGCCCGGCCGGATGCGGTAGTTAAATGTCGCTGTCTGCGTTTGACAGCGGCATTTAACTAGTTAATAGACGCGGGCAGATCGCGATTCTGCCCGCGCCTATTGCGGGCACATGTCAGCTGTTCAAAACAGCTGACATGTCCCGGCTTTGATGCGGGCTCACCGCGGAGCCCTGCATCAAAGCAGGGGAGCTGACCTCGGACGGTATAGTACGTCCGAGGTCAGTAAGGGGTTAATATATAGAGTCTGCCTATGGGGTTGCATTATACAATATAGAGTTTGCCTATAGGGAGTACATTATACTATAGAGTGTGCCTATGGGGGTGCATTACACAATATACAGTCTACCTATGTGGAGTGCATTATACTGTAGAGTCTGCCTATCGGCGTGCATTAAACAATATAGGCCTATAGAGGCCTGTGGGGAGTGTATTATACTATATAGAGTGTTGTGAATTCTGCTTTTGGGTTCCCTCCGGTGGTGGTAGGTGGTAATGCAGTTGTCCCTGAGTTGCAGTCCTGGTCAGGTGTTTCTGCTGATTGCAGTTCTGACTGGGGTATTTAGGTGTGCATGATCCATTAGTCCTTGCCAGTTGTCAATTGTTGTTGGGAGGTGTTGGACCTCTGCCTGGTTCCTCCTGCCTTTCTGCCAAATCAGCAAAGATAAGTGTCTGGTTTTTTTTTCTGTGGCACACATGTTGTGTGCTTCATGATTCAGTGCTATTCTTTTGTGTTTTCTTGTCCAGCTTAGGTTGTGTCAGTATTTTCTCAGTCTTGTTGGATTCTCTGGGGTTGCAGATATTCATTCCACGTCTTTAGTTAGATTGTGGAATTTTTTGTATTATCTGCTATGGATATTTTTTGAAGGGTTTTAATACTGACTGCCTAGTATTCTGTCTTATCCTTTCCTATTTAGCTAGAGTGGCCTCTTTTGCTAAATCTTGTTTTCAGCCTGCGTGTGTCTTTTCTTCTCCTACTCACCGTCAATATTTGTGGGGGCTGCCTATCTTTTGGGGTTCTGCTCTGAGGCAAGGTAGTATTCCTATTTCCATCTATAGGGGTATTTAGTCCTCCGGCTGTGTCGAGGTGTCTAGGGTTTGTTAGGCACACCCCACGGCTACTTCTAGTTGCGGTGTTAGTTCAGGATCTGCGGTCAGTATGGTTTCCACCTACTCCAGAGAAAGTTTCATGCGGCTCCAAGGTCACCGGATCATAACAATAGAGTCTGCCTATGAGGAGTGCATTATACAATATAGAGCCTGCCTATGGCAAGTGCATTATACAATATAGAGTCTGCCTATGGCGACTGCATTATACTATATAGAGTCTGCCTATGGGGATGCATTACACTATAGAGACCTATGGGGGTGCATTATACCATATAGAGTCTGCTTATCGGGGTGCATTATACAATAAAGTCTGCCAATGGGGAGTGCATTACACTATAGAGGCCTATGGGGGTGCATTATACCATATAGAGTCTGCCTATGGGGAGTGCATTATACAATAGAATCTGCCTATGGGGAATGCAGTATACAGTAGAAGCTGCCTATGGAGAATGCATTACACTATAGACTCTGCCTATGGAGAGTGCATTATACAATACAGAGTTTGCCTATAGGGAGTACATTATACTATATAGTCTGCCAAAGAGGGTGCATTACACAACATAGAGTCTACCTATGTGGAGTGCATTATACTATAGAGTCTGCCTATTGGGGTGCATGAAACAATATAGAGTCTGCCTATAGAGGCCTGTAGGGAGAGTATTGTACTATATAGAGTCTGCCTGTGAGGAGTGCATTATACAATATAGAGTCTGCCTATGGCGAGTGCATTATACTATACTCTACACTGTGTTCCAAATTATTATGCAAATAATATTTCCTCATATTTTCTCTAAATTACCTATCTGAATTGCAGTCATTGTTATTTTCCAGTCATCTACTATTCTAGTATAATTGCAATGTTTTGGAACAAACTGCCTATGAAAACAGTATCTTTTTTAAAAAAAATAAACACTCAAAATGCATGTTCCAAATTATTATGCACAGCAAAGTTTTCAACCTTTTTTTTTTATTTTGAACAAAAAAATGGTCAATTGTGAAGTTATAAGCATTATCAGCTTGTTACAAAATGAAATCAAACAGTTTTGAAGTGAAAACTTTATTCTAGGTGATGTTACATTTGCACATAGGACCCCTTGTTCGATAGAAGCTTCTGAACTCTCTCGTCCATTGAATTTGTCAGTTTTTGGATGGTTTCTGCTTCAGATGTTTTGCATGTGGACAGAATACCCTCCCAGAGCTGTTGCTTAGATGTGAACTGCCTCCCGCCATCATAGACACTCCTTTTAATGATGCTCCAGAGGTTCTCAATGGGATTGAGGTCAGGGGAAGATGGCGGCCACACCATAAGCTTGTCCTCTTTTATGCCCATAGCAGCCAGAGATGCAGATGTGTTTTTTGCAGCATGAGACGGTGCATTATCATGCATGAAAATGATCTTGCTGCAGAAAGCACGGTTCTTCCTCTTGAACCATGGCAGGAAGTGTTTTTAGAAATTCCACATAGATTATGGAGTTCATCTTTACCCCTTCAGGGATCATAAAGGGGCCGACAATCTCTCTCCCCATGATTCCAGCCCAAAACATTACTCCACCTCCTCCTTGTTGGCGCCTTAGCCGTGTTTTCATGGGGTGTCCATCAACCAGCCATCCTCCACTCCATCCATCTGGACCATTGAGCGTTGCAAGGCACTCATCGGTGAACAAAACAGTTTGGAAGTCAGTCTTCATGTATCGTTTGGCCCACTGGAGCTGTTTCTGCTTGTGTGCAGTGGATAGAGGTGGTCGACAGGATGGCTTACGCACCTCTGAAGGACCCTGCATTTCGTTGTTCTGGGGACGTTGGAGGCACCAGCAGCTTCAAAAACTTGTCTGCTGCTATGACCAGGCATTTTTGCAGCTGCTCTTTTAACCTTACGCAATTGCCTGTTGGAAAGGGTCCTCAATTTTTCCTTATCAGCACGCACACGTGTGTGCTGGGAATCGGCTACATACTTCTTGATTGTGCGATGATCACGATGAAGTGTCTTGGCAATGTTGATTGTAGTCATGCCTTAACCTAAATACTCCACAATTTGTTGCTTCTCAGCAGCCGACACATCCTTTTTCTTTCCCATTTTGGCCAAAAATGTAGGCTGCTTAATAATGTGGAACAGCCTTCTTAAGTAGTCTTGCCTTTATTTGGACACACCTGCCAAACTAATTTGCACAGGTATCTGCAATTGCTTTCAGTGATATAAAGAGCCCTGACACAAATCACCATCAATGAGTTTAAATGACAAAAAAAAAATACTAACCTTATCACTCCTAAACTCTATGTGCATAATAATTTGGAACACAGTATATATTACATTATAGAGGCCTATGGGGGTGCATTATACTATATAGAGTCTGCCTATGGGGATGCATTGCACTATAGAGGCCTATGGGGGTGCATTATACCATATAGAGTCTGCCTATGGGGGGTGCATTATACAATAGAGTCTGCCAATGGGGAGTGCATTACACTATAGAAGCTTTTGGGGGTGCATTATATCATATAGAGTCTGCCTATGGGGAGTGTATTATACAATAGAAGCTGCCTATGGGGAATGCGTTATACAATAGAAGCTGCCTATGGGGAATGCATTACACTATAAATTCTGCCTATGTAGAGTGCATTATACAATATAGAGTCTGCCTATGGGGGGTGTTGTGAACTATAGTTCTTGGCTCCCTCTTGTGGTCATTAGCGGTATGGCAATTGGAGTGTCTTTCCCCAGGTTGGCACTCACCTGCTTCGTTTGGCCTGGGTGTGCCTATATAAACTTCCTGGATACTCAGTATTGTGCCTGGATTCGTTGTTATCAGACCTTGTCTGTTTTCTCCTGTCTCCTGGTCTCCTGATTTTGCAAGATAAGCTAAGTCCTGCTTTCTTATTTTTGTGCATTTGAGTTTTCCTTATTCTGTTCCAGCTTTGTTTAAAATGTGATTCCTGATTTTGCTGGAAGCTCAAGGGGGGCTGTTATCCTCCCCCCACACCGTTAGTCGGTGCCGGGGTTCTTGGATATTCAGCGTGGATATTTTGTAGGGTTTTTTGCTGACCGTATAAGTCATCTTCCTATTTTCTGCTATTAGTCAGTGGGCCTCTCTTTGCTAAATCTAGTTCATTCTTACGTTTGTCATTTCTTCTTACCTCACCGTTATTATTTGTTGGGGGCTTGTATTATAACTTGGGGTCCTTTCTCTTGAGGCAAGAGAGGTCTTATTTTCTCTGAAAGGGTTAGTTAGTTCTCCGGCTGGCGCGAGACGTCTAGAACCAATGTAGGTACGTTCCCCGGCTGCTGCTAGTTGTTTGTGCTAGGATCAGGTATACGGTCAGTCAAGTTACCACTTCCCTATGAGCTGGTTTTTTGTGTTTGCAGACTTAGCTGGTACTCCTGAGATCCTCTGCCATTAGGATCATAACAGGGGGGTTCATTGTACTATATAGAGTCGGCCTATGGAGGTGCATTATGCAACATAGAGTCTGCCTATGGGGGTGCTAGTATTGTATATTAATGTTTGCTTGTTACAATGAACTGCTTGTTCCCTGAGTTATGTGTGGCGTCTCCTGAAGACTGAGACTTGGGGAAATCAGAGGCCTGTGGTCTACAGGTGAATGTGATGCACCCCACACTTGCCAGTAAGTTTGAACAGGGACACGATTTTCCTGTAAAGTGCCAGGGCGCCATGGAGCAGCAGCTTGATCATGGCTACCACCCGCTGTCACTTTACATCAGCATGGCAGTATAATCCTTTGTGAAAGTTTAATTCAATTTATAGCCACCTAGACAATCTGACAGATCCTCAATGTCCCTTCTCCCTATTAAAATCTTGCTGAGTACAAGTTGCAGCTGTCATTCATGCTGGGTCAGAGGGTTTTCTTTCGCATGAACACTCAGTCCATGTGATAAAAAAAACTTCTCTTCTGACCATCTCTATTGAATGACATTGGCTAGTGTGATACATAATTTTAACATGGAAAGCTCACACAAGCATATTATGCTCAAATAAACGAGCCCTTACAAGCTACTGTCCTGTAAAGCAAAAAATATTTTTTATGTTTAGATATATAAAACCCATTCACCCCCCCAGCCTGTTTGCACCTTCATGACCAGGCCATATTTATTTTACAATTATGACCAGCATCAATTGATGTGGTAATAACCTTGAAACGCTTCAACATATCACAGTGATTCTGAGACTGTTTTTTTTCGTGACATTGTACTTTATGTTAGTGGTAAATTTATGTTGATATTTTTCATGTTTATTTGTAAAATAATTTTAATTTTCAAACTTTTAATTTTTAAGCCCTTAAACTAGATAGTTATATCACACACATAAAACCACATTTACCTCAAGTCTACTTTAAATCAGCATCATTTTTAAAACAATTTGTTTTTGTTAGGAAGTTAGAAAGGTTAAAATTGATCAGTAATTTTGAATTTTTCAACCAAAATTTACAAAACCAATGTTTGTTAGGGACCACATGCCATTTGAACTGACTCTGGCGTGCCTATGTACAGAAAATACCCAAAAGTGACACCAATCTAAAAACTGCACCCCAAAAAGTGCTCGAAACCACATTTAAGAAGTCTATTAACCCTTCAGATGTTTCACAGGGTTGCATTTTCACAAGGGTAACAGTAGAAAATTTGCCATGCAATTTGTTGTGCAATTTCTCTTCAGTACGCCGATATGCCAAATGTGGTGGAAAACCATTGTTTGGCACCATTTTACTTTTGTAACACAAAATTGGCTGGAATAGACAGCTGACACTATGTCGTGTTTACAGAGCCCCTGATGTGCCTAAACAGTAGAAACCCCCCACAAGTGACTGCATCTTGGAAACTACTCCCCTTAAGGAATTTATCTAGCTGCGTGGTGAGCACCTTGAACCTGCTGGTTCTTCATAGAGTTTTGTAACGTTGAGCCGTGAAATAAAAAGTTACATTTCCTACAAAAATGTTGGTTTTGCGTGAAATTTTTAATTTTCATAAGGGTAACAGAAGAAAATAGGTTAATGGACCAAAATGGGCAATTTGTTGTGCAATTTCTCCTGATTGTGCCTCAGAAGGGAAGGAGCGCCATATTATAGGACAAATTTTGTTGGTATGGTTTGCGGGTGCCATGTCACAATGGCAGAACCCCTGAGGTGCCAGAACTGCAGAATCCCCCCATAAGTGACCTCATTTTACATACTACACCTCTCAATTAATTAATCTGAGGGTGCAGTGATCATATTGACACCATGGGTGTGTCACAGAATTTTATACCATTGGGCAGTGAAGAAAAAATAATTAAATTTTTACCACAAAAATGTTGTTTTAGCCCAAGATTTTACATTTTCACATGGGGAAATGGGTAAAAATGGCACCAAAATTTGTCACACTTGACTCTAGGTGACCAACATTTTGTAGAATACTTTTCAGACTCCATATACAGAACCCCTAAGTGTCAGAAGAGTAGAATCCCCCCTCGAGTGACCCCATTCTGGATATTGCACCCCCCTGGGAATTTATCTACAGGTGAAGTGATGATTTGACTCCAGGGGTGTTTTCCAGAAACAAGCAGCAATGGATGTTGCTGAGTGAAAATTGCAAACCTGCCATTGTAGTCACCAGTACATTGTATTGCCCAGTATATTATGCCCAGTTCATGCTTCTGCAGACATTCACCCCATAAATTAAGCGGGCTCCCATCGCTACAGAAATGCTAACTGCAGTAGTTTAACCAAGCAAAAGAAGAAAAAGCACCACTCTAAAGGATTGCACACCACTATGAACATGTAAGCATATAAAAAGGCAAACTTTATTGATATACCAATGATAAAAACATTTAAAAAGATATAATGCCAAATTTCCCCAAGATGACCATCCAAAATGACAATGATCAAAAAAGGCACATATCTGTAACAATACACAATAATAATAAATCACATAACCTTGTCAACAATATCAGGTCAAGAAACAAGATACAGTGCAACCATGAGTAACCATTCCTCTTCAGTAGCGCACACTGTCAGCCGCCTGCTTCCTGCTGCTGCCGGTGGTCACGTGTGCCGATACTTAAAGGGAACCTGTCACCCCCAAAATCGAAGGTGAGCTAAGCCCACCAGTATCAGGGGCTTATCTACAACATTCTGTAAAGCTATAGATAAGCCTCCGATGTATCCTGAAAGATGAGAAAAAGAGGTTAGATTATACACACCCAGGGGCAGTCCCGCTGCTGTCCGGTCCGATGGGCATCGCGGTCCGGTCCGGGGCCTCCCATCTTCTTACCTATCTTCTTCTTGTCTTCACGCTGCGGCTGCGGCGCAGGCGTACTTTGTCTGCCCTGTTGAGGGCAGAGCAAAGTACTGCAGTGCGCTGGCGCCGGGAAAGGTCAGAGAGGCCCAATGCCTGCGCACTGCAGTACTTTGTTCTGCCCTCAACTGGGCAGACAAAGTACGCCTGCGCCGGAGCCGCAGCAGGAAGACAAGAAGAGAACGTCATCCTATGAAAATTGGAGGCTCCGGACCGAACCGCGACACCCATCGGATTGGACCGCCCGCCCAGGTGAGTATAATCTAACCATCTTTCAGAATACATCGGAAGCTTATCTACAGCGTTACAGAATGCTGTAGATAAGCCCCTGATGCCGGTGGGCTTAGCTCACCTTCGATTTTGGGGGTGACAGGTTCCCTTTAAGAGAAATGAATATTCAGAAAAGACAGGACAGAATCTGGCTAGAGGTACGGCCGTGAACGCCGAGAATAAAGAGAGAGAAATGACAGAGATACTAGAGTGTGCCCATATGGCAGAGGAAGGGAAAGTACAGGAAACGTTGCCCTGTGGGAACTGTGCTGCTGATGTGAAGAATGCAGATAAGAAGATGTCTCTGTGTTTGAACTGTGCTGTCTGTGAGATGAACATGCTGCTGTCTAGTAAAGTTAAGCTGCTGGAAAAAGACCTCATCTCTGAAGTGATTTGCGGAGCTCATGAATGTGGAGCTAACGTGGCAGCAGCTGAGGGGAATCTAACTGAGCCTGTGAGTGTGCTGTAGAACATGCTGCACATGCAGTTCAAGGGACTTTATTTATCTTTTAATGTACACGGTGCAGGGATGCTCACTTACTGTTGCTTAGTGAGCTCGCCCATGACTACCACCCCATGCCTCCTTGTTACATGGTCACCACCATAGCCACCATCTATATATATAATTGTCTAAGGGTTTTTCTGTCTGTCTGTCTGTCTGACTGGATGTCATAATGGAAATCCCGCGTCTCTGATTGGTCGAGGCCGCCAGGCACAGTATCGACGTAGATGTCATAATGGTTGCCATGGCGACGATGATGTCATAAAGGTTGCCTCGACCAATCAGCGACGGGCACAGTCTGCCGCGAATTCTGGAATCATCATTGTCCATATACTACGGGGACATGCATATTCTAGAATACCCGATGCATTAGAATCGGGCCACAATCTAGTATATAGTATAATGTCCACCACAGACCTCCATAAATAGTGTGATGTTCTATACAGCTCCCATGTATACCAAAATGATCCCCACAACACCCCGTACAGTATAATGGCCCATAAACAACACCTCAAACAGTATGCCTTTCCTCCATGTGTAGTGCGTGGTTTGTCACGCTCTACCTGCCCTCCATGTGTAGTGCGGGATTCTGGCACTCTCTGCCCTCCTTGTGTAGTTCAGGGGTCTGTCACTCTCTACCTGCCCAATATGTGTAGTGTAGGGTCTATCACTCCCTACCTTCCCTCCATGTGTAGTGTGGGGTCTGTCACTCTCTACCTTCCCTCCACGTGTAGTGCAGTGGCTGTCACTCTCTACCTGTTTTCTGTGTATAGTGGGGCTCGGTCACTCCCTACCTGCCCTCCATGTACAGCATGGGGTCTGTCACTCCCTTCCTGCCCGCCATGTGTATTGTGGGGTCTTTCACTCCCTTCCTGCCCTCCATATGTAGTGTGGGGTCTGTCACTCCCTTCCTACCTGCCCTCTTTGTGCACTGCAGGGTTCTGTTACTCTCTAACTGCCCTCTACGTACAAGGGGAGAAGAAAAAGCAATCAAGTAGTCCCATATGGAGTAAAATAGTAACAAATATTTATTAAGCACTGGTTATAGAACAGGCACGGGAAACCGTGAAGAACAACATACACAATACATATACAAAGTGTGTGCATGGGACACTCAGCGCAAGGAGTTATGTTATACCACAGTAATAGAATATTAGTGATAAGACATATGTAGCACTCCAGGTGCAGTGCGGCGGTCTGTCACTCCCTACCTTACCTCTATATGTAGTGTGGGATTTGCCACTCTCTACCTGCCCTCCATGTGTAGTGCGGCTTGTTTAGCTTAGAAAAAAGACACCTCAGAGGAGATCTCATTTACATGTATAAATATATGTGTGGTCAGTATAAAGGACGGGCACAGTAATTATTCCTTCCAAAGTCCATACTAAGAACCAAGGGGCACTCATTACGGATGTAAGAAAGGAGATTCTGGCAGCTAAACAGGAAAGGGTTCTTTACAGTTAGAGCAGTCAGACTGTGGAATGCCGACCACAAGAGGTGGTAATAGGAGACACTATAACAGCTTTTAAAAAAGGGCTGGATGGTTTCCTCAATACACATAACATTGCGGGTTATAGTTAAATTAAAGACAAAATGTACAATTGATGGAGAAAGGTTGACCTTGATGGACCTAGGTCTTTTTTTCAACCTATGTAACTCTATAATGATGACCACATATCCATTTACCATGGGAGCAACATCAAACCTTCATCAAAAGAGCGCACCTTTCAGCTTGTGCTCGTGTTTTGTTTCCTCAGCTGTTAATTTTACTTTCATGTTCTGATTATATTCAGTAGATATGTCTCATAAAAAGCTAAATAGGGGAATCTAAAGTGAAATCACTTCCTCTCCTTTCATGACTTTGATGAGCACTTCAAACAATAGAACAGTCCAACGTGACTCCAGCCTCCATGCGCACAACAAGCAGCGCCTCTATTAATGGAACGGATAATGTTCTGTATGGAATGAGCAGTTTATTATTTCATGAAGTGCAGTAACATACTGAGCGATACCTGAGTGATATCATATTAACCAGAGTCTAACAACTTCCATTTTTTTATTTCTGGACAGTTCCGAAATGATGGCTCTAGGATGTATACGTTGAATGTATCAAACACTAATGGAGATAAAATCCAAGGTGTGATAAATTTCATGGTCAGACTGGTCTACCAAAATAACAAAGGATCCTCTGGTGATCAGAAGGACTGATCCAATAATGAACCTTAAAGGTCCAGCAGAAGACAGCCCCATTTGGAGAACATTCTGGAACCATTCACTTGCCACTAGGGGAAGTAATATTGTGGCCCCCAGCAACATCGATTGAGTCCCACACTGAGAAATTTCATTTCAATGTATAAAGACGTCTTTCACAATAGAGGTCATTTTTTAGGTTGTTTTTGAGATCTTATCTGTAGGGGGTGAATTGATACACCAGAGGCCCCTCTGTTGGGCCCAGATTCTGAAAAATTTTGGCAATACCAGACAGCCATCTAATGTGTATGGGGGCCGCATAATAGATTTTGCATGTTCAAATTTTACCTCTTGTTCCTACTGGAGGTAAGCCACCATTAGATATGTCTCGTTATGCCTCAATCCCATGTTCCCAATTAAGATATACACGCACAATCAGAAGAATGAACATGCATGTTTATAGGCAGTGGCAGAGTAGTCAGTAATATTTAGTGCAACTTGCTAAACTAGTTATGCGTCCCATCCCTAATAATTGTGAAAAAAATAAGGAAGATGATGATGTATATGTCAAAGCCCCAGCATCTCCTATGTGATGTATATGTTGCAGCCCCAGCATCTCCTATGTGATGTATATGTTGCAGCCCCATCATCTCCTATGTGATGCATATGCTGCAGCCCCAGCATCTCCTATGTGATGTATATGCTGCAGCCCCAGCATCTCCTATGTGATGTATATGTTGCAGCCCCAACATCTCCTATGTGATGTATATGTTGCAGCCCCAGCATCTCCTATGTGATGTATATATTGCAGCCTCAACATCTCCTATGTGATGTATATGTTGCAGCCCCAGCAACTCCTATGTGATATATATGTTGCAGCCCCAGCATCTCCTATGTGATGCATATGCTGCAGCCCCAGCATCTCCTATGTGATATATATGTTGCAGCCCCAACATCTCCTATGTGATGTATATGTTGCAGCCCAAGCATCTCCTATAGTATGTATATGCCTTAGTCCCATCATCTCCTGTGCTGTATATGACATAGCCCCAACATATCCTGTGTCATGTACTGTATATGCATAAGTCTCCTATGTGATGTATATAGTATTATATGAGTTCTACAAATGTAACATGAGCAGTGATGAATTTCCCACTGTGAGGAGACCTGGAGTGTAATATACTGTACATCTGGGTTCAGAATTTACTCCTCTAAATTCTTTTCAAAATTCATTGCAAAGAGTCGACTCTGACTAGTATTGTCAATATCACCTAACATCACAGCTGCACCCAAAGAGAAACAGTTCCAGCCACCACATTAGGGGTAAATTAATTAAATGACGAAATACAGCAGAATAAATTTCAAATTGATAATTTAGTACGGCCCCCAAATGATAGTATAAATAAACAAATGGCGCCAAGCAGAAATACGATTCCCCACCCCTGATCTAAAGGTATGGACCTGTCATTGCTTGATATTCAGGATGAGTGAAGTACAATAATTTGAAGCAAATTGAATTTGTTTAAAATGTCCCAAAATCTGCAAATTCTACCCCATATACACTCACTGGCCACTTTATTAGGTACACCTGTCCAACTTCTTGTTAACACTTAATTTCTAATCAGCCAATCACATGGCGGCAACTCAGTGCATTTAGGCATGTAGACATGGTCAAGACAATCTCCTGCAGTTCAAACCGAGCATCAGTATGGGGAAGAAAGGTGATTTGAGTGCCTTTGAACGTGGCATGGTTGTTGGTGCCAGAAGGGCTGGTCTGAGTATTTCAGAAACTGCTGATCTACTGGGATTTTCACGCACAACCATCTCTAGGGTTTACAGAGAATGGCCCGAAAAAGAAAAAAAATCCAGTGAGCGGCAGTTCTGTGGGCGGAAATGCCTTGTTGATGCCAGAGGTCAGAGGAGAATGGGCAGACTGGTTCGAGCTGATAGAAAGGCAACAGTGACTCAAATCGCCACCCGTTACAACCAAGGTAGGCCTAAGAGCATCTCTGAACGCACAGTGCATCGAACTTTGAGGCAGATGGGCTACAGCAGCAGAAGACCACACCGGGTACCACTCCTTTCAGCTAAGAACAGGAAACTGAGGCTACAATTTGCACAAGCTCATCGAAATTGGACAGTAGAAGATTGGAAAAACGTTGCTTGGTCTGATGAGTCTCGATTTCTGCTGCGACATTCGGATGGTAGGGTCAGAATTTGGCGTAAACAACATGAAAGCATGGATCCATCCTGCCTTGTATGGAGCATCTTTGGGATGTGCAGCCGACAAATCTGCGGCAACTGTGTGATGCCATCATGTCAATATGGACCAAAATCTCTGAGGAATGCTTCCAGCACCTTGTTGAATCTATGCCACGAAGAATTGAGGCAGTTCTGAAGGCAAAAGGGGTCCAACCCGTTACTAGCATGGTGTACCTAATAAAGTGGCCGGTGAGTGTACATTTCTGGGAATATGAAGCTCCATTTTGCTGGATTCATACAACCCAGGAAGAGCTTGTAAACAATAATATATCATACCTTCCTTGCTCCTCACCTGTCCATGCCACCGCAGCTCTCCGCGCTCTCCTTAAGGTACCCCCCCCAGTTTCGGTCTTCTCTTTTACCTGCACTTCTAGCACGACTAGGATTTTTTTTTACCCCTTTCTGGTCCATGCATGTTATTAAGCTTTGGTGGTCAGGGACCTCTGAGCATAATAAACAGCTTTCTTTAACAACAATCAATTTACATCAAATAAATTGGATGCAGATTTAATTTCCTGGCCAAACTTTAGCAAATTTGCCGAATTCGGATTTCAGCAAATTTGTTCATCTTTACTAGTGATTTCTGTTGCCAGGCTGATGTTTGGAGACAGAGAAGACCCAAACCCCACCTTGTAAAACAATGGCTATTGTCACCTTAGCATCAATAAATAATGACCAGGACATTTCCTGATGAAAGGTGGGACATCTAATAGACTATCCTGTGTATATTGGGGTCCTAACTTATGGGAATTGCTTGTCTTTGTTGCATAGATCCATCATCGGGTGGTAGTTTCCAGTAGGCAGCAGTCTGTGTGGAGATGACTATTGATAACTTTCTGATTGGCATCTTGTTTTCTGAGACGAAGCTTCCGATCGCCAGCTTTCATTTTCTTTTATATGCAGTTACCACTAGGGGGAGCCGTAGAGTTTACTGTAAACACATTCAGGGCGGGCTATATAAATCTGTACCCAGTTTTCTTCCCCTAGTGGTAACTGCAGGGAAAAAAATTGTACTTTTAGACTGTTAGAGCACTATGTGTATTCAGACTCTAGAGCTCCACAAATGAAACATGAAGTTTCAACCCTTATAAAAAATATATCAAAATAAAAAGGTGAGAAATCATTGCCAAGGGTCATAGAATCCTAGAATGTTAGAGCTGGAAGGGACCACCAGGGTCATCGTGTCCAACCCCCCTACTCAATGCAGGAGTCACTAAACCATCTCAGACAGATGTCTGTCCAGCCTTTGTTTGAAGACTTCCATTGAAGGAGAACTCACCAATCGTGGTAATGGTAATCAAGTGTCTCCTATACTGACATACTGGAGCGCCCCCACACCGCCGCAGGGCCGAGGGGTACCCGGAGCCGGGCCTCTAGTTCTCAGTCTCGGGGTTGTCACGGTGGCTAGACCCGGTCCGTGGCCCTGTCCGTCAGTGGGGAACGTCCGGTGAAATAGGTGGTAATAATGGTAGTGATGTAGCGGTGCGGTTGTGGGGTGTAAGTCGCGGTAAATAATGAGGACACCAGGTTGCAGTCTCTTTACCTCTTTACTGGAGATCTCTGAGTCCTCAGTCCAGAACACGGTTCACCAGGCTACGCAAGTCCGGCCGGTCCAATGGCACCTCCAGAGTTCTCCTCTCAGGTGGAAATCTGTGCCTTCCTTCTAGCGCTATGTGTTGTAGTCCTTCCCTGCTGTGCTCACGGAAAGTGACCCCACAACGGTTGTGTCTGTTTCTTAAGTTCCCTCACAACTCGATTTGATGTTCCTCTGTAATCCACCCCTTCCCTGTATTCAGGTTGGAATGGCACCCGTTTGTCAGGTAGGCCTGGAGTTCTTCCGGGACCCTAGAGTCGCCCCTCTCCCGCAATTGCCCCCCAAGACTTCATAGGTGATATGTGGTAGACAGCCCGCCTGAGACCGACTGTCCTGCCGCTGTTTGGAGTATGGCTTGAAGCTGTATTCTAATCCACTCCCTCGGCGTTCCGGCCACCGGTATTGCGCCTCAACAGGGTGCTGCCTCTTTCAACAAAACCCCTGCTGGTATTCTCCTTCTGCTTGATCTCGTTTCTCACTCAGCACAATCTATCTCGCTTCTAGTCCTTTCTTGAGTCCCGCCGCTTCCAGGAGCTTGCGCGGACCCGTTACGTTCTTTCAATGCCAAGCCTCTGCCAGGATCCCACCCCTGGCAGAGACCCTACAGTCTCTCCCTTCACAACACCCCCTGCCACAGGGTGTTGCTCCGTTCAATCCTGTCAGCGTTCTCACTAACTTCCTGCCTGACCCCCAGTTTACCCACTATGGTGGGGAGTGGCCTAATGAATAGCACCCTTAGCTCCCCCCGGAGGCCCTGCTGTGAAACATATTGGTGTCTGTGATACCTGATTGGAGGAACTCCTTCGGTGCCATCGAACGTACCATGGCTCCCCTTAGCGGCGAAGCCACAGCACTGCAACGACCAGGACTCTGGGGCGCTGCACTCCCCCCTGGCTAAACACAGTACTCCGGGACTGGGAAGAAAAAACAACAATACAGATTAGCAAAAAGACATACAATTTTGTTGAGTGCAAAATGATAAGTATACTTGAACAGGCTTCCCTTTATGGGAGGTGAGGACACTTTTAACGTTACAAACATGGTCAACATTATAAATTACAGGCTATGCATAACTCCTGTTACCCAACCGGGTATTCTACTTAGTGCAAATTCTAGAACAATAAATTAACATTGCCTTTAAGAAACATACACTCTTAGTTTACCAAAGGCCTTCCTATAATCACATTACAGGGTAAGGTAACTTCACATTCTCCTACTTTGAACCTGCAGGACCGCCTGTCCCTATGGCACCAGACCTACTGCCTCTCCTTTCTTTTACAGGACCGCCCCGTTCAGCCAGGGCCTACTGCCTTTCGCTACTATACATAGTATAGACATAACATTCCTTTCATTTAAAGAACTCTGAGCCCGCTCTTTCTCGGCTCCTTTAAGGACTCACTCTCTAACCCCTACGGGTTCACTTTCTGTCCTTAGTAACAAAGTAACTTTCTATGGGGACGCAGGGTTTACCTTCTATCCTCACCTTCATCATTACTTCTTTACTTTCAGCTATGCAGATCTCTACATCTACCCCTACGGGCTCTCTGCACCTTTCAGAACATTATTCAGGTTTCACATTTCAAACAAATTGAACACATTTAACTTTTCATGGAAAACAGTTACATTCTTTTCAAGCATCATTATAGCTTTACTGTTCTGCAACAGTATCTCTCTCAAGTTCAATTCTTCACATCCCCTTTAAGAGGGGACCAAGTCTCTCTGAGGTAGCTCGTTCTCTCAGCCTACCAGCCCACGCAAAGGTTCCGGTATGGTATCTTCGCAAAGTGTCTTTAACTAGAACCGGTAGAAAAGGTATCTTCACAAAGTGTCTTTGGCTCAAACCAATAGGGCAAATATCTTCGCAAAGTGTCTTTGGCTAAAACCAGTAGGGAGCACCTTTAAGAAGGTGCAACTATTTACAAAGGAAGTTCGAATCATGCACAGTCCATGATTACTGCAGTTTGTGTAACTTTTGTGCAAAACTTCAAGGAAAAGCAACAAAGGGGATCCCGGGTCAACAGAGGGATCCATTAACCCTGGGCGGGTTTAGCAGCAACTTAAAAGAACAAACAGTAACTATTTACATTTTCTGAAAGCAATATCTTACTGAGGTTCAGCGGAAGGTGATCTCTTTTCTGGCCTCACCAGACCAACAGATCGGCCCGGTGAGCCAGGACGCCGTTCTGGTCCCAGTAAGGATAGAATTCCCCGCCGGGAGGTCCTCCTTGCCGGCAGATGCACACGTCCCTCTGGTGCGCAGCGAGGCTGGACTTCTTGCGGTTCCGCGGGGCCGGGTCCCGCTGCCTTTCCTCCGGGACTATCCTCTTCTGGTGTCCCAGCAGCAGCCTGGAGGGCGACACATCGTTGGACCCCCCGGGCAAACCAGCCCGTCTCACTGGTGTTCCTTCTCCACCTCGTATAGGTGACGGCGTCCCCCGGCTCCAGGTTACAATCAAACCGCCTGCCAGAAGGTTCCACCTCTTCTCGGTCCACCCGGACCTGGATCGGCTCCCCGATCTCCTGTATGACCCCTCTCCCCTGCTGGGGATGGAAGGCCACCACAACACCCCAGTGTGAGAGCGGGATCTCGGGGACACCAACCAAGTCCACTTGTTCTGCAGGCTGGGGCCGGCTCCGCCACTCTGCCATAAGGCGCCGTAAGTGCTCCGCATCCGGCATGATCTTCAGACCCGGTGTAGGTAGGGTGCCTCCAGCCGGGACCGGGTAAGGGGCAATGGGAGACAGCTTGATCTCGGTGGGTTGGCCTTCCCTGGTGAGTACACGGGCATCAGCCCTCAGTCGGCGGGCCAGCTGGCGGGCCTCGGCTGCAGCCACACGTTCCTCCGATAGCGGCAACGGAGGTCGGCCCCTCGGGGGCTCGGTAAGGGTCAGACCTCGCAGCAGCGGCGTTTCGGAGCCTATCTCAGATGCTACGGCCTCAGACTGGGCCGATTCAGCTCCGCATGGTGCTTCCGGTGCCGCCATTTCTTGCTCTTTTCCCGCGTCTTCTTCCCGCGGTCTCTTCCGTGGGCGGCCCCGTCCCCATGGTCTCCACCCTCCGACCAAGATCAGGAGGCGTACCTCAGCTGTTGACGGGCACGTCCTCAGGACACAAAAATACTTAGACTGGGCGGCCATTGCTGTTCGCGCTCTCCAGCTCGTCTACGCCCACTCCACGCCCCTCTTCTCTTCCTGCGCTCTCCTCAGCGCTGCAATGGCGGCGGATTTTGGCGGCAGATGGCACAGCACACAGTCTTGCAATAAAATACAGTCCAAGCACAGTAAATCACAGTCTCTAGGCACACATGACCTGATTCTTCAGGCTTAAGTAGATCCTGTTCGTGACGCCAAGTTTGGAGCGCCCCCACACCGCCGCAGGGCCGAGGGGTACCCGGAGCCGGGCCTCTAGTTCTCAGTCTCGGGGTTGTCACGGTGGCTAGACCCGGTCCGTGGCCCTGTCCGTCAGTGGGGAACGTCCGGTGAAATAGGTGGTAATAATGGTAGTGATGTAGCGGTGCGGTTGTGGGGTGTAAGTCGCGGTAAATAATGAGGACACCAGGTTGCAGTCTCTTTACCTCTTTACTGGAGATCTCTGAGTCCTCAGTCCAGAACACGGTTCACCAGGCTACGCAAGTCCGGCCGGTCCAATGGCACCTCCAGAGTTCTCCTCTCAGGTGGAAATCTGTGCCTTCCTTCTAGCGCTATGTGTTGTAGTCCTTCCCTGCTGTGCTCACGGAAAGTGACCCCACAACGGTTGTGTCTGTTTCTTAAGTTCCCTCACAACTCGATTTGATGTTCCTCTGTAATCCACCCCTTCCCTGTATTCAGGTTGGAATGGCACCCGTTTGTCAGGTAGGCCTGGAGTTCTTCCGGGACCCTAGAGTCGCCCCTCTCCCGCAATTGCCCCCCAAGACTTCATAGGTGATATGTGGTAGACAGCCCGCCTGAGACCGACTGTCCTGCCGCTGTTTGGAGTATGGCTTGAAGCTGTATTCTAATCCACTCCCTCGGCGTTCCGGCCACCGGTATTGCGCCTCAACAGGGTGCTGCCTCTTTCAACAAAACCCCTGCTGGTATTCTCCTTCTGCTTGATCTCGTTTCTCACTCAGCACAATCTATCTCGCTTCTAGTCCTTTCTTGAGTCCCGCCGCTTCCAGGAGCTTGCGCGGACCCGTTACGTTCTTTCAATGCCAACCCTCTGCCAGGATCCCACCCCTGGCAGAGACCCTACAGTCTCTCCCTTCACAACACCCCCTGCCACAGGGTGTTGCTCCGTTCAATCCTGTCAGCGTTCTCACTAACTTCCTGCCTGACCCCCAGTTTACCCACTATGGTGGGGAGTGGCCTAATGAATAGCACCCTTAGCTCCCCCCGGAGGCCCTGCTGTGAAACATATTGGTGTCTGTGATACCTGATTGGAGGAACTCCTTCGGTGCCATCGAACGTACCATGGCTCCCCTTAGCGGCGAAGCCACAGCACTGCAACGACCAGGACTCTGGGGCGCTGCAATACCATGAGAACATTTTTATTAGAAAATTATGTATTCTAATAGAAACATATGATAATAACAAGCAATGTGCGTGTGCTGTTATATGATAGGCTTAAACCCTTCAGGTATCCTCTTTACTTTACGAAAGCTGCACAAGCAAAATTACATTTGTACTCTGGATGCTATGAGGAACAATTCTTCGTTTCCTCCAGTCAGTATTACTGGATGATGTCTACTTTTGTTGCATATTTTTGATGTGCATTTTAAGGGTTTTTATGACCTTATGAAATTTCAACCAAACAGAGCTCTCCTATGTATAAAATTACAAATAAAGGAATAGGCAAAAGTTTTGTGTTCTTGTGGGTTCAAAGGAAAAACAAAGGCCTAAAAGTGCTGCATATAAAAATATAAAAAGAGAAAATGAATCATTACGATTAGTACTAAACGGAACCTGTCATCTGATTCATTTTTCCAGAACGAGAAGTAGCAGCAACCAGATGATGGCTGTGTAAGGTTCAGCCAGGACCGTAGTCATGGCCGAGGACACAGGGGCCTTTGTGTCCTGGCCTTCCCTCACAGAAAAATAACATTCTTCTGTCAGCATACCTGTGTCTTCTCTCTCCTCACCGTCAGGGACTCCTCTGCGGTGCTGGGGACTTTCTGTAATGGACTTCACAAGAATTGAGACACAGTCCGTTTGAAATGCAAAACGAGAACTTTACTCAATACACTTTGCAGCATATTCTTGTTAGAATCAGCATAAACATCAGGCTTCATACATGACTGCGCATTCCAAGATGGGACCTCCGAGATACCAGGCCTATCTCCTACCCCCTGATCCCTATACCCCGTAACTAATAATACCCCCCCAAAATTAAAACACGACCATTATTTCTTTTTGGATAATTTGGCCACAGTGGCCATTTTATTAACCCCTTTACCCCCAAGGGTGGTTTGCACGTTAATGACCGGACCAATTTTTACAATTCTGACCACTGTCCCTTTATGAGGTTATAACTCTGGAACGCTTCAACGGATCCCGGTGATTCTGACATTGTTTTCTCGTGACATATTGTACTTCATGATACTAGTAAAATTTCTTTGATATTACCTGCGTTTATTTTTGAAAAAAATGGAAATTTGGAGAAAATTTGGAAAATTTCGCAATTTTCTAACTTTGAATTTTTATTCTGTTAAACCAGAGAGTTATGTGACACAAAATAGTTAATAAATAACATTTCCCACATGTTTACTTTACATCAGCACAATTTTGGAACCAATTTTTTTTTTGTTAGAGAGTTATAAGGGTTAAAAGTTAACCAGTGATTTCTCATTTTTACAACAAAATTTACAAAACCATTTTTTTAGGGACCACCTCACATTTGAAGTCACTTTGAGGGGTCTATATAGTAGAAAAAACCCAAAAGTGACACCATTCTAAAAACTGCACCCCTGAAGGTACTCAAACCCACATTCAAGAAGTTTATTAACCCTTCAGGTGTTTCACAGGAGCAGAAGCACCGTGGAAGGAAAAAATGAACATTTTACTTTTTAGTCACAAAAATGACATTTCAGCAACAATTTTTTTATTTTCCCAGGGGTAAAATGAGAAAATGGACCTCAAAAGTTGTTGTCCAATTTGTCCTGAGTCCACTGATACCCCGAATGTGGGGGGAACCACTATTTGGGCGCACGGCAGGGCTCGGAATGAAAGGAGCGCCATTTCACTTTTTCAAGCTAAATTTGGCTGGAATTGAGATCGGACGCCATGTCGCGTTTGGTGAGCCCCTGATGTGCCTGAACAGTGGAAACCCCCCACAAGTGACCCCATTTTGGAAACTAGACCCCCTAAGGAACTTATCTAGATGTGTGATGAGCACTTTTATCCCCCAAGTGCTTCACAGAAGTTTATAACGCCCGGGCGTGAAAAAAAAAAATCCTATTTTTTCCACAAACATGATCGTTTAGTCCCCAATTTTTTATTTTCACAAGGGTAACAGGAGAAATTGGACCACAAAAGTTGTAGTCCAATTTGTCCTGATTACGCCAATACCCCATATATGGGGGGGGACCACTGTTTGGGCACACGGCAGGGCTCAGAAGGGAAGGAGCGCCATTTGACTTTTCCAAGCTAAAATTAGCTGGAATTGAGATTGGATGCCATGTCGCGTTTGGTGAGCCCTTGATGTGCCTAAACAGTGGAAACCCCCCACAAGTGACCCCATTTTGGAAACTAGACCCCCTAAGGAACTTATCTAGATGTGTGATGAGCACTTTTATCCCCCAAGTGCTTTACAGAAGTTTATAACGCCCGGGCGTGAAAAAAAAAAATCCTATTTTTTCCACAAACATGATCGTTTAGTCCCCAATTTTTTATTTTCACAAGGGTAACAGGAGAAATTGGACCACAAAAGCTGTAGTCCAATTTGTCCTGATTACGCCAATACCCCATATATGGGGGGGGACCACTGTTTGGGCACACGGCAGGGCTCAGAAGGGAAGGAGCGCCATTTGACTTTTCCAAGCTAAAATTAGCTGGAATTGAGATTGGATGCCATGTCGCATTTGGTGAGCCCCTGATGTGCCTAAACAGTGGAAACCCCCCACAAGTGACCCCATTTTGGAAACTAGACCCCCTAAGGAACTTATCTAGATGTGTGATGAGCACTTTTATCCCCCAAGTGCTTCACAGAAGTTTCTAACGCCCGGGCGTGAAAAAAAAAAATCCAATTTTTTCCACAAACATGATCGTTTAGTCCCCAATTTTTTATTTTCACAAGGGTAACAGGAGAAATTGGACCACAAAAGTTGTAGTCCAATTTGTTCTGATTACGCCAATACCCCATATATGGGGGGGGACCACTGTTTGGGCACACGGCAGGGCTCAGAAGGGAAGGAGTGCCATTTGACTTTTCCAAGCTAAAATTAGCTGGAATTGAGATTGGATGCCATGTCGCATTTGGTGAGCCCCTGATGTGCCTAAACAGTGGAAACCCCCCACAAGTGACCCCATTTTGGAAACTAGACCCCCTAAGGAACTTATCTAGATGTGTGATTAGCACTTTTATCCCCCAAGTGCTTCATAGAAGTTTCTAACGCCCGGGCGTAAAAAAAAAAAATCCTATTTTTTCCACAAACATGATCGTTTAGTCCCCAATTTTTTATTTTCACAAGGGTAACAGGAGAAATTGGACCACAAAAGTTGTAGTCCAATTTGTGCTGATTACGCCGAAACCCCATATGTGGGGGGGGGGACCACTGTTTGGGCACACGGCAGGGCTCAGAAGGGAAGGAGCGCCATTTGACTTTTCCAAGCTAAAATTAGCTGGAATTGAGATTGGATGCCATGTCGCGTTTGGTGAGCCCTTGATGTGCCCAAACAGTGGAAAGCCCCCACAAGTGACCCCATTTTGGAAACTAGACCCCCTAAGGAACTTATCTAGATGTGTGATGAGCACTTTTATCCCCCAAGTGTTTCACAGAAGTTTATAACGCCCGGGCGTGAAAAAAAAACAACCTATTTTTTCCACAAACATGATGGTTTAGTCCCCAATTTTTTATTTTCCCAAGGGTAACAGGAGAAATTGGACCCCAAAAGCTGTTGTCCAGTTCGTCCTGAGTATGCTGGTACCCCACATGTGGAAGAAAACTAATGTTTGGGCATACGTTGGGGCTCGAAAGGGAATTAGTGACGTTTTGGAATGCAGTCTTTGATGGAATGTTCTGCAGGCATCATGTTCCGTTTGCAGAGCCCCTGATGTGCCTAAACAGTAGAAACCCCCCACAAGTGACCCCATTTTGGAAACTGGACCCCCTAAGGAACTTATCTAGGTGTGTGGTGAGAATTTTGAACCCCCAAGTGCTTCACTAAAGTTTATAATGCCCAGGCATGAAAATAAAAAATCCTATTTTTTCCCACAAAAATGATCTTTAAGTCCCCAATTTTTAATTTTCCCAAGGGTAACAGGAGAAATTGGACATCAAAAGTTGTTGTCCAAATTGTCCTGATTACGCTGGTACACCATATGTGGGAAAAAACTGTTTAGGCACACGTTGTGCCTAAACAGTAAAAAAAACCCACAAGTGACATCATTTTGGAACCTAGACCCCCAAGGAACTTATCTAGATGTGCCCCCTTTTTGGAACTAATGTACGGTTTCCTGTGAAGTAAATTAATAGTGCATGGAGGTGTGGTACAATTTGAAGCAATCCTTCATACACAGGCCAGGTTTTTCGGGGCAGGTGTCGCATTGATAAATGGTGTCCTTGCGTATTCCCCTTTTGTAACACACTCGGCACCTTTTTTGCGGCTTACCTTTTCTGCCAGTTGGCGGGACCACCCCCGGAAAATGCTGGCCTGGTACGATACGAGCACCTTCAGTTCCAGAAGTACTGGGGTCCTCTCCTTCCGGAGTGCCAAATATCAGGGCCTTAACCACTACCTCCTGGAAATGAAGGTACGATGTATCGGTCTGGCGTGCACATCGTGACAGCAGGAAAGCGTTCAGCATTGCCATTTGTACAATGTGCACGGCCAGCTTTTTGTACCACACCTTGGCCTTTCTTAAAGCACTGTACGGTTGGAGGAGTTGATCAGAGAGATCAACGCCCCCCATGCTGTTGTTGTACCCCAGTACACAGTCCGGTTTTAAGACCTGTGTAGAGGTACCCCGTACAGTGCTGAGGGTGCTGCCATCACCGTGTATGGTGGTCAAGAGAAGGACATCCCTCTTGTCCTTGTACTTGACCACCAGCAGGTGGTCGCTACATTGGGCTTTGCTCTCACCTTTTCTGAGCATCTGCCCAAGTAGCGTCTTTGGGAGGCCTCTCTGATTTTTGCGGACAGTACCGCAGGCTGCGGTACCTCGCACAGAGAGGGATTTGTAGAGTGGGATGCTGGTATAAAAATTATCGGTATAGAGGTGATAACCTTTATCCAGCAGTGGGTGCACCAAATCCCACACAATCTTCCCACTCACTCCCATGACAGGAGGACACTCAGGGGGTTCAATCCTGGTGTCCTTCCCTTCATAAACTCTAAACCTGTGGATGTACCCTGAGGTACTCTCACACAGCTTGTAGAGTTTGATTCCGTACCTGGCCCTTTTGTTGGGCAGGTATTGACGGAATCCGAGCCGCCCCTTAAAATGGACCAAGGACTCATCCACGCAGATGTCCCTTTTGGGCACGTACACTTCAGAAAACTTTTTGTTGAAGTGTTCGATGACCGGCCGAACTTTGAACAGACGGTCAAAGTTGGGGTCATCTCGTGCGGGACACTGTGCATTATCGGAATAATGCAGGAACTTATGGATGGCCTCAAAACGCTTCCTGACCATGACCATTCGGAACACTGGAGTGTTATATAAAATATCTACACTCCAATATTGCCGAATTTCTGGCTTCTTCACGATCCCCATGTGGAGGACCAGGCCCCAAAACTGCATCATTTCAACTGCGTCTACAGGAGACCAGTTGGAAAATGATGAACCGGGGTTTTGCTCCAAAAATTGACAAGCATACAAATTAGTTTGCTCCACCATGAGGTTAATAAAATCCTCAGAGAAAAAGACTTTGAAAAAGTCTGTTTCTGTGAGGCCGGCGGTGTCAAACTTGATTCCTGATTCTGCCACAAAATCAGGAATCAGTGGCTCGTAATTTTCAGGGGGCGAGGTCCATAAGGGGTCCGCAGTGGGGAGCGCTGGTTCAGGAATGGTGGGCGATGCCTCATCTTCTGTCCTGGGGCGTCTGCGTGGCGGTTCCGCAGGACCCGAGGAGGAAGATGAGGAGGAGGAGGAAGAAGAGGATGAGGATGAAGAATCAGAAAAGTAAAGAAAAGTGGGATCCTCTCCCTCGCTATCAGTGTCGGAGGCAAGGAAAGCATATGCCTCCTCCAATGAATAGCGCTGTTGGGACGAACGGGACGAGCGGGACATTTTTGTGTGAATATGGTGCTTGGGTGCACTTTATTGATAACTGTATGTGTATGTGTGGGGGGACAGTGATTTGTGCAAACTATTATCTGAAAAGAAAACGCTAAAAGGAGAATAAAAACCTGTGAAAAGAAAAGTCTAAAACAGCAGGCCCAGCTCTGATAAGTGAACTGTTTCACTTATCAAAGTTTGGCCGCTGCTTGATGTGCGCACGTGGGTCAGGCAAGGGGGAGGGGGGGGTAAAAAAAAAAAAAGGAAAACGGCAGGCACAAACTGTGATAAGTGAACTGTGTCACTTATCAAAGTTTGGTGGCTGTGGGATGTGTGTACGGATGTTGCGCAAAGGGGCTGAGGGAAAAAAAGCGAGCGCGAGAGTTGATCGGTGAACTACTTCACCAATGAACGCTCGGCGGCTGTTAAATGGGCGCACGGAAGGAGGTGTAAAGGGGGGTAAAAAGAGGGGAAGGGGGATGGGGGTGGATGTGGGGATTGGGCAGGGATCAGTGAAAAAAACGTACGGTTGTAGTCAGGTGGCGCAAAGGGGGGTAAAAAAAAAAAAAAAAGGAAAACGGCAGGCACAAACTGTGATAAGTGAACTGCGTCACTTATCAAAGTTTGGCGGCTGTGGGATGTGTACGGATGTTGCGCAAAGAGGTTGAGGGAAAAAAAGCGAGCGCGAGAGTTGATCGGTGAACTACTTCACCAATGAACGCTCGGCGGCTGTTAAATGGGCGCACGGAAGGAGGTGTAAAGGGGGGTAAAAAGAGGGGGAAGGGGGATGGGGGTGGATGTGGGGATTGGGCAGGGATCAGTGAAAAAAACGTACGGTTGTAGTCAGGTGGCGCAAAGGGGGGTAAAAAAAAAAAAAAAAAAAAGGAAAACGGCAGGCACAAACTGTGATAAGTGAACTGCGTCACTTATCAAAGTTTGGCGGCTGCGGGATTTGAGTACGGAATTGGCACAAAGGGGCTGAGGAAAAAAAAGCGAGCACGAGCGTCGATCAGTGAACTGCGTCACCAATCAACGCTCGGCGGCTATAAAATGTGAGCGCAGAGGCGGCGCAAATGGGGGTGGAGGGGGGTAAAAAGAGGGGGATGGGGGGGATTGGAGGGGATGTGGGGATTGGGGGGGATGTGGGGATTGGGAGGGATGTGGGGATTGGGGTGGATGAAGGGGGATTGGGCAGGGATCAAGGATAAAACTTACGTTTAGTTGTCTTCTTTCTTTAGCAGGGATTGCGGTGCTACAGGCTGCTGTGGCACCACAATACCCAGCACAGCAGGGAGATCCAGGCACGAGATCCAGCAGGGAGATCAAGCAGTATGACCGCTCTGTAGGAATCCTCAGCTAGAGTGAGGACCCCTGCAGAGCGGTCATACACAGGTCAGGCAGGTGACGAGACAGGTCACAGAGCGGTCATACTGCTGCTGTGACCTGTGATTGGTGGGATCGACCATAACATCGATCCCACCAATCAGGGCTTACCTCATCACCCTGGCAACTGCTAGTGACCTGGCTGTGACCTGCCTGGATCGGAGCTGCTAGCTCCGATCCTAGGCAGGTCACAGCCAGGTCACCTGCAGGGCACAAAGCGGTCACCGCGTGACTGCTGCAGTGCCCTGTGATTGGCGCGATCGACGATTGCATCGATCGCGCCAATCAGCTCCTGCAGGCCCTGCTGGGCCTGTGCTACATTCTATCCTAGGATCGGTGCTATTAGAGCACCGATCCACGCAGGTTTCGGCCGGGCACAGTGCGGTAATACCGCGCTGTGCCGTGCGATTGGCGCGATCGATGCGATCGGTGATCGCGCCAATCCGGGGTGCTTTTGCCGGTGCCTGGCGTTGCCAGGCACCGGACCTAGGATCAAGTACATCGGTACTCGATCCTAGCCTGTGACCTCATTGTTTCAGCCGCTCCGATTGGCTGAAACAATGAGAATGGCTGTGATTGGCTGTTCAGAATTGAACAACCAATCACAGCGATCGGGAGGCCGGGGGGGCGGTCACAATGCCCTGGATGCCGACACCATCTTCCCTAAGGTAAGATGGCGTCGGAATTTTAATGCGATCACCGCGACTTAAGTCGCGGTATCGCATTAAAGGGCATGACGTACTATCCCGTCAAGGGTCAGATAGGCCCAGGTCACCTCGACGGGATAGTACGTCAAAGGTCACAGAGGGGTTAATAACAAACATATACAACCATTTATACATTTGTATAAAAACTTGAGGGGAGGGTTCTTGGAGCTAATAAATCTGGCACCTAATAGGCAAAAGCCCAAAACCAACATGGAAAAAACCCTTCTTTACCCTCAGCCGTAACCACCAGCTCGAGGGCACCGTGTAACCCGTTTACCGGGCAAACCAACCCCAAAGCTCCCGAGGTAAAATCCCCGTCCAGAGCCAGTAAACCAAAGCCAGATCAGCCCCATAAAACCAACTCCAAGAACCCCGCCCCCCGCCAACCACGAGCAGCACTGAACACCTCAGGCTCGCGAGTGCCCCACCACGGCCATGGCCCTCTCAACCCCCTCTTGAATTGCCAACAACCAGAAATCCAGACCAATATCGTTCAAACGAACGCCATCACTCCTCCAATAATTTCCAACACCAGCTTCCAACTCAAAGTGGCGAACCGCCACCCCCCCATTGCGAGAAACAAAACTCGCCACAGCCCTGTTTAACTTAACCCGGGCCCTATTGATACCCTTCATAGAGCGTACCGCCCTCCACGTTTTCCTGGGCACTATGTCGGACCACACTGTAACCATGCCTGGGAAGGATGCCCACAAACGTAAAAAATCATACCGTATATCCCGAATTAATTCTCTCACCGGTTTAGAACCCAAATCATTACCACCCAAATGTACCACCACAATATCCGGGGAACGATCCAAACTAACCGATCTGGAAAACTCGGTCAAAAACCCTCGCCACGACATGCCCCGAAAACCCAACCATCGGACCACCACCACCGCCCTCCGAAATCCCAATTGCCTACCATCTTGTCTAACATCGGCACGAATCGCCCCCCAATGCACAAAAGAATGTCCGAAAATCCACGCCAGAAGTGGGGTCCGACCTGCAAAAACACAACGATAATTAATACCCCCACAGAATTAATTCCGCACATAAGATAAATAACGATTCGACGACCACCTACCAATACGACGAATGACCTCCGGACCCAGCCCCAAACGAGCCGCCTCAGATGCTGCCCCAATTCGAAATGAATGCGTCCCAAATGACAAGGGATCCTGGCCCAAAATTGCCAACGCTTGTTTCAAAACCGCCGAAAACTGGAACCGCGATAAAAATTCACCCTGACGGTGTCGCAACAGTGGTCCAGACCTGTCTGGACCCAAACCCCAATAATCCTCCAAACACCGAAAAGGGCACATCGCCCCCCCAATCACTTTTCCTAACACCACACGTCTTCCTTTCCCAAACTGATCAGTCTTTGACCGCCGGATCCAAAAGGCAACCCCACCTGACCAAAATTCAATATCCTCCGCCAACAAACCCCCAGCCACAAACCTGCTAGGGGAAACCAACTCCCCTATTCTCAACGCCCCAAAAAAGGCCAACGAAAACGCCAATCGAAAAAGAACAGCCTCGTAGTCAGAACTACAAACTTCCCCCAATGCTACTCCCAGACGCTCCAACATCCCGAAAGATATAGGCCGTCGAGTATCACAATTTGAAAAACCCCTCCTAAAACCTTTCAATGCCTGCCGAATCAAAAAATCCTTAGTGACATCGACGGAACCCTGGAGCCTAAAACCAAAAGCAACACCAGCTACAAATTTGTTCAATTTTGACACTGACCAACCCCATTCCTCCGCCGATCCAATCAAAAGCAAAATAGCCATCACCCTGTCATAATCCGATTCAACCGAACCCAACTGTTCCAACCACCCTACCCACAAATGCCAAGACGCCTCATAACCTGACCACGTCCTTGCAGACACTGAAGACTGTATCAGCCGACCTCCTCGTCCGCAACAATCCGCCACAAATGAGAAGGGCATGTCGTTCCGGCATCTTCCGCTTCTGGAGCCAACTCCCGAAAACGTTCCCACTGTAAACAAGACAGAGCATCGGCTATGGAATTTTGAATGCCGGGAACATGCACAGCCGAAATCCATGCATTCAACTCCAAGCACCGCAAAACTAACTCCCTAACCAATTTGATTACTGGAGGAGATGATGACGACAGACTATTTATCACTGACACCACACTCGAATTGTCACAATGAAAACGTATCCGCCTGTCCTTAAAACTACTGCCCCAAATGAACACCGAAACAACAATTGGAAACAGCTCCAACAACGTCAAATTTCTTGTAAAACCCGCTTCGCTCCACCAATCAGGCCATTCCCCAACACTCCACTTTCCGGCACAATAAGCCCCGTATCCAACACTACCAGCCGCATCCGTAAAAATTTCGCAATCAAAAGCGTTCAAATCCTCCCGTTGAATCAGGGCCCTACCGTTGTAGTTTTCCAGGAAACGCCTCCACACCGCCAAATCCTCTCTGTGCTCTTTGTTCAAGCGTACAAAATGATGTGCTGAACGCACTCCGGCCGTAGCCCTAGATAATCTCCTGGAAAATATCCTGCCCATCGGCATAATGCGGCACGCAAAGTTCAACCGCCCCAACAGAGACTGAAGTTCTTTCAACGTAATCTTGCGCAACTTCTCGCACCTCAACACCTCTTGCTTTAAAGCCAACAACTTCTCCTCAGGCAAACGACACTCCATCTTCTCCGAGTCAATGAGAATGCCTAAAAAACTCAACACCGTAACAGGACCCTCTGTTTTATCACGCGCTAAGGGGACACCAAAGTGTCCTGCCACCCACTCCATCGCGGCCAACAGATTACCGCACAACAAAGAATCCGCGGGGCCCACAAACAAAAAATCGTCTAAATAATGAATAACAGACGGAACCTGAGAAACATCCCGAACAACCCACTCCAAAAAAGTACTAAAAGCTTCAAACAGCGAGCAAGAAATTGAACAACCCATAGGCAAACACCTATCCAAATAAAACCCCCCGTTCCAAAAACACCCCAACAGCGGGATACTGTCGGGGTGAACCGGAAGTAGACGGAAAGCCGACTCAACATCAGTCTTAGCCATTAGTGCACCCTTGCCATACCTCCGGACCCACTGCACCGCAGCGTCAAAGGAGGTATAAACCACAGAGCAAAGCTCTTCCGCTACCCCGTCATTAACTGACTGGCCCTTTGGATAAGACAGATGCTGAATAAGGCGAAACTTATTAGGCTCTTTCTTTGGAACAACCCCCAGCGGCGAAACAACCACCCCGTCCACAGGTAAATCGCTAAACGGACCCGCCATGCGCCCTAACTCAACTTCCTTCGCCAACTTAGCCGTAACCACATCTGCCTGAAGGTTAGCCGACCTCAAATTCTTTGTCGAAAAGGGGATAACATGAGACGGATGCGGAATCCTAAAACCTTCCGAAAAACCATCCCACAACAACGTAGCCTTTTCCCTATCCGGATACCTACTTAGATAAGGGGCCATCTTTAGAACCTTCACCGGAGTCACCCCCATGACTGCCTCCCACTGCTGGCTTGCCTCTTGCTTTTTTAAAACACTTGGCCACTCCATGTGAGGCCCCCCCACAGTGGGAACAGACATGCTTGAACTTGCATGTACCGCCGTATTTGCATTGACCGTCATTAAACTGCCAACACGTCCCTGTTTTGTCCTTAACCCCTTGTGACCCCTGAGCCCCACTTCCTTGCCCTGACTGCTGACCGCTACTCCCTCCTGCCCCATGAAAGGACTGCCCAAACCGCGTCGGAGCCATCACCTTTAACCACAAACCTATGTCTTTCTGCTCCCATTTTATCTCGGGCCTAATCGCCTTCCTTTGTCGGAACTGCTCGTCATAGCGTAACCACGCTTGGCCTCCGTACGCCCTGTATGCTTCCCCAATCGCATCAACATAGCAGAACAAACCAACACAATTCTCCGGGAACTTTTCGCCTATAACACCTGCCAAAATGAAAAAGGCCTGCTGCCAATTCACAAACGTCTGCGGTATCAATCGCCAACGCCTCTTCTCCTCCTCCTCCTTCTTGCTGTCCTCCTTCCTACCCTTATCCAAATTGAACTTCTCCAGGGGCAACAAGGAGAAAATCTCAACGTATTCATCTCTCCATATTTTCTCTTTCACCTCTTTCTTTAAATGTGCCCCCAATGGCCCCTCAAAACACACGTAAACCTCCCCCTTGGCTCTATCATCCAACTTAATCCTGTCTCCCTTATCCTTGTCGGTCTGTACCGACACCGACACCCCTGCCGCCGACACCTGCTCACTCTCCCTACCCGATCCGACTCCCACTCCTGAACCCGTACCTGAAGCCGGCAACCAAGCACCTAACGGGGGCGACCGCACACTATCCCGGCCTTCCCCCTCCAATCTCCTCAAAATCTGGGACATACCCGCCAAAAGTTCCCTGACCCCAGGGACCTCCCCGGTGCTAGGCCCCCCACTCCCTAAAGCAACCCCCCCATAACAACTATCCCCAGCCCGAGCATCACAATCCCCCCCCAGAACAGAGTTATTCTCCTACTCACTAAGCTGCGCGGGTGCTGCGTCCCCGCCAGCCGTGCGATCACCGAACTCCCGCGGGTCGCTCCTGGAACCGGAATCCTCTGCGCCGCTGTGTTGCTCCAGGCCCGCGCCCCTGGCCTCCTCGTCACCAGGGGGGACCGGAGCAGGCGAAATGGAACTCTCCCTGGACCTTCTGGGTGACCTGGACCTGGCGGCCGCCAGCCCGACTCCCGACCTATCTTCTTGCTGAGCTCTGCCACGAGCCCCAGCTGCTGCAAATGATCGCCCCCGTCATGCTGGGCCAGGCTGTGGTGTGGAGGTGCGCCTGCCCGTTAATCTTCCTCTCGTCGCGCCGCCCCTGCCGTGCCCCCGGGGGGGTTCCAACCCAGCGGTGCCCGCCGCCGCTCCGCTGGTCCTCACTTGCCCCGCCGCCGCTCCTTGTCCTCTCCTTCTTGTCGCCGGTGACGCCGCCGGCGCTGCAGACACCGCCGCTGCACGCCGTGTACCGCTCCTGCTGGGCGCCGCCATGTTGGCTCCGCGACCCGGAACTCCTACAGCCACTTCCGGTGCATCGTGTGAATCACTCTGGGCCTGCGCCACCGCTGCTCCGGTCCGACGTCCAGCGCCAGCAGCGCCGGCCCGTGGATTCCTGCCGGAGGAGGGGCCGGGGAGAGTAGGTGACCGCCGGCCCGCACCCTCCGCAGGGTCCCGAGAGGGGCTCCGTGGCCGGCGGTTGCCGCGCCGTCCCAGCTCCGGTGATAGGCGCTCCGGGGGCCGGGTCCTCCTGGATCTGGTCCCCTGGGCACCTGGACTGCCCAGCAACGACGCCAGGTGGTCCTCCAGCCAGCCTCCACGCCGCGACCTCGCCATCTCCCGCAGCTGCCCGAGGATCTCATTGACGGAGGACATCATCCACGTCTTCTCAGGTCAGAATATCAAACAGTAATGGCCCCCCTTTCCCGCACTTTCCTATAGCCCGCCCCATAACTCTAGCCACCCCCCTAGTCCTCCCCCCTCCTCTAAACCAATCACCTCCACCCGCATTCTTATTTAAAAATTGCTCCCCTGCGTTCCCTTGGCAACGCAGTCATGGGGGGCTTTTGTTAACTCCGTTCCTACAGCCCCCCCTTTGGACACATCCTGCATCTTCCTTTGTACTCAGTCCCACATCCTTCAGTACATTATGGAGTAATAACACCTTAGGCGGTACTGCAGCGCTCTCCTTGTCCAGACTCACTGTTTTTGGGGTTTCCCTCATCCGTTTCATACCGGATTTGAGAGTATCTGCCCATGCAATGATCTGCCACATCTTGAACCATCTGCGCCCTGTACTTTCCCAGACCGCTTCCTTTCTTCCACTCCAAACTGCAGTAGCTCTGCTGCTGTATACTGTCCTACTGTCCCTAGAGGACTCTGAATGACTGGGTTCTCTTTATAAACATTATGTGACTGCTGTGGTGTCCTGGGCTTAGGCTTCTTTCACACTTCCGTCTTCCAAATCTGCACAGGATCCGTCAAGACGTTGCAATTACGGATCCTGTGCAGATTGTGGAAAACGTCTGCACTGTGCCCGTCTTTCTAACGGACCCGTCGAGCCTATGTGCACCTGTTGTGTATGCGTCTTCGCAGCGGTGTTCCGCTGCGAAAACGCATACACAACACAAACCAGGTTAAAAAAAATAAAAAATTGCAGTATTCTCACCTACCGGCGTCCTACGCAGCGATGCTCCTGGCAGCTAGCGTTCCTAGTAATACATTGCGAAATCTCGCGAGAAGTCGCTGTCTCGCGAGACCGCGACTTCTCATGAGATTTCGCAATGTATTACTAGGAAGTAACGCTACCTGCCAGGAGCATCGGTGATGCTGCTCGGGAATGCCGGTAGGTGAGAGTATTGCGATTTTTTATTTTTTAAATTATTTTTAACATTATATCTTGTTACTAATGATGCCGCATAGGCAGCATCAATAGTAAAAAGAGAAAGAGAGCGAGCGAGAGAGAATTTCCCTGACGGGAAATTCTTCCACGCATGCTCAGTTTGAAAAGACTGGACCAGTTGCTGGATTCCTGCTTTTCACAGGCAGCGACGCAACCTGCGCCCATAGGCTTCCATTGTAGCCAGTGACGTGCAGCGCAGGATGTGTCGCTGACCGATTTTCCAACGTGCAGAAAAAACGTTCCTCTGAACGTTTTCTCTGCCCGACAGACCGTTTTTTTACGCAGGATCCAGTGCACGACAGATGAAACGGATGGCCATCCGTCACAATCCTTCACTAATACAAGTCTATGAGAAAATGCAGGATCCTGCATTCTCAAAAATCAACGGATTGTGACGGGAGCTGAAAGACGGAAATGTGAAAGAGGCCTTAGTGCCCATATGGACGCTTCAGGCGCCTTGGCCCTTCTGTCTACATAAGGGAAAGTCCTAGCTTATCACACAGCAGCCCCTCCTACAATTAACCATTTACTTACACTATGAATACTATAGTGCCCGATCTAGTGGCCATAATTAGACACTACACTTTCCTTATTCTATACATAGCAACAATACAACAGTATAACATATATATATATATATATATATATCCATAAATGAAAGGAAACGAGGGCACTCACCAGTCTTCAAAATTCAAGCTTTTATTGGCAATGCATCCAGATAAAATTCATGGCCAGGAACGACGGAGCCGAAGCTCGTGTGAGCAGGGGAGAACGGGGATGACGGCCGTTTCGCGCTGTGCTTGCGCTTCTACGGGTCGTAGAAGCGCAAGCACAGCGCGAAACGGCCGTCATCCCCGTTCTCCCCTGCTCACACGAGCTTCGGCTCCATCGTTCCCGGCCATGAATTTTATCTGGATGTATTGCCAATAAAAGCTTGAATTTTGAAGACTGGTGAGTGCCCTCGTTTCCTTTCATTTATGGATTACACAGATGGTCACTTATTTCGGAGGAGCACCCGAAGTCAAGCATTGTAAGGCTGTATTAACCACTGCTGAGCACCCGTGTAGAGGGTAGCGGTCTGGAGACGACCCTAACGAAATAGACTGTGCCGCCCGTTTTATGCTATTATTGCGATATATATATATATATATATATATATATATATACACTGCTCAAAAAAATAAAGGGAGCACTTAAACAACAGAATATAACTCCAAGTAAATCAAACTTCTGTGAAATGAAACTGTCCACTTAGGAAGCAACACTGTTCGACAATCAATTTCACATGCTGTTGTGCAATGAAATAGACAACAGATGGAAATTGTTGAGAATGTAAGTCCGCAAGGACAGGGTCCTCTCCCCTCTGTACCAGTATGTCATTGTAAATTTGTTTACTGTAAACGATATCTATAACTCTGTATGTAACCCCTTTCTAATGTACAGCACCATGGAATTAGTGGTGCTATATAATTTCATAATAATAATAATAATAATAATAATAAATTGGCAATTATTAAGACACCCTCAATAAAGGAGATGTTCTGCAGGTGGGGACCACAGACCACATCTCAGTACCAATGCTTTCTGGCTGATGTTTTGGTCACTTTTGAATGTTGGTTGTGCTTTCACACTCGTGGTAGCATGAGACGGTCTCTACAGCCCACACAAGTGGCTCAGGTAGTGCAGCTCTTCCAGGATGGCACATCAATGCGAGCTGTTGCAAGAAGGTTTTCTGTGTCTATCAGCGTAGTATCCAGAGGCTGGAGGCACTACCAGGAGACAGGACAGTACACCAGGAGACGTGGAGGGGGCGGTAGGAGGGCAACAACCCAGAAGCAGGACCGCTACCTCCGCCTTTGTGCAAGGAGGAACAGGAGGAGCACTGCCAGAGCCCTGCAAAATAACCTCCAGCAGGTCACAAATGTGCATATGTCTGCACAAATGGTTAGAAACCAACTCCCTGAGGATGGTCTGAGTGCCCGACATTCACCGAAGGGGGTTGTGCTCACAACCCAACACCGTGCAGGACGCTTGGCATTTGCCACAGAACACCAAGATTGGCAAATTCGCCACTGGCGCCCTGTGCTCTTCACAGATGAAAGCAGGTTCACACTGAGCACATGTGACAGACGTGACAGAGTCTGGAGATGCCATGGAGAGGGATCTGCTGCCTGCAACATCCTTCAGCATGACCGGTTTGGCAGTGGGTCAGTAATGGTGTGGGGTGGCATTTCTTTGGAGGGCTGCACAGCCCTCCATGTGCTCGCCAGAGGTAGCCTGACTGCCATTAGGTACCGAGATGAGATCCTCAGACCCCTTGTGTGACCATATGCTGGTGCGGTTGGCCCTGGTTCCTCCTAATGCAGGACAATGCCAGACCTCATGTGGCTGGAATGTGTCAGCAGTTCGTACATGATGAAGGCATTGAAGCTATTGACTGGCCAGCCTGTTCCCCAGACCTGAATCCGATTGAGCACATCTGGGACATCATGTCTCGCTCCATCCACCAACATCACGCTGCACCACAGACTGTCCAGGAGTTGGTGGAGCGGATGCTTTAGTCCAGATCTGGGAGGAGATCCCTCAAGAGACCATCCGTCGCCTCATCAGGAGCATGCCCAGGTGTTGTAGGGAGGTCATACAGGCACGTGGAGGCCACACACAGTACTGAGCATCTTTTCCTTGTCATAAGTCATTTCCACTGAAGTTGGATCAGCTTGTAATTTGATTTTACACTTTGATTTTGAGTATCATTCCAAATCCAGACCTCCATGGGATAATCATTTTGATTTACATTGATAATTGTTATGTTTTATTGTTATGAACACATTCCACTATGTAATGAATACAAATTTGCAACTGAAATATTTCATTCAGAGATATCTAGGATGTGGTATTTTAGTTTTCACTTTATTTTTTTGAGCAGTGTATAACAGTGGTAATACACTAAATCGTGTAGCAGTACCAAATATATGTTAATAAATATACAAACATTAATAACATACGGCACCGGGACTAGAGAGAAAGGCAAAGGTATAAACATAACATATCATCATATCATACCCCCTATAGCTGTGTTATTACAAGAGTGTATGTTTTACTTGCTGGCATTTCAGAGAAAACATACTTTGAAAAGCCAGAACCATGTGTCTCACCTAACTAGCCCAAGGTAATTCATCGGCAATTTTCCTTGCCCTGCTCACCTTGACCGACAGGTCTCTCCCTAGAAATACAAATACAGAGAAATTAGTCGATCTATGGGAGCGGGGAAGGAGAAGTTGCTGATCTGACTCCGTCATCTCAGGGACAGGGTCCCCAGCTGACTTTTCAAAGTACCGTATGTTTTCTCTGAAACGCTGCAGCAATTTAGAGCAAAATATAGTCAACTGCAATGATGCTGCTAAATGATAATCAGAGACTGAGTTCACTGATTATTGCTGCCCCTAGTTCTAGAAGAATAAATCAGATGACAATTTCCCTTTAAATGGGATGTCCAGGAAAACTAACCTCACCCAAGCCAATCTCATTCCAAAACTTACCAGTTCTGTATGGGCCTTCTTGACACAGGAAACGCTGGTAAATGTCCACTCAGCCAACTCCTGGTCATAGAAGAGACCCGACTCAGCCAGTGATGGACATAGCTGCATTTATTTTATGGAATTAAAGGGAACCTGTCAGCAGGATTGTGCACAGTAACCCACAGACACTGTCAGCTCAGCGCCATTGTACTGATTAAAGTGATACCTGGGGTGCTGAAATCCGTCTTGTGGTTGTTGTTTAATCTTTATTTGCAGTTTTCAGTTAATGATATTCTCGTGCTCCAGGGCGGCCTGTGGGTGAGGCTTTATGTGGTGCTCTGATTAAGTATTCATACTGATGGCTTATGACAGGTCACTGATCCCTCACTGACCTGCCCCCTAGTTTACATGCTGTATATTTTATTATTTGAATTTAAAAAAAAAACTTACATTCATTATGCAGTGCTGTAGCATGTTCGGACCTATAATATCCATATATTCATTTTATTTAGTGATGTGAATTTGCTGAGAAAAAAAAAAAAATGTTCCTCAAAATGGCTCCGGCCGTGCCTGCGCAGTAACATAATTTGGAATGCGATAGATGCTACGGAGCAGGCGCCACCACCGGAGCCATTTTGTTAGATGAAAAACAAATTTGTCTTCAACAAGATGGTGCCGGCGGCGCCTGCGCAGTAGCATTTATCAGATCGCGGCCGGCGCCATCTTGGTGGAGACAAAAAAAATTGTCCGAGAAATTACAAACTTTACAGTATGCAGATATGCATGATTTTATCTGCAATTCGAATTCCAAAAGATCCGCTCATCTCTAGTCTCTCTCTAGCGCCTGCCCTGTTGTGCAATAAATAGAAATCCATTGATTCTAATGGGCACGGCTTAATGCTTCTTTACCCCTGTGGGGGCACTGCAGGGAAATTGAACACTTCCTGATATTCCTACAGATTATAACTAATAACATTATTGAACATTTTATTGTTAGGGGAACCTTCTATAAATTAGGGAGTGTCCCGACCCGAGCGTGACAAATACGGTACATATAAATACATGAAGTTGTCACACTTGGGTCCGCACAGCTGCGGCCAGTCCGTGCACTGCGATCCGATCTCGGTCTGGTTTATACGGCCGCCTGATTGCGCCCTTTATGGAACACATTTATAACTCTTGTCTTGGGCAGAGTTTCCCTATATCAATCTATCATTACTTTTCCCGTCCAAAGAAATGTAAAATCTGATACCAAGCCATCAAATCCTTACTAAAAATCTGAAGCCATGCTTCTTTTTTTGGGTTTGTCATTTTATTTTATTTTTTTGTACCTAATTGCACCTGAGCCACGGAGTCAAAAATGCAATTTACTTGTAATTCAAATATAAATGTCAAAAGCAATGGAGGCTGTAAGCGGGAGCATTATTCCTGATTGCGTCTAGGAAAATATCGTAGGCAGCCGCTGAATTTATTACATCTATTTCAGCGCTGATATTTCTCCACATTTTCTCTCATTATCCAGCACAAGGCTCAAGATGAAAACACAGATTTCTTCTCCTTACCATTTTATCAGCATCGCTGGAAGACCATTTCCCTCTGAACCCTGATATTTGATGTATTCCATCCCTGTGTTATATGAATGATACAACTCTGATTACAGCAAAGTTCCTGAGATCTGAGCATAGATTCCATTTATGATGAGACGTTAATATGTAGATGCTGCTGCACACTGGGCCATATTTCCAAACACAAGCACAGCAAAGCAATTACCGGAAAGAATCTGTGACATTTCCAAAGGAGAGAAAATAACTTTTACATTTCATAGTTAGAAATATAAAACTTAGGTTACAGGATGTTAGCTGTTTATTATTATAATGCAATAGAAGAGTTTGTATGGTATATATATTTTCTTTATTTTATATTATCCTGCTAAAAGATGAAATAATGTGTTCTCCCCTGTGGTCACTTTTTATTAGAAACTTCTTCACCTGATTTTCACGGACTCATAGACTTGTATGCTACTTTTGATTTGTAACATGTCTTCATGTTTTTTTGTGGACCATTCCGCAAAAAGCAAACAAACATTGTACATCATATAGGAGACACTGAGATTGATGCATGCACCTCATATAGGAGACACTGAGATTGCTGTATACACATCACATAGGAGACACTGAGATTGCTATATTTATCACATAGGAGACACTGAGACTGCTGTATACAAATCAAATAGGATACACTGAAGCTGCTCTATACACATCACTTAGGAGACACTGAGATTGCTGTATACCGTGTTCCAAATTATTATGCAAATTATATTTTTCTCGGATTTTCCTAAATGGTCGGTGCAAATGACAGTCAGTCTAATAAAAGTCATCACCCGTTAGATTATACATCGAATTTTAGTGAATAAACCTCCCAATGATAACAGTATAATCTCCAAAATGAATAAAAACTCAAAATGAACTGTTCCATTATTAGGCACAGTAGAATTTCTAAACATTTGATATGTTTTAAAGAACTGAAAATGCTCATTTGTGGAATTTGCAGCATTAGGAGTTCACATTCACTGAACAAAAAAGCTATTTAACAAAACATCCTAACAGGCCAAGTTACATGTTAACATAGGACCCTTCTTTGATATCACCTTCACAATTCTTGCATCCATTGAACTTCTGAGTTTTTGGAGAGTTTCTGCTTGTAATTCTTTGCATGAAGTCAGAATAGCCCCCCAGAGCTCCTGTTTTGATGTGAACTGCCTTCCACCCTCATAGATCTTTTGCTTGATGATACTCCAAAGGTTCTCTATAGGGTTGAGGTCAGGGGAAGATGGTGGCCACACCATGAGTTTATCTCCCTTTATGCCCATAGCAGCCAATGACTCAGAGGTATTCTTTGCAGTATGAGATTGTGCATTGTCAGCATGAAGATGATTTTGCTCCTGAAGGCACGTTTCTGCTTTTTAGACCATGGAAGAAAGTTGTCAGTCAGAAACTCTATACACTTTGCAGAGGTCATTTTCACACCTTCAGGAACCTTAAAGGGCCCTACCAGCAGTTTCCCAATGATTCCGGCCCAAATCATGACTCCTTCACCTCCTTGCTGACGTCACAGCTTTGTTGGGACATGGTGGCCATCCACCAACCATTCGCTACTCAATCCATCTGGACCATCCAGGGTTGATCGACACTCATCCGTAAACAAGACTGTTTGGAAATTAGTCTTCATGTATGTCTGGGTACACTGCAACTGTTTCTGCTTGTGAACACTGTTTAGGGGTGGCCGAATAGTAGGTTTATGCACCACAGCAAGCCTTTGAAGGATCCTACACCTTGACGTTCGAGGGACTTCAAAGGCACCAGCAGCTTCAAATAACTGTTTATTGCTTTGTAAATATTTTGGCAGCTGCTCTCTTAATCCAATGAATTTGTCTGGCAGAAACTTTCCTCATTATGCCTTTATCTGCATGAACTCTGTCTGTGCTCTGTTTCAGTCACAAATCTCTTCACAGTATGATGATCACTCTTAAGTTTTCATACTTTGTCCAAGGCATTGCACTGTTTAACGCTTTTCAGCAGCAGAGAGATCCTTTTTAGTTCCCATATTGCTTGAAACCTGTGGCCTGCTTAGTAATGTGAAACATCATTTTTAAGTAGTTTTCCTTTAATTAGAATCACCTGGAAAACTAATTATCCCATGTGTTTAAGATTGATTTCAGTGATCCATTGAGCCCTGAGACACAATACCATCCACGAGTTTATTTGAAAAATAAAACAATTAAATCTTTATGACACTTAAATCCAATTTGCATAATAATTTGCAACACAGTGTATACATATCACACAAGCAAATCACTTTTACGCAATTCCTGGGTAATATGTCATATAATGCAGAAGAGGAAGGAAATATATTTGGGGCAGTCATTTAATAGGATTAAAACCAAATTTCCACTGAATCAGATGCGATTTCACTATTATCAGACAGTCCTTGCAGTCCGGGCCTTTTGCATTCTCCCTCCGAGTTATTTTGCCATTTGCTTCTGCCCCAGAAATTTGAATAAACCACAGTTAAATTTTTCTTTGCTCCATCATTTTCATTTGCTCTGATAATCAATCCCCCATATCATTACATAAAGGCTGAAACGGGTTTTTGAGCCGGAATCGAATCATCTTCTATAACATAATAAATAGAAGATTCTGCCGCAATTAACAGGAAAGCTATTTCAAGGTTAATTGATAATACAGTGTAATTTTCCAGAGAATGAACAATAGAATTGATTTATGACTTCAGCAATAAATGAATGTCTGCATTATGTATTTTGTTCATTATGTATGACAGGATAGCCACTAAAATTGCAACCTTTGTCAGAAAGACATCCACCCGTGGGACGCTTGTATAAGATGAAAAATGAAAAACTTCGTTGTCTGTGAGAAAACAGCAGATAAAACATTTAAAGAAGATTCACTCCCCAACATATGAAAGAGTTATTCAATCCACCCACCTTAAAAAAAAAACGTATCCCCTCCACTCTACTCATTGTCTTTGAGAATAGTAATCGTAGCATAAATACAATTGGGAGCAAGTAGCCGCTGACAAAATATCCCCGCACCGTGGCCACCCAAATTCAACCCATCAGAAATTTGACCAGTGTGAGGCAGTGACTCGTGTCACAGGTAGGGGTTGTGCATGAAGACGTATGAAGTCCATAGGTGTGCATGGCAGTCACGGATTTCCGATCCTGGTTTTCCATGTGGCTGAAAGCCACAGGTTTGTTTGTTAAAAACCCTGCAGTAAGGGGTATGGGTGTGTCAGGTGTCAGTGAAAGGTCAGTGTCAGTCTGGTGTGTGCTGTTGTGCAGAACAGAAGCCTGCAGAGCGCTGGCTGTGTGTGAAGCAGCACAGGCCAGCGAAACCAGCAGGTATGGCAGCTGAATAGCCTGACACCCGCAGCGTATACAGCAATGCAAGTCCTCCATGGTAACTGGTCTTGGATGTGGACTGTCCTGTGCCTGGAGGTGCTAGAGGTGGATGTCCAGTGCCCGAAAGAGTCAGATGTGGACAGTCCTGTTACTGGAGGTGTACCAGAGGTGGATGTCCTATGCCCGAAAGAGGACTGGCATGTGTAACGATTGCAAACAGGTGGATATGGTGCCCGGCTGCTATCCGGAGGGTATCCTGGGCTGTGTACGGCTGTGTGAGTAAAGAGTCTGTGATACAGCGGTGCAGGACACCCACAGGAAGTAGTCAGAGGAGGACTGACGTGTGGAGTGTCTGCAACATGTGAAGCTGTGTTTGGAGACTGTAATATTGTGTGCTGTCGCCCCACGGATACAGGCCAAGGAGAGGTCCGGCTTGTTTAGGGACTGCAATCTAAAAGCCATATGATGTGTAGTGCTATGAAACGGGCACTGAGATGAAATGCAACTGTGTCCATTGAACTTTGATGACGTGTACTATAAAATGCTATGCACCTTTATGTGTGAAGTAACACATTAAAGAGACTTTTGTGCTTGAACCTTGTGGGTCACTGCCTCTTCACTGTGTACGGTGCTACCGCAGCATTACACCAGGTATAGGGAACAAGAGGGTGGTAAAGAGGTATATATTAAGTTAGTCATTACCCATCATTGTGCGTTATGTATGCCCAGAGACTCGGTTCTCAACGTACGTTTCGGTAAACTTCCTTCTCTTCTCAAGTTTTAATACAGTGATGTAGAAAATTGAGAAAAAATAAAAAAATATATTATTTAACAGAAAAAGCTTATTCTAGAAATAATTAATTTTCTATGACAATCCTTTCACTCATCAAATCCAAATCAGGTCCCTTAATTATTGAGACCTTAGACTGCAAAATTATTTAGACCCCAGATTAGACCCAATTCCAAACTGTATTCACAGACTAGACCAGATCTTTATATATTGTGACATGAAAAATAATTTGGGAGTATTATTCTATGCAGTATTGCACAGGTATTCTTCCCTTACCAAAGCCCCCTGCAGTTCCCCCAGTACTTCTCTTCCCTTTTTTCTTACACTAATAGGTTAATAGTCAGCGGACCCCTCTATTATAATAGGCGGAGGTCTGATTTTTTTATATATAATGCTGAGCAGAGATGAATTCCCCTCCGTACAATTAATTATCAGTGAATTACGCAGAGGATAGAATCCCATATTTGCCCTTTAACAAAATATCTACAAATTAAAAGCTCCATTTGAACTCGCCAGGACTCATCCGCGCCCTGGAAAAAGCACGGATGACTATTTTTAGATAACTCGGATATTTCCTTTTTAGTAAAAGTGAGAAAATCTCACCTTGTGACCCAGGAAGACAGCGAGCATACCGGCTGGTGCTCGAAAAACATCCGCCGCCGATAGAATAGCCATTGACAGCCCTGACCTGCAGCATTATTATGTGACCCACCGTACGATTTATCTGCAGATCCAATAATACTTTTCAACTTGCTTATCTTTCCGTGAGTTTAAGGTTACGGTTTTAATTGAGGTCATTTTTTAAGTATCAATCCAAAGTATCGTTCAGAGGATTTCTTAAGTGCTCGGTGCCACGAAGGCTTTACCTTAGGGTTTAATGAACGTGTTTGCGAAGGATGGCAATTAACGTAAATTGCAATTAATCCATTACTTTCGTGCAGTTGTCTTAGTGACGTGAGATTCGGCCACCAATGGGGTATCCAGTCTGGCGACACCTTTTCTGCTCATTAAATCGACCTTTTCCTTCAGATGACTGATGACCGCCACCGTTCTGTTCTATTTCGAAAAGTAAAAAAAAAGAGAAAAAAGTGACTTTGCACAGTCTTTCCGTCATTTTGTTGAAAATCAAGCACATATGGGGAACATATCTTGAAACATGATATTTTCTGAGAGAATTAAAACTGCAACAGCCGGCACTGAAGTAAATAAAAGGCATCTTGTTAGTCTGACCTAGATTCCGAAATCAAAACTCCGATTGTGAAGGCAGCATTGTGAAATGACATGAAAGACGTTCTATAAAAACTGGTGCAAAGCAAAACTGGAACAGTTTGCACTTACAATAAAATTATTGCAAGTACTAGTATTTATAACAATTATCTGTATATGGAGCGCACAACACAGCAGCAGACAGACTGTAGACGAAGCAAACTTGACCCTAGTTGGGCCATTCCCGATAACCATAATGAGTCTGATCTGTTTCATCCACTATACATACAATAGTAAAATGGATCTGTCACCAGATTTTGCAATAAAAACTGCAAAAATAATGAAATAAAATTCATTTTGATCATAAAATGAACATGCTATGACTCTAGCTATAGAGTGAGAGAACTCATCAGCCCAAGTGCATTTGGTCTTCAGTCTGAATGACAGCGACAGCTTGAACTGAGCGGTGTGAGATTTCAGCAGGGAGGAGGGACACTGAGGAGCTGTCAATCAGTTGGAGATCGGAATGCACTTTAAAAGTTATACATGTGGCTGTGAAATATTGGCCTAGAGTGCCATTGGGAATAGATTAATGGTAGATTAAAAAACTTTGATAGAAATATATATAGAGCGGCTTGCAAAAGTTTTCCCCCCTTGGCATTTTTTGTGTTTTCGTGTTTTGTTACCTCATAACCTGGACTTTTACTGGGTTTTTTTTGAGGGCTTGTGTTACTTCATGTAAAGAACATGCCTACAACTTTGAACATTTGGTTTTCTATTCTAAGCAAACAACAAATCTATATATATAATTGTCTAAGGGTTTTTCTGTCTGTCTGTCTGTCCTGGAAATCCCGCGTCTCTGACTGGTCGAGGTCGCCTGGGCCTCGACCAATCAGCGACGGGCACAGTATCGACGTAGATGTCATAATGGTTGCCATGGCGACGATGATGTCATAAAGGTTGCCTCGACCAATCAGCGACGGGCACAGTCTGCCGCGAATTCTGGAATCATCATTGTCCATATACTACGGGGACATGCATATCCTAGAATACCCGATGCGTTAGAATCGGGCCACAATCTAGTAGGACATAATCACTGTCCTTCAGTGTGCATAACTATTCACTCCCCTACAGTTAGTACTTTGTAAAGTCTACTATTGCGGCAATTACAGATGCAAGTCGCTTTGGATAAGTCTCTGTGAGCTTTCCACATCTTGCCACTGGGAATTTTGGCCATTCCTCAATGCAAAACTGCTCCAGCTCCTTCAAGTTAGATGATTTCCTCTGGTGAACAGCAATCTTCAAGTCTGTGACCACAGATTCTCAATTGGATTAAGGTATGGGCTTTGACGAGGCCACTCCAAACCATTTACACGTTTCCCTTTAAACCACTTGAGTGTTGCTTTAGCATTATGCTTTGGATCATTGTCTTGTTGGAAGGTGAAGCTTCATCCTAGTCTCAAATCACTGACATACTGAAACAGGTTTTGCACAAGAATTTCCTTGTATTTTGCGCCATCCACGTTTCCCTCAACTCGGACCATTTTCTCTATCCCTGCTGTTGAAAAGCATCCCCACAGCATGATACTGCCATCGCCATGTTTCACTGTGAGGATGGTGTGCGGTGCCCCAGGGTCCTGGTTGTCACAGTGGTATTGCTTTCCTCTCGGGGAGAGTGATGCTACGTTTGGAGGCAAAGAAGGATAACTGCATCCAGGTATCACACACATGCAGCACATTTCACACTCCAGACCACCAGGGGGAGCTTCTGCTCCTATTTATTAGGTCACTCCCCATATATATAACTGGTAGTCTGTAGGGAAAGTTAGAAGGTTCCAGACAGTAGTCTGAGGTGGACAGAGGGTCCAAGGAGCTGTGCATGCCCTCAGAGCTGCAGCTCCCAGAAAGAGACATTCAGAAGGCAGAACTGTATTGCAGTGAGCGTGAAGGAAGTCAGAGCAAAGGAGTGGATGCCAGAAGGGGACCAGCCCTACACAGGCTGCCTCCTTCTGAGGCGCAGAAGCCCGGTAGCCAGAACACCGAGGGAGTAAGGACCTTTATGCTTTGCTCCAGAGACCGGCAGGACAGCTAATTGCAGGTTACCTGTCCGCACCTATACCCAGGAGGCACGGTGGCATCCCTTAGAGGCCGGGGCATGCTAGAGTCCCTATAAACAGCCTCAAGCCACCAGTCATACGTGTTTGTCCTATCCTAAATGAGGGACAGAAAGAGAGACACCACATCTGTGAGACGCTTATGTGAAGCCATAGGCAGTAAGGGACTACACCACTACAGCGCAAGGGAAGGCTATTGATTTCCACCTGGACAAGGGGACTCTGGACTTGCCTCCAAACCAGCTCGACTCTGCCTGCCCTGTGATCTGGTGCCCTTGACTGTGGATGCTGAAGTCTTCAGTAAAGGTAAAGAGACTGCAACCTTGTGTCCTCGTTCTTCTCTGTGCCTCTCACCATCCACCATCTACACACCAGGAAGCCCTGGGGATATACTTCACCAGTGGGAAGGTATACCATCTAGCTGCCATAACATCACCCCAGCGGACCCCTTAAAGCAGCATCAGTCACCCTGACCGAACACCACAGGTGGTGTCACAAACACAAACTTTATCCTTTAAAAGACCTTTCCCTTTTACACGGACGTCCCAGGGCCACAGACCGGGTCAGCCACCGTGACATCCCCCTGAGAACCGCAGGACCTGGTACCGAGTACCCCACGTCCCCATGGGGGCGATCCAGGTGTTCTTGGCATGATAAGTTGTATTGCTTTAGCGCCAGACATACTATTTAACTTGGTACCCCACATGCTCAATTTTTGCCTCATCTGACCAGAGCACCTTCCTCCATACATTTGTTGAGTCTCCCACGTGTCTTTTGGCAAACTCAAAATGAGCATTTCAATTTTTGTGTGTAAGTAAAGGCTTTTTTCTTCCCTCTGTTACATAAAGGCTTTGGGCAGAGGGGGAGGGTATGTAAGATGGCCACTGAAGACGTCCTTGAGGGGAGGTATGTGTCATCGCGGCAATTAGCTGCAGTGATGTGAGCTCGGAAGTATGCTCCAGCATGTATAGTGCTGAGAGAGTTGTTTGTGCCGCTCCGGGGCCGGGTTTTACGACTGGTCATAAGAGATGGGTGGGAATGACTGCTCACATATCCCCACCCCAGGGGCGTTGTTTGGCTAACAAAATGGAGGCAAATTGAATAATTTAGGGTCTGTGGCTGGAGGTGTGGAGACTAGGGTTGAGCGAAACGGGTCGATCATTTTCAAAAGTCGCCGACTTTTGGCTAAGTCGGCGTCTCATGACACCCGATCCGACCCCTGTGCTTGTCGGCCATGCGGTACGCGACTTTCGCGCCAAAGTCGCGTTTCAATGACGCGAAAAGCGCCATTTCTCAGCCAATGAAGGTGAACGCAGAGTGTGGGCAGCGTGATGACATAGATCCTGGTCCCCACCATCTTAGAGAAGGGCATTGCAGTGATTGGCTTGCTGTCTGCGGCGTCACAGGGGCTATAAAGGGGCGTTCCCGCCGACCGCCATCTTACTGCTGCTGATCTGAGCTTAGGGAGAGGTTGCTGCCGCTTCGTCAGAAGCAGGGAGAGCGTTAGGCAGGATCCACTAACCACCAAACCGCTTGTGCTGTAGCGATTTCCACTGTCCAACACCACCTTCGGTGTGCAGGAACAGTGGAAGCTATTTTTTTTTTTTTTCCTCAGCGCTGTAGCTCATTGGGCTGCCCTAGAAGGCTCCGTGATAGCTGTATTGCTGTGTGTACGCCACTGTGGAAACCAACTGCTTTTTTCAAAGCACATATCCTCTTGTTCCTTTCTGCACAGCTATCTTTTTTGTTTGTCCACACTTTTTATTTAATTTGTGCATCAGTCCACTCCTATTGCTGCCTGCCATACCTGGCTTAGATTACTGCAGGGAGATAGTAATTGTAGGACAGTCCCTGTTTTTTTTTTTGTTTTTGTTTTTTTTTGTGGGAGATTAAGATTGGCATTTCTGCTACAGTGCCATCCCTGTGTGTGCCATCTCTCACTGAGTGGGCCATAGAAAGCCTATTTATTTTTTCCGTGATTTGTGTTCTAAATTCTACCTCAACACAAAAACACTACATCAATCAGTGGTAGAAAAATATTGGCCTCAGTCAGGGCTTGTGTGCCACTGCTGTGTGTGCTATCTCTTATTCAGTGGGCTATAGAAAGCCTATTTATTTATTTATTTATTTTTTTTCTTATTATTTGGTTTCTAAAGTCTCCCTGAAAAAAAAAAAAATAAATAAAAAAACAGTGGGAGAGTAATATTGCCCTTTCAGCTTGTGTGCCAGTCTTGACTCCTGGGTGTGCCACCTCTCTCTCTCATTCAGTGGGCCATAGAAAGCCTTTTTTTTTTTTTTTTTTTTTAAATATTATTGGGTTTCTAAAGTCTCCCTTAAAAAACAAAAAATACATAAAAAAACAGTGGGAGAGTAATATTGCCCTTTCAGCTTGTGTGCCAGTCTTGACTCCTGGGTGTGCCACCTCTCTCTCATTCAGTGGGCCATAGAAAGGCTATTTATTTTTTTGGTTTTTTTAATATTATTTGGTTTCTAAAGTCTCCCTGAAAATAAAAAAAAAACTTAAAAAAACAGTGGGAGAGTAATATTGCCCTTTCAGCTTGTGCGCCAGTCTTGACTCCTGGGTGTGCCACCTCTCTCTCTCTAATTGTGGGCCATAGAAAGGCTATTTATTTTTTTAGTTTTTTTAATATTATTTGGTTTCTAAAGTCTCCCTGAAAATAAAAAAAAAAAAACTTAAAAAAACAGTGGGAGAGTAATATTGCCCTTTCAGCTTGTGCGCCAGTCTTGACTCCTGGGTGTGCCACCTCTCTCTCTCTAATTGTGGGCCATAGAAAGCCTTTTTTTTTTTGTTTTTTTAAATATTATTGGGTTTCTAAAGTCTCCCTTAAAAAACAAAAAATAAATAAAAAAACAGTGGGAGAGTAATATTGCCCTTTCAGCTTGTGTGCCAGTCTTGACTCCTGGGTGTGCCACCTCTCTCTCTCTAATTGTGGGCCATAGAAAGGCTATTTATTTTTTTGGTTTTTTTAATATTATTTGGTTTCTAAAGTCTCCCTGAAAAAAAAAAAAAACTTAAAAAAACAGTGGGAGAGTAATATTGCCCTTTCAGCTTGTGCGCCAGTCTTGACTCCTGGGTGTGCCACCTCTCTCTCTCTAATTGTGGGCCATAGAAAGCCTTTTTTTTTGTTTTTTTAAATATTATTGGGTTTCTAAAGTCTCCCTGAAAAAAAAATAAATAAATAAAAAAACAGTGGGAGAGTAATATTGCCCTTTCAGCTTGTGTGCCAGTCTTGACTCCTGGGTGTGCCACCTCTCTCTCTCATTCAGTGGGCCATAGAAAGCCTTTTTTTTTTTTTTTTTTAAATATTATTGGGTTTCTAAAGTCTCCCTTAAAAAACAAAAAATACATAAAAAAACAGTGGGAGAGTAATATTGCCCTTTCAGCTTGTGTGCCAGTCTTGACTCCTGGGTGTGCCACCTCTCTCTCTCTAATTGTGGGCCATAGAAAGGCTATTTATTTTTTTGGTTTTTTTAATATTATTTGGTTTCTAAAGTCTCCCTGAAAAAAAAAAAAAACTTAAAAAAACAGTGGGAGAGTAATATTGCCCTTTCAGCTTGTGTGCCAGTCTTGACTCCTGGGTGTGCCACCTCTCTCTCTCTAATTGTGGGCCATAGAAAGCCTTTTTTTTTTTTTTTTTTTAAATATTATTGGGTTTCTAAAGTCTCCCTTAAAAAACAAAAAATACATAAAAAAACAGTGGGAGAGTAATATTGCCCTTTCAGCTTGTGTGCCAGTCTTGACTCCTGGGTGTGCCACCTCTCTCTCTCATTCAGTGGGCCATAGAAAGGCTATTTATTTTTTTGGTTTTTTTAATATTATTTGGTTTCTAAAGTCTCCCTGAAAATAAAAAAAAAACTTAAAAAAACAGTGGGAGAGTAATATTGCCCTTTCAGCTTGTGCGCCAGTCTTGACTCCTGGGTGTGCCACCTCTCTCTCTCTAATTGTGGGCCATAGAAAGCCTTTTTTTTTTTTTTTTTTTTAAATATTATTGGGTTTCTAAAGTCTCCCTTAAAAAACAAAAAATACATAAAAAAACAGTGGGAGAGTAATATTGCCCTTTCAGCTTGTGTGCCAGTCTTGACTCCTGGGTGTGCCACCTCTCTCTCTCTAATTGTGGGCCATAGAAAGGCTATTTATTTTTTTGGTTTTTTTAATATTATTTGGTTTCTAAAGTCTCCCTGAAAAAAAAAAAAAAAAACTTAAAAAAACAGTGGGAGAGTAATATTGCCCTTTCAGCTTGTGCGCCAGTCTTGACTCCTGGGTGTGCCACCTCTCTCTCTCTAATTGTGGGCCATAGAAAGGCTATTTATTTTTTTGGTTTTTTTAATATTATTTGGTTTCTAAAGTCTCCCTGAAAAAAAAAAAAAAAAACTTAAAAAAACAGTGGGAGAGTAATATTGCCCTTTCAGCTTGTGTGCCAGTCTTGACTCCTGGGTGTGCCACCTCTCTCTCTCTCATTCAGTGGGCCATAGAAAGGCTATTTATTTTTTTGGTTTTTTTAATATTATTTGGTTTCTAAAGTCTCCCTGAAAAAAAAAAAAAACTTAAAAAAACAGTGGGAGAGTAATATTGCCCTTTCAGCTTGTGTGCCAGTCTTGACTCCTGGGTGTGCCACCTCTCTCTCTCTAATTGTGGGCCATAGAAAGCCTTTTTTTTTTTTTTTTTTAAATATTATTGGGTTTCTAAAGTCTCCCTTAAAAAACAAAAAATAAATAAAAAAACAGTGGGAGAGTAATATTGCCCTTTCAGCTTGTGTGCCAGTCTTGACTCCTGGGTGTGCCACCTCTCTCTCTCTAATTGTGGGCCATAGAAAGGCTATTTATTTTTTTGGTTTTTTTAATATTATTTGGTTTCTAAAGTCTCCCTGAAAAAAAAAAAAAACTTAAAAAAACAGTGGGAGAGTAATATTGCCCTTTCAGCTTGTGCGCCAGTCTTGACTCCTGGGTGTGCCACCTCTCTCTCTCTAATTGTGGGCCATAGAAAGCCTTTTTTTTTTTTTTTTTTAAATATTATTGGGTTTCTAAAGTCTCCCTTAAAAAACAAAAAATACATAAAAAAACAGTGGGAGAGTAATATTGCCCTTTCAGCTTGTGTGCCAGTCTTGACTCCTGGGTGTGCCACCTCTCTCTCTCATTCAGTGGGCCATAGAAAGTCTATTTATTTTTTTGTTTTTTTTAATATTATTTGGTTTCTAAAGTCTCCCTGAGAAAAAAAAATAAAAAATTAGGTGGGAGATTAATATTGACATTAGTGCTTGAGTGACAGTCCTGCGTGTGTGTCATCTCTGTGATTTTGTGCCACAGAAAACAGAGTGTGTAACATTGGGCCTGATTTTCCTTGTGGTCTCACCAACCTGTTAAGGGATATTGAAATCATACTGAAGTTATAGCTCACCGTGTAAGTTGTTTGACAGCAACAAATAAAGTTACTTTGGTTAAGATTTTAAAACAATGAGGAAGTCTGGTGCAAGAGGTCGTCGTGGGCGTTCATTGTCAGCTGGTAATGATGGTAGTGGTAGTGGAGCATCAGGTGGTCGTGGGGATAAAAATATTCCACCTAAGTCTGGAGCTGTGGAGCCAGTTTCGTCGTCAGGCTACACAAGGCCTCGAACGCTCTCTTTTCTGGGAGTAGGAAAACCGCTTTTAAAGGCGGAGCAGCAACAGCAAGTTTTGGCTTACATTGCAGACTCAGCCTCTAGCTCTTTTGCCTCCTCTTCCGAAACTGGTAAATGTAAAAGCAGCGCGTCGCTTGTGGATGTTCACGGTCAGGGACAAGTCGCTTCCTTGTCCTTCTCAGCAAAAACTACAACAAGAGAGAAGGATGCAGCAGGCGACACAACGGGTCACTCCATGGAGCTCTTTACACATACCGTCCCTGGCTTAGAAAGTGAAACATTTAACAGGCCATGCCCATTACAAGTAGATTCTGACATGGAGTGCACTGATGCACAGCCACAGCCAGAGTACTATGCTGCTCCTTTGACTCAGACCACCACATTGCCCTCTCAGGGTACAGATCCACAATCAGACCCTGATGAGACTATGTTGCCCCGCCACGAACGCTATACCACCGACCGACACAGTGACACAGACGAAGTTGCACACGAGCTCGAAGAGGAGGTAATAGATGACCCAGTTATTGACCCCGATTGGCAGCCATTGGGGGAACAGGGTGCAGGCGGCAGTAGTTCAGAAGCGGAGGTGGAGGAGGGGCCGCAGCAGGCATCAACATCGCAACAGGTTCCATCTGCCGGGCCCGTATCTGGCCCAAAACGCGTGTCAAAGCCAAAACCTGTTGGAGGACAGCGTGGCCATCCGGTTAAAGCTCAGTCTGCAATCCCTGAAAAGGGATCCGAGTCTAGGAAGAGTGCAGTCTGGCATTTTTTTAAACAACATCCAACTGATCAGCGCAAAGTCATCTGTCAAAAATGTTCAACTAGCTTAAGCAGAGGTCAGAATCTGAAAAGTCTAAATACTAGTTGCATGCATAGACACTTAACCACCATGCATTTTCAAGCCTGGACTAACTACCAAACGTCCCTTAAGGTTGTAGCACCCTCGGCCAATGAAGCTAGTCAGCAACGCAACATCCCTTCCGTCACTGTAAGGCCACCATTTTCCGCACCACCGGCAGTATCTGTGCAGGTTTCTTTGCCAGCCAAAAGCAGTCAGGGTCAGGGAACCACCAGTTTTGTAGGAGGAAATATTGCATCTAGGGCACCGGCGGAAACAATACCGTCTCCAACCGTCTCTCAGTCTGCCATGTACACCGGCACACCCGAAAGTTCCACGATCTCCAGCTCTCCAGTCCAGCTCACCCTACATGAGACTCTGGTTAGAAAAAGGAAGTACTTATCCTCGCATCCGCGTACACAGGGTTTTAACGCCCACATAGCTAGACTAATCTCGTTAGAGATGATGCCCTACCGGTTAGTTGAAAGCGAAGCTTTCAAAGCCCTGATGGAGTACGCTGAACCACGATACGAGCTACCCAGTCGACACTTTTTTTCCAGAAAAGCCATCCCAGCCCTGCACCAGCATGTTAAACAGCGCATCGTCCATGCACTCAGGCAATCTGTGAGTACAAAGGTGCACCTGACTACAGATGCATGGACCAGTAGGCATGGCCAGGGACGTTATGTGTCCATCACGGCACACTGGGTGAATGTGGTGGATGCAGGGTCCACAGGCGACATCAATTTAGGGACAGTTGTGCCTAGCCCACGGTCTAGGAAACAGTTGGCTGTAGGCGTTCGCACCCCCTCCTCCTCCTCCTCCTCGTCCTCCTGCAGAAGCTACAGCTCTTCCACAGAACGCAGTCTGCCAACCACTCCATCGGCAGATGACACTGTTGCACACCAGATGTCCCATTATGGGCCAGCTACTGCCAAGCGTCAGCAGGCTGTATTGGCTATGAAGTGTTTGGGCGACAACAGACACACCGCGGAAGTTCTGTCCGAGTTCTTGCAACAAGAAACGCAGTCGTGGCTGGGCACAGTAGATCTTGAGGCAGGCAAGGTAGTGAGTGATAACGGAAGGAATTTCATGGCTGCCATCTCCCTTTCCCAACTGAAACACATTCCTTGCCTGGCTCACACCTTAAACCTGGTGGTGCAGTGCTTATTGAAAACTTATCCTGGGTTCTCCGACCTGCTCCTCAAAGTGCGTGCACTTTGCTCACATATCCGACGTTCGCCTGTACACGCCAGCCGTATGCAGACCTATCAGCGGTCTTTGAACCTTCCCCAGCATCGCCTCATCATAGACGTTGCAACAAGGTGGAACTCAACACTGCACATGCTTCAGAGACTGTGCCAACAGAGGCGTGCTGTTATTTATTTGTGGGAGGATACACGGGCAGGCAGTAGGATGGCAGACATGGAGTTGTCAGGTGTGCAGTGGTCTAAGATACAAGACATGTGTCAAGTCCTTCAGTGTTTTGAGGAATGCACACGGCTGGTTAGTGCAGACAACGCCGTAATAAGCATGAGCATCCCCCTAATGCGTCTGCTGATGCAAAGTTTGACGCACATAAAGGAGCAGGCGTCTGCACCAGAGGAAGAGGAAAGCCTTGATGACAGTCAGCCATTGTCTGGTCAGGGCAGTGTACAGGACGAGGTAGCGGGCGAAGAGGAGGTGGAGGACGAGGAGGATGATGGGGATGAGTATATTTTTAATGCCGAACCTTTCCCGGGGGCACAGGAAATTGGTTGCGTGTCACGGCCGGGTTCTGGTTTTTTGAGGGACACAAGTGACGTAGATTTGCCTGCAACTGCCCCTCAACCAATCACAACCGGAGATTTGACAACTGGAACTTTGGCCCACATGGCGGATTATGCCTTACGTATCCTAAAAAGGGACACACGCATTACGAAAATGATGAACGATGACGATTACTGGTTGGCCTGCCTCCTTGATCCACGCTATAAAGGCAAATTGCAAAATATTATGCCACATGAGAACTTGGAACTAATATTAGCAACCAAACAATCAACTCTTGTTGACCGTTTGCTTCAGGCATTCCCAGCACACAGCGCACGTGATCGTTCTCACACGAGCTCCAGGGGGCAGCAGACTAGGAGTGTTAGGGGTGCACACATCAGAAGTGGCGTTGGACAGAGGGGTTTTCTGACCAGGTTGTGGAGTGATTTTGCTATGACCGCAGACAGGACAGGTACTGCTGCATCAATTGAAAGTGACAGGAGACAACATTTGTCCAGTATGGTTACTAACTATTTTTCATCCCTTATCGATGTTCTCCCTCAACCGTCATTCCCATTTGATTACTGGGCCTCCAAATTAGACACCTGGCCAGAATTGGCAGAATATGCATTGCAGGAGCTTGCTTGCCCGGCAGCAAGTGTCCTATCAGAAAGAGTATTCAGTGCTGCAGGTTCAATATTAACCAAAAAAAGGACTCGTCTGGCTACCCAAAATGTTGACGATCTAACATTCATTAAAATGAACCACAACTGGATTTCGAAATCTTTTGCCCCACCTTGCCCGGCCGACACCTAGCTTTCCTATGAAAAGCTCTTGCCTGTGAATTACTTTTCTAATGTCTAATTTGCTGCAGCTGATTGTACAGCATACGACATGTTTACACCTCCCTAAATGGCAAAACTCCCCACACGGGGCCGTGGTATCGCGACTTGGCGCAAGCACCCGTGAGACTGCTGTTTGTCTGAAGAGGTGGGTGTGCTCGCTTTTGGTTGACGGCATTGCTACTGGGTCCCTCATAGTACAATGTAGTGTCTCTGGCGGTGGCGGTGCGCACCCAACGTCAGACACACCGTTGTAACATGAGGGGCCCTGGGGCGGTCCCGCCGGCCTCAAGAGAGTTCCCCCCTACCCCAGCTCAAAATGTGCTCTACCACGTGCAAAATTATGTCGCACAGCTCCACCAATCTTTAGTCTATTCGCTGACATCATTCAATGTCTGGCACTGACAATACAAATTTGTAGACATCTATGATGCAACTTAAAGTAGTCTGTGTCTGTGTCCTATATTGGCACCATTAAATAGTTACTGCCAAATTACTATGTCAGAAACTCAGTAGATGAGCCCACCCCTGTACCTAAGTATGCCACCTTTTTTTTTGTTTTGGTTGTTTTGCGAGACATTAACATCTATTTATATTTTGGGAGTACTGGGACAGACACTCCTTGCACTACTCCTCCACTCACCACCAAGCTGCCTGTGTATCCATGTAACCGATGTAAAACTGCCATGAGCCTATTGTTTGTTATTTTAGGCCTTTGATAGCCTGTCTGCGGTCCCTACTTTAAATACTCCTCCACTCATCACCAGCTGCCTGCCCGTGTATCCATGTAACCGCTGTAAAACTGCCATGAGCCTATTGTTTGTTATTTTAGGCCTTTGATAGCCTGTCTGCGGTCCCTACTTTAAATACTCCTCCACTCATCACCAGCTGCCTGCCCGTGTATCCATGTAACCGCTGTAAAACTGCCATGAGCCTATTGTTTGTTATTTTAGGCCTTTGATAGCCTGTCTGCGGTCCCTACTTTAAATACTCCTCCACTCATCACCAGCTGCCTGCCCGTGTATCCATGTAACCGCTGTAAAACTGCCATGAGCCTATTGTTTGTTATTTTAGGCCTTTGATAGCCTGTCTGCGGTCCCTACTTTAAATACTCCTCCACTCATCACCAGCTGCCTGCCCGTGTATCCATGTAACCGCTGTAAAACTGCCATGAGCCTATTGTTTGTTATTTTAGGCCTTTGATAGCCTGTCTGCGGTCCCTACTTTAAATACTCCTCCACTCATCACCAGCTGCCTGCCCGTGTATCCATGTAACCGCTGTAAAACTGCCATGAGCCTATTGTTTGTTATTTTAGGCCTTTGATAGCCTGTCTGCGGTCCCTACTTTAAATACTCCTCCACTCATCACCAGCTGCCTGCCCGTGTATCCATGTAACCGCTGTAAAACTGCCATGAGCCTATTGTTTGTTATTTTAGGCCTTTGATAGCCTGTCTGCGGTCCCTACTTTAAATACTCCTCCACTCATCACCAGCTGCCTGCCCGTGTATCCATGTAACCGCTGTAAAACTGCCATGAGCCTATTGTTTGTTATTTTAGGCCTTTGATAGCCTGTCTGCAGTCCCTACTTTAAATACTCCTCCACTCATCACCAGCTGCCTGCCCGTGTATCCATGTAACCGCTGTAAAACTGCCATGAGCCTATTGTTTGTTATTTTAGGCCTTTGATAGCCTGTCTGCGGTCCCTACTTTAAATACTCCTCCACTCACCACCAAGCTGCCTGCCCGTGTATCCATGTAACCGCTGTAAAACTGCCATGAGCCTATTGTTTGTTATTTTAGGCCTTTGATAGCCTGTCTGCGGTCCCTACTTTAAATACTCCTCCACTCATCACCAGCTGCCTGCCCGTGTATCCATGTAACCGCTGTAAAACTGCCATGAGCCTATTGTTTGTTATTTTAGGCCTTTGATAGCCTGTCTGCGGTCCCTACTTTAAATACTCCTCCACTCATCACCAGCTGCCTGCCCGTGTATCCATGTAACCGCTGTAAAACTGCCATGAGCCTATTGTTTGTTATTTTAGGCCTTTGATAGCCTGTCTGCGGTCCCTACTTTAAATACTCCTCCACTCATCACCAGCTGCCTGCCCGTGTATCCATGTAACCGCTGTAAAACTGCCATGAGCCTATTGTTTGTTATTTTAGGCCTTTGATAGCCTGTCTGCGGTCCCTACTTTAAATACTCCTCCACTCACCACCAAGCTGCCTGTGTATCCATGTAACCGCTGTAAAACTGCCATGAGCCTATTGTTTGTTATTTTAGGCCTTTGATAGCCTGTCTGCGGTCCCTACTTTAAATACTCCTCCACTCATCACCAGCTGCCTGCCCGTGTATCCATGTAACCGCTGTAAAACTGCCATGAGCCTATTGTTTGTTATTTTAGGCCTTTGATAGCCTGTCTGCGGTCCCTACTTTAAATACTCCTCCACTCACCACCAAGCTGCCTGTGTATCCATGTAACCGCTGTAAAACTGCCATGAGCCTATTGTTTGTTATTTTAGGCCTTTGATAGCCTGTCTGCGGTCCCTACTTTAAATACTCCTCCACTCACCACCAAGCTGCCTGCCCGTGTATCCATGTAACCGCTGTAAAACTGCCATGAGCCTATTGTTTGTTATTTTAGGCCTTTGATAGCCTGTCTGCGGTCCCTACTTTAAATACTCCTCCACTCACCACCAAGCTGCCTGTGTATCCATGTAACCGCTGTAAAACTGCCATGAGCCTATTGTTTGTTATTTTAGGCCTTTGATAGCCTGTCTGCGGTCCCTACTTTAAATACTCCTCCACTCACCACCAAGCTGCCTGCCCGTGTATCCATGTAACCGCTGTAAAACTGCCATGAGCCTATTGTTTGTTATTTTAGGCCTTTGATAGCCTGTCTGCGGTCCCTACTTTAAATACTCCTCCACTCATCACCAGCTGCCTGCCCGTGTATCCATGTAACCGCTGTAAAACTGCCATGAGCCTATTGTTTGTTATTTTAGGCCTTTGATAGCCTGTCTGCGGTCCCTACTTTAAATACTCCTCCACTCACCACCAAGCTGCCTGCCCGTGTATCCATGTAACCGCTGTAAAACTGCCATGAGCCTATTGTTTGTTATTTTAGGCCTTCGAAGCCTGTCTGCGGTCCCTCCTTCCACTAGGCCTCCACTGACCAGACCACTGCTGCCCGTGTACCCCTGGAACCAATTTTAAAGTGCCTACAGCCAGCCCATTTTATTGTGTTAGGCCTTCGAAGCCTGTCTGCGGTCCCTCCTTCCACTAGGCCTCCACTGACCAGACCACTGCTGCCCGTGTACCCCTGGAACCAATTTTAAAGTGCCTACAGCCAGCCCATTTTATTGTGTTAGGCCTTCGAAGCCTGTCTGCGGTCCCTCCTTCCAATAGGCCTACACTGACAAAGGTACACCTGACAACAGACACATGGACCTGTAGGCATGGCCACGGAAGGTTACGTGTCCTTTGTGGCTCAATGGGTTAATGTATTGGATGCATGGTCCACACAGGGGACAGCCTGCTAAGTCTGTATGCAGTCCCTAATTCAAGTTGTCCTCAACTGAATAAAGCTGAGCTTCTACCTTCTGGCTCTCATTAAGTGTTTTTTAAAAAACAAAATGGTGGTTCCGGCCTACTAACGGTGTCTGCCCCTGCCTGGTGTTGCCCTCAACTGAATAAAGCTGAGCTTCAACCTTCTGGCTCTCATTAAGTGTTTTTTAAAAAACAAAATGGTGTTTAGGGCCTACTAACGGTGTCTGCCCCTCCCTGGTGTTGCCCTCAACTGAATAAAGCTGAGCTTCAACCTTCTGGCTCTCATTAAGTGTTTTTTAAAAAACAAAATGGTGGTTAGGGCCTACTAACGGTGTCTGCCCCTCCCTGGTGTTGCCCTCAACTGAATAAAGCTGAGCTTCAACCTTCTGGCTCTCATTAAGTGTTTTTTAAAAAACAAAATGGTGGTTAGGGCCTACTAACGGCTTCTGCCCCTCCCTGGTGTTGCCCTCAACTGAATAAAGCTGAGCTTCTACCTTCCAGCTCTGATTAACTGCTGTTTTTAAACACATTGCTGGTTCCGGCCTACTAACGGTGTCTGCCCCTGCCTGGTGTTGCCCTCAACTGAATAAAGCTGAGCTTCAACCTTCTGGCTCTCATTAAGTGTTTTTTAAAAAACAAAATGGTGGTTCCGGCCTACTAACGGTGTCTGCCCCTGCCTGGTGTTGCCCTCAACTGAATAAAGCTGAGCTTCAACCTTCTGGCTCTCATTAAGTGTTTTTTAAAAAACAAAATGGTGTTTAGGGCCTACTAACGGTGTCTGCCCCTCCCTGGTGTTGCCCTCAACTGAATAAAGCTGAGCTTCAACCTTCTGGCTCTCATTAAGTGTTTTTTAAAAAACAAAATGGTGGTTAGGGCCTACTAACGGTGTCTGCCCCTCCCTGGTGTTGCCCTCAACTGAATAAAGCTGAGCTTCAACCTTCTGGCTCTCATTAAGTGTTTTTTAAAAAACAAAATGGTGGTTAGGGCCTACTAACGGCTTCTGCCCCTCCCTGGTGTTGCCCTCAACTGAATAAAGCTGAGCTTCTACCTTCCGGCTCTGATTAACTGCTGTTTTTAAACACATTGCTGGTTCCGGCCTACTAACGGTGTCTGCCCCTGCCTGGTGTTGCCCTCAACTGAATAAAGCTGAGCTTCAACCTTCTGGCTCTCATTAAGTGTTTTTTAAAAAACAAAATGGTGGTTCCGGCCTACTAACGGTGTCTGCCCCTGCCTGGTGTTGCCCTCAACTGAATAAAGCTGAGCTTCAACCTTCTGGCTCTCATTAAGTGTTTTTTAAAAAACAAAATGGTGTTTAGGGCCTACTAACGGTGTCTGCCCCTCCCTGGTGTTGCCCTCAACTGAATAAAGCTGAGCTTCAACCTTCTGGCTCTCATTAAGTGTTTTTTAAAAAACAAAATGGTGGTTAGGGCCTACTAACGGTGTCTGCCCCTCCCTGGTGTTGTCCTCAACTGAACAAAGCTGAGCTTCCACATTCTGGCTTTCGGCCTATACTATCAGATATTAAACTGCATTTGGCCTACTAGTGTGGTTAGGCCCTTGAAACAGTGTCTGCTGCTCTTGGGTTTGCTACTCCACTGAACAAAGCAATGCCGCCTGTTTAGTCCTGTTACCAATTTTGATCTGCATTTAGCCTACTTTATTCTTTGGCCCTATATCTGTTTCCTCATCATCCTGCCCATTGCCCAGCCACTGCTAGATGAGTCTGCTGGTACATTGACCTAGACCACTACATTCCCCTTGTACTCTACACAGCCAGAATCTGACCCTGCTGAAAGTAAGGTTCCCCTTCCCGCATATTATACCACCTTACACAGGGACAAAGAGGAAGGTGCAGATGAAAGTGCAGGTTCCTTCATCAGGTGGGGGGGCATACTCGTTGGCGACGTCACTGGCACAGGGCCACTCAGAGTACGCAAAAGTGTCGCTGCTGGTGGGAGGCGCCCCCGCCATGCAAACACACCGCCGTACTTTGAGGGGCCCTGTGCCAGTGCCAATGCGAACGAGTGGGCCCCCCCTGCTTGCTCAGGATCACAGCACTTGCAACGTTGAAATACTTACCTCTCCCTGCTCCACCGCCATGACGTAGTCCATGTTTCCTGGGCCCACTAAAACCTTGAACCAGCCCACCCCCACAACTTTTGCCAAATGACCCCCAATTTCCAGTGCCCAACTATTATTATAAAGTTAATTAAGATTGACAAGCTTCAGAAAACAAGAATGGATGTTTTTGGCAGTAAAATGTGCACTGTAGGTGTTTTCCTGGCCTCCACTCACTGCCGGCTATGCTTCCCCATTGACTTGCATTGGGTTTCGTGTTTCGGTCGATCCCCGACTTTTAGCGATAATCGGCCGACTTCACTCGACTCGACTCTGGACTAAATCGGGTTTCACAAAACCAGACTCGATCTTAAAAAAATGAAAGTCGCTCAACCCTAGTGGAGACCTTCATGTGTGCATTGCTAAATACACTGACTTGAGCGGGCGGACCCGCAGTGCTTTTACTTTCTGTTTGTTTTCACATTGTGCCGAAAAAGGCTTTTCATTTGTTTTTCTATCCAGAGCGGTTTATGCAGTTTAATAAACTTGCTTGGACATTCCAGTAACACCACTTCATGTGCCTGCCTTAACTGCAGCCAAATGAGTACAGATCCCTACAGGTAGTATATTCATTCTTAGTGTTATATAATCAGTTTAACAAATCCGATTTTTAAGCACTGCGAATGCCCAGGACGCTCTAGGTATTCAGAGACAACTGTAACAAAAATGAATGTAAACAGATACAAAAAAACAGCTAAGATATGTACTGACACTTTATAGGTAAATGGGTAGTGTCACCATCCTCTAAAACAGGGGTGGGCAATTAATTTTCCCGAGGGGCCACATGAGAGACCGTGACTGTTGTGGAGGGCAGAACCAAAATGCCAAAATTAATTCTACTCAATATTAATATTGATATATAATAATTATTATATTATTGATAATTATATTGATATTAATTGCGTTACTTAACATTGAGCAGAATTAAGTATGCTGACATCCCCCTATATATCGTTTGAACCCGCGTACAGCCTCTTCTATATATATCGTATGAGCCCCCCATAGCCCCTTATATACTGAAAGAGCCCCCCACAGCCTCCCCAATTTGCAGCATGAGCCCCACACCTTCCTCCCCCACATGCGGCATGAGCCCCACACAGCCTCCCTATGCACAGCATGAGCCCCACACCAGCCTCTCCCATATGCGCATGAGCCCCACACCAGCCTCTCCCATACGCAGCATGAGCCCCACACAGCCTCCCTATGCACAGCATGAGCCGCACACAGCCTCCCCATATACAGCATGAGACCCTCAACCTCCCCATATACAGCGTGAGCACAACACAGCCTTCCTATATACTGCATGAGCCCCACACCGCCTCCCTATACAGTATATACTGCATGTGCCCCATGCAGCCTCCCTATATACACTGCATTTGGCCTCCATAGTCTCCCCATATACTATATGAGTCTCCAATAGCCTCTCCAAGTGCAGCATGAAGTGCCCATAGCCTCCCCATGTACAACATGTCACCCCATAGCCTCCCCATGTGCAGCATGTCACCCCCATAGCCTCCCCATGTGCAGCATGTCACCCCCATAGCCTCCCCATGTGCAGCATGTCACCCCCATAGCCTCCCCATGTGCAGCATGTCACCCCCAAATGCAACACCGTGCACACCCAAACATCCCATACACATGAAAAAAAAGAACACCACATACTCACCTCGGTTCCGTTCCCCGGCGCTCTGCTTCTCCCCCTGCCTCTGGTGCGCTGATTCTCCGGAGTACACAGCTGACACGAAGAAATGACGTCATCACATCAGCTGTTTCACACACTGATTGGTGGAGGAAGTGGCCTGAGGCCCCTACTCCACCAGTGCAGTCAGTGCCTATGGAGACAACGGAGACAGAGAGCGGCCAGGCACGGTGCGGACCGTGGGCCTCTGGTTTCCAGCCCCACAGCTGTCTCGGTCCGCGGGCCAGACTGGGACAGCCAGAGGGCCAGATGTGGCCCGTGGGCCACACTTTGCCCAGGTCTGCTCTAGAGGGAAGTGTTAAGATATTACTTTTAGGCTAAGTGCACAGAATTGCCGCGGAAATTTCCTCGGCAATTCCGCAACTCCTGCCGCGGGTATATCGCATGCGGAATTGTCATGCGTATTCCCGCTAAACATTAGCGTTTTGCAAGCGTAATTAGCTTGCAGAATGCTAGCGTTTTCCAAGCGATCTGAAGCATCGCTTGGAAAACTGATTGACAGGTTGGTCACACTTGTCAAACATAGTGTTTGACAAGTGTGACCAACCTTTTACTATTGATGCTGCCTATGCTGCATCAATAGTAAAAGATCTAATGTTAAAAATAATTAAAAAAAATTAAAAAAATGGTTATTCTCACCTTCCGGTGTCCCGATCTCCTCAGCGGTGCACGCGGCGGCTTCTGTTCCCATGGATGCTGTGTGCGAACGACCTGCGATGACGCCACGGTCACGTGACCACGACGTCATCGCAGGTCCTTCACACACAGCATCCCAGGGAATGGAAGCGGCCGCGTGCACCGCTGAGAGGCGGGAGGACTACGGGGGCCATCGAAGGTGAGTATATCACTATTTTTTATTTTAATTCTTTTTTTTTAACAATTATATGGTGCCCAGTCTGTGGAGGAGAGTCTCCTCTTTTCCACCCTGGGTACCATCCGCACATGATCCGCTTACTTCCCGCATGGTGGGCATAGCCCCATGCGGGAAGTAAGTGGATCAATGCATTCCTATGTGTGCGGAATCCTCGCGATTCTGCAAATTAATGAACATGCTGCGTTTTTTTCCGGAATGCGTTTCCGCTCAGGAAAAAAACGCAGCATGTGCATACAAAATGCGGATTGCATTCTATTAATTGGATGCTTAATGTGAGCGTTTTTTTCGCAGTTTTATCGCGTTTTTATAGCGAAAAAAACGCGAAAATTCCAGAAGGTGTGCACACAGCCCTAATGTATACTAAAAAAATTCAAGACCTATTAAGAGATACAGAAATGGTTTATCGTAATTCAGCCAGTGCTCCCAGATGAGGTTGATTCACAAAATGATAACACACTGTGGTTGTAAGCCATAATCATCAACATTAACAGAAATAAATAGTTGCAATAGATCACTCTGTTTGTAATGACTCTATATATGAGTTTCACCTTATGTATTGAAGAACTAAAATAAATAAATTTTTTGATGAAATTCTAATTTAGTGAGAAGCACCTGTATTTACCAGCATTTGTCCACCCGCTTCACACTGATGCTCCAAATAGAGGATAAGTGCAAAGAAAATACAATAGACTAAGTAAGAGGCAGTTCTCATGGATTGTCATCCGTTATATCATCAGTTTCACAAATCCATTATTTATTCTCTGTGGAAACCCAGAACATTAGAGGTATTCAGAGACAACTGTGGTAAAAAAATGGATATCATCAAAATTTAATAAAAACTTCATAGGCTTCATTTTAAATAGAACTATTTAAAACTAGACATAGATGGACAGATCAATAGATCTGTCAGCTATAAGTCCAGCTATAAGGCTTATATGAAGCTAGGCTTTACCCTATGCCAAGTTCCTCAACTATTAGAATAGACCCAACCCATGAGACATTTTTGTCCTGGCATACTCCCCTTATAAATCTATTTTGGAGAAAATGCTTTAGGAATCCATTAGGGACACCTTGGGAAAGCTGAATATAAGGAAACTTGTGGACTGCCCTTGTTAAAGTGAGAGTATTTGACATAACAGCTCTTACAGGGTGAAAAAGGGTATTTTCTTAACCTCATACAGTGTCAGGACTCTGAACATTTTAAACCTTTTGTGTTGTGGATTCTGTTTTTGGGCTCCCTCTGGTGGTTACAACTGGTACTGGGTGACTTTGGTGGGTTGCGGTCTCTGGTTTCCACCTGTCCATCAGAGGCTGGGTGTTTCCTATTTAACCTGGCTTTCCTGTCATTCCCTTGCCGGCTATCAATGTATCAGTGTGTCTCTGTTACCTTTGCTACCTGCTCCTAGGCCTTCAAGACAAGCTAAGTCTGGATTTCCCTGTTTCATGTTTGCTTTCATGTTTTTAGTCCAGCTTGCAGATATGTAATTCTCTGCTGCTGGTTGCTCTAGTGGGCTGAAATTACCACTCATGTACCATGAGTTGGCACATGAGTTCAAGTAATTTCAGGATGGTATTTTGAAGGGTTTTAAGCTGACCGCGCAGTTCACCTTTTGTATCCTCTGCTATCTAGCTTAAGCGGGCCTCATTTTGCTGAATCTGTTTTCATAACGACGTTTGTGCCTTCCTCTCATTTCACCGTCATTATATGTGGGGGGCTGCTATTTCTGTGGGAATATTTCTCTGGAGGCAAGATAGGTCTGTGATTCTTCTGATAGGGGTAGCTAGATCTCCGGCTGGCGCGAGACGTCTAGAGTCCCCCCAGGAACGTTCCCCGGCTGCTGTTAGTTGAGTGTTGAGGTTCAGGATCGCGGTCAGCTGAGGTTCCATCACCCTAGAGCTCGTCCTGTTTTTGCCCGTGTTATGTGTTTAATTCCCTGCCATTGGGAACATGACAGTATAGCCGGCCCACAAAGTGTTAATTGTTTGGGCTGAAGCAGGAGAAAAAGAAGTGTTGAAGGGAATTTTTTTTTTTTTTTTTTTTTTCCTCAGAGTTTTGCTGCCTAGCCCTTAATTGCTGTCTAGCTGCTTCTTACCTCCTCTTAACCCTTGAATGGCTCTGACCTTAGCTGTTTAACATGGATGTCCAGAGTTTGGCTTCCAGCCTGAATAATCTTGCTGCAAAAGTTCAAAACATACAGGATTTTGTTGTTTACACTCCTATGTCTGAACCTAGAATTCCTATTCCAGAGTTTTTTTCTGGAGATAGATCTACCTTCCTGAATTTCAGGAACAATTGCAAATTGTTTCTTTCTTTGAAATCTCGCTCCTCTGGAGACCCTGTTCAGCAGGTCAAGATTGTAATATCTTTCCTGCGGGGCGACCCTCAGAAGTGGGCATTTGAGGAGTGGCGTCATTGGCTTGAGGGTGCTAGACATCGTGTGGTGGTCTTGACTGATCACAAAAATCTGATTTACCTTGAGTCTGCCAGGCGCCTGAATCCTAGACAGGCTCGTTGGTCGTTGTTTTTTTCTCGTTTCAATTTTGTGGTTTCATACCTGCCAGGTTCAAAGAATGTGAAGGCAGATGCTCTTTCCAGGAGTTTTGTGCCTGACTCTCCTGGAGACTCTGGGCCTACTGGTATCCTTAGGGATGGGGTAATATTGTCCGCCGTCTCCCCAGACTTGCGACGTGCATTGCAGGAGTTTCAGGCGGATAAACCTGATCGTTGTCCACCAGAAAGACTGTTTGTTCCGGATGATTGGACCAGTAGAGTCATCTCCGAGGTCCATTCTTCTGTGTTGGCTGGTCATCCTGGAATATTTGGTACTAGAGACTTGGTGGCCAGGTCTTTTTGGTGGCCTTCCTTGTCAAGGGATGTGCGCACCTTTGTGCAGTCTTGTGAAGTGTGTGCTCGGGCTAAGCCTTGCTGTTCTCGGGCCAGTGGGTTGTTGTTATCCTTGCCTATCCCGAAGAGGCCTTGGACGCACATTTCCATGGATTTTATTTCAGATCTCCCTGTCTCACAGAAAATGTCCGTTATCTGGGTTGTGTGTGACCGCTTTTCTAAGATGGTTCATTTGGTACCCTTGCCTAAGTTGCCTTCCTCCTCTGAGTTGGTCCCTTTATTTTTTCAGAACGTGGTTCGTTTGCATGGGATTCCGGAGAATATCGTTTCTGACAGGGGATCCCAGTTTGTGTCTAGATTTTGGCGGACGTTTTGTGCTAAGATGGGCATTGATTTGTCTTTCTCGTCTGCATTCCATCCTCAGACGAATGGCCAGACGGAGCGAACTAATCAGACCTTGGAAACTTATTTAAGGTGTTTTGTTTCTGCTGATCAAGATGACTGGGTTGCCTTTTTGCCACTGGCCGAATTTGCCCTTAATAATCGGGCTAGTTCTGCTACTTTGGTTTCTCCTTTCTTTTGTAATTCGGGGTTTCATCCTCGTTTTTCCTCTGGTCAGGTGGAGCCTTTGGATTGTCCTGGAGTGGACGTGGTGGTGGACAGGCTACATCAGATTTGGAATCAGGTGGTGGACAATTTGAAGTTGTCTCAGGAGAAGACTCAGCAGTTTGCTAATCGCCGTCGCCGCGTGGGTCCCCGACTTCTTGTTGGGGACTTGGTGTGGTTGTCTTCTCGTTTTGTCCCTATGAAGGTCTCTTCTCCTAAGTTCAAGCCTCGGTTCATCGGTCCTTATAAGATCTTGGAGATTCTTAACCCTGTATCTTTTCGTTTGGATCTCCCAGCATCGTTTGCTATTCATAATGTGTTCCATCGGTCGTTATTGCGGAGGTATGAGGTGCCCGTTGTTCCTTCGGTTGAGCCTCCTGCTCCGGTGCTGGTGGAGGGAGAATTGGAGTATGTTGTTGAGAAGATCTTGGATTCTCGTGTTTCCAGACGTAAACTCCAGTATTTGGTTAAGTGGAAGGGTTATGGTCAGGAGGATAATTCCTGGGTGGTCGCCTCTGATGTTCATGCGACTGATTTGGTCCGCGCCTTCCATAGAGCTCATCCTGATCGCCCTGGGGGTTCTCGTGAGGGTTCGGTGACCCCTCCTCAAGGGGGGGGTACTGTTGTGGATTCTGTTTTTGGGCTCCCTCTGGTGGTTACAACTGGTACTGGGTGACTTTGGTGGGTTGCGGTCTCTGGTTTCCACCTGTCCATCAGAGGCTGGGTGTTTCCTATTTAACCTGGCTTTCCTGTCATTCCCTTGCCGGCTATCAATGTATCAGTGTGTCTCTGTTACCTTTGCTACCTGCTCCTAGGCCTTCAAGACAAGCTAAGTCTGGATTTCCCTGTTTCATGTTTGCTTTCATGTTTTTAGTCCAGCTTGCAGATATGTAATTCTCTGCTGCTGGTTGCTCTAGTGGGCTGAAATTACCACTCATGTACCATGAGTTGGCACATGAGTTCAAGTAATTTCAGGATGGTATTTTGAAGGGTTTTAAGCTGACCACACAGTTCACCTTTTGTATCCTCTGCTATCTAGCTTAAGCGGGCCTCATTTTGCTGAATCTGTTTTCATAACTACGTTTGTGCCTTCCTCTCATTTCACCATCATTATATGTGGGGGGCTGCTATTTCTGTGGGAATATTTCTCTGGAGGCAAGATAGGTCTGTGATTCTTCTGATAGGGGTAGCTAGATCTCCGGCTGGTGCGAGACGTCTAGAGTCCCCCCAGGAACGTTCCCCGGCTGCTGTTAGTTGAGTGTTGAGGTTCAGGATCGCGGTCAGCTCAGGTTCCATCACCCTAGAGCTCGTCCTGTTTTTGCCCGTGTTATGTGTTTAATTCCCTGCCATTGGGAACATGACACTTTTGTGCATTACAGCCCTTTTACAAGATGGCGTCTTTGGTCTCATGTGTACCGTGTCTTCCTGCTATACAACTCCACCCCAGCCTTTAGTCTGTGCTAGAGTATTCTGCCTTGCATCCAGCTCCTGACGACTCCCTGGCTTTGCACCTGCACCTGCTCCTGTGAACCTGTGTGGAGATCCTGCTACTCTGCTCTGAGTTCCTGCTGCATATATCGGTTTCCAGTAATCCTCCTTCATCTGCTGCTTGTGTTTGTTTCCATCTGCATTTGCTGGACATGTAAGCTGTTGCTGCTCTGCTTAAACCTGAGACTATTACCCAGGCCTCCCTGGTTGTGCTAAGATATTATTTGAACTGCCTTATAGCATATCTATCTGTGTTTGGACTAAAACAAGGACTTATTAGTATTCCCGTAGTCCTAAAGCATTTATGGCTGAAGTCACTTCAACAATATAACACACATATTCTAATATGGAGTACCATAGAAGAAAGGAAGTGAAAAGAGGATCATATAAAAATTAATAAATTTATTAGATAAATATTAAAATAAGTTTGACAAAAAAACAAACAATTATAATAAGAAGGGGCAGGAAAATACCACCAGTACAAAAGGGGAAAAATGGCGGTTATATAATTAAACAATAAAGGCCCCAACGGAAGAAGCATTGACGAAACGGCACTTGTCGGGCTCGGGATGATTTAGCATAGGCACTCCAACTCTGGTGCACGGCCATCTCTGCTTTACCTCTGCATTACAGGTAAACTAACCTTAATATTTCCCCTTTTTTCTTTTTCTGGCATTCTGGGCAGATGTATTCTCTGGTCTATTAGCAACCTGGTGTTGCATTCTCTGGACATATACTATTTCCCTTTGCCTCTTGTCTAAGGAGGGATATACTTACATATACAATAGTAATTCCTGTATAGGCCTATCTCAAAACCGTTGTGCCTTTATTGTTTAATTATATAACCGCCATTTTTACCTAATATATATGGTTTTTGGTTATTTGATATTCCCTTGATTGGGTTTCTACCTTGCTAAATTTCCCCTTTAGTACTGGTGGTATTTTCCTGCCCCTTCTTATTATAATTGTTTGTTTTTTTGTCAAACTTATTTTAATATTTATCTAATAAATGTATTAATTTTTATATGATCCTCTTTTCACTTCCTTTCTTCTATGGTACTCCATATTAGAATATGTGTGTCAAGGACTTATTATTAGTGTCAAGTTTCCTCAAGAATAACTGTGCTTCATAGATTTTCTGCTTGATTGCACTTTCCTCTGAAGCTTCCTATAGACTGCTGAGCTGCGTTTATTATTTGCACCAAGTGTTGTGGACTTGAGTTTCTCTCTGCACCTGTTTGAATCACCGTGTGATAATATAGACTTTACCACTTATAAAACTGTGTCCTGTAGTTGTCTTGTTCCACGCAAAGAGTCTCCTGAGTTATTCCTTATAATCTTTACATACAGTGTGGGGCCTCCATAAAATGTGGGAGCTCTTAAAAAGTATGGGAGCTAATGTGGGGGCTATTATGAAGTTTGAAGCCTACCGTGGGGGCCATCATACAGTGTGGGGACTACTGTGGGAGCCATTATACATTGTGAGACCTAATGAGGGGGCCATCATACAGCGTAAGGACTACTGTGGAGATCATTATACTGTGTCTAGGTGGAGCAGTGGGAATATCACACTGTGTATAGGGGAGCTTTGGGCCAATCATACTGTGTATAGGGGAGTTATGGGCCCATCATAATGTGTATAGGGGAGCTGTGGGCCCATCATAATGTGTATAGGAGAGTTGTGGGCCCATCATAATGTGTATAGCGGAGCTGTGGGTCCATCATAATGTGTATAGGGGAGCTGTGGGCCCATCATAATGTGTATAGGGGAGCTGTGGGCCCATCATAATGTGTATAGGGGAGTTGTGAGCCCATCATAATGTGTATAGGGGAGTTGTGGGCCCATCATAATGTGTATAGGGGAGTTGTGGGCCCATCATAATGTGTATAGGGGAGTTGTGGGCTCATCATAATGTGTATAGGGGAGTTGTGGGCCCATCATAATGTGTATAGGGGAGTTGTGGGCCCATCATAATGTGTATAGGGGAGTTGTGGGCCCATCATAATGTGTATAGGGGAGCTGTGGGCCCATCATAATGTGTATAGGGGAGTTGTGGGCTCATCATAATGTGTATAGGGGAGTTGTGGGCTCATCATAATGTGTGTAGGGGAGTTGTGGGTGTCATGATCTCAATGGCAAGAGAACATAGCATAAGCATATATAGGAACTAGCTCTTGGAAGATGGGAACTGAGCTGACCATGAACTAAACCTAACGCACAACTAGCAGTGGCCGGGTAGCATGCCTACGTTGATTCTAGATGCCCAGCCCAGCCGGAGGACTAAATAAAGCTAGCAGAGGAAAATATTAGTCCTAGCTCACCTCTAGAGAAATACCCCGAAAGGAGACAGAGGCCCCCCACATGTATTGGCGGTGAGTTGAGATGAAATAACAAACGTAGTATGAAAATAGGTTTAGCAAATTTGAGGTCCACTTACTACATAGCAGAAGACAGAAAGGACACTTTCATGGTCAGCTGAAAACCCTATCAAAAACACCATCCAGAAATTACTTTAAAACTCTGGCATTAACTCATAACACCAGAGTGGCAATTCCCGTTCACAAGAGCTTTCCAGACACAGTAACGAAACTACAGCTGTGAACTGGAACAAAATGCAAAAACAAACATGGACAAGAGTCCAACTTATCTAGTAGTTGTCTAGGAGCAGGAACAAGCACAGAGAGGCTTCTGATAACATTGATGACCGGCAAGCAACTAACAGAGCAGCAAGGTTATATAGCGACTCCCACATCTTGATGGGAACAGGTGAACAGAGAAGATGAAGACACCAGTTCAATTCCACCAGTAGCCACCGGGGGAGCCCAGAATCCAAATTCACAACAGTACCCCCCCCTCAAGGAGGGGGCACCGAACCCTCACCAGAACCACCAGGGCGATCAGGATGGGCCCTATGAAAGGCACGAACCAGATCGGAGGCATGAACATCAGATGCATTCACCCAAGAATTATCCTCCTGGCCGTATCCCTTCCACTTGACCAGATACTGGAGTCTCCGTCTGGAAACACGAGAGTCCAAGATTTTCTCCACAACGTACTCCAACTCACCCTCAACCAACACCGGAGCAGGAGGCTCAACGGAAGGCACAACCGGTACCTCATACCTGCGCAATAATGACCGATGAAAAACGTTATGAATAGAAAAGGATGCAGGGAGGTCCAAACGGAAGGAAACAGGGTTAAGAATCTCCAATATCTTATACGGGCCGATAAACCGAGGCTTAAACTTAGGAGAAGAGACCCTCATAGGGACAAAACGAGAAGACAACCACACCAAATCCCCAACAGAAAGCCGAGGACCAACACGACGGTGGCGGTTGGCAAAAAGCTGAGTCTTCTCCTGGGACAACCTCAAATTGTCCACCACCTGCCCCCAGATCTGATGCAATCTCTCCACCACAGCATCCACTCCAGGACAATCCGAAGATTCCACCTGACCAGAGGAAAATCGAGGATGAAACCCCGAATTACAGAAAAACGGGGACACCAAAGTGGCAGAGCTGGCCCGATTATTGAGAGCGAACTCCGCCAATGGCAAAAAAGCAACCCAATCATCCTGGTCAGCAGACACAAAACACCTCAGATATGTCTCCAGGGTCTGATTAATCCGCTCGGTCTGGCCATTCGTCTGAGGATGGAAAGCGGACGAAAAAGATAAATCTATGCCCATCCTAGCACAGAATGCCCGCCAAAATCTAGACACGAATTGGGTCCCTCTGTCAGAAACGATATTCTCAGGAATACCATGCAAACGAACAACATTTTGAAAAAACAGAGGAACCAACTCGGAAGAAGAAGGTAACTTGGGCAGAGGAACCAAATGGACCATCTTAGAAAAACGGTCACACACCACCCAGATGACAGACATCTTCTGAGAAACAGGCAGATCTGAAATAAAATCCATCGAGATGTGCGTCCAAGGCCTCTTAGGAATAGGCAAGGGCAACAATAATCCACTAGCCCGAGAACAACAAGGCTTGGCCCGAGCACAAACGTCACAAGACTGCACAAAGCCTCGCACATCTCGTGACAGGGAAGGCCACCAGAAGGACCTTGCCACCAAATCCCTGGTACCAAAAATGCCAGGATGACCTGCCAACGCAGAAGAATGAACCTCAGAGATGACTCTATTGGTCCAATCATCAGGAACAAACAGTTTATCAGGTGGGCAACGATCAGGTCTCTCCGCCTGAAACTCCTGCAAGGCCCGCCGCAGGTCTGGAGAAACGGCTGACAATACCACTCCATCCTTAAGGATACCTGTGGGCTCAGAGTTACCAGGCGAGTCAGGCTCAAAACTCCTAGAAAGGGCATCCGCCTTAACATTCTTAGAACCCGGTAGGTATGACACCACAAAATTAAACCGAGAGAAAAATAATGACCAGCGCGCCTGTCTAGGATTCAGGCGCCTGGCGGTCTCAAGATAAATCAAATTTTTGTGGTCAGTCAATACCACCACCTGATGTCTGGCCCCCTCAAGCCAATGGCGCCACTCCTCAAAAGCCCACTTCATGGCCAAAAGCTCCCGATTCCCAACATCATAATTCCGCTCAGCGGGCGAAAATTTACGGGAAAAGAAGGCACAAGGCCTCATCACGGAGCAGTCAGAACTTTTCTGCGACAACACTGCCCCAGCTCCGATCTCAGAAGCGTCGACCTCAACCTGAAAAGGTAGAGCAACATCAGGCTGACGCAACACAGGGGCAGAGGAAAAACGGCGCTTAAGCTCCCGAAAGGCCTCCACAGCATCAGGGGACCAATCAGCAACATCAGCACCCTTCTTAGTCAAATCGGTCAATGGCTTAGCAATATCCGAAAAACCAGCAATAAATCGACGATAAAAGTTAGCAAAGCCCAAAAATTTCTGAAGACTCTTAAGAGAAGAGGGCTGCGTCCAATCACAAATAGCTTGAACCTTGACAGGATCCATTTCAATGGAAGAGGGGGAAAAAATATATCCCAAAAAGGAAATCCTCTGTACCCCAAAAACACACTTCGAACCCTTCACACACAAAGAATTAGACCGCAAAACCTGAAAAACCCTCCTGACTTGCTGGACATGAGAGTCCCAGTCATCCGAAAAAATCAGAATATCATCCAGATACACAATCATAAATTTATCCAAATAATCGCGAAAAATATCATGCATAAAGGACTGGAAAACTGACGGAGCATTAGAAAGACCAAAAGGCATCACTAAATACTCAAAGTGGCCCTCGGGCGTATTAAATGCGGTTTTCCACTCATCCCCCTGCCTGATTCGCACCAAATTATACGCCCCACGAAGGTCAATCTTAGAGAACCACTTGGCCCCCTTTATGCGAGCAAACAAATCAGTCAGCAACGGCAATGGGTATTGATATTTAACAGTGATTTTATTCAAAAGCCGATAATCAATACATGGTCTCAAAGAGCCGTCTTTTTTTGACACAAAGAAAAAACCGGCTCCTAAGGGAGATGACGATGGACGAATATGTCCCTTTTCCAAGGACTCCTTTATATATTCTCGCATAGCAGCATGTTCAGGCACAGACAGATTAAATAAACGACCCTTTGGGTATTTACTACCCGGGATTAAATCTATGGCACAATCGCACTCTCGGTGCGGAGGTAACGAACCAAGCTTGGATTCTTCAAAGACGTCACGATAGTCAGACAGGAACTCAGGAATTTCAGAGGGAATGGATGATAATATGGAAACCACAGGTACATCCCCATGAGCCCCCTTACATCCCCAGCTCAACACAGACATAGCTCTCCAGTCGAGGACTGGGTTGTGAGATTGCAGCCAAGGCAATCCTAGCACCAAATCATCATGTAGATTATACAGCACCAGAAAGCGAATAATCTCCTGGTGATCCGGATTAATACGCATAGTTACTTGTGTCCAGCATTGTGGTTTATTATTAGCCAATGGGGTGGAGTCAATCCCCTTCAGAGGAATAGGAGTCTCCAAAGGCTCTAAATCATACCCACAGCGTTTGGCAAAGGACCAATCCATAAGACTCAAAGCGGCGCCAGAGTCGACATAGGCGTCCGTGGTAATAGATGACAAAGAGCAAATCAGGGTCACAGATAGAATAAATTTAGACGGTAAGGTGCAAATGGAAACAGATTTACCAAGCTTTTTAGTGCGCTTAGAGCATGCTGATATAACATGAGTAGAATCACCACAATAGAAACACAACCCATTTTTCCGTCTAAAATTCTGCCGCTCGCTTCGGGACAGAATTCTATCACACTGCATACTCTCTGGCGACTTCTCAGTGGACACCGCCAGATGGTGCACTGGTTTGCGCTCCCGCAAACGCCTATCGATCTGAATAGCCATTGTCATGGACTCATTCAGACCCGTAGGCACAGGGAACCCCACCATAACATCCTTAATGGCATCAGAGAGACCCTCTCTGAAAGTCGCCGCCAGGGCGCACTCATTCCACTGAGTAAGCACAGACCATTTACGGAATCTTTGGCAGTAAATTTCCGCTTCATCTTGCCCCTGAGATAGGGACATCAAAGTTTTTTCTGCCTGAAGCTCCAAATGAGGTTCGTCATAAAGCAACCCCAAGGCCAGAAAAAACGCATCCACATTGAGCAACGCAGGATCCCCTGGTGTCAATGAAAAAGCCCAGTCTTGAGGGTCGCCCCGGAGCAAGGAAATCACAATCCTGACCTGCTGTGCAGGGTCTCCGGCAGAGCGAGATTTCAGAGACAAAAATAATTTGCAATTATTTCGAAAATTCTGAAACCCGGATCTATTCCCCGAGAAAAATTCCGGCAAAGGAATTCTCGGCTCAGATACAGGTGCATGACAAACAAAATCTTGCAAATTTTGTACCTTCGTGGCGAGATTATTCAAACCTGCAGTTACACTCTGAAGATCCATTACAAACAGGTGGACACAGAGCCATTCAAGGGTTAAGAGGAGGTAAGAAGCAGCTAGACAGCAATTAAGGGCTAGGCAGCAAAACTCTGAGGGGAAAAAAAAAAAATTTCCCTTCAACACTTCTTTTTCTCCTGCTTCAGCCCAAACAATTAACACTTTGCGGGCCGGTCAAACTGTCATGATCTCAATGGCAAGAGAACATAGCATAAGCATATATAGGAACTAGCTCTTGGAAGATGGGAACTGAGCTGACCATGAACTAAACCTAACGCACAACTAGCAGTGGCCGGGTAGCATGCCTACGTTGATTCTAGATGCCCAGCCCAGCCGGAGGACTAAATAAAGCTAGCAGAGGAAAATATTAGTCCTAGCTCACCTCTAGAGAAATACCCCGAAAGGAGACAGAGGCCCCCCACATGTATTGGCGGTGAGTTGAGATGAAATAACAAACGTAGTATGAAAATAGGTTTAGCAAATTTGAGGTCCACTTACTACATAGCAGAAGACAGAAAGGACACTTTCATGGTCAGCTGAAAACCCTATCAAAAACACCATCCAGAAATTACTTTAAAACTCTGGCATTAACTCATAACACCAGAGTGGCAATTCCCGTTCACAAGAGCTTTCCAGACACAGTAACGAAACTACAGCTGTGAACTGGAACAAAATGCAAAAACAAACATGGACAAGAGTCCAACTTATCTAGTAGTTGTCTAGGAGCAGGAACAAGCACAGAGAGGCTTCTGATAACATTGATGACCGGCAAGCAACTAACAGAGCAGCAAGGTTATATAGCGACTCCCACATCTTGATGGGAACAGGTGAACAGAGAAGATGAAGACACCAGTTCAATTCCACCAGTAGCCACCGGGGGAGCCCAGAATCCAAATTCACAACATGTGGGCAAATCATAATATGTATAAGGGAGCAGTACATGAAGGGACTTAGGGGACTTTATTAAAAGTTACATAGGCATTACATAAGAATTATTGGGGCACTCAGAGTATTGTGACCGACAAAAGTGCACATGGAGCATTATTACTTTCTAGGGGCATAATGTGGACGCTTTCTGGGTCACTTGTACAGTTGTACAGAGCATTTATATATTTTGGGGGCAATTTTACCAAAGGGCACAAAGGAAGCATTTTACTTTGTAAGGGGCACAGTGGTGGGCATTATTATGTTGGGCAGTAAAAGGATCCCTGTTTTGTACAAAAAAACAGCTACTGCAGCTGAGTCCTGGCTGGAGAAGTTGTCATGTCGATCTGGGCCAGATGGAAAAGTTGGGAAAAGTGAATGACTGTCAGAAAGAACGTCAGCTATAAATCACCATCTATAACTTTAATGTACTCACTTATGTGTTCCGCAGGACTAGTATGTACCACTGTATGGTCACTCACTATATGTCGGTAATATCAGTATTGGTCTTTATATAGAGACTTGCTTTCAGTAACACCATCATCCTCTGCTGAGGTTCCCCTGTACTCACAATTAGGGTGTGCCAGTTGTAATCAGAGTTACCTGGTTAGAGGCCCACTCAGACTGAACCTGTAGCTACACCTTCGCCCAGTGAACAGTATATGTAGCTATTCATGGAACACCAGTGCTTTCCTATCTTCCCATTCACTAACACCATAGAGGGCTCGTTACTTTTCTGTGTTTATGTGGTTTGTTATTTTTGTTACTTGAGTGTCATAGTTATTGTGTTTTTTTTTAATATTCATATTAAAAGTTATAATTTAATCACACACTATTTCTGTAATTATTATAATCGGTGAGGTTTGCTGACGGTCGTTGGACACTTCTTCTTCATCTGCTGCTATATGCTTCAAAATAATTTGCCGAAAACAATTTCTTTGAGTTACTAAGTAGCAAACCTGTTACCAAGTGAAGCCCAACTGCCGGGGGACACATCGCAGAACATCGGTGTTAACACCTACTTAATAGTTCTCGTATAATGGTGTAAAATGAGTCATGGGGAATACGAGGAGAACTTCTAAGAAAGAGATTTAGAACTAATTTCCTGAGATTATAGTTAAGTGTAATATACATAAATATTCAAGTCACTCAACAAAGGAAGGAAAATAAATGGAGGGAACGGCGGTGAGGATTTGTGCATAAGGGATTATATGGAGGAAACAATGCAGCTTCACAATAATTGGGAACAAAATGAAAAGTTGACAAACACAAATGTATCTTTAAAGTGGCACAGGTATTTTCCACCTCCAGATTATTATAAATTGAGCATCTTAGCGACTTCTGCATTCGCTTTAACGTACAGAAATGTAATGGGAATTGTCTCTGGTTCTTTAATTGGATATATTAGAAATGTCACATTAACGTTAATCTAAATAGAGTAGAAAGATAAATGTTTTCTAGATAGAAAAGCTGGGAGGATTCATAGTACTAGCTCCATTATTAATAAAATAGCAGATTCTCTGAGGAGGCAGGTAGTATTCAACTGTCCTGTTTTATTAGAAGATACTTATAAAAAAAACAATGTAATCACCGGTTTACCTGCTTTCAGGATCCCTAGTTCTCAGGTGTAGTCTGTGGAATAACTTGGCAGCAACTGTTTGATCTCCCTGCAGCACACCCGCAGGAGAAATGAGGTATTACACAGTTTTTAATTAAAGGGAGTCTGTCAGCAGATTTTTGAATGAGCTAGGGGCTGAGACACTGATTTCAGGAATGTGTCACTTATTAGGCTGTGTGCTGTTGTTTCAATACTATCAGTGTTTTATAAGCAGGAGATCAAGAACTCTAGTGCCACCTATTGGAAGGTAGCAATCCTACAAATCAATGTTGACCCTTTAACGAGCCTTGTCACTTGACTTAGGATAATAGCCAAACCAGAATCTCAATTTGCAGACACAAAACACAGTGTCTGCAAATTGAGATTCTGGTTTGGCTATTATCCTAAGCCACGTGACAAGGCTCGTTAAAGAGTCAACATTGACTTTTAGGATTGCTACCTTCCAATAGGTGGCATTAGAGTTGTAGCTCTCTTCCTCTCTGAATAATTAGCATATTTCCCAGAGGAGCATTGCGGCTTTAAGTCTCCTCATCTTGGCATGCTTAGCATGTCAATCTCCGCAAGGAGAAACAATACTTCTTGGATAAGCAGGAGATGAAGTGTTTTTATCATTGCTGGACTAGCTGCCTTAGGCCTCCTGATCCAACCATGACCCCCCTAATATTGATTAGCAGCTTACTGTCAATATACAATGTACACAAAAAACTGTGGTTTGGTGGGGGTTAGCATCCTGATTTCTGCTATATCTACAGCAGAGAAAACTCTGATTGTATCACAACTGCTGCACCCAGAAAACTAAAATTGTATTATTATTATTTATTTATATAGCACCATTCCATGGTGCTGTACATGAGAAGATGTTACATACAAATTTCAGATATCACTTACAGTAAACAAATTAACAATTACAGACTGATACAGAGGGGCGAGGACCCTGCCCTTGCGGGCTTACATTCTACAGGATTATGGGGAAGGAGACAATACGTTGAGAGTTGCAGGAGCTCCGGTGTTGGTGAGGAGGTAGCTCCGGTATTGGTGAGGAGGCAGCAGGGTCAGTGCAGGCTGTAGGCTTTCCTGAAGAGGTGGGTTTTCAGGTTCCATCTGAAGGATCCGAATGTGGTTGATAGTCGGACGTGTTGGGGCAAAGAATTCCAAAGGATGGGGGATATTCGGGAGAAGTCTTGGAGGTGGTTGGGTGGAGTGTGAGAAGAAGGTCTTGGGAGGACTGGAGATTGCGTGAGGGACGATATCGGGAGATTAGTTCAGAGATATATGGAGGAGACAGGTTATGGATGGCTTTGTAGGTCAGTATTAGTAATTTGAACTGGATACACTGAGGGAATGGGAGCCAGTGAAATATTTGCAGAGGGGGAAGCGGAGGAGTAGCGAGGAGAGCGATGAATTAGTCAGGCAGCAGAGTTAAGGATGGACTGGAGAGGTGCAAGGGTGTTAGCAGGGAGGCCACAGAAAAGGATGTTGTAGTAGTCGAGGCAGGAGATGATGAGGGCATGCACAAGCATTTTAGCAGATTGACGGTTGAGGAAAGGATGGATTCTGGAGATATCTTTGAGCTGGAGGCGACAGGAGGTGGAAAGAGCTTGAATGTGCGGTTTGAAGGACAGGGCAGAGTCAAGGGTTACTCCGAGGCAGCGGAGTTCCGGTACGGTGGAAAGCGTGATGTCGTTAATCTCGATAGATAGGTCAGATAAGGAATATCTATGAGATGGAGGAAAGATGATGAGTTCAGATTTGCCCACATTGAGTTTGAGGAAGCGAGAGGAGAAGAAGCAGTATATGGCTGATAGACACTCCGGGATTCTGGACAACAGAGAGGTGATGTCTGGGCCAGAGAGTAGATCTGAGTGTCATTAGCATAAAGGTGGTACTGGAATCCATGGGACTTTATGAATGGTCCCAGGCCAAGTGTATAGATCGATAAGAGTAAGGGTCCTAGAACAGAGCCTTGGGGGACTCCAACAGATAGAGGGCAGGATGAGGAGGTAGTGTGGGAGTGGGAGACGCTGAATGTGCGGTTGGAAAAGTATGAGGAGATCCAGGAAAGGGCGAGGTCTTTGATGCCAAAGGAGGAGAGGATCTGTAGTAGGAGGCAGTGGTCAACTGTGTTGAAAGCAGATGAAAAGGTCTAGATGGAGAAGTATAGAGTATTGTCTGTTAGCTTTGGCTGTAAGTAGGTCGTTAGTAATTTTGGTCAGGGCTGTCTCAGGTGAGTGATGGGGGCGGAAACTAGATTGTAGTTTGTCAAAGAGTAAGTAAGATGAGACATGGGAGGAAAATTCAGCGTGGATATTCTGCTCCAGGAGTTTGGAAGTGAATGGGAGCAGCGATATTGGGCGATAGCTGGACATACAGTAGCACTTGGATCGAGGGTTGGCTTTTTAAGGATACGTGTGATTGTGGCATGTTTGAAAGCAGAAGGGAAGGTGACAGAAGTTAGTGATAGGTTGAAGAAGTGGGTTTGGGATGGGATAAGAGTGGCAGTGAGGTTGGGGAAGAGGTAGGATGGGATGGGGTCGAGCACACAGGTGGTGAGGTGCGATTTGGAGAAGAGACAATTAAGCTCCCCTTCAATGATGTTGGATAGGGAGGTTATGGGGTTTGGGCATTGGTCTGGTATGCAAAGGGGTTGTGGTGGTTGAACAACGAAGACTTGCCTTGTTTGGTCGATCTTATTTTTAAAGTGTGTGGCAAAGTCCTCAGCAGAGATGAGGGAGGTTGGAGGGGGCAGTGGGGGCGGAGGAGGGAGTTAAAAGTTTTGAATAACTGTTTGGGGTTGTAGGATAAGGAAGATACGAGGCTTGTGAAGTAGGCCTGTTTAGCAGAGGTGAGAGCAGATTTGAAAGCGAGTTTTGCCTGTTTGAATGCAGTGAAGTCGTCTTGCGAATGTGTTTTCTTCCAATGCCGCTCTGCAACCCTGGACACTTGCCGGAGCTTTTTAGTGGTGTTATTGTGCCAGGGTTGTCTATTGATACGTCACACTCAGCCATGAACAAGAGGGGCAACCATGTCAATAGCTGATGCAAGGGTGGCATTGTAGAAAGCAGTGGCACTGCCTGTGTCATGGAGTGAGGAAATGGATGCCATTGGTAGGATAGAGTCAGAGAGTGTGTGGGTGTCTAGGTGTGCAAGGTTTCTGCGGTGGTGCGCATGTTGCTGGACATGAGTGAGGAGGACAGGGATGAGAAAGTGAGCAGATGGTGGTCGGATAGAGGGAGAGGGGAGGTGGTGAAGTTAGAGAGCAGAGACGGGTGAAGACCAGGTCTAATGTATGTCCGTCTGTGTGGTTGGCTGCGGAGCACCACTAAGTCCAAAAGATGAAGTAAGGGACAGAACCTTGGATACTGTTGACTGAAGGGTATCAGTGGGGATGTTGAAGTCATCCATGATGATGATGGGAATGTCAGCAGAGAGAAAGTGAAGAAGCCAGGTGGAGAATTGATCAATAAAGGCATTCGCCGGATCCGGAGGTCGGTATATGATGGCCACTTGGAGGTTGGTGGGAGAGTAGATGCGGACAGAGTGGACTTCAAAAGAGGGGAGGATAAGGGAGGGTAGAGGTGGGATTGGGTTAAAGGTGCAGTTAGAAGAAAGGAGAAGACCCACTCCTCCACCATGTCTGTTGCATGTCTGGAATCAGGGTCTTTTTTCCTACAGCATGCTGCTCTCAGATGAGGTAGCAAAAACCTGGTGACAAACTCTCTTTAAATCAGTGGGCTGTGTGATTAATGCATAATGAATCTGGACCCTCCATAAGTAGAGAAATATAAACTTTAGCTAAAAAAAAAAAAATAACCCTCCACTCTGCTAACTCAGAATTCCCATAGTTTACCAAATCAGATACCCTTTAAAGTAGATTTGTCACCAAATTTCACAATACAAACTGCATGCATTATTAATCCCTTAGTGACAGAGCCAATTTTGTTCTTAATGACCAGGCCAATTTTTAACATTTTTACCACTGGCACTTTACGAGGTTATAGCTAGGGAACGTTTCAACAGATTAGACTGATTCTGAAACTGTATTTTTGTGTCATGTTGTACTTTATGACAGTAGTAACATTTCTTTGATATAACTTGCATTTATTTATGAAAAAAATGGAAATTTAGAGAAAATTTTGAAAATTTTGCAATTTTCAAACTTTTAATTTTTATCCCCTTAAATCAAAGAGTGGTGTCACACAAAATAGTTAATAAATAACATTTTCCACATGTCTACTTTATATCAGCACAATTTTGGAAACAATTTTTTTTTTGCTAGGATGTTATAAGGGTTAAAAGTTGACCAGCGAGTTCTCATTTTTCCTACAAAATTGACAAAACCATCTTTTTAGGGACCACCTCACAGGTTTGGGGGGTCAGTATGACAGAAAATACCAAAAAGTGACACCATTTTAAAAACTGCACCCCTTAAGGTACTCAAAACCATATTCAAGAAGTTTATTAACACTTCCAATGCTTCACGAGAACTAAAGCAATGTGGAAGGAAAAAATGAATATTTTACTTTTTTCACAAAAAAATTATTTCAGACCCAAACTTTTTTCACAAGGGTAACAAAGGAAAATGAATACACCAATACCCTGTATGTGGGGGAAAAGCCTCTGTTTGGGTGCATGGCAGGGCTCAGAAGAGAGGGAGCACCATTTGACCTTTTGAACCCAAAATTGGCTGGAATCAATGGCGGGTGCCATGTCACATTTGGAGCCCCCCTGATGTACCTAAACAGTTCAAACCCCCAATTCTAACTCCAACCCCAACACAGCCCTACTTTTGACCCTAATCCCAACCCTAACTTTAATCCCAAGCCTAACCACAACCCTAACCCCAACTCCAACACCACCCTAACCCCAACACTCCAACCATAAACCCAACACAACTATAACCCCAAAACAACCGTATCCTCAACATAACCCTAACCTCAACCTCACCCCAACACAACCCTAACCCCAACACCCCAACCATAACCCCCACACCACAACCATAACCCCCAACACCACAACTGTAACCCCAACCATAACCCCAACACTACCCTAACCCTAGCCCTAACCCTAGCCCAACCCTAACCCTAGCTCTAACCCCAAACCTAGCCCTAGCCCCAACCCTAGCCCTAATGGAAAAATGGAAATAAATACATTTTTTAAATTTTATTATTTTTACCTAACTAAGGGGGTGATAAAGGGGGGTTTGATTTACCATTTTTTTTATTTTCATCACTGTGATAGGGTCTACCACAGTGATCAACATGAACCAATCAGAAAAAACTTCTATTGTTGTTAGGTGCCGGCCGGCAGATCTCAGCGGCGCACTGCAATTTTCTCGAAAGAAGATTCTGAGGGCTGTGGGACAGAGCCAGACACTGGAGGTACCGAGGGGCTCGGGGGACCCCATTTCTCTCTCCTCTGGTATGTTAGATCATGTCAGAGGAGAGAGAAATGAATGGGAAACCAGACTTTTTTTTTTCGGTGATCACGAGAAAACCGAGAAAAAGCGACACAATCATGTTCTCCTGGTCTCAGCTACCCGAGATCCCGGAGATTTTCCGGGCATCTAGGGGGCGCTATAACCTTATTTCTTGGGGTCGTTAAAAAGCAGTTCTGACAAATAAGTACCCTTAACTGCCACCTTTATAAGGCGCATCGGCGTTCGTTAAAGGGTTAAATAAATATCTTAGACCTGATGAAGTTGGTGTACTTACTTAAAAAAATATTTTAAAATGGCTGTATAATGCTGATATTAAAATTAGCATGTTTTAAATCCAGCGGAAGAGTGAGAGAAAGCTCATGTGTCCGAGGGAATTCAGTCTCTGTAAACTCATCCTCACAGCTGCAGCTTGTAAGAAAAAAGCAGATCTGCAGCACTCCAACTTCATTCAAAGTGTTTAATCTTCAGGCATGAATAAAGTTCTTGAATGAAGATAAAGCGCTGTTGTTCTTTTTCTTTATTGGATTTAAGTGTGTCCTTGGACTGAGATATTTTACTACGTTCAACCATTTTGTGGAGATTTAATCGAAAAATGCTGCAGCTTATACTGAACAGTGTGGGATCTCAGCACAGGAGGGAGGAGGGATACCGAGATGCTGTCAATCAGGCTAAGTGGGAGGAGACTTAGATTAAACTTTCAAAAAGGATTACACAGCCATACTGACATGAATTATAAAAGGAAATACACCAATCTAATCAGGTAAGAGATCTATGTATTGATTTATGCCTTTTGTAATATGAAATTTGGTAACTTTAACCCCTTTCCGACATGAACAATTTCCATTTTTTACTTTTCGTTTATTCCTCCCCTTCTTCCAAGAGCCATAACTTTTTAATTGTTGTTCTTTTGACACCATTCATTTTACCACAGGGTCCGGAAAAGAGAAAACAGATTCTAAGTGCGATAAAATTGTGAAAAAAACCTAAATTCTGACATTGTTTTTTGAAAAAATAGTTTTTACGGCGTACATTGTGGGGTAAAAATTACCATGCAATATGATTCTCCTCATTTGCCCTTTTTTTATTATTATTTTAGTGGTGAAAAAAAAATTTTAAATTTGTAAAAATATATTTTTTTTATTGTGTTACCATTTTCCAAGACCCATAATGTTTTCATTCTTTAGTCGATAGACCTGTGTGTGAGCTTTTTTCTTTTTATTTTTGCGGAATGAGACAACAGTTTGGGATAGATATGACATTCTGTTCGCTTCTTACAGCATTTTTTACTTTATTGTGACAACAAAAAAACACGCAATTTTAATTTCTTTTGCTTACAGTGCTTACCGATCAGGTTAATTATTTTTATACTTTGACAAATTGGTCTTTTATGTATGTGGTGACACCCCATATGGGTAATTTTATCATTTTTTTATTATCTTAATTATCAATAGGGGAAAAGGGAAGGTGATTTGAACTTGTTTTTATGGGGTTTTTTTAAACTTTTTTATACTTTCCAATGTATTTATTATTCCCCTTAGGGGACTTTGCCCTGCAATTGTCTGATCGCTTATACTATACGAAGAAATACCATAATGCTAGGTAGGGTCAATGTATTTTGGAGCTCTAGGCAGATGAAGCCATTGGTGACCTCCCCAATGAACTCTCAGCCACCAAGCAAAGGAATTGGTAAGAGACTAAGGTAACAACTGTTGTGAATTCTGTTCTCGGGCTCCCTCCTGTGGTCATGAGTGGTACTTTGTGAGTTCTGTTCATGGGCTCCCTCTGGTGGCTTTGAGTGTTACGGCTGGTCTGTAGCTGGACTCCAGCTGCCTCGTTTCCTGCTAGGCTTGCTGCCTATTTAACTCCATCTGGACCTTTACTTGTTGCCTGCTGTCGTTGTATTCAGTACTGGTTCAGATCTCTCTGGGATTTCCCTTGTGACCTGTCTCCTCGTGGAGAAGCTAAGTTCATACTAGTCCCTTTTTGCTCATTGTTTTTGAAAATGTTTCTCAGTATATGATGAGTTCAGTCCAGCTTGCTTATATGCTATTTTATTGCTAGCTGGTAAGCTCTGGGGTGCAGAGTTGCGCCCCTCGCATCATGAGTCGGTGTGGGGGTCTTTTTGTATTCTCTGCGTGGATAATTTTTGTAGTATTTTATACTGACCGCACAGATTCCTTGCTATCTTCTGACTATTTAGTTATTAGCGGGCCTCATTTGCTAAATCCTGTTTTCATTTCTATGTTTGTGTTTTCCCCTTAACTCACCGTTATTATCTGTGGGGGCCGCCTACACTTTGGGGAAAATTTCTCTGAGGCAAGTGAGGCTTTGTTTCTCTCTAGGGGTAGCTAGTTTCTCAGGCTGTGTAGAGACGTCTAGGCCGAGTCAGGAACGCTCCACGGCTGCCTATAGTGTGTGTTGATAGGATCAGGATTGCGGTCAGAAAAGTTCCCACATTCCCAGAGCTTGTTCTTATTTTTGGTTTACCCATCAGGTCAGTTCATGTGTTCCTTACCACCAGGATCATAACAAACAACACCCCTAATGCACCCCCCCTTCCTCTACGATGGGTTAGGTAACAAGCTCTAATGGCCACTTACACTAAAATTGTTACCTTTTTAACCTCAAAAATACCAGCAAAAGTAAAAATAAATGGTGTCTGTACTGTACCGATGGTGCTTCTGGTGACATTCATGTAGGGATGGTTATTCTGGTGCTGTTTTCATGCACTAATCATGGCTCTGGTACTGTATTCATGTACCACTCATGGCTCTGGTGATGTATTCATCTACTATATAATTGTCTAAGGGTCACTTCCGTCTTTCTGTCTGTCACAGAAATCCCAAGTCGTTGATTGGTCGCGGCAAAATGGCCATGACCAATCAGCGACGGGCACAGTCCGGTGGCAAAATGGCCACTCCATACTCCCCTCCAGTCAGCGCTCACACAGGGTTAATGGCAGCGTTAACGGACCGCGTTATGCCATGGTGTAACGCACTCCGTTAAAGCTACTATTAACCCTGTGTGACCAACTTTTTACTATTGATGCTGCCTATGCAGCATCAATAGTAAAAAGATCTAATGTTAAAAATAATAATAATAAAAAAATCATTATATACTCACCTTCCGTGGGCCCCCGGATCCAGCCGAGGCCTTTCCCGCTCCTCGCGACACTCCGGTGACCGGCCCATGCATTGCGGTCTCGTGAGATGATGACGTAGCGGTCTCGCGAGACCGCAATGCACTCTTGGGACCGGAGCGTCGCGAGGAGCATCGTTAAGCGCCTCGGCTGGATCCAGGGGGCCGATGGAGGGTGAGTATATCACAATTTTTTATTTTAATTCTTTTTTTAAAAAGGGATATGGTACCCACATTGCTATATACTACGTGGGATGTGTTAGATTCTGCGTGGGCTGTGCTATATACTACATCTCTGTGCTATATACTATGTGGGCTGTGCTATATACTACGTGTCTGTGGTATATATTCTGTGGCTTGGCAATATACTACATCGCTGTGCTCTACACTACGTGGCCTGTGTTATATACTGCATGGGCTGTGTTATATACTACGTCTCTGTGCTATATACTACGTGGCTGGGCAATATACTACATGGCTATGCTATATACTACGTGGCTGTGCTATATACTACGTGGCTTTGCTATATACTACGTGGCTGTAAACTACATACACATTCTAGAATACCCGATGCATTAGAATCGGGCCACCATCTAGAATAACAATAATTGTTCAGTACATAAATATGAAACCAAAATCATCATCAGGATATAAATAGAACACCAAAGCCATCAATAGTACATAAATAAGGCACCAGAATCATAATCAGTAGACAAATAATAGGTCACTAGAAACACCATCAGTATATAAATACTTCACCAAAACCACCATCAGTACATGAAAACATCACCAGAACCACCATCAGTAAATTAGTACATTAGCACATTAATGTGTCTCCAGAACCACCATCAGTACATAAATGCATCATGAAAACCATCAGTAAATAAATACACGAGAAGCATCATGAGTACATGAATGCATCACCAGAACCACCATCAGTACATGAATGCATCACCAGAACCACCATCAGTACATGAATGCATCACCAGAGCCACCATAAGTACATTACTACATCGCCAAATTTAGTACGGCAATCAATTGCATTGTCAAGGTTATAGCCACCTTTGGTTTCCTACTGTTTTCCTGTTCTTTTTGTCACATCTTCTTTACTGTCATTTTCTGTGTGTTTTTCTTCTCGCCTTTAAATAATGAGGGAACTGCTTGTGTTTTTAAGGAAAAGCTATGGTAAAGCACCACAAAAGATATTCAGACATGTTCTGAGTGGAAAACACTAGAAGAATAGACCAGTCGTTTCTTTTAACCATTTGGTGCTTTTAGAAATCTGAAGTGAAAATCTATAGATGAAAACTGCATATACATTATTACAACGGAAGTACAGTAAAAATGCAACTAAACTGCTAAGTAACGGTAACTTTAAAAATATAGAACATATGAATTGGCCAAGTATTCTCAATTTTTTCTATATTTTAGAGCAGTAATGCAATTCAAATATCATATATTTCATGTTTGCATGCTATAGCGCTACACGGTGCAACTTTATTTGTTATTTCTATTGGAGGAGACTGAGGAACAGGTCCGGTCACATGTTCCTCCGCTAGTCACCATGGTATGGACTGGAGAGCTGTGCATTCGGTGAGGAAACTAACAAGAGCAGGAGGAGAACCTGTCATACCCGTATAATAGTAAGTACCACACAATTATGTCTCCAATGTATTTGATAAAATAAAGATAATGTGGCAGAGCCAGTTAACGCATTCTGCAGCCAGTAATATACAGTGTAATAATAAGGCTATAGGAGGCAAACGGTACAACATTTTTCATGCAAATCAATTGCAAACATGATTTTTAGACTCAGATGTATGCAATTAAGTAAGAAAAAAAAATCATCCCTAAAGGTGGACAATCCTTTTAAGCTGCTATGAAAATAACATTTCTATGGGTAACAATTTTTGGCAATTAATTTTGATAATTAAAAGCACAAATACAAGCAATTGAAATCTGAATTTCTGACTACAAACAGAACATAGCAAATCACACACATGTAATCTACATGAAAGAATCGAGAACTACGAGCTTATGTTGGCGAATAAAATTCACACATTTCACAATATATATATAATTTTTGTATCTATCGGTACTGTATAAATATTCTGGAATTCCCTGTGTGTAGATACCATATTGCGGCTACTTCTCTTCAAAGGTCCCAGAAGAGATATCAGAGCCCTGTGAATACTTTGTTACATGGAAACTTTGAAAGCATAAGGATAAGAGGAGATATAAAAATGCAGAATATATCCCTCTCTCAGCTCCTCTGACAGATACCATCATATCCCTCCAGATGTTCCTTATCTTCGAAGAACACACCACCGGACATAACACAATGAGGACTGAGCCACTCAAGCAGAATGCTTCCCACCATCCTGCCATATACTGGTTCTATTATCAGCTGTAGCAATTACATCCCTCTGTGCATTGCCATTAGAATCCAGCAGATCAGTAATGCATTGACTGGTTTGTGTGGGTGTTGTGACGGACTTAATACAAATGATATCTCCAACTCATCCTGTGTAGACTCTGTAAACAGATAGTGGATGCTGATTTATTACCATTGTCAGAGGACTTTCTTTCTTTACATGACCTGTATTTGTTTTTCCAAAAATGAAAGCCAACATACAAAACCAGTACAATATCTACAAAGCAATACACACAGGTACACAAAGAAATGGGACTTACATAGAAAATAAATACATTCAATATTTTTCTAAGGCTAGTTTCACACATCAGTTTTTTCGCGCCATGTCGAATCCGGCGTCGCGCCACAGTGCCGGATCCGGCGTAATTTGTGAAAACCGGATAGGACGGATCCGTTTTTCTGCCGGATCCGATGTCCGGATCCAGCTGAAAACCGGATCCGTCCCATCCGGTTGGCATCCGTTTCGTCCGTTTTTCCATCCGGTTTTTGACGGATCCGGTTTTTAAGAACGCCCCTGGGAGGCTCCAAAATGTGATTGGCCCCCTCAAAACTGTATATACAGGCTTCCTACAGCCCATCAGTCACAGGTTGGAGAGGAGCAAGTGTTTGGAGAGAAAGATGGATATCGTTATTGCGAAGATTCTGCAGAACAACGTGGATTTCATTGTGGAGGCGAATCGCTTGAAAGCAATTGTTCTGGAGAAGGAGCGAGAGAGACAGCTCATCATGCATCTGTGCCGACGCCGTTTGTGGATCCACCCCATCACCGCACACAGAATGACACGTGGGGTGTTTTCTACACTGCACATGGAGCTACGAGGAGACCCAGTGAAAATTTTTCTCATATGTGCGGATAAAAGTGGAGAACTTTGATCTATTGGTGGACCGAATTGAGCATCTCATCCGAAGGAGTGATACGTATTGCCGATTCTCTATTTCACCGGCCGAGCATCTGATGGTCACTCTTCGGTAAGCCATTTTTATTGTATGTACTCCTGTAGTACACTTTAATAGATTGTAATTTGATTTTGTAGTAATTTCTGTCTTGCTTTTGTTCACAGATTCCTTGCTACTGGAGAATCCCTTTCGTGACTACATTTCCAGTTCAGACTGGGAATTTCCACCATCTCCGGAATTGTAAAGCACACTTGCCGTGCACTGTGGGACTCTTTGCACGATGAATTTATACCACATCCCACAATGGAGATTTGGTTGGAAGTAGCCGAGAAATTCCAGCAAGTGTGTAAGTTTCCCAATTGCTTGGGCGCGGTGGACGGGAAACATATCCATATCTTTAAACCAGCTGGTTCGGGATCAGAATATTTTAACTATAAAAATTACTTTTCTATTGTGCTGATGGCCATCGCCGATGCGGAGTACAAATTTGTAGCGGTGGATATTGGGGCGTATGGCCGCTCAAGTGCACGGAGAATGGTGGAGTGCGCTTTTGGGATTTTGACCGCCAAATGGAGGGTTCTACTGACATTTATAAACTTGAAGACAGACACTGTTGACGAGGTGGTGAAAGCTTGTGTTGTCCTGCACAATTATGTGATATCCAAGGCACAGATTTCCATTGAGGACCACTCTGAAGAAACCACCTTGGCTGATTATAACAACATTACGTATAGAAGTTCTGTGACAGTTTCCCAAATTAGGGACCAATTCGCAGAATACTTTATGTCACCAGAAGGAAGAATAGACTGGCAGGATGAGAGAGTTTGAACAATTTGTCTTTGACCTTGTAACCATATTTTACCATATTGTACCCAAGTTGTGTACCTGTTTGTGTTCTACCCAAAGTATATTACCTTCTTTTACCCAAGTTGTGTACCTGTTTGGGTTCTACCCAAAGTATTTTACCTTCTTTTACCCAAGTTGTGCACCTGCTTGGGTTCTACCCAAAGTATATTACCTTCTTTTACCCAAGTTGTGTACCTGCTTGGGTTCTACCCAAAGTATTTTACCTCTAACCAATAAACCTTGTTTAACCCAAGTGTTAACTATACCTTATAAAGAAAATACAAATTTGCTTTAAAAACACAGTTTTATTACAAATGTTTTTAACAAAACAAAAATAAACTTCTTTTTGGCAACACAAAAATAAACTTTATTTGGCTGTGCCAAAAACTTAGAGGTTTGAATAAGTCGGGGTGGAGATAGTGCTGGAGGGGCTGTCAGATAGGGACACATCGACAGTGGGAGTGTGGAGAGAGGAATGTGGTGGTGGTGGTGGGGAAGGATCAATAGGTAGTGGTGAAGGGGTGGAGAAAGCAAGTGAATGAGTGGACAGGAAACTGGGAGTTGGGTTAGGAATTTGGTATGATGGAGGGGTGTAGCTGATGGTTTGGGAGGATTGGGAGGCAGAAGCTGTGATGGGTGGAGAAGAGGGTTGGGAAATGACGGGTGAAGGAGGCTGGTGGTAGTGGGCAGGGAGAGGAGGCGCTGAAGATGTTGTTGGGAACTGGTTTGGGGAGGGATGTTCTTACTGGTCTGGATGGTGGGAAGGGGCACAGGCGGGATGCTGGTAGTTGTCTGGATGGTGGGACGGGGCATGGGCAGGATGCTGGTAGTGGTCTGGATGGCGGGACGGGGCACGGGCACGATGTGGGTAATGGTGAGGTTGATGGGACGGGGCACGGGCTGGCAGGCAGGCAGGCTCTTGCTGGAAGGCAGGCTAGGCTCTTGCTGGAAGGCAGGCTCTTGCTGGAAGGCAGGCTAGGCTCTTGCTGGCAGGCAGGCAGGCTCTTGTTGGAAGGCAGGCAGGCTCTTGCTGGCAGGCAGGCTCTAGCTGGCAGGCAGGCTCTAGCTGGCAGGCAGGCAGGCTCTTGCTGGAAGGCAGGCTAGGCTCTTGCTGAAAGGCAGGCTCTTGCTGGAAGGCAGGCTAGGCTCTTGCTGGCAGGCAGGCAGGCTCTTGCTGGAAGGCAGGCTCTTGCTGGCAGGCAGGCTCTAGCTGGCAGGCAGGCTCTAGCTGGCAGGCAGGCTCTTGCTGGAAGGCAGGCTAGGCTCTTGCTGGAAGGCAGGCAGGCTCTTGCTGGAAGGCAGGCAGGCTCTTGTTGGCAGGCAGGCAGGCTCTTGCTGGAAGGCAGGCTCTTGCTGGAAGGCAGGCTAGGCTCTTGCTGGCAGGCAGGCAGGCTCTTGCTGGAAGGCAGGCAGGCTCTTGCTGGCAGGCAGGCTCTAGCTGGCAGGCAGGCTCTTGCTGGAAGGCAGGCAGGCTCTTGCTGAAAGGCAGGCTAGGCTCTTGCTGGAAGGCAGGCAGGCTCTAGCTGGCAGACAGGCTCTTGCTGGAAGGCAGGGTGTTGGCTCTCTTGCAGTATGGCTGGAAATGAGTGAGGGCCTCAATGGCATTGTTTTATATATGTGTCCGGGGGGCAGGCCTATAGGTTCTGAGCATGCTCAGATTAAAAAACCTGATCAGGCGCTTTTTTCCGGATCCGGTGCATTCCGGAGTCCATAGACATGCATTGTAGTGAAAAGCCAGAAGAGCCGGATCTGGCCCTTCCGGCTTTTTTGCTGCAGACAAAAAACGTTACAGTAGATGTTTTTTCCAGATGCCGGAATCGAAATTTTTGCGGGATCCGGAAAAAAACAGAAGGAACGCTAGGCCATGTAGCGCAATCTGGCGCTAATACAAGTCAATGGGGAAAAAACAGTTCCGGTTTTTATTTTCGCTGGTTCCGGTTTTTCACAAAAGAGCCGTAATTAGCCGGAATGAAAAAACCTGATGTGTGAAAGTAGCCTTAGTTGATGGTTTGCTTGCTTGACATTTATAAATGTTGGGCTTGTGCTTATACAAAAAGAGCCAATCTGAATAGGTAGAGCTGCAGTATAAAGATTTGGGGACTTCCAAGTCTGGCTAGAGCGTGGAAAGCTGCACGCCTTATGAGTTCCGCATTCCGTGTACTGAAATAAGGGTTCCCGTAAACAAGGCCTTGCTGAAAACAGAATAAAATTGTCCCTGAGAGAAGAAAAAGCCTTGTCTAGCACCTGAAAAAATTCTTTGTCAAAAATGCTGATCCACTTCCGCACTCTAAGATCAAACATGGTGCTCGAACCTCCAGGAATATCACGCATGGTGATGGGGAGCCATGTCTTCTGCTGGTGTAGGTACACTGTGTTTTATCAAGACCAAAGTCAGTGCAGCCGTCTACCAGGAAATTTTAGAGCACTTCATGCTTCCCTCTGCCGACAAGCTTATTGGAGTTGGAAACTTCATTCTCCAGCAGGACTTGGCCCCTGTCCACACTGCCAAAAGTACCAATACCTGGTTTACAAATAACAGTATCACTGTGCTTGATTGGCCAGCAAACTCGCCTGACCTTAACCCCACAGAAAATCTATGGGGTATTGTTATGAGGAAGACGAGAGACACCAGACCCAACAATGCAGAAGAGCTGAAGGCTGCTATTAAACCAACCTGGGCTTCAATAACTCCTCAGCAGTGCCACAGGCTGATCGCCTCCATGCCATGCTGCATTGATGCAGTAATTGATGAAAAAGAAGCCCCGACCAAGTATTGAGTGCATTTACTGAACATACATTTCAGTAGGCCAACATTTCAGATTTTAAAATAATTTTTTCAAGCTGGTGTTATAAAGTATTCTAATTTACTGAGATAATTACTTTTGGGTAGGGTTGAGCGACTTTCATTTTTTTAAGATCGAGTCGGGTTTTGTGAAACCCGACTTAGTCCAGAGTCGAGTCGAGTGAAGTCGGCCGATTATCGCTAAAAGTCGGGGATCGACCGAAACACGAAACCCAATGCAAGTCAATGGGGAAGCATAGCCGGCAGTGAGTGGAGGCCAGGAAAACACCTACAGTGCCCATTTTAATGCCAAAAACATCCATTCTTGTTTTCTGAAGCTTGTCAATCTAAATTAACTTTATAATAATAGTTGGGCACTGGAAATTGGGGGTGATTTGGCAAAAGTTGTGGGGGGTAGGGCTGGTTCAAGGTTTTAGTGGGCACAGGAAACATGGACTACGTCACGGCGGTGGAGCAGTGAGAGGTAAGTATGTCAAGTTTGCAAGTGCTGTGATCCTAAGCAAGCAGGGGGGCCCACTCGTTGGCATTGGCACTGGCACAGGGCCCCTCAAAGTACAGCGGTGTGTTTGCACGGCGGGGGCGCCTCCCACCAGCAGCGACACTTTTGCGTACTCCGAGGGGCCCTGTGCCAGTGACGTCGCCAACGAGTATGCCCCCCCACCTGTACTTTCATCTGCACCTTCCTCTTTGTCCCTGTGTAAGGTGGTATAACATGCGGGAAGGGGAACCTGACTTTCAGCAGGGTCAGATTCTGGCTGTGTAGAGTGCAAGGGGAATGTAGTGGTCTAGGTCAATGTACCAGCAGACTCATGTAGCAGTGGCTGGGCAGTGGGCAGGATGAGGAGGAAACAGATATAGGGCCAAAGAATAAAGTAGGCTAAATGCAGTTCAAAATTGGTAACAGGACTAAACAGGCGGCATTGCTTTGTTGAGTGGAGTAGCAAACCCAGGAGCAGCAGACACTGTTTTAAGGGCCCAAACACACTAATAGGCCAAATGCAGTTTAATATCTGATACTATAGGCCGAAAGCCATAAGGTTGAAGCTCAGCTTTTTTTAGTTGAGGACAAACACCAGGGAGGAGCAAACAGAGCTATTAGGCCCCATCCAGCAATTTAAAAAAAAAAAAAAAAGAGCCAGAAGGTGGAAACTCAGCTTTGTTCAGTGGAGGACAACACCAGGCAGGGGCAGACACCGTTAGTAGGCCCTAACCACCAATTTTTAAAAACACAGCACTTAATGAGAGCCAGAAGGTTGAAGCTCAGCTTTATTCAGTTGAGGGCAACACCAGGGAGGGGCAGACACCGTTAGTAGGCCCTAACCACCATTTTGTTTTTTAAAAAACACTTAATGAGAGCCAGAAGGTTGAAGCTCAGCTGTATTCAGTGGAGGACAACACCAGGCAGGGGCAGACACCGTTAGTAGGCCCTAACCACCAATTTTTAAAAACACAGCACTTAATGAGAGCCAGAAGGTTGAAGCTCAGCTTTATTCAGTTGAGGGCAACACCAGGGAGGGGCAGACACCGTTAGTAGGCCCTAACCACCATTTTGTTTTTTAAGAAACACTTAATGAGAGCCAGAAGGTTGAAGCTCAGCTGTATTCAGTTGAGGACAACACCAGGGAGGGGCAGACACCGTTAGTAGGCCGTAACCAAAGTTGAAGGCCAAATGCAGTTTAATATCTGATACTATAGGCCGAAAGCCACAAGGTTGAAGCACAGCTTTATTCAGTTGAGGGCAACACCAGGGAGGGGCAGACACCGTTAGTAGGCCGTAACCAAAGTTGAAGGCCAAATGCAGTTTAATATCTGATACTATAGGCCGAAAGCCACAAGGTTGAAGCACAGCTTTATTCAGTTGAGGGCAACACCAGGGAGGGGCAGACACCGTTAGTAGGCCCTAACCACCATTTTGTTTTTTAAAAAACACTTAATGAGAGCCAGAAGGTTGAAGCACAGCTTTATTCAGTTGAGGGCAACACCAGGGAGGGGCAGACACCGTTAGTAGGCCCTAACCACCATTTTGTTTTTTAAAAAACACTTAATGAGAGCCAGAAGGTTGAAGCACAGCTTTATTCAGTTGAGGGCAACACCAGGGAGGGGCAGACACCGTTAGTAGGCCGTAACCAAAGTTGAAGGCCAAATGCAGTTTAATATCTGATACTATAGGCCGAAAGCCAGAAGGTTGAAGCACAGCTTTATTCAGTTGCAGCTTCTTTGCAATAATATAAAGAAGACGCGACAGGACAACACTCGGTGGATGCCATATCTGTGTTTTCAATGGAAAAAAACCTTTCAGTTAACTACTTGCAGGAGAAAGTTTTTGTAGCTGGTGGCCAATTTTGGTACTGTACCAGTTTTTGGTTGTATGTGTTTTTGTTTTTAATGTTAAAATGCATTTGATATCTCTCCAGTATTTTCTTTATTATAAGCAAAATACTTATTTTTATATTTTCTGATGTTTTATACCGGAGTGTTCCTCGGGACACGCTTATAAACTTGATAATTGGTTCCAGGGGTACACGGGCAGCAGTGATCTGGTCAGTGGAGGCCTAGTGGAAGGAGGGACCGCAGACAGGCTTCGAAGGCCTAACATGATAAAATGGGCTGGCTGTAGGCACTTTATAATTGGTTCCAGGGGTACACGGGCAGCAGTGGTCTGGTCAGTGGAGGCCTAGTGGAAGGAGGGACCGCAGACAGGCTTCGAAGGCCTAACATAATAAAATGGGCTGGCTGTAGGCACTTTAAAATAGGTTCCAGGGGTACACGGGCAGCAGTGGTCTGGTCAGTGGAGGCCTAGTGGAAGGAAGGACCGCAGACAGGCTTCGAAGGCCTAACATGATAAAATGGGCTGGCTGTAGGCACTTTATAATTGGTTCCAGGGGTACACGGGCAGCAGTGATCTGGTCAGTGGAGGCCTAGTGGAAGGAGGGACCGCAGACAGGCTTCGAAGGCCTAACATAATAAAATGGGCTGGCTGTAGGCACTGTAAAATAGGTTCCAGGGGTACACGGGCAGCAGTGGTGTGGTCAACGGAGGCCTAGTGGAAGGAGGGATCGCAGACAGGCTTCGGAGGCCTAACACAATAAAATGGGCTGGCTGTAGGCAATTTAAAATTGGTTCCAGGGGTACACGGGCAGCAGTGGTCTGGTCAGTGGAGGCCTAGTGGAAGGAGGGACCGCAGACAGGCTTCGAAGGCCTAACACAATAAAATGGGCTGGCTGTAGGCAATTTAAAATTGGTTCCAGGGGTACACGGGCAGCAGTGGTCTGGTCAGTGGAGGCCTAGTGGAAGGAGGGACCGCAGACAGGCTTCGAAGGCCTAACATGATAAAATGGGCTGGTTGTAGGCACTTTATAATTGGTTCCAGGGGTACACGGGCAGCAGTGATCTGGTCAGTGGAGGCCTAGTGGAAGGAGGGACCGCAGACAGGCTTCGAAGGCCTAACATAATAAAATGGGCTGGCTGTAGGCACTTTAAAATAGGTTCCAGGGGTACACGGGCAGCAGTGGTCTGGTCAGTGGAGGCCTAGTGGAAGGAAGGACTGCAGACAGGCTTCGAAGGCCTAACATGATAAAATGGGCTGGCTGTAGGCACTTTATAATTGGTTCCAGGGGTACACGGGCAGCAGTGGTCTGGTCAGTGGAGGCCTAGTGGAAGGAGGGACCGCAGACAGGCTTCGAAGGCCTAACATAATAAAATGGGCTGGCTGTAGGCACTTTATAATTGGTTCCAGGGGTACACGGGCAGCAGTGGTCTGGTCAGTGGAGGCCTAGTGGAAGGAGGGACCGCAGACAGGCTTCGAAGGCCTAACATAATAAAATGGGCTGGCTGTAGGCACTTTAAAATAGGTTCCAGGGGTACACGGGCAGCAGTGGTCTGGTCAGTGGAGGCCTAGTGGAAGGAGGGACCGCAGACAGGCTTCGAAGGCCTAACATAATAAAATGGGCTGGCTGTAGGCACTTTATAATTGGTTCCAGGGGTACACGGGCAGCAGTGGTCTGGTCAGTGGAGGCCTAGTGGAAGGAGGGACCGCAGACAGGCTTCGAAGGCCTAACATAATAAAATGGGCTGGCTGTAGGCACTTTAAAATAGGTTCCAGGGGTACACGGGCAGCAGTGGTCTGGTCAGTGGAGGCCTAGTGGAAGGAAGGACCGCAGACAGGCTTCGAAGGCCTAACATGATAAAATGGGCTGGCTGTAGGCACTTTATAATTGGTTCCAGGGGTACACGGGCAGCAGTGATCTGGTCAGTGGAGGCCTAGTGGAAGGAGGGACCGCAGACAGGCTTCGAAGGCCTAACATAATATAATGGGCTGGCTGTAGGCACTGTAAAATAGGTTCCAGGGGTACACGGGCAGCAGTGGTCTGGTCAACGGAGGCCTAGTGGAAGGAGGGACCGCAGACAGGCTTCGGAGGCCTAACACAATAAAATGGGCTGGCTGTAGGCAATTTAAAATTGGTTCCAGGGGTACACGGGCAGCAGTGGTCTGGTCAGTGGAGGCCTAGTGGAAGGAAGGACCGCAGACAGGCTTCGAAGGCCTAACATGATAAAATGGGCTGGCTGTAGGCACTTTATAATTGGTTCCAAGGGTACACGGGCAGCAGTGATCTGGTCAGTGGAGGCCTAGTGGAAGGAGGGACCGCAGACAGGCTTCGAAGGCCTAACATAATAAAATGGGCTGGCTGTAGGCACTGTAAAATAGGTTCCAGGGGTACACGGGCAGCAGTGGTGTGGTCAACGGAGGCCTAGTGGAAGGAGGGACCGCAGACAGGCTTCGGAGGCCTAACACAATAAAATGGGCTGGCTGTAGGCAATTTAAAATTGGTTCCAGGGGTACACGGGCAGCAGTGGTCTGGTCAGTGGAGGCCTAGTGGAAGGAGGGACCGCAGACAGGCTTCGAAGGCCTAACACAATAAAATGGGCTGGCTGTAGGCAATTTAAAATTGGTTCCAGGGGTACACGGGCAGCAGTGGTCTGGTCAGTGGAGGCCTAGTGGAAGGAGGGACCGCAGACAGGCTTCGAAGGCCTAACATGATAAAATGGGCTGGCTGTAGGCACTTTATAATTGGTTCCAGGGGTACACGGGCAGCAGTGATCTGGTCAGTGGAGGCCTAGTGGAAGGAGGGACCGCAGACAGGCTTCGAAGGCCTAACATAATAAAATGGGCTGGCTGTAGGCACTTTAAAATAGGTTCCAGGGGTACACGGGCAGCAGTGGTCTGGTCAGTGGAGGCCTAGTGGAAGGAAGGACTGCAGACAGGCTTCGAAGGCCTAACATGATAAAATGGGCTGGCTGTAGGCACTTTATAATTGGTTCCAGGGGTACACGGGCAGCAGTGGTCTGGTCAGTGGAGGCCTAGTGGAAGGAGGGACCGCAGACAGGCTTCGAAGGCCTAACATAATAAAATGGGCTGGCTGTAGGCACTTTATAATTGGTTCCAGGGGTACACGGGCAGCAGTGGTCTGGTCAGTGGAGGCCTAGTGGAAGGAGGGACCGCAGACAGGCTTCGAAGGCCTAACATAATAAAATGGGCTGGCTGTAGGCACTTTAAAATAGGTTCCAGGGGTACACGGGCAGCAGTGGTCTGGTCAGTGGAGGCCTAGTGGAAGGAGGGACCGCAGACAGGCTTCGAAGGCCTAACATAATAAAATGGGCTGGCTGTAGGCACTTTATAATTGGTTCCAGGGGTACACGGGCAGCAGTGGTCTGGTCAGTGGAGGCCTAGTGGAAGGAGGGACCGCAGACAGGCTTCGAAGGCCTAACATGATAAAATGGGCTGGCTGTAGGCACTTTATAATTGGTTCCAGGGGTACACGGGCAGCAGTGGTCTGGTCAGTGGAGGCCTAGTGGAAGGAGGGACCGCAGACAGGCTTCGAAGGCCTAACATAATAAAATGGGCTGGCTGTAGGCACTGTAAAATAGGTTCCAGGGGTACACGGGCAGCAGTGGTGTGGTCAACGGAGGCCTAGTGGAAGGAGGGACCGCAGACAGGCTTCGGAGGCCTAACACAATAAAATGGGCTGGCTGTAGGCAATTTAAAATTGGTTCCAGGGGTACACGGGCAGCAGTGGTCTGGTCAGTGGAGGCCTAGTGGAAGGAGGGACCGCAGACAGGCTTCGAAGGCCTAACATGATAAAATGGGCTGGCTGTAGGCACTTTATAATTGGTTCCAGGGGTACACGGGCAGCAGTGGTCTGGTCAGTGGAGGCCTAGTGGAAGGAAGGACCGCAGACAGGCTTCGAAGGCCTAACATGATAAAATGGGCTGGCTGTAGGCACTGTAAAATAGGTTCCAGGGGTACACGGGCAGCAGTGGTGTGGTCAACGGAGGCCGATTGTAATGAGTGTCTGCCAGTTAGTAGTCAAAAAACAACAAATAAATGTGAATGTCTCGCATTAAAACAAAGACACTAAAGGGTGCAATCATTAGGTTCAGGGGTGGGATCCTCTGCGTTGTTTCAGACCTACTAATTTAGCGCAAAGTATTTACTGTGGTAAATAGAGGACACTGCCCCTGACTATGTTATGTACCATCATACATGTCAACACAATGGTATTGTCAGTGGCAGGTATGGAAGGATGTCAGCGCATAGACTAAACATTGGTGGAAGTGTGAGAGATAACTGTGGAAGTGGTAGAGCAATGTTTGACCTGGGGGTGGGTGAACTCTCTTGTGGCCGGCGGTACAGGCCCAGGGCCCCTCATGTTACAACAGTGTGTCTGACGTTGGGTGCGCACCACCACCGCCAGAGACACTTTATTGTACTATGAGGGACCCAGTACCAATGCCGTCGACCAAAAGCGAGCACACCCACCTCTTCAGGCAAACAGCTGTCTCACGGGTGCTTGCGCCAAGTCGCGATACCACGGCCCCGTGTGGGGAGTTTGGCCAGTTAGGGAGGTGTAAACATGTCATATGCCGGACAATCAGCTGCAGAAAATTAGACATTAGAAAAGTAATTCACAGTAGTCCACAGGCAAGAGCTTTTCATAGGAAAGCTAGGTGTCGGCCGGGCAAGGTGGGGCAAAAGATTTTGAAATCCAGTTGTGGTTCATTTTAATGAATGTTAGATCGTCAACATTTTGGGTAGCCAGACGAGTCCTTTTTTCGGTTAATATTGAACCTGCAGCACTGAATACTCTTTCTGATAGGACACTTGCTGCCGGGCAAGCAAGCTCCTGCAATGCATATTCTGCCAATTCTGGCCAGGTGTCTAATTTTGAGGCCCAGTAATCAAATGGGAATGACGGTTGAGGGAGAACATCGATAAGGGATGAAAAATAGTTAGTAACCATACTGGACAAATGTTGTCTCCTGTCACTTTCAATTGATGCAGCAGTACCTGTCCTGTCTGCGGTCATAGCAAAATCACTCCACAACCTGGTCAGAAAACCCCTTTGTCCAACGCCACTTCTGATGTGTGCACCCCTAACACTACTAATCTGCTGCCCCCTGGAGCTCGTGTGATAACGATCACGTGCGCTGTGTGCTGGGAATGCCTGAAGCAAACGGTCAACAAGAGTTGATTGTTTGGTTGCTAATATTAGTTCCAAGTTCTCATGTGGCATAATATTTTGCAATTTGCCTTTATAGCGTGGATCAAGGAGGCAGGCCAACCAGTAATCGTCATCGTTCATCATTTTCGTTATGCGTGTGTCCCTTTTTAGGATACGTAAGGCATAATCCGCCATGTGGGCCAAAGTTCCAGTTGTCAAATCTCCGGTTGTGATTGGTTGAGGGGCAGTTTCAGGCAAATCTACGTCACTTGTGTCCCTCAAAAAACCAGAACCCGGCCTTGCCACGCAACCAATTTCCAGTGCCCCCGGGAAAGCTTCCGCATTAAAAATATACTCATCCCCATCATCCTCCTCGTCCTCCACCTCCTCTTCGCCCGCTACCTCGTCCTGTACACTGCCCTGACCAGACAATGGCTGACTGTCATCAAGGCTTTCCTCTTCCTCTGGTGCAGACGCCTGCTCCTTTATGTGCGTCAAACTTTGCATCAGCAGACGCATTAGGGGGATGCTCATGCTTATTACGGCGTTGTCTGCACTAACCAGCCGTGTGCATTCCTCAAAACACTGAAGGACTTGACACATGTCTTGTATCTTGGACCACTGCACACCAGACAACTCCATGTCTGCCATCCTACTGCCTGCCCGTGTATGTGTATCCTCCCACAAAAACATAACAGCCCGCCTCTGTTGGCACAGTCTCTGAAGCATGTGCAGTGTTGAGTTCCACCTTGTTGCAACGTCTATGATTAGGCGATGCTGGGGAAGGTTCAAAGACCGCTGATAGGTCTGCATACGGCTGGAGTGTACAGGCGAACGTCGGCTATGTGAGCAAAGTCCACGCACTTTGAGGAGCAGGTCGGAGAACCCAGGATAAGTTTTCAATAAGCACTGCACCACCAGGTTTAAGGTGTGAGCCAGGCAAGGAATGTGTTTCAGTTGGGAAAGGGAGATGGCAGCCATGAAATTCCTTCCATTATCACTCACTACCTTGCCTGCCTCAAGATCTACTGTGCCCAGCCACGACTGCGTTTCTTGTTGCAAGAACTCGGACAGAACTTCCGCGGTGTGTCTGTTGTCGCCCAAACACTTCATAGCCAATACAGCCTGCTGACGCTTGGCAGTAGCTGGCCCATAATGGGACAACTGGTGTGCAACAGTGTCATCTGCCAATGGAGTGGTTGGCCGACTGTGGTCTGTGGAAGAGCTGTAGCTTCTGCAGGAGGACGAGGAGGAGGAGGAGGAGGAGGTGGTGCGAACGCCTACAGCCAACTGTTTCCTAGACCGTGGGCTAGGCACAACTGTCCCGAAATTGATGTCCCCTGAGGACCCTGCATCCACCACATTCACCCAGTGTGCCGTGATGGACACATAACGTCCCTGGCCATGCCTACTGGTCCATGCATCTGTAGTCAGGTGCACCTTTGTACTCACAGATTGCCTGAGTGCATGGACGATGCGCTGTTTAACATGCTGGTGCAGGGCCGGGATGGCTTTTCTGGAAAAAAAGTGTCGACTGGGTAGCTCGTATCGTGGTTCAGCGTACTCCATCAGGGCTTTGAAAGCTTCGCTTTCAACTAACCGGTAGGGCATCATCTCTAACGATATTAGTCTAGCTATGTGGGCGTTAAAACCCTGTGTACGCGGATGCGAGGATAAGTACTTCCTTTTTCTAACCAGAGTCTCATGTAGTGTGAGCTGAACTGGAGAGATGGAGATCGTGGAACTTGCGGGTGTGCCGGTGGACATGGCAGACTGCGAGACGGTTGGAGATGGTATTGTTTCCGCCGGTGACCTAGATGCAATATTTCCTCCTACAAAACTGGTGATTCCCTGACCCTGAGTGCTTTTGGCTGGCAAAGAAACCTGCACAGATACTGCCGGTGGTGCGGAAAATGGTGGCCTTACAGTGACGGAAGGGATGTTGCGTTGCTGACTAGCTTCATTGGCCGAGGGTGCTACAACCTTAAGGGACGTTTGGTAGTTAGTCCAGGCTTGAAAATGCATGGTGGTTAAGTGTCTATGCATGCAACTAGTATTGAGACATTTCAGATTCTGACCTCTGCTTAAGCTAGTTGAACATTTTTGACAGATGACTTTGCGCTGATCAATTGGATGTTGTTTAAAAAAATGCCAGACTGCACTCTTCCTAGCATCGGATCCCTTTTCAGGTATTGCAGACTGAGCTTTAACCGGATGGCCACGCTGTCCTCCAACAGGTTTTGGCTTTGACACGCGTTTTGGGCCAGATACGGGCCCGGCAGATGGAACCTGTTGCGATGTTGATGCCTGCTGCGGCCCCTCCTCCACCTCCGCTTCTGAACTACTGCCGCCTGCACCCTGTTCCCCCAATGGCTGCCAATCGGGGTCAATAACTGGGTCATCTATTAACTCCTCTTCGAGCTCGTGTGCAACTTCGTCTGTGTCACTGTGTCGGTCGGTGGCATAGCGTTCGTGGCGGGGCAACATAGTCTCATCAGGGTCTGATTGTGGATCAGTACCCTGAGAGGGCAATGTGGTGGTCTGAGTCAAAGGAGCAGCATAGTACTCTGGCTGTGGCTGTGCATCAGTGCACTCCATGTCAGAATCAACTTGTAATGGGCATGGCCTGTTAAGTGTTTCACTTTGTAAGCCAGGGACGGTATGTGTAAAGAGCTCCATGGAGTAACCCGTTGTGTCGCCTGCTGCATCCTTCTCTCTTGTTGTAGTTTTTGCTGAAGAGGACAAGGAAGCGACTTGTCCCTGACCGTGGACATCCACAAGCGACGCGCTGCTTTTACATTTACCAGTTTCAGAAGAGGAGGCAAAAGAGCTAGAGGCTGAGTCTGCAATGTAAGCCAAAACTTGCTGTTGCTGCTCCGCCTTTAAAAGCTGTTTTCCTACTCCCAGAAAAGAGAGCGTTCGAGGCCTTGTGTAGCCAGACGACGAAACTGGCTCCACAGCTCCAGACTTACGTGGAATATTTTTATCCCCAAGACCACCTGATGCTCCACTACCACTACCATCATTACCAGCTGACAATGAACGCCCACGGCCACGACCTCTTGCACCAGACTTCCTCATTGTTTTAAAAACTTAACCAAAGTAACTTTATTTGTTGCTGTCAAGCAACTTACACGGTAAGCTATAACTTCAGTATGATTTCAATATCCCTTAACAGGTTGGTGAGACCACAAGGAAAATCAGGCACAATGTTACACACTCTGTTTTCTGTGGCACAAAATCACAGAGATGCCACACACGCAGGACTGTCACTCAAGCACAAATGTCAATATTAATCTCCCACCTTTTTTTTTTTTTTTTTTTTTCCCTCAGGGAGACTTTAGAAACCAAATAAGATAAATTGTTTTTTTCAGGGACAATTTAGAAACCAAATAATAATAATAAAAAAAAAGCTTTCTATGGCCCAGTGCCCACTGAGTGAGAGATGGCACACACAGGAGTCAGGATCAGGAGTGGCACACAAGCCCTGAGGACAGTATTAATCTCCCACTGATGGATGTATTTTTTTTTTTTTCAGGTAGATTTTAGAACCCAAATCAAGCAAAAAAATAAATAGGCTTTCTATGGCCCACTGAGTGAGAGATGGCGCGCACAGGAGTCAGGATCAGGAGTGGCACACAAGCCCTGAGGACAGTATTAATCTCCCACTGATGGATGTAGTTTTTTTTTTTTTTCAGGTAGATTTTAGAACCCAAATCAAGCAAAAAAATAAATAGGCTTTCTATGGCCCACTGAGTGAGAGATGGCGCGCACAGGAGTCAGGATCAGGAGTGGCACACAAGCCCTGAGGACAGTATTAATCTCCCACTGATGGATGTAGGTTTTTTTTTTTTCAGGTAGATTTTAGAACCCAAATCAAGCAAAAAATAAATAGGCTTTCTATGGCCCACTGAGTGAGAGATGGCGCGCACAGGAGTCAGGATCAGGAGTGGCACACAAGCCCTGAGGACAGTATTAATCTCCCACTGATGGATGTAGTGGTTTTTTTTTCAGGCAGATTTTAGAACCCAAATCAAGCAAAAAAATAAATAGGCTTTCTATGGCCCACAGAGTGAGAGATGGCGCTCACAGGAGTCAGGATCAGGAGTGGCACACAAGCCCTGAGGACAGTATTAATCTCCCACTGATGGATGTATTTTTTTTTTTTTTTCAGGTAGATTTTAGAACCCAAATCAAGCAAAAAAATACATAGGCTTTCTATGGCCCACTGAGTGAGAAATGGCGCTCACAGGAGTCAGGATCAGGAGTGGCACACAAGCCCTGAGGACAGTATTAATCTCCCACTGATGGATGTAGTGATTTTTTTTTCAGTTAGATTTTAGAACCCAAATCAAGCAAAAAAATAAATAGGCTTTCTATGGCCCACTGAGTGAGAGATGGCGCTCACAGGAGTCAGGATCAGGAGTGGCACACAAGCCCTGAGGACAGTATTAATCTCCCACTGATGGATGTAGTGATTTTTTTTTCAGTTAGATTTTAGAACCCAAATCAAGCAAAAAAATAAATAGGCTTTCTATGGCCCACTGAGTGAGAGATGGCGCGCACAGGAGTCAGGATCAGGAGTGGCACACAAGCCCTGAGGACAGTATTAATCTCCCACTGATGGATGTAGTGTTTTTTTTTTCAGGTAGATTTTAGAACCCAAATCAAGCAAAAAAATAAATAGGCTTTCTATGGCCCACTGAGTGAGAGATGGCGCGCACAGGAGTCAGGATCAGGAGTGGCACACAAGCCCTGAGGACAGTATTAATCTCCCACTGATGGATGTAGTGTTTTTTTTTTTCAGGTAGATTTTAGAACCCAAATCAAGCAAAAAAATAAATAGGCTTTCTATGGCCCACTGAGTGAGAGATGGCGCGCACAGGAGTCAGGATCAGGAGTGGCACACAAGCCCTGAGGACAGTATTAATCTCCCACTGATGGATGTAGTGTTTTTTTTTTCAGGTAGATTTTAGAACCCAAATCAAGCAAAAGAATACATAGGCTTTCTATGGCCCACTGAGTGAGAGATGGCGCTCACAGGAGTCAGGATCAGGAGTGGCACACAAGCCCTGAGGACAGTATTAATCTCCCACTGATGGATGTAGTGATTTTTTTTTCAGTTAGATTTTAGAACCCAAATCAAGCAAAAAAATAAATAGGCTTTCTATGGCCCACTGAGTGAGAGATGGCGCTCACAGGAGTCAGGATCAGGAGTGGCACACAAGCCCTGAGGACAGTATTAATCTCCCACTGATGGATGTAGTGATTTTTTTTTCAGTTAGATTTTAGAACCCAAATCAAGCAAAAAAATAAATAGGCTTTCTATGGCCCACTGAGTGAGAGATGGCGCGCACAGGAGTCAGGATCAGGAGTGGCACACAAGCCCTGAGGACAGTATTAATCTCCCACTGATGGATGTAGTGTGTTTTTTTTCAGGTAGATTTTAGAACCCAAATTAAGCAAAAAAATAAATAGGCTTTCTATGGCCCACTGAGTGAGAGATGGCGCGCACAGGAGTCAGGATCAGGAGTGGCACACAAGCCCTGAGGACAGTATTAATCTCCCACTGATGGATGTAGTGTTTTTTTTTTCAGTTAGATTTTAGAACCCAAATCAAGCAAAAAAATAAATAGGCTTTCTATGGCCCACTGAGTGAGAGATGGCGCGCACAGGAGTCAGGATCAGGAGTGGCACACAAGCCCTGAGGACAGTATTAATCTCCCACTGATGGATGTAGTGTTTTTTTTTTCAGGTAGATTTTAGAACCCAAATCAAGCAAAAAAATAAATAGGCTTTCTATGGCCCACAGAGTGAGAGATGGCGCTCACAGGAGTCAGGATCAGGAGTGGCACACAAGCCCTGAGGACAGTATTAATCTCCCACTGATGGATGTAGTTTTTTTTTTTTTTCAGGTAGATTTTAGAACCCAAATCAAGCAAAAAAATAAATAGGCTTTCTATGGCCCACAGAGTGAGAGATGGCGCTCACAGGAGTCAGGATCAGGAGTGGCACACAAGCCCTGAGGACAGTATTAATCTCCCACTGATAGATGTATTTTTTTTTTTTTTTCAGATAGATTTTAGAACCCAAATCAAGCAAAAGAATACATAGGCTTTCTATGGCCCACTGAGTGAGAGATGGCGCTCACAGGAGTCAGGATCAGGAGTGGCACACAAGCCCTGAGGACAGTATTAATCTCCCACTGATGGATGTAGTGATTTTTTTTTCAGTTAGATTTTAGAACCCAAATCAAGCAAAAAAATAAATAGGCTTTCTATGGCCCACTGAGTGAGAGATGGCGCTCACAGGAGTCAGGATCAGGAGTGGCACACAAGCCCTGAGGACAGTATTAATCTCCCACTGATGGATGTAGTGATTTTTTTTTCAGTTAGATTTTAGAACCCAAATCAAGCAAAAAAATAAATAGGCTTTCTATGGCCCACTGAGTGAGAGATGGCGCGCAGAGGAGTCAGGATCAGGAGTGGCACACAAGCCCTGAGGACAGTATTAATCTCCCACTGATGGATGTAGTGTTTTTTTTTTCAGGTAGATTTTAGAACCCAAATTAAGCAAAAAAATAAATAGGCTTTCTATGGCCCACTGAGTGAGAGATGGCGCGCACAGGAGTCAGGATCAGGAGTGGCACACAAGCCCTGAGGACAGTATTAATCTCCCACTGATGGATGTAGTGTTTTTTTTTCAGTTAGATTTTAGAACCCAAATCAAGCAAAAAAATAAATAGGCTTTCTATGGCCCACTGAGTGAGAGATGGCGCGCACAGGAGTCAGGATCAGGAGTGGCACACAAGCCCTGAGGACAGTATTAATCTCCCACTGATGGATGTAGTGTTTTTTTTTTCAGGTAGATTTTAGAACCCAAATCAAGCAAAAAAATAAATAGGCTTTCTATGGCCCACAGAGTGAGAGATGGCGCTCACAGGAGTCAGGATCAGGAGTGGCACACAAGCCCTGAGGACAGTATTAATCTCCCACTGATGGATGTAGTTTTTTTTTTTTTTCAGGTAGATTTTAGAACCCAAATCAAGCAAAAAAATAAATAGGCTTTCTATGGCCCACTGAGTGAGAGATGGCGCGCACAGGAGTCAGGATCAGGAGTGGCACACAAGCCCTGAGGACAGTATTAATCTCCCACTGATGGATGTGGTGTTTTTTTTTTCAGGTAGATTTTAGAACCCAAATCAAGCAAAAAAATAAATAGGCTTTCTATGGCCCACTGAGTGAGAGATGGCGCGCACAGGAGTCAGGATCAGGAGTGGCACACAAGCCCTGAGGACAATATTAATCTCCCACTGATGGATGTATTTTTTTTTTTTTCAGGTAGATTTTAGAACCCAAATCAAGCACAAAAATAAATAGGCTTTCTATGGCCCACTGAGTGAGAGATGGCGCTCACAGGAGTCAGGATCAGGAGTGGCACACAAGCCCTGAGGACAGTATTAATCTCCCACTGATGGATGTAGTGTTTTTTTTTTTCAGGTAGATTTTAGAACCCAAATCAAGCAAAAAAATAAATAGGCTTTCTATGGCCCACTGAGTGAGAGATGGCACACACAGGAGTCAGGATCAGGAGTGGCACACAAGCCCTGAGGACAGTATTAATCTCCCACTGATGGATGTAGTGTTTTTTTTTTCAGGTAGATTTTAGAACCCAAATCAAGCAAAAAAATAAATAGGCTTTCTATGGCCCACTGAGTGAGAGATGGCGCGCACAGGAGTCAGGATCAGGAGTGGCACACAAGCCCTGAGGACAATATTAATCTCCCACTGATTGATGTAGTGTTTTTTTTTCAGGTAGATTTTAGAACCCAAATCAAGCAAAAAAATAAATAGGCTTTCTATGGCCCACTGAGTGAGAGATGGCGCGCACAGGAGTCAGGATCAGGAGTGGCACACAAGCCCTGAGGACAATATTAATCTCCCACTGATTGATGTAGTGTTTTTTTTTCAGGTAGATTTTAGAACCCAAATCAAGCAAAAAAATAAATAGGCTTTCTATGGCCCACTGAGTGAGAGATGGCACACACAGGAGTCAGGATCAGGAGTGGCACACAAGCCCTGAGGACAGTATTAATCTCCCACTGATGGATGTAGTGTTTTTTTTTTCAGGTAGATTTTAGAACCCAAATCAAGCAAAAAAATAAATAGGCTTTCTATGGCCCACTGAGTGAGAAATGGCGCTCACAGGAGTCAGGATCAGGAGTGGCACACAAGCCCTGAGGACAGTATTAATCTCCCACTGATGGATGTAGTGATTTTTTTTTCAGTTAGATTTTAGAACCCAAATCAAGCAAAAAAATAAATAGGCTTTCTATGGCCCACTGAGTGAGAGATGGCGCTCACAGGAGTCAGGATCAGGAGTGGCACACAAGCCCTGAGGACAGTATTAATCTCCCACTGATGGATGTAGTGATTTTTTTTTCAGTTAGATTTTAGAACCCAAATCAAGCAAAAAAATAAATAGGCTTTCTATGGCCCACTGAGTGAGAGATGGCGCGCACAGGAGTCAGGATCAGGAGTGGCACACAAGCCCTGAGGACAGTATTAATCTCCCACTGATGGATGTAGTGTTTTTTTTTTCAGGTAGATTTTAGAACCCAAATCAAGCAAAAAAATAAATAGGCTTTCTATGGCCCACTGAGTGAGAGATGGCGCGCACAGGAGTCAGGATCAGGAGTGGCACACAAGCCCTGAGGACAGTATTAATCTCCCACTGATGGATGTAGTGTTTTTTTTTTTCAGGTAGATTTTAGAACCCAAATCAAGCAAAAAAATAAATAGGCTTTCTATGGCCCACTGAGTGAGAGATGGCGCTCACAGGAGTCAGGATCAGGAGTGGCACACAGGCCCTGAGGACAGTATTAATCTCCCACTGATGGATGTAGTGATTTTTTTTTCAGTTAGATTTTAGAACCCAAATCAAGCAAAAAAATAAATAGGCTTTCTATGGCCCACTGAGTGAGAGATGGCGCGCACAGGAGTCAGGATCAGGAGTGGCACACAAGCCCTGAGGACAGTATTAATCTCCCACTGATGGATGTAGTGTGTTTTTTTTCAGGTAGATTTTAGAACCCAAATTAAGCAAAAAAATAAATAGGCTTTCTATGGCCCACTGAGTGAGAGATGGCGCGCACAGGAGTCAGGATCAGGAGTGGCACACAAGCCCTGAGGACAGTATTAATCTCCCACTGATGGATGTAGTGTTTTTTTTTTTCAGTTAGATTTTAGAACCCAAATCAAGCAAAAAAATACATAGGCTTTCTATGGCCCACTGAGTGAGAGATGGCGCGCACAGGAGTCAGGATCAGGAGTGGCACACAAGCCCTGAGGACAGTATTAATCTCCCACTGATGGATGTAGTGTTTTTTTTTTCAGGTAGATTTTAGAACCCAAATCAAGCAAAAAAATAAATAGGCTTTCTATGGCCCACAGAGTGAGAGATGGCGCTCACAGGAGTCAGGATCAGGAGTGGCACACAAGCCCTGAGGACAGTATTAATCTCCCACTGATGGATGTAGTTTTTTTTTTTTTTCAGGTAGATTTTAGAACCCAAATCAAGCAAAAAAATAAATAGGCTTTCTATGGCCCACAGAGTGAGAGATGGCGCTCACAGGAGTCAGGATCAGGAGTGGCACACAAGCCCTGAGGACAGTATTAATCTCCCACTGATAGATGTATTTTTTTTTTTTTTTCAGGTAGATTTTAGAACCCAAATCAAGCAAAAGAATACATAGGCTTTCTATGGCCCACTGAGTGAGAGATGGCGCTCACAGGAGTCAGGATCAGGAGTGGCACACAAGCCCTGAGGACAGTATTAATCTCCCACTGATGGATGTAGTGATTTTTTTTTCAGTTAGATTTTAGAACCCAAATCAAGCAAAAAAATAAATAGGCTTTCTATGGCCCACTGAGTGAGAGATGGCGCTCACAGGAGTCAGGATCAGGAGTGGCACACAAGCCCTGAGGACAGTATTAATCTCCCACTGATGGATGTAGTGATTTTTTTTTCAGTTAGATTTTAGAACCCAAATCAAGCAAAAAAATAAATAGGCTTTCTATGGCCCACTGAGTGAGAGATGGCGCGCACAGGAGTCAGGATCAGGAGTGGCACACAAGCCCTGAGGACAGTATTAATCTCCCACTGATGGATGTAGTGTTTTTTTTTTCAGGTAGATTTTAGAACCCAAATTAAGCAAAAAAATAAATAGGCTTTCTATGGCCCACTGAGTGAGAGATGGCGCGCACAGGAGTCAGGATCAGGAGTGGCACACAAGCCCTGAGGACAGTATTAATCTCCCACTGATGGATGTAGTGTTTTTTTTTTCAGTTAGATTTTAGAACCCAAATCAAGCAAAAAAATAAATAGGCTTTCTATGGCCCACTGAGTGAGAGATGGCGCGCACAGGAGTCAGGATCAGGAGTGGCACACAAGCCCTGAGGACAGTATTAATCTCCCACTGATGGATGTAGTGTTTTTTTTTTCAGGTAGATTTTAGAACCCAAATCAAGCAAAAAAATAAATAGGCTTTCTATGGCCCACAGAGTGAGAGATGGCGCTCACAGGAGTCAGGATCAGGAGTGGCACACAAGCCCTGAGGACAGTATTAATCTCCCACTGATGGATGTAGTTTTTTTTTTTTTTCAGGTAGATTTTAGAACCCAAATCAAGCAAAAAAATAAATAGGCTTTCTATGGCCCACTGAGTGAGAGATGGCGCGCACAGGAGTCAGGATCAGGAGTGGCACACAAGCCCTGAGGACAGTATTAATCTCCCACTGATGGATGTGGTGTTTTTTTTTTCAGGTAGATTTTAGAACCCAAATCAAGCAAAAAAATAAATAGGCTTTCTATGGCCCACTGAGTGAGAGATGGCGCGCACAGGAGTCAGGATCAGGAGTGGCACACAAGCCCTGAGGACAATATTAATCTCCCACTGATGGATGTATTTTTTTTTTTTTTCAGGTAGATTTTAGAACCCAAATCAAGCACAAAAATAAATAGGCTTTCTATGGCCCACTGAGTGAGAGATGGCGCTCACAGGAGTCAGGATCAGGAGTGGCACACAAGCCCTGAGGACAGTATTAATCTCCCACTGATGGATGTAGTGTTTTTTTTTTCAGGTAGATTTTAGAACCCAAATCAAGCAAAAAAATAAATAGGCTTTCTATGGCCCACTGAGTGAGAGATGGCACACACAGGAGTCAGGATCAGGAGTGGCACACAAGCCCTGAGGACAGTATTAATCTCCCACTGATGGATGTAGTGTTTTTTTTTTCAGGTAGATTTTAGAACCCAAATCAAGCAAAAAAATAAATAGGCTTTCTATGGCCCACTGAGTGAGAGATGGCGCGCACAGGAGTCAGGATCAGGAGTGGCACACAAGCCCTGAGGACAATATTAATCTCCCACTGATTGATGTAGTGTTTTTTTTTCAGGTAGATTTTAGAACCCAAATCAAGCAAAAAAATAAATAGGCTTTCTATGGCCCACTGAGTGAGAGATGGCGCGCACAGGAGTCAGGATCAGGAGTGGCACACAAGCCCTGAGGACAATATTAATCTCCCACTGATTGATGTAGTGTTTTTTTTTCAGGTAGATTTTAGAACCCAAATCAAGCAAAAAAATAAATAGGCTTTCTATGGCCCACTGAGTGAGAGATGGCACACACAGGAGTCAGGATCAGGAGTGGCACACAAGCCCTGAGGACAGTATTAATCTCCCACTGATGGATGTAGTGTTTTTTTTTTCAGGTAGATTTTAGAACCCAAATCAAGCAAAAAAATAAATAGGCTTTCTATGGCCCACTGAGTGAGAGATGGCGCGCACAGGAGTCAGGATCAGGAGTGGCACACAAGCCCTGAGGACAATATTAATCTCCCACTGATTGATGGAGTGTTTTTTTTTCAGGTAGATTTTAGAACCCAAATCAATCAAAAAAATAAATAGGCTTTCTATGGCCCACTGAGTGAGAGATGGCGCGCACAGGAGTCAGGATCAGGAGTGGCACACAAGCCCTGAGGACAATATTAATCTCCCACTGATTGATGTAGTGTTTTTTTTTCAGGTAGATTTTAGAACCCAAATCAAGCAAAAAAATAAATAGGCTTTCTATGGCCCACTGAGTGAGAGATGGCGCGCACAGGAGTCAGGATCAGGAGTGGCACACAAGCCCTGAGGACAATATTAATCTCCCACTGATTGATGTAGTGTTTTTTTTTTCAGGTAGATTTTAGAACCCAAATCAAGCAAAAAAATAAATAGGCTTTCTATGGCCCACTGAGTGAGAGATGGCACACACAGGGATGGCACTCTAGCAGAAATGCAAATCTTAATCTCCCACAAAAAAAAAAAAAAAACAGGGACTGTCCTACAATTACTATCTCCCTGCAGTAATCTCAGCCAGGTATGGCAGGCAGCAATAGGAGTGGACTGATGCACAAATTAAATAAAAAGTGTGGACAAACAAAAAAGATAGCTGTGCAGAAAGGAAGGAACAAGAGGATATGTGCTTTGAAAAAAGCAGTTGGTTTCCACAGTGGCGTACACACAGCAATACAGCTATCACGGAGCCTTCTAGGGCAGCCCAATGAGCTACAGCGCTGAGAGAAAAAAAAAAAAAATGTAGCTTCCAGTGTCCCTGCACACCGAAGGTGGTGTTGGACAGTGGAAATCGCTACAGCACAAGCGGTTTGGTGGTTAGTGGACCCTGCCTAACGCTCTCCCTGCTTCTGACGAAGCGGCAGCAACCTCTCCCTAAGCTCAGATCAGCAGCAGTGAGATGGCGGTTGGCGGGAACGCCCCTTTATAGCCCCTGTGACGCCGCAGACAGCAAGCCAATCACTGCAATGCCCTTCTCTAAGGGCTGTCCCACACGTCCAGATAATTCCGGTACCGGACAAATCGGTACCGGAGCTATCCGTGTCCGTGTGTCCGTGAGCTCACGTAGGCCATCCGTGTGCTGTCCGTGTGCTGTCCGTGTGTCCGTTTTTGTCGTCCGTGTGCTGTCCGTGTGCTGTCCGTGTGCAGTCCGTGTGCATACGTATCACACACAAAGTTTGCAAGGCCCATATGAGGGGTTAAGGCTTTAATTAAAGGGTTTAAACTAGCAAAGCTGTGAGCCATTAATGATGATGTGTTTAAATAGTTCCTAAAAAATTTGCCACACTGACATATCATCATAGGGGTGTATGTTAGGACTGCTTAGGTGTCACAAATATGTCTACTGACAATGATGCGTTGTTGTGGCTGGCATGGCTTGTCTCACGTCGCTTTGGGGTTCGCAACCATATGCTTGAAGAGGCACCACAGCGCCAAAAGAGGCTATGGGTTCACCCTCTACTGTTGCTACGTGGGGCATATGGTCATTTTGCAAAATTATATAATGAACTGCGCAGGTACCCGGTGAAGTTTGTTGCTTTTTGTCGGCTTTCCATTCCCGGCTTTGACAACCTACTTCATGTTTTGCGGCCTTACCTTCTCAGACAAGACACCTGCATGAGACTCAGCATTTGTCCGGAGGAGCGTTTGCTCGTAACCTTGAGGTTAGTTTTTGGTTACTAAACATAATATTGCCAACAATAACGTGAAAACCATCGTAATGGGTTAAGTGTTTAGATCTCTAGTTAGTAATGTTCAAGGTCAATAGGTTATACGATGCCCATAATCAGGTCTGCAAAACATGTATTGTTTAACCCTTGACATAGAAATGAAGACAAACACACACTTTGGATATGTCTTCTTACTAACAAGCCAATAGTATGGCCCCCAAACAAACTCTTAACATGGCCACTTTGGGAAATGTTCCTTATAATTGACACCTGTGTGGTGCATTAATGGGTGTGTGTTTTATTTGAGCAAACATATATTTTAGGTCTATCTGTGCTGGCTTACATTCACTATGTAATCCTTTTTAGAATTACCAACATAACCAACAATTGAGGGCAATTGTTTCACCGCCAAACTATGGTTTTGTTAACAGATTCCTGGCTACTGGACACTCATATTCATCACTTCATTTTGAGTTCCTCCTTGGCACATCAACCATAGCCGGGATTGTGCGCTCAACCTGTGATGTGATTTGGGACAAGCTCAAGAGTCGCCTCATGCCTCAGCCAAACACACAAGACTGGCTTCGGATTTCCCAGGGTTTCATGGAAGACACAGAGTTTCCAAACTGCATTGGGGCCCTGGATGGTAAACACATTCGTGTAAAAAAGCCGCCAAACTCTGGGTCACGTTTTTTTAATTATAAAAAATATTTTTCTGTTGTGCTCCTGGCTGTAGCTGACAGCAACTACTGTTTTGTTCTTGCTGACATTGGGGCATATGGGAGTGCCTCTGATGCTCGCATCTTTAGAGCTTCAAGATTAGCTCGGCGACTTGCTGAGACTAATCTAAATCTTCCACAACCATGTGTGCTTCCTGGTTCATCAGGCCCACCTGCCCCATTTATCATGGTTGCTGATGAGGGTTTTGCACTCTCAAGGCATGTTATGAGACCCTTTCCACGTCGAGGTTTGGATAACCGGAGAAGAATTTTTAACACTCGACTGATGAAAGCCCGGCGATTGGTTGAGTGTGCTTTTGGAATCTTGACTTCAAGATGGCGTATATTTGAAACCCAAATCCAAATGCATCCCCAAAATGTACAGGCAGTCCTAAAGGCAACTGTTGTTTTGCATAATTTCTGCAGACAACAAGAACCGGCCTTGGATGATGTTGATGATGGGAGAGTGGTTAATGTGGCATTATCAGAGGATAGAGACCATGCTCCACGAGTATCTCAGTCTGCCCTTATAGTGAGGAATATTTTTGCAGATTATTTTTTATCACCAGAGGGTATTGTGCAATGGCAAATGGAGGAGCCCAACTAAAGTTACCCTTTTTTTTTTTTTATTAGTTTTTTAAATAACCTTTTGTTTCTTAGTTAGGTCACAATTTGTTAGGGTCTCGCAAGGCAATGAGGACCCTTGACGTGGGTTGCGAGCTTACATTTGATGTGGGTACCTGATACATGTGTGTCTCTAAAACACATTGCTACCCATTACAAATAACTAATACCTCATTAATGTGTTTACTGGGGTTGTCCAAAATATCCCATGTCTGAAAGTATTGATTTTGGCACATAATTGTGTCCTACAAACAAATAAATAAAGGTACCGTCACACATAGCGATGCTGCAGCGATCCAGACAACGATGCCAATCGCTGCAGCGTCGCTGTTTGGTCGCTGGAGAGCTGTCACACAGACCGCTCTCCAGCGACCAACAATGCCGAAGTCCCCTGGTAACCAGGGTAAACATCGGGTTACTAAGCGCGGCCCTGAGCTTAGTAACCCGATATTTACCCTGGTTACCAGTGTCAAACATCGCTGGGATCGTTGCTTTTGCTGTCAAACACAACGATACACGGCGATCGGACGACCAAATAAAGTTCAGAACTTTATTCAACGACCAGCGACATCACAGCAGGATCCTGATCGCTGCTGCCTGTCAAACTAACCGATATCGCTAGCCAGGACGCTGCCACGTCACGGATCGCTAGCGATATCGTTTAGTGTGACGGCACCTTAAGACCCGCCCTCATTGAGTGTGATTTTGCAGAAGAGTGTGTGACCGTTAGATCATGTTATTCAGACATACTGTAATCTAAATGTACATTTACAAAGCTACTTTGCCATGGAAAATAGATCAACGCAGTTGAGTCGTTGAGAGGCCGCATCTTTAACTAACTCACTGAGAGTCACTGTATCTGCGGGCATCACCACCGTCTCATCCTTTCCCATTATTTGGAAGCCATGATGGATTCTTAATTCCAACATCCTTTATTTAAATTCTGTATTTGCAATATATGGATGAGTTACTGTGCCCTATTTTTTTGTTTTTTATTGGTTTTGGTTTGTGAAAAATGTGTTACACCTTATGATTATGCTCATATCAATAAAGTAGTGTGCAAATTACATATACATTCTAAACTAAACAAGACATATTAACACTTGAACAATGTGTTTTATTTTTCAGCAAACACATTTAGTCAGCCAATTGTGTCTGACAAATCAAGCTAACTTTAACAACAAAAAACAAACAATACAGAGTTAGATTCCTTCTAAATCCACAAAGTCACCATGACTGGATACAGATTCATCTGTGTTATTTTCGGCGCTGCCACGTTCAGGGCTGCTTGAGGGTGAGGGCATTTGTCCTGTAGTCACTGTGGGCTGGCATGTGCTTGTTTGAGGTGGTTCAGTGTGCAAAAATGATGCTGTTCCTGATGTAGATGGGGTATAAGGTTGCGTTTGGTCTGTTTCTTTCACAAATGTGGCCTCATCACTTTGTGGGTGAGGTAAAGTAGGTTGTGACTGACCAATCTGGCTCACATATGATTGTGAACTACTATAGGGCTCACCTCTTGCCATACGGTTTGGCGGAACAAATTGTGTGACCATAGGTGTCTGTTGCCTTGATGGCATATTGTAGGGATGTGGATTTGCAAACTGAGCACCACTAATATCACCCCCAGACATGCTGGAGGACAGGGTTTCTGAATGTTGGCTGTAGTTGTGGCTTGCCTCAGACCTTTGCCAATATTGCTGAGTTGTGGCACGGGCATGAGGCACAGAGGAAGGCTCAGACATTTGTCCGTATTGCTGGCTACTGGCCCGTGAATAAGGCACAGAGGTAGGATCGGACACTTGTCCGTATTGCTGGCTACTGGCCCGTGAATAAGGCACCGAGGTAGGATCGGACATTTGTCCGTATTGCTGGCTACTGGCCCGTGAATGGGGCACTGAGGTAGGATCGGACATTTGTCCGTATTGCTGGCTACTGGCCCGTGAATGGGGCACGGAGGTAGGATTGGACATTTGTCCGTATTGCTGGCTACTGGCCCGTGAATGGGGCACGGAGGTAGGATCGGACATTTGTCCGTATTGCTGGCTACTGGCCCGTGAATGGGGCACCGAGGTAGGATCGGACATTTGTCCGTATTGCTGGCTACTGGCCCGTGAATAAGACACGGAGGTAGGATCGGACATTTGTCCATATTGCTGGCTACTGGCCCGTGAATAAGGCACAGAGGTAGGATCGGACACTTGTCCGTATTGCTGGCTACTGGCCCGTGAATAAGACACGGAGGTAGGATCGGACATTTGTCCGTATTGCTGGCTACTGGCCCGTGAATGGGGCACCGAGGTAGGATCGGACATTTGTCCGTATTGCTGGCTACTGGCCCGTGAATGGGGCATGGAGGTAGGATCGGACATTTGTCCGTATTGCTGGCTACTGGCCCGTGAATGGGGCACAGAGGTAGGATCGGACACTTGTCCGTATTGCTGGCTACTGGCCCGTGAATGGGGCACCGAGGTAGGATCGGACATTTGTCCGTATTGCTGGCTACTGGCACGTGAATGGGGCACAGAGGTAGGATCGGACATTTGTCCAGAATCATGGGTGTAGCTATGGGCAGGAGGAAACCAAACTGGAGCAGTCCTTTGGGGATAACGAGGTCTTACAGCAGGAGGTGGAAGCATGGACGAGGGTGCAGGCCTTTCCTGTGTTTGTTGGGTACCTACATTTTGGTCATTTGTTATATTGGGAGCAGATGGCATCTGTATTTGATGTTGGGCAGCTCGCCATTGTTCAATGGGCCCTAGCACCTGGTTGGGTTCCTGCTCTCCTTGGCTAGCATCAATGAGGGTCAAGATTGCAGCACGTACTCGTTCCTGCCGTCCATCAGGAACTTTGCCAAGGCAAGGAGACAGTGAGCGACAAAACCTATCTACAGCCGTTTCTGGTGTCATGGAATTGAGTATGGATAAAACTCTAGCATCAATGAGCTCGGGCAGCATACGTGGCTGTTCCTGTCGCCTACTTCGCCTATCTCGGAGACTGTGTGTTAGATACATAGGTAGGTTTGCTGTTGATGCTGCCTGTGGTGCTGGGGCTGTTTGAGAAGTGCTTTGGGATGCTGTTTGTGAAGTGCTTGGGGCTGTTGTTTGTGAAGTGCTTGGGGCTGTTGTTTGTGAAGTGCTTGGGGCTGTTGTTTGAGAAGTGCTTGGGGCTGCTGTTTGTGAAGTGCTTGGAGCTGCTGTTTGTGTGCTTCCAGGACCACCATCAGTGGAGGTTTCAGCAGCATCAGACACCTGATCATCAGGCCGTGTTGTGGGTGTCGGGTCTGCTGGGGCTTCGGTCTCCGATGCCGAGGTTCCTGGCATTGATGTGGCTGTTGGCGATTCATCCGAGTCCTCAAGGTTGTCATCAGTCCTATTAGCAAAGAACATTAACAGTTTAGTTCACAGTGCTACCAAACTTTAAACAACATTTGGGAAATTTAGTTTGGGAAAACACTTTTGGATAATTTTGGAACATGTTTGTATTTAGTAATGGAACATATAAATATGATGATTTTTGTAAGCACAAATGTACTTTTGACAAATAACTATGGTTAAAATATGACCCAGAATTTTGGAACATGGTGAAGCTTGGGAAATGTGTTAAAATACCGTGTAGTTATTTGACTATAAAGAGTTGATTAATCCATTTCCCTGAAAAAGGCAAAATTTTGAAGGTAGTCAAATCCACAAACCTTTATTGAAACAAATCCCTAAAATAGTCGAGACCAATAGTTGCTTAGGCCTAGTATCACATTTCAGCCCTCGCTGGACGCGTTTCCAACACAAACGTGTACTTAGTCTTCAGCTGAAGACTAAGAACACGTTTGTGTTTGAAACGCGTACAGCGAGGGCTGATATGTGATACTATGCCTAAGCAACTATTGGTATCGACTATTTTAGGGATTTGTTTCAATAAATGTTTGTGGATTTTAATGCTTACTAATTTTGCCTTTTTCAGGGAAATGGATTAATCAATTCTTTGGTCTTCTACCACGTCCTGGCCTGGACGTTTTCCCTGCTCGGATGTTTGTATCACTTGTGTATCCCTGTTGTGTAATCCTAAAAATTAAACCACCAAAAAAAGGTAATTTAATATGTTTGGACAATCATACTCAGTCACACTTACTGATTTAGCTCCATGATTGGGCGAAGAAAGGCTAAGTTGCGGGAGTAAACATATTTCCTCTTTTTTGGTGCACCTGCTGTGGAGGGTAGGGGATTAAATTCCCGCCGAAATTGGTCCCTGGCTGAGCGCCATCGCCGTTTCACCAAATCAACTGTAGGAAAAGTAGAGACACAACAAGTCACATTCCCACAAATAAATACATATTCCTTAAACAACACAATGTGTTAATCTGTGTTATAGTTTAAAAGTATTATGCTTGTGATCATCATGCCTGGCTGGAAATTAATTTTGGAATCCAAAAAAACAACACTTTATGAGTTAGAATTGTGTGACCATTTAGCACCATGTCGTAATGTTTACAAGTAAGATCTAAATAGCATGCGAACTGTTTGGAACGCTTGCACAAAACATAGGCTGCATGACTGTGTGTGTGTCTAACAACACAAACATTAACACAAGTTGCATTGGCCATTAGACATATGTAAGGGCTTGCCTTGTGTGAATAATTGCGGATGATGGCATTAATTAAGTGGAAACATTTGCTTTCAATCAGTCACACACACAAACTGTGTTGTGGCCAGCAAGACATATTAAAATCAAACACTACATTTTTAACAAAATCCTGGTTTGGTGCTGACCAAAACAGGCAGCACATGTTGATCCTTACATGTTTAACATTATCTTTTAACAGAAATTGTAAAATCTCAAAAAGGAAAAGAGACTTTGTTGGCCTAATGCATATTGATCTGTATGTATTGCACCAACTATTGTTTGTTTAATATGATGTGATTTATATATATCTGCATGCATATTGTTCACATGTCAACAAAGTTCCAAAAAAAAAAAAAAAAAAATCCTCATTTAGAGACAGGATGCTCCTCCTCCTCCTTCCCTGTGAGCACATTTTCTTGTGTGTGGAATTGAAAGTGAAAGTAACAGCAGATCTCTCTCAGAAACCAGATTTATCCTATTCTCATGTTGAATGCTGAATGTTCTTAGTTCTTAATAAATGAACATTATCCGTTGCAAGTTGTGGACATCACGCTGATTAACCCGCTGCTACCAGACTTTAAGGGCTTGACTTTTGGCATATAGGCCAACAGTCAAGTTCAAAATCTGAACCCAGAAAACATTGTAAAGCATAAGAGCAAATAATGTTAGACATCTATGGAGATATGCTTGAATACAGTTCACTTTGCAAAATCTCATGTAGCAGGTTTTTGAACAGCAGGGAAATGTGTGTCAAAAATGCAGGTTGTGAACATGCCAGAAAACTATGCCTTCAGTTACCTAGGTATTCTTTAGTTTGTCATAACATGACAAAACCAATTTTACCATAAATGCAAAAAACCATAAAATGCTGGCAGCAACACACAAGGCATTTTTGAACAATTATAAACATGCATGCTTCAGGCGAAAAGAATCAATCAAACACAGGGAACATACTGGAAAGTAGTAAGAATCTTGTAAAGTGTATATGATAAGGTCCATGTAAATATAAATATTAAGAACACATAAGCCCAATGGTTATGATGTTAAGACATGGACCCTAACATATATAATTCACAATATGATTTTTGGGCATATTTTTCACATAAATTTAGGTTTAAGACAACAAGGAACACCTATGGGGAAACTTACCAAACTTTGCCTGCTTGGCGGGTGAATATGTGGACCAACCACATCCGGGGTACAGCTGCGCAGCTACAGCAAACCAAGCCCGTTCAATGGCCAGCCTGTCATGGTATCCTTCGCATCGTGTGTCCCACAGTTGAGGATGTTGCTCCACCAAAGTTATTAGCCGCTCTGTGTCCACACGAGGAGGCATAATATTAGGCTGTCAGCAGAGTCTGAAGATGCCAGCACTGTGATAAGTTCACAACTTCACCTCAGAGGCTAAAATGAAGTCTAGACTGATGTTTAGCTTTGTCCCAATCAATGTCTAGACACCTGTCTGGTAATTGCTACAATTGCTTCAAATGTTAACCCTAAAATTTGGAAAACGCACACGGACAGCACACGGACGGCACACGGACGTCATCCGTGTGCGGTACGTGTTTACACGCACCCATTGACTTTAATGGGTCCGTGTGAGGTCCGTGTGATCCGTGCGCTCCCACGAACACTGACATGTCTCCGTGTTTGGCACACGGACACACGGTCCGCAAAAAATCAATGACATCTGAACAGATGCATTGATTTTTATGGGTCTACGTGTGTCAGTGTCTCCGGTACGGGAGGAAACTGTCACCTCACGTACCGGAGCCACTGACGTGTGAAACCGGCCTAAGATGGTGGGGACCAGGACCTATGTCATCACGCTGCCCACACTCTGCGTTCACCTTCATTGGCTGAGAAATGGCGCTTTTCGCGTCATTGAAACGCGACTTTGGCGCGAAAGTCGCGTACCGCATGGCCGACAAGCACAGGGGTCGGATCGGGTTTCATGAGACGCCAACTTAGCCAAAAGTCGGCGACTTTTGAAAATGAACGACCCGTTTCGCTCAACCCTACTTTTGGGTTTTCATTAGCTGTAAGTCATAATCATCAACAGTAATGGAAATAAACACTTAAAATAGATCACTCTGTTTGTAATGACTCTATATAATATATGAGTTTCACTTTTTGAATTGAAGAACTGAAATAATTAACTTTTTGATGATATTCTAATTTTGTGAGATGCACCTGTATATATACAGTACAGACCAAAAGTTTGGACACACCTTCTCATTTAAAGATTTGTCTGTATTTTCATGACTATGGAAATTGTACATTCACACTGAAGGCATCAAAACTATGAATTAACACATGTGGAATTATATACTTAACAAAAAAGTGTGAAACAACTGAAATTATGTCTTATATTCTTATATTCTAGGTTCTTCAAAGTAGCCACCTTTTGCTTTGATAACTGCTTTGGAGGAGTCAGGATAAACTGTAACGAGCCAGGTAGGAGAGTTAGGGTACCGTCACACCGTGCAATTACGATCGCTACGACGGCACGATCCGTGACGTCGCAGCGTCGTATGACTATCGCTCCAGCGTCGTAGACTGCGGTCACACTTTGCAATCACGGCGCTGGAGCGATGCCGAGGTTTGCTGGTAACCAGGGTAAACATCGGGTTACTAAGCGCAGGGCCGCGCTTAGTAACCCGATGTTTACCGTGGTTACCAGCGTAAAAGTAAAAAAAAACAAACCGTACATACTCACCATCTGATGTCTGTCAGGTCCCTTGCCGTCCGCTTCCCGCTCTGACTGAGTGCAGCCGTACAGTGAGAGCAGAGCGCAGCGGTGACGTCAGCGCTGTGATCTGCTCTCACTTTCCGGCCGGCGCTCACAGTCAGAGAGGGAAGCAGACTGCAAGGGACCTGACAGACATCAGATGGTGAGTATGTACGGTTTGTTTTTTTTTACTTTTACGCTGGTAACCACGGTAAACATCGGGTTACTAAGCGCGGCCCTGCGCTTAGTTACCCGATGTTTACCCTGGTTACCAGCGAACTCATCGCTGGATCGCTGTCACACACAACGATCCAGCGATGACAGCGGGAGATCCAGCGACGAAAGAAAGTTCCATACGATCTGCTACGACGTACGATTCTCAGCAGGGTCCCTGATCGCTGCTGCGTGTCAGACACTGCGATATCGTAACGATATCGCTAGAACGTCACGAATCGTACCGTCGTAGCGTTCAAAATTGCACTGTGTGACGGTACCCTTAGAACAAACATGCACTCACAGGATCCAAGACAATCAAGTGGTATCCAATGATCGAGCAAGGAGTGGTGGGAGGAGCTGCCTACATTTCTGTAGGATCTGTCTGCGCCTTCCTATAGCCAGGTGGAGATTCTCTGGGAACAGAGCTGGCAGTGAGCACCAGACGGCTCAGGGAAATGATCTGATGCTGGGGAAGCAGAGGGGTGAATGCACTGAGTAGGACAGCGTAGGGAAAGTGTGCAAGACACCAGAGTTACTAATAGAAGAAATGGTCATTTTGTGTAAATCTGGTGGAAATAGAGTTGTGCAAGAATTCTGAGGTATAATGAATGATAAGAGAGCAACAGATGATGGTGGGGCGGAATCTGATCGGGTTTCCCGGATAGGGTTTGTAATATTACATGCTGCACTATACTCATGGGCAGAGCCATAAGTCGTATAAAGTTTGCAGTTACACCCATGCTTTGTTGTAGCAGCTGCACCACCAAATAAAAGGATATATGAAATAAAAATCACATGTAGATTTTTCTCCAAGTCAGTAAAGAAATACAAGGAAGGTTCAAGGAAGCACAGGAATGTCAGCAAGGGTAACTTTTCATGCTCTAGTGTCAATACTTTCAGGCTATATATTCAACTTATCCTAGTAACTTTGCATCCCATCCCAGGAAATGTTCAGCCCTCTTGTGATGAGTCTATTTCTCGTACCCGTCCCACCTTGACTTTCTACTTTTATTAATAAATTTAATCAAGGAAAGTTTAGAAAAAAGGACAAAAGGGATCAAAAGTTTGATCTACAACCAAATTGGACAAAATAAAAAGTAATCTGTTAATTGAAACATAAAGAAAAAAATCACAAACAAATTATAAATTATGCTTTCATAGTACAAAGCGGTAAAGCTTCTAAAAGATACCTATTTGGTATCACTGTAATTGTACTGGTCCTACACCCCCCCCCCCCCCCAAAAAAAAGTGATGTTACTCTTGCTGCTTTGCAAACTGTGCGAAATAAAACAATAAAATGGTGCAATTGCTGTATTTAGTAAGTTACACTGAAAAATGTAAGTCATCCTTTATAAAACAATCCATCATACAACCGACAGTGATGGAATTATTAAAAATTGCTACACTCCTTGAAATGCGACAATGAAAAAAATATTTGATTGTTTAGGCTCAAATCTGGTAGTTAAAGGATTAAAGACAAAAAGTAATGGACCGGTGAGGAAAGATATCCTTGAAGTATAAGAAATACACTATTTGTCATCTTTATTCTTCAGCATGACACACCTCAGAGACTTTTTCTGATGTTTGCAGAAAAAAGAACTTCTACTTCCAGGAGAGAGGACGAACTTCTAGAGTTTTTGAGATGTTAACCCCAGGAGATTAATTAAAACTGCGCAGAACATTGGGAATCATCGATCAGCTCTGTGGTGGTGTATAACCTTTACCTGTTGTCTCAGAACACAAGACCACACAAGGTTTTGTAGGTTTTTTGCTCTGTACTTCTAGATGTTCTCGTGTGTATATAGTAGAGGGGGGTAGATGAGACCTTGTAGCCCTGTCTACGACATAGATCTCCGCCGATTAATCTGAACTGTACGTTGTATACAGTGGTCATTTCTGTACCTACAAAAAACAGCTGGTTGTTCTAATTTCAAATGTCAATATCAATTATTCTAATACTAAAAACCTTCCTCGATGATTTAAAGTAGGTTAATGTTAGGTATGTATGGATCATTGCTAGAGATGAGCGAATATACTGTATTCGCAGGACACTGGTCCAGTGGCCACATCAGTACTCCATGGCCTCTGAGCCCAGTGAACCTGTTACTATCTGCCGGCATCCCCAACTCCTCGTTTGATCAGTAGGCGTGGCATGACGTCTTGTACGCACAATGATGTTGTTGCCCCAGGTCGGCTAGTCATAACTAAAACCGGGAATGTCGGCAGATGGGAAGCAGCGTGTTAAATCTATCCTTTACAAACCTATGGTCCCACATGGGATCTCTGTGTTTCTTGTGCTTTATATAGAAGCACATGGAATTCTGCAGTTATATGGGTTATACGGGTTCTGCAGGAGTTGGGTCTGAACTTCTGGATCAGGGCTCCCAACATGCAAACAACGCTGATGAAAAAAAAAAGAAACCTGGTGGCAAACCGTGTGAGGTGTGTACCTAAATTATAGGTATACACTTATACAGGCACCGATAACTGCTGTAGGAACATTTTATAAAGTGTCCTTTAAAGGGTGTCTGTTTCCCCAAGAACACAAATTAAAATAAGCACACGGTGATGTAGAAGACTTAAAGTTCCACAGATATTGCAAGATGATTGTGAACTATCGACTCCTTAGAAGGTTCTTTTCACGGAAATCCTGCACTCTAAACAGGATATCCTGTAAAGATAGTCAAACACCTTGGAAAGTTATCTGCCGAAACCTATTCTTCAAACGCAGCCCCTCCATATAAATGCATGTTTGTGCATGTGTTATCAATGGGGAAAGCAAAACTAGGCTGCTGTCCGAGATTTCTGGCGGATGCTTATCACCTGTGAGAATTAAAGATTAGGCATGTTGAAATCCTACATGCCTGTTCCTTCTTTCACCTGACATCTTCTATTGGCAGAAACACAGGACACATAAATGTGTATGCAAATTGCCTCTTCAGAGAAAAAGAGGACTTGAACTCTATAGCGCCACCTGTTGGAAGTAGCGATCCTACAAGTCACAATCAACCCTTTAACGAGTCGTGCAATATGACTTAGGATAAAAGCCAAATCAGTATCTCAATTCGCAGACACGGTGTTTCGGGCTGTTGGCCCTCGTCAGTGCGAAGCATGAGAACTGATTTGGCTAGATGAGAGGCTCTGGACTGGGGTCTAAGGGGTAACGTTTCTCCTTATGGAGAGTGACATACCAGCTCTGGCTTGTCAAGATAACGGTTTGCCATTTTTGCTGAAATTTTAGGATTTAGCCACCATTCATCTATTCTGTATGGGCACTTTTAGTCAAGGGATTACAATTTATTACTTTTGGTTGCTATGCTAATTGCATAGTATGGCCGCTCTCATAGGCATAAATGAGTGGCTGCCATATAGCGTAGATGTGCCACCATATCAGCGTAGTGCATCTTGCTCTTTCCCCTTAGGATTACTGCATCTGTAGCTTTCCTGGTTTTGTTGCAATGCATTGGCCAGAAAACTTTCGACTGCAGCAAGCAGCCTCCCTGGCAGCAGTCTATTGAAGGGGACTTTCCAAAATCACAATGCGGTCTTATAATAATGTACACATGTATTTATTCATTTGTGCCATTGTAAGTCAGGTTGATTTTTTTTCCCTGTTTTAGGTCTATCACCCACTCTTGGGATGTCTCTCCAGGCTCTCTTTATTCTCCAGATGCTATTAGAACTGCCGAGCTGTAGTTCCATTGCTTCTGGTTGACCATGCGCAGTACAGCCGCTGTCACCTGGCTTCCTGCATGCACAGCTTTGCTCTTGGTCGAGAATAGAACAAAGTTGCTCCTGCGAGGAATAATGTCATAGGAAGGGGCCTCCCTCAACACAGTGCAGAATTCATACCAGAAAGCAAGTGTGCCTGTGTGCTGGTGACTAATATGAGCCATGTTCTATAGGGAAGGGTTGTATGTAGAGGGACTGAAAAGAGTGATATTCTGCAGGATGGGGTTGTATATAAAGGGGCTAATAGAATTGATATACATCAGGATGCAGATTTGTATAAAGGGGCTAAGAGGATTGATATACCGCAGGATGGGGCAGTGTATAGATGGTGCTGAAAGAAGAGATATACTGCAGAATAAATCTTTCTATAGAGGGGTTTGGTGTAATAATATACTGCAGGATGGGGTTGTACATAGAAGGACTGAGAGGAGTCATAATACAGGATGGGGCCATATAAGGGCTGTGAGGAGTGCTATACTGCAGGATGGGGCTGTGTATAGAGGGGCTGAGAGGAGTGATGTACTGCAGGATGGGGCCATGTATAGGGACTGAGAGGAGTGCTATACTGCAGGATGGGGCTGTGTGTAGAGGGGCTGAGAGGAGTGATATACTACAGGATGGGGCCACGTATAGGGGCTGAGAGGAGTGCTATACTGCAGGATGGGGCAGAGTATAGAGGGGCTGAGAGGAGTGAAAAAATACAGGATGGGGCCACGTATAGGGGCTGAGCGGAGTGCTATACTGCAGGATGGGGCTGTGTATAGAGGGGCTGAGAGGAGGGATATACTACAGAATGGGGCCATATATAGGGGCTGAGAGGAGTGCTATACTGCAGGATGTGACTGTATATAGAGTCGCTACCCTTATAAATTGTGTATTACATGCAAACGGAGTCTTCTTCTTAGTTTTGTATTCCAAGAAGTAGAGATGCAGTTTTGGTATAACTCATGTATTTTGTTTATTTACAATTGATATCTCTCTCTAAGGAATAATTAATTTAACTTAATTGGTTCATCATCTTTTAAGCACAAATATAGCACAATAAATATAATAAATCTGACCTGGTAATATATTTACATTATGTGGCAAATCATTTACCTTTGCAATGTACTGTTCCCTGAGAGCTGCATGAGCCGATAATAAAAGCACTCCATAGCAATTAAATCGGAAATTTCGTGCAATGTGGGTAATAGCAGTCTGCTGAAAAGAAGCTAAAAAGCCATTTTCATAATGCTCACACTGCTTTTTCTTTCGGAATGTGTCATTTTCCATGTTTTTTTTACCTTCTGAAAATGACGGGGAGTTAAATATCAAAAATTACTTGCACATTTTATTTTTCTGAACTAAGTGCGGCTCTGAGAAAACTACTGGATGTGATCAATAGGTTACTAATGCATTTTACTACAGCTTATTTGTCCTTGCTATAATATGGCATGAAACAATATGAATATGTAAAATTATTTTATAGTTTTTGTTGAAATTTTTCATCAAAATAAATTTTTTTTTAATTTTTGTTAATTCTCTCCTGTGAATTATTTAATAATTCTACTTCTTTTCTTGTTTCTGACCTTTGACCACCTCCCTATTTACTCAGGAAAGCGTTCTTAGTATATGAAAGAAAGGGGACAACTAGGGTTGCATTTAGTACCACCCAGTACTTGGGTAACGGCTACATATCAGATAATTATTTCTATTCTATCTTTAATTGAAGTGGGTTATCTGATGGAGAGCAGACACAAAGTCTATACCAAAGGCTGGGGGGAGATACTTTAAGCTCCTGTGGAGATAATGCTTCCTATGTTCAAAAAAACTGCAAACAGACTTTTTATAGCCGGGCCGGATTCCAATTCTTAATTTTTTTTTCTGACAAGTATAGGTCCTTTAGGTATGGGAGACATATTTTCGGCGTTGTGATGAAGTGACGAACGTTTATTCACATCCCTTTGCAGCCTCCCGATCAGCCCAGAATTAATATCGGTCAGATGGACATCGTTGGATATGCCGTGTTCCTATCTTTTGAAAGCTAAAGTAATAATAGGAAATATGGCATTAATATCGCCCGCCTGGAACCTCCAGGTGGGCAGGTATTCTGGAGATCGGGGATCCCATAATTTTTGGGGACCTAGCCGTATTCTATTTACCAGCCCCATCTTGGTGAAGATATGTCGGTGTGACTTTTATCTAACAAAAGCAGAATCAGAAACATAATCATTGTTCAGTACTGGGAGATACAGTAAATCTTGCTAATTGGACTGCTTCCCTCCATAAAAGATTTGCTTCATTTCTGCAACCACAGGTTTAGAACTTCTTTTTTGTTATCCCTTTTTATTTTATATAATTGTATATACTGCATTGCTTTGTCCCCTTTTTTAATATATTTTGTATATTTTTATAAACACTGCCTACTTTTCAAATTAAATATATATAATTTAATAGCTTCTTTCTTCTTGCTCTATGAACCACATCTCTGAAGCCTTGTGAGGCCCTATGTTACCAAATTGACCTGTATAAATGATTGGTGGTTTCAGCTAGAGATGATCGAATATGTTCGAAAAACGATCGCCAAACATAAATTCAGCACGAATATGGCACATTTGGATTCGTGATCGGAAACATGAGAATTTTTCTTAAAATCGGAAAAAGGTCTGTAAAATTTGGTGAAAGTGTGGGAAAATAATTGCATTGCCACTAAAGTATTTTAAAGTAGAGGATAGATAGATAGATAGATAGATAGATAGATAGATAGATAGATAGGTAGATGCAGAGATAATAGATAGATAGATAAATAGATAGATAGATAGATAGATAGACAGATAGATAGGTAGATGCAGAGATAATAGATAGATAGATAGATAGATAGTACAGTATATACGCATAGAATAGATCGTTATAAAGATGTCAGTGACATATACAATTATTACAGTGTATGCAGCTTACTGTACATGTATTTAAATATTAACCCCTTCCCGACCCATGACGCCACGTAGGCGTCATGAAAACCCGTGCCAATCCGACCCATGACGCCTATGTGGCTTCATGGAATGATCGCGTCCCTGCAGATCGAGTGAAGGGGTTAACTCCGATTTCACCCGATCTGCAGAGACAGGGGGAGTGATGCTTCAGCCCAGGGGGGGTGGCTTCACCCCCCCGTGGCTACGATCGCTCTGATTGGCTGTTGAAAGTGAAACTGCCAATCAGAGCGATTTGTAATATTTCACCTGAAAAACTGGTGAAATATTACAATCCAGCCATGGCCGATGCTGCAATATCATCGGCCATGGCTGGAAACACTAATGTGACCCCCCCCCCACCCCACCGATCGCCCCCCCAAGTGACCGATCTGTGCTCCGCTCCCCTCGGTCCTGTGCTCCGCTGCCCCGTGCTCCTGCCCGCTCCCCCCGTGCTGCTATGCCACCCCCCTGTGCTCCGACGCCCCCCCGTGCCCCGATCTCCCCCCCCTTATACTCACCGAGGCTCCCGGTGTCCGTCCGCCTCCTCGCTGGGCGCCGCCATCTTCCAAAATGGCGGGCGCATGCTCAGTGCGCCCGCCGAATCTGCCAGTCGGCAGATTCGTTAAAAGTACATTTTGATCGCTGTGATAGGTTCTATCACAGCGATCAAAATAAAAAAATAATAAATTAACCCCCCCCTTTATCACCCCCATAGGTAGGGACAATAATAAAATAAAGAAAATATTTTTTTTTTCTTTTTCCACTAGGGTTAGGGTTAGAACTAGGGTTAGGGTTAGAACTAGGGTTAGGGTTAGGGGTAGGGTTAGGGTTACGGGTAGGGTTAGCGGTAGGGTTAGGGTTATGGCATGTGCACACAGTGCGGATTTGGCTGCGGATCCACAGCGGATTTGCAGCGGATTGGCCGCGGATCTGCAGCGGATTGGCCGCGGATCCGCAGCGGATTGGCCGCGGATCCGCAGCGGATTGGCCGCTGCGAATTCGTAGCAGTTTTCCATCAGGTTTACAGTACCATGTACACCTATGGAAAACCAAATCCGCTGTGCCCATGGTGCGGAAAATTCCGTGCAGAAACGTTGCGTTGTATTTTCCGCAGCATGTCAATTCTTTGTGCGGATTCCGCAGCGTTTTACACCTGTTCCTCAATAGGAATCCGCAGGTGAAATCCGCACAAAAAAACACTGGAAATCCGCTGTAAATCCGCAGGTAAAACGCAGTGCCTTTTACCTGCAGATTTTTCAAAAATCGTGCGGAAAAATCTCACACGAATCCGCAACGTGGGCACATAGCCTTAGGGTTAGGGTTGGAATAAGAGTTAGGGTTGGAATTAGGGCTAGGGTTGGAAATAGGGTTAAGATTAGGCTTGTGGTTAGGGTTACGGATAGGGTTAGGGGTGTGTTGGCGTTACAGTTGTGGTTAGGGTTGGGATTAGGGTTAGGGTTGGGATTAGGGTTAGGATTAGGGTTAGGGTTGGAATTAGGGTTACGGGTGTGTTGGGGTTAGGGTTGTGGTTAGGGGTGTGTTGGGGTTAGGGTTGTGATTAGGGTTATGGCTACAGTTGGGAATAGGATAAGGGGTGTGTTGGGGTTAGTGTTGAAGTTAGAATTGAGGGGTTTCCACTGTTTAGGCACATCAGGGGTCTCCAAACGCAACATGGCGCCACCATTGATTCCAGCCAATCTTGCGTTCAAAAAGTCAAATGGTGCTCCCTCCCTTCCAAGCCCCGACGTGCGCCCAAACAGTGGTTTACCCCCACATATGGGGTACCAGCGTACTCAGGACAAACTGGGCAACAACTGTTGGGGTCCAATTTCTCCTGTTACCCTTGCAAAAATAAAAAATTACTTGCTAAAACATAATTTTTGAGGAAAGAACAATTATTTTTTATTTTCACGGCTCTGCGTTATAAACTTCTGTGAAGCACTTGGGGGTTGAAAGTGCTCACCACACATCTAGATAAGTTCCTTGGGGGGTCTAGTTTCCAAAATGGGGTCACTTGTGGGGTGTTTCTACTGTTTAGGACCATCAGGGGCTCTGCAAATGCAATGTGACGCCCGCAGACCATTCCATCAAAGTCTGCATTTCAAATGTCACTACTTCCCTTCCGAGCCCTGACGTGTGCCCAAACAGTGGTTTACCCCCACATATGGGGTATCAGCGTACTCACAACAAACTGGGCAACAAATATTGGGGTCCAATTTCTCCTGTTACCCTTGTGAAAATAAAAAATTGCTTGCTAAAACATCTTTTTTGAGGAAAGAAAAATGATTTTTTATTTTCACGGCTCTGCGTTGTAAACTTCTGTGAAGCACTTGGGGGTTGAACGTGCTCACCACACATCTAGATAAGTTCCTTGGGGGGTCTAGTTTCCAAAATGGGGTCACTTATGGGGGGTTTCTACTGTTTAGGCATATCAGGGGCTCTGCAAACGTAATATGATGCCCGCAGACCATTCCATCAAATCTGCATTCCAAAACGTCACTACTTCCCTTCCGAGCCCCGGCATGTGCCCAAACAGTGGTTTACTCCCACATATGGGGTATCAGCGTACTCAGGAGAAACTGGACAACAACTTTTGGGGTCAAATTTCTCCTGTTACCCTTGAAAAAATAAAAAATTCTGGGCTAAAAAAATATTTTTGAGGAAAGGAAACACATTTATTATTTTCACGGCTCTGCGTTATAAACTTCTGTGAAGCACTTGGGGGTTGAAAGTGCTCACCACACATCTAGATAAGTTCCCTTGGGGGTCTAGTTTCCAAAATGGAGTCACTTGTGGGGAGTTCCTACTGTTTAGGCACATCAGGGGCTCTGCAAACGCAACCTGACACCCGCAGAGCATTCCATCAAAGTCTGCATTTCAAAACATCACTACTTCCCTTCCTAACCCCGACGTGTGCCAAAACAGTGGTTTACCCCCACATATGGGGTATCAGCGTACTCAGGAGAAACTGGACAACAACTTTTGGGGTCCAATTTCTCCTGTTACTCTTGGGAAAATAGAAAATTGTGGGCTAAAAAATCATTTTTGAGAAAAGAAAAATTATTTTTTATTTTCATGGCTCTGCGTTATAAACTTCTGTGAAGCACTTGGGGGTTCAAAGTGCTCACCACACATCTAGATAAGTTCCTTGGGAGGTCTAGTTTCCAAAATGGGGTCACTTGTGCGGGAGCTCCAATGTTTAGGCACACAGGGGCTCTCCAAACGCGACATGGTGTCCGCTAATGATTGGAGCTAATTTTCCATTCAAAAAGCCAAATGGCGTGCCTTCCCTTCCGAGCCCTGCCGTGCGCCCAAACAGTGGTTTATCCCCACATATGGGGTATCATCGTACTCAGGACAAACTGGACAACAACATTTGGGGTCCAATTTCTCCCATTACCCTTGGGAAAATAAAAAATTCTGGGCTAAAAATCATTTTTGAGGAAAGAAAAATTATTTTTTATTTTCACGGCTCTGCGTTATAAACTTCTGTGAAGCACCTGGGGGTTATAAGTGCTCACTATGCTTCTAGATAAGTTCCTTGGGGGGTCTAGTTTCCAAAATGGGCTCACTTGTAGGGGAGCTCCAATGTTTAGGCACACAGGGGCTCTCCAAACGCGACATGGTGTCCGCTAACGATTGGAGCTAACTTTCCATTCAAAAAGTCAAATGGCACGCCTCCCATTCTGAGCCTTGCCGTGCACCCAAACAGTGGTTTACCCCCACATATGAGGTATCGGCGTACTCAGGAGAAATTGTGCAACAAATTTTAGGATCCATTTTATCCTGTTGCCCATGTGAAAATGAAAAAATTGAGGCTAAAAGAAACTTTGTGTGAAAAAAAGTACTTTTTCATTTTTACGGATCAATTTGTGAAGCACCTGAGGGTTTAAAGTGCTCACTATGCTTCTAGATAAGTTCCTTGGTGGGTCTAGTTTCCAAAATGGGGTCACTTGTGGGGGAGCTCCAATGTTTAGGCACACGGGGGCTCTCCAAATGCGACATGGTGTCCACTAAAGATTGGAGCCAATTTTTCATTGAAAAAGTCAAATGGCGCTCCTTCCCTTCCGAGCCCTGCCGTGCGCCCAAACAGTGGTTTACCCCCACATATGAGGTATCAGCGTACTCAGGACAAATTGGACAACAACGTTCGTGGTCCACTTTCTCCTTTTACCCTTGGGAAAATAAAAAAAAATTTGCTAAAAGATCATTTTTGTGACTAAAAAGTTAAATGTTCATTTTTTCCTTCCATGTTGCTTCTGCTGCTGTGAAACACCTGAAGGGTTAATAAACTTCTTGAATGTGGTTTTGAGCACCTTGAGGGGTGCAGTTTTTAGAATGGTGTCACTTTGGGGTATTTTCAGCCATATAGAACCCTCAAACTGACTTCAAATGTGAGGTGGTCCCTAAAAAAAATGGTTTTGTAAATTTTGTTGTAAAAATGAGAAATCACTGGTCAAATTTTAACCCTTATAACTTCCTAGCAAAAAAAAAATTTGTTTCCAAAATTGTGCTGATGTAAAGTAGACATGTGGGAAATGTTATTTATTAACTATTTTGTGTCACATAACTCTCTGGTTTAACAGAATAAAAATTCAAAATGTGAAAATTGCGAAATTTTCGCCAAATTTCCGTTTTTTTCACAAATAAACTAAAAAATTATCGACCTAAATTTACCACTAACATGAAGCCCAATATGTCACGAAAAAACAATCTCAGAATCGCTAGGATCCGTTGAAGCGTTCCTGAGTTATTACCTCATAAAGGGACACTGGTCAGAATTTCAAAAAACGGCAAGGTCATTAAGGCCAAAATAGGCTGGGTCATGAAGGGGTTAAAAGATGACTTTTCTGAAAAAAATGGCGTGGGGTCCTGCGTAATTTTCTTAGCCAGCAGAGGGAGAGCAGACGGCTGGGGGCAGAAGTTTATAGCTTAGGAAGGGGTTAATACCCATGGAGCCTCCCAGGCTATTAATATCAGCTCACAGCTGTATTGTTACGGAACTGCAACACAGAACTAGGATAGAAGGGGGAAAACTGACCCTGCACCCTACGATGGAGTGGGCGACCAATTCCTTGTGAATAGACCCACCTTTAGATCCTAGGTTAATCTCAGCAAAGACCTATAGATAGGGGAAGGAGGTCCCTGAAAGATCTAAGGACTGGGTATAAAAATAGGTCACCTCCTAACAGAAACACAGAGATGGCTGCAGAAACCAACTGAAAACAGAAACTAAAGATAGCAGAACCAGAGATCCCGGAACTGCACAATATCAAACACAGAAAGCTATCAAAGCACCTAGCCAGAACTCAAGCGGATTAACACTGTTGTCCAGCAAGGAATGGGAGGCAGGTGCTGGGTAATAAAGGGTGACACAATCACCTGACCTAAGACAACCCAGCACCAGGGGAAAAAGACCAGCAGCCAGAAAACCACGGTAAGATGGCGGATGGTCAAAAAACAAAACATATTCTAACATGTATACCCAACCAAAAAAGACGTAGGGTCCCCCTATAATTAATAACCAGCAAAGGCTAGGCAGGCAGCTGCGAGCTGATATTAATAGCCTAGGAAGGGGCCATGAATATTGACCCCCCAGGGTAAAAACATCAGCTCGCAGTCACTCCAGGAATAGGAATGTGTATATGCTATATGTTCATTAGGAAGAGCACAATAACCTGCCTAGAAACTAAACCAGCCATGGCCTCATCTATCAATCGTCAGTTAATTGTGTAATTGTCCTGAAAGTTGGAGGCAGCATAGTGATAATTTGTGCAAATTGGTAGCATGGGTGGAATTCTGCGTGATTCCCTGGCTGTTCCCTGACATCATCCTTTCCACAAAATTTGTTATGGACTCCAATTTCTTACAATGTAAATGTAATACATTCTCACTAGAGATGAGCAAATATGTTCGGAAAGTGATCAACGAATTTGCCATATTCGTACCATATTTGTGACAAATTTATGCTTGACGATTGTTTCCGAACATATTTGCTCATCTGTACTCCCATTGACTCCAATGGCGTTCCGCTATGTTTGGTGAATATTGCAAGTACAGCGATCGTAATCTGAACTGAATACTGGAATATTTGCTCATCTATAATTCTCACTCAAACACATATTGTCACTTCTTTACCATGACAGGGAGGAGCCAGAAGACCACAGCGTCTGATTTATCCTACTCCTGCACTGATTAGAAGCACTTCACCTTCATTTTAAATGTTGTAAGTTTCTTTTAGCAGTGCAGGGGTTAATCTGCCCAGTTGAGAGCTCCTGGAAGCTTTCCTGCATTAAGGCTCTCAGCTGTGCACTGTTAGCACAGTGGAAACATACCCAACATCTGAAGCCATACAAATATGAAAATGCACATGAGTAAATAAATACACAATGGTAAAAATATGTATTTAGATGAATAACATTTAAAAAAAAATATATATATATATATATATATATATATATATATAAATATCTCATATTATTAAGCTACAACCTCTATGAATGCACATAAAAAATAGGAAAGAAATATATCTTGGTACCGTGTTAGCCAGTAGATAGAAAAATATTTAGAATTGAGAGTCCTCAGTGGTTGATACCTTTTAAAAGGTATCAACCACTGAGGACTCTCAATTCTAAATATTTTTCCATAAAAAATAGGTAATATAGGTGATATCTATGCATCATGATAAAAATAAAAGCGGGGGGGGACCCCAAGAAAAACTTCATTTATATAGCTTCCCATAACTGGATGTCCATACAGTCAGGCCCCGGTCCTACACTGCCCCCATTTACATTGAGGATGACTGACACTAGGTGAGGTTTTAATATTAGAGAATGGGACCAATCGGATTGCGATAAACCTTGAGGTTATAGGCTGGCTTTTATGCTTTTTTTTTTTTCAACAAAAACAGTGTTTACTAAGCACCCGGAATTCCTGCTTTTTCATTCTTCCCCAAAAAATTCAAGGGGCCTCAACTTTCAGGAAAGTGGACTCCAAAAGCTCTAAAATACCTAAAACAGCAGAAAAGGTACTCACCCTCGTCGGGTCCAATGTCGGCTCTCCGTCTCTGCTTGCGTCTCGGGTGTTTTTGCAGCAGATCACATCACATCAAATGAGTACATCACTGCTGTAGCTAATGAATACGTTCAGTGGATTGATGGAGGTAGATAGCACGAGCGCAAAAATACTAATCAAACAACCATGCTCATGCCGGTCATTCGCTGAGGGGGTGGTAGCCTAGTATAATAAATGCATGCACATAAAGGTTGTTTAGGGTCACACAGATACGAGTAGTGCAGTGTCTGGCTTACAACCTATTAGTGATGCCAATACTATTAGATGAGGCAGGCTGTCCAGCACTATATAAGTGCATTGTACAAGGACAGACACCCCAATTTACTCCCCCAAAACAAAAGGGCTGCATCCTACATAAAGATGGTGCAATAGAACTGTGATCTGTGTTGGTAAGTAATTCTTCTTTTTTCCAGAAAAGGCGATTACCTGCTGATGACGACACAGCATTTAATCTTAATTATCCAGAAACCAGCTTTCAGTTGGTTAAGAATCATATACTATTGTCATATGAGTCTTAAACGTTAATTTTTTATATGTTTGAATGGCAGTTCTTTGCCTCTCATATCAGCTTGTGCAGCTTATTGTCTGCTTTCTTTGCAAGACAGGGATGCAGGGTCATTGAACAATGGATGTTTGATAATTCGCTGATTGACCACTGTGTGGGACCCTGTGGCTTGTTGACTTGCAAAACAGAGGAGTAAACACAATGCAAATTGATTAAATACTCAAACAATGAGAATTAATCTCATCACAACTTCCCCTTGATCTCTGGATGATGGCTTGAAGAGCAACAATTGTGAACTATATAATGGGGATATGCCAGTGTAACAAGAGATCCAGAGAACGAGAGACTATTTACAAAACCACAGCCAGGAACACTCTAGAAGACAGCTGCCACAACATATGGTTCTATAACAAGGGACGCAGATTTGACATTCTACAGAATGCCAGCTTAGGGGACCACGGCCCTTTTGAACCCATCGATACATCGGGGGAAGTCAGGATTTAGACCCACCGGTCACCTGGGTCCCATGGATACATTTGGGGAAGCCAAGATTTGGACCCTCTGGTCACATGGCTCCATGGAGCTGTTTGTAGAAGCCAGATTGTGACCCTTGAGTCACCTGGCCTTGTACCTCAATAGACTGTCAGCTTCACAAGGCTGTTTATACCTCCTCTCTGTGCTTGCTACAGGTTGATACCTCCTCTCTGTGCTTGCTACAGGTGTGGGTAGTCAGCCCTGGAAGTCGAAGCTGGTTTTAATCCCAGCCAGTCAGCGGAAGGGTGAGACTCTGGAATTTTGCACCATCTTGGGTATTTTGATGGGACTGTTCTATGTGTTATTTACCTGTTTTGTGGTTCAGTACAGTACTGCTACAGTGTTTTACCCTCACCCTGTGTTGTCTGAGTGGTATTATGCCCAAGGTAAAAGGAGAGCGGGCGTTCAGTGGGATGATCCCTGGTCCATGCGGTCTTGAGCCAGTGAACTAGAGCAATCGCTAACTCCCGTGTCTCCACACTGCTCTTTTTGCTATTTTAGGTATTTAAGAGCATTTGGAGTCCACTTTCCGGACAGAGGAGAAACCCTTTAATGAGAATTAACTAATAAGTTTGTGTACACGGAAATAATGGCACTGTATATATGCAAGTCATCCCACAAAAAACAAGCCCCCAAATGGCTAAATTAATGGAAAGAAAATGATGGTTCTTGGAAGATAGTGGTGAAAATAATAAAGAAATTTCCATTTCATGATGGTCAAAACTGGTTGCGGTCATAAGTGGTTTAAGGCAGATAGACTTTTATCACTGGAGTCTATGGCTGTGTGCAAAAAATCAAGGGATTTGAAGATATATATAATTAACCCTTTTGCCAAAGAAAGGGGTAATTAAATTTTGTATTTGCATCTTGCAAATCGATATAAATGGTTGGTTGCCTCGGATAACTGCTCTATTTTTTATCAACTATTTGTCACTCATGCAGCGGAAAACTGACAATTATACATAACAAAATCCACATATATTAGAAAATGTGTTATTAAAAGGGTAATGACATTTGTTCAAGTGAAGAAAATGTCCTTTATTCCCACAGATTAGTCAATGACACAGCGCCGCATCCAATCAACGAATGGCATTCACCTCCAGGGAACAGCTTGATCCATTCACTTCTGCTAAAATTCCTCTAATTTTCTATTTTTTCTCTGGATGTGCTGAACATACTAAGCCACAATCACTTTTTTTTGTCTGTGTCTTGTATAATATTCATACGACATTGTTTGTCTGACAGATGCCAGAATTTTTTTCCTACACTTTAATGGAAGCAGATATTTAAATACCCACCGAGGCTGACAAGGGAATAGGCAGCTTTGTGTGTGATAGCTAGAACTGTCTGAAATAGTTTGGCGTTCCAGTCGGAAAAAAAAAGCACTCAAAATTTTTCAGAATTATGCGGCACAGTGGTGGCGACGTTTTCATTTTTAACTGCTTTTCACTCGTGGAAAAAAAAAACAGCAGCTGCTGAATTCTTGATGGAGGTTAGGGAATCAGAGAATAAATTTTAGATTTTACAGAACATTCCTTTTTTCAACATTTGGATTCGCCAGGGGAAAGTCTTACGAAAGCAGATTGATTACATTATATGAGAAGATCTGATATTAGACAGAATTAATAAAAATGTTAAAAATGTTATACACTGAAAAATTTAAGATTTTACTTAAAGGGGTGTAACAAAGCCAGGTAGGCTTGGGTTAAATCCTAGCTCTACAGGTTCTGATTAGATCACTTGGCTAGCCCTGCATATAGCTAGGCTAGATGTTCTTCTTAGTCAGCTCAGTGATGCTGACCAAACTGGATGTGAAAGAAACTGCCCCTAGAGTGAGGGACACAGGTCCATGCTCCATACCTTAGGGGAACTGCAGAAAGCATACTACAACTTTGCCCTGCATGATACCAAGGGAGTATGACAAGATGAAAGAGAAGATTATGGCACGTTTGGGCATCACCCTGGCAGTCCGAGCTTAACAGGTGAATCTCTGGCACTACCAAAGGGACAATCCTCCTCAGTCCCAGATGTTCGACCAGTTACAATTTGTGCAAAAATGGCTGCAGCCTGAGACCTGCTCTCCAACACAGATGGTGGAAAGAGTGATGGTGGACTGATTTATCCACTCGGCACTGAAATCCATGCAAAGCTGGATTGCCCAAGGAGATCCCTAGAATGCAGATGACCTTGTGAGGCTTGTGGAAAGATGCTTGACCATGTTGAACTCCCTGAGCAATCAAGGGAGTGTAAGGTCACATTTCTGTGAGACCAAAAAGAAGTGCCTAAGCCCACATCTGATGGGTGCACGTAGACCCCGAAGGGGTCAGAACCAGGTTCAAAGGTTATACGTTGTACCATTATCTGTTGGAGGTGTCGAGTAATATATCAGCTGTTTGTCCCGTGAAGCCATTGGACTGCAGCAAAGGTCGGCGCTACTCCTATTTTACATGCCATGCCTGCAGTCCTGTTCTTCATCCTTTCGAAGGGCCTAAGGAATGCCAGGTGACTGTGAACGGTGTCCAAGTGGTGGGACTTCTGGAGTTTTGTGACCCTTGCAAGGGCCACACTTCCACATGTGCTAGTCCTTGGGAAGGTAGTGGGGGTAAGGTATAGCCATGGAGATGCCAAGAACTAGTCCATGGCCCAGATCGACATACTCAGATACTGTGGTTCTGTGTCCAATCAAGTGGGAGTGGTCAGAGACGTGTTGCATGCTATTGTTATCGGTCAAGATTTTCCTTTGTTTTAGGACTGGTGGGCTAAAGCTGTAGCACCCAGTAGTCCAGTATGCTGCCAGGAGATGCCAATGGTAACAAAGTCACTTGATGTAAATGGTGAATTTCCATTCACTGAACTGACTAGAAAGTAGGATGAGGAAGCATTCCCTGAAGTCAATATCCCTGACCTGGAGGAGTCCCACAATTACTTTGGGACTGCCCAACTCAGAGACTTAACAGTAAAAGGTGCTTTGGAAAATATACATGCGGTTCCCAGGAGCCGTGAGCTGATACTCAGTTTACGCAATGGGCCAGGTATAATGATTTGTTGTATCATGGGGACAAAGTGAAGGAACAGGTAAAAGAATGCCTCCTCAATGCCCAAAAGGAAAAATCCAGGGGGATATAATTGGTCGGCAGAAGTGAGACAATTTAAACCTGGGAATCGGGTACTTTTATTCGTGCCCACAGGGGTAACAAGTTCCTTACCTAGTAGAGTGCCCTATAGGGTGGTGGAAATGTTGAGAGAGGTAAACTATAAAGTACATCAACCAGGGAAAAGGAAGGCCTTTCCCAAATACTATAGTAATGTATGAAAACCCTGGATATGTAGGGACCTGCTCGAAACCGCTTGCTGGATGGCCTAGTCAGAAGCCAACCTTGTGGGTGTAAAAGTGGCAGGAACTTTGCCACTTTCCAAAAATCACCAAGGCTGAAAATTGGTACCCAAAAATAAAGAAAGGTTCTTAGCGTTACTAGGTCACTCTTGTGTCATCAATCATGAGCCACACATTCAGGTCAATTTAAATCCCTATAGACTCTGTGTGTTGGTAGATGGTGTCCAGTCCCTGGCTTTTGGCAGATGGGGGTATGTAGTAAAGTCAGGAAGCCTAGGGTTAAATCTTTGTTCTACTGGTTCTGATTTGATCACCTGGTTATCCCTGCATATAACTAGACTAGCTGTTCTTCTCAGTCAGTCAGCTCAGGGAAGCTAACCAGACAGGAGGTGTGTTATAGATGAAGAGAGAGACAGGCCAGAATAGCTAGTTTCCTGAGATCTCGGCTCGCAAGATCTCAATCTCGCATGCACTGCCTCTGGCAGCCATTTTTCCTGAGTCCACTGCATTTAAAAAGCATGGAAACTGTGGGGGCTTCAGGCTTTTACAAAATGTCAACGGAGCCTTTACACTGCCGAACACCATCTCCTACCAGCCTGGCGCCCTCGGCACCTCCTGTCGCCAGCTTCCTGCAGCAGCGACGTTGCCACCTGGGACCTACTTTCCTGCCTCTACTTTATTTCTGCTTCAAAACACTAAGGTGGTGACCACTACAGCCAGTGATTGGCTGAGTTGGCAATTTTGGGAATTTCCAGTTTTTCAAGAGAAGCCAGGAATTAAAAATCAGCTAAGTCCGGGTAAGCATTGAAATGGGAGCTCCAGAGGTGATGATGAGTATTGCAACTTTTCTTTCTTTTAACCAGAAATTTTATCAAGAAAAGGATTAAAAATGATAGGTGGAAGTTGACTGGGCTGGAAGACCCCTGTTACAGAAAATCCACCGGTGGCTTTCTATTTCTGCTTGTGGTTGAGTACTGAAGTTGAACTAGCATGAAGGTAACACTTTCTTCAATAGAGGCAGAGTATGTTTCAACTGTATAGGAAAGTTATAGTTATTTGGCTGAAACGAATTTTGGTAAACAACAAATTGGCCCTACAGAGATCTTTGAAGACAAATGAGGACGTGTGGCAATTGTGTGGATAGAACGAGTGTAAGCCAAGAACCAAAAATATTGATGTGAAGTTCTATTTTCAGAGGGATTTTCAAGAACAAGGACTTCTGGACCTACAGTTGTCACTCATATGTCCTGGCTCCAGCAACAGGCTTTGCTTTCACCTCTCCACTAGCTGCAAGTGCACATCGGGTTACTATGATAACCCAGCATGCACCTCTGATGTAAGGTAGACTCAGGTGACTGCACGATGCCTGAGTATTTAGGTTAAAAGTTCACGTTGCTACGTTGTACTTTCTATGTGTCTATCCACTACTCCTGTGTGGTAATTGCACGCCCAGGTTTGCTACAACGCAGTGCCTGATTGTCTACTCAACTATTGTACTGAGTGCTATCTATCTGCAAATTCAGCTCTGTAACTGCAAAGTGCCTGATTGCCTTCCCAGCTCTGCTGTTCTTGAGTGCTACCTGCATGTCCAGCTGTGCTACAACGCAATGCCTGATTGTCTAATTGTCCTTGCTGATTTAAGATGTCTGCACTCACCCCTCCTGACTTACTGTCTCAGTTCAAGGTGCTGTCCACACTCTCAACTGCTTACCTACTAGTCTTTCCTGGTGTTATGTGCTTTCTGCCTTCATAGATCTGTACCATCTAGCACTTACAGCTCAGCTGGTTCATGTGCCTATCCAACTCTTCTACTCCTCTTGGTTTCAGATGCATTTCAGGTGATCCAGCTCTGTTGCAATAGTGCCTCCAGTCCATGCTGCTCACCATGACCTAAGGCTTAATGAATCCACCTCACCAACAATAGTGCTGTCCAACTGATGACATGGTTGCAGATATTTTTACAAAGCCACCAACTGAATAGAGAGGCATTCTGTGGTGATGAAGAAGCTGTTCCTAATGAACCAAGTCTTTGAGCTTTGGTCATTAAGATGGGAGTGTCGGAATGTACATCAGCTGCAGGCTTATGCTGTGGCACAGTGGTAATTATTATAGTTTGCTAATACCATACTTTGTGACTTCTTTGGTTTATAACATGTTGTAATGATGAACCCCTTGGCTTGACATCCAGTTTTGATGTTCATACCAGACCATTTTTTAAAAGTTTCTACTGTGACGTTCCAGGAACCATAACTTTTTTATGTCTTTTATATTAATGACGACATAGTCATATGAGGCCTTGTTTTTTCAGGGGCTAGTTGGATTTATCATAGGCATCATTTTGGGGTTATTATCATTTATCATAGGTATAATTTTTTTACTTATTTATTGTCATTAGGGTATAGGCACACATTGCTTTTTCAATGTTTTGCTTGTTTCTGTGGCCAGTGTGAACGAGCCTTTGCATCATGCATGTTTTCAAGCCATACTCCGGTTCAGTTTTTCATAATAGTACTGCTAATAGGCTTTCAAGCTGCTATGCCTCCTTCCATCCTTAATAGGTACAGTCCTTCTCATCGTTATTGGCACTCATGAAATATAAGTACAAAATACGGAATATCTCCTGAAAAAAAAAATGAATCAAGTGAAAAAGTTTTTTTGTATCGAGCACTGGTGTTAAATACATAAGAGAAAATGCTAAACAATAATTTAAAACAAAAAACAATGGGAGGGAATAATGGAAAAACCTAAAGCTTGCTGTGACACTGGTATTGGCACCCTTTACATTAAATTAATATGGAAGCACGTTTTGACTTGCCTGTGGTAAGTCACAAGTGAGAATCAACTGTGATTAATCGTCGGTGCCCATGTGATATGAATTAGCCAATGAATGATGACTTCGGTGTTTTTTTTAAAAACTACATGGTAGGTCCTGTTCCTTTGTTACAACGGTGAAGACAAAGGAGCTGTCTGAGGACATCAGAACTGCTATAATTAGCCAACACAAGACTTCCAAAGGGTATAAAACCATCTCCGAAGACCTTGGTATCCCAGTTTCAACAGTGTGCAATGTTATTAAGAACTTTGCCAAGCATGGAACAATCAAGAACCTTCCTGGATGTGGGGGAAAGAGGAAAATTGACAAGAGATGTCTTCAAAGGTTACTGCGAACTTGAAGGCCAATCTGGAACAGTTTGGGACCATGGTTTCAGTAAGTACCATAGGCCGCACACTAAACCAAGCAGAGCTTTATGGGTGGAGGCCAAGGAAGAAACCATTGCTGAGAAAAGACATAGAATGGACTGACTGATCTTTGCCAAAGAGTACCTTGACAAACCACAATACTTCTGGGACAATGTTCTGTCAATAGTCAACAGATGAATCAAAAATAAGGGTTTTTGGCAATGCAAAGCAACAGGTTGTTAACAGACAGCACAATGATGCTTATAAGGAAAAGAACATCCTACCAACAGTTAAGCATGGTGGAGAATCCATAATGCTGTGGAGTTGCTTTACTGCGTCTGGTACTGGAGGCCTTGACCATATCACAGGAATCATGACATCCAAGAATTATCAAGAGATTTTTGAACGAAATGACCTGAACCATTTAAGAAAATATAGTTTGAGTCGAAGATCATGGGTCCTCCAGCAAGACAATGACCCAAAGCACAACAGTACACAGGAATGGTTGAAAAGGAAAAAGTGGACTGTTTGAAAACCGCCAGCAATGAGTCCTGACTTCAATCCCATTGAAAATCTTTGGGGTCAGCTGAAGTTTGACAAATCACAGCTGTCATCAGCCTAACTACCATTACCCCAATTGCCACTGCACCAGGGCAAGCTGGAAGAGCTGAGCAAAGGCAAAGGAGCGGAATTAGAGCATCTTATGTGATGCACCAATTCTTGGGTGGCTGCAGGCTTTTTTTTAGACTGGGAAGGGCCCAATAACCAGCCTGATAATGAAAGCCAGCAGAGGACTGCTTTACCTTGACTGGTTATAAAAATAAAGGGGAGGGCAAGTAATCTTTTAAAATATTATTTATTTACAAAAACTAGGCTAAAAAACCCCAGTGTAAATGCACTTACAACTCTTTGTTTATAAATGCAGAGTTACCTAAGACCTGATGATGCGATGTGGCCGGCAAATCACAGTAATGCTAGCAGCCAACATGACTACGGCATTACCGGGTATGGCAGGCAATCCACACATGTTTATTGGCTGTCTAACAGTCAGGTTTACACAGTCTTAAGAAAAGGTCCATTTTATAAAATCGCCTTTATAAAATGAAGATGGACATTGCCATTTTTGCAGGAAACCCAATTTTGTCAAAATAAACCTTTTAAGATGTCCAACTACAGGTTTCCTGTGGCTTACCATAGTCCTTCACTGGATTGAAAATCTAAAGGTTCCTTGCGTGTTCTATGTGTCTCACATTGATAGGGAGGCCCTGCATGGGTGAAACGTTGTGATTTTTCTGCACTAATAAAGTTATTGAAAGGAGGATGTCTGGTGCCCTGGTTCCTGAATTTCTCTGTATTGCTACAACCTTATCGAGGGTTGCACCAAGTGTGCATGGACAACAGAATGGAGCATGGGCTCATCTATTGCAAGTACTAATACAGTATAATAATTTATTTGCAGTAAAATAAACTAAAGTAACTCAAATCCAAGCAAAATGCTACTTTTCATTTAGAGAATTTTAAAGATAAGTAAGTTGTTGGGCACAATTTTAATTAGCTAAGTCCCTTTTGTTGGGAAGGCGAGAGTTTTTCAATTTGCATTCACCTGACAAACGTCTTAGTGTAGAACATGTACAGTCTCATCACAATAACAATAGTGCGATGTGTACGGATAGCAGCGTCCTCGTATATAATTAGCGTCAAGACTTATTATCACATGTTCCAGACAGCACATAGAAGGCTCTAAGTATAACCATTGTCTATGAACTAGGTGACAAGACAAAGGAGGCTGCGTGGACAATTTCATTGTGTCTCTACGAAGTGATAGGATACTGGAAATGTTAACACATTTTAATGGATATCTAATATTCGCTAAGAAGTCATTTCAGGTTGAAATCTCAGAATTTTTGTTGCACAATCATGCCTTGTCTTGAAAATTTTTCTCAGGACCGCCTATGCAAATAAGGCCTTAAATCCTGCGTTTCAGGTTACTTTTTTGGGGGTGACTTGGTAGACTTCAATGTTATCGTTGGGAGGTTTGGCACAATATATGACCCTCACTCGAATGTATTCCGTAGAGTGACAACAGAATCAAGACTGCATGGCCAAAAATACCATGAGAGGCCCAGCCACAAGGCTAAAAAGAGACGTTCTCGATGCCACCAAATGCCTGACGAATCACCACAATTTTACTTTGGTGAAAGGGGCAGGTCGCTCTAGGTTACGGGATGTTTTTACCAAAGTAAACTATATGGGCCCTGCCAACATACCCCTCTACTGCTCCACATAGCGAAAACTAACTTTTGTCTATCCCTTTTAGTCCCCCAAGAATATATTTAAACCTGCTCTTTCATACATGGCTGTATTGGGTTGGGAAAAAAAGTATTAATACGGATGCAAAATTAAAACCATCTGTTTTTCTTCTGTTTGTAATAGATCTATTTTTTTTTTTTAATTCTGGATTTGTGACAAATGGGTGACAACTAGATTTGTGAACAGAGCCTAAAACAGTGCATTATCCACCAATGTCTGAATGCAGAAGATTCTGCTGAAAGCCAGAATCTGCAACATAATTCCGATGCCGGGATATCCACGTGCACACTACTGGTAACGTCTGCCCTATTATTGTTGCATTATGTACACCTGAACTGTCAGTAAATACTATTCCATCCACTTCACAGCAGCCCCTATGACTATACAGGATATGTATTGTATACAGCCCATGTTAGCACAGGCTTAATGTCTCAGTGACAGCCACTTTATTAGGGTACTTTGTTTTCTCTAATTGCTGCTTTAATTGGTCACATTCTCTAACACTACCAGTCCTGTGTTTACATTTGTTGCACATTTTTTGCACTTTATGTCCTTTTTTTCTGGACACTCATTTATATACATTGTTTATAACTTTGGCAATGCTATTTTTGCCCAATGCTATGTGGTACTCCATGTGTCCCTTTTTTAATGATCTAGCATCTTTCTCATCATAATTGTTTTATATGATTGTATCAATAAAAATTATTTTTTATTAAGAAGTACCTTTTTGGTCACCATAGCGTTTTACTTTGTGGGTTACCAATTCTGCGTTTAATTTAGTGCTTAAAGGGTACACCAATCCAAAATATTTTTATAGATTTAACACTTTAGGACATCATGTTATGATAAAAATTGTGAAATGTATGGGTATTATTTATGTGCTCTGTTTGCATTGCTTGACTATGTAGAGTTCCCCTTTAATTGTCTTGTAATGTATGTGCTGTGATTTCTCTTGTATTTGCACTGTTATGAACCTGTATTGTGTAATGTTAGGTTAGGGACAGCAAAGGGTTACTTTGTGGGCTGAGCCAGCAGCCTCTAGAGAGCAGGAAGCTCCTGCTTCCTGGTGAGTAGCTCAGGCACCTGTGCCCTGAGCAGAAGCTTAGCAACAGCTGAGGCATTGCCAGACCACAGGAGGGAATCAAATCTGTTGCCTCGGACTAAAGGACAGTGGCATGGGCATTGCCCAGGATTCATGGACCGCAACACAGGCCCCAGGACTTGGTAAGGGCCCCGCCAAAGGGACTTTAAGCATCCAGATCCCAGAGTATGACTACTGCTTCTACTGGCTGTTGTAGGTACAGCCTTGGACATTGCTAGGGAGAGACCAGGAAGCCAGTGTTGTACTGCATTTTATCTCTGTTACTAAATTTCGTTCCCTGTTGGACTGCAAGTTGTGTCTGAGGATTGTTTCCGTCCGGTCTATCTCTGTGCAAGGTGCCGGGCTTAGTTGACTGTGGCTTAGTTGACTCGGCTGGGACTACCACCCTGGACCACCTTGTTACACATTACACTATAGAGGCTGCATTACACTATAGAGTCTTTATGTGTGAAGAAAAATAATGCGGCACTCGCCAAATGGATTGATTATTCCAAAGTCCTTTTTTATTTCATCCAAGTGAACAAGAGACTTCGTGTGGGATTTGCGGCTCAGGGAGGCATGCAGGGAGTGTGCAGATGGACGACGGCCGTTTCGCGCAGTGAGTGCTTCAACAGGTCCATGAACTAAAAAAGAACTATCAAATAGAATCAATCTATTTGGAGAGTGGCACATTATTTTTCTTCACACATAAAGAACAGACTTGTATTTTCTATGCTGAGCACCCTGTATTGGATATTAATGCTGTTTATTCATTGTAAAAGGACCATTCATCAGAGTAATGGTGAATAAACAAATCCTCTAGTGCAGCCACTTTGGTCTTGCTTTTGAATATTACACTATAGAGTCTGCTTATGGGCCTGCATTACACTATAGAGGCAGCCTATGGGGGTGCATTATACTAAGGGCTGCATTACACTATAGAGCAGTGTTTCCCAAACTCCAGTCCTCACGGATCCCACGGGTCGTGTTTTCAGGATTTCCTTAGTATTGCTCAAGTAGTGGAAGTATCATCAAGGCATCAGGAATTGTCTCACCTGTGCAACACTATGGAAATCCTGAAAACATGACCCATGGGTTCTGTGAGGACTGGAGTTTGGGAAACACTGCTATAGAGGCTGCCTATGGGAGTGCATTACACTATAGAGGCTGCCTATGGGGGTGCATTATACTATAGAGGCTGCCTATGGGAGTGCATTACACTGTAGAGGCTGCCTATGGGGTGCATTACACTATAGAGGCTGCCTATGGGGCTTCATTACACCATACAGTCTGCCAATGGGGAGTGCATTATACTATGTGGAGACCTATGGGGAGTGCATTATACCATATAGAGTCTGCCTGTGGGGAATGCATTATACAATATAGAGTCTGCCTGTTGGGAGTGCATTATACTATATAGAGTCTGCCTATGGGGAGTGCATTATACTATATAGGGTCTGCCTATGGGGAATGCAGTATACAATATAGAGTCTTCCTATGGGGAGTGCATTATACAATATAAAGTCTGCCTATGGGGAGTGCATTATACTATATAGAGTCCGCCTATGGGGAGTGCATTATACTATATAGAGTCTGCCTATGGGGAATGCATTATATAATATAAGGTCTGCCTATGGTGAGTGCATTATACAATATAAAGTCTGCCTATGGGGAGTGCATTATACTATATAGAGTCTGCCTATGGGGAGTGCATTATACTATATAGAGTCTGCCTATGGGGAATGCATTATACAATATAGAGTCTTCCTATGGGGAGTGCATTATACAATATAAAGTCTGCCTATGGGGAGTGCATTATACAATATAGAGTCTGCCTATGGGGAGTGCATTATACTATATAGAGTCCGCCTATGGGGAGTGCATTATACTATATAGAGTCTGCCTATGGGGAATGCATTATATAATATAAGGTCTGCCTATGGTGAGTGCATTATACAATATAAAGTCTGCCTATGGGGAGTGCATTATACTATATAGAGTCTGCCTATGGGGAGTGCATTATACTATATAGAGTCTGCCTATGGGGAATGCATTATACAATATAGAGTCTTCCTATGGGGAGTGCATTATACAATATAAAGTCTGCCTATTGGGAGTGCATTATACTATACTGAGGACTATCTGGTGTATTATGCAATATGGAGGCTATCTAGGGGGCCGTCATACAGTGTGGAGATTACAGTGCGGGGGCCATCATACAGTGTTGGAGCTATTAAACAGTGTGGGAGATATTAAGATGTCATTATATATACAGTGAGGGGCATTATACTGTGTGTAAGAGTGCATCATACTGTGTATAGGGGAGCTTACAGGGGGAGACTCGGGACATTATTAAATGTAAAGTGGGCACTTATTGTTATAGGGGAACTCAGGTTACTGTGACTGTCAAAGGGGCACACACAGGGCAATATTACTTTTTAGGGGACAAAATGTGGGCACTGTTTTCTACGGCACTTGGATTATCAGCAGGATGAGGAGTTTGTGCAGGTTGGGATTAGATGGTGATGTGAGAAGTGATATGTGTCTTTCTTGTAATTTCTGCAGCCGAGTCCTGGCTGGAAGAAGTTGTCATGTCGGTCTGGGCCAGATGGAAAAGACGTGAAAAGTGAACGATTCCATCAGAAAGAACGACAGCGGTAAGTCATTATCTGTAACTGTGCTGTGATCTCTTGTATGTTCTGTAGGACTGGTATTTACCACTGACTATATGGCGGTATTATCAATATTGGTCTTTATATAGAGATTATTTTCAGCAACATCGCTGTGATCGGCTGAGGTCCTCCTCCACTAATAGGGTGCATCACCCAGTTGTTATCAAGGTTACCTGGTTTGGGGTCCACTGAGAAGTTTCACCCCCCCCCCGAACCAAAACCCTAGCTACGCCTCTGCTACTGACAAATTACCTTTAAGATGATGCCTTAAGGTTGTTGGTGTGTAATAAAGTGTACAAGCTGAGGGTACTATAAACTAAACAAATTACCATGTTTTAGCACTTCAGCTACCTTCTTCAGGTAGGTTTTAAAAGCCCTTACGGAAAAATGTGGGAATAATGCTTATTATTATATACACTATATTACAACAACTACCATTTACTACAGTGTAATAGTGAATGGTTTTCCAGCAATAGTGTTATATTGCCAATAAAGCATTGTAAAATATATATATATATATATATATATATATATATATATATATATATATATATATATATATATATATAGAATTTCTTGTTCACTGTGTGTGTAAGTGAAGCACAATTTTACTTTCACTGTGCAAGCTGATAGACAAGGTGCTAAGATCCTAAGCTATACAAAATACCAGTTGCAAGCTGTGTTATTTTTGTTCCTGAATAAATATATATAATTGTCTAAGGGTTTTTCTGTCTGTCTGTCTGTCCTGGAAATCCCGCGTCTCTGATTGGTCGAGGCCGCCAGGCCTCGACCAATCAGCGACGGGCACAGTCTCTGATTGGTCGAGGCACAGCCGGCCTCGACCAATCAGCGACAGGCATTGTCCTCCGCTGCTGTCAAGTGCCGCCATTGTGTTGTCTAAGGGTCTAATTGTCTGTCTGTCTCGGAAATCCCGCCTTGCTGATTGGTCGAGGCCAGCCGGCCTCGACCAATCAGCGACGGGCACAGTCTGCCGTGAATTCTGGAATCATCATTGTCCTCCACTGCTGTCAAGTGCCGCCATTGTGTAGGGTGTGTGCCTGCGTCTCCCTGTATGGGCGGCATCTCCCTGTGTTTCTATCTTAGAATGGGTCGTAAACGAAAATACGCCAATGAGGATGACAGAAAAGCAGCAGCAAGAAAACGACAACATCGGGAACAGGAGACACCACAACAAACTGCCGCCAGACAAGCCCAGGATGTGGAATCTCACAGACAATGTCGCCAACAGGAGACACCACAACAAACTGCTGCTAGACAAGCCCAGGATGCGGAATCTCACAGACACCGTCGCCAACCGGAGACACCACAACAAACTGTTGTACGACAGGAACAACATGATTGCCAAATTCATAAAAAACGAATGCTCTACCAACTAAGGGACGACCAGGACAATATTCAACAACTTGCACATTACGTAACAGACAATGAAAGTACAATTCATGAACACTACTGTGGGAATGTGAATGCAGTTTGCTCTAAATGCGACTCTCTGAATTTCATTGATGACAAACCATCTGACAATCAGTTTACTCAATGAAAAGTTATGCTACCGAGACCTCACTACTCAGATCTGTTTGAGCAGTTAATGAAAGGAATGCATCATCACAAGTCCTGCGCGCCTGCGCGGAAAGGACCTGCCGTGACGTCACGGTCATGTGACCGCAACACGGTCATGTGACCGCGACGTCATCACAGGTCCTGCGCGACAAGGACCTGCCGTGACGTCACAGTCATGTGACTGCGACGTCATCACGTGACCGCGACGTCATCACACCCTGGGACCGGAAGCTGCCGCCTGCACCCCACACAGGCGACAGAGCTACAACGCACCTGCGGAAGGTGAGTATATGTTTATTTTTAATTTTTTTAACCTGTGTCATACATGGCTGGGCAATATACTGCGTAGCTGGGCAATATACTACGTGGCTCTGTGCTGTATACTACGTCACTGGGCAATATACATCACTGGGCAATATACTACATGGCTGGGCAATATACTACATCACTGGGCAATATACTACGTAATTGGCCAATATACTACGTCACTGGGCAATATACTACGTAACAGGCCAATATACTACGTCACTGGGCAATATACTACGTGGCTGGGCAATATACTATGTCACTGGGCAATATACTATGTAACTGGGCAATATACTATGTGGCTCTGTGCTGTATACTACGTCATTGGGCAATATACTACGTGGCTGGGCAATATACTACGTAACTGGGCAATATACTATGTGGCTCTGTGCTGTATACTACGTCATTGGGCAATATACTACGTGGCTGGGCAATATACTACGTGGGCTGTGCAATATACTACGTGGACATACATATTCTAGAATACCCGATGCGTTAGAATCAGGCCACCATCTAGTAAATATATATTCACTGTTGAACAGCTGGACAGTACAGAGATGAATTCGCTGCCAACAAAAAAAAAATCACCTAAAATCCTTTCTGCACCCCAAAATGCAGTGTACAAAGTAAATCTTATGGTTCTGTCATCATTTATGGAAATACATTAACTAAATTCTTACCTCTAGACACACATCTTAACAATGTGTCTGAAAGTGCTCTGTCCCCAATACAGTTGTCTTGCAAACCTCTGCTGACACTTCCTCCTTCCTCACTACAAGACTCATAAAAGTTCTGTAAGGGTGAAAAATCAGGTCACTGTCTAATCTAGTCAATGTCAGCTTTTGCTTCAGCAACTGGGCCACCCAGGCTGAGCAACCATTCCCCAGAGTGTCCTGCGACAACATCCAAAAATTGTAGCAATACTAAGTATACAGTCATATGGTCTGCAGCCGAGGCACACTTATCACTGAATGACATAGCCCACAACTGATCACACACATATTGTATGCTGCATACACAGAAAATGTCATGCACCCTAAAATAATTCCTGTAAATGCGTTGGATAACTTCTCCAACCAGTTTTAGACTGTAAGGCTATGTGCCAACGTTCAGGATTTTTCGCGTTTTTTCGGCAAAAACACTTAAAAATGCTTACATCCCATCATTTTAATGCATTCCGCAATTTTTGTGCCCATGCTGCATTTTGTTCCGCGAAAAAAGCGCATCGCGGAAAAAAATGCAGCATGTTCATTAATTTTGCGGAAATAATCTGCAGATTTGCCGCTATATTATTGCATTGGGAAGCTCTGGAAAAAACACAAAAAATCTGCGAAAAAAACGCGATAAAACCGCAAAAAAAAGTGTGTGGATTACCAGCAGAAGGAGTCTGGTTTTGCTGAGGAAAATTCTGCGAACAATCCTGAATGTGGGCACATAGCCTTTGCCCATAAGTACGATCCTCTCCTCCTTTTATTCCAATGATGATTGGTAAAATGCTTACATGGAATGACCTATTGTTGAAATCAGGTTTTTATTTTAAATATATTTATATAAAAAATTGTCAGTCTTTTTTCATATCACTTATTAAAAAAATGGTAACCTTAGAATTTTCACACTGGCCACTAGACATATATTTCCTGTCATTTCAGGAAGAGTTTTCAGATGTCTCCTATTCATCAGAGAAAGAACTATAATGGCACAAGAATATTCAGCTGATCACACAGGTACCACCCATCACAATAGGTGATATTGCAGCTGACATTTGCACAAGCTCATTGGATGCTTCAATACATATGCACATGCTCATTAGATGCTTCAAAACAAAATATAGGGTTGGATTCAGACTATTGCTGCTAAAGTATACAAAGGATGGCCCGATTCCGGTCCGGAAGCTTCGGACGGACTGTCGCTTGCTCTGCTGGGGCTTGTCACTGGTCCGTCATGGGATGGCATGCGGTCTTAAGCGGACGCTGTGGTCCTCCGGGTACAGGTAGGGACTCCGCTCCCCATGCGACGTTGTTCTGCTGCACCGACCGGGCCCGCTCATTCTGCCGCCATTGCCACTCAAAGCGGCTCACTCCTCCACCGCCACAGGACTGATGCATGTCTGTCGGTGCCAAATCGCATAATGACACTGCGCAGCCGCACCCATGATATTCTTCTGGGCCCCGCCCATTCCAGGGTGGGGTCGCTTCCAGTCGCTCCTCCCATTCCTTTTTAAATTGCCTCAGTAGGCATGGGGGTAAATTTCTTCGGCGCATCCTCTGGAGGTGTCGCTCGAAGGATCTTCGCGCCATCTCAGCGCAGGCACACCCACGGAGGGTATAAGCATAGCAATAGTCTTTTTTGGTGCCACTCACCTCCATCTTGCTCGCCATCTTGGCTGGGTCAGTCCTTAATAAATTCTCAGGCACATCCTGGTTTTCCTCCATCTCCAGGGCATCCGTTCCTCCTGAAGTTGCGGCGTTAGTCACATCAATCACAGTCTTTCTCTCTTTCTTCTCCGCGTCGACTTCACGGCCATATGGGGCAGTGAGATCCTGCCGACTACGCCAAGTGTAGGAGAGGGGAGCCAGAGTGGTAGCCATGGCCGACAGCAATCCCTGTATCAGTCCCTGGACCCCCTCCTGCATAAGATCACATCTCTCTGTTGCAGTACCTTGTAGCTGGCTCTCTGTGCCATCTGGACTTGCCTGGTATGGCGATGTATTCCTCACAGATGATCCCGCAATAAAGGAGGCACACTCCGGCTCAACTTCAATGTTAGCTCTTTTACTCAGCACATTTTGTTCAAATACAGGCACTTCAAGTATCACAGTTGATTTGTTCCTTTCTGTCCTTTCTCTGTCCTTTTCTTCGTCCTTTTCTTCACTATGCTCAGCCCCAGGTCAGACCAAATCTTCCGGTCCCACACGATCTATTCCTCATATAGGGAAGTCCTACACTGCTTTGCCCCAGTTCTAATCCAGTACTCCCGGACTGGGAAAAGAAGAATAACAATACATGTCAGCAAAAGACATACAAAATTTTGAAATGCTGTAAACAGTAAATTTTTAACAGTGCTTCCCTTTATGGGAGGTGAGGACACTTGAACGTTACAAACAGGAACATATTTACATTGTGTTGAAGATTTTAAATAACACTTATTAAATAACTTGCTATAAATAACTATCATTACCCAGCCGGGCATACTATCCACTATCTACTATCTACTAAGTGCAAACTTTTCTGAAACAATAATTTAACTTCTCCTTTAAGGGCGTAAAGGCAGGTACCCACTAAAGGCATATTGTAAAACTTTACAGTATTAATTATCTTTTCTTTATTTCTCTTTTTTCCAAGTGCAAAATCTATGAAACATCTCTCTATGGCTCTCCGGAGGACTCGCCAACCCCTACAGGTTCACTTTATTGAAACTCAGCTTTCAACTTCCTTCGTCCTCAATTCCTAAGATTTGTCATTAAACAATTCTCATCACTATCTAGCTAACTACATATTATTTCTATGCAACACGTTATCACTGTTCAACTTTCTTAAGGCAACATTATAGTTTAAACTAAGTGCAACAATTAGACATTCCCTTTAAGAGGGTACCAAGTCTCTTCTGAGGTAGTGCAAATTCTCCATTTGCAAGTCCGTTTAAAAGCAAGAACTTCTGCGCTGTACTCAGGAACAGTCTCTTCAAAAAGCTCTTCTTTTTGTAAAACCAGTAGGGGGCACCCTTAAGAAGGTGCAAACTATATACAGCAACAGTTTGTGAATCATTCACCATCCATGATTCGGCAGTCCTTTAGAACAATGATGAACTTATGCAAAAACATAAAACAATAGGGATCCCGGGTAAACGAAGGGATCCCTTTAAGAACTAACCCTGGTCGGATTTAGCAGTAAAACAGCAGGAAAACAAACAGTTAACTATTTACATACTCGTGGTTCCGAGGTTCATTCTCATAGTAGGTTGCAAGGCATCATTCGGTAGCGGACACTTCCTGACCGGGAAAGCTTCGATTCCGCGTCCTCATCCGATGCGGTGTCAGTACCAGTGGTTCGTCTCTCCGGTGCGGCCAGGTCACCAGGGGTCTGAATTCGAATGTCAGCTTTGGTAGCAAGTTCAGTAGCAGCAATAATGCACACAGTGGTGATAGTAGTAGAGTTTGTCAAGTCAGAGTTAGCCATAGTCAGGACAGCAGGTGGCGCCACTGCAGGCTCGCATCGTTGGACGTTCCGAGCGCACCACCCTTGCGCACTCCGATGGCGAGTGTAGGTCACCTGGTCCCCTTTACATAGAAGTTGGTTGTCACATCTGTTGCGGGACGGGGTCTTCACGTTGTAACTGGTAAAGAAGACTTCAGTCGGCAGTCCCGGTTCCTGTATAGAGCCCCAACCCCGTTTCGGGTGAAAGGCTAGTACAGTCCCCTCTTTTACCAAGTTCTTCTTACCGCGTTCAGTCTTTAGTTCTGGTACTTTCGGTGGGTCACTTTGTTCTGTCTCTTTTCGGTTTTTCCAGTGTAGAATTAAGCATTGTTTATATTGTTCCCAGGTGAGCACAGCAATGCTGAGGCCTTCCTGCCTGGCCCCGTCTGGTCCAATCCTTGGGGTATCCCATTGGAAGATCACCCCCTCTGAGCTCACATCTAGTGGTTCCCCCATAGTTGTCGGTAACGGATGCACCAGCTTCTCCATAGTGTCGGGGGTAGGGTTGAGCGACTTTTCATTTTTGGAGATCGAGTCGGATTTCACGAAACCCGACTTTCTCAAAAGTCAGGTCGAGTGAAATCGGCCGATCTTATTGAAAAGTCGGGGTCGGGGATCGGCCAAAACACGAAACCCAATGCAATTCAATGGGGAAGCATACTTTTTTAATATTTGCTTCAGCGCGATAATGTTGAAAAGCCGGTAATTCAATTGCCGGCTTTTCATTTCTCCTGCCTAAACCCGACATGATATGAGACATGGTTTACATACAGTAAACCATGTCATATCCCCCTTTTTTTTGCATATTCCACACTACTAATGTTAGTAGTGTGTATGTGCAAAATTTCGGCGCTGTAGCTATTAAATTTAAGGGTTAAATCGCGGAAAAAATTGGCGTGGACTCCCGCGCAATTTTCTCCGCCAGAGTGGTAAAGCCAGTGACTGAGGGCAGATATTAATAGCCTAGAGAGGGTCCATGGTTATTGGCCCCCCCTGGCTACAAGCATCTGCCCCCAGCCACCCCAGAAAAGGCACATCTGGAAGATGCGCCAATTCTGGCACTTGGCCTCTCTCTTCCCACTCCTGTGTAGCGGTGGGATATGGGGTAATGAAGGGTTAATGCCACCTTGCTATTGTAAGGTGACATTAAGCCAGATTAATAATGGAGAGGCGTCAATTCTGACACCTATCCATTATTAATCCAATTGTATGAAAGGGTTAAAAAACACACACACACATGATTAAAAAGTATTTTAATGAAATAAACACACAGGTTGTTTTAATATTTTATTGCTATTGGGGTTAAAATAGTTTACAGGCAGGAGCTCTGCTATAATGCAGCTGTGCTCGTGCCTGTAAACCCCGGCGAATGAAGGAAATGTAGGTCAATGACCTATAGTTACCTTCAGTCGCGGTGATGTGCCCCCTGGTGGATGTCCTCATGTGACCTGGAGCGTGGGAAAAAATTCCCAGGCTGCAGTTCATGAGGACATTCAGCAGAGGGCGCATCACCGCGACTGAAGGTAACTACAGGTCATTGACCTACATTACCTTCATTCATTCGCCGGGGTTTACAGGCAGCAGCGAGTGCATTAGCACAGCTCCTGCCTGTAAAATATTTTAACTCCTTCAGTAGGATTTACATCGTGGGACCTGACAGATCCTCGGATGGTATGTATATTGTTGGTTTATTATTTTGCCAAGCGAGGGTCTTCAGGTGGATTGAGAGAGCAATAAAATATTACAACAACCTGTGTGTTTATTTCATTAAAATACTTTTTAATAATGTGTGTGTGGTTTTTTTAACCCTTTCATACAATTGGATTAATAATGGATAGGTGTCATAATTGATGCCTCTCCATTATTAATCTGGCTTAATGTCACCTTACAATAGCAAGGTGGCATTAACCCTTCATTACCCCATATCCCACCGCTACACGGGAGTGGGAAGAGAGTGGCCAAGTGCCAGAATAGGCGCATCTTCCAGATGTGCCTTTTCTGGGGTGGCTGGGGGCAGATGTTTTTAGCCACGGGGGGCCAATAACCATGGACCCTCTCCTGGCTATTAATATCTGCCCTCAGTCACTGGCTTTACCACTCTGGCGGAGAAAATTGCGCGGAAGCCCACGCCAATTTTTTCCGCGATTTAACCCTTAAATTTAATAGCTACAGCGCCGAAATTTTGCACATACACACTACTAACATTAGTAGTGTGGAATATGCAAAAAAAAGGGGGATATGACATGGTTTACTGTCATAAACCATGGGGTTTTCACTACCAGCTCAGCGGCGAGGAATCGGTCATTGCCGGGACAGGGAGCGGTCGCGGGAGCAGGATCGGTCGGTGGGGCAGGGGCGCTTTCCATACCTGCATCTGATGTGGTTCCATCGATGCTGGTCCGTTCCATTGACGAGGACACTGGAGTCGGCAGCGGCTCGGACCGCGGTTCTTCCGATGCGACCCTCTGGGACAGCCCCGACTTCCATTGCTCCACATCGGCTGGCTCCATGTTCGGGATAGGTCGACTCGGCTCCTCTGCCTGCGGCTCCAAGAGGTCCGGATCCTCCAGCTGCAGTGAGTTCGGATCTGCCTCCGGGCGGTGGGGAGAACCCGGGGTCACTTCGTCGTCGTTCAGGTACTCTCTGGTCACCCTCGCTGTTTCGCGATCGGCAGCTGCACACACACATGGTTCCGCCATCTTCTGCGGGTGGAGCTCCTTCCCCTCTTGGTTTCCGCCGTTGCAAATCAGGGGGCGGTTCTCCTGTACTTCGGGGCATGTCGTCTTCTCGCAACAGTAGTCGGAGGGGGCGGTCGTCACCTTCGGCGCCACTTGGGTGGTTCCCTCCCATGGCACGCCCTTCTTCTTCTCCTGCCCCCCCTCGTGGCGCTGTAATGGCGGCGGTTTTGGTGGGAATTTTTGGCGGCAAATAGCAATACACTGTCTTTGCAATAAATCACGATTCAAGCACAATTCAGTCACAGTTCCAAGGCACACATGACCTGATTCTCAGGCTTAAGTAGATCCTGTTCGTGACGCCAAGTTTGGAGTGCCCCCAAATGCAGGGCAATGGGGTACTCGGTACCGGGTCCCTCTGTCGCGGTTCTGGGGATGTCACGGTGGCCCGACCCGGTCCGTGGCCCTGCTAAGGGGCGTCCAATTAAAGGTGTAGGTGGCGGTGGTTTAGGTCGCGGTAAATAACGAGGACACAGGGTTGCAGTCTCTTTACTTTTTACTGTAGACTTCGGCATCCACAATCCAGAGCACTGCTAACAGGGCTTGCTGAGACCGGCCGGTCCGAAGGCACATCCAGAGTTCCCTTTGCAGGTGGAAATCAGTAGCCTTCCTACTTGCGCCTGTGTGTTGTAGTACCTCCCTGCTGAGCACCACGGGATAGTTCTCACAACTCTTGTATCTGTTTCTGATGTTCTCTCTCTCCGTCCCCCAGTTTGGATAGGACACACCCGTATGATGGGGGTAGGCCTCAAGCTACTTTATAGGGACCCTAGAGACGCCCCTCTCCCACAATTTGCCTCCGTTGTCTGCTTAGGTGAAAAGGTGAGACAGCCAACCTAAAGTCAACTGCCCTGCCATGATTGAAGTAAAGCGTAGAGCCAGTACTCCCTCGGTGTTCCGGCCACCGGCTACGCGCCTCAGAAGGATGTTGCCACGATCTTAGGGCACGACTCCTCCCGGTATTATCTCCTTTGTTGCTGTGATCTCGTTTCTCACTTCTCCACAATATACTTCGCTTCTTGTCCTTTCTTAGGATACCGCCGCAATGACGTGCAGGCGCGTCTCCGTAACGATCTGTCTCTTGCTAGGCCTCTGTCAGGATCCCACCCCTGACAGGGACCCCCCTGAATCTTTCCCCGCAACACCCTCTCTCACTGGATGTTGCCTGGGCAAAACCCAGTCAGCTTTCTTCCTAACTTTCTATCCAACCCCCAGTTTTACCAGAGTGTGAGGTGTGGCCTAATACATAGAACCTTTTGCTCCCCCTGGTGGCCAGAGTGTGAAGTGTAATGTGTGACTGTGATACCTGGTCAGGTGAACTCCTTTACTGCCATCAGACGTACCATCACTCCCTTTAGCGGCAGAGCGACAATACTGCACGACTAGGACTCTGGGGCACTAAGAACTGCCGCCCAGGCAAAGACCTGCCACATCTTGCTTGTGCTGCCCGGCTGAACAAACTTCTCTCTCTATGGGAACAGATTTCTTCAGCTGCATCCACAGCATTCCCATACTCCTTTCATCCTAGAGGAATACGTTGGTGTCCTGTTCTATGCTGGGCCCCTTCCTTAACGTTGTGGGGCACAGCGACTCCTGGCTAGGCAGCCCAGTGAGCTGCACGGGTGCCAAGGCCATGACTGACTAATTAGGAAGCTCTAACTTCTCTTATTCCCATTGTGCCCCTCCTACTCTAACTATATATTATAATGCCCCCCTCTAGTGGCCAACTATGGACACTATGCTCCTAACACTATACTGGGCCTGGGGACAAACTTTCCCTTAAAAACATAAAAGGGGTTGGGGAGAGAAGGGAACAACAATACTTTCACATCCCCTACACTGCCATCTATTGTGCTCCACGTCAGGTTTTGCAAGTTGCCTGGCATAGCTTTATGATCTCATCTTCATAGGCCTATTTAAGGCCCACTAAGACACACACCTGTATCTTGAGATTGTGACTATAGACCTCTATATTTGGTGTGCTCCACCTTCTGTTCATACTTTGTTTCAACTTGATTTAATCTCTGCCGGGTTCCACTTCATCCATCCTGCTGCTCTTGAGATTTCTGAGTGTGCCAAGTCCTCACTGCCCATAACAACCTGTCCTTGTTGTGCCAACGCCTGGGGTCTGTGTGCCCACCAAGACCTGAGGCTTAGTGGATCCACCTCATTTTTGGAGTATATTGTACACCAAAAAGGATAGGTGATGGGACAATAGAAGATATAACACTGGTCAGTATCTAGCCTAAGGCTGACTCTGCATTGGATGATGAGGAGCTAGAATCAAAAGTATACATACCATAGAGAAAGACAATGGGAGGGCACCATAATGGGGGTCCGTCTTGATCTTAGCAGTGGAGTCACCAATGCTCTCTGGACTAAAGGTGTATTACTCTACACAGAAAACTAGTAATAGAGGTCATAGGCTATAGTCATATATTAAAATACCGGCCTGCCTTATGTTAAAGACATTTTAATGCATACACGAGTTCCGAATAGCGAGATATTTTTAGAGCCGGCCATATTCAAGCTGTTATCACAGTTGTTGTTTTGGAATGCATAAGTAATATTACCTCCATGGTAATCCAAGTAGCCCACAGAGATGAAAGGTTGCCTAATAATTCCCCGTGATCTTTTAGCGAATAATGCGCATAACACCCCCAGACCGAAACAAGAGACTGAAGGCTCAGAAGGAACAAGGACATGGTTACTCTACATGACAGCAATGTATATTATGGCATACATGACAAAGAACTGGAATGTAAATGGCCCCAATAACACATTCCCCACAGCCTATTGTACCGTACTCCCCGGGATGTGTTACTAAAACGCTGCATTTTCATTAGGTATTTATTTCATTTTGAATTTTCTTGTTCAAAAATTGCACAATACAATTGTATAATAATGTGAGAGTACAATCATTTTTAACTTACGGTATGTGGAGATATTATGTTATGGGGTATATTCATATGCAGGTTTAGCAGCATTTTAGGCAAAACACAAGTTACTTTTCTTATTTTGTCTTGTGATATATGTTGATAGTTCTTCAAAATGGCACATGTGGCTCATGTATTTTGCACAAAATCAAAAATGCTTATTTTTAAAGAGTGGCAATGATTTTAATTTCATAAATTAGTAGAACACTTGAAAATAAGAAATTTTGTAATATATCTTATCCGAAAAATTTGCTTCTTTCTCTACTGGACTGATCATTCATTCCCAAAATTCTCAATTCTGTCTTCTGATTTTACCCTTGAATTGAGAATTTTGAAAATGAATGATCATTACATTTGTGCAAAAATGGTGTGACTTTTTAAAAAGCTGCAGTTAATGAATTCACTGGAAACATATGGAAACCATAATGTCGCAAATGAAAACTACCAAAAACTAGGCAAAAAAGGCGCAAATAATAATATAATAATAATCTTTATATAGCGCCAACATATTCCCCAGCGCTTTACAGTTAAACAGTCTCAAACACAACAGTCTTAAGTAGCAGCATTAATAATAATACAATAATTAAAGCAAAGGAAGACGACCCTGCTCGTGAGAGCTTACAATCTACACTGCTCAAAAAAATAAAGGGGACACTCAAATAACACATCCTAGATCTGAATGAATGAAATACTGATTACTTTGTTCTGTTCAAAGTTGAATGTGCTGACAACAAAATCACACAAAAATCATCAATGGAAATCAAAGGTATTAACCAATGGAGGCCTGGATTTGGAACGATACTCAAAATCAAAGTGGAAAATCAAATTACAGGCAGATCCAACTTCAGTGGAAATGTCTCAAAACAAGGAAATGATGCTCAGTAGTGTGTGTGTGTGGCCTCCATGTGCCTGTATGACTCCCATACAATGCCTGGGCATGCTCCTGAGGAGGCTGCTGATGGTCTCCTGAGGGATCTCCTCTCAGACGTGTACTAAAGCATCCGCCAACTCCTGAACTGTCTGTAGTGCAATGTGACTTTATTGGATGGTGCGAGACATGATGTCCCAGATGTGTTCAATTGGATTCAGGTCTGGGGAATGGGCAGGCCAGTCCATAGCTTCAATGCCTTCATCTTGCAGGAACTGCTGCCACACTCCAGCCACATGAGGTCTGGCATTGTCCTGCATTAGGAGAAACCCAGGGCCAACCGCACCAGCATATGGTCTCACAAGGGGTCTGAGGATCTCATCTCAGTACCTAATGGCAGTCAGGCTACTTCTGACAAACACATGGAGGGCTGTGGGGCCCTCCAAAGAAATGCCACCCCACACCATTACTGACCCATTGCTAAACCGGTCATGCTGAAGGATGTTGCAGGCAGCAGATAGCTCTCCACAGCGTTTCCAGACTCTGTCATGTCTGTCACATGTGCTCAGTGTGAACCTGCCTTCATCTGTGAAGAGCACAGGGCACCAGTGGCGAATTTGCCAATCCTGGTGTTCTGTGGAAAATTCCAAGCATCCTGCACAGTGTTGGGCTGTGAGCACAACCCCCATCTGTGGACGTCGGGCACTCAGACCATCCTCATGGAGTCGGTTTCTAACTATTTGTGCAGACACATGCACATTTGTGGCCTGCTGGAGGTCATTTTGCAGGGCTCTGGCAGTGCTCCTCCTGTTCCTCCTTGCACAAAGGCTGAGATAGCGGTCCTGCTGCTGGGTTGTTGCCCTCCTACAGCCCCCTCCACGTCTCCTGGTGTACTGGCCTGTCTCCTGGTAGCGCCTCCAGCCTCTGGACACTATGCTGACAGACACAGCAGACCTTCTTGCCACAGCTCGAATTGATGTGCCATCCTGGAGGAGCTGCACTACCTGAGCCACTTGTGTGGGTTGTAAAATCCATCTCATGCTAACACGAGTGTGAAAGCACAACCAACATTCAAAAGTGACCAAAACATTAGCCAGAAAGCATTGGTACTGAGATGTGGTCTGTGGTCCCCACCTGCAGAAACATTCCTTTTTAGGGGGTGTCTTGATAATGGTCAATAATTTCCATCCGTTGTCTATTCCATTTGCACAACAGCATGTGAAATTGATTGTCAATCAGTGTTGCTTCCTAAGTGGACAGTTTGATTTCACAGAAGTTTGATTTACTTGGAGTTATATTCTGTTGTTAACTGTTCCCTTTATTTTTTGAGCAGTGTACAATGAGGTGGGGGAGATACAAAGTACAGATGTGCATTTACAATGATGGTCCAGTCATCTTGAGGGAGTGGGGGATAGAGAATGGGCCACATACTTACACATAAAATGACTTTGATTAGGGAACTTGATAGGCCGCTCTGAACAAATGTGTTTTGATGGAGCGCCTAAAACTGTGCAAGTTGTGGCTGGTCCTAATTTCTTCGGGTAGAGCATTCCAGAGGATTGGCGCAGCGCTGGAGAAGTCTTGGAGTCGCAAGTGGAAGGTATGGATTAGTGCGGAGGTTAGTCAAAAGTCGTTTGCAGAGCGCAGCGATTGGCTGGGCCGATAAACAGAAATGAGGGAGGAGATGTAAGGGGGTGCCGCACTATGGAGAGCTTTGTGGGTGAGAACAAGTACTTTGAATTGGATCCTTGTTATGATCCTGGTGGTAGGATCTCAAACTGACCTGACACATATACCCTGAATATTTATGACAAGTTCTGGGGATGCGGAAGCTATACTGACCGCAATCCTGATCCTATCCAAACACACTAAAGGCAGCTGTGGAGCGTTACCTGAAAACCTAGACGCCTCGTCACAGCCTGAGAAACTGACTACCCCTAGAGAGAAAGCAAAGACCTCACTTGCCTCAGAGAAATAACCCCAAAGTTTTAGATAGCCCCCCACAAATAATAACGGTGAGTTAAGGGGAAAACACAAACGTAGAGATGAAACAGGTTTAGCAAATGAGGCCCGCTAATACTAGATAGGCAGATAAAGATAGGTGTCTGTGCGGTCAGTACAAAAACTATAAAAAGTAAACCACGCAGAGAATACAAGAACCCCCACACCGACTCACGATGTGAGGAGCGCACTCTGCACCCCAGAACTAACCAGCAAGCAAAGAATCACATAAAAGCAAGCTGGGCTGAACTCATAATATAATGAGAAACGTTTTCAAGGAAATAATGAGAAACTGAACAAGCAAACTTAGCTTCTCATAGCAGGAGACTGGTCACAAGGAATATTCAGGAGAGCACAGGATCAGGACTGAATACACCGACAGCAGGCGACAAGCAGGGCAGGACTGGCCATCGGGCACTTCTGGCAAATGCCAGAAGGGCCGGTGCCAGTAGTGGGCCGCTGCACTGTTTCTCCCCCTCCCCCCCACCAGTGCCGCCGCCGCCGCCGCATTTAACTATACCGGCGTCTATGACGCCGGTATAGTTCAATGCAATGATGGAGGAGAGAGCGTCACCTGACGCCCCCTCTCCCATCATTCCCCGCTCTGCCTCTGACAGTACACTGCGGGTGCGCGATGACGTCATATCATCGTGCACCTGCTGTGTCCCGGGCAGACTGCAGCCGCCGAGACAGGAGACAGGAGCCAGGAGCAGCGCGCAGCGCGGGCAAAAGGAAAGGTGAGGAGAGTGTTTTTTTTTTTTTTAACTGGACTGTGGGGCCATTATCGGGGGGGGGGGGTGACGAGATGTGGACTCTGCTGTATATACCCCTGTGTGGGCTCTGCTATATACACCCCTGTGTGGGCTCTGCTGTATACACCCCTGTGTGGGCTCTGCTATATACACCCCTGTGTGGGCTCTGCTGTATACACCCCTGTGTGGGCTCTGCTGTATACTGTGTGGGCTCTGCTGTATACTGTGTGGGCTCTGCTGTATATACCCCTGTGTGGGCTCTGCTGTATACTGTGTGGGCTCTGCTGTATATACCCCTGAGTGGGCTCTGCTGTATACAGTGTGGGCTCTGCTGTATATACCCCTGTGTGGGCTCTGCTGTATATACCCCTGTGTGGGCTCTGCTGTATACTGTGTGGGCTCTGCTGTATATACCCCTGTGTGGGCTCTGCTGTATACTGTGTGGGCTCTGCTTTATATACCCCTGAGTGGGCTCTGCTGTATACAGTGTGGGCTCTGCTGTATATACCCCTGTGTGGGCTCTGCTGTATATACCCCTGTGTGGGCTCTGCTGTATACTGTGTGGGCTCTGCTGTATATACCCCTGTGTGGGCTCTGCTGTATACTGTGTGGGCTCTGCTGTATATACCCCTGTGTGGGCTCTGCTGTATACTGTGTGGGCTCTGCTGTATATAACCCTGTGTGGGCTCTGCTGTATACTGTGTGGGCTCTGCTGTATATACCCCTGTGTGGGCTCTGCTGTATACTGTGTGGGCTCTGCTGTATATACCCCTGTGTGGGCTCTGCTGTATATACCCGTGTGGGCTCTGCTGTATATACCCCTGTGTGGGCTCTGCTGTATATACACCTGTGTGGACTGGGCTGTATATACCCCTGTGCTGTGCTGTATATACCCCTGTGTGGGCTTGGCTGTATATACCCCTGTGTGGGCTTGGCTGTATATACCCCTGTGTGGGCTGGGCTGTATATACCCCTGTGTGGGCTGTGCTCTATATACCCCTGTGCGGGCTGTGCTCTATATACCCCTGTGCGGGCTGTGCTCTATATACCCCTGTGCGGGCTGTGCTCTATATACCCCTGTGCGGGCTGTGCTCTATATACCCCTGTGCGGGCTGTGCTCTATATACCCCTGTGCGGGCTGTGCTCTATATACCCCTGTGCGGGCTGTGCTCTATATACCCCTGTGCGGGCTGTGCTCTATATACCCCTGTGCGGGCTGTGCTCTATATACCCCTGTGCGGGCTGTGCTCTATATACCCCTGTGCGGGCTGTGCTCTATATACCCCTGTGTGGGCTGTGCTGTATACTACGCGGGCTGTGCTATATTATGCAGGCTGTGCTATATACTATGCAAGTTGTGCTATATACTATGCGGGCTTTGCTATATACTATAGGGGGTATATTATATTCTATGGGGGAGGCCATGTTATATACTATGTGGCTGTGTTATATACTATTGCGGGGGTATATTATATTCTGTAGGGGAGGCTGTGTTATACTATGGGGGTATATTATATTCTATGGGGGAGGCTGTCTTATACTATGGGGGGCTGCATTATATATTATGGGGAGGTGGGCTGTATTATATTCTATGGGGGGCTGTATTAGATTTTATGAGGGATGATTGCATCATACTCTGATGGGGCTGCATTATATTATATGGGGAGGTGGGCTGTATTCTATTCTATTTGGGGCTACATTAAATTCTATGGGGGGGGCTGTATTATATATATATTCTATGAGGGGTGATTTCATCATACTCTATTGGGGGGCTGCATTATATTCTATGGGGGGTTACATTATACTCTGTAGGGTGGTGGCTGCATTATACTGTATGTGGGCTGCATTATACTGTATCGAGGACTATGGGGAATACGTTATACTATATGAAGAACTATGGGGTGCATTATACTATGGGAAGTGAATTGTACTACATGGATGACTATGGCGGTGCATTATACTATATGGAGCACTATGAGGAGTGTATTATGCTCTGTGGAGGACTGAGCAGTGTATTTTAATATATGGAGGACTATGGTGCACATTATAATATATGGAGGACTATGGGGTTTATTTTACTAAACAAGTAAAATGCTGCATATTCAGATTGTTTTTGCCGGAACAAAAATCATTGTTCTCAGCAGCACATCGCCAGCGTAAACTGTAGATGTGCTGCTGATAACATGATACTGTATGGTGATCTGTTAGTGATGGTTCTGTCCCATCATTCTGTCTCAGACGGTGGAAAGAGGCCGGGAAACAAGCGTTGAACAACTTCAGTATGGTCGATCAAACTCATTTAGCGGCCTGAGATCAGCGCATGTAAATACAACCGAAATGCTTTTGTGTGATGTGCAATATGTTAGCATTTGGGGCCCCATTTTAAACTTTGCCTAGGGCCCCACTTTGCCTAAAACCGGCCCTGCCTACAAGTGTACAAAGGTATTATACAGTCACCGTGTGACAAGTGGGCCTGTGTAACTTCAAATGCCAGGGCTGAATTTTAGTCCCAGTCCGGCCCTGGCGACAAGTAAAGGTCCAGGTGAGTTAAATAGGCCCAGCCTAGCAGGAGATGAAACAGCTGAGCCCAGCCATATCGCTAAAGGCCACCAGAGGGAGCCCAAGAACAAACTCACACAGTACCACTCATGACCACAGGAGGGAGCCCGAGAACGGAATTCACAACAGATCCTATAATGAATGGGCAGCCAGTGTAATGACTGGCGAAGAACGGACTCATCTGAGTACTGATTATCTAGATGGACGAACCTGGCTGCTGCATTAAGGATGGACTGGAGAGGAGAAAGTCGAGTAAAGGAGAGGCCAATCAATAGAGCGTTACAGCAGCTGAGGCAGGAGTGGATCAAGACGACAGTGAGGGTTTTTGTTGTTTCCATGGTGAGAAAAGGGCGGATTCTAGAGATGTTTTTTAGGTGTAAGCGGCAAGAGCGGGCAAGAGATTGTATATGGGAGGTGAAGGAGAGATTGGTGTCAAACATAACACCCAGACAGCGCGCCTGGTGCCGGGGTGTTATAATGGTGCCACCCACTGAATGAACGGGGCCTCGGGTTTTATTTTTTGTTACAAGACAGTTTTTTCGTCTTGGTTTTGAAAAGATGCAGCATTTTTTTATATCATCAATTGATAAACAGCAATTTCAGCCAAAGTCAAAAGTGAATTCAAGACTAGAGGGAAAGGTAAAGGAAGGACTTAGGCTTCATTCACATATCAGTGTGAAACATCTGAGTGTGGTCAGATTTTTATTCTCAGCCAGCACTCGGACCCATTGAGTACATTGGATGTATTTGCACAGATGTTAAATTCACAAATCCATGAGACTCAGAGCAGGTATTATTCTGATCCGATTTGTGGATCCGATTTATTTCTTTAGCATTCAAAACTCAGTCAGACGGCCGTCCAAAAGAATTGGGTTCCGGAGTGGAAAATACCAGAAGGCTATGTTCACAAAGTGTTTTCCAGAGGCAGCTTGAATGTCGACTTTGCCATTGTTTTTGCGGTAGCTCCCCCATCAGCAGCTTTATTCTATGCTGTGTGGTATAGAGAGAATGTCCATGCTACTTCTTTTAATCACCTCAGGATTCCCGAATCCCTGAAACAGTTAAAAGAAGTGACATAAAACAGAACTTATGCACGGCAGTCTCGTTTTGGCAATGCTGAGCACTATGCTCATTAACGGGCAGCTTTTGCTGCTCTTGTTCAGGCTGATTTCAGATGAAGAATGTCACTTATTTTAGCCACTTGGCGATATTAGATTCCTAAAGTGGATAAAAGATTTTCAAAAGTCTGAATGTATGAACGGCAAGTTGCTTTTACATAGAACTGCTTATGTTCATTCCATGGAACACTTTTTGATAGCTTTCCAGGCAGTTTCCGCAGTGGAATCCTCCTGAAAAAGACATCATGTACACATTCCCTAAGGTTGGGTTTTCACTTTGACTTTTCATTCCACAACAGTCATAAAGCAAATGATGGAAATTACATTTCATTTTTCCCCCATTTTCCTCCCAAATTACATGATCTGCCGTTGTACAATGATTAAAACTTGACGTGAAGTTCTAGGTTTTACCTCAGACATTAAGTTTGGTTAAAATAGGTGATATAATCGTGACCAGATACAAGGAGCTCTCAGGTGGATTAGAAGATCAGAGATTTCAAACAATTGATGTCTCAGCAAATTCAGTTTGAAGGCAGAATAAATGATGCTGAAAGAAATCTCTAAGAAATCCAGAAATCATCATGGGACTCACTCTCAGCACTACAGATATCAATGGGTCTACCATTAGAAAGAGGCTGCACGCACTACTTCTACATGGGAGGCGCCATGAGGAAACCTCAACTTTCCAGAAAGAACACAAATCCAAGGTTAAAAGTTACCTATGAACACCACGTTATTGTCTGGAGAGATACAGAAAAACAAGAGCTGGTTTGTTTTTTTTACTTTTCCAACGTTTTAATAGATACCCCATGTTGGGCCTCACTCATATGCGTAGTACCCAGGGTTTGTACAGCGGTGCATGGAGGGTGTGTAGTTTCTTTGTACAGTCATACAGTCTTTGCGCACTGAAAAATAAAATCTTTATTGGGCACTATATGGAATATCTTCATACATGCAGAAACCTAAAAAAAATGCCACAAATGTTTTTGGTTTTTCGGAAAAAATATCAGAAATCGAAGCCATAATAGGGTACAGCAAAAGACTCAACATTCTCAATGGCAGCCAATTCAGAATGGAAACATTATACGACAAAGTGGATGGTCAAACAGTCTAGGAGACAAGTCAATGGAGGATGGGTTCAAAGGCCAATCAGCTGACCCAGCACCACGTTTAAGTTTTCTTTTTCCTGTGCCTAGTGATAACTATTGTATTTAACTCCCTGGTGCGCTGTGTGGATTTGTAATCTTCTGTTGTTCTTCTACTATTTCGGCGTAAACCTTGGATGTCCATTTTGGTTTGCCTTCAGAATTTTTGCTCTATTGTCTGACTTTATTCTCTTCTTACTTCTCCTGTAAACTTACTTGGCTATTCCTGACCTGTCCTTTGTCTCCGATTTTGTCTCTTGTGTTTCTCTGGTTCTGATACCAGATAGTGATGTCCCCGATAGCTTACTCCACTAGTCAACGACTATTTTGCACACACAAGCTGGGAGCCCTGGCCATGAAGTCCAAATTCCAGTAAATGGGGTTAAACCCTTACAATGTGTGACATACATGTTATAGATGTGAGTGCATGGAGCAGGATCAGGGGTTGAGCCCGCACCACACATAGTGGGTGCCAACTGGACCAGAGATAACTACAATCACTACTGTCAATCTCTGACAGCAGCATTTAATTGGTACAATCCCAGTGGTGCTCCATTTTGGGTGCCGATCTCATTGGAGACTATCGTTTTCCTTATATAAAAGCCTGTTTGCCACACAAAAAATATGACATCATGCAGAAAAAAATTAAAAAGTTACTATTCTCAGAAAAAGAGCATAAACAAAAGATTTTTTAACAATCTATCTTTTTTTATATAAAGAAAACCTAGAAAGTTTGACATCGCTTTAATCATACTGACCTTCAGAGTTATATCGCCAGGTCATGTTTACTGCACAACAAACACCATAATAATGAAACAAGAAAAACACAAAAAATGGTATTATATATATATTATTGCGGCTTTTTTTCTCTTTCATTCCATCATAATTATTTAGGTGTTTCAGGACATTACATAGAAAAATGAATGGTGTTTTTAAAAAATGACAACTTGTCCTGCAAAATATGAGCCTACATACCGGCTATGTTGATGGGTAAATAAAAAAAGTGGTGACTCTTGGAGGAAGAGGAGAAACAAAAATTGGCCATGGCAGGAAGGGGTTGACTTTGCAAAGTATAGTTTCCAGCACAAAATCTATATACAAAATGTCGCTACAATTTGCATATTTAATTTCCAAGAGGAGCATGCATGGCTTATACAGTGGGGCAAAAAAGTATTTAGTCAGTCAGCAATAGTGCAAGTTCCACCACTTAAAAAGATGAGAGGCGTCTGTAATTTACATCATAGGTAGACCTCAACTATGGGAGACAAACTGAGAAGAAAAAATCCAGAAAATCACATTGTCTGTTTTTTGATCATTTTATTTGCATTTTATGGTGGAAAATAAGTATTTGGTCAGAAACAAAATTTCATCTCAATACTTTGTAAAATATCCTTTGTTGGCAATGACAGAGGTCAAACGTTTTCTGTAAGTCTTCACAAAGTTGCCACACACTGTTGTTGGTATTTTGGCCCATTCCTCCATGCAGATCTCCTCTAGAGCAGTGATGTTTTTGGCTTTTCGCTTGGCAACACGGACTTTCAACTCCCTCCAAAGGTTTTCTATAGGGTTGATATCTGGAAACTGGCTAGGCCACTCCAGGACCTTGAAATGCTTCTTACGAAGCCACTCCTTCGTTGCCCTGGTGGTGTGCTTTGGATCATTGTCATGTTGAAAGACCCAGCCACGTTTTAACTTCAATGCCCTTGCTGATGGAAGGAGGTTTGCACTCAAAATCTCACGATACATGGCCCCATTCATTCTTTCATGTACCCGGATCAGTCGTCCTGGCCCCTTTGCAGAGAAACAGCCCCAAAGCATGATGTTTCCACCACCATGTTTTACAGTAGGTATGGTGTTTGATGGATGCAACTCAGTATTCTTTTTCCTCCAAACACGACAAGTTGTGTTTCTACCAAACAGTTCCAGTTTGGTTTCATCAGACCATAGGACATTCTCCCAAAACTCCTCTGGATCATCCAAATGCTCTCTAGCAAACTTCAGACGGGCCCGGACATGTACTGGCTTAAGCAGTGGGACACGTCTGGCACTGCAGGATCTGAGTCCATGGTGGCGTAGTGTGTTACTTATGGTAGGCCTTGTTACATTGGTCCCAGCTCTCTGCAGTTCATTCACTAGGTCCCCCCGCGTGGTTCTGGGATTTTTGCTCACCGTTCTTGTGATCATTCTGACCCCACGGGGTGGGATTTTGCGTGGAGCCCCAGATCGAGGGAGATTATCAGTGGTCTTGTATGTCTTCCATTTTCTAATTATTGCTCCCACTGTTGATTTCTTCACTCCAAGCTGGTTGGCTATTGCAGATTCAGTCTTCTAAGCCTGGTGCAGGGCTACAATTTTGTTTCTGGTGTCCTTTGACAGCTCTTTGGTCTTCACCATAGTGGAGTTTGGAGTCAGACTGTTTGAGGGTGTGCACAGGTGTCTTTTTATACTGATAACAAGTTTAAACAGGAGCCATTACTACAGGTAATGAGTGGAGGAAAGAGGAGACTCTTAAAGAAGAAGTTACAGGTCTGTGAGAGCCAGAAATCTTGATTGTTTGTTTCTGACCAAATACTTATTTTCCACCATAAAATGCAAATAAAATGATCAAAAAACAGACAATGTGATTTTCTGGATTTTTTTTCTCAGTTTGTCTCCCATAGTTGAGGTCTACCTATGATGTAAATTACAGACGCCTCTCATCTTTTTAAGTGGTGGAACTTGCACCATTGCTGACTGACTAAATACTTTTTTGCCCCACTGTAAGTCTCCTCACCCTGACATGCCAGGCCTCACCCTCCACAAGGAGAAACGTTACCCCTTAAACCCCAGCGCAAAGTCTGAAATCTCTTTATATGTTGCCGACTGTCTTTCCTGTTTACGGTAGGAGAATGCTGGTTTTGCACAGCGCATGTGACTTTCTATGTACATTGCCACCCACGTTTAACCCCTTAACGACCGCCGATACGCCTTTTAACGGCGGCCGCTAAGGGTACTTAAACCACAGCGCCGTTAATTAACGGCACTGTGGAAAAAGTGAATAGCGCCCCCCAGAGTCGGATTTTCTCTGGGGTCTCGGTTGCCGAGGGTAGCCGAGACCCCAGAGAACATGATTCGGGGGTTTTTTACCGACCCCCGAGTTGCGATCGCCGGTAATAAACCGTTTACCGGCGGTCGCAACAAAAAAAAAAAAAACGCGATGTGCCGTTTAATTTCTCTGTCCTCCGATGTGATCGCACATCGGAGGACAGAGAAATAGGGTCCCCGATGGCCCCCAATAGCCCCCCGATACTTACCTACCTCCCCCGGTGCTCCTCGTGGGTCCCCATGGGCGCCGCCATCTTTTTTCCGGGGAAAAATGGCGGGCGCACGCGCAGTACGCCCGCCGCCCGGCACCCGGAAGATCTTTGGGGTCTCGGCTGCCGGGGGTAGCCGAGACCCCAAAGAACATGATCGGGGTCGGTTTGCACCGACCCGTTTTGCGATCGCCGGTAATTAACAGTTTACCGGCGACCGCAAAAAAAAAAAAAAAAAAAGCGATCTGTATTTCTCTGTCCTCTGATGTGATCACACATCAGAGGACAGAGAAATAGGGGGATTCGGGGACCCTAACATACTCACCCGATGTCCCTGGGTCCTCTTCTGTCTTCTCCTGCCAGACGGCTTTTTCCTTATGGCGGGCGCATGCGCAGTGCGCCCACCATCTGCTGCCATCTGCCGGCCGGCAGGAGAAGACGAGTTGGGGCTAAAATTAGGGTTAGGGTTAGGGTTAGAGTTAGGGTTAGGGTTAGAGTTAGGGTTAGGGTTAGAGTTAGGGTTAGAGTTAGGGTTAGGGTTAGGGCTAGGGTTAGGGCTAGAGTTAGGGTTAGGGTTAGGGTTAGGGCTAGGGTTAGGGTTGGGGCTAAATTTAGGGTTAGGGTTAGGGCTAGGATTAGGGTTAGGCTACTTTCACACTAGCGTTTTTTGGCTTCCGTCGCAATGCGTCGGAGAAAAAACGCATCCTGCAAAAGTGCTTGCAGGATGCGTTTTTTCTCCATTGGCTTGCATTAGCGACGCATTGCGACGGATTGCCACATGTCGCATCCGTCGTGCGACGGATGCGTCGTGCTTTGGCGGACCGTCGGCACAAAAAAAGCTACATGTAACTTTTTTGTGCGACGTGTCCGCCATTTCCGACCGCGCATGCGCGGCCGGAACTCCGCCCCCGCCTCCCCTCACAATGGGGCAGCGGATGCGTTGAAAAAACAGCATCCGCTGCACCCGTTGTGCGGCGCTTACAACGCTAGCGTCGGTACGTCGGCCCGGCACACTGCGATGGGCCGAGTACGACGCTAGTGTGAAAGTAGCCTTAGGCTTCTATCACACTTGCGTCGGTACGGGGCGGTCGCAATGCGTCGGCCCGACGTACCGACGCACGTTGTGAAAATTGTGCACAACGTGGGCAGCGGATGCAGTTTTTCAACGCATCCGCTGCCCAGTCTATGTCCTGGGGAGGAGGGGGCAGAGTTACGGCCACGCATGCGCGGAAATGGCGGACGTGACGTACAAAAAAAAGGTTACATTGAACTTTTTTTGTGACGACGGGGCTAAAGTTATGGTTAGGGTTGGGGCTATAGTTAGGGTTAGGGTTGGGGCTAAAGTTAGGGTTAGAGTTGGGATTAGGGTTTGGATTAGGGTTGGGATTAGGGTTACGTTTGGGATTAGGGTTAGGGGTGTGTTGGATTTAGGGTTTTGATTAGGGTTATGGTTAGGGTTGAGATTAGGGCTGTTTTGGGGTTAGGGTTGTGATTATCGTTAGGGTTGTGATTAGGATTATGGATCGGGTTAAGATTAAGGTTAGGGGTGTGTTGGAGTTAGGGTTGGAGTTATAAATTTGGGGGTTTCCACTGTTTAGGTACATCAGGGGGGTCTCCAAACACGACAGCCAATTTTGCGCTAAAAAAGTCAAATGGTGCTCCCTCCCTTCTGAGCTCTGCTGTGCGCCCAAACAGTGGTTTACCCCCACATATGGGGCATCAGCGTACTCGGGATAAATTGGACAACAACTTTTGGGGTCCAATTTCTCCTGTTACCCTTGTGAAAATAAAAACTTGGGGGCTAAAAATCTTTTTTGTGGGAAAAAAAAATATTTTTTTATTTTCACTACTATGCATTATAAACTTCTGTGAAGAACTTGAGCATTCAAAGTTCTCACCACATATCTAGATAAGTTCCTTAGGGGGTCTAGTTTCCAAAATTTGGTCACTTGTGGGGGGTTTCTACTGTTTAGGTACATCAGGGGCTCTGCAAACGCAACATAACACCCACAGACAATTCTATCAAAGTCTGAATTCCAAAATGGCGCTTTTCTTCCGAGCTCTGCCGTGCGCCCAAACAGTGGTTTACCCCCACATATTGGGTACCAGCATACTCAGGACAAATTGGACAACAACTTTTGGGGTCCAATTTCTCCTGTTACCCTTGTGAAAATAAAAACTTGGGGGCTAAAATTCTTTTTTGTGGGAAAAAAAATATTTTTTTATTTTCACTACTATGCATTATAAACTTCTGTGAAGCACTTGAGCATTCAAAGTTCTCACCACATATCTAGATACGTTCCTTAGGGGGTCTAGTTTCCAAAATGTGGTCACTTGTGGGGGGTTTCTACTGTTTAGGTACATCAGGGGCTCTGCAAACGCAACATAACACCCACAGACAATTCTATCAAAGTCTGAATTCCAAAATGGCGCTCCTTCTCTTCCGAGCTCTGCCATGCGCCCAAACAGTGGTTTACCCCCACATATTGGATACCAGCATACTCAGGACAAATTGGACAACAACTTTTGGGGTCCAATTTCTCTTGTTACCCTTGTGAAAATAAAAATTTGGGGGCTAAAAAAATCTTTTTTGTGGGAAAAAAAAATATTTTTTATTTTCACTACTATGCATTATAAACTTCTGTGAAGCACTTGGGCATTCAAAGTTCTCACCACATATCTAGATAAGTTCCTTGGCGGGTCTATTTTCCAAAATGGGGTCACTTGTTGGGAGTTTCTACTGTTTAGGTACATTAGGGGTCTGCAAACGCAACATAACGCCCGCAGACAATTCTATCAAAGTCTGCATTCCAAAATGGCGCTCCTTCCCTTCCGAGCTCTGCCGTGTGCCCAAGCAGTGGTTTACCCCCACATATGGGGTACCAGCATACTCAGGACAAATTGGACAACAACTTTTGGGGTCCAATTTCTCTTGTTACCCTTGTGAAAATAAAAACTTGGGGGCTAAAAAATCTTTATTGTTAAAAAAAAATATTTTTTATTTTCACGACTCTGCATTATAAACTTCTGTGATGCACTTGGGCATTCAAAGTTCTCACTACACATCTAGATAAGTTCCATGGGGGGTCTAGTTACCAAAATGGGGTCACTTTTGGGGGGTTTCTACTGTTTAGGCATATCAGGGGCTCTCCAAACGTGACATGGCGTCCGATCTCAATTCCAGTCAATTTTGCATTGAAAAGTCAAATGGCGCTCCTTTGCTTCCGAGCTCAGCCATGCACCCAAACAGTGGTTTACCCCCACATACGGGGTGTCGGCGTACTCAAGACAAATTGTACAACAACTTCTGGTGTCCATTTTCTCCTGTTACCCTTGGTAAAATAAAAATTTTGAGGCAAAAAGATCATTTTTGTAGAAAAAATGCGATTTTTTTATTTTCACGGCTCTACGTTATAAACTTCTGTGAAGCACCTGGGGGTTTAAAGTGCTCACCACACATCTAGATAAGTTCCTTAAGGGGTCTAGTTTCCAAAATAGTGTCATTTGTGGGGGGCCTCCACTGTTTAGGCACATCAGCGGCTCTCCAAACGTGACATGGCGTCCGATCTCAATTCCAGCCAATTCTACATTGAAAAAGTAAAACGACACTCCTTCTCTTCCAAGCTCTGCAGTGCGCCCAAACAGTGGTTTACCCACACATATGGGGTATTGACGTACTCAGGAGAAATTGCACAACAACTTTTGTGGTCTAATTTCTCCTGTTACCCTTGTGAAAATAAAAATTTGGGGGCAAAAAGATCATTTTTGTAGAAAAAATGCGATTTTTTATTTTCACGGCTTTACGTTATAAACTTCTGTGAAGCACTTGGGGGTTCAAAGTGCTCACCGAATATCTAGATAAGTTCCTTAAGGGGTCTAGTTTCCAAAATGGTATCACTTGTGGGGGGTTTCCACTGTTTAGGCACATCAGGGTCTCTCCAAACGCGACATGGCATCCGATCTCAATTCCAGCCAATTCTGCATTGAAAAAGTCAAACGGTGCTCCTTCACTTCCAAGCTCTGCGGTGCGCCCAAACAGTGGTTTACCCCCACATATGGGGTATTGACGTACTCAGGAGAAATTGCACAACAACTTTTGTGGTCTAATTTCTATTGTTACCCTTGTGAAAATAAGAATTTGTGGGCGAAAAAATCATTTTTGTGAAAACAAATGTGATTTTTTATTTTCACGGCTCTACGTTATAAACTTCTGTGAAGCACTTGGGGATCAAAGTGCTCACCACACATCTAGATAAGTTCCTTAAGGGGTCTAGTTTCCAAAATGGTATCACTTGTGGGGGGTTTCCACTGTTTAGGCACATTAGGGGCTCCCGAAACGCGACATGGCGTCTGATCTCAATTCCAGCCAATTCTGCATTGAAACAGTCAAACGGTGCTCCTTCACTTCCAAGCTCTGCGGTGCGCCCAAACAGTGGTTTACCTCCACATATGGGGTATCGGCGTACTCAGGAAAAATTGCACAACAAAATTTGTGGTTAAATTTCTGTTTTTACACTTGTGAAAATTTAAAAAAATGGTTCTGAAGTAAAATGTTTGCAAAAAAAAGTTAAATGTTCATTTTTTTCTTCCACATTGTTTCAGTTCCTGTGAAGTACGTAAAGGGTTAATAAACTTCTTGAATGTGGTTTTGAGCAGCTTGAGGGGTGCAGTTTTTAGAATGGTGTCACACTTGGTTATTTTCTATCATATAGATCCCTCAAAATGACTTCAAATGAGATGTGGTCCCTAAAAAAAAATGGTGTTGTAAAAATGAGAAATTGCTGGTCAACTTTTAACCCTTATAACTCCCTAACAAAAAAAAAATTGTTTCCAAAATTGTGCTAATGTAAAGTAGACATGTGGGAAATGTTATTTATTAACTATTTTTTGTGACATATCTCTCTGATTTAAGGGCATAAAAATACAAAGTTTGAAAATTGCAAAATTTTAAAAATTTTCGCCATATTTCCATTTTTTTCATAAATAATCGCAAGTAATATCGAAGAAATGTTACCACTAACTTGAAGTACAATATGTCACGAAAAAACAATCTCAGAATCAGTGGGATCCGATAAAGCGTTCCAGAGTTATAACCTCTTAAAGTGACACTGGTCAGAATTGTAAAAATTGGCTCGGTCATTAAGTACCAAATTGGCTCTGTCACTAAGGGGTTAATATTCATCCTTCGCAGCATATAAAGTAATTAATGAAACATATTTTCTCAGTTAAAAATGGGTGGCCTAATTATTTAATCAAAGCCGCAGCCATCGTGCCCTTGATGTTTCACAAAGTTTTTCCGCTATAGGGATGCGCTATGATGCCGACAAACGTAGTGTTTTTTATTTTTTAGAGTTTTAAGTAACGATCCATTATTCATATGTTCCAACTTTGAAAGCATTTGCTTGAAATAATTTAAATTAACTTTTAATGAGAACGAGTTTGAACTGAAATCTCATAAGACAACCGAAATTGGCCTTTCAGTCTACAGTATTTCCACAGGATGTTAAATATGCAGCGAACACAGCGAAGATGTGTTTAGTAATAATATATCTGTTTTGAGAATGCTGGAATAAGCCAGTAATTGCCCCATTTACATGCAGACCGCAATGTTCATTTATCGGTTAATGAAATCATTTCATATATTTCCCAGAGTAGAAAGTGTTAACGATTGATATAAGGAGAGTCGTTTCGAAAGCCGACATTGCAGATTTACAGCCATTTTTATCAAATAGCTTGTCCTGAGATTTATTGTTAAAGTTTTAGATTTACGTTTTACAAATTGTAATTTTTAAAACATATCAGGTCCGTTTTGTTAAAAATAAAACTTTAGATTTAGGGATTAAATACCCTTGGACTGTGTTCAGTGTGTTCATCCTCCGCCCACCCAGCGGTGCGAGGATGATGGAGGAAGGCGGCAGAAAAGCTCTGATATTATCGTGGTGACAGTAAACGATTTGGGTGGAGCTGCTATGCACCGAGGTAACATCAGAGATTTCTTGACACCATCTCTCCAGCCTTCTTCCATCATGCACAAACTGCTCTCAGAAACAGGACCACACAATTTACTTTCCGTTCTCCAACAAGCCAATGGCGCCGGCCTTCTCGCCACTCGGCGTCCAACGAAATTGCTCTACTTTTCACTGGGTGGGGTCTTCTTAGGCATACCGTCCTGTTTCACTAAGACTTCCTCTCGTTTTTCTTCAATATGCTTCATTGGGCTGGCCGCCACATGAGTTGGGTGCCCCCCAGGTCCTGGCCAGCCAAAGTCACCGGCGCCATGAGGCCTGCAAGGGTGTAGTGCCCGTTTAGAAGTCTACACACTCAGCCACGACACCCACTTTCATGTAACATGCTGGGGCATAAGAGACAAGTAACTCGCCCACGGCTACTCCCCACGCCACATTACATTTAATGTAGTCAGCAGGATGATTTTCTTGGGAAGAAGACCCATGGCACAGACAAGAGGGCATTGGAAGTTAAACGGCCCAAAATGGTGGCCAGAAGCAAAAAATCCTCCCTTCTCTAGAGGGCACTCAGACGTCTCCCCTGCTCTCTTCTTCCAGTTGTCCTCCTCTAACAGCTTCTTCACCAAAGCTTTTCAGTGCTCCAAACTCTCAGATTAAACTTCCATAGCCCTATACAACCTGCTATAACTGTTTATCTCACAAATATGGCGGACTGAACTGGGGTTTCTTTGTAAGGGTACCGTCTCACTATACGATTTACCAACGATCACGACCTGCGATACGACCTGGCCGTGATCGTTGGTAAGTCGTTGTGTGGTCGCTGGGGAGCTGTCACACAGACCGCTCTCCAGCGACCAACGATGCCGAGGTTCGCTGGTAACCAGGGCCGCGCTTAGTAACCCGATGTTTACCCTGGTTACCAGCGAACGCATCGCTGGATCGCTGTCACACACAACGATCCAGCGATGACAGCGGGAGATCCAGCGACGAAAGAAAGTTTCAAACGATCTGCTACGACGTACGATTCTCAGCAGGGTGTCTGATCGCAGTAGCGTGTCAGACACAGCGATATCGTAACGATATCGCTAGAACGTCACGAATCGTGCCGTCGTAGCGATAAAAATGCCACTGTGTGACGGTACCCTAACCCAAACCAGTCTCCTTCTTCTGGAAATTTCTATATACTCATTTAATGCAATTAACTCCTTTCTCTTTGGAGTGTAATTAAATCCATGAGTGTCTACAATGATCAGCCAAAACGTCTCTAAAGTGCCTAGCTAAAGGGTTATGCACTACAATTACAGTATATGCATTATGCAGCACAATTTACATCTTTCAGGCATAAAGTACAATGCATAAACTACAGTTTCATTTAAGAAACACAATCCATATTCTAATGCTTGGGGTGACCTTTCACCCTCTTACATGGGCAGCCTTAATATTATTATTCTGTATTATGCAAGTCCCTGAACACCACTTATGTAACACTGAAGAGCAACCATTTGGGTACTTAACTCCCTAGTTGAATGCACAATGTGCTAAAAGTCTTAAAAAAACCCAGTGCATATGCCATTCCTCTGGGAATCATTTAACATGGATCCCTCCAGCTGAATATGTAATAAGAGAGATCAAAAGACTTAGATGAAAATCCCTTTGAAACTTCAATAATTTGTTCTAATGATGTATACACCATAAAACATTTGGTTTCTAATGATTTTAGTGATTAATTCCTAAGTAAGTTATTAAATGTAACAACCCTTTATGTAGATATGTACAGTATGTCCCTCGCGATACGCTTAGCCCTTTTTAACACGTCCGATATTTAATGTCTGAATACAGACCACGATGCACGGACCATCCATTGGATCTTCTGTCCTGAACTCAACAGCCCGATATCCTTATGAGTTTGGGTCAGGAGACCCATGACTGGTCCTAACATTTTGAAAAGCTCTTCAAGAATTGTTGTTTCTGCTCCTATAGCCTCACAAGAAAACAATAAAAAGTGATAAAACAAATTGAATGTATTGGTGGGGCGTAAGAAAATCTACAGCTCGTTCCTCAAAAAACAAGATCTCATCCAGCTCTGTAAAAAAAGAAAAAAGTTTTGAGTATCAGAACATGGTGACCAAAAAATAAAAATATTTTAAAAGTCTATTTTTTGGCACAAAACAGGCAAAATATAAACTGACATACACACATTTACTATCGGCGTGATCATACCAACCCATAGAATAAAGATTACATGACAATTATACTGAATGGTGTTTAAAACAAAATAAAGCAAATTGAGAAATGTAATTTTTTTTGTTAATTTTGCCACCCAAAGAGTGTAATAAGAAGTGATCAAAAAGTTGCATGTACCACAAGATGGTACCAATAAAAACTACAGTCTGCCATGCAAAAAATAAGCCTTCATACAAGGCCACTGTACAACTAACTTATGGCTCTCAGAATTTGTTGACACAGAAACAATTTTTTTCCAAGTGTGCATTTATTCTACAAAATATTAAAACATAAATTAAACTTTAGAAATGTTATATTGCCATATTCGTACTGACCCACAGAAAAAAAAAGTTAACACCTTTTTTTTTTGGGAACACAACAAAGAACTTACAAAAAATTGTAAAATGTACAAAAACAGCGGCAGAATTGTTGTTTTATTTATACTCCTTCTTAATAAAAGTTTGATAATCATTTTTATGTACACCACAATGATGCCACTGACAAATACAACTCATCACAAAAAAAGCAATCACTAGTATAACTATATTGCCAAAAACTTAAAGTTATGGAACTAGAGAATAGAAAAGTGAAGAAATAAAAAGGTCTAGAATAAAGGCCCAAATTGGTTTTAATGCCAAGGGGTTCAGTCCACTTTTGACTTTGCATTAAAAAGCTTCTTAATAAAATGCATGAGTGAATCCAGCCTTGTGATCTATAACATGGGGCACAGTGTGTGTCAGTAAAAAATTTGGGGGACCCGTAATTTTTACTTCGAGAAAAAATTCGAGAAGATGTTGGCAACCCAGGAGGGCCGGTCCTTGTGTTTTCCCCTTTCAAGATTTCTACAAGTTTATGAGAGCTTGGTAAGAGTATTACAGGTTGACAAACAAGTGTTTAGTATTTCTCATGTAAAAAGAACTGTAGAAGGAACTTATTTTTGCCTTATTTTCAATGGTTTGTTGCATCTGCTCCTCTAATAGTATTGTGTCCTAACAGGCAGTGAAATGTGTGACTCTGATTCAGTGTTACAGGCTGAAAGTCTATGAATAATGAGAGAGCCTCAGGACTCCATATACACACAGGTGGCAGCCGCTATAAATGTCTCCATTTGTGCCGCCCGTGGTGAAGCTGCAAACGTCACATCTGTCAGGAGGAATCCTGCCATCTGCCTAGTGTTATCTTCAGTACTTACTAATGGACTGGGGGTATTTGCTCCACGATATTTATTGTGAAATTACAGGAGAGTTCCTTAACTTAATGAATATATATTGTTCCACTTGTTCGTCACGATCAACAAACTGCCTCATCAAAGGGAAAGTCTACAAAAAAGGTCATTTTTAAAATCTGTGATTCTCAGCTGAGGACCTCTTCTGCTAGATAAAGTTGAGCTCATTCATCCTTGTCCACTAGAACACACAAACTGAGCAGTAGATATAAAGGTCAAAGTGGTCCAGGGTCCGGGAGGAGGCACACAAGCTCCTGATGCTTGCCACTGGTGTCTGAGTAATGGGGTCTACTCTGGGGTCTGTACTAATTTAGACATCTGGTTTGGGATTTATATTTATTTAGAGGTCTGGTATTGGGTCCAAATTAATTTATTGGTCTCTTCTGGCGTCTATATTAAATTAGGGGTCTGGTCTGGTGTCTACTTTAATTTAGGGTTCCTGTCTGGAGTGTATATTAATTTAGAGGTCTGGTTCGGGATTTACATTAATTTAATGGTCTGGTCTGGGGGTCTATATTAAATTAGGGGTCTAGCCTGGAATTTATTTTATGTTATTGGTTTGATTTGGGTTCTACATTAATGTAAGAATCTGGTTTTGGGTCTATATTAAGTTAGGGGAATGTTATGGAGTTCAAAGCAATGTGACGGTCCGGTTTGGAGTCTAAATTAATTCAGAAGTTTGGTCTGGAGTTTGATCTCTTCCGTACTATTTTGCTTATAATTTGTTCAGTACCATCCTTCGAGAATGTTCTGGTCTTTTGTCAGGTCATGCTAAGTGCTATACTGCCACAAACATGTTTTTTACTGTTTTTGGAAGGCTAGTGTTGTAGCCCTAACTTTCACCTCGAGCTCATGAATGGTCAGTAGGAGGGCCGATTCAAAAGTTGGCTACAGTGTCCAGATGGGATGTTAATCTAAACATATGATAGCATAAACTTCAATTGTTAGGAGATCTTGGGTCCCAGTCATGTTTGTTTGTAGCTCCAGATTTTGTACACTTGCAGAACCAGAGATAAAATAGTAGAGAACCTGACAGCTGAGACATGTTGCCGATCCACGGGCAGCATGAATCAGACGGTGGCTGCAGGATTCTAGCCATCTATATATATAATTGTCTAAGGGGTTTCCGTCTGTCTGTCTGTCTGTCTGTCTTTCTGTCTGTCTGTCTGTCCTGGAAATCCCGCATCTCTGATTGGTCGAGGCCACCAGGCCTCGACCAACCAGAGACGGGCACAGCATGGCGACGATGATGTCATAATGGAAATCCCACGTCTCTGATTGGTCGGATTGGTTGGGTGGATAGTGGAAGTAGAGCTCTCCACATTAATTTCCACCGCCAGGACACGTGCTGTGTCGGCATTCATCACTGGACTAACCAAACGGTCTCCCCGGCCCCGGACAACGCTCACACTGCGCCACCAATCTATGCATAATCCATTTTGCACTGAGGTATCAAAATTAATGTGGAGAGCTCTACTTCCACTATCCACCCCTGGGCCCCTCAGGATTACGAGACACGGGCCTACAACCAATTAGACAATTTAACACCCGACAGAGATCTCAAAACCACTGTTACTCTGTCCTGGACAGTTACAATTGAAACCAAAAGCCCCTTCCTTCACTATCTGGGGAAAGCTGGGCCACCTTTAATTTTGAATTTTCTACTCTATTATCATAAGACGCTATACGAATAACCTATTGAGGCATCATTTGTGATCAAGGCCACCGTGTGGCCGAAACGTTAATTTTTTTTGTTGCCTTATCACTTCGTCTTCATCTTCAATAAAAATATTCACTTCAGCAAAATTGACTTATGATGAGTGCAGTGATTTAATTCTCCTGGTAGATGTACGTAGAGGCAGAGGACTGTCAATTCAGGGCAGCGGTGGGGAGAAGCCGGACCACTTTCATTAGTGTGTTGGATCCGATTTTCATCCATTTTTAGTTATCATTAGTGTGACATTAATTTTTGTTGCCTGCAAAAAAATGTAAACAGTAAAAAATGCACAATACTTGGATGATACATGGATAGCAACTTTGTGCTGTTCATTTTTTTTCACCTGAAAGGGCATGTTTGATCCACAAATCAGATAAAAAAATTGATGTTTATGTTTGGCCCAATCAAAAAACTGACGTGAAGATGCTCATGGACTATAAAGGGTACGTGCTAAGAGTCGGTACGAATTAATTTGCTTGTACCATTCCATCCACCATGAAAGATCTGTGGTCACTGCATGGGACCAGAAGTACCGCTTCTTACCTGATGGCATCCAAGCTCTTATATTGATTAGCTGACTCGGCACAACATCACATGTGTGTGACACCACAATGCTGACATCTCGCCAAGCTGGCTTATCAAAAGATAGCCCATGGAAACCAAAAGGTAAGAAGCGGGACACCTGCTCCCAGACAGTGGACACAGACTTCTGTAGTGGTCAGTTGAATGGGGTGTGCAAATAAATTTGTGCCAACTCTAGGACATGTATTATCCACGAAAACCATGGAGAGAACACATGTGAGAAATGGATGTCTGAATGAAGCTTAAGAGTCAGAAGACCATTTGTCAGTTTATTTAGTAATGGTGAATATGTGTAAACCTACAGGAGATTATAGGTAGATATACACAGTGACACACATCCAGATGAAGTATTTGCTGGCGTCGGCGGGCCCCTCACCTGCACGGGCCTGGTCAACCCCTGCAACCACGATTGTTACGCTCCTGGATAGATGAGTAAAATGTAATGACTACTAATCTGTGCAGGTACTGTGGTGTACAGTCCAGGCTCTGTTTGAAGCTTAATTTTTCTTTTTTTCTTTTGTGAAAAAAGTGATCCAGTGTGCTAGATCAGAGAATTATACAAAAATGGGGTAAGAAGATGCATGTTTTGTGTAGGAAAAAGTTTAACTTTATGTCACGGTGGCCGCGTTGGTGGCGGGGCTCCTTGGAGATGGTAAAAAATTGGTGTTGGAGGGAGAATTAGTTGACGATTCCATTCTGGTTGGAATTAGGAATGGCTGATCTGGCATTTAGTGGGGCTCTGGATGGGGGTGGACCCTGTTAGACTGTGGTTTGGGTTAGTAACCATGTACAGTGGTGTGGTGCCCTTGAGCTGGTGGTTACGGCTGGGGGTAAAATATTTGTGTTTTAACCACTTGGTTGAGATGGGTGCCAGATCTTGTAGCTTCAACAACCTCCCCCTTCATTCTGATGTTATATTTTCTCATTTGCTAATATTTGTTAATAAATGGCCGCTGTGGCCAAATTAATCCAAGCAAAAGTCTCTTTTGTGTTATTTCATGAAAAAGGTTTGTAGGGTACAATTATATATGGGGGGTGAAGCTTGGAATGAAAGGAGTTGGCCATGCCCTTTCATGGGTTCTGTCTATGAAGAACATGTATAGAACAGATACGTGAAAAACAGACATCTGGGCGAGGCCGGAGTCAGACTTTGAACCACTGTTAAAGAGTTAAGTATTTTTGCAAAAGAAATCATACTGTACACTACTGACAGTTGTTTTTTTAATCTTTGGCGTATTTTATAAGAATATTTGATTCTGAGATAGTACATCACATGACTCTCATACATACTGCTTAATGTATGGCATAACACAGATCATTAACAATGAGAGTGGTTGGATGAGATTTTAGTGGCGAAAGATAGATTCTTGCCTGAGGATATGAATGAAAACTACAAAGAAAAAAAAGGGGTCACATCCATCAGATAAACAGAGCAGAAATTCTTAATTAGCTCCTCTGCTTCTATTTTAATGTCCAAGAAGGTATACTGTATACATCCCAGACATTAAGATTTTATTCTTTTTTATACTCTTTTATGTTTTCATTCTATTTATTGGGGAAGAATGGCATTTTATATAACTATTGTTATTCACATATGGCAGATAATCAAAAATAATAATAAACATTAGCTAGTTGTTATGACTATTAGTTATAATGTAACTGGGAGTATAATAAATTAAATTCCATTGATTTTGAATATTTTTATATCTTTAAAGTTTTAACAAGGTGGCACGGGGTGGCAGCCATGGGCGAGTCTACTAAGCAACAGTCAGTGAGCAATCGGGATAATTACCCATGAAGGTGACTAGTCCTGCCTTTGCCTCGGCCAAGTACCCCGACGCGCGTTTCGCATTCAAAATACCGCTTTTTCAGGGGGCCTCGCTAATTATCCCGGCTTTACTTAATATGATCTTACATTGATTTTGGATACAGCAGTAGGGTTTGCTGCATTACATGTTATGGCAATTAATTGAAGCACATTCAGCTGGATATGCGAGTCATGTTGCAAGCCATAGTGATAGACTATTTGCCCTGCACTGAGCTGCACTCTCTTTATATATATGTCCTGACCTTACTTTGGCTTCTTTTCTATACCTTGGATTTAATCACTCAGCGATATTAAAAAAAAACACGTATTGTACCATGATACTTTCTTTTTTTGTTTAGTATTCATAAATGTAATTTTTTGTCTGTGTTAATATTGTTTATACAAATACATTTTGGCATTATTTTATTGGCTTTTGTACTCGATTTTCTCCATGATTCAACATAGTTTAGCGAGTTGCCTTGTACATGGGTGTATAGCATTACATTACTGGTAATTATTTTGTGGATCTTATTTAATGTATGTCCTGATCTTTGTCTACCTGGCTATAATTAGAGGAATTATATTTTTCTAATAGTGAATGCAGCGTTAGTTTTGTTATTTTAGATGGCTCCAATGCTTCAATTTTGACTGAAGCAACTTTGCAGATAGCCTTGATTTCCATCTCCTATGCAGACTAATGTACAGTGGGGCAAAAAAGTATTTAGTCAGTCAGCAATAGTGCAAGTTCCACCACTTAAAAAGATGAGAGGCGTCTGTAATTTACATCATAGGTAGACCTCAACTATGGGAGACAAACTGACAAAAAAAAATCCAGAAAATCACATTGTCTGATTTTTTTTATCATTTTATTTGCATTTTATGGTGGAAAATAAGTATTTGGTCAGAAACAAACAATCAAGATTTCTGGCTCTCACAGACCTGTAACTTCTTCTTTAAGAGTCTCCTCTTTCCTCCACTCATTACCTGTAGTAATGGCACCTGTTTAAACTTGTTATCAGTATAAAAAGACACCTGTGCACACCCTCAAACAGTCTGACTCCAAACTCCACTATGGTGAAGACCAAAGAGCTGTCAAAGGACACCAGAAACAAAATTGTAGCCCTGCACCTGGCTGGGAAGACTGAATCTGCAATAGCCAACCAGCTTGGAGTGAAGAAATCAACAGTGGGAGCAATAATTAGAAAATGGAAGACATACAAGACCACTGATAATCTCCCTCGATCTGGGGCTCCACGCAAAATCCCACCCCGTGGGGTCAGAATGATCACAAGAACGGTGAGCAAAAATCCCAGAACCACGTGGGGGGACCTAGTGAATGAACTGCAGAGAGCTGGGACCAATGTAACAAGGCCTACCATAAGTAACACACTACGCCACCATGGACTCAGATCCTGCAGTGCCAGACGTGTCCAACTGCTTAAGCCAGTACATGTCCGGGCCCGTCTGAAGTTTGCTAGAGAGCATTTGGATGATCCAGAGGAGTTTTGGGAGAATGTCCTATGGTCTGATGAAACCAAACTGGAACTGTTTGGTAGAAACACAACTTGTCGTGTTTGGAGGAAAAAGAATACTGAGTTGCATCCATCAAACACCATACCTACTGTAAAGCATGGTGGTGGAAACATCATGCTTTGGGGCTGTTTCTCTGCAAAGGGGCCAGGACGACTGATCCGGGTACATGAAAGAATGAATGGGGCCATGTATCGTGAGATTTTGAGTGCAAACCTCCTTCCATCAGCAAGGGCATTGAAGATAAAACGTGGCTGGGTCTTTCAACATGACAATGATCCAAAGCACACCACCAGGGCAACGAAGGAGTGGCTTCGTAAGAAGCATTTCAAGGTCCTGGAGTGGCCTAGCCAGTCTCCAGATCTCAACCCTATATAAAACCTTTGGAGGGAGCTGAAAGTCCGTGTTGCCAAGCGAAAAGCCAAAAACATCACTGCTCTAGAGGAGATCTGCATGGAGGAATGGGAAAACATACCAACAACAGTGTGTGGCAACCTTGTGAAGACTTACAGAAAACGTTTGACCTCTGTCATTGCCAACAAAGGATGTATTACAAAGTATTGAGATGAAATTTTGTTTCTGACCAAATACTTATTTTCCACCATAAAATGCAAATAAAATGATAAAAAAACAGACAATGTGATTTTCTGGACTTTTTTTCTCAGTTTGTCTCCCATAGTTGAGGTCTACCTATGATGTAAATTACAGATGCCTCTCATCTTTTTAAGTGGTGGAACTTGCACTATTGCTGACTGACTAAATACTTTTTTGCCCCACTGTATATCCATGGTGGCAGCATACAACAAACTTCAGAAGGACGCCGCGGACTTTGCTTTAGTGCTGCTTACAAATTCTTGGTAAAAATAATGCACTGTTTTATCTGTGAATGTGTTCTTGATGTTATTCAATCAATAAACTATTTTCTTGTATTACTCTTGATCTCTTCCCCTTATCCACCAGATGTAGAGAGGGTGCCCTTATCTAAGTGTTCAAGTGGAAGGAAAAATCTATTTTTAAAATGTTATATGAAGGTCATCATATAATATTACTAACTAATATTGAGAAATCACTATCCTACATAACTACCAAGGGAACGTATGCCATACAGACAGTTTATGGTGCCCTTGGAGAGTGGGGTCCAGACTTGATTAGTCTCTTCATTTTTCTTGAGTTGCGAGAACATGGGCAGGATGGCTTCTCTCCAGAGGAACTACACCGTTGTCAAGCAAAGCGGTTAATAAGTGAATTACTTTAAGGGTTTTGGAAATCAGAATAGGAAACAAACACCAGACCCTTTTGTCCTTGGTGGCAAAACAGTAATGGGTCTGAGGACATTTTGACCATTGCTATGTGGTTCCTTCTCTGCTATGTAACTATTACTGAACTTGGTCTACAGCCTTCCACCCAAGGAGCACTGGAAGCAAAGGGAAACAATGAGCGAGTAAAGCTGTAAAAGGTAAATCATCTGCCCTTTCAGATCAGTTGTGAATATTTTGGCAGGAGTACGGTCCCAAACTGTATTAAGCAATATGAGGACTCTGCAAACAGGAGTTTTACTTTAACCCCTTAACAACCGCCGATACGCCTTTTCATGGCGGCAATTAAGGGTTCTTAAACCACAGGGCCATTAATTAATGGTGCTGTGGAAAAAGTGTACAGCGCCCCCAGAATTGGATCTTCTACAGGGTCTCGGCTGCCGGGGGCAGCCAAGACCCCAGAGAACATGATTCAGGTCAGTTTTTACCAACCCCGGGGTTGCGATCGCCGTTATTAACCGTATAACGGTGAAAGCAAAAAAAAAGTCTAATTTTTTCATTTAATTTCTCTCTCCTCTGATGTGATCGCACATCAGAGGAGGGAGAAATAGGGTCCCCGATCCCCCCCCCCGATATTTACCGATGTCACTGGGTCCTCCTGCTTCCCCCCACGGCCACTGGCATCTTCTTCCAGGATGAAAATGGTGGGCGCAAGTGCACTGTGCCCGCCGAGATCTGCCAGCCGACACCCGGCAACAATAGATTTTTTCCTATTGGTTAATTTTGATCACTGTGATAAACCCTATCACAATGATCAAAATATAAAAAATAGTAAATGAACCCCCCTTTATCACCCCCTTAGATAGGGAAAAATTATGAAATAAAAAAAATATATTTATTTATATTTTTCCATTAGGGTTAGAGTTGGGCTAAAGTTAGGGTTGGGGCTAAAGTTAGGGTTAATGCTAGGGTTGGGGCTAAAGTTATGGTTAGGGTTGGGGCTAAAGTTATGGTTAGGGTTGGGGCTAAAGTTAGGGTTAGGCTTGGGGCTAGAGTTGGGGTTAGGGTTAGGGTTTGGATTAGTGTTGGGATTAGGGTTAGGTTTCTACTGTTTAGGCACATAGGGGCTCTGCAAACGCAACATGACTAGTGATGAGCGAATATACTCTTTACTCGAGATTTCCCGAGCATGCTCAGGTGTCCTCCGAGTATGTGTTAGTGCTCGGAGATTTCATTTTCATCGCCGCAACTGTATGATTTACAGCTACTAGTCAGCATAAGTACATGTGGGGGTTGCCTGGTTGCTAGGGAATCCCCACATGTAATCAAGCTGGCTAACAGATGTAAATCATTCAGCTGCTGCAAGGAAAACTAATTCTCCGAGCACTTACAAATACTTGGGGGACACCCGAGCATGCTCGGGAAATCTCAAGTAACGAGTATATTCGCTCATCACTAAACATGACGCCCGCAGACCATTCCATCAAAGTCTGCAATCCAAAACATCACTACTTCCCTTCTGAGCCCCAACGTGTGCCCAAGCAGTAGTTTTCTCCCACATATTGGGTATCAGCGTACTCAGGGGAAATTGGACAACAACTTTTGGGGTCCAATTTCTCACGTTACCCTTGTGAAAATACAAAATTGGGTGCTAAAAAAGTCATTTTTGTGGAAAAAAAAGGATTTTTTATTTTCACGGCTCTGCGTTATAAACTTTAGTGAAACAATTGGGTGTTCAAAGTTCTCACAACACATCTAGATAAGTTCCTTGGGGGGTCTAGTTTCAAAAATGGGGTCACTTGTGGGGGTTTCTACTGTTTAGGCACATCAGGGGCTCTGGAAACACAACATGATGCCCGCAGACCATTCCATCAAAGTATGTATTCCAATACGGTGCTCCTTCCCTTCCGAGCTCTGCCATGCGCCCAAACAGTGGTTCCCCCCCACATATGAGGTATCAGCGTACTCAGGACAAATTTCACAACAATGTTTGGGGTCCAATTTCTCCTGTTATCCTTGGGAAAATAAAAAATTGTGGGCTAAAACATCATTTTTGTGGGAAAAAAATATTTTTTATTTTCACGGCTCCACATTATAAACTTTAGTGAAACAATTGGGGGTTCAAAGTGCTCACCACACATCTAGATAAGTTCTTTGGGTGGTCTAGTTTCCAAAATGGGGTCACTTGTGGGGGGGGTTTCAGTGTTTAGGCACATCAGGGGCTCTCCAAGCATGACATGGCATCCGATCTCATTTCCAGCCAATTCTGCATTGAAAAGTCAAATGTCGCGCCTTCCCTTCTGAGCTCTGCCGTGCGCCCAAGCAGTGGTTTACCCCCACATATGGGGTATCAGCGTACTTAGGACAAATTGCACAACAACTTTGGGGGTTTAATTTCTCCTGTTACCCTTGGGAAAATAAAAATTTGGGGGCGAAAATATCATTTTTGTGGAAAACATTATTTTCTTATTTTCACGGCTCTGCGTTATAAACTTCTGTGAACCACTTGGGGGTTCAAAGTGCTCACCACACATCTAGATAAGTTCCTTGAGGGTCTAGCTTTCAAAATGATGAATGTGGGTTTGAGCACCTTGAGGGGTGCAGTTTTTAGAATGGTGTCACACTTGGTTATTTTCTATCATATAGACCCCTCAAAGTGACTTCAAATGTGATGTGGTCCCTAAAACAAAATGGTGTTGTAAAAATGAGAAATCACTGGTCAACTTTTAACCCTTATAAATTCTTAAGAAAAAAAAATGTCGTCTCCGAAATTGTGCTGATGTAAAGTAAACGTGGGAAATGTTATTTATTAAGAATTTTTTGTGACATATGTCTGTGATTTAAGAGCATGAAAATTCAAACTTTGAAAATTGCAAAATTTTTGCCATATTTCCGTTTTTTCATAAATAAACGCAAGTCATATTGAAGACATTTTACCCCTACCATGAAGTACAATATGTCACAAAAAAACATTCTCAGAATCAGCGGGATCCGTTAAAGCGTTCCAGAGTTATAACCTCACAAAGTGACAGTGATCAGAATTGCAAAAATTGGCCTGCTCATTAAGCTGCAAATTGGCTCTGTCACTAAGGGGTTAAGGCAATCCACTGAGTGATGTTTCGGGCCACATTGGACCTTTTTCAAATACTGACTGCCATGTAGAGAATAGTGAGCTTCAGATATCTCATGGCGAGTAAATGAAACTGTGCCTCAGTCACACCTGGCAGCACTCGAGATACGACGGAAGGTCATGGTGTCATTTATTGCCATGACATACCAGCAGTTCACTATTCTATATTCTGCAACTAGTTTTTGAAAAAGGTCCACAGCATCATGCAGTGTGCATTGCCTTACGTTTTACCGCTCATGAGAGCAAAGTTACCCATGAGATAGCTGTTGGCCGAATCTTTGAAAGGTCGAAGCCTCTGCCAAACTCCTCTGGCAGTGACTTATCTCCATTCAAAACAAAATGATCAGATCTCACGGTGGCTCGGTGGTTAACATTGCAGGTTTCCTGCGCTGTGATCCTGGGTTTAAGTCCCCCAAGTACAACATCTGTAAGGCGTTTGTATGTTTTCCCCGTTTTTGATTGGGCTTCCTCTGGGTACTCCGTTTTCCATTCCACACTCCAAAGACAAACTGATCGGGAATCTAGATTGTGGGTCCCAATGGGGACAGTGCTAACCGATAATGTCTGTAAAATGCTGCAGAATTAATGGTGCTATACTGTAAGTGAGTAAAATAAATAAAAAATGTTCTCTAGTTAGGAAACACCAAATGCATTTGACAGTTACCCGGTTCCCATCAAAATCATCCAACTTTCATCTAATGTGGTCTTTGTCCACAGAAAACTAGGCCAGGAGAAAGGTTCGTTAGAGCAGGAGGCCAGGCAGAGGTTACAACAGGGCAGTGGGTTAGGAGGAGATATCATTGCATAGTTTGCTTGAATAATGCTAAGTATCTGAGATTTATAGGCTGAGTGATAGTAAAAATCTGAAATATAGGTTGTGCAAAGTTAATTAAAATGATTAATTTAGACATCCAGTAATAAAAGGAATGGCTAAAGCAGGTCATGCACCAGAGATTTCAGATTGCCATAAAGATGCTTTAGACCATTTTTTTTTCAATGCGTTTACATGACACAATCAAGTGTAAGAAATGTCAACTAAGATCAGATACCGGTGGAAAGTTTGATTTACTGTGTTCAATTTTTGGGTTCTAATTGGGTGCAATAGTTGACAATACTTGGGAAGTATTTTGTGATAAAAAAAACTGCATTCCCTCAGTAGAAGACAAGATCGGGTAGACATACGAACTAGATACAGATGTTGCCCTCGATTAGCTCCCAGTGTTGCACGGCACCATTGCTAACCATTGAACCGTCATGGTACCCATGGTTTTAGCACTTGTAGTAACTGGAATTCCTATGTAATGCATATGTTATACAAATATAACTTAAAGTGCAAGATTCCCAAAACTGAGGTCACAAGTTGTGGCCATTGTGCTTTATTTTGCTGCCAAACTGCCCTGCAAAAAAGGCACCAAATCCAAATACTGTAGTGTTAATCTAGCCTTTAGGAAAAATGACAATGTGTTATTGGTGGGGCTGATGATCACGGACCCCCAACTAATCATAATAATTTCAATGGGCATCAGGAGTCCTAATTGTAAAACTCCTTCAGCTTTTGGGAGAACCATAGATCTACGGTGACATAGATGTCTGTTGGGTCTTATTCACACGTCAGTGATTTTCTCATGCAAGAAATTTGGTCCAAGTCTCATTAGTGATTTTGTATCAGAGCGTTAATCAGTTTGGTCCAAGTTTCGTCAGTTTTTCTCAGATGAGAAACCAGAAAAAAAAGTTTCTCAATAATTTCCTATCTAGCAGTCTGTGAAGAACAGATGGCATCTGAGTGCTGTCTGATTTTTTTCATTGACCCATAAATTTGCATTGAGGATTTTGATCCATCACTCGGATCAATACCGGAATTGTCTCTGCGATTTTGCGCGGAACATTCGTTCCATGAAAAATCACGTTGATGTGAACGACCCCATTCACTGTTACAGGCACAAGTGCTATCCAGGAAAAAAAATACTTAAAAAACAGACATGTGAATAAGCCCTTAGGCACATGGGCGACAATGACTGTGATAGGTGTGTGAGTGCTTCTTAAATAAATTAAAATAAATGTGTTATGTGACTCTTTACTTTGTCTAACGTGAAATCATATTAAGAAAACATAAACTAAAATGCAAAATCTGACGGGAAGCTAACACTATTTTTTTTACAGCTCTTAGTTGGAAATATTCACACAGCAAAAATGAGGAGGTGGTAATGGCTGATTAAATTTCCTCGCAAATAACAGAAGTGCTCCACGATGTGTTTTTGAAAGTGGAATTTTCTGAAGTATATCATTATTTGCAGAGAATTGCATTAAGTGGTTGAAACAGAAAATAAATGTCTATACTTCCTATCCATAATTGGAAAGTAAATGCATTAAGACAGTGATTATATATTTTTTTGGCAGGAACATAAAGTGTGTTATTTTCAGGGACGGGTTGCACTTGTCATTTATTACATACTTTCTTAGGTTGAAAAAAGACCTAGGTCCATCAAGTTCAACCTTTCTCCACCAATTGTACATTTTTTTACTAATTTAGCTATAACCCGCAATGTTATGTGTATTGAGGAAGTCGTCCAGCCCTTTTTTAAAAGCTGTTATAGTGTTGGCCATTACTACCTCTTGTGGTCAGGCATTCACAGTCTGACTGCTCTAACTGTAAAGAATCCTTTCCTATTTAGCTGCCAGAATCGCCTTTCTTCCACCCGTAACAAGTGCCCGGTGGTCCTTAGTATGGCCTTTGGAAGGAACAAGTCTTTTGCCAGTGTATTGTACTGACCACACAAGTATTTATACATATAAATGAGATCCCCGCTGAGGCTTCTTTTTTCTAAGCTCAGAGGCCTTCCATCCCTTGTAATAATCTAGTTGCCGCCTTTGATCTGACTCTAACTTCTGATTATCCTTTTTTAAATTTGGCACCCAAAACTGGATCCCATATTTTAGATGCGGCCTCACAAGTGATTTATAAGGCGGTAACAATATGTTGGGATCCCAGGATTTTATCTCTCTTTTTATACACCCTAAAATCTTGTTTGCTTTTGTGGCTGCTGCCTGACATTGAGTACTGCTGCTCAGCTTACTTGTAGCCAGAATCCCCAAGTCCGTTTCCTGTTCTGTAGTCCCGAGTACACTCCCATTTAATGTTTATGCAGCAATTGGATTACTCCGTCCTAGGTGCATTACTCTCATTTATTTACATTAAATCTCATTTGCCAAGTGTTTGCCCATTCAGACATCTTATCCAGATCGTTTCACAATATTGTAATGTCAAGGTCAGATTTTAATATCCTACATAGTTTGGTGAAGTCAGCAAAGACTGACACTTTACTCTCAATCCCATCTACAAGGTCATTAATAAAGAGGTTAAAAAGAATCGGGCCTAGCACAGATCCCTGCGGTCACCACTGCTGACTATATCCCATTTAGAGAACGTGCCATATTTACTAAATGCCTTATTAACATCATGTATTTTAATTCCTAAGCCCATTAATCAGGCTCTGACAGACACTGTTTTGCAGAGTACACCCACAGACGCTGTTTTGCAGAGTACACCCACAAAACTTAATACTGTCTCTTACTCAAGCCACATCCTGTCCCTATGGTAGTCAGAGCAGAATGACAGCGCCACCCATGAGCCTGTGATTATACAGGCCGGGTCACATGGTGTGCTGGCCAATCACAGCCATGCCTATACTCTGCATGGTTGCGATGGCTGCAGAAGCTGCAGCCTTTCAACAAGCTTTATTTAGCATCTGAACTCAGAAAACTAAAACGGACTTCCGTGCGAAGTTTGTGTTTGGAATTCAGCCCTGGACACTAGGTGTCCAGTGCGAATTCTGAAATTTATAGTTCGGGTTTGCTCATACCTGTTCACAATGTCTTTTTGTCTTGATTTGTGGCTGGAGAATCCAACGGTGTATAATAGTAGCTGCAAAGTGATTAAAAAAACTCATCCATGCAATGCGTGAAAAATTCCATGTGGAAATTGGCATGTGGTGCGGATTTTTAAATCTGGAGCATGTTAATTATTTCTTTAGATTTTCAATGTGTACTTTAATATTTGCACTGCATCGGGGAAAACCACAACAAATTGCATCATTCTTAATCCATTGTGTGGCTGTAAGAATTATGATTATGTAGTTTGTGACACTGTTGGGTGTTATCAGAGGGTTGCAAATGCACTGGTGGTGGTGGACGTATTGGTGCACTTGCAATCCTTGGCTCCTCTTCGCTTCTCCCCATCGGTGCTCCTCCCTTGTTTCAGATTGACCGTCAAGATCATAGATGATATAATGCAGAAAAGCATCTGTCTCAGCTGGCAATCAAGAAGCAGGCAGGGCAGTGCTGGTGGGGAGAGTCAATGAAGAACCATATGCTGCAAGTGCACTGATATGTCCACCTGTCCATTTTCAGATCTAAATTGCATATCAATAAAAGCCAAATTTCTGTGCAACTGCAAAGTGGATGGTGTTATAATAGACATCTTCCATAATGTTTTACATTGCCCAATCCCTCAGTATCTCTGCTTGCATAACGATAGAATTATTCATAGATTCTGTTATGACTGAACCCCAACACTCACACGTGGATGAACAAACCAGGAGAGATGTTAAAACTGCACACCTCAGGATGCTATACAGAAAAAGTAAATCCCTAGCTTGACCCTGATTTGTCCCTGCCTGACCGCAGAGGTTGGCACCATAAAATTACTCAATGGCACCCCCACTCAACGTCAGCTGACCCTCAACTAAAAATAGAGTGTAACCCAAGACAACATCAGGATGTAGTGCACACAGACAGAGGGTGAGACACAGGGCTTAGAACGTGTTCACACAGTCATACCAAAAGGACGGAAGGAAAAGTAAGGAACCCAAAAACACTTCTGTATATTGGAAACCCCCAAACCATAAGAGTAACAAGATTAGAAAAGTGCTGGGAAGGGGACCATGCAAACAAATCGCAGGAGAAAAAAAGTGAAAATCTCAGCAAGATAATCCTTAACTACGGCGCTGGGACTCCAAACATACATCTAACTTGGAATACTGCATGTGCCGGGAGAGTATCAATAGCCTCTACCAAGATATGATAGGACAAACCAAATTAGGAAGTGAAAACATCTACACAGACGTAAAACAGCAAAGTAAAAGAAAGACATGAGCATTATCAGCAGTTGGCTAGAGACAACATAGGCTGTGGTCCAACAGCAAGGGAAACCAATCATACAGCCAGAAGTCACCGGATCGAGCCCTGGATTCCAGTCATGACAGATTCCTTTTAAAGTCTGTTGTTAGTAGTCGTTCCCATTCTGATGGTGTGGTATATTGTTAGGAAGTTATCTAGCCTTTAGCAAAATGATTTTCTGTAACTGACACAGATACTCAGAATTTTTATAGATTCAATATATAACTGTGTAATTGATTCACTGTGTGGTGGCATTATATATTTACAGTACGGCAGTACGGCAGCTATATGTGTTGTTTGCCATCATTTCAATTCTCACTGAATGCGGCAAAATAGCAAGAATTCTGCCCATGTATGTCAGTGTCCCTGAACATGTCAATATGTTGGCATGTTAGGCTACTTTCACACTAGCGTTAACTGCATTACGTCGCAAATCCGTTTTTTTGCCGAAAAAACGGATGCGTCAAAAAAGTGAAAAACGTATGCAACGCATACAGCATTTCGACGGATCCGTCGCAAATCCGTTAAACGTTTCCGTCGAAAATACTGGATGCGTTGCATACGTTGCATCCGTTTTTACCATCCGTTGCATCCGTTTTTACGACTGATCCATTTTTAAAATGGGAGGCTCCCAAATTTGATTGGCTACTGGAAAATATGGAAAACTATATAGTTACTGTTTTTACAGCCCATCTTTGAGGGTTTTAGTTTTGTGGCAGCGATGGAAGGTGTTCTTGTGAGCATTGCTAGTTTGGTTACCGACATTATCTTTGAGACGAATCGCCTGGATATCATAGTGCGGGAGAAGGAGGCGGCAGCGGAAAAACGGAGGATGCTTCTGCAGCAACGGAGACGGAGGCGACTCTGGATACATCCGATTAATGAACTACGGATGATGATAAAGGGATCCAAACCCTAACCCTACCCCTAACCTCACCCCTAACCGTTTAATGAACATTTTCTGACAGTCATAGTGCCACGTATTTCAGTGCCACGTATTTCAGTGCCACGTATTTAAGTGCCACGTATTTCAGTGCCACGTATTTCAGTGCCACGTATTTCAGTGCCACGTATTTCAGTGCCACGTATTTCAGTGCCACGTATTTCAGTGCCACGTATTTAAGTGCCACGTATTTCAGTGCCACGTATATAAGTGCCACGTATTTCAGTGCCACGTATTTCAGTGCCACGTATATAAGTGCCACGTATATAAGTGCCACGTATTTAAGTGCCACGTATATAAGTGCCACGTATTTCAGTGCCACGTATTTCAGTGCCACGTATTTCAGTGCCACGTATTTCAGTGCCACGTATTTCAGTGCCACGTATTTCAGTGCCACGTATATAAGTGCCACGTATTTAAGTGCCACGTATATAAGTGCCACGTATATAAGTGCCACGTATAACCACGTAGTTATAGTATTTATAGTACGTGGCACTTAAATACGTGGCACTTATATACGTGGCACTTATATACGTGACACTTAAATACGTGGCACTGAAATACGTGGCACTGAAATACGTGGCACTGAAATACGTGGCACTTATATACGTGGCACTTATATACGTGGCACTTAAATACGTGGCACTTAAATACGTGGCTGGCTGGGGTCTTGTGGCTGGCAGTCTTCTCTCTGGGTCTTGCTGGCATATGTGGGGTTGAAGGCCCAGGCCAGGTTTATATAGATTTGGGGGTGTCTGGCCAATTGGCAACAAAATCCAGCTTCTGAGCATGCTCAGTGTAAAAAAAACGTATTGCAGCGCTGCATTGCGTCGTACGACGTGTCCCGACGCATCCGTCGCTCATAGGCTTCCATTGTAGCCAACGACGTATGCCGCAGGATGTGTCGCGACACGTTTTTTAGGCGGAGACAAAAAACGTTACAAGCAACGTTTTTTGCCGACGACGTGTGGCCAAATTTCGACGCATCCGTCGTAAAACGGACACGACGTATGCCAATCCGTCGCAATACGTCGCCAATACAAGTCTATGGGGAAAAAACGCATCCAGCAAAAACTTTTGCTGGATGCGTTTTTTCTGAAAAAAGACGTTTTGAGACGTAATGCAGTTAACGCTAGTGTGAAAGTAGCCTTATTGCCACTGATGACGGAGGAATGTAACACTCTGGCACTGAACTCTGAATATTTTGGGATTGTAGCAATGTCACTGCCCAGTACACTAATCAGGACCACTACAAGCTCATTAAAGACAATCATGGCAATTAGTGCTCATCACTTCTGGAACTAAGGCAAGAGAAAATACAGAGCGGCAGAGAGCTGAAACATCCATCATTTTTCCTTAGATAGTTGTAGACATAATTGCCATCAATAATCCCATGACCTATTTACACGACATGTGACATTCTGTTACTTTCCTTACTTATTTGAAGTTCTTTACACATTGTAATAACGCAGAAATCTGCCTCTGGATAACGGCCAAGGACAATCCAGGAGAGAACACACACATTAGGAGTTTTAAGAGAGCGCTCGGAGGCAGTGTTTCACTGTCTGGATACTTTCTCCATTGTCCTTTCAGCTTGGCAGCTCCATGTGACCATCTGTGTGTTTAACGTATTGTCTGTGAGATGCCTCCTGCGGCGGCTGGCATTTCAGAGTAATGGTGTGGAGGGATATAGGCTTGAATAGGAAGGGGGCTTGTATTCAGTGCATGGTTTGATTTTTCCATCACTCTCATTCTGAAGTTCAGTCTGTGACCTGCTATTAATTGCACAGTGTGTGGCTTTTTGTGTCGGAATTTTACAATAGAATTTTTTTAGGTCTTTTATTTGCTGTCATAATTGTCCTGCTATTTTTTTTTTCGTTCAAGTTGTTTTGAACATAGTCAACATATGCTCTAAAAGCATTTTAAAATAGTTCTATTGAAAATGGTTTTCAATTTCATCCATTAAAGAGTTTCCTATACTTGGGATATGAGTATTTAATGGTCAGAAGCAGAGTAATGTGCAACATAATTATTAACTGGGAACCATTAATACTATTGAGAACGTAACACATGGTGCCTTGTCTCTCGGTGATCAGCGTTACAGTGAAATTACTGTATTTTCCGGCGTATAAGATGACTTTTTAACCCCTGAAAATCTTCTCAATAGTCAGAGGTTGTCTTATATGCTGGGTGTCGTCTTATACGGCATGTGCTGAGCTCTGCGGTCGCAGCATAGGGTGCGTGGAGCGGCTCCAATGACGAGGTGCCTCACCGGGAAGGTGTAAGTGAATCAAGCCCGCCCTTGTATTCTATTACCTCCTTCTCTTTCACCCGTCTGGCCTGCCCTTCTCTGCCTCTCAAGTCTCCGGAGGATGGAATTGAAGCCGCTCCTTCTTTCACCCATCTGTCTCGCCCTTCTCTGCCTTTCAAATCTCGCGGGGATGGAAGTGAAGCGGTGCACGCATAACACCATCTGTAAAAAAGATGAAGTTGAAAAGAGGATGGCTTCAACAAATGGATAATAATCCTAAACACACGTCAAAATCCATAATAGACTACCTCTGCCATTGGCTGCAATACTACCCCAAAGCATAATTGCTCCACCCCCCCCATGCTTAATAGTTGGCAAGATGTTCTTTTCTTGAAATTCTGTGTCCTTTTTTCTCCACACACCTCCACCTTTGATCTTGGGGGCCAAAGACTTCAATTTTAACCTCATCGGTCCACAGAACTTGTTTCCAAAACATATCAGGCTTGCCTCCCATGGTACCGATAACATCCTTCTCCAGTTCCACATTTTGACGGTGTTGATTCTTCTTATGTCTTGTTTCTTTCTCATCCAGGTTTTGCATTCATATATTACCACCACAGAAAAGACCAAACTATGTACTTTGTTGCTAGTGAAATGTTTCTCAATTTGAAGACCTCGACCAGTGACTTCATTGTTCATTTGCCCAAAGCTATTCTTCTATTGACTTTGATTGTCGTCACTGCATCTTTAGTTATCATCTGTCCGAGTAGGTTGAAGTCCTTTACAACTTTCAGTTTGTCATCATCTCAAATGTATACTGATTGTACCTGGCAGAAGTCAATATCTTTGTCTTGTTTGTGTTGATTAGGAGTCCCATATTTGAGTTTTCCATCTTGACACTCCACAATAAGTCCTCCATTCCATCAGTGTTGAATTGTCTGCATATTTAAGAATGTTTATGATTCGTCCAGCAATTTTCATTGGGGACATTTATTACTATATGACGGCACAGAAGTTGGCTTTCATTATTATAATATATGAAAGCACAGAAGGGCTATTGATAATGCATGGAGGCACAAATAGGGCAGCTTCACTGGGGTATCTGTAAGGAGGTTGCTTTCCCTGCTCCTTGCCTGGAACCACTTAGTCAGACAGCTGGGTTGCTGGGGGGAAGACTTTCTGCCCTGGACAGAGGGGACCAGGGGACTGCTGGGAAAAGAGAGGTGTGGTCAGAAAAGAGCGGGAGAGCAGAGAGAAAGCAGCGCGCCAAAGAGAGGGCAGGCTGCAGCGCCGCGCTACCCTAAAAGTAGTGCTCCCCGTGAGGGCACTGAGGCTGAGATACCCACCAGAGTGAAGGCTGGATGTGGGGGTGTAGATTTGGAAGCCTCCAGAATCAGAGACAGTGACTGTACAGCCCTGGTGACCGCAGTGACAAGCAAAGAATCCCTGGTGACCGCAGTGACAAGCAAAGAATCCCTGAGTGTGATAAGTAACTACCCAGTGTGTGTGTGACAGCGTTAATACAGGGAGGCTGTCAGCCTGGTGTACAGAGGCTCTTGCAGCAGCGACGGAGACTGTGCTATTTCCTGGTTTCAGTTTCACTTTGAGAAGAACAGATTGCAGAGAGACTTAACCCCGGACTTTCCAGTAGACACAGAAGAGACTTCAGGATCTCAAGCCCTGCTGGTGACTGTATCCACATTGGGAAAAGGACCCTCCAGTCAGGACCTCCCTGGGCTGATAAGTTACAAAAACACTCGTTAACCCTTTGATTCCGCTTAACTGTTTACTGTTTTACTTGACTCTATTAACCCCGTTATTACTCCCTGCGAGGAGAATTTTACCCCTGTTAATAAATCCCCTTCAACAGTTGGTCTGTCTGTTCCGTGGTGACATACGAAACCCTGCACTCTATTACACTTGGCGTAGTCGGCAGGATGTCACACGGTAGCAGGGAAGGGGCAGACCAAGCAGTTGAGGGAGGCCCCAGGTTTAGCATTTCCCTGGGAGCCATGTTGGCTAACCTGCCAAAATTTTCAGGGAGTAATGTCATGTTGTGGGGTTGGACGGAGCGCATCCGAGGGATGATGCGGATGCATCCTATGACACCGGCTCTGCAGGCGGAAATAGCTGTGATGGCCCTAGAGGGGGATGCACGGGACTCTGTTATGCTAAGACCCCCCCAGGCGAGAGATACCCTGGACAAAGTATTACATATACTTGAGGAGACGCATGGGGACCCCACCGACATAGGGGAGCTGCGCATGCGACTGTTCCGCCGGGTACAAAGAGAGGGGGAGACCGTGACGCAATATATGAACGCACTGCAGGAGCTTCATACTGCCATTATACGGAAGGACGGCATAGGTGTGGAGTCAATTGACGTTGTACTGCGAGACCAACTGGTGACAGGATTGCGAGATGTATTGATGAAACAGGCCCTGCGAGAGCGCATGCGTGTAAAGCTAGATATGACTTTCTCTGAGGTCGGGAGTGAGGCTCGCACACGCGAGCAAGAGCAAGGGGTGGTAGTGCCAGTGGGAAAGGTATGGAGCAGGGAGGTAACAGCCCCTCAATGGGTAGAAGACTTGAAGAAGGAGGTTAAGCGAGTCCGTGAGGAGGTGGCTGAATATAAGAAGATCCCTGCTGCAGAGTACAGCCCTCCGGTGCGAGAAAGAGAGACCGCCCTCCAAAGTAAGACTAGTGCCGCTCGGCGAAGAAGACTGCCTAGATGCTACAACTGCGGAGCACCCAGTCAAAACGAAGAGGCGGCGATGTGGACCCGAGATTCCCAGCTGAAGATAAGAAGAATCTGGGAGGAGATTGAGAGTCTGGGGAAAGCCCTTACTGCTGTTCTGGGGACCAGCGGCATATCCCGAGGTAACATGCGGGAGCCGCCAGAAAGCGTTAGAGGAGAGGTGCGCAGCATGAAGACGGTTTCGGTGGTGGCCCCAGAGTGTAACTCCGTATCCTGGGGTGAAGAGCAACCGCAGATGAAAGATGTCCCCTGCCGAGGTCGACGATCCAGACTGAAACGCCCTCCAGACAGACGCAGACGTGAGTGCTGGACGTGCAGAAAGGTGGGACACATGTCCAGAAATTGCCCTACCCGAGAAGAGCGGTGGCAGAGATCCGCTCACCCCTCTGAGGGTCCTGCTAACTGGAAGGAACGTTGCCCCTGGAGGGAATGGTACGGCGGGAAGAGAAGAGTTCCACCTCAGACAAGACAGCACCACAATGTCGGATGCCAAGGAGAGGTGGAGAAGGTGTCAAGCATCTCTGGTGAAATGACTGTACTGTCCCAACGTGTAAAGGCGAACCTGGTGGATCTACGGCCTGGGTCTGAAGGTTTTGTTGGTGAGACTCAGTCCGGAGGAAAGAAAGTGACGTTCACTCGAGAAGACCACCAAAGTGCTTTACTACCCTGTCCAGCACGAGTTCCTGAAGAAGGAGAGAAAGTGCCAAGTGTTCCTGCGACACTCGTTTTCAGCGTCCGAGCCGATGAGAAGGAGGAACCACTGATGTCATCCCCTGAGGTGAAGAATGTGCTGGCTGTCAGCTCACCAGTTCCTGATCGGACAGGGGAAATGGAGCAGCTGTGTGAGACAGGGCGTGTGGCTGAGAAGCCCTGGGAAATGATGCCCGCAGAGTCCGGCGCAGATGACAAAGAGGCCGGCCTGCATGATCTTAATTGATCTGACTCAAGCTTTGACGAGAATGCTCCTGTCAAAGAGAGGGGGAGCCATGGAGAAGAATTGCTTGCACTAAGCCCCCAAACTGAGGAGCCCGAACAAGAAGTCCATAAAGTTTCCGATAATGACAAGGAGGAAGAAGAATCATCTACGCAGACATCTGCTAGCGGCAAAGCTAAGAAGAAGAGGAAGAAAAAGAAGAAGACAGCAGTAGTTGATGAAGCAGAGAAAGCATATCTCAACCTGACTGATGAGCAGCTCCTAGACCATTTAGTCTGGGAGTATGTACAAGAAGAAAGGCAGAAGAAGATGCGAGAATCACTGGTATCTGACTCCCCTCCAAAGAACAAAGAGAAGCACGAAGAGTCCTCGCCCGTGGAATGACGAGCTTTAAGAGAGGGGGAATGTAAGGAGGTTGCTTTCCCTGCTCCTTGCCTGGAAACCACTTAGTCAGACAGCTGGGTTGCTGGTGGGAAGACTTTCTGCCCTGGACAGAGGGGACCAGGGGACTGCTGGGAAAAGAGAGGTGTGGTCAGAAAAGAGCAGGAGAGCAGAGAGAAAGCAGCGCGCCAAAGAGAGGGCAGGCTGCAGCGCCGCGCTCCCCTAAAAGTAGTGCTCCCCGTGAGGGCACTGAGGCTGAGATACCCACCAGAGTGAAGGCTGGATGTGGGGGTGTAGATTTGGAAGCCTCCAGAATCAGAGACAGTGCCTGTACAGCCCTGGTGACCGCAGTGACAAGCAAAGAATCCCTGGTGACCGCAGTGACAAGCAAAGAATCCCTGAGTGTGATAAGTAACTACCCAGTGTGTGTGTGACAGCGTTAATACAGGGAAACTGTCAGCCTGGTGTACAGAGGCTCTTGCAGCAGCGACGGAGACTGTGCTATTTCCTGGTTTCGGTTTCACTTTGAGAAGAACAGATTGCAGAGAGACTTAACCCCGGACTTTCCAGGAGACACAGAAGAGACTTCAGGATCTCAAGCCCTGCTGGTGACTGTATCCACATTGGGAAAAGGACCCTCCAGTCAGGACCTCCCTGGGCTGATAAGTTACAAGAACACTCGTTAACCCTTTGATTCCGCTTAACTGTTTACTGTTTTACTTGACTCTATTAACCCCGTTTACTCCCTGCGAGGAGAATTTTACCCCTGTTAATAAATCCCCTTCAACAGTTGGTCTGTCTGTTCCGTGGTGACATATGAAACCCTGCACTCTATTACATATCCACGCAACAAGCTGGAGGACAGGCAGGCAAAAAATTTTCCTTGGGCTCATAGGACCCTAGTTATGTCCCTGAAAATAAAGAAAACTCCTGCATACTCCAAGGTATATTGTCCAAACAAGTCAGTAGAAACTGTTATATTACACTGTATATACATCAATGAAAAGGGTGTGAAGAAAGGAGAATGTTCTGCTTCCATGTAGTCAGAGGTGGAAGTAATTATAAAATAGAGAATCAGGGAAAAAAAGCTGAAATTACTGACCTAACCTCACTCTGACGTGAAGAACATGCTGACAACACAGGTTATAGAGTTTAAAGCAGTCATTCACATCTGCTCTTATGTGTTTCACCCCATCTGGCCTTTGCTTGAAAAACCTTGCGTAGCTAAACCTTACAGTGTACATGTGGATAAAAAACAGGTTAAATAACAGGAAATAAAGAGTAGTTGCAAGTAATACTGTATATTCTCTAAATGGAATAAAGTCTGCAGTGGGGACCGCAAGGATCTGTACTGGGGCCAGTGGGTTCCACAAGGATCTGTATTGGTGGCAATGGGTAGAACAAGGATCATTACTGGGAGCAGTGGGGACTGTAAGGATCTGTACTGGATGAAGTAGGGTACCACAAGGATCGGTACTGGGAGCAGTGAGGACTGTAAGGATCAGTATTAGAAGTGGGGTACCACAAGGATCAGTTTTAGGCCCAGTTCTTTTTAATCTTGCTATTAATGACTTTGTGAATGAGAGTAAAGATTCAGTCTTTGTTCACACAAAACTTTGAAGGATAATAAAAACTGAGCTAGACTGCATGGGCAAACACATGGCAGATGAAGTTTAATGCTGATACGAAATTTGGCATTAATATCTCCTGCCTGGGACCTCCAGAGGTGAAGATATTGTGAAAGTTGGGGATCCCATAATTTTGTAAAGATCTAGCGACATCCCATGACCAGCCCTGTTATAAGTCACCAAAGGGGAGGTATGTGAGAGTGACCTTTGTTAAAAAAAAAAATGCCAAACTATAATCATGGTCAATCGTGGAAGACACAGTGCACTGTGGTTCTGTCCATTTCCCCAAAAAGGAGTACTTCCCGCCGCTACAATCTGTATAATTTTTGTGAGACAGGTTTAGTACATTTTTTTCATTTATCCTTTATTTTCTATGTGACTGTATATTCTGTATTGTTTTGTTCATTTCATAACATCTTTGCATATTTTTTTGAACACTGTCTAATTTTTGGATTAAATTTATGAAATTTAGTAGCTTTGTTCCTCTTAATCTATAAAGAGCACCCCTGAAGCAAGACGCTACCAGTAATGGGTGTCCAATCGGCCTGTATAAACGATTGGTGATGGCAGTTAGCTCCTTTTGCTATTGTTGAGTTTGGCAGTGACTGTATCGGAGTTTACATACCCCGTCAGAATTTTGGCTTTCTTGGGCTTTTTTCAGAGAATTTAAATGATAACACCAAAACTTTTTCTCCACTCATGGTTAGTGGTTGGGTGAAGCCATTTATTGTCAAACTACTGTGTTTTCTCTTTTTTAAATCATAATGACAACTAGTGTTGAGCATTCCGATACTGCAAATATTGGGTATCGGCCGATATTCGCTGTATCGGATTTCCGATACTGAGTTCCGATACTTTTAAGATATCGGATACCAGAATCGGAAGTTCCTATAGTGCACTGATGCACTATAATGGAGTGTGGGCGGAGACTGTGTGTCTGTGTGTGCGGGCGGGATCTGTATGTGACCGTGGGGGGGTCTGTGCGGGCCTGCCGGGGGTCTGTACGGGCCTGCCGGGGGTCTGTGCGGCCTGCCGGGGGTCTGTGCCGGCCTGCTGGGGGTCTGTGCGGCCTGCTGGGGGTCTGTACGGGCCTCTCGGGGGTCTGTGCGGCCTGCCGGGGGTCTGTGCGGGCCTCTCGGGGGTCTGTGCGGCCTGCCGGGGGTCTGTATGGGCCTCTCAGGGGTCTGTGCGGCCTGCTAGGGGTCTGTGCAGCCTGCTGGGGGTCTGTACGGGCCTCTCGGGGGTCTGTACGGCCTGCTGGGGGTCTGTGCGGCCTGCCGGGGGTCTGTGCGGACCTCTCGGGGGTCTGTGCGGGCTGCTGGCGGTCTTTGTGGTTGTGTGCAGGCATCGTCCGATGGGACTACAAGTCCCATCGGACTATGCCTGCTACAATGGCAGTGATTGACACATTAGCCAGTGATGGGACAGTAGTAGTCCCATCATCCGGCTAATGTGTTGAATGTAAAAAAAAACACAAACATACATACTACATACAACATACATACATACAACATACAACATAAATACAACATACATACATACATACTACATACATACTACATACTACATACATACAACATACTACACACATACTACATATACTATATACATGCATACATACATATATACAACATACATACAACATACATACTACATACATACAACATACATACAACATACTACATAAATACAACATACATACAACATACTACATACATACAACATACTACAAACCACATACATACAACATACATACTACATATGTACAACATACATACATACAACATACATGCAACATACATACTACATACATACTACATACATACAACATACTACATACGTACAACATACTACATACATACTACATACATACTACATAGATACTACATACATACTACATACAAACATACTACATATATACTACATACATACAACATACATACTACATACATACTACATACAATACATTCATACATTACATACATATAGACATACAGTACATACATGTATAACATAGAGTACATACTCACCATCACTTGTCATTTTGATCCCCGAAGCCAGTGTCATCTGTAAAAAAGATTAAAGTAGCAAACAACAAATATACTCCCTGATCCGCAGAAATCCACGAGTGTCCCATGACGATCTCTGTTGTGAATTTGGATTCTGGGCTCCCCCGGTGGCTACTGGTGGAATTGAACTTGTGACATCATCTTCCCTGTTCACCTGTTCTGATTAGATCTGGGTGTCGCTATATAACCTGGCTTCTCTGTTAGATGCTTGCCGGTCAACAATGTTATCAGAAGCCTCTCTGTGCTTGTTCCTGCTCCCAGACATCTACTAGATAAGTTGGACATTCGTCCATGTTTTGTTTTTGTATTTTGGTTCCAGTTCACAGCTGCAGTTTCGTTACTGTGTCTGGAAAGCTCTTGTTGATCAGGAATTGCCACTCTGGTATTATGAGTTAATGCCAGAGTCCTAAAGTAATTTCTGGATGTGTTTTGTTAGGGTTTTCTACTGACCATGAAAGTATGCTTTCTGTCTTCTGCTATCTAGAAAGCGGACCTCAAATTTGCTAAAACTATTTTCCTGCTGCGTTTGTTGTTTCATCTCATATCACCGCCAATATATGTGGGGGGCTTCTGTCTCCTTTTGGGCATTTCTCTAGAGGTGAGTCAGGTCTTATATTTCCCTCTGCTAGCATTATTTAGTTCTCCGGCCGGCGCTGGGCATATAGGGATAAAAAGTAGGACATGCTACCTGGCTACTTCTAGATGATGCGGTAGGTTTAGTTCATGGTCAGTACAGTTACATCTTCCAAGAGCTTGTTCCTATAGAGGCTTATGCTAGTTCTCTGGCCATGGAGATCATGACAGTTTGACCGGCCCACTAAAGGGTTAAAATCCTTGGCTGAGAAAGGAGAGAAATAAGAAGTCTGCTGAGAGTTTTTTTTTTTTTTTTCCTCTGTGCTCTTAATTGGATCACTTGCCAGTCTGTCTATGCTGCAGTCTTTCTTTTTTTTCTCTCTCCTTATAATCTTTGAATGGCTTTGTGTTCACCTGTTAATAATGGATCTTCAGAGTGTAACTGCAGGTTTGAATAATCTCACCACGAAAGTACAAAATTTGCAAGATTTTATTATTCATGCTCCGGTATCTGAGCCGAGAATTCCTTTGCCGGAATTCTTCTCAGGGAATAGATCTAGCTTTCAGAATTTTAGAAATAATTGTAAGCTATTTTTGTCCCTGAAATCTCGTTCTGCTGGAGACTCTGCACAGCAGGTTGGGATTGTGATTTCCTTGCTCCGCGGCGACCCTCAAGACTGGGCTTTTGCATTGGCACCAGGGGATCCTGCGTTGCGCAATGTGGATGCGTTTTTTTTGGCCTTGGGCTTGCTGTATGAGGAACCTCATTTGGAACTTCAGGCAGAAAAAACTTTGATGTCCCTATCGCAGGGGCAAGATGAAGCTGAAATTTACTGCCAAAGATTCCGTAAATGGTCTGTGCTTACTCAGTGGAATGAGTGTGCCTTGGCGGCTACTTTCAGAGAGGGTCTCTCTGATGCCATTAAGGATGTTATGGTGGGGTTCCCTGTGCCTGCGGGTCTGAATGAGTCCATGACAATGGCCATTCAGATCGATAGGCGTCTGCGGGAGCGCAAACCTGTGCACCATCTGGCGGTGTCCACTGAGAAGACGCCAGAAAGCATGCAGTGTGATAGAATTCTGTCCAGAAGCGAGCGGCAGAATTTTAGACGGAAAAATGGGTTGTGTTTCTATTGTGGGGATTCTACTCATGTTATATCAGCGTGCTCTAAGCGTACTAAAAAGCTTGATAAATCCGTTTCCATTGGCACTTTACAGTCTAAATTTATTTTGTCTGTGACCCTGATTTGCTCTTTGTCATCTATTACTACTGACGCCTATATCGACTCTGGCGCCGCTTTGAGTCTTATGGATTGGTCCTTTGCCAATCGTTGTGGGTATGATTTAGAGCCTTTGGAAACTCTTATTCCTCTGAAGGGGATTGACTCCACCCCATTGGCTAATAATAAACCACAATACTGGACACAAGTGACTATGTGTATTAATCCGGATCACCAGGAGACTATTCGTTTTCTAGTGCTGTATAATCTACATGAGGATTTGGTGCTGGGATTGCCATGGCTGCAGTCTCACAACCCAGTCCTTGACTGGAGAGCTATGTCTGTGTTGAGCTGGGGATGTAAGGGGACTCATGGGGACGTACCTTTGGTGTCCATTTCATCATCTATTCCCTCTGAAATCCCTGAGTTCCTGTCTGATTATCGTGACGTCTTTGAAGAACCCAAGCTGGGTTCACTACCTCCGCACCGTGAGTGCGATTGTGCTATAGATTTAATTCCGGGTAGTAAATACCCAAAGGGTCGTTTATTTAATCTGTCTGTGCCTGAACATACTGCTATGCGAGAATATATAAAGGAGTCCTTGGAAAAGGGACATATTCGTCCATCGTCATCTCCCTTAGGAGACGGTTTTTTCTTTGTGTCAAAAAAAGACGGCTCTTTGAGACCATGTATTGATTATCGGCTTTTGAATAAAATCACGGTTAAATATCAATACCCATTGCCGTTGCTGACTGATTTGTTTGCTCGCATAAAGGGGGCCAAGTGGTTCTCTAAGATTGATCTCCGTGGGGCGTATAATTTGGTGCGGATCAGGCAGGGGGATGAGTGGAAAACCGCATTTAATACGCCCGAGGGCCACTTTGAGTATTTGGTGATGCCTTTTGGTCTTTCTAATGCCCCTTCAGTCTTCCAGTCCTTTATGCATGATATTTTCCGCGATTTTTTGGATAAATTTATGATAGTGTATCTGGATGATATTCTGATTTTTTCGGATGACTGGGACTCTCATGTCCGGCAAGTTAAGAGGGTTTTTCAGGTTTTGCGGTCTAATTCTCTGTGTGTCAAGGGTTCTAAGTGCGTTTTTGGGGTTCAGAGAATTTCCTTTTTGGGATATATTTTTTCTCCCTCTTCCATTGAGATGGATCCTGTCAAGGTTCAAGCTATTTGTGATTGGACGCAGCCCTCTTCTCTTAAAAGTCTTCAGAAATTTTTGGGCTTTGCCAACTTTTATCGTCGATTTATTTCTGGTTTTTCGGATGTCGTTAAGCCATTGACCGATTTGACTAGACAGGGTGCTGATGTTGCTAATTGGTCCCCTGATGCTGTGGAGGCCTTTCAGGAGCTTAAGCGCCGTTTTTCTTCTGCCCCTGTGTTGCGTCAGCCTGATGTGACTCTTCCTTTTCAGGTTGAGGTCGACGCTTCTGAGATCGGAGCTGGGGCAGTGTTGTCGCAGAAAAGTTCTGACTGCGCCGTGATGAGGCCTTGTGCCTTCTTTTCCCGTAAATTTTCGCCCGCTGAGCGGAATTATGATGTTGGGAATCGGGAGCTTTTGGCCATGAAGTGGGCGTTTGAGGAGTGGCGCCATTGGCTTGAGGGGGCCAGACATCAGGTGGTGGTATTGACTGACCACAAAAATTTGATTTATCTTGAGACCGCCAGGCGCCTGAATCCTAGACAGGCGCGCTGGTCATTATTTTTTTCTCGGTTTAATTTTGTGGTATCGTACCTACCAGGTTCTAAGAATGTTAAGGCGGATGCCCTTTCTAGGAGTTTTGAGCCTGATTCACCTGGCAACTCTGACCCCACAGGTATTCTTAAGGAGGGAGTTATCTTGTCAGCTGTTTCTCCAGACCTGCGGCGGGCCTTGCAGGAGTTTCAGGCGGATAGACCGGATCGTTGTCCGCCTGATAGGCTGTTTGTTCCTGATGATTGGACCAGTAAAGTCATCTCTGAGGTGCATTCTTCTGCGTTGGCAGGTCATCCTGGAATTTTTGGTACCAGGGATTTGGTGGCAAGATCCTTCTGGTGGCCTTCCCTGTCACGAGATGTGCGAGGCTTTGTGCAGTCTTGTGACGTTTGTGCTCGGGCCAAGCCTTGTTGTTCTCGGGCTAGTGGATTATTGTTGCCCTTGCCTATTCCTAAGAGGCCTTGGACACACATCTCGATGGATTTTATTTCAGATCTGCCTGTTTCTCAGAAGATGTCTGTCATCTGGGTGGTGTGTGACCGTTTTTCTAAGATGGTTCATTTGGTTCCCCTGCCCAAATTGCCTTCTTCTTCCGAGTTGGTGCCCCTGTTTTTTCAAAATGTTGTTCGTTTGCATGGTATTCCTGAGAATATCGTTTCTGACAGAGGAACCCAATTTGTGTCTAGATTTTGGCGGGCATTTTGTGCTAGGATGGGCATAGATTTGTCTTTTTCGTCTGCTTTTCACCCTCAGACTAATGGCCAGACCGAGCGGACTAATCAGACCCTGGAGACATATCTGAGGTGTTTTGTGTCTGCTGACCAGGATGATTGGGTTGCTTTTTTGCCATTGGCGGAGTTCGCCCTCAATAATCGGGCCAGCTCTGCCACCTTGGTTTCCCCGTTTTTCTGTAATTCGGGGTTCCATCCTCGATTTTCCTCCGGTTAGATGGAATCCTCGGATTGTCCTGGAGTGGATGCGGTGGTGGAGAGATTGCATCATATCTGGGGGCAGGTGATGGACAATTTAAAGTTGTCCCAGGAGAAGACTCAGCTTTTTGCCAACCGTCACCGTCGTGTTGGTCCTCGGCTTTGTGTTGGAGATTTGGTGTGGTTGTCTTCTCGTTTTGTCCCTATGAGGGTCTCATCTCCTAAGTTTAAGCCTCGGTTCATCGGTCCGTATAAAATATTGGAGATTCTTAACCCTGTTTCCTTCCGTTTGGACCTCCCTGCATCCTTTTCTATTCATAACGTTTTTCATCGGTCGTTATTGCGCAGGTATGAGGCACCGGTTGTGCCTTCCGTTGAGCCTCCTGCTCCGGTGTTGGTTGAGGGTGAGTTGGAGTACGTTGTGGAAAAAATCCTAGACTCCCGTGTTTCCAGACGGAGACTCCAGTATCTGGTCAAGTGGAAGGGATACGGCCAGGAGGATAATTCTTGGGTCACTGCATCTGATGTTCATGCCTCTGATCTGGTTCGTGCCTTTCATAGGGCCCATCCTGATCGCCCTGGTGGTTCTGGTGAGGGTTCGGTGCCCCCTCCTTGAGGGGGGGGTACTGTTGTGAATTTGGATTCTGGGCTCCCCCGGTGGCTACTGGTGGAATTGAACTTGTGACATCATCTTCCCTGTTCACCTGTTCTGATTAGATCTGGGTGTCGCTATATAACCTGGCTTCTCTGTTAGATGCTTGCCGGTCAACAATGTTATCAGAAGCCTCTCTGTGCTTGTTCCTGCTCCCAGACATCTACTAGATAAGTTGGACATTCGTCCATGTTTTGTTTTTGTATTTTGGTTCCAGTTCACAGCTGCAGTTTCGTTACTGTGTCTGGAAAGCTCTTGTTGATCAGGAATTGCCACTCTGGTATTATGAGTTAATGCCAGAGTCCTAAAGTAATTTCTGGATGTGTTTTGTTAGGGTTTTCTACTGACCATGAAAGTATGCTTTCTGTCTTCTGCTATCTAGAAAGCGGACCTCAAATTTGCTAAAACTATTTTCCTGCTGCGTTTGTTGTTTCATCTCATATCACCGCCAATATATGTGGGGGGCTTCTGTCTCCTTTTGGGCATTTCTCTAGAGGTGAGTCAGGTCTTATATTTCCCTCTGCTAGCATTATTTAGTTCTCCGGCCGGCGCTGGGCATATAGGGATAAAAAGTAGGACATGCTACCTGGCTACTTCTAGATGATGCGGTAGGTTTAGTTCATGGTCAGTACAGTTACATCTTCCAAGAGCTTGTTCCTATAGAGGCTTATGCTAGTTCTCTGGCCATGGAGATCATGACAGATCTCCCATGGAGAACAGCAGCATCAGCTGATGCGACCGCTCTCTACGGGATCCAGGAATACAATGACGGAAGGAAGGTATCCTTCCGCAATGTATTCCTCCGCCGCTGTAAAAAAATAGTCCCTAGTCTCACTTTTGGCATTGCTGTGTGAGAAATTTTCCCACGCAGCAATTGACATAAAGTGAGACATTGAACTCTAGTAACCTCTCAGTGATGCACTGCAGGAGCCATTGTCTCCTGTCAGTGTGTCTCTGAGGGTCCTATAGAGCAGTGACATCACTGTTCTATAGGGGAGATCCTCATGGGACACTTGTTATTAATTGGACTACGGCAGACAGGTAGTATACAGTTTATTATTTTACATTTTTTTGCAGGCGCTGAAGTATGGTAAGTATGGTTAAATGAAGAATATTAAAATACTTATTTCGTAATGTGTGTGTTTTATTAACCCTTTACTAGTATTGGATTAATAATGGATAGGCATCTTACTGACGCCTCTCCATTATTAACCCGGTTTAATGTCACCTTACAATAGCAAGGTGACATTAACCCCTTATTACCCCATATCCCACCGCTACACGGCAGTGGGAAGAGAGGGGCTAAGTGCTGGAATTGGCGCATCTTACAGATGCCCTATTTCCGGGGCAGCTGCGGACTGGTATTTGTAGCTGGGGGGGGCCAATATCCATGGCCCCTCTCTAGGCTATGAATATCAGCCCGCAGCGGTCTGCATAGCCTTTCTGGCTATAAAATATAGGGGGACCCCACATCATTTTTTGGGGGGTCCCCCTATTTTAATAGCCAGTAAAGGCTACACAGACAGCTGCGGGCTGATATTCATAGCAGGCTACAAATATTGGCCCCTGGCCATCGGCTTTCCCCCTCTGGCGCAGAAAATTGCGCGGGAGCCCATGCCGTTTTTTTCCGTTGTATGTTGTATGTATGTATGTAGTATGAATGTATGTAGTATGTATGTAGTATGTATGTATGTATGTAGTATGTATGTAGTATGTAGTTTTTTGTTTTTTTTACTTTCAACACATTAGCCAGATGATGGGACCTACTACTGTCCCATCATTGGCTGTGTCAATCACTGCCATTGTAGCAGGCATAGCCCGATGGGACTTGTAGTCCCATCGGACGATGCCTGCACACAAACACAGAGACTCCCGGCAGGCCGCACAGACCCCCGGAAGGCCGCACAGACCCCCGAGAGGCCCGTACAACCCACCGGCAGGCCGCACAGACCCCTGGCAGGCTGCACAGACCCCCGAGAGGCCCGTACAGACCCCAGGCAGACCGCACAGACCCCCGGCAGGCCGCACAGACTCCCGAGAGGCCCGTACAGACCCCCGGCAGGCCGCACAGACCCTCGGCAGGCCGCACAGGCCCCCGAGAGGCCCATACAGACCCCGCCAGGCCCATACAGACCCCTAGCAGGCCGCACAGATCCCCGGCAGGCCGCACAGACCCCCGAGAGGCCCGTACAGACCCCTGGCAGGCCTTCACAGAACCCCCATGGTCCCACACAGACACGCAGTCTCCGCCCTCACACCGCCCACACTCTTCCCCCCTCCGGACAGGATGATCAAAAGTTCACATATCCCATTTCTTAATACCGTGTATTGTCTCCTCTAACATCAATGACAGCTTGAAGTCTTTTGTGGTAGCTGTGGATGAGGTTCTTTATTTTCTCAGATGGAAAAGCTTCCCACTTCCCACTCTTGGCAAAAAGCCTCCAGTGCCTGTAAATTCCTGGGCTGTCTAGCATGAACTGTGTGCTTGAGATCTTCCCAGAGTGGCTCAATGATATTGAGGTCAGGAGACTGAGATGGCCACTCCAGAACCTTCCTTTGTTCTGCTGTAGCCAATGACAGGTCGACTTGGCCTTGTGTTTTGGATCGCTGTCATGTTGGAATGTCCAATTACGTCCCATGCGCAGCTTCTGGGCTGATGAGTTCAAATTTGGCTCCAGTATTTGCTGATAACATGCTGCATTCATCTTTCCTTCAACTTTGACCAAGTTTCCTGAGGCTTTGTAGTTCACACATCCGCAAAACATCAGCGATCCACCTCTGTGCTTTACAGCAGGAATAATGTTCCTTTCATCATAGGCCTTGTTGACCTCTCTCCAAATAAAATTATCATAATTTTAGTTTTACAGAATCCATGGATATATTCATGATCGGGGAACATATTTACATCTGGGTGTGCATGTGTAACACTGTGTTCCCCAGTGTGTAATTGGCGAGTGGTGGCAGTGTTGAGTGTGGTGTGGATGTGTGAACTGGCTATAGGGTGCGCTTAGCTCATTGTCAGCCTATTGCGATAGGTGAGTGGACTATTGGAAGCGGGGGGCCACTGTACAGCAACATCTGAGACACATATGTCTTAATTACAAGGTATTAGAGACATTATGAATCTTATCAATTCTAATAAACAGTGTTACCAAGACTTGGATGTCTGTTTTGAGAACATCTATCATTGTATGTAATGTTAGTTTATAAATTAACACACAATTCAACATTGAATTTGCAATGCCAAGAAAGAAAAGTTGTTGAATTATAGAAATCACAGGATGGATAGACATGTTAATGATACGCAAATGATAATTTTAAAAATATCTCGATTTATTCAGTATCTAATATGAGCTACCTACCCCAGTTCAAAGGTAGGTGCGTGAAAATGTGATTATTTGGAGATCTTTGCGACACCTGCAACTTCCTCAATTTGCAAAACCTTAAAGCTTCTCCTTAATGGTGTTGCAATTTTAATATTGAGAAGTGTATAGTCTCTAGTGGGTGAACTGAATGTTTTCTAATTCTTGTTTCGTTTCTCTTTGTGGCCAAGTTTTAATATGATATGAAATAATCTAAGGGTGTCACAACTCTACCTGAACCTGCTCCTGTGATTTCTGCCTCAATCACGAGGCGCCATCCTATTCATTCCACGGGCGGCACTAGTGATCGAGACGTTGAAACCGGAGGCTCTATCATGCCATTTAGATTTGGGTGGATGGGACCTGCAGTGTCATCTGACAATATGGGTGTGTGTGCTGTAGTTATCAATTCCTTGCTTCAGCCAATTAGAGAGAACCATACCCTACTTAAGTTTCCAGCTCATCTGGTTCAGTCCTGTTAGTTCGACTTCAGTATAGTGTATTTGTTTCCTGTCTTTGACCTTGGCTTGTTTCATTGACTAATTCTTGCGACTTCCTATTTTGCACTTTTATGGCTCTCTTGGTTCTGACCTGCCAACCTGACCACTCCTGGCAGCCTGCAGTACCATACAGCAGCTTATCCATGATTCCAGACCAAGGGCTCCTTTTTATGTTGAGATCCCTGGACAGGAGTAAAGAATGAAGGCCAGGGCATCCACTGAGATCTGGTAAATGGAGTGACTTACGTTAAGCCTGTTTGTGGTAGCCATTTTAGAACTTCCAGGCAGCCACTGACAGAGCCACATTACAAAGGGCTCTCTTGTGATTAAGTCTAGGTGGTGGTGCTTAACAGTGAAGTTTTTAATCAATCATGTACCTGATGCTTAGCAGTAAATCAGAAATCAATTGACAGGTCAATCGTCTGAGGAGCAAGGTGAGAAATCATGTTTAATAGTATTGGAAAGAAATGTAGTCCTCAATGAATGTTTATGAATTCAAAATAGACACATGAGAAGTTAATTTAGCAAAAACATAAAACAAAATTATTTTATTAAACTCATGTATGTCAAATATGAGAGAGTCACACACTAAGGCCGGAGTCACACTAGCGTAGAATACGGGCAAGTGCAATGGAGAAAACATTGAATAGCACTCGGACCAGTCTTATTCTATGGGGCAGCTCACCTCACCGTATTTCTTCCCAGGCGTATTCGTCGCAGCAGGGTTGTTTTCGTCCGAGACTCGCCAATGCAAGCCTATGGGTGCGAGAAAAACTCAGACGCCACATGGACCATCCGTATAGCTTGCGACAAATACGCACACATTTTCCAGGTGACAGGAAATTGCATCAGCCAAGAACAGGAAGCTTAGCATGCAAATTTTCCTGACAACCTATAAAAGAAACCAGGAACACGCTTCCACGGATACCAGCAACATGCCCAGACATATTAATGTGGAAATGCTGATTGTTCTGGTGCAGGAGAGGCCAGAAATATGGGACCAACATGATGCCCATTATGAGGACTGCAATCAAAAGGATGCAGCTTGGAGACGCATATGCTGCCAGATGTTCCCCAATTATGATGAAAGTACACGTGAGGTCCAGCATGAAATTAGCAAGTAAAGTAAAAATTTCACAATAGTAATTAAGTAAAAAGGCCCCACCAAAATAAGATAACATTATCCTACGTGATGTTCTTTGGATTATACGGCCTGTTTGTCCCTTTACACTTGGCGAGTTGAATACAACTTTACACTGTAACCTATCTTTATACATGCTAACACAGTGATCATCTTTTGAATTATTTATTGTGTTACTCTGAAGTGTCTCATGTCACAAGACGTTGGAGCAGCTGCCGTTATCAGTACTGCCGTGAGCGTTAGCAGTGTGTCAGGAGTGGTGCTGCAGCCACTAAAAAGCGCAAATATATATATTATGACCGATTGAATTTCCTTGCTCCCATTCTGGATCTATGTTTGTAAGTGTATGCTTGACAGAAAATTTGATCTATGGGCTTAAGGTAAATAAATAAACCTCTACTGTTGGTAAAATATTTGAAGGGTTTCTGAAGGATGTTATTCTGGATTATCTCAATGAGAATAACTGTTTAACTCCATATCAGCATGGGTTTATGAGAAATCGCTCCTGTCAAACCAATCTAATCAGTTTTTATGAAGAGGTAAGCTATAGGCTGGACCACGGTGAGTCATTGGACGTGGTATATCTCGATTTTTCCAAAGCATTTGATACCGTGCCGCACAAGAGGTTGGTACACAAAATGAGAATGCTTGGTCTGGGGGAAAATGTGTGTAAATGGGTTAGTAACTGGCTTAGTGATAGAAAGCAGAGGGTGGTTATAAATGGTATAGTCTCTAACTGGGTCGCTGTGACCAGTGGGGTACCGCAGGGGTCGGTATTGGGACCTGTTCTCTTCAACATATTCATTAATGATCTGGTAGAAGGTTTACATAGTAAAGTATTGATATTTGCAGATGATACAAAACTATGTAAAGCAGTTAATACAAGAGAAGATAGTATTCTGCTACAGATGGATCTGGATAAGTTGGAAACTTGGGCTGAAAGGTGGCAGATGAGGTTTAACAATGATAAATGTAAGGTTATACACATGGGAAGAAGGAATCAATATCACCATTACACACTGAACGGGAAACCACTGGGTAAATCTGACAGGGAGAAGGACTTGGGGATCCTAGTTAATGATAAACTTACCTGGAGCAGCCAGTGCCAGGCAGCAGCTGCCAAGGCAAACAGGATCATGGGGTGCATTAAAAGAGGTCTGGATACACATGATGAGAGCATTATACTGCCTCTGTACAAATCCCTAGTTAGACCGCACATGGAGTACTGTGTCCAGTTTTGGGCACCGGTGCTCAGGAAGGATATAATGGAACTAGAGAGAGTACAAAGGAGGGCAACAAAATTAATAAAGGGGATGGGAGAACTACAATACCCAGATAGATTAGCGAAATTAGGATTATTTAGTCTAGAAAAAAGACGACTGAGGGGCGATCTAATAACCATGTATAAGTATATAAGGGGACAATACAAATATCTCGCAGAGGATCTGTTTATACCAAGGAAGGTGACGGGCACAAGGGGGCATTCTTTGCTTCTGGAGGAGAGAAGGTTTTTCCACCAACATAGAAGAGGATTCTTTACTGTTAGGGCAGTGAGAATCTGGAATTGCTTGCCTGAGGAGGTGGTGATGGCGAACTCAGTCGAGGGGTTCAAGAGAGGCCTGGATGTCTTCCTGGAGCAGAACAATATTGTATCATACAATTATTAGGTTCTGTAGAATGACATAGATCTGGGGATTTATGATGGAATATAGGCTGAACTGGATGGACAAATGTCTTTTTTCAGCCTTACTAACTATGTTACTATGTTACTATGAATTTGTATATTGATTTTTATTTGTCACAAATAACAGAACTGACTCCAACATTGCTGAACAAGAAACAGCATCTGATTCTGAGGTCAACTTGGAAACAGTTGGCGAAGTTGAAGATGTGGCTGGACCTTCCTCTGGACCGTCAGCAGCAAACCAACCACCACCACGACCTTCTGCGGGACTGGAGACCAATCGGGAAGAAGATTAATGTGGTCATAGTAGCAGTCCTACGCTACCCCTGGATACATCACCACAGGCTGTGCCCATCCCACGTCGGGGCCAGCGCAGGAGGGAGCTTCCCACCACCAATAACAGGCACCAAGTAGACCTTGGTGTTTTGGACTATCACGCACTGTTAACAATGATGGTGAGGAGGCATATGGTCGGAGTCTTGCACGGCATATGCACATAATTCCCCGTGAGATGAGATTGTGTGGCAGAGGTGCCCTACAAATTGTGATTGATTCATGCACCGAACCTAATAATCCAAGTCTTGTGTTCAACTTCCTTGAAAGATGGCAGATGTCCACCAACAACAACCTACACATGCCTGGAAGCCAGAATGTGCAGACAATAGCACTCCCAGAACCACCTCCACCACGGATCCTATCACCACAGCCACATCAAACCCCATACCAACACTGCCCACAACATGGACAATTCTCAAATACAGCTGCACCTGCCCAATATGGCCACTTGCACATACCCACTGTAGGAGAGTGGGCACAACATGGGTATGTTCGACATGGCCATTCTGGGGGGGGGGGTTCCCAAATGGCAAACACTTATCCACATGAGTATGGATATCATTACCTAAGTGGCCAGTACCATGTACCACAACAGGGCCCTCCCTTGGTCCGGAATCCAGCCTCATCCACCTCTCAGGGGCACGATCAGGTCAGACCTCAAAATACCCAAAGCACTCATGCTGGCCTCCCGCCATCACCTCCACCTTCATACCAGAATTTGTTAAAAAAACTGTCTCTTAATGGCTAAAGCTTTTTATTTCAAGTTTCATGTTGCCCTGTACTATTAACCTAAGAATGTGCTTTATGGGGGGCCAAAACCAATGAAACTAAATTTATCTGTTATTTCAATGTGTGCTTTATGTTTTTAACAATTATAACACAACCAGAAAACATGTTACCGAAAAGACCGGCAGGGGGAGGGGCTGATTAACACATAATGGTGCAAAACGGCCCCAGGCCTGAACACAAGGCCACCCACTCCATACAAGCATTAAAAATGAGGAGAATAAAAGGAGTATATCGGGTATCAAAATTTATTAAATATACAATGTATAAATACGAAAATCAATTACATATATTCAACACAAGAAATGGAAACAACATAAAAGTGCATACAGGATGGGGACAGTATATCCCACTGGTGAGCGGGGCCCAGGTGGTAAATCAGTCTGCACTGAACCGCAGACTAGTGGTAGACATAGCCGCAAGACGCCATGTAGCTAAATAAGTACAATACAGTGACAACGGTCACAATTGATAAGTACCGCAAGGCATGCTTACCGCAAAGTAAGAGGGGCTGACCAGGACACCAGGCTGGGACCGAGAAGAAGACCCCCGACGCGCGTTTCGCCTACACGGTGAACTGCTTTCCCCTTGTGAAAGCAGTTCACCGTGTAGGCGAAACGCGCGTCGGGGGTCTTCTTCTCGGTCCCAGCCTGGTGTCCTGGTCAGCCCCTCTTACTTTGCGGTAAGCATGCCTTGCGGTACTTATCAATTGTGACTGTTGTCACTGTATTGTACTTATTTAGCTACATGGCGTCTTGCGGCTATGTCTACCACTAGTCTGCGGTTCAGTGCAAACTGATTTACCACCTGGGCCCCGCTCACCAGTGGGATATACTGTCCCCATCCTGTATGCACTTTTATGTTGTTTCCATTTCTTGTGTTGAATATATGTAATTGATTTTCGTATTTATACATTGTATATTTAATAAATTTTGATACCCGATATACTCCTTTTATTCTCCTCATTTTTAATGTTTTTAACAATATATAGCTGATGTGTATGATTTCCCTTTTTATTTTTGGATAAAAAACAAAATAACATCACACAGTTCATTCACAAACAGATGTTTAATTTAAAAATATATATATATATATATCATATAACATAGACACGGCATTGTCTTGCCATGGAGTATATCCCTCTGGTGGAACAAAATAATTAGTAAACATGTCCCGCACTTTAAGGCCAGAGGGCTGACGACGTGGATTATGAACATGCGTTGTAGCCATGCCATTATTTCCATCGACTCCATCAGCATCATTTGATGGACAGTCATGGATCCTTGTGAAGTTGTGAAGGATGACACAGGCTTTAATTACACTATTTACATTTGCTTGGCATAGTTGGACGGCTGACATCAGGACCCGCCATTTTGCACAGAGTATTCCAAAAGTACACGCCACCAATCATCGTGCGTTTGATAGCCGATAATTAAATATTCTGCGCGGGTGGTCCAGAACTCTACATGCATATGGCCTCATGACATTGCGGGTCAATTGAAAGGCCTCATCAGCAACCATGACATAAGGAACCGCTTCCAAACTTGACCCTAGTAGAAGACGTGGGGTGGGATGTCCCAATCATTACTTTGCAGCCGACGGCCCATTATGGAAGAAGTGAAGAGTAGGGTTGAGCGACTTTCATTTTTTTAAGATCGAGTAGGGTTTTGGGAAACCCGATTTTGTCCAGAGTCGAGTCGAGTGCAGTCGGCCGATTATCGCTAAAAGTCGGGGATCGACCGAAACACGAAACCCAATGCAAGTCAATGGGGAAGCATAGTCGGCAGTGAGTGGAGGCCAGGAAAACACCTACAGTGCCCATTTTAATGCCAAAAACATCCATTCTTGTTTCTGAAGCTTGCCAATCTTAATTAACTGTATAATAATAGTTGGGCATAGGGAATTGGGGGAAAGTTGTGGGGGGAGTAGGGCTGGCTCAAGTTTTTCGTGGGCCCAGGAAATGCGGACTACGTCACGGCGGTGTTGCAGGGAAAGGTAAGTATTTAAAAGTTGCAAGTGCTGTGATCCTGAGCAAGCAGGGGGGGCCCACTCGTTCGCATTGCCACTGGCACAGGGCCCCTCAAAGTACGGCGGTGTGTTTGCATGGCGGGGGCGTCTCCCACCAGCAGCGACACTTTTGCGTACTCTGAGGGGCCCTGTGCCAGTGACGTCGCCAACGAGTATGCCCCCCCACCTGATGAAGGAACCTGCACTTTCATCTGCACCTTCCTCTTTGTCCCTGTGTAAGGTGGTATAACATGCGGGAAGGGGAACCTTACTTTCAGCAGGGACAGATTCTGGCTGTGTAGAGTACAAGGGGAATGTAGTGGTCTAGGTCAATGTACCAGCAGACTCATTTAGCAGTGGCTGGGCAATGGGCAGGATGAGGAGGAAACAGATATAGGGCCAAAGAATAAAGTAGGCTACATGCAGTTCAAAATTGGTAACAGGACTAAACAGGCGGCATTGCTTTGTTCAGTGGAGTAGCAAACCCAAGAGCAGCAGACACTGTTTCAAGGGCCTAACCACACTAGTAGGCCAAATGCAGTTTAATATCTGATAGTATAGGGCGAAAGCCAGAATGTGGAAGCTCAGCTTTGTTCAGTTGAGGACAACACCAGGGAGGGGCAGACACCTTTAGTAGGCCGGAAAAGCCTATTGCATTTTTTAAAATGGTAATTTGGAGCAGAAGGTTGAAGCTCAGCTTTATTTAGTTGAGGGCAACACCAGGGAGGGGCAGAAGCCGTTAGTAGGCCCTAACCACCATTTTTTTTTTTTTTAAAACCACTTAATGAGAGCCGGAAGGTTGAAGCTCAGCTTTATTTAGTTGAGGACAACACCAGGGAGGGGCAGAAGCCGTTAGTAGGCCCTAACCACCATTTTTTTTTTAAAACCACTTAATGAGAGCCGGAAGGTTGAAGCTCAGCTTTATTTAGTTGAGGACAACACCAGGGAGGGGCAGAAGCCGTTAGTAGGCCCTAACCACCATTTTTTTTTTTTTTAAAACCACTTAATGAGAGCCGGAAGGTTGAAGCTCAGCTTTATTTAGTTGAGGACAACACCAGGGAGGGGCAGAAGCCGTTAGTAGGCCCTAACCACCATTTTTTTTTTAAAACCACTTAATGAGAGCCGGAAGGTTGAAGCTCAGCTTTATTTAGTTGAGGACAACACCAGGGAGGGGCAGAAGCCGTTAGTAGGCCCTAACCACCATTTTTTTTTTTTAAACCACATAATGAGAGCCGGAAGGTTGAAGCTCAGCTTTATTTAGTTGAGGACAACACCAGGGAGGGGCAGAAGCCGTTAGTAGGCCCTAACCACCATTTTTTTTTTTTTTAAAACCACTTAATGAGAGCCGGAAGGTTGAAGCTCAGCTTTATTTAGTTGAGGACAACACCAGGGAGGGGCAGAAGCCGTTAGTAGGCCCTAACCACCATTTTTTTTTAAAAACCACTTAATGAGAGCCGGAAGGTTGAAGCTCAGCTTTATTTAGTTGAGGACAACACCAGGGAGGGGCAGAAGCCGTTAGTAGGCCCTAACCACCATTTTTTTTTTTAAAACCACATAATGAGAGCCGGAAGGTTGAAGCTCAGCTTTATTTAGTTGAGGACAACACCAGGGAGGGGCAGAAGCCGTTAGTAGGCCCTAACCACCATTTTTTTTTTTTTTAAAACCACTTAATGAGAGCCGGAAGGTTGAAGCTCAGCTTTATTTAGTTGAGGACAACACCAGGGAGGGGCAGAAGCCGTTAGTAGGCCCTAACCACCATTTTTTTTTTAAAACCACTTAATGAGAGCCGGAAGGTTGAAGCTCAGCTTTATTTAGTTGAGGACAACACCAGGGAGGGGCAGAAGCCGTTAGTAGGCCCTAACCACCATTTTTTTTTTTTAAACCACATAATGAGAGCCGGAAGGTTGAAGCTCAGCTTTATTTAGTTGAGGACAACACCAGGGAGGGGCAGAAGCCGTTAGTAGGCCCTAACCACCATTTTTTTTTTTAAAACCACATAATGAGAGCCGGAAGGTTGAAGCTCAGCTTTATTTAGTTGAGGGCAACACCAGGGAGGGGCAGAAGCCGTTAGTAGGCCCTAACCAAAGTTGAAGGCCAAATGCAGTTTAATTTCTGATACTATAGGCCGAAAGCCAGAAGGTGGAAGTTCCGATTTAGACAGTGGAGGACAATTTGAATTAGGGACTGCAGACAGACTTAGTAGGCTGTCCCCTGTGGACCATGCATCCACCACATTAACCCATTGCGCCGTAATGGACACGTAATCTTCCGTGGCCATGCCTACAGGTCCATGCGTCTGTTGTCAGGTGCACCTTTGTACTCACAGATTGCCAGAGTGCATGGACAATGCGGTCTTCTACATGCTGGTGGAGGGTTGGGATGGCTTTTCTCGCAAAAGAAGTGTCGACTGGTTAGCTTGTAGCGTGGTACAGCGTAGTCCATCATGGCCTTATTAATAGTAAATAAAATATATAACTAGGCTCTATGAACTTTTAAATAGGTTCCAGGGGTACACGGGCAGCATTGGTGTGGTCAGTGGAGGAGTATTGCAAGTAGGGGCTGCAGACAGGCTATCAAAGGCCTAAAATAACAAACAGTAGGCAGTCATGGCAGTTTTACATCGGTTACATGGATACACAGGCAGGCACTCCAGGCAGCATTGTGCTCAGTGGAGGAGTATTGCAAGTAGGGGCCGCAGACAGGCTATCAAAGGCCTAAAATAACAAACAGTAGGCAGTCATGGCAGTTTTACATCGGTTACATGGATACACAGGCAGGCACTCCAGGCAGCATTGTGGTCAGTGGAGGAGTATTGCAAGTAGGGGCCGCAGACAGGCTATCAAAGGCCTAAAATAACAAACAGTAGGCAGTCATGGCAGTTTTACATCGGTTACATGGATACACAGGCAGCTAGGTGGTGAGTGGAGGAGTATTTAAAGTAAGGACCGCAGACAGGCTATCAAAGGCCTAACATAACAAACAATAGGCTCATGGCAGTTTTACAGCGGTTACATGGATACACGGGCAGGCAGCTTGGTGGTGGTGAGTGGAGGAGTATTTAAAGTAGGGACCGCAGACAGGCTATCAAAGGCCTAACATAACAAACAATAGGCTCATGGCAGTTTTACAGCGGTTACATGGATACACGGGCAGGCAGCTTGGTGGTGAGTGGAGGAGTATTTAAAGTATGGACCGCAGACAGGCTTCGAAGGCCTAACACAATAAAATGGGCTGGCTGTAGGCACTTTAAAATTGGTTCCAGGGGTACACGGGCAGCAGTGGTCTGGTCAGTGGAGGCCTAGTGGAAGTATGGACCGCAGACAGGCTTCGAAGGCCTAACACAATAAAATGGGCTGGCTGTAGGCACTTTAAAATTGGTTCCAGGGGTACACGGGCAGCAGTGGTCTGGTCAGTGGAGGACTAGTGGAAGTATGGACCGCAGACAGGCTTCGAAGGCCTAACACAATAAAATGGGCTGGCTGTAGGCACTTTAAAATTGGTTCCAGGGGTACACGGGCAGCAGTGGTCTGGTCAGTGGAGGACTAGTGGAAGGAGGGAGCGCAGAAAGGCTTCAAAGGCCTAAAATAACAAACAATAGGCTCATGGCAGTTTTACAGCGGTTACATGGATACACGGGCAGGCAGCTTGGTGGTGGTGAGTGGAGGAGTATTTAAAGTAGGGACCGCAGACAGGCTATCAAAGGCCTAACATAAAAAAACAATAGGCTCATGGCAGTTTCACAGCGGTTACATGGATACACGGGCAGGCAGCTTGGTGGTGGTGAGTGGAGGAGTATTTAAAGTAGGGACCGCAGACAGGCTATCAAAGGCCTAACATAACAAACAATAGGCTCATGGCAGTTTTACAGCGGTTACATGGATACACGGGCAGGCAGCTTGGTGGTGAGTGGAGGAGTATTTAAAGTATGGACCGCAGACAGGCTTCGAAGGCCTAACACAATAAAATGGGCTGGCTGTAGGCACTTTAAAATTGGTTCCAGGGGTACACGGGCAGCAGTGGTCTGGTCAGTGGAGGCCTAGTGGAAGTATGGACCGCAGACAGGCTTCGAAGGCCTAACACAATAAAATGGGCTGGCTGTAGGCACTTTAAAATTGGTTCCAGGGGTACACGGGCAGCAGTGGTCTGGTCAGTGGAGGACTAGTGGAAGTATGGACCGCAGACAGGCTTCGAAGGCCTAACACAATAAAATGGGCTGGCTGTAGGCACTTTAAAATTGGTTCCAGGGGTACACGGGCAGCAGTGGTCTGGTCAGTGGAGGACTAGTGGAAGGAGGGAGCGCAGAAAGGCTTCAAAGGCCTAAAATAACAAACAATAGGCTCATGGCAGTTTTACAGCGGTTACATGGATACACGGGCAGGCAGCTTGGTGGTCAGTGGAGGAGTAGGGACCGCAGACAGGCTATCAAAGGCCTAAAATAACAAACAATAGGCTCATGGCAGTTTTACAGCGGTTACATGGATACACGGGCAGGCAGCTTGGTGCTGAGTGGAGGAGTAGTGCAAGGAGTGTCTGTCCCAGTACTCCCAAAATATAAATAGATGTTAATGTCTCGCAAAACAACCAAAACAAAAAAAAAGATGGCATACTTAGGTACAGGGGTGGGCTCATCTGCTGTGTTTCTGACATAGTAATTTGGCAGTAACTATTTAATGGTGCCAATATAGGACACAGACACAGACTACTTTAAGTTGCATCATAGATGTCTACAAATTTGTATTGTCAGTGCCAGACATTGAATGATGTCAGCGAATAGACTAAAGATTGGTGGAGCTGTGCGACATAATTTTGCACGTAGTAGAGCCCAGTTTGAGCTGGGGTAGGGGGGAACTCTCTTGAGGCCGGCGGGACCGCCCCAGGGCCACTCATGTTACAACGGTGTGTCTGACGTTGGGTGCGCACCACCACCGCCAGAGACACTACATTGTACTATGAGGGACCCAGTAGCAATGCCGTCAACCAAAAGCGAGCACACCCACCTCTTCAGACAAACAGCAGTCTCACGGGTGCTTGCGCCAAGTCGCGATACCACGGCCCCGTGTGGGGAGTTTGGCCATTTAGGGAGGTGTAAACATGTCGTATGCTGTACAATCTGCAGCAGCAAATTAGACATTAGAAAAGTAATTCACAGGCAAGAGCTTTTCATAGGAAAGCTAGGTGTCGGCCGGGCAAGGTGGGGCAAAAGATTTTGAAATCCAGTTGTGGTTCATTTTAATGAATGTTAGATCGTCAACATTTTGGGTAGCCAGACGAGTCCTTTTTTCGGTTAATATTGACCCTGCAGCACTGAATACTCTTTCTGATAGGACACTTGCTGCCGGGCAAGCAAGCTCCTGCAATGCATATTCTGCCAATTCTGGCCAGGTGTCTAATTTGGAGGCCCAGTAATCAAATGGGAATGACGGTTGAGGGAGAACATCGATAAGGGATGAAAAATAGTTAGTAACCATACTGGACAAATGTTGTCTCCTGTCACTTTCAATTGATGCAGCAGTACCTGTCCTGTCTGCGGTCATAGCAAAATCACTCCACAACCTGGTCAGAAAACCCCTCTGTCCAACGCCACTTCTGATGTGTGCACCCCTAACACTCCTAGTCTGCTGCCCCCTGGAGCTCGTGTGAGAACGATCACGTGCGCTGTGTGCTGGGAATGCCTGAAGCAAACGGTCAACAAGAGTTGATTGTTTGGTTGCTAATATTAGTTCCAAGTTCTCATGTGGCATAATATTTTGCAATTTGCCTTTATAGCGTGGATCAAGGAGGCAGGCCAACCAGTAATCGTCATCGTTCATCATTTTCGTAATGCGTGTGTCCCTTTTTAGGATACGTAAGGCATAATCCGCCATGTGGGCCAAAGTTCCAGTTGTCAAATCTCCGGTTGTGATTGGTTGAGGGGCAGTTGCAGGCAAATCTACGTCACTTGTGTCCCTCAAAAAACCAGAACCCGGCCGTGACACGCAACCAATTTCCTGTGCCCCCGTGAAAGTTTCCGCATTAAAAATATACTCATCCCCATCATCCTCCTCGTCCTCCACCTCCTCTTCGCCCGCTACCTCGTCCTGTACACTGCCCTGACCAGACAATGGCTGACTGTCATCAAGGCTTCCCTCTTCCTCTGGTGCAGACGCCTGCTCCTTTATGTGCGTCAAACTTTGCATCAGCAGACGCATTAGGGGGATGCTCATGCTTATTACGGCGTTGTCTGCACTAACCAGCCGTGTGCATTCCTCAAAACACTGAAGGACTTGACACATGTCTTGTATCTTCGACCACTGCACACCTGACAACTCCATGTCTGCCATCCTACTGCCTGCCCGTGTATCCTCCCACAAATAAATAACAGCACGCCTCTGTTCGCACAGTCTCTGAAGCATGTGCAGTGTTGAGTTCCACCTTGTTGCAACGTCTATGATTAGGCGATGCTGGGGAAGGTTCAAAGACCGCTGATAGGTTTGCATACGGCTGGCGTGTACAGGCGAACGTCGGATATGTGAGCAAAGTGCACGCACTTTGAGGAGCAGGTCGGAGAACCCAGGATAAGTTTTCAATAAGCACTGCACCACCAGGTTTAAGGTGTGAGCCAGGCAAGGAATGTGTTTCAGTTGGGAAAGGGAGATGGCAGCCATGAAATTCCTTCCGTTATCACTCACTACCTTGCCTGCCTCAAGATCTACTGTGCCCAGCCACGACTGCGTTTCTTGTTGCAAGAACTCGGACAGAACTTCCGCGGTGTGTCTGTTGTCGCCCAAACACTTCATAGCCAATACAGCCTGCTGACGCTTGGCAGTAGCTGGCCCATAATGGGACAACTGGTGTGCAACAGTGTCATCTGCCGATGGAGTGGTTGGCCGACTGCGTTCTGTGGAAGAGCTGTAGCTTCTGCAGGAGGACGAGGAGGAGGAGGAGGGGGTGCGAACGCCTACAGCCAACTGTTTCCTAGACCGTGGGCTAGGCACAACTGTCCCTAAATTGATGTCGCCTGTGGACCCTGCATCCACCACATTCACCCAGTGTGCCGTGATGGACACATAACGTCCCTGGCCATGCCTACTGGTCCATGCATCTGTAGTCAGGTGCACCTTTGTACTCACAGATTGCCTGAGTGCATGGACGATGCGCTGTTTAACATGCTGGTGCAGGGCTGGGATGGCTTTTCTGGAAAAAAAGTGTCGACTGGGTAGCTCGTATCGTGGTTCAGCGTACTCCATCAGGGCTTTGAAAGCTTCGCTTTCAACTAACCGGTAGGGCATCATCTCTAACGAGATTAGTCTAGCTATGTGGGCGTTAAAACCCTGTGTACGCGGATGCGAGGATAAGTACTTCCTTTTTCTAACCAGAGTCTCATGTAGGGTGAGCTGGACTGGAGAGCTGTAGATCGTGGAACTTTCGGGTGTGCCGGTGGACATGGCAGACTGAGAGACGGTTGGAGACGGTATTGTTTCCGCCGGTGCCCTACATGCAATATTTCCTCCTACAAAACTGGTGATTCCCTGACCCTGACTGCTTTTGGCTGGCAAAGAAACCTGCACAGATACTGCCGGTGGTGCGGAAAATGGTGGCCTTACAGTGACGGAAGGGATGTTGCGTTGCTGACTAGCTTCATTGGCCGAGGGTGCTACAACCTTGAGGGACGTTTGGTAGTTAGTCCAGGCTTGAGAATGCATGGTGGTTAAGTGTCTATGCATGCAACTAGTATTTAGACTTTTCAGATTCTGACCTCTGCTTAAGCTAGTTGAACATTTTTGACAGATGACTTTGCGCTGATCAGTTGGATGTTGTTTAAAAAAATGCCAGACTGCACTCTTCCTAGACTCTGATCCCTTTTCAGGGATTGCAGACTGAGCTTTAACCGGATGGCAACGCTGTGCTCCAACAGGTTTTGGCTTTGACACGCGTTTTGGTCCAGATACGGGCCCGGCAGATGGAACCTGTTGCGATGTTGATGCCTGCTGCGGCCCCTCCTCCACCTCCGCTTCTGAACTACTGCCGCCTGCACCCTGTTCCCCCAATGGCTGCCAATCGGGGTCAATAACTGGGTCATCTATTACCTCCTCTTCGAGCTCGTGTGCAACTTCGTCTGTGTCACTGTGTCGGTCGGTGGTATAGCGTTCGTGGCGGGGCAACATAGTCTCATCAGGGTCTGATTGTGGATCTGTACCCTGAGAGGGCAATGTGGTGGTCTGAGTCAAAGGAGCAGCATAGTACTCTGGCTGTGGCTGTGCATCAGTGCACTCCATGTCAGAATATACTTGTAATGGGCATGGCCTGTTAAATGTTTCACTTTCTAAGCCAGGGACGGTATGTGTAAAGAGCTCCATGGAGTGACCCGTTGTGTCGCCTGCTGCATCCTTCTCTCTTGTTGTAGTTTTTGCTGAGGAGGACAAGGAAGCGACTTGTCCCTGACCGTGAACATCCACAAGCGACGCGCTGCTTTTACATTTACCAGTTTCGGAAGAGGAGGCAAAAGAGCTAGAGGCTGAGTCTGCAATGTAAGCCAAAACTTGCTGTTGCTGCTCCGCCTTTAAAAGCGGTTTTCCTACTCCCAGAAAAGAGAGCGTTCGAGGCCTTGTGTAGCCTGACGACGAAACTGGCTCCACAGCTCCAGACTTAGGTGGAATATTTTTATCCCCACGACCACCTGATGCTCCACTACCACTACCATCATTACCAGCTGACAATGAACGCCCACGACGACCTCTTGCACCAGACTTCCTCATTGTTTTAAAATCTTAACCAAAGTAACTTTATTTGTTGCTATCAAACAACTTACACGGTGAGCTATAACTTCAGTATGATTTCAATATCCCTTAACAGGTTGGTGAGACCACAAGGAAAATCAGGCACAATGTTACACACTCTGTTTTCTGTGGCACAAAATCACAGAGATGACACACACGCAGGACTGTCACTCAAGCACTAATGTCAATATTAATCTCCCACCTAATTTATTTATTTTTTTTTCTCAGGGAGACTTTAGAAACCAAATAATATTAAAAAAAAAAAAAAAAAAGGCTTTCTATGGCCCACAATTAGAGAGAGAGAGGTGGCACAACCAGGAGTCAAGACTGGCGCACAAGCTGAAAGGGCAATATTACTCTCCCACTGTTTTTTATGTTTTTTTTGTTTTTTTCAGGGAGACTTTAGAAACCAAATAATATTAAAAAAACCAAAAAAAAAAAAGGCTTTCTATGGCCCACTGAATGAGAGGGAGAGAGGTGGCACACCCAGGAGTCAAGACTGGCACACAAGCTGAAAGGGCAATATTACTCTCCCACTGTTTTTTTATGTATTTTTTGTTTTTTCAGGGAGACTTTAGAAACCCAATAATATTTAAAAAAAAAAATAAATAGGCTTTCTATGGCCCACTGAATGAGAGGGAGAGAGGTGACACACCCAGGAGTCAAGACTGGCACACAAGCTGAAAGGGCAATATTACTCTCCCACTGTTTTTTTAGGTTTTTTTTGTTTTTTCAGGGAGACTTTAGAAACCCAATAATATTTAAAAAAAAAAATAAATAGGCTTTCTATGGCCCACTGAATGAAAGGGAGAGAGGTGGCACACCCAGGAGTCAAGACTGGCACACAAGCTGAAAGGGCAATATTACTCTCCCACTGTTTTTTTATGTATTTTTTGTTTTTTTCAGGGAGACTTTAGAAACCCAATAATATTTTAAAAAAAAAATAAATAGGCTTTCTATGGCCCACTGAATGAAAGGGAGAGAGGTGGCACACCCAGGAGTCAAGACTGGCACACAAGCTGAAAGGGCAATATTACTCTCCCACTGTTTTTTTATGTATTTTTTGTTTTTTTCAGGGAGACTTTAGAAACCCAATAATATTTAAAAAAAAAAATAAATAGGCTTTCTATGGCCCACTGAATGAGAGGGAGAGAGGTGGCACACCCAGGAGTCAAGACTGGCACACAAGCTGAAAGGGCAATATTACTCTCCCACTGTTTTTTTAGGTTTTTTTTGTTTTTTCAGGGAGACTTTAGAAACCCAATAATATTTAAAAAAAAAAATAAATAGGCTTTCTATGGCCCACTGAATGAAAGGGAGAGAGGTGGCACACCCAGGAGTCAAGACTGGCACACAAGCTGAAAGGGCAATATTACTCTCCCACTGTTTTTTTATGTATTTTTTGTTTTTTTCAGGGAGACTTTAGAAACCCAATAATATTTAAAAAAAAAAATAAATAGGCTTTCTATGGCCCACTGAATGAGAGGGAGAGAGGTGGCACACCCAGGAGTCAAGACTGGCACACAAGCTGAAAGGGCAATATTACTCTCCCACTGTTTTTTTAGGTTTTTTTTGTTTTTTCAGGGAGACTTTAGAAACCCAATAATATTTAAAAAAAAAAATAAATAGGCTTTCTATGGCCCACTGAATGAAAGGGAGAGAGGTGGCACACCCAGGAGTCAAGACTGGCACACAAGCTGAAAGGGCAATATTACTCTCCCACTGTTTTTTTATGTATTTTTTGTTTTTTTCAGGGAGACTTTAGAAACCCAATAATATTTAAAAAAAAAAATAAATAGGCTTTCTATGGCCCACTGAATGAGAGGGAGAGAGGTGGCACACCCAGGAGTCAAGACTGGCACACAAGCTGAAAGGGCAATATTACTCTCCCACTGTTTTTTTAGGTTTTTTTTGTTTTTTCAGGGAGACTTTAGAAACCCAATAATATTTAAAAAAAAAAATAAATAGGCTTTCTATGGCCCACTGAATGAAAGGGAGAGAGGTGGCACACCCAGGAGTCAAGACTGGCACACAAGCTGAAAGGGCAATATTACTCTCCCACTGTTTTTTTATGTATTTTTTGTTTTTTTCAGGGAGACTTTAGAAACCCAATAATATTTAAAAAAAAAAATAAATAGGCTTTCTATGGCCCACTGAATGAGAGGGAGAGAGGTGGCACACCCAGGAGTCAAGACTGGCACACAAGCTGAAAGGGCAATATTACTCTCCCACTGTTTTTTTAGGTTTTTTTTTTTTTTTCAGGGAGAATTAGAAACCAAATAATATTAAAAAAAAAAAAAATAGGCTTTCTATGGCCCACTGAATGAAAGGGAGAGAGGTGGCACACCCAGGAGTCAAGACTGGCACACAAGCTGAAAGGGCAATATTACTCTCCCACTGTTTTTTTATGTATTTTTTGTTTTTTCAGGGAGACTTTAGAAACCCAATAATATTTAAAAAAAAAAATAAATAGGCTTTCTATGGCCCACTGAATGAGAGGGAGAGAGGTGGCACACCCAGGAGTCAAGACTGGCACACAAGCTGAAAGGGCAATATTACTCTCCCACTGTTTTTTTAGGTTTTTTTTTTTTTTCAGGGAGACTTTAGAAACCAAATAATATTAAAAAAAAAAAAAAAAAAAAAAAAATAGGCTTGCTATAGCCCACTGAATGAGAGATAGCACACACAGCAGTGGCACACAAGCCCTGACTGAGGCCAATATTTTTCTCCCACTGATTGATGTAGTGTTTTTGTGTTGAGGTAGAATTTAGAACACAAATCACGGAAAAAATAAATAGGCTTTCTATGGCCCACTGAATGAAAGGGAGAGAGGTGGCACACCCAGGAGTCAAGACTGGCACACAAGCTGAAAGGGCAATATTACTCTCCCACTGTTTTTTTATGTATTTTTTGTTTTTTCAGGGAGACTTTAGAAACCCAATAATATTTAAAAAAAAAAAAAAGGCTTTCTATGGCCCACAATTAGAGAGAGAGAGGTGGCACAACCAGGAGTCAAGACTGGCGCACAAGCTGAAAGGGCAATATTACTCTCCCACTGTTTTTTATGTTTTTTTTGTTTTTTTTCAGGGAGACTTTAGAAACCAAATAATATTAAAAAAACCAAAAAAAAAAAAGGCTTTCTATGGCCCACTGAATGAGAGGGAGAGAGGTGGCACACCCAGGAGTCAAGACTGGCACACAAGCTGAAAGGGCAATATTACTCTCCCACTGTTTTTTTATGTATTTTTTGTTTTTTTCAGGGAGACTTTAGAAACCCAATAATATTTAAAAAAAAAAATAAATAGGCTTTCTATGGCCCACTGAATGAGAGGGAGAGAGGTGGCACACCCAGGAGTCAAGACTGGCACACAAGCTGAAAGGGCAATATTACTCTCCCACTGTTTTTTTAGGTTTTTTTTTTTTTTCAGGGAGACTTTTGAAACCAAATAATATTAAAAAAAAAAAAAAAAAAAAAATATAGGCTTGCTATAGCCCACTGAATGAGAGATAGCGCACACACAGCAGTGGCACACAAGCCCTGACTGAGGCCAATATTTTTCTCCCACTGATTGATGTAGTGTTTCTGTGTTGAGGTAGATTTTAGAACACAAATCACGGAAAAAATAAATAGGCTTTCTATGGCCCACTCAGTGAGAGATGGCACACACAGGGATGGCACTGTAGCAGAAATGCCAATCTTAATCTCCCACAAAAAAAAAAAAAAAAAAAAAAAAAAACTGTCCTACAATTACTATCTCCCTGCAGTAATGTAAGCCAGGTATGGCAGGCAGCAATAGGAGTGGACTGATGCACAAATTAAATAAAAAGTGTGGACAAACAAAAAAGATAGCTGTGCAGAAAGGAAGGAACAAGAGGATATGTGCTTTGAAAAAAGCAGTTGGTTTCCACAGTGGCGTACACACAGCAATACAGCTATCACGGAGCCTTCTAGGGCAGCCCAATGAGCTACAGCGCTGAGGGGAAAAAAAAAAAAAAATAGCTTCCACAGTCCCTGCACACCGAAGGTGGTGTTGGACAGTGGAAATCGCTGCAGCACAAGCGGTTTGGTGGTTAGTGGACCCTGCCTAACGCTCTCCCTGCTTCTGATGAAGCGGCAGCAACCTGTCCCTAAGCTCAGATCAGCAGCAGTAAGATGGCGGTCGGCGGGAACGCCCCTTTATAGCCCCTGTGACGCCGCAGACAGCAAGCCAATCACTGCAATGCCCTTCTCTAAGATGGTGGGGACCAGGATCTATGTCATCACGCTGCCCACACTCTGCGTTCACCTTCATTGGCTGAGAAATGGCGCTTTTCGCGTCATTGAAACGCGACTTTGGCGCGAAAGTCGCGTACCGCATGGCCGACAAGCACAGGGGTCGGATCGGGTTTCATGAGACGCCGACTTAGCCAAAAGTCGGCGACTTTTGAAAATGATCGACCCGTTTCGCTCAACCCTAGTGAAGACTCTGGAGTCTCCAGTTTTTCCATAGGCTCCAATATCGACAATTATAAAACTGTATACACTGTCAACCATTGCCAACAGCACTACAGAAAAAATTGTTTGCAATTGTATTATTGGGACCCTGAGTGTGGTGGTTTATGAACACGGATGTGCTTCCCATCCAGGGATCCTATGCAGTTGGGAAACTGGCACGTTTCGTCAAAGCCACGGGCTATCCGCAGCCAGTCTTCTTCTTTGAGCTCAGGCAAGACAGAATTATGAAGGCGCGACCATATTTCTGCACAAGTAGACAATGCCTGAGATGGTGGATCTCCCAATCAAAAACTCCAGCATTGGAGAGACCAGTCGATAGAAATCTAAAATTAATAAGAAACAACACCAAAATTTAGAATTTTTCATCTCCAAGAATAATCTTAACAGTGTAGGACATCATAAAAAAATAAGCTACATAGCAAACTAAGCCCTGGCTCATCAAGAGACAACACTATGCAATGCTAAGGAACATATCATTATCCCAAACATCAGGGAATGAAAATGTCAATATGTGATGAAGCAATTTATGTTAAGATGAGGGAAAGATACAGGAAATATTTAGACAAAAAGGAAGGGCAAAGTGGGTTTCAAAAAGCAAAATACATTTATTATCAATCAAATATAGTAGGAACACATACCGTAATGTAAGTAAAAGCCTCTCCACTGCCAAAATACATTTGCGCATCTTGGTGTCCTTGAAGGTTCTGCCAGGGTGCACAGCCCCCAGAAGATGGTCAAATGTAGCCAGGCTCATCTGACAATACTGGTAGAACTTGTCAGGATGGCTGCATAGAGAACCATACAGTCGCTGGAAATGCCCTTTAGTCAGCCGTCACCTCCGCCTCCACGGATCCACAATCACTGGGTAAGGCTCCCCAAAGCATTGAGACAAGACCCAATGGTAAAGAACCTGCTCAGTTGTGTAGAAGGTTAGCCTGTCACACATGTTTGACACAAAGCAGCAAAACCCATACACCAGCAGGGACTCAATGTGAAAGTTTGGAGAAGGGAACTTGGTGTGGAGCCAATATACACTCACTGGCCACTTTATTAGGTACACCTGTCCAACTTCTTGTTAACACTTAATTTCTAATCAGCCAATCACATGGCGGCAACTCAGTGCATTTAGGCATGTAGACATGGTCAAGACAATCTCCTGCAGTTCAAACCGAGCATCAGTATGGGGAAGAAAGGTGATTTGAGTGCCTTTGAACGTGGCATGGTTGTTGGTGCCAGAAGGGCTGGTCTGAGTATTTCAGAAACTGCTGATCTACTGGGATTTTCACGCACAACCATCTCTAGGGTTTACTGAGAATGGTCCGAAAAAGAAAAAAAATCCAGTGAGCGGCAGTTCTGTGGGCGGAAATGCCTTGTTGATGCCAGAGGTCAGAGGAGAATGGGCAGACTGGTTCGAGCTGATAGAAAGGCAACAGTGACTCAAATCGCCACCCGTTACAACCAAGGTAGGCCTAAGAGCATCTCTGAACGCACAGTGCGTCGAACTTTGAGGCAGATGGGCTACAGCAGCAGAAGACCACACCGGGTACCACTCCTTTCAGCTAAGAACAGGAATCTGAGGCTACAATTTGTACAAGCTCATCGAAATTGGACAGTAGAAGATTGGAAAAACGTTGCTTGGTCTGATGAGTCTCGATTTCTGCTGCGACATTCGGATGGTAGGGTCAGAATTTGGCGTAAACAACATGAAAGCATGGATCCATCCTGCCTTGTATGGAGCATCTTTGGGATGTGCAGCCGACAAATCTGCGGCAACTGTGTGATGCCATCATGTCAATATGGACCAAAATCTCTGAGGAATGCTTCCAGCACCTTGTTGAATCTATGCCACGAAGAATTGAGGCAGTTCTGAAGGCAAAAGGGGTCCAACCCGTTACTAGCATGGTGTACCTAATAAAGTGGCCGGTGAGTGTATAGGCTCCTTGATTAGGTTTTTATTCATTTCAGGTCATTGAGCCATTTAATTTAATGTGGAAAGTCAGTGAGAAATGTAAAATCATACGCATGACATGAGGATGCCATATGGAGAACACTCGTATGATCCCAGCCTAACTTTCTGTAACACTTTGACAGTTCTCCTTTTCAGCTATTCTGACGTACAGTGGCTTGCAAATGTATTCACCCCTTGGCTTTTTACCTATTTTGTTGCATTACAACCTTTGTTTCATTGTTTGTAATCTGATTTGTGTGTCATGCATCAGCACTAAATAGTCTAAGTTGGTGAACTGAAGCGATAAAAATATGGGTATAAATTAACTTTATGGGATCAAATAACTACACTAATTTATTTACACAAAAATTGCAAGGCTCGTTTTCAGTTTGGTAAAAAACATGTGGAAGACTCCCCAAGTGTATGGAGCTAGGTGCTGTGGTCAGATGAGACCAAAATTGTATTTTTGGCCACCAAGGTAAATGCTATATCTGCTGCCAAACCAACACAGCTTATCACCCCAAGAACACCATTCCCACAGTAAAACAAGGTGGTGGCAGCATCGTGCTGTGCAGATGTTTTTCGGCAGCAGGGACAGGGTAAATGGTCTGAGTTGAGGGGAAGAAGGATGGTGCGGAATACAGGAATTGATTTGAGACTAGGATGGAGGTTCACCTTTCAACAAGACAATGACCCAAAGCATACTGCTAAAGCAATACTCGAGTGATGAAAGGGAAACATATAAATGTTTTGAAGTAGCCTAGTCTGGACCTTAATCCAATAGAGAATCTGTGGTCAGACATGAAGATTGCTGTTCACCAGAGTAAATCATCTAATGTGAAGGAGCTGGAGCAGTTTTGCCTTGAGGAATCAGCAAAAATACCAGTGGCAAGATGTGGAAAGCTCATTGAGACTTATCCAAAGCGACTTGCTGCTGTAATTTTCACAAAAGGAGGCTCTATAAAGTACTGACTTTATGGGAGGTGAATAATTATGCACACCGACGTTTTTAGTTATTCAGTCCCATTTGTTGTTTGCTTCACAATAAAATGAAAACCAAATGTTCACAGTTGTAGTCTTGGTCTTTACATGAACTAATACAAACCCTCAAACAAAACAGTGAAATTCCGGGTTGTGGGGTAGCAAAACATGAAAAATGCCAAAGGGAGAGAATACTTTTACAGGCCACTGTAGACTTGCTAAGTATAATTTTCCTGTTGCATGAGCCACTTTTGGCCTAGTTGTAGATTTTGGGCAAATGGTCTGATATTTGACTCTAGAATATTTTGGTATACAGAGGAATTCATGGTTGACTCAATGATTGCAAGATGACCTGGTCCTGTGGCTGCAAAGCATGCTCAAATTATCTCCTCTCCGCCAACATTCTTGACAGTTGGTATAAGGTGTATATGATGAAATTCTGCATTTGGTTTTCGATAAATGTTGCACACAGATTATGGACAAACATCTCCACTAGCATGAACCTGAACATTTAAAGGGAATCTGAAAGCTGGATCAATACCTATAATCTAATTACAGTATATGGGTGCATCTGTCTTTTAATTCTGAGTACACGCAATCCCATTGTGTGGGGAAAGTTTACAGTATATAGTAATGCACATCTTTTCAAACTTATTTTGCTTCATATCCAAAGGACCTTGACTGGTAGAAAAGACTTCTTCTTCTATGGGTGGACCTGTCCGGTCCCAACTGCTGATAGCATGCCCGCTGAGGCATGAGTGTGATGTCTGATACAGCCTTATTCTTTCCTCCCATGACATTCATCCCGCAGTTACTTGAGAACGCCTTGGACTTTGGAATGTGCAGGGGACCTCTACTTATGTGCCAGGGACTTGAGGTCACACTGCGCATGCCCAAAGTCACGCCGTTCACAACCAGCCAACTTTATGAGAACAGTTTGGGGAAGGCCCTATTGTGTTCCCCATGACTGCGCCCCAGTGCACATAGCAAGGTAGATAAAGCCATGGTTCGATGAGTTTGGTGTGGAAGAACATGACCAGTCGCACAGAGCCCTGATCTCAACCCCATCTTACACCTGGGTTGAGCTAGAATGGAGATTGTGAGCACTGCCTCTCCTACAACATTAGTGTCTGACCTCAAAAATATTTTATGGATGAATGGGTGAAAATTATCACAGATCCCTCTAATATGTTATAAAAAGTCTTCCCAGAAGAGTGGAACCAGTTATAGCTGGAAAGAGATCAACCCAATATGAATGCCTCTATATTTAGAAAAGGATTGTCCTAAAATCTTCCGTAGGTGTAATGTACAGTGCGTCCCAATACTTTTTTCTATACGGTGAATATATATATATACAGTATGTAATTTTTAGTCACAGCTTTTTATTGATTCTGTCATATTTTATGCCTTTTTTTGTTCTCTTATTTCTATAAATGGATAAAGGAGATGTAGATGTAAATAATGAAGTATGTTTTGTTTTCCCCTATTATCCAGCCAGAAGAAAAATCAATAATATTGATAACAGCTTCATTTCCACCAGCAGTACGTCAATAGTTGTTTCGTTCTGTTAACGTAAAAATCCATGGCAATTATATTTTCTTTATTGTATAATCGATAGTTCTCTCATTCTCATTTCTCATTCTGTTAATCATAAAATGTATACCGATCAAATGTTGATGTTTGGTCTCTCAGATTGTTTGGCCTTTATGTGATTTGGGAGTTACAAAAAATATAAGATCATATTATGTCTATTTCTATAACTACATTAGTCATTAATTATGTCTTATATTTGTATCTTGAAACAACACCGTGAGCACAGCTACAAAGTGGTGCTATAGTTAGGCTCCCACGCCATATACTTAATCAACATAAAACTTAGCACTCAACTTAGGATGCTGGAACAGAAGAATTTATTTTGCAGTATACTCAAAACGTTTCGGTTCAACATCAACCTTCTCCAGTTACTACAAAATGTAAAAAGTGCAAATAAATACAAAAAACAAAAAAAATAACCAAAGTATGTACAAAAAGGAGAAACAATCGGTCAAATACAATGTAATCATACATGATACTCAGCGGAAGTTAATCTGGCAGAGAATATAAGCCAAAATCCGAGCACAATCAAATATAGGTGTAAGGAAGAGAGGAAGTGCAGGACAAACGTTAGATAGGTGTCCGTGTGGTACAAGGTATCTAGAGAACATACCGTATACGGAATACATGTGATGAATGGGGCCGGAAGTCAGTGGGCCACACAAATTCTATGCTGGGGGCTGTGGAAAATAACGGGGTAACCAGAGGGTTAAACAAAGGACTACTGAGGGAGAAATATAGATGGATATGCTACTTACACCACAGCCGAGGTATGCAGAGAGAAGTGCTGTAGGATATTAAAATAATGGTAGTAAGTGGGTGAAATGGAGGTAAAAGCATTAACTGTGCGAGGAGGGGTTAAATTACCTTTAGGAGAGCGAGGTGTAGGCGTGCATGCTGCCAGACGCGGAGTCCACCGCTAGTCTGGGGATGTAGACTCCGAATGGAGTTTAAGAAGGGAACAGAAGGCTGACATTGGCGCTAAACTTCCCCGTGAGAAACAGAGTTTTCTACACAGACCCAAAGTAAGGACCTTCCCATGCTTACACTGTGCCCAGTTCAATGTTGAACACGTGCCACCCCCATGCAGGGGTGGGAACAGGATTTTTACTTTGAAAAAACGTGAGGCCTTCTGGATTCACACTCTTGACACCATGAGTCCAAGGGGCCTGAATAGGGAATACGAAATATCAGCATTTATTTAACGTGCTCCCTCCTTTGTTGTCATTTTGGTTATTTGTCATATTGATTAGGTGCTCTCTTTACATGCTTAATGCTTGTTGTGTTTGCATACTAATATATTGTTCTGTTCTCTACTAGAGCCGCTTATATTAATATGTTTGGAAGTTACCAGCACGAATTTCCTCCTCCATGTCTACAGCATTGGGCACAGCTACTCCTCTCAACACCTGGATATTAGTTTGCACCTAGTTTCACCTCAGCAGACTATGGGCACTTCTTTTGCTATACATGGTTCACATTTCTCCATAGAAGTGTATGCTCTGCCCACCCTCTTGCCCACAGCTGCTCCCTGCAACACCCCTCCCACTTTGTCCCCACCATGCATCTCATGTCACCTGTTCCCCTAGCTACTTTCATATTCCCGTCTATTCGCGGTTGCCAGCCTCCAGCCAGGTTTTATTTTAGTTCGCTCCCCATCTACAACATTGCTGTATCCATTTTTAATTTTTTTTATTTATTTTTTTCCTCTCAGTAGCGATATGTCACTCCTGGTCAGGCCTCACTCATTGGTTGCCGGCTAAGGTGTCCCGCTCCTTCCCTTCTTAAACTCCATTCGGAGTCTACATCCCCAGACTAGCCGTGGACTCCGCGTCTGGCAGCATGCACGCCTACACCTCGCTCTCCTAAAGGTAATTTAACCCCTCCTTGCACAGTTAATGCTTTTACCTCCATTTCACCCACTTACTACCATTATTTTAATATCCTACAGCACTTCTCTCTGCATACCTCGGCTGTAGTATAAGTAGCATATCCATCTATATTTCTCCCTCAGTAGTCCTTTGTTTAAAGGGCCACTGTCACCCCCTCCAGCCGTTATAAACTAAAAGAGCCACCTTGTGCAGCAGTAATGCTGCAGTCTAACAAGGTGACTCTTTTAGTTTTTGATTCAATTATTCCCTCAATAAAGCGTTTTAAAATTTGCCCTAACTACCTGTCTGTAGACCTGGAGGCGGTCCGAAGTCTCCTCTGTGAATCTCCCAATGGCCGTCACTCTTCTCTTCTGGGGATGTGGTCGCCGCCCCCTGAGCGCTGTTTTTCTTAAATCCAGCGCCTGCGCTGTGCGTGCCTGCCTGGGGCAGGCGCAGTCTTCATTGTCCGTCATAGGTCAGATGCAGGGTGCCTGACTGCGCCTGTGCGGGCAGTGCGGCCACCCTGTTGCTGAATCCCCGCACTGTGTTATTCATTATGCACAGTGCGGGGCTGGGGTTCCTGGGCATGCGCACTGCGCTGTTCAGACGCTCCCCCAGCTCCCCCGCCTTCCAGCGTTGCCGGAATTTACAGGTTTCCTTGCCAGCGTTTGGAATGAAGCAGCCGCAAATAACAACGCTGGAAGGCGGGGGAGCTGGGGGAGCGTCTGAGCTGGGGGAGGGTCTGAACAGCGCAGTGCGCATGCCCAGGAACCCCAGCCCCGCACTGTGCATAATGAATAACACAGTGCGGGGCGGGGATTCAGCAACAGGGTGGCCGCACTGCCCGCACAGGCGCAGTCAGGCACCCTGCATCTGACCTATGACGGACAATGAAGACTGCGCCTGCCCCAGGCAGGCACGCACAGCGCAGGCGCCGGATTTAAGAAAAACAGCGCTCAGGGGGCGGCGACCACATCCCCAGAAGAGAAGAGTGACGGCCATTGGGAGATTCACAGAGGAGGCTTCGGACCGCCTCCAGGTCTAAGGACAGGTATTTAGGGCAAATTTTAAAACGCTTTATTGAGGGAATAACTGAATCAAAAACTAAAAGAGCCACCTTGTTAGACTGCAGCATTACTGCTGCACAAGGTGGCTCTTTTAGTTTATAACGGCTGGAGGGGGTGACAGTGGCCCTTTAACCCTCTGGTTACCCCGTTATTTTCCACAGCCCCCAGCATAGAATTTGTGTGGCCCACTGACTTCCGGCCCCATTCATCACATGTATTCCGTATACGGCATGTTCTCTAGATACCTTGTACCACACGGACACGTATCTAACGTTTGTCCTGCACTTCCTCTCTTCCTTACACCTATATTTGATTGTGCTCGGATTTTGGCTTATGTTCTCTGCCAGATTCACTTCCGCTGAGTATCATGTATGATTACATTGCATTTGACCGATTGTTTCTCCTTTTTGTACATACTTTGGTTATTTTGTTTTTTGTATTTATTTGCACTTTTTACATTTTGTAGTAACTGAAGAAGGTTCATGTTGAACCGAAACGTTTTGAGTATACTGCAAAATAAATTCTTCTGTTCCAGCATCCTAAGTTGAGTGCTAAGTTTTATGTTTATATTTGTATCTTATCTCTGTTTTCCTTGTATGAAGCCAATACATTGGGTGACTTCAATGAAAATGCCATTGGAAAAATTAAAAAATTGGAATAAACCATCAATCATATTTAGGGTTTGTGCGCACGATCATTTAAATCAGAGGAATGCTAGCCATTGTTTTGATGGATAGCACTCGTACCCATGTTATTGTATGGCGCTGTGTATATGTCTGATTTTTTCCTCAGAGCATGCACGATTTGCCTCTGGGACTCGGATGGCATTTGCCCATTCAAATCTATGGGTCACTGAAAAACATCAGACTGCACTTGGGTGACATAATGTAGAAGGTGAAGGAACACTTTTTTTTCTCTTCACCTCAGAGAAAAAATCGGATCCTGCTCTGATCACATTCTAACCCAACTCTGAATGTCGTGTGACCCTCGTCTAATAGGTACAACAATTCTTGCGATTGTGACCGATTTTAGTTTTTATGGTAAAAGGTGTACACTTTACTGTTAGGGTTCGGCCATCTCTATCCTTCATACATGATATTTGTGTAATGTGAATAGGTTGAGCGACTGTGTCCAAAAATGCTCGGTTATCGTGTATGAAATCGTTTAAGCAAGTGAAAAAAAAATCTCGTTTTAAAAATTTTGTGTTATAAATGTAGATTGTTCTCACATTCAACAATTAGACCGGCAAAAAGAAGGAGGGTAAATTCAAGTTTTAAGACTTGAATTTACCCTCCTTCTTTTTGCCGGCTTTCAGCAACTGGTTGATCGTATTCCAAGGCAATCGTTTAGTAGCAGTTGGAGCATTGAAACGAAGGCATATTCGCGTCATTTTCTTCATTCTTATTATTATGAATGCTACTGGTTATATAGAACCGGTATATTGATTATTGAACATTTTATCACTAATTTGATAACATTTTCTTTGCACGGTATCAATGGATTGTGCTGAAAAGTTATAATGATTTTGGCGATCAGGTAGGCGGTTGGGTAAAAGTCACACAATGCACTTTAACAAATGCAAGAAAAAATAAATAGGTTGCCCTTGACCTGTGTCATCGTGACAATACACAAGGGTTTTCTGTTGTCTTGTGGCTGCACTAGACCAGCCATGTGTGAAAAGGGAATTACAAGGTGAGAAACTGAAGGGAAAGGCATTGTATACACTCTCGTGGAACACTAACTCGATTAACCTGGTTGGAGAGATATTAAGCTTGAAATCTTACATTCGCAAAGAAATAAACAGCAAATAATGCATATTATGTATAGCGCAATATACCAGTGACAATATCCCTTTCCAGCCATTGTTACCTTAAGGTGCCTGCCATGTCCAAAAATACTATTATCCTGCAGATATGGGATTTATCTGCAGGTTAATAGGTTTCTTAAGCTGCACTAAAAGCCCAGCTACCAGGAGGAAGTTAACATATTTTTTTTTTTTTAAAAAAGCTTTCGACTCTATCTCAAATCATGGCAATTTGATGGAGGAATGATCTGTAGGAAGATCAATCTTGTACGAGCCTATATAGGTCCACCAGGGTCTTCTCCACCATTATCTTGATTGTATCAAGCCATCATGTTTCTGATCTTCCTCTTCAGCTCGTTCCTTCTATTCTTATGACCATGATGTCCCCTTACCAATGATTTTTCCTGTGGTGTGTCCAAAGTAGGCAAGTCGTAGCTTTTTGATCCGTGCTTTGAGTGACATGTCTGGCTTGATTTGTTCCAATATTAATTTGTTTGTTCTTCTTGCCATCCATGGTATTGACAGCATCCTTCTCCATCACAACATTTAGAATTAGTCGATTCTCCATCTGTCTTGTTTCTTTATGGTCCAGGTTTCACATCCATATATTACCACAGAAAAGACCAAACTATGTATGAGCCGTGACTTCATTGCCAGTGAAATGTTCTTCTATTTGGACACCTTGTCCACTGACTTCATTGTTGATTTCCCCATAGCTATTCTCCTATTGACTTCTGATGTCGTTGCTGCATCTTGAGAGATTTTTGATCTGAGTAGGTTGAAGTCCTTTCCAACTTCCAGTTTGTCACCGTCCATCTCAAATGTGTCCCAGTCATACCTGGCAGTAGTCAATATCTTTGTCTTCTTTGTATTGAGTAGCAGTCTCATGTTCGAGTTTTCCATCTTGACACACCGTAACAAAGATATTCATACAGCGGCTTTCATTATTACCTGGCACCGAGTGACAGTCAGCTCTGCATACAGTACAGAGCTGACTGTCAGTCAGTGCCGAGGTGCAGTTATAGCCGCCGCTCACTGTATACTGAGTGGTGACTGAAGCTGTTCTAGTCACACCGCTATGACTGAAATCTGGAGGCTGCTGGGAGGAATAAACTTCATTTTTTACAGAGAGGTTCTGAATGCGTTAGGTGCACAGCTTTAGAACGATGCAGTGGGGAAAAAAAGTATTTTGTCAGCCACTAATTGTGCAAGTTCTCCCACTTAAAAAGATGAGAGAGGCCTGTAATTGACATCAGAGGTAGACCACAACTATGAGAGTCAAAATTGAGAAAACAAATCCAGAAAATCACCTTGTCTGATTTGGCAAGATTTATTTTTCAAATTATGGTGGAAAATAAGTATTTGGTCACCTAAAAACAAGCAAGATCTGGTTCCCACAGACCTGTAACTTCTTCTTTAAGAGGTTTCTCTGTCCTCCACTCATTACCTGTAGTAATGGAACCTGTTTGAGCTTGTTATCAGTATAAAAGACACCTGTCATACTCCAAACTCCACTATGGTGAAGACTAAAGAGCTGTCAAAGGACACCAGAAACAAAATTGTAGCCCTACACCAGGCTAGGAAGATTGCATCTGCATTGATGTGATGAAATAATAAGAAAATGGAAAACATACAAGACCACTGATAATCTCCCTCGATCTGGGCCTCCATGCAAGATCTCACCCCTTGGGGTCACAAGAACAGTGAGCAAAAATCCCAGAACCACAAGGGGGGACCTAGTGAATGACCTGCATAGAGCTGGGACCACCGTAACAAAGGTTACTATCAGTAACACACTATGCCGCCAGGGACTCAGATCCTGCAGTGCCAGACGTGTCCCCCTGCTTAAGCCAGTACATATCCGGGCCCGTCTGAAGTTTGCTAGAGAGCATTTGGATTATCCAGAAGAGTATTAGGAAAATGTCATATGGTTTGATGAAACCAAAGTACAACTGCTTGGTAGAAACAAAACTCGTCGTGTTTGGAGGAGACAGAATGCTGACAAGGACGGCTGATCCTTTTTCATGAAAAAATGAATGGGGCCATGTATCGTGAGATTTTTAGTGCAAACCTCCTTCTATCAGCAAGGGCATTGAAGATGAAACGTGGATGGGTCTTTCAGCATGATAATGATCCCAAGCACACCACCAGGGTAATGAAGGAGTGGCTTCGTAAGAAGCATATGAAGGTCCTGGAGTGGCCTAGCCAGTCTCCAGATCTCAACCCCATAGAAAACCTTTGGAGGGAGTTTAAAGTCCGTGTTGCCCAGCGACAGGCCCAAATCATCACTGCTCTAGAGGAGATCTGCATGGAGGAATGGGCCAACATACCAACAACAGTGTGTGGCAACCTTGTGAAGACTTACAGAAAATGTTTGACCTCTGTCATTGCCAACAAAGGATATTTAACAAAATATTGAGATGAACTTTTATTAATGACCAAATACTTATTTTCCACCATAATTTGCAAAATAAATCTTGCCAAATCAGACAAGGTGATTTTCTGGATTTGTTTTCTCAATTTTGACTCTCATAGTTGTGCTCTACCTATGATGTCAATTACAGGCCGCTCTCATCTTTTTAAGTGGGAGAACTGGCACAATTGGTGGCTGACTGAATACTTTTTTTCCCCACTGTATTAACCTGCAGATTAACCCCACATCTGCATGGTAATAGCGTTTTTTAACATGACAGGTTCCATTTAAAGAGATATTCCCCTTTCGCATATTTATGGCATAGCCACTGGTTATCAATTAATGGGACATGCATCTATCTCAGGAAAGAGACAGCTTTCGTGTGGTTTTCAGTGAAGAAGTAGTCACAATTTACTATACAAATAAATATGAATTCCGACCACTTCACTGATAGCGGCACACATCGGGTCTTGTTCTCGAGACAGATGCATATAGCATTGTTGCGATCTGTATTTGATCTGTATTTGCCACATATTTATGGCATGTCTTGCGAATATAACAAAATATGAAATTAAAATACCCCTTTAAAGCGATTCTATGCTCAGCTTCAAAACAAATTCTATGGTCCAATGTTAGAATAAAGGAAACTTTCTAATAGTCGTGATTAAAATGCTATGACAGCTTTGTACATACAGCTCTACTGCAGATCTACACATCACCATGATAAGAGACCATAGACAAACTGGTGTATTCTGATTCTATAATGATACTGAAATTAATTAATTCTTACATGTCATGTGTTTTGTATTCTACTATGATGCATTGCTCTTTGGGAGTAAGTAACAGTAGCTCCATTTTATTTTTACTGTGTGTACGTACTGTAAAGGACCTTGAAAAAGCTTTTTGTTCTTGCTGACTTAATTCACTCACAGTGCACAGGCTACTGCACTCTTATATTCCTATGAAGATTCTCCTTTGACCTCATACTCCGTGGTTTGTTTTTCGCTTCAGACAGGACTCAAACTCAGGTCCTGTATCATGGAAGGCAGAAACTTCAACAGTGACCTACAAACTGCATAGTTGAGTATTAGGGATTTGCGGACCCGTGGATGTTTGGGTTTGGCCAAACTGTAGTTCAAAGTTCGGTTCGGTATCCGAACTTGACCCACGAATCCCACAGAAGTCAATGTCAAGTCAAACCTCGGTGCTTTAAAAAGGCTGTAAAATGGTCATAGTAAGGGTTAGGGGGCTGCAAAAGGAATGGGAGTAAGAGCAGAACAGTTGCCCTGCAAACAAATGTTGATAGAGAAATGACTTAAAATAACATAGAATTAAAAAAAATGGAGGTCAAAGTGGAGGAGATTGAGGAGGAAGTGGAGGTGGAAGAGGCGGAGGAGGTGGTAGCGTATACTGTTTTTTGTTTAGGGTTTTATTTATTTTTTGGGGGGTGCTCTGAAAACAGGATGTGTTGGGGCACTCTGCATACAGGCAGTATAATAATCTCCTGGCCATACTCTCTCTGTATACATGCCGTATAATACTCTGCACTTTTTTTGGATGCAAAGAATGAGGAGAGCATCAAATAGGGAATGTGGCTGTGTTGCTGCTGGTGGTGGCTCAGCTGCTGCAGGGAGAGAGAGGATGTGGTCAATCTGTGCCTGCTATTCCCCCAAATGAAACACCTTCCTCTGGTGCAAGCAGGCGACAGGACGTTCTGTGGAATTTTGTAGGCCCGAGTACCGCTGGATGAATGATGAGGCCAGAACAAGTAGAGACTGTTTTAGATTGGTTGGCTGAGAGTGCTTTCAGTTCCTTCGCATTGTCTTACACACAGGCCCCTGCTAAAAGCGCAGAGTTTGCACCTGCAGCTCATGGGCATCTGTCTTCCACCTCACGCCCTTGCAAATCAGGCATATAGTCACTTCTGCTTTTTGATGACTCTGCTGGCTGTGGCTCCTTTGACCATCCACCTGGACTTGGCCAACAAGTGGAAGAGATTAAGCGCACTGATGCCCAACCACTTATTTTGTTTGAAGATGAGTAGTGTGGGAAGAGTAGAGTAAGCGGTCAGTGGACCACCGGAGCACATTGATGATTCTGATGATGATGACAAAACACAGGTGCCAACTGCTGCAGCTTTCTGATGTTTGTAGACTGGCAATGAGGGCAGGAATGAGGACTAGGTGGAACATCATGTGGGGGATTATTATTATTTATTTTTAGAGTACCTTTGATTCCATGGTGCTACGCACAAGGACGGGTTACATACAAAATACAAATAGAAATTACAATGAACAGATTGATAGTGACAGGAAGGTACAGAGGTGAGAGGACCCTATTCTTGCGGCCTTACATTCTTCAGGATAATGGGGATGGAGACAGTATGTCCAGGGGTTGCCGCAGCTCCGGGGTTGGTTAGGCGGCAGCCCTGGTAGTGAAGAGATGGCAGTGGGGTCATTACAGACTGTAAGTGGAGCGCCCCCACACCGCCGCAGGGCCGAGGGGTACCCGGAGCCGGGCCTCTAGGTCTCAGTCCTGGGGTTGTCACGGTGGCTAGACCCGGTCCGTGGCCCTGTCTGTCAATGGGGGACGTCCGGTGCAATAAGTGGTGTGGTAACGGTGCAGGTCGCGGTAAATAACGAGGACACCAGTTTGCAGTCTCTTTACCTCTTTACTGAAGATGTTGGAGACCTCAGTCCAGAGCGCTGTTAACTGGGTTTTCAGAGACCGGCCGGTCCAACGACACATCAGGAGTTCTCCTCACAGGTGGGAATCAGTATCTACCTTCTAGCGCTGTGTGTTGTAGTTCTTCCCTGCTGAGCTCCCGGGATAGTCCTCACAACTGTTTCTTTCTGTCTCTACTGTTCGTTCTCCGTCCTCCAGGTGATATGGTAGGACGCACCCGTATGACGGGGTAGGCCTGGAGTTCTTCCGGGACTCTAGAGTCGCCCCTCTCCCACAGCTGCCTCCGTTGTCTGCTTAGGTGTTAAGTGAAACAGCCAACCTGTAATTAGCTGTCCTGCCGTGGTTTGCAATGTACTTAAAGTCTCTTACTTGCTCGGCGTTCCGGCCACCGATTGTTTGCGCCTCAGCAAGGTGCTGCCTCTTTCAACAAAACCCCTGCTGGTATTCTCCTTTTCTGTATTCCCGTTGTTTGCTGGTTAGTTCTGCTCTGAGGAGTCTGCCAGGATCCCCATCCCTGACAGGTCCTCTCACTAGCTCTTCCCAGCTACTTCTCCCTGTCTTCCTGTCCAACCCCCAGTTTTACCAGAGTTGTGAGGAGTGGCCTACTAGATAGGACCACCCCCCCTGGTGGCCGGAGTGTGAAGTGTGGTGAGAATGTACCTGGTCAGAGAAACTCCTTAGTGCAATCAGACGTACCATAGCTCCCCATAGTGGCGGAGCCACAGTACTGCAACAACCAGGACTCTGGGGTGCTGCACTCCCCCCCGGTTAAATCCAGTACTCCGGGACTGGGAAAACAAGAACAATAATACATGTTAACAGGAAACACACAAACTTTTGAAATAGCATAACAATTGAACATAACAATGCTTCCCTTTACGGGAGGTGAGGATTCTTGAACGTTGCAAAAGTTAGGTCATGCACAGTTTATGACTCTCAGTTCAGTGGTTGAAACAGCGGGGACCCCGGGTAAACAAAGGGGTCCCCCTTATGAAAGTTTTTGAGCAATTCACTGTCCATTACTCTATTGTCCATTTTAACAACCTGTAACAAAAAGATATGCATACAAACATTTTTAATGAAATAGCAGCCCTTATCAATACCTCCACATTTTGTAGCGGAGGGGAGTTTGGTTCTGTGTGCTGCGTGTGGACCTTCGCAGCGCAGGGGTTGCTATTGGCCTAACAGGGCCCGCTATGCTTGCTACCGCTGGTGTAGTGCGCTGTCTTCTAACTACACTTCTAGTGAGTCTGGGTAGCACTGGCAGGTTGGGGCTCTCAGAGCTGCTGCTATCAACAGTGGGTACGGCAGGCTCACTGATAGCAGAGGGAGGATTTGCCGGTTCAACGGTTGGCATGGCTTCTTCAGGCAAGGCTTGTTGAGGTTGCGGGGCCGGATGATCTGGTTCCACCATTGTTTCTGGCGGGTCCGGCTGTTCAAACATTACAACAGGTACCGCAACGGCTTGGTTTATCAGAGTCCAGGACTGGGGAAAGTCACCAAGGACAGTATGGAACATTTTCTCCTTTTCCACCGGCGGGGAGATTTCTGGGGCCGTGCCCCTCTCTTTCAATTTATCGGGGCAGACCTTAAGGTGATCCCTGGATACCGCTGTTGAGGTCTCCCCTTTGTCCTTGCTGATGAGACAGACCTTAGTGTTGTCGAAGTCGGATGGCAAGATGGTATACGGTTCCGCTTCCCATTGGTCATCGAGCTTGTGTAACCTCCTCTTTCGTTTAAGCACTTGCTCACCAGGTGACAGGGGAATCGCAGGAGCGTGTTGGTTGTAGTCCCTTTCTTGCCTCTGCCTAGCCTGGGCGAGACTTCTCTCCACACACTCTTGCACTTCGCGGTACCTTCGCTGCCTTTCTGCATCCCAATCCGCATCCGGCGAGGTATCTTCGGGTACTAGGACCCCCATGTCCAGATCAACGGGTAACCGACTAGACCTTCCTCGCATCAGGTACGCTGGAGTACAGTTGGTGGAACTTACTGGGATGTGGTTGTACATATCCACCAAGTCAGGCAACTTTGTCGGCCACAGATTCCGTTCCTCCACAGGCAAGGTCTTCAATAAATCGATTACTACCTGGTTCATCTTCTCGCACATCCCGTTGGTTTGAGGGTGGTACGGTGTAGTTCTGATCTTCTTACACCCGTACAACTGGCAGAATTCTTGGAATACTTCTGCTTCAAAGGCAGGTCCCTGGTCGGTCAGTACCTTCTCTGGGTAGCCATGGGGCCTACAAAAGTGCTGCTGGAAGGCCCTGGCGGCAGTCTTGGCCGTTAGATCTTTAACAGGCACAACCACCAGAAACCTGGAGTAGTGGTCCACGATGGTAAGGGCGTAGATATAGCCCGACCGGCTAGGTGTCAGCTTCACATGATCCAGCGCGACCAGTTCAAGCGGCCGTTTGGTGATGATAGGCCGCAGGGGGGCCCGTTGGCTGTCACGGTCCTTTCTGCGCAGACTACATGGACCACACTCCCGACACCACTTCTCAATGGTTCTCTTCATGCCAATCCAATAGAACCTCCCTCGGAGTAGCTTCTCCAGCTTCTTCCATCCGAAGTGTCCGGCTCCATCATGGTAGGCTCCCAGAACCATGGGCGCATCTCGCCTTGGCACCACTATCTGCCACACCAATTCATGAGTACGTGGGTCGATGCTCCTCCTGCACAGCTTGCCATCATGGATAAACAGCTTGCTTCTTCCCTTCCACAGCTGTTGGGTTTCTTGTGGATCATCTGGGCCAGGGTGCAACCCAGCCTGCGTCAAGAGCTCCTTCACCTGACAGACCGCGGGGTCACTATCCTGGGTTTCTGCCCATCCGTGGTGGGGCAGGGGATTCAGCGTGGCATCCGGTTGGTTCTTGTGCCTGTTCTTCACATGGTGAGAGCTCTGAGTGGCTTTGGGGCGATGGAAGGCAGGCAGCTCCACCTCTTCAAGTGCCTCCGGGTCTTCTCCCACTTCTGGTAAATTGGGCATTCGGGACAAAGCATCGGCATTGGCATTCTGGTGCCCTGCCCGATATTTGATGGTGAAGTCATAGTTGGACAGCCGGGCCATCCACCGCTGTTCCAAGGCCCCGAGTTTGGCGGTATCCAGATGCGTTAGCGGATTGTTGTCCGTGAAGACGGTGAATTTCGCGGAAGCCAGGTAGTGCTTAAACCTCTCCGTCACTGCCCAGACAAGGGCAAGGAATTCCAGTTTGAAGGAACTGTAGTTGTCAGGGTTCCTTTCCGTGGGACGGAGTTTCCTGCTGGCGTAAGCGATCACTCTTTCCTTGCCGTTCTGGACCTGAGACAGCACGGCTCCTAGTCCCACATTACTGGCATCTGTGTACAGCACAAACGGTTGGTCGTATTCGGGGTAAGCCAGTACCTCTTCCCCCGTCAGCGCCGACTTCAAGCAGGTGAAGGATTCCTCCAGCTCTTCGTTCCAATCAAAGGGGGTTTTCCTCCCCTTGGTCTTCTTTGGTTGGCCCACCAGCAGATTTTGCAAGGGTGCGGCCTTCTTGGTGAAATCCTTAATGAATCTCCGGTAGTAACCTACCAACCCGAGGAACTGCCGGACTTCGTGGAGGTCACTAGGCTTTGGCCAGTCCTGGATCACTGTGACCTTGTCGGGGTCTGGGGCCACTCCTTCAGCGCTCACCACATGGCCCAGGTACTGCACTTTAGGTTTCAGCAGATGACACTTGGACGGTTTCACTTTTAGGCCGAATTTGGACAAGGCTTCAAACACCTCGGCCAGGTGCTTCAGATGGTCTTCGTAGGTTTTAGAGAAGACTATGACGTCATCCAGATATAGCAGCACGGTTTCAAAGTTCAGGTGTCCCAGGCAGCTCTCCATCATCCTCTGGAACGTTCCGGGAGCATTGCACAATCCGAAGGGCATGTAGTTGAACTCACAGAGGCCCATTGGCGTCGTGAAGGCCGTCTTTTCCTTGTCCGCCTCCGCCACAGGAACCTGCCAGTACCCACTGGTGAGATCTAAGGTAGAGAAATAGTTAGCAGATTTTAAAGCAGCCAGAGACTCCTCTATCCTGGGCAGTGGGTATGCGTCCTTATGTGTAATGCGATTCAACTGTCTGTAATCAACACACATCCTCATTGTACCATCTTTCTTTTTAACAAGGACTAACGGAGCCGCCCAGGGGCTACAGCTGTCTCTCACCACCCCAGCCTCCTTCATTTCCCGCAACATATCCTTGGCACACTGGTAATGAGCTGGGGGTACAGGGCGATATCTCTCTTTTATGGGTCGATGATCTCCCGTGGGGATGTGATGTTGGATCCCTTTCACCTGCCCAAAATCTGAGGGGTGTTTGCTGAATACCTGTTCGTACTCGTGTACCACCCTGTAAGCCCCCTGTATTTGATGAGATGGGGTAGAGTCAGTGCCCACATGCAATTCCCGACACCAATCTTTCGAGTGCTCTGCAGAACCTTTGTTCTCCGCCACGTTTGACGGGCCCAAGGGTTCAGGTGTCTGTATTACACTATTATTGACAGTGAACAGTTTGGCGAGCGTAGTATACTTGGTTAGGTGGACCTCTTCCTCCCCACAATTGAGGACACGTACAGGCACTCTCCCCTGTCGGACGTCTACCACCCCCCGGGCTGTCAGAACAGTAGGCCTATTGTCTGAATATACAGGTTCTACCAAGGCCTGGTAGTCCTTACCCCTGAGGCCTATGGCTGCTCGACACCATATTAACATTTCACTCTTGGGAGGTATCGCGATGGGGTTTGAATCACTTACAGTGACACGACCAATCTCACCACCAGTCAGCTCTACCTGCTGTCTCTGCATCAGAGCTCTGATTTCCTTCTGCAGGGCACGTTGCTCACTGTGGCCAGCGTTTTCTGCCACCTGTTGCAACAAAACAATCACTTCTGCAAGACAATTTTCTATAACATTAGTACCAAGAGTCATCATGGGATTACATTCTCGACGATCAATATCTACAATCACAATCCCTTGGGCTTTCAATTCCACCCGCCCCACTTTGATGGTGACCTCCTTATACCCCACTTGTGGCAATGGCTGACCATTACTGGCGATTATGGTGAAATCATCATCAGGGCCACGAGTAATATCAGCGTCCTCCCAATACCGTTTGTAGAGCACGTAAGGTATAGTCGTCACCTGAGAACCGGTGTCCAGCAAAGCATTCAAGGGGATTCCATCAATCACTACAGGGAGAACTGGTCGTCCTCCAATATACTTGGTTCTCCAATGCTGCGGGCCTGACCGTCCTACTCCTGGGGGTTGGCCCTTTGCCCCAGGGGTTGCTCGTTTAAAGGACAGTACCTTGCAAGATGGCCCACCTGGTGACAGCGGCGGCAGATGGGTCGTCCATCCTGGTGGAAGCGATCGTCGGGCCGGCTCCTGGTCGGCGGAGTCCTCCTCTGTCGCATCCAAGGGACATCCTCCGGGCTGGAAGCCAACTGGATCTTCTCTTTGGGGGCCTCCTGTAGGGACTGCACCGTCCGGGCCAGGGCAGCAACGCTCTTGGTTAGCTCTTGCATCTGGAGACGAAGTCCTGCAGGGGAGTCGTCCTCGAAGCTCTGGGCGTCGGCCTCCGTGACAACTGGGGTATCCGATGCCACCTCCTGGTGGTATGTGAGAGCGGGGCGCCTGGGTGGTACTGCGCGGCTGGGCTGTCGCTCCTGCAATGCCTGGATAGCTTTATCTTTAAACTGCGCAAAAGTCAAGTCTGGATTTTGCATGGCCAGAAAGTGCAATTGGCCCCGCTGGTGACTGCACAGGAGCCCCTCAATGAACCGCTCCTTCAGGATTTTATCTTCATCCTGCATGCTGCCGGGGTCACTCTGCTTAATGGCCCGCATTGCTTCCTGGAGATTAAGGGCATAGTCCCGCAAGCTATCCTGTGACTTTTGTTTGCATCCATAAAAAGTCAGTTTAATCTCTGTAGCAGTGCGAGTGTCAAAGGTGGCTTTAAGCTTGGCAAAAATCTGTTGTGCAGTTCCTTTATCCTCAGCGGGCCAGGATTTCAATTCCCTCAGAGCCGCCCCAAAGAGTTGGCCGGTTATCATATGGACCTTCTGGGGCTCGGTTAGGGGATAGAACTCGAGCAGGCTGCAGAGCCCTTCTTTAAAGTCAGTGAACGTATGCGCCTCCCCAGAGTATCGTGGGAGCCAGGCCGCTCCGGGCAGGTAGGGCATGGAGAAGGGCATTATGGCTTTTGCATTAGCGGCAGTGTCCGACTGGCTGATGGGGGCAGCGGGTTCTGCGGCAGTCAGTGGTGGTATTAGGGCCGCGGCTTCGCCCGCTGCGGGGACCGGAGCTGCCCCTGCGTCCGCGGCTGCGACCGCCACCTCCTCTCCTCCCGACTCGGACATGGCCGTCCCTTCCTCCCACTAACCTGCTGGAGGTTGGAGTTCCTCTTCCGGGATTGGCGCCTCACCGCGCTTTCCGTTCCGCGCTTCTTTTGGCTGATCCCGCCCACGTAGCTAAGGCTCCTCCCTCCGCGCGCGGCAATGGCGAATTTTGGCGGCAAATGGCACAGCACAGTCTTTTCAATAAAGTACAGTCCAAGCACAATAAATCACAGTCTCTAGGCACACATGACCTGATTCTTCAGGCTTAAGTAGATCCTGTTCGTGACGCCAAGTTGGAGCGCCCCCACACCGCCGCAGGGCCGAGGGGTACCCCTCAGTCCTGGGGTTGTCACGGTGGCTAGACCCGGTCCGTGGCCCTGTCTGTCAATGGGGGACGTCCGGTGCAATAAGTGGTGTGGTAACGGTGCAGGTCGCGGTAAATAACGAGGACACCAGTTTGCAGTCTCTTTACCTCTTTACTGAAGATGTTGGAGACCTCAGTCCAGAGCGCTGTTAACTGGGTTTTCAGAGACCGGCCGGTCCAACGACACATCAGGAGTTCTCCTCACAGGTGGGAATCAGTATCTACCTTCTAGCGCTGTGTGTTGTAGTTCTTCCCTGCTGAGCTCCCGGGATAGTCCTCACAACTGTTTCTTTCTGTCTCTACTGTTCGTTCTCCGTCCTCCAGGTGATATGGTAGGACGCACCCGTATGACGGGGTAGGCCTGGAGTTCTTCCGGGACTCTAGAGTCGCCCCTCTCCCACAGCTGCCTCCGTTGTCTGCTTAGGTGTTAAGTGAAACAGCCAACCTGTAATTAGCTGTCCTGCCGTGGTTTGCAATGTACTTAAAGTCTCTTACTTGCTCGGCGTTCCGGCCACCGATTGTTTGCGCCTCAGCAAGGTGCTGCCTCTTTCAACAAAACCCCTGCTGGTATTCTCCTTTTCTGTATTCCCGTTGTTTGCTGGTTAGTTCTGCTCTGAGGAGTCTGCCAGGATCCCCATCCCTGACAGGTCCTCTCACTAGCTCTTCCCAGCTACTTCTCCCTGTCTTCCTGTCCAACCCCCAGTTTTACCAGAGTTGTGAGGAGTGGCCTACTAGATAGGACCACCCCCCCTGGTGGCCGGAGTGTGAAGTGTGGTGAGAATGTACCTGGTCAGAGAAACTCCTTAGTGCAATCAGACGTACCATAGCTCCCCATAGTGGCGGAGCCACAGTACTGCAACAACCAGGACTCTGGGGTGCTGCATAAGCAGTTCTGAAGACATGGGTTTTAAAGTTCAGCTTCAAACTTCCGAATGTAGGGGATAATCGTATGTCTTGGGCCACAGAATTCTACTGGATGGGGGATAGTCGGGAGAAGTCTTGCAGGTGATTGGATGAGGAATGTACGATTGTGGAGGAGAGATGGAGTTCTTGGAAGGACCAGAGAATACATGGTGGGAGATATCGGGAGAGTAATTCAGAGATATAAAGGGGAGACAGATTAAGGACGGCTTTTTAGGTCAGTGTTATTAGCTTGAAGTGGATACATTGTGGAATTGAGAGACTATGAAGCGAGGACAGATGTGGATTAGTCAGACAACTGAGTCAAGGACAGACTGGAGAGAAGCGATAATGCGATTGGGGATGAAGAGGTCCTGAACCACACATGGAGGGAGTCAAAGCCATCAGAGTAATGTGGGCAGTTCGGAGGAAGAGGTGGTCATCATGCTAGCCCAGCTGCACAGCAGCTGCTACTGGCCACTGCAGCAACGAAATGAGCACACCAATGCCAGCTCAATGGAGCTCCCTGACAACACTCGGGTGATTTGCATGCTGTGCCATCAGAGAATGAAGCAAGGCATAAATGTTCTTAACTTGAGCACCACCTGCATGACAAGGCATCTGAATGCAATGTATGAGCAGCAGTGAAATGCACACCTGATAAACCAGGAAAGAGCTGAGCCTCCTCCTACTCCCTCTTTTGCTGCGGTCTCGGCCTTTTTCTCCCACTCCTGAGCAACAGAGCCACCTGGATCCCCGAAAGAGAGGATGTGACAGCACCACCACCAGCAGTTTGGCTGTGATGGCTCCGGAAATGTGCACAGCCTAAAAGCGTGTCAAATTGGCTGCACTGCAGCCTTTCAACAAACTTTACTCATTATCGAACCCAAATAGTAAACCTGACTTTGGGTAAAAAGTCCATGTTCAGGGTTCAGTACCAGACACTACAGTTCGGGTTTGCTAACCCCTATTGGGTATGACAGAGAGATCTAAATATTATTCTTCTTTGTTACAGGTATATTGTATATTAGCACTGTAAAACCCATTACACTAATTGCATTTTTTTATATAAAAAAGTAAAGCAATAATAAAACTTACCATAATATAAATGTAATGCTTACATATTTGTGTGGCAAAATGGACCTTATATAGTGATGATTAATTACTGGAAAAAATATGGCTATAAATATGTGGGAAGGCATGAAAAAAAATCTCCACCAAAATTTCAGTTAAATGATTAAGTTAACTTTGCGGTGTACAATGGCCTCTCATTTTTAGGTTTTTAGCATTTTTTTTTACAAATTATAGGTAAATATAGTTATGCCTTTATTTACTGTATCTGTGTACTGTATATACCTGTATTGTGTATATACATGTGCAGTGTATTAGCATTGGCATATTTTACCTATATTTATGTGTAAACATGTGCCTAAGGTGAATCTGCATGTGCGTAATCATGGAGGACGGCCCAAACACAAGTCCTGCACAGGGGCCCTTGGCTATCAGTGTCTGCTCCTGCTTTTGGGATAGGGTATACCAATGATTGACTAATTTAGCTTTAAAGAGCCCTTTCCTGGATAATGAAAACATAAATCCTGAGTGCCTTTAAGAAAACCAAGTTCAACAAACTTATATCGTATCCTCTCAATCTAAGAAATATCTGCTGTTCCATGTTATCATTCAGCCGCCAGCCATTGAATGCTCTTTATCTCTACAATATCTTTTTTTTTTAATTCAATGCTGAAAACCGAACCCGATATTCAAGATGAAACCTTACAAGGAATTTAGAATGGGGCAATTTTATATTTCGATGCCTGTAGTAACTCTCTTTTTATATACCCTAAATTCACAATTAATTTTGGAGCAGCTACTTGACATTGAGTGCCATTTCTTACACACTGAGGGATTTTTTGGGATGTGGTCAAAAACTATGTGGTCAATTCATACAAGCCTTTACCCCACAAAAGTGTAGTAAAAGCTTTGGAAAGACACAAAATTTTTGTGCAACGCAGAGTTGTGCAAATTTTTTTGCAGCATTTTCATGCTAGTCAGGCATAGCCAAGGGAGTGAGGGTGGTCACCTCCATTCTTAAAATTCATGAAAAATACCAACTTTTGTTGAAGAGGTATTCCTGTCTCATATATATCAAACATATCCACAGGATATGCCATAAATGTTTTATAGATATGAGTGCCACTATTAAGACCTGAATCTACCTGAAGAATGGGGACCCGCACTCTCCAGGAATAGAGAGGGGGTCAGGCATGCATGTCTCTCTCCATTCATTTGTATAGGAGTTCCCAATATTAAGGAACCAGCATGCTTAACAATACAGGGAATGCCCATACAAGTACAAGTAAATGGAGAGAGGCATGTATATGTAGAAACCTCTTCAACACTTCAGGGCCACATTGGCAGTATGGGTAAGCAATAAGCATGTATCATATATTTAAGGCATATCTTGGGGATACACTATTAATGTATGAGATGGGACAACCCCTTTAAGTTGGGAATAGGCAACACAGAAACATAGTAGAATCTCCTGCACACATTGGACGCTCATGCATTGTACAAACTCAATTCCATAAATTTATGATTCTGTGTAAAATATAAAGAAAACAAGAATTCAATGATTTGGAAATTTGTAGCTATATTTTATTCACCGTAGAACATAAAACGCTACCATTTTTCCATTTCATTCTAAAAAAAAGTACGGACAGTGTTAATAAAAGGCTGAAAAATTAAGTTGCACTAATGAAAGACAGCTGGAAGGTCAATTTTCAACTCTCAAGATGACTTTGTGTAAAAAGAGCAAGTTAGAGAGGCAGAGTCTCCCAGAAGCAAAGATGGTCAGAGGTTAACCAATCTGTGAACAACTGCATCTAAAAGTTGTGGAATAATTTAAAAAAAATTCCTCAAAGAAGAGTTGCAAAGAACAAATATCCCATCAACTACAGTACATAATATCATCAACAGTTTTAGAGGATCCGGAGAAATCCATATGCGCAAAAGATAGGGCCGATAGTAAGTAATAGGGCTCTCAGGTGGCACTGCATTAAAAACAGGCATAATTTGGTAGCGCAAATCACTCCATCGGATCAGGAATACTTCCTAAATCATTGTCTGGGAACACAGAACATTTGCCGTTAAATCCACAAATGCAGGTTAAAACTCTATCATGCATATATTGTAAGGAGGTTGCTTTCCCTGCTCCTTACCTGGAACCACTTAGTCAGACAGCTGGGTTGTCGGGGGAAGACTTTCTGCCCTGGACAGAAGGGACCATGTGACTGCTGGGGGCAGAGAGGAAGAGAGAGGTGTGTGGTCAGAAAAGAGCAGGAGAGCAGAGTGCGCGGGACAGAGGGGACAGCGTGCCAGACAGAGAGCAGGCTGCAGCGCCATGCTCCCCGAAAGAGAGTTCTCCCCGTGAGGGCACTGAGGCTGAGATACCAGCTGTAGTGGAGGCTGGATGTGAGAGTGTGGACTTGGAAGCCTCCGTAATCAGAGAAGACGTACCCCCTGACAGTGACCTGAGCGCGCAGCCCCGGTTACTGCAGTGACAAGCCAGGACCCCTGAGTGTGACAAGTAAACTGCTCAGTGTGTGTGTAGCATTGCTACTGCAGAAAGCCTGCCAGGCTAATATACAGAGACTCGCAGCAGAGTGGCTGAGTTACTTCCTGCTTCCAGCTTCACTGGGAGAAAAGACTGCAAAAGACTTAACCCCGGAGTCTCCAGTTCCCAGGAGACAGAGGTGAGACTTCAGGATCTCAAGCGCTGCTGGTGACTACCCACTTTGGAATTAGGACACTCCAGTCAGGACCTCTCTGGTCTGATAACTTACAAGAACACTCGTTAACCCTTTTGATTCCGCTTAACTGTTTACTGTTGGATTTATCTCCATTAACCCCGTTTACTCCCTGCGAGGAGAATCTTACTCCTGTTAATAAATTCCCCTCAACAGTTGGTCTGTCTGTTCCATGGTGACATACTCAACCCTGCACCCTATTACAATATCACAATGCTGAAACATCAGAAAGCGGGCTAAAGTTATTTTATGTTGCTGCGCAGGCTTCCCCACAATGCCCCAGAGCTATTAAATCTAGCGGATTAACACACCTTATACAGCGGTGGTCAGTACTGGGTTCATCACAGATCAGCGGTTTCCAGTGGAGCACTGTTTGCATGGCAGAGTTGTTTTCCATCTCCAGAATCATTGCATAATTCTCTCTCTCCTGTAGAGTGTAAGCGCTTATGGTCAGCGGGCTCCTCTCTCCTGTATAGTGTAAGCTCTTATGGTCAGCGGTTCCTCTCTCTCCTGTAGAGTGTAAGCGCTTATGATCAGCGGGGTCCTCTCTCCTGTAGAGTGTAAGCTCTTATGGTCAGCAGGGTCCACTCTTTCTCCTGTAGAGTGTAAGCGCTTATGGTCAGCGAGGTCCTCTCTCCTGTAGAGTGTAAGCTCTTATGGTCAGCAGGGTCCACTCTTTCTCCTGTAGAGTGTAAGCTGTTATGGTCAGCGGGGTCCTCTCTCCTGTAGAGTGTAAGCTCTTATGGTCAGTGGGGTCCCCTCTCTCTTTCTCCAGTAGAGTGTAAGCTCTTATGGTCAGCGGGGTCCACTCTTTCTCCTGTAGAGTGTAAGCTCTTATGGTCAGCGGGGTCCTCTCTCCTGTAGAGTGTAAGCTCTTATGGTCAGCGGGGTCCTCTCTCCTGTAGAGTGTAAGCTCTTATGGTCAGCGGGGTCCAGTCTCTCTTTCTCCAGTAGAGTGTAAGCTCTTATGGTCAGCGAGGTCCTGTAGAGTGTAAGCTCTTATGGTCAGCAGGGTCCTCTCTCTCCTGTAGAGTGTAAGCTCTTATGGTCAGCGAGGTCCTCTCTCCTGTAGAGTGTAAGCTCTTATGGTCAGTGGGGTCCTCTCTCTCTCCTGTAGAGTGTAAGCTCTTATGGTCAGCGGGGTCCAGTCTCTCTTTCTCCAGTAGTGTTTATGCTCTTATGGTCAGAGGCATTCTCTCTCTTTCTCCTCTCCCACATGTGTATTTTCCAAGCCATTACAAGCTTTCCAGTTTTGAGATTTGCGTAAACGTATTCATTGTGAGTCAAATTTTGGGGGAAAATTTTGCAAAGTTGCATTTCAAAAATTCACTCATCACTAGTTGCTGCCATCAATTTCTAAATTAGTTAATTTTTTCATCAAAAAATTAAATATAAAAATGTCTAACCATCTAATATGTGTTCTATGTTCTGCTGCTGTCCCAACTTACTTGAATGTGTTGCTGTCATCAATTTCTAAAAGACTTCATTTTATTCAAATGAAATGGAAAAATGTTCATTGTTCAACTTCTGATCTGTGTTCTATGTCGAATAAAAAATGGCAATACGAGATTTCCAAAATCACTGCATTCTTGTTTTCTTCATATTTTACACAGTGTTTCAGATAAGCGAGGGGTTTTACAATGAACACAGTGTGACTGTGTGCACCTTGATATTGTTTTCATGCTTTCTGGTCTAATTTGATTTTGTGGATCAGGGCCAGGAATAAATTGTTCATTTACAGAAATGCTGCACCTCAGTAATTTAGAACCAGTGAAAATGATAAAGCAGATGCATTTAAAGGAAATGTGTAATCAGAAAATGACCTATTGTTTAAAGAAATTTTTCTTGTTAAAAGTATTTATGAAAAAAAAAATGGGTTGTTTTTTGCTTTTTTCCATAGTGCTGCCTATGTTTAAAAAGGAACTGTGATGATAAGTTTTGTAAGGAAAAGCTTGCAGCAGTACGTTGCTTCTGACACAGATGAATATTTCACTGCAGGTCTCTTGAAAGTGGGAAATTCATGACTGCTTATGTTACATTTATAAAACTCAAGCAGAGGGAGGTCTGCAGTATACATCATATAAGAGACGCTGAGACTGGTGTATACAGTGACATGTAAAAGTTCGGCCACCCGTGGTTAAAATTCCTGTTATTCTGAACAGTTACTGTAAGCAAGTTGAAGAAGACATGATCTCTAAATGAACAAATTAAACAATGGTAGTCCTAAATTAATGAAGGCACTTCATTCAAGAAACCATGTAGGGAATACGGTAGGAAAATGAAGCAATCCAAGAAGTAAAAGAAACAATTTTTATTGTAGGATTGCTAGAGAGGCAAATCAGAACCCCCGCTTGACTGCAAAAGACCTTCAGAAAGATTTAGCAGACTCTGCGATTGTGATTGTGATACATTGTTCTGCTGTTCAGAGACACCTGCACAAATATGGCCTTTATGCATGAGTCATCAGAAGAAAACCTCTCCTGCGATCTCACCATAAAATTTAGCATTAGAAATATGCAAAAGAACATCTAAACAAACCTGGTGCATTTTGGAAACAAGTCCTGTGGAACGATGAGGTTAAAATATAACTCTTTTGCCACAATGATCAAAGGTGTGTGTGGAGCAAAAAGGGCACAGAATTTCAGGAAAAGAACATGTTGCCAACCATTAAGAATGGGAGTGGATCAATCATGCTTTGGGGTTGTGCTGCCGCCAATGGAACAATGAGCATTTCACGGGTAGAGGAAAGAATGTATTCAATGAAATTTCAACAAATTCTTGATACAAACATAGCACCATCTGTAAAAAAAAGTTGAAGTTGAAAAAAGGATGGCTTCTACACATGGATAATAATCCTAAACACACGTCAAAATCCACAATAGAAGACCTCAAAAGGCGCAAGCTGAAGGTTTTACGATAACCCTCACAGTCCCCTGATCTGAACATCATTGAAAATCTGTGGCCACACCTCAAAAGAGCAGTGAATGCAAGACGAACCAGGAATCTCAGAAAACTGGAAGCATTTTTAAGGAAGAATGAATGAGAATCCCTCCAACAAGAATTGAAAGACTCTTGTCTGGCTACAAAAAGTGACTACAAGCTGTGATCAAAATGGGGTTCTACTGGGTATTAACCATGGAGGGTGCCCAAACTTAACATTGGCCCATTTTTCTTTTTGTAATTTTTAAAATGTAAAAGACGAAAATACGTATATGTACTATGTATCTGTGTGTGTATATATATATATATATATATATATATATATATATATATATACACACACATATATATACAAAGCTGAATGTATGTATGTGTGTGTGTATGTATGTATCAAGCCACGCCCACTCCACATAGCCCCACCCACTCCACTAAGCCACACTCACTCCACACACAAAGCCCCAAACACACGGCCCACGTTGTTAGCGCACATGGGCAGAGACACATTCACCTCAAAAGCCACCCTGCAAAACTCACCAGCTGTGACGTCCCAGCTGCTGCGCACTGCAATCAGGGCCACCGCCTTTAGAGTATCAGTGCGTGGCACGCACAGGCCACATCTAGCTCTGTCATGTCTAGAATGGAGTTGCTCCTGTGAGGCATGACATCAAGAGAAAGGGAGGAGCCTCATGGATTACACCTCTGTGCTCATAACAAGAAGTTGCTGTGCAGGAGGGAAGAGAGGAGTGATGTGAAAATGAGAGGAGTGAGGGGAAAATGAGTGGAGTGAGGGGAAAATGAGAGGAATGAGGGGAAAATGAGAGGAGTGAGGGGAAAATGAGAGGAATGAGGGGATAATAGTGGCGTGAGGGGAAAATAGTGGAGTGATTGGAAAATGACAGGTGTGAATGAGAATGCCAAGAGTGTGCAAAGCAGTCATCAAAGCAAAAGGTGGCTACTTTGAAGAACCTAAAATATAAGACATAATTTCAGTTGTTTCACACTTTTTTGTTAAAGGGGTTGTCCACTACTTTCAATTAACCCCCCAATGTATCCCCCTGGGGCCCCTGATGAATTGTGTAATTACCTCCCGTTGCCATTTTCGCCTGTGAGCGGCGCTATTCCGGCGGCTGAGTCCAGGTCACGTGACCCCCAGGCTGCAGCCGCCGCTTATTTCCGCCAACGTCATGTCAATTTCCAGACTCTGGAAATTTACGTGACGTCAGTAGCAGGCGTGACCCCAGGCTCACAGTCAGCAGTCACTCATCAAGAGTGAATGGGCTGTGGGCGGGGCTAGTGGCTGCAGGCCTGTGCTGGGGGAGGGCGGGGCTAGGCAGGGATGTGCGGGCGGGGCTAGGCAGGGATGATTGTGCGGGCGCTGGTGCTCTGTGGTCCGGCGCTGTGCGGGCGGCGCCGGTGCTGTGCGGGCCGGCACCGGTGCTGTGCAGGGGTCTGCTGGGGGGGTGGTCTTTGGGGTGTGTGCGTGTCTCTGTGTGCAGGCATCGTCCGATGGGACTACAAGTCCCATCGGGCTCTGCCTGCTACAGTGACAGTGAGTGACACATTAGCCAATGATGGGACAGTAGCAGTCCCATCATCCGGCTAATGTGTTGAATATAAAAAAAATAAATAAATAAATACACATATACAGTACATACATACATACATACAACACACACCATGTGACAACATGCACCATGCGATATGCAAAAACATGCTACAACATGCAACGACATGCACCATGCGACAACATGCGACATGCACCATGCGACGACATGCACCATGCGACGACATGCACCATGCGACGACATGCACCATGCGACGACATCCAACATGCACCATGCGACGACATGCGACATGTACCATGCAATGACATGCACCAATGCGACGACATGCAACATGCACCATGCAACGACATGCGACATGTACCATGCGATGACATGCACCATGCGAAGACATGCACCATGCGAAGACATGCACCATGCGACGACATGCACCATGTGACGACATGCGACATGCACCATGCGATGACATGCGACAACATGTGACATGCACCATGCGGCGCCATGCACCATGCGTCGACATGCGGCAGACATGCACCATGCGACGACATGCACCATGCACCATGCGTCGACATGCGCCATCATGCACCATAAGACATGTGACATGCACCATGCGACCACATGCACCATGCGACGACATGCAACATATGACATGCGACATGCACCATGCGACGACATGCAACATGTGACATGCGACATGCAACATGCCACATACAGTACGTACATACATACAACATACATACAGACATACAGTACAGGTAACATAGAGCACATACTCACCATCACTTGTCACCTTGATCCCCGAAGCCATTGTCATCTGTAAAAAATATTAAAATAATAAACAACCAATATACTCCCTGATCCGCAGAAATCCAATTAAAACGAGTGTCCCTCGACGATCTTCCGTGGAGAGCAGGAGCATCTGCTGATGCGACTGCTCTCCAGGGGCTCCAGGAACACAATGATGGAAGGTATCCTTCCACAATGTATTCCTCACAATGTATTCCTACGCCCCTGTGAGAAAATAGTCCCTAGTCTCACTTTATGGCATTGCTGTATGAGAAATTTTCCCACGCAGCTTTTTGCCATAAAGTAAGACTTTGAACTTTAGTAACCTCAGTGATGCACTGCAGGAGCCACTGTCTCCTGTCAGTGTGTCACTGAGGGTCCTATAGAGCAGTGACATCACCCGATGTCATTGTTCTATAGGGGAGATCGTCGTGGGACACTCGTTATTAATTGGACTACGGCGGACAGGTAGTATACGGTTTATTATTTTACGTTTTTTGCAGGCGCTGAAGTACTACGGCGGACAGGTAGTATACGGTTTATTATTTTACATTTTTTGCAGGCGCTGAAGTATGGTAAGTATGGTTAAATGAAGAATATTAAAATACATTTTTCCTAATGTGTGTGTGTGTTTTATTAACCCTTTATTACTATTGGATTAATAATGGATAGGCGTCTTATTGACGCCTCTCCGTTATTAACCCGGCTTAATGTCACCTTACAATAGCAAGGTGACATTAACCCCCTATTACCCCATATCCCACCGCTACATGGGAGTGGGAAGAGAGGAGCTAAGTGCCGGAATTGGCGCATCTTACAGATGCACCATTTCTGGGGCAGCTGCGGACTGGTATTTGTAGCCAGGGGGGACCAATATCCATGGCCCCTCTCTAGGCTATGTGTCATGATTCTCAATGGCTAGAGAACATAGCCCAGCATATATAAGAACTAGCTCTTGGAAGATGGAATCTAAACTGACCATGAACTAAACCTGCCGCACAATAAACAGTGGCCGGGTAGCGTGCCTACGTTTTATCCCTAGACGCCCAGCGCCAGCCGGAGGACTAACTAATCCTAGCAGAGGAAAATACAGTCCTGGCTCACCTCTAGAGAAATTTCCCCAAAAGGCAGACAGAGGCCCCCACATATATTGGCGGTGATTTTAGATGAAATGACAAACGTAGTATGAAAATAGGTTTAGCAAAATCGAGGTCCGCTTACTAGATAGCAGGAAGACAGAAAGGGCACTTTCATGGTCAGCTGAAAACCCTATCAAAACACCATCCAGAAATTACTTTAAGACTCTAGTATTAACTCATAACACCAGAGTGGCAATTTCAGATCACAAGAGCTTTCCAGACACAGTAACGAAACAGCAGCTGTGAACTGGAACAAAATGCAAAAACAAACAAGGACGAAAGTCCAACTTAGCTGGGAGTTGTCTAGTAGCAGGAACATGCAAAGAAAGGCTTCTGATTACATTGTTGACCGGCATGAAACTGACAGAGGAGCAAGGTTATATAGAGACTCCCACATCCTGATGGGAACAGGTGAACAGAGAGGATGATGAACACAAGTTCAATTCCACCAGTGGCCACCGGGGGAGCCCAGAATCCAATTTCACAACAGCTATGAATATCAGCCCGCAGCTGTGTGCGTAGCCTTTCTGGCTATAAAATATAGGGGGACCCCACGTCATTTTTTGGGGGGGTTCCCCTATTTTAATAGCCAGTAAAGGCTACGCACACAGCTGCGGGCTGATATTCACAGCAGGCTACAAATATTGGCCCCCGGCCGTCGGCTTTCCCCCTCTGGCGCATAAAATTGCGCGGGAGCCCACACCGTTTTTTTCCGTTTTTTTATTAAATTAAATGCTCATTAAGGCCTCTTTCACACTTGCGTCAGTACGGGTCCATCGCTATGCGTCGGGCCTACGTACTGACGCACATTGTGAAATTTGTGCACGTCATGGGCAGCGGATGCAGTTTTTCAACGCATCCGCTGCCCATTCTGAAGTCCGGGGAGGAGGGGGCGGAGTTTTGGCCGCGCATGCGCGGTAGAAAATGGCGGACGCGACGGACAAAAAAAGTTCACTTTAAATAACGTTTTTTCATGCCAACGGTCCGCCAAAACACGACGCATCCGTTGCACGACGGACGCGACGTGTGGCCATCAGTCGTGATCCGTCACAAATACAAGTCTATGGGTAAAAGACGCATCCTGCGAGCACATTTGCAGGATCCGTTTTGTTCCCAAAAAGACGGATTGCTAAAAACGCAAGTGTGAAAGTAGCCTTAGGCTGCTTTCACACTAGCGTCGGTAAGGGGCCGTCGCGCTGCGTCGCTAATAAAAGTCTATGGAGAAAAAAACGCATTCCTGCAGACAACTTTGCAGGACGTGTTTTTTCTCCACAACGACGCATTGCGACGTGCAGTGCACGATGCTAGTGTGAAAGTAGCCTTAGAAACATCGGCCTTTCTATTATATATCTATGGATATATCTATCTATAGATATATTTATAGATAGATATATCTATAGATACATAGATGTATCTATCCATATATTTGGCTGCTTTCACACATCAGGTTTTTGCCTTGAGGCACAATCCGGCGAATTTTGAAAAAAACGGATCCATTTTTTTCCGCCGGATCCGTTTTTTTCTCATAGAGTTGTATTAGCGCCGGATTGCGCCTGATGGCCACATGTTTCATCCGTTTTTTGTCGGATCCATCAAAAAAGCTGTTTCCGCTGGATGGAAAACACATACAGAGGAACGTTTTTTCTGTCTGGCGAAAAAACGCACAGCGACGGATCCGGCAAAAAAAGTATGAAACTGAGCTGTGAAATGATGAATCCAGCCTTGGAATCCATTTTTTCATGCATGTTTCCATTCAAATCATGCACATTTTCCGTTTATTTACTTCCAAAAACGGCATTAAAACCGCGCATAAACTGCACCAAAAAAAGCATCAAAACTGCACCAATAACTGCATCAAAACTGCACCAAAAACTGCATCAAAACCTGGTGCAGTGTTGCAGTTTTGGTGCGGTTTTGATGCAGTTTTTGGTGCGGTTTTGATGCAGTTCTTGGTGCGGTTTTGATGCAGTTCTTGGTGTGGTTTTGGTGCGGTTTTGATGGAGTTTTTGGTGCGGTTTTGATGCAGTTTTTGGTGCGGTTTTGGCGCAGTTTTGATGCAGTTTTTGGTGCGGTTTTGGTGCAGTGTTGATGCCATTTTGGTGCGGTTTTGATGCAGTTTTGATGCGTTTTTTTCAGTTTTGATGCGTTTTTTATGCAGTTTTTTTGCACGGTTTTGATGCATTTTTAAATTCGCTTTTGGTGCGGTTTTTGCACGGTTTTTAGGCGTTTTGGTGCGTTTTTGAAAGCTAAATAAAGATGTATTATTGAACAAAAGAAAAAGATTTGTGATGTCATTATTGTCCAACCTCCTCTTTTACATTTGTCCAACCCACACTCCATTAAACACACAGATAGATGATAGATGAAATGGATAGACAGATCTACATATAGATAGATCTATAGATGCATACATCTATCTATTCATATATCTATCTGTAGATGTGTCTGGATAGATATATCCGAATGAGCTGCAGATTGGATGCTGCGTACTTGTAGTCCCATCGGATGATGCCTGCACACACACCCCAAAAGACCCCCTGCACAGCCCCGCACACACCTGAACAGTCCCGCACACACCCGAACAGCCCCGCACAGGGCTGCACACACCTGAACAGTCCCGCACACATCCGAACAGCCCGCAGACCCCGCACACACCTGAACAGTCCTGCACAGCGCCGCACACATCCGAACAGCCCGCAGACCCCGCCCGCACACACAGCTCACCGTCACCGCCCACACTTCCATCCTCCCGAGCTGCAGCGTTTCTCGGACCCACATCCGCAGCAAAACTGCAGATCTTTTTTACATCTGCGGTTTTGCTGCGGATGTGCCCAACTCAATGAAAGTCTAAAGGTGCAGAAACGCTGCAGTTCCGCACAAAAGAAGTGACATGCTGTGAGAAAAAAAAGCTGCGTTTTGGTGTGGCTTTTTCCGCAGCATGTGCACAACAAGTCTGCGGCTCCCATAGACTTACATTGGTTGTGCACTACACTGCGGATTTGATGCAATTCAGTGCGGCAAAAAACGCTGCGGACCTGCAATCAAATCCACAACGTGTGCACACAGCCTTAGCATTTAGTGAACCTAGCAAAAAAGCCAAGCAAAAAACAAGTGTTGGATTGCACTTTGAATTTTTTTCACATTTTCTGTTACACGACATGGTAAAACCAATGATGTCGTTCAAAAGTAGAACTTGTCCCGCAAAAAATAAGCCCTCACATGGCCATATAGATGGAAAAATTATGGCTCTGGAAAGAAGGGGAGCGATAAACGAAAACAAAAAAAAGTTCCAGGGGTGAAGGGGTTTAGAAACGGATATGGACATATCTATGGAAATAGACATAGATATATAGAGATATCTGTATGTATTCATCTATTTGTTATCTATCTATCTATCTATCTATCTATCTATCTATCTGTGTGTAATGGAGTGCGGGTTGGACAAATGTAAAAGAGGAGGTTGGACAGAAATGACATCACAAATCTGTTGGAAGCTGGAGGAAGGAGAGGAGGGAGGGGTTGGGGTGTGTTTTGGAGTGGGTGTGCTAGGTTCGTGCTTAGTAGCAGTGCAATGCATCATGGAACTTGTAGTATTAGAGCACAATTAACTCATGAGAAAGGAAGTTGTCGATTAACCCCATGAGAGCTGGATCCAGCACTAAAGATGTGCTGCTACAGCATGATAAAAGGTAATATTGCTAAAATAAACACTGTAGATGTTTTCAGTGGCACATAATAGCAAGATTTATGAAAAAAAAAAAAGGTTATAGTAGTGGACAACTTCTTTAAGTATATAATTCCACATGTGTTAATTCATAGTTTTGATGCCTTCAGTGTGAATGTACAATTTTCATAGTCATGAAAATACAGAAAAATCTTTAAATGAGAAGGTGTGTCCAAACTTTTGCTCTGTACTGTATATGGAAGAGGAGTGTGAGGTGCTGCCAGAGGAGGCAACTATAAAGGAGAAAAGCTGCGCTGCTGTGTATAAAGGAGGAGCTTGAGGTGCAGGAGGAATAAGGCCCCTTAACTGCTGCCATTAAAAGTCGTATCAGCAGTCATTAAGGGGTTAATACTGTGTTAAAAAAAATCTTTTCTGGCAAGATGTTTTCATGAAAATAAAATAAAGGACAAAGGTAGGGTTGAGCGACTTTTATTTTTATAGGATCGGGTCGGGTTTCACGAAACCCGACTTTCTCAAAAGTCGGGTCGAGTGAAATCGGCCGATCCTATAAAAAAGTCGGGGTCGGGGTCGGCCGAAACGCGAAACCCAATGCAGTGCAATGGGATACTATGGTTCCCAGGGTCTGAAGGAGAGGAAACTCTCCTTCAGGCCCTGGGATCCATATTTAAGTGTAAAATAAAGAATTAAAATAAAAAATATTGATATACTCACCCTCTGACGCGCCCTGGTACTAACCGGCATCTTCCGTTCCTAAGAATGGCGCTTGAAAGACCTTTTGAATGCTTCACGGCTTGTGATTGGTCGCGGCGGCCCACGTGACCGCTGAGCGACCAATCACAACAAGCCGTGATGTAATTCTCAGGTCCTAAATTCATCATTCTAGGAATTTAGGCCATGAGAATTACGTCACGGCTTGTGATTGGTCGCTGAGCGGTCACGTGGGCCGCCGCGACCAATCACAAAGCCGTGACGTCATCTAAGGCCCTTCACGCGCTAATTCTTAAGAAGGAAGGCTGCCAGAAAGAAGCCGAGGGTGAGTATATTCCTATTAGGTATATACTCACCCTCGGAAGCACCCTGCTTCTTTCCGGCAGCCTTCCTTCTTAAGAATTAGCGCGTGAAGGGCCTTAGATGACGTCACGGCTTTGTGATTGGTCGCGGCGGCCCACGTGACCGCTCAGCGACCAATCACAAGCCGTGACGTAATTCTCATGGCCTAAATTCCTAGAATGAGGAATTTAGGACCTGAGAATTATGTCACGGCTTGTTGTGATTGGTCGCTCAGCGGTCACGTGGGCCGCCGCGACCAATCACAAGCCGTGAAGCATTCGAAAGGTCTTTCAAGCGCCATTCTTAGGAACGGAAGATGCCGGTTACCAGCGGTGATGTCCAGGCTGCGTCGGAGAGGTGAGTATATCAATATTTTTTATTTTAATTCTTTATTTTACACTTAAATGTGGATTCCGATACCGAGTTCCGATATCGCAAACATATCGGAACTCGGTATCTGAATTCCGATACCAGATTCAGAAGATCGCCGACCTCATGGCCGACTCCACACAGGGGTCGGGTTTCATGAAACCCGACTTTGCCAAAAGTCGGCGACTTCTGAAAATGGCCGACCCGTTTCCCTCAAGCCTGGACAAAGGTTTTTTAAAATCATAGTCTAATTTTCCTCTACCTAATAAGTCATTTTGCTGGTGACTGGACTTCCTCCTCCTTTTTGTGTATATCATTTAGGAGACACTGAGATTACTGCATATACATCACATAGGAAAGACTGACACTCCTGTATATACATCGCATAGGAGACATTGGTACTGCTGTATATACAGTACATCACATAGGAGACACAAGACTGCTGTATATACATAACATAGGTGACACTGAGACTGCTGTGTACACATCACATAGGAGACACTGAGAGTACTGTATATTCATCACATAGGAGATACCAGGGCTGGTATATATATATTACATAACAGTCAATTAGGCTGGTGTACATATATCACATAGGAGACACTGAGGCTGGTGAATAGTCATGTAGTTTTCACTTTAGACACCAAGCTTAATTACACACTATGGGTGTAACTATAGTGGATGCAGAAATTGTGGTCGCACCCAGGCTCCAGAACATAGGAGGAACCAAGAAGTACATTTTCCCATAAAAGAAGCATTACAGTAAACTGTAATACAACTCTTCTCACCCCCCAAAAAACTCTCCCATAGACGTTGATAAATATTTTCAGACTATGGTTTCTTATTATCAATATGGCTGTTGTAAAGATTGTGTCTCAATGCTGTTAATAGAAAAATGTATTTCATAGGATAGCAATTAAAGGGTTAATCCCTACGGGTAGGGGATAATTTAGTGATCACTCGAGATCCGACCCCTATGTGTAAGGCCCATTTACCCATACTATCACCTGTGTGATGAACTGTGCCTGCAGCCCACTGAGGAATCTCACTCGAAACGCGCGTTGGGGCTGCAGGTACAGCTCATCACACAGGTGATAGTATGGGTAAGTGGGGTTTACACATGATTACATTCATTTCTCTTTGGATAGTGGGCTGTGGCACCTTGTATTGACCTGTGCTTCCCACTAGTTATGGACTATTAATGTCTGGCTATATTTTTTCACTGTTATTAACAATAGAGATGACATCTGGGCACTCATTTTTCATAGTCTGTACTACATTGGCTGTCCTCTCATTGATGCTATGACTGCACAAAACACTTTATGCATTTACCTGATGACAATCATGACTATATGTTGATAGAAGGGCCCACCGCTATACCACCCTGATATATTACTGATAATCTGCTGTCCTAAACAGCTGAGCCTTTTTTATTTTGACTTTTAAGATTTTTTTGTTATATTTATTTATGCTTTGTATTGATACAATAAACTTTTTTGATCTTATTACATATTGATGGAGTTGGACTCCATGTTTTGTGTAGGAATAATGAGTATTGGGAGTGTCCTAATGGATTGTATGCTACGGCCATTTTTATAGGCATATGGCCATGTTGATACTATATGTAGGATGTCACTGATTCAGTTGATATTGATTCTATTTTGGCAGAATGTGCAACTTTTATATGTAAAAAGGCACAGAAAATTTTAAAAATGAGAATAAAATTCATCAGCCCTTGTGCACCATTTTGAACAATTTGGCACAAAAGAGTTAACAAATACAAATTTCTTATATTGTCTACAGATTACTGTATAGTAAATCTTCACTTTAAGTTGACCGTTTCTGTATATTTGTCTCTGTAGTTTAACAAATTGAATCCAGCAGCAACCATTCATGAATAAAAGCCATATTCCCAAATCATTCAATTGAAGAAGACTTCTAATTTTCTTTTCGCTGTGTACATAATTGTATGAGTTCTTGTATACAAAACACATTCCACAGATCCTGAGATGACTGGAGACAAATTCTATATTCTCACTTTAATTTCCTGCAGGATAATTGTTTTGGTGAGAGGTTGTGATGAAGCTTTGTAAACCCAAATTACATTTTAATTACTCTTGGAAAAATAAGGACGGAGGTTCAAATATAAAACGTGGCTAAAATCACATAGAAGAAAAAAATGAGCAAAATGCATCTCAAACACCTATACATATCAGCATTATCCAACAATCCTAAAGTTTGAGTCCAAATTTACAAAGTCATCCCACATTCTGGTATTTTTGGCTTGAGAGCAGGTGCAGACTGTGATAACAGGAAGAGCTGCAGGCCATGTATATAATCTAGGCAGTTTCTGGTATTTGTGAGTAGCTCCCTCATCCCCTCTCACAGCATTAGTCTCATACTAATACTCATCTCCTTGTCTTTTTTTTTACTGTATTAATGTATATAAGTTTTTTTTGTGATTGAGGAGGTTTTGGAACATTTACAGAGAGAATTTACACAGGGAAAAGGGCAGAATTGCTGCTGAGAGGTGACTATAGAGGAGCTTGATTCTGTCGCTGTGTTCTGCAGCACCCGGCAGCAGCCACTACACATTGAATTGAGCTGCTCTTTGAAGCTCAGTTCAATGTTATTATTATTATTATTTATTTATATAGCACCATTAATTCCATGGTGCTGTACATGAGAAAGGGGTTACATACAGGGTTATAGATATCGTTTACAGTAAACAGGTTTACAGTGACAGACTGGTACAGAGGGGAGAGGACCCTGTCCTTGCGGACTTACATTCTATGGGATAGTGGGGAAGAGACAGAAGGTAGGGGTGAGGTGGCGACTCTGGCGGTGGTGAGGCGGCGGTGGCTCTGGCGGTGTTATGGTTATTGTAGGTGTTACAGAACCCCCCAGCACCCAGAATATGTTATGCAGTTATTTGTATATATAATAGGTTCCATGTGAGATATATGTCCCTAATGCATCAGCCCACAGGCTGCGCCCCTGGGCAGAGGAAACAAGATATCCCCCTTCTGACCTCCCCCACCTTTGTAATGCCCACAGTAAATATCAACAGGCTCCGGCCCCCTGCGGCTATTGTAATGTATGTCTGGCCTGCCGCTTTTGAATGGACCTGCCCTCTGTATCTGTTGTTACATATATTCTGTGTTCTGCGAATAAAGTGTTGTGAGACTGGAAATACGTGGAGAAGCAGTCAGCTTTTATATGCTCTCATGTAATCATGGAATTCCAGCCAGCGTCCTTCATTCAGACTCCAGCCAATGCAAAGTGGATCTCCTGAAACACGGGGTGGTACTGAGAGAGGTACCCCAGATTGGTAGACCCTGTTACAGTAGGCTGTAGGCTTTCCTGAAGAGATGGGTTTTCAGGTTCCGTCTGAAGAATCAGAGGGTGGTGGATAATCGGACGTGTTGAGGCATGGAATTCCAGAGGATGGGGGATATTCGGGAGAAATCTTGGAGGCGGTTGTGTGAGGAACGAATAAGTGTGGAGGAGAGTAGGAGGTCTTGGGACGAACGAAGATTACGTGAGGGAAGATATTGGGAGATTAGTTCAGAGATATAGGGAGGGGACAGGTTCTGGATGGCTTTGTAGATCAGTGTTAGTAGTTTGAACTGGATTCGTTGGGGGATTGGGAGCCAGTGGAGGGATTTGCAGAGGGGAGAAGCAGGGGAGTAGCGAGGAGAGAGGTGGATTAGCCAGGCAGCAGAGTTGAGGACAGACTGGAGTGGTGCAAGAGAGTTAGGGGGAGGCCACAGAGGAGGGTGTTGCAGTAATCGAGGCGGGAGATGATGAGAGCATGCACAAGAGTTTTGGTAGATTGTGGGCTGAGGAAGGAACGAATTCTGGCAATATTTTTGAGTTGGAGGCGACAGGAGGTGGCAAGAGCTTGGACGTGAGGTTTGAAGGACAGGGCAGAGTCGAGAGTTACCGCGGATTTCAGGAGCGGGAGAGAGCGTGATGCCGTTTACCATAATAGATAGATCGGGTAGGGGGGATACGAGAGGTGGGGGAAAGATGATGAATTCGGTTTTGTTTACATTGAGTTTTAGGAAGCGAGAGGTGAAGAAGGAGGATATGGCTGACAGACACTTCGGGATTCTGGACAGCAGGGAGGTGACATCTGGTCCTGAGAGTTAGATCTGAGTGTCGTCTGCATACAGGTGGTACTGGAAGCCATGGGACTTTATGAGTTGTCCTAGGCCAAGGGTATAGATGGAAAAAAGTGTTCAATGTGTTTACACCCGGTCATCACCGGAGCTTATAACAGCTGATCGGCGTGGGTCCTGATCTGATCTGATATTGATGACTTTTCCTAAGGAAAGATCTTCAATATGTTCTGACCAGTCTACCATTTTAAAGGGAATCTGTCAGGGGATTTTTTCATAGCATACTAATAGTATCCTGAATAGGGCTTCAGCAGCCCTTTCAGAATATGTTACTATTACTGATGTACCTTGTCCCGTTTTCTTGCTGTACGCTGTGGGCAATTCAAGGTCGCACGCCGACTAGTCAAGCGTATGTAAATCAAAAGTAAATATGGACCCCTTCCAAGCCCATAATCAACACACCCCTCTGTTTGTAGTGCATTTATTTTCCTATTGACCAACAATGCAAAAACACAGCAAAAAAAATGCTAAAATGCAAAAATAATGCTACAAAAAAGTGGCATTTTCTAAAAAACAAAAATATCCACAACCCCTTTGAGACCATACCACATAAAGTTACTTCATGTAGTCTCGGTGGGTATATGGTCTTGGCCCATGAACTGAGCCTGCACCGGTCCTAGCACATACCGGATGTGTTATTTAGCTGTCATTTATCTGTAGCGGCAGTGGCCTGAATTAGCTCTGATCACTACTGTGTAACCATTTTAATTCTGGTGTCAATAATTGACTTGGGGACTTAAATTACTAAGTTGAAGGAGTGCAGCGGTGCCCATCACTTCCCCTCGAAGTGATCATGGAGAGCCGATGGGTTACTATTGGAGCTTGGAATCGATGAAGTCCAAGTGTACATTTTTCACTGGAGCATGTATTTGTACTCTTTCTGATGCTTACCAATCATAATCAGGCAACAGCACATTAGGGGAAGTAGAATACACCCACACAATAGCATAGACAAAAGGACTGCTCTCCTCACTGCACAGTGATGATATGTGCTGGAGAACAGCAGACCTGAGTGTGGTTAATTAACAGCTTTCATCTCCAGCAGGCAGTGCTACAGGGGGAGAGTTGCAGAGTTGAGTCTCATTACAAACACTTCTAGCTGCTCTCCTCTCATAGTCCTCCCAACTTTGTCAATCATAAACAGGAATTTATATATAAGTGGGAAAAAGAACCCCCGCCCACTAGAGCTTTGAACAAGCTCTATGTTGACACATAATGACACAGTCTGCTTTTCTCCCTGCAGATTGATGATGTGCTGGAGCACAGTAGACATGAGTGTGATTAACAGCTTCAACAAAGCTAATGTGTATTTGGTCCTGCCAAAGAAGCTCATTTGAATTTGAGAGGAGAGCTGCTAAAAGTGTTTGTAATGAGACTCAACGTCTACAGTACTGCCTCTCCTCTCACACTCACTGCTGGAGATAAAAGCTGTCAGTTAATAAAACTCAGTTCTATTGTACTTCAGCACATGTCAACACTCTGCAGTTTAGTGATCGGATGAAAAATCTGGTAGACAGAGTTGACTCCTGCTGTAAATGATGGGAGCCATCCTGGGGTTAAATGACGATGTTCAGAAGCCAAAACCCCGCCAACCCAGTCATTTAATTGGCTAGCTGTAGGTGGGCGAGATTTTGGTTTAAGTGATTTTATCATAAATAGAGAGATCCAAAAGAGTCGGCTCTTCTTGGTGAGCGGAGCCAAGGGATCCAGTTCAGCCAGACTACCCTTCACTACTGAAGTGAGGAGAGCAAACTGTTTGTCAATACATGTCTCACCCTGAGCTATTGAGGGTGTGTGTTCATCTTTCTCCAGTGTATTGCCATCAGCTTATGATTGGTCTGTGTCAGAAAGAGGAAGAAGTACACACCTCCAGTGAAATCTCTCTGGTAACGCCCACTTAGACTTTGAAAACAATAACTCATTAGGTGCTAAATACTTTGCTAATATCTCTTTAACTGAGAGTTAACAACCACCACATTATATTGTCTTGTAGTATGCAGGAAATGTCAGAACTCACTTCCAAGATATAATTTTAATATAAGAATCATAACAAAATGTATTTTGTAAGATGAGCTCTGCTATGATAGAAAACTGACACTGTGTAATCATGAAATTAATATGATTCAATTTGTGCAGCGGGTCAGTGTAAAAAATTAGGCTGTTAATTAAGCAATGCGTATATCTGTAATGAGAGTCACAGAACATGACAGACAGGAGTGAATGGAAGCAAATTAATGTGCCCTTTTATGAATTTAATTAGCAAAAGTCACCGTGCCCTGAAATTGAGTAGGGAAAGTTATCTGTGCCGCCGAGAACTTTTCTGGTGCATCACTGTGAGCTGTGTCTTCATCTGGTGTCAATTACACGCCCAAGCTCTTTCCACTGTCGCAGATGGATCTAAGCTAAAAGCTATGTCCACTAATGAAATATATATATAGTATATATATATATATATGTGTATATATAGTGGTAAACCGGCTTACTCGGCTGCACATGGAGGTAGCCAATGGAACACTGCACCTTTAAGGATGCACTTGGTTTATTAGTGTGCTCTGACCAACATAGTCACTTCTGTGAGTCCCAAAATGTCAGTCTTTAACTTGGCATACCCCTGTGCATTCTGTAATGCCAAATCATAATAGGCCTTCTGGGACTCACCATTCAAACAGAGGGCCAGCACCTCCGCCCACTGCTCTGGTGGTAGCTTCTCACGCTCCGCTACCCATTCGAACACAGTCAAAAATGCCTCCACATAATCACCCGGGTCATTTTTTGCATAGCTCGTCTTAACATCTTCCGGAAGTACATGTTGTCACCTGGACTTGGGGGAGGGGCTGCCGGCCTTCCACGAACTGCTTCTGTAAGCAAGTCAATCTGCTGCTGGTGTTACTGGTGCTGCTGCTGTATAATCAGCTTACTTGTCTCCTGTTGTGCCATCTGTTGCTGCTGTAATTGCTGCTGATGTTGTAGCTGCTGTTGCTGCTGTGCTTGCAGTAGATGTTTGAGTAGGTCCTCCATCTTGCCTGACGTCGTCGACTGGCTTGTGGCCGTCACACGTGTTCATTGGAAACGCTGCCCGCACGTCTAAACACCACTTATGGTAGTGTGGTTGACTCGGCTGCACACAGAGGTAGTAAATGGAACACTGCGCCTTTAAGGATGCACTTGGTTTATTAGTACCACATAAACCAAGGTGTGGTAAAGAAAATACAGCCATCTGAGAAAAACAAAACGGTAGCACTACGTGCAGTCCTTACTCTAGGTGGGTCAGCCCACTCAGGGTTAACAATGTCCTTGCACAAGCACTATGCAAACACTCTCCTGGAGTCTTCCTCTCCAGGCCCTCAATAGCCCCGACTAACCCTGGCGTTCAGCTATTTAAAGCCAGACCATGTGACTCTCCATCATGTGACTGATCACATGATCCTAACATCACACAGGTCCTGTCAAGACGTTGCATGTGGAGATACGTGGACATTCTCCTTCCCACTCCATGAATGTCCCCTAAAACCAGCCCACAATGTAACTTTCAATAAACCAACCCAACACATAGTGTTCTGGAGGAAACGATTCTGGTTTTACATCAATAACGCCATCATGCGCAGTGAGTGACACATATCTCCCCTCCATAACTTCACCAGTGACTCTGTCACAATATATATATACAGTTGTGCTCAAAAGTTTACATATCTCGGCAGAATTTTTTGCTTTCTTATCCATTTTTCAGAGAATGTGAATGATAACACCAGAACTTTTTCTCCACTCGTTGTTAGTAGTTGGGTGAAGCCATTTATTGTCAAACTACTGTGTTTTCTCATAATGAAAACCCAAAACATCCAAATGACCCTGATCAAAAGTTCACATACCCTGGTGATTTTGGCCTTATAATATGCACAGAAGTTGACACAAATGGGTTTGAATGACTACTAAAGGTAACATCCTCACATGTGACCTGTTTGCTTGTGTTCAGTGTGTGTGCATAAAAGCTGAGTGAGTTTCTGGAATCCAGACAGACTCTTGCATCTTTCATCCAGCCACAGACATTTTTGGATTGTGAGTCATGGGGAAAGCAAAAGCACTGTCAACGGATCTACGGGAAAAGGTAGTTGAACTGCATAAAACAGGAAAGGGATACAAAAAGATATCCAAGGAATTGATAATGCCAGTCAGCAGTGTTCAAACTGTGATTAACAAATGGAAAATCAGGGGCTCTGTAAAAACATAACCACGGTCAGGTAGACCAACAAAAATGTCGTCCACAACTGCCTGGAAAATTGTTCCGGATGCAAAGAAAAACTCACAAATAACATCAGCTGAAATACAGGACTCTCTGAAAACTAGCGGTGTGGCTGTTTCAAGATGAATAAGGCGGCACTTGAAGAAAAATGGGCTGCATGGTCGAGTCGCCAGAAAAAAGCCATTACTGCACAAATGACACAAAGTATCTCGCCTACAAGACACAAAACAGCACAGAGACAAGCCTGAAGACTTCTGGAACAATGTAAATTGGAGTGATAAGACCAAAATTGAACTTTTTGGCCACAAACATAAACATTACATTTGGAGAGAGGTCAACAAGGCCTATGATGAAAGGAACACCATTCCTACTGTAAAGCACAGGGGTGGATCACTGATGTTTTTGGGATGTGTGAACTACAAAGGCACAGGAAACTTGATCAAAGTTAAAGGAAAGATGAATGTGTCCTCCTGTGTCCCCATGTCTCCTCCCCACATGTCTTCTATGATGTATATACTCCAGCCCCAGTGTATCCTATGTATTGTAACACACAAAAAAGTTTAAAAGATCGGCACTATTCAGACCGCATACCTTCAGCTGTGATCAGTGGAGATGTAGTATCAGCTGGCCGACGCCGTGGAAGACAGGTGCTCAGCCTGAAGAAAGCGTGTCCTGGATGCAGACGATAGAAGAAAAGAAGATGGCACTCTGAAGCATGTAGATTACCTTTGTGAACTTTATTGCTGGTATACCCAATTAAAACATGGAGTTGGGGAGGGTGTTCCTACGCAGGAACCCCGCTCCTCGGCTCCATGTTTTAATCATGTATACCAGTAATAGTACATAGCTATTACAAGGATTTTAACCCCTTCAACCCGGGCAATTTTCAGTTTTTGTTTTTCCCAACCCTTCTTCCAAGAGCCATAACTTTTTTTTTTCTCTGTCCACATGCCCGTACGAGGGCTTATTTTTGCAGGAAAAGTTGTACTTTTGAATGACACCATTTATTCTACCAGATAGTGTACTGGAAAACGGAAAAAAAAATTCCAAGGGCATTGAAAATGCAAAAAAAAGTGCAAATCCACAATAATGTTTTGAGTGTTTTATTTACAATGTTCAATATACCGTATTTTTCGGACTATAAGACGCACTTTTTTCCTCCAAATTTGGGAGGAAAGTGTGGGTGCGTCTTATAGTACGGATATAGCATGTGGGGAGGGGGGCAGCAGTGAGTGGGATCGCACTGTTATCCCACTTCAGGATGTCCCCGCTGTCCAGAATCAGCACTGGGGAAAGCACATGGTCCCGCTGATTAAGTGCAGTGAATATTTATTAGCTGCTCCCCGCCCACCGATCAGCTGAGCGGTGAGCCGGGAGCAGCAAATGAATGCTGCACTTAAGCAGCGACACACATGGCTTCCCCAGCTGCTGACTCCTGCAGCAGCTAGGGAGATTTGTGTGTCCTGGGGAGGAGGCAGCAGCAGCAGGGGCCAGAGGAGAGAGGAGATCGCTGCGTACCTGCCTGCCATGCTTGGACGCCGAGTGTTGTGCACAAACAGGACCTGTGTGATGTCAGGAGTGGGCGGGCTGGAGCATCACATGGCAGCTCAGAGCCCTCCCTCTTCTTGACATCATCACAGGTCCTTCAGGCTCCCCACTAGAATCTGCAGCTTCCTCAAAACCTGTGCTGTGGAGAGGCAACAAGAGGGAGGGCTGTGTGCAGTCATGGGATGCTTTTACCTCATCACAGGCTGGCTGCCACAATTAAGAGGTTAGTCTTTACAATACACAATAAAGCACTCTGCCACTCCTGTGGTGAACTATAACTCCCAGCATGTCATAGGATCTGCAGGACATGCTGGGATTTATAGTTCTCCCATGGGATTTTAAAGCAGCACTCCAGTGTTATTTTGCAGTGCTGGAGTGGTGCTTTCAATATCAGCCCTGTGCCCCCATTCTTACACTCACCCTCCAGCATCTTCATATAGTACTGTACAGACACCACACTGGTCCCGCAGCTTCCAACATAATAACATACTATTATATATAATAACACCACATATAATAGTATGTTATTTATGTTATTAAATATTTTACCACATTTTTTTGCTTCAAATATTTTTTTTTCCTATTTTCCACCTCTAAAACCTGGGTGCGCCTTATAGTCCGGTGCGTCCTATAGTCCGAAAAATATGGTATGGTAAAACTGATCTGATAATATGATTCTCCAGGTCAGTATGAATACGCAGATACTAAATATGTATAGTTTTTTTTTATTTAAAAAAGTGAAGAAAAATTCTGAAATTTGTAAAATAAAAATGTAGCTTTTGTCATAATTTTCTGAGACCTCTAATCTTTTCATTTTTTGGGATCCGAGGCAGTGTAAGGGCTTATTTTCTGTGCCCTGAGCTGACGTTTTTACCGATACCATTTTGGGGCAGATACGATGTTTTGATTGCTTCTTACTGCATTTTATTTCAATGTTGTGGCGGCCAAAAAAAACATAATTCTGGAGTTTTTCTTTTTTTTCTCGTTATGCCGTTTACCGATCAAATAAGTTGACTTTATATTTTGATAGATCGGACTTTTAAGAACGCAGCGATACCAATCAGGCCAGTCTCACACGTCCAGATAATTCCGGTAGCGGAAAAATCGGTACCGGAGTTATCCGTGTCCGTGTGCTCACGTGGCACATCAGTGTGGCACACGTGTAGCAGCCATGTGCCGCCCGTGTGCTGACTGAGGACCACACGGACCGTGCAGGAGACAGCGCTTAACCCTGCTTTGGGTGCTGAAGCCGGCATTCATTCCTTCTCCCAGCAGCGTTCGCTGGAGAGAAGGAATGAAAAATCAAGGTTTTTTTAATTATTTTTCTGTTTAAAATAAAGTTCCTGGTCACCTCCCGCCTCCCACCCCCTATGCGCCCGCCCGCTTGCATTAAAATACTCACCCAGCTCCCGCGATGCTTCCTCTCAGCGCCGCAGCTTGTCCTGTGTGAGTGGTCACGTGGTACCGCTCATTACAGGGATGAATATGCGGCTCCAGCCCTGACCTGAAGCAGTTAAAAGACGCTGAAAAGCAAGTCGTTTTTACACAGAAATGCATATGTTTGTTCTTTTGATCATTTTCTGGGGTTTTTTTAGATGCATTTTTGAGTGGACCAACTTGAAAAAAGACATAGTGTGCACATAGCCTGAAGTCAGTTCTGTTTTACATACGGTCACCATTCAGAATCAAATGAAAGGAAATGGCAAGGCCAGGATGATTAAACGTGTCAGCTGGAGGAACACAGCTTATGATTTGCTTGCAAAGACTTTATCGACAGAAGTCAGCGAGACTTTCCCAAATAATTATAACATCCGATGTGGATTGTAGGGGTTTGCTAGATAAATCAATGAGAATAGAGTCGGCTGCATTCGCCGTGCGCTTGTTTCTCTGGTTACGGGTTCAAGCAAAACCGTTAAAATTGTAGTCAGATCACGCGCCGTGCTATGACAGCAGTGTATAATTGCTCGCCGCTCCCACAGGAAAGCTGTCTTTGTGAAACTCTGTCAGGTGTCAGGTTATGGATTACCATATGTTTCAAGTAAAGTGCTTAATGGAGAGAAGGAAAGAACCCCCGAACATCTCAGAATTAAAGCATATATTTACATGTTGTGCTAAAGCCTTCAAAGACGTTAGTACTGACCCAGCAAAGAAACACGAACGAATGGAGAAAAAAAGGATAAGCAAAAAGAGAATGTAAAAATAAAAAAAAAGATATACAAAACAGATTAAACCTTTAGGGCTCACACTCACTTGCGTGAAATACGGCTGAGTCTCGCATGTTAAAACCCGGCTCTGCCGCCGGCACTCCAGAGCGGAGCGTGCAGCCGCATAGCAATACATGGAGCTGCATGGAGTGCCGGCGGCAGAGCCGGGTGTTACCATGCGAGACTCGGCCGTATTTCACGCAAGTGAGTATGAGCCCTTATATCAATCTGCAAGATCTTGGAAAACCTGCTGAGTGGGCAGATTACTTGATCTCAGGGAGAAGCTTTCTTCAGAAACAGCCTTCCTATTAGCCCCCAGTTCAGTAGCCGAAGCCCCGATGCTTAACTGAATTTAGGGTTTCATTCATTCAGGAAAATCTTAGGAAAAGGCAGAACGGAAACATGTTTAAGTATTTTCTTCTCACTTTTGATCATTATTTAGTTGACTTGCTAAAAATTTTAAAAACAATGTGATCAGCGTCAGATAAAGCAAAAATTCACAAATTGTAAATTCCTTATCACAACTTCATTATCGCGAGCAAAGTGGAATCTTATGGATGTTATCTTCCTTTGTGACTACATTGTTATTTCCATCGATGACATTAAAATTCAATAGAAGTGTTAAAAAAGAATTCCCGTCATATAAGAACATTTCTTCTTTCTTGTATCATTTACACTCTTGTGTATGGAGTGCAATAATGAAAAATAGAGAAATCCGACACTCCAAAGTAAAGTGGATGAAGATAACTTTTATTGAATTCGTGTGGTCCAGCACTTTCTCCTTATAAAGACGGCTGTTGCTCTCCCTCTTTGCGGATAGCCTTTCCTGGCAGTCCTCTACATTTGGGTGTTTCTTTGATAAAGGTCACATTAATGCACCAAGATAGACCACATGTATTGAATAAAACATATAAAACATATCGTAATTCACTTTATTTTGGAGTAACGGGTTTCTCCATTTTTCATTTTTGCACATTCAGTTGCAATCTATTGCTGTGTAGGAACAGAGGCTGGCAGCTGATGTCGGCGTGCAGGTCGCCGGCATATGACTTCACTGTTATGCACCGGTACATCCGCGCCTCAATTTTTCAGGAAGAGCATGCCGCTGGACCACGGCCAGGTAAGGAAAAACGAAAATTTGCAATATGGGGAGACATTTGGGGGGGGGGCAGGATGGAGACATATGGGGGCAAGGATGGAAACATATGTGGGGCAGGATGCAGACATATGGAGGAGCAGGGTGCAAACATATGAGGGAGCAAGATGGAGACATATTGGGGGGCAGAATGCAGACATATGAGGGAGCAGGATGGAAATATATGAGGGGGCAGGATGGAGACATTTGGGGGGGCAGGATGGAGAGATATGGGGACAAGGATGGAAATATATGTGGGGCAGGATGCAGACATATGGGGGCAGGGTGCATACATATGAGGGAGCAAGATGGAGACATTTTGGGGGGCAGGATGCAGACATATGAGGAGGCAGGATGGAAATATATGAGGGGGCAAGATGGAGACATATGAAGGTAGGACAGAGACATAGGGGGCAGGATGGTAGAACATATGGGGGCAGGATGGAAACATATGGGGGTCAGGATGGAAACATGGGGGGGAAGGATGGAGACATAATGGGGGCAGGGTGCAGACATATGAGGGGGCAGGATGGAGACATATGGGGGGCGGGGTGGAGACATATGGGGCGCAGGATGGAGACATATGGGGGGCAGGATGGAGACATTTGAGGGGCTGGATGGAGGCCTATGGTGTCATCATGGGAGGACATATATGGGGCCATGATGGGAGGACATATGGGAGCAGGATGGAGACACATGGGGTCTATGATGGGGGACGTCATCATAGGAAAGTGCAAGGATGTAGGACATTATTACTGTAGGGGCTAGTTAAGGGATATTATTACTGCTGTGATGTATTTTATTTTTGAGGATACAGTTTTCAGTGAGGGGGGTCCTGTTACTGCACAGTGTGACACTGTCTCTTTTACTCTTCATCTAGCATAGTGTAGAATTTGGGGACAAAATGGGGAATGTGCTCTAAATAATTGCTTTTTCTGCAGAGACGAGTCTTGGCAGGAAGAAGTGATGGCAGTCTGTGCCAAAAATGCATATCTTCAACCACAGATAGTCAGTGTGTTACCTGTACACTGATGCTATACACTATATACAGAGCTCTTGTGTATAAAGTCACTGGTGATCACTGTATTACCTGTACACTGACACTATACACTGTGTACAGAGCTCCTTTGTGTTATGTCACTAGTGAGTCACTATTATCTGTTCACTGACACTATATACTGTACACTGTGTACAGAGCTCCTTTGTATAATGGCACTTATGATGGTATTAGTATTGTTTCTTTTTTTATTAATGATCAGTATTGTACACTGCTCAAAAAATAAAGGGAACACTTAAACAACAGAATATAGCTCCAAGTAAATCAAACTTCTGTGAAATCAAACTGTCCACTTAGGAAGCAACGCTGATTGACAATCAATTTCACATGCTGTTGTGCAAATGGAATAGACAACAGATGGAAATTATTGGCAATTATCAAGACCCACTCAATAAAGGAGTGGTTCTGCAGGTGGTGACAACAGACCACATCTCAGTACCAATGCTTTCTGGCTGATGTTTTGGTCACTTTTGAATGCTGGTTGTGCTTTCACACTCGTGGTAGCATGAGATGGACTCTACAACCCACACAAGTGGCTCAGGTAGTGCAGCTCATCTAGGATTGCACATCAATGCGAGCTGTGGCAAGAAGGTTTGCTGTGTCTGTCAGCATAGTGTCCAGAGGCTGGAGGTGCTACCAGGAGACAGGACAGTACACCAGGAGACATGAAGGGGGCCATAGGAGGGCAAAAACCCAGCAGCAGGACCGCTACCTCAGCCTTTGTGCAAGGAGGAACAGGAGGAGCACTGCCAGAGCCCTGCAAAATGACCTCCAGCAGGCCACAAATGTGTATGTGTCTGCACAAACGGTTAGGAACCGACTCCATGAGGATGGTCTGAGTGCCCGAAGTGTACATATGGGGGTTGTGCTCACAGCCCAACACCGTGCAGGATGCTTGGTATTTGTCACAGAACACCAGGATTGGCAAATTTGCCACTGGCGACCTGTGCTCTTCACAGATGCAAGCGGGTTCACACTGAGCACATGTGACAGATGTGACAGAGTCTGGAGACGCTGTGGAGAGCGATCTGCTGCCTGCAACATCCTTCAGCATGAGCGGTTTGGCAGTGGGTCAGTAATGGTGTGGGGTGGCATTTCTTTGGAGGGCCGCACAGCCCTCCATGTGCTCGCCAGAGGTAGCCTGACTGCCATTAGGTACCGAGATGAGATCGTCAGACCCCTTGTGAGACCATATGCTGGTGCAGTTGGTCCTGGGTTCCTCCTAATGTAGGACAATGCCAGACCTCATGTGGCAGGAGTGTGTCAGCAGTTCCTGCAAGATGAAGGCATTGAAGCTATGGACTGGCCTGCCCATTCCCCAGACCTGAATCCAATTGAACACATCTGGGACATCATGTCTCGCTCCATCCACCAACATCACGTTGCACCACAGACTGTCCAGGAGTTGGCGGATGCTTTAGTCCAGGTCTGGGAGGAGATCCCTCAGGAGACCATCTGCCATCTCATCAGGAGCATGCCCAGGTGTTGTAGGGAGGTCAGACAGGCAGGTGGAGGCCACACACACACTACTGAGCATCATTTCCTTGTCTTGAGGTACTTCCACTGAAGTTGGATCAGCCTGTAATTTGATTTTCCACTTTGATTTTGAGCATCATTCCAACTCCAGATCTCATTGGGATATTAGTTGTGATTTCCATTGATCATTTTTAGGTTTTACTGTTCTCAACGCATTCCGCTATATAATGAATAAAGATTTACAACTGGAATATTTAATTCAGTAATATCTAGGATGTGGTATTTTAGTGTTCCCTTTATTGTTTTGAGCAGTGTAGTATTCAGTGACTCTGGTGGCAATTTGTGGTCTGGTCATGGTGTGGTGGTGTCCCTGTATGTGGTACTACTCGGTCACTATGTGGTGGTAATATGTGGTCCGACTACTGGGTGACTGTATTTGTCCCTAGTATGTAGCATTATTGGCCATTTTAAAAAATATATGTGACACATTCCATTAAAGAAAAACAAATAAAAATATACCTAAAAAGAGTATTGGATATTTTAACAAATGTTTAATTGAGAAATTGAGAAATTTCATTTCGGCTCACGCTGTGCTTGAGAAAGGCTCAGTGTGAGCCGAAACGTCGCCATGTCATGTGGGTCTAAATGAAATCCACTTTTTTTCACCTTTAAACTGAATGAAGTGCTGCCTTTCTTTTTACGTTTGTCTAAAACAGTTTTGGATATTTTAACATATGTTTAATAGGTTACAGTAGAGTAGGGTGCTGCCAAGTTTGTGGGGTGGAGGCCAAGCTGAGGTGGAGCCTCAGCAGAGTCTCAATGGGCCCCCAAAATTTTGCCAGTGTGGGGCTCTGAAGTTCCTGGTGGCAGCCCTGTACATAGTAAATAGCTCACGCTCTACTGTATATCTGAAGAGCTCGCAGCACACCACAGTTCATTACAGTAAAGTTGCAAATTGTCAAATAGTTATTTATTGCATCTAACAAAATACAGAAATGCTAAGAATCAGAGAAAATCATGATAATAATTCATTCGAGACGTTCCATTCCAATCCTCCCAGGTCTTTATCAAAATTGACTCTCAGTAGGAGACATGAAGGTACAAATTACTCCTACTGAGCAATTTTTCTAAAAACCCGGGAGGATCGGAACATCTTGAATGTATTATTTTCGCCTAGTACATTAATATAGCAGATTTGTAGCACTTCTATGTTTTGTTACACACAATAAATTAAATTTGACACTTTGCAACTTTAATTTGAAGTCTGTCGTGATTTTTTCAGATATAGCTCTAACCGGGGCTTTGTTCACCTTTCCACTTGCAGCTCTGAACTGGTAATTGTGTGCACTCTCTAATCTATGACTTGTGGCTCTAATGAGTCTCGGAACAGTTCTGCCCATGCGCTCGTAAAGTCACCGCACACGTTGTGACATCATGAGGTCTCCACCTTTCGTACACTTGCTGAGAACCCTAATGGGCCTTACCAGAGCAGGACGTTCCCGCTCAGTGTGAGGAGCCAGGTGATTTCAATACTCACAGTAGGGATTAGAAGGTGCGGACAGTTGATGGTGAGGAATGGGGGGCACCTTAATATGCACACTTAGCATAACTATGTGAAAAAAGTTTTGATCACATATCTAGAGTATTTTTAGATAACATATATATATATATATATATATATATATATATATATATATATATACATATTTTTTCCATTCCTATCCTAATTCTGGAAATTGGGATTGCACTGATGGGTGAAGTTGCTACTCTACGATTAAGATCTGTAAGAGGAAGGTGATGAGTGGTTCTGACATAATTACATCTGAAGTCCACAGGGAGAAGTGCACTGGAGAACATGGGCATTTTGTCACAAATTAGTTGCTGAGAAACACTTACAATATTCTCATTTTAATGTATTCCAAGTCATTCTTCCTGAATTATTAGATATTTTCAGATATGAGTCTAATTACACATCAAATGATTATACAAAAGTAATAAAGTCCTTATCTTGACAAGTAGCATCATGACGTTTCCATTAATTCCGCTTTCTTGCTAGAGGACTGTTTTGTGTAGTGTGTAATGCGCTAGTGGTGTTGTAGGGCAGGATGGCCGTGACATAGACGGAAACAGTTCATATAAAGGAAACGTGGGGCTTTGATTTTCAGCAAAAATGCAGAAAACCATAAAGCAACTGAAAAACAACAAAGACTTGCCCAGCTAGATGCTAATCACTCCAATAAAAACCGGCCCCAACTACCATGAATAAAACGGCTCAGCACCTAAACTACTGCACCAACAAGTATTAACCAGCTTTTAATGTCTCACCCAGCTTAACTTTCTAGGAGAGAAGTACACTCCATCCAGTATCCTCCCTTTCTGCTGCCTACATATTCCCCCCTTTTATCCAGACAAGAGGTCTGGGCATTTTGGGCCATCATATAATGAATTTTTGATAATGCGTCTGCATTACCCTGTGATTTCCCCAGTCTATGTTCTATTCAGAAATTAAAATTCTGCAGGGAGATAAAGCATCTTTGTCACCCTTGCGTTTTTTCATTTTTATGTTTCATTCATGAGGGCATGATCTGACACAAGTTTAAATATCCTACCCAAGAGGTAATACTTCAAAGATTCTAGTGCCCACTCTACAGTTATGTATTTACGTTCTATGATGGAATATTTTTTTTCCACATGAATCAATTGCCTGCTCAAATATAGTACTTGGTTTTCTTCTCCATTTATAGTCCGAGACAAGATGGCTCCCAAGCCTGTGTCCGAGGTGTCTGCCTGAACCAAGAACTCCTTTTTAAAATGTGGGGAGAATAACAGTGGTTGCTTACAAGGTGCTGACTTAAGGCACTGAAAGACTTGTTCCGCTTCGGGAGACCATGACACAATTACAGATTTTACTCCTCTTCTCAGGTCCAACAACGGTGCTATCCTTGAAGCTAAATTTGGTACGAACCTCCAATAGTAGCCGGTGATCCCTAAAAAAGACTGCACTTGCTTCTTAGGTACCGGTCTAGGTCGACTCTGTATGGCCTCAACTTTATTAATTTGAGGTTTCCACAAGCCCCTTCCAATAACAAACCCCAGGTACTTGGACTCCTCTAGCCCTAAGGCACATTTTTCCAGATTTATTGTAAGACCTGCCACACTGATCGCATCTAGTATAGCTTGCACTTTACACAGATGGCTTACCCAGTCTGCGCTGAAAACAACCACATCATCCAGGTAAGCTGCTGCATAACTATTATGTGAACTCAAAATTAAATCCATTAATCTCTGAAAGGTTGCATGCGCGCTCCTTGTAGATCAAATGGCATGTTCTTGTATTGGTACAAACCCTCCTGGGTGGGAAAAGCTGTTTTCTCCTTGGCCTTCTTTGTTAAAGAATTTGCCAATAACCGTTGGAAAGATCCAGTTGTTATGTACCTAGCATTACCAAGTTTTTCAATGAGTTTGCAGCGCCCCCCACTGCCGCAGGGCCGAGGGGTACCCGGTACCGGGCCTCTGAGTCTCTGCTCTGGGGTTGTCACGGTGGCTGGCCCCGGTCCGTGACCCTGCTGAGGGGCGCTCAAATAAAAGGAGATTGTATGGTGAAGATGTTATGGTGCGATGAAGTGCCGGTCGCAGTAAATAACGAAGACACCAGGTTGCAGTCTCTTTACCTCTTTACTGAAGGCTTCAGGGTCCTCAATCCGGAATACGGTTAACCGGGCTGCGCAAGCCTGGCCGGTCCGATGGCACCTCCAGAGTTCCCTTTGCAGGTGGAAATCTGTGCCTACCGTCTAGCGCTTGTGTGTTGTGGTCCTTCCCTGCTGTGCTTACGGGATAGTACCCCACAACTGTTGTGTCTGTTTCTCGTGTTCCCTCACAACTCGATTCTGATGTTCTTCTTCTACGTCCCCCTGATCTTACGGTTAGGATGCACCCGTATGACGGGGAGGCTCGGAGCTCTTCCGGGACTCTCGCGTCGCCCCACTCCTGTTGTTACCCCCCTGTGTCTTCCTGGGTCTGGGTGAGACAGCCCACCTCTAACTGACTGTCCTGCCGTAGGTTTGAAGTTTGACTTGGAGCTCTATACTTCCTCGGCGTTCCGGCCACCGGTTATGCGCCTCAGCAGGATGTTGCCTCATCTTACAGCACGACTCCTACTGGTATTCTCCTTGTTGCGTTGATCTCGTTTCTCACTCAGCACAATATACCTCGCTTCTTATCCTTTCTTGGGGTACTGCCGCTATATCGTGCAGGCGCGGTCCCGTAACGTTCTTTCTGGTTGCTAGGCCTCTGTCAGGATCCCACCCCTGACAGGGACCCCTCCGAATCTTCCCCTACAACACCCTCTGCCACAAGGTGTTGCCTGGTTCCAACCCAGTCAGCTTTCTGATCTAACTTCCTATCTAACCCCCAGTTTTACCAGACTGTGAGGAGTGGCCTAATGAATAGTACCCTTAGCTCCCCCTGGAGGCCAGACTGTGAAATGTATTGGTGTCTGTGATACCTGGTCAGATGAACTCCTTCAGTGCCATCAGACGTACCATAGCCCCCCTTAGCGGCGGAGCATCAGTACTGCAACGACCAGGACTCTGGGGCGCTGCATATTTATCTACCCTGGGCAAGAAATGGACATCAAATTTAGAGATTTTATTTAATTTCCGAAAATAATTGCAAATCCTCCAGGTCCCCTTTGGGTTGGGAATCAACACAACCAGGCTAAACCATTTACTTCGAAACTCTTCGATCACTCCCAGCTCCAATATACGTTTGACTTCAGTCAGCATTGCTTCTCGTCGTGCCTATGGTATTATATAGGGTTTAGGGTTTATTTTCTTACCCAGTTCAGTAACTATATCATGTTTTATCAGATGGGTATTCCTAGGCAGGTCAGAGAACTTTGTTGTCTTTATCGGGAAGAATTGTTGAACTTCCTGTCCTTGGGCAGTCGAAAAGTTAATTTCACCTGTTGTGGTGACATACTACACTTAGGGAATCGTTGGACACTGTCAATCCTATCTTTCCAAGGTTTAAGCAGATGACCCAAAACATACAGCCAAGGCAACAAAGGAGTGGCTCAGAAAGAAGCACATTAAGGTCATGGAGTGGCCTAGCCAGTCTCCAGACCTTAATCCCATAGAAAACTTATGGAGGGAGTGGAAGCTCCGAGTTGTCAAGCGACAGCCTCAAAATTTTAATGATTTAGAGATGATCTGCAAAGAGGAGTGGAACAAAATTCCTCCTGACATGTGCGCAAACCTCATCATCAACTACAAAAAACGTCTGATTGCTGTGCGTGCCAACAAGGGTCTTGCCACCATGTATTAAGTCTTGTTTGCCAGAGGGATCAAATACTTATTTCTCACTGCAAAATGCAAATAAATTTATATAATTTATACAATGTGATTTTCTGGATTTTATTTTTGATATTCTGTCTCTCAATGTTAAAATTAACGTACAATTAAAATGATAGACTGTTCATGTCTTTGTCAGTGGGCAAACTTACAAAATCAGCAAGGGATCAAATAATAATTTCCTTCACTGTAGTCTCAAACGTCTTGCTCATTAAGGCGCAAGTACATCCACACATTCTTCCGTTGGAAGCTGCTTCCTTTGGGCTGCCTGTTCAAAGATAGTGAGGTAAGTTTCCACATCGTCACTTGAAGTCATTTTTTGCAGGAAGTATTGTCCCACCTCTCCGTCACCCCATGACATATGGCCCCTAGCTGGCCTTGTCTCGGAGCGTGCCACAACCACCTCTTTCAACAATCGGCTCCATCATTAGGGGGTAGTCTGCCTTTGGGCCTGTTGCTGCTCCTCTAAAGCCCATTCCTGGGCTTGGATCAGAGTTTTGATCACTTCCCCCATAGTGCGGGTTTGTGACTGCATAATATTCTGCGACTGCACCCAGGTCATCAACCGGACTCTCCCCCAAACCGCAGAATAGACGAACCTGCCAACTCCCTACAAATGCTTCTCCTGTCTCCAGGAGTCTCCATGAACCCACCGATTAACGGCAACAGCACACTGCAACCCTTACTGTCCTGTGAAGCCTTTATGTCTCACGCCGTAGCCCTTAGCAAACCAAATACTCACAACAATAAAAGCAACTGCAAAGACTTGCCCGGCTAGGCACTAACTAATATATCATAACTCTGACTCACGCTACCAGGTTTGTGTGCAGGGCTTGGCTCTCCAGCAACTCAGCATTTAGCACATTTAATCGCCGTGCATATCCTCCTCAGAAACACACCACATCAGTCCGAAGACCGTCTTTCTCTCTGAAGTATTTCGTTTTTCAGTTTTTTTCTAGTGAGACAACCTCTCTCAGCTGAGCTGGCTAAGTACTGGCTAACTACCCGTACTGGAGTGGGAGTGATGAGTTCACCTACCAAATCCTCCTCGTCGCTCCAATAAAAACCGGTCCAGAACTACAGCTCAGCACCTAAGCTGCTGCACTAACCAGTACTTCTCGGTTTTATCATCTTGCCCAGCTTAACTTTCTGGGAGCAATATACTGTACACTCTGTCCAGTATTCTCCTTGTCGGCCGCCTACAAGTGTCTAAAGAGACAATTTAGAAAAATTAAAAACTACAACCTGATGTAAAATCAAGCTCATCTTTTTTTTTTGGTTCATCTTTTTTTCCAATCTATTTCTAGTTAACACTCGTAGGTCGCATTGTATCATCTTAGTCATAGACATGTGGCAGTGCTGCCATATGTCATTGCCAGATAAAATCTAAATATAAAAATATACTGTGTATATAAAAATGTAATAATACAATAAAAATAGAATAAATATCTTTAAGTCCTTAAGGATGCAGCCTATTTTTGTTTTTGCAAATTCGTTTTTTTTCCTTCCCTTCTTCCAAAAGCCATACATTTTTATGTTTGCACCAACATTGCTGCATGAGGACGTTTTTTTGCAGGACAAGTTGTAGTTTTGGATGACACCACTCAATTTAAATGTAATGTACTGAAAAATGGGGAAAACATTTCTAAATGAGCCTGAGTACGCACACAATCAGTGGAGCACAGATGCAGTCTATGACTTTCTAATGTCCATCCTCCACAGTGTGTGCCTACTCAGGCAGGAGCTGTGTGCTCTGCTCCTGTCTCAGGAGCTCCATACTTCAAGGGGGTCTTTTGAGCAACTTGAGGGGAGAGGAGTCTCAGGACCTGAATCCCCACCTATCTGCTCAGAATTAAAGGCCCGAAAACATATATATAAAAAAAAATTGCCCAAAAGTTGAATTACTCTTTAAGGAAGTCTCGGTTAGTCAAGGATGGAGAGGAACAGGAATCCAAATGCAGAAGTGTCAGACAAGTCCGAGAATAAAGCATGTTCATAGACCTACCATGCTTGCTGGCATTATGCCCCATTATTACGATCATTTATACAGAGTTTATGTAACCAAAATCTTGCCAAACCTACTAGTGCAGCCTCACATACCCTTCTACACCAGGAGCGGCCACTACACCATGCTCTGTCTACACCCAGCCACCAGTGGACCATATAACAGATGGTAGGTGTTCCAGGTGATGGAACCCCAACAATCTGATGTCAATGACCTATCCGACAAATAGGTAAGCTTTTTAGATTGACCACCCCATACACCAGTGATATCTGGCGGCAATTGAAGGTCTGCCTGCTCGAGCCGGCTGAGAGCTCCTATGTTCTCCATGAGGGAGATGATGCCAGACATCACTGGAGATAGCTTATCTCATGGAGAACAAAAGGGTTGGCCATCTGAAATCAGATATGCTGGATACTTATCTCCTCCTGCCATCATCTGTCAGGGGACCCAATACATAGTGGACTGACAGCTGAACCCATCGATATCGGCACGTTCGGCTGACACTAGTCTAATGTATACGGAGGCCTTAACAATATGCAGGTCCTAAACCCAAGACAGCTTGTAAAATATACCAAAGGAACTAAAGAGGTGCAATTCCCCTTATAGATGGTGCATCACGGACTGCCCGTATACTGCAAGTGGAAACCCATAATATCGGCCAATTTCTGGTGTAACTTATAGTAAATTTGGCATGCTGCAGGTGACCCTGCCCTTACCGTTAGGACAACCCACTTTTTAGAAAAGAGGTGAAAGGGGGTGGAAAAAGGGAAAAAAATTGCACAGTTTTGCAAAAACATCTTTTTAGCACCAGCGCAACATGACAAAATGCAGTGACACAACAATTGGGTGTAGCTGTACATACACATGCAAGCAATATCACGATGTAATGGGACATGGTGATCCCAAGATAGTATCCTAAAAGTAATAGTCCTTTTTGGAGCTTGATAACTTGTTAAGGAAGACTGTTCCCATACAACAAATAACTCTTTAGTATATGGAAACCCTATGCAAGTGCAACATTTAGAAAAATAAGTGGTCTTTGTAAGTATCTATAATAAAGGTAATGTCCAATTTAAAGAGAACCTGTCACATTGCACAATCAGTTCCATCTGATATAGAGAAGATATAGAGAAGCAGAATGATATTCAGGCCCTACTCAGTGATTGACGCATATTTCTGTATGCATTAGAGGGAAGATTGTCAATCACTGAATAGGACCGCCCACTGGACTCATCGGCATGACAGGTTCCCTTTAATGTAATAAACAACACTGCAGAAAGAATGAGGGCATCCTGCCACCTGGTGGTCAGTAAGAGTAGTGATGTCTTAACCTTCCAGGAGAAGTGTGCACTGCTCTGATTTATCTAACACATCTGAACTTAGTAGTAGTTCACACGTCCTTTTTGGTTCAGTTTATAACAGATTTAGTTTTTTTTTTAAAAAAAAATATCCAAAAACAAAATCTAAACAAACTTCTTTGAAGTCTGGTACATCAAAGTACTGAATATTTTGCTATATCTGGGATTGAGATCTATTAGAGATGTTCCTTTCCCTCAGCTCTGGAATCTCTGTGTCCAATGGAGATACTACGCGTTAGTGGTTGTGCGGCATTGTGCTTGGTGGACGGTCTAATGCCAGACAGTGCGTGACCCCAGCACTAAGGGTAGGACTATGTACCGTAGGCTCCCTTCTGTTGGTGGATTATTTCTGTTTTTAGGGCTCCTCCTGCTGCTGTGATCTGATATTCAGCTTCAGATGTCTATGCGCCTTATTATTGTGAGTTTACTGACACCTAGTGAATTTCGGGGGTTACGTATTTTCCTATGCTAGTTTGTTTTTCATCTTTAATGGGAGTTATTGAAGGTAAAATGGCGTTTACTATCTTCTAATTGATTTTTTGGGGTTTGTTTTTTGCTTTTTAGATGTCTTCTTTAACGAAGCAACGGATCCAGGAAACCTTGATGTTCTCTGTGCAAGCAACGGTTATCAGATGATTGGATTCTGGAAGTATATGACTTGTGTGATGCTCCTAAATTATATGCAGTCCAGTTGGAAGCGAGAAAATTCTTCAAATTGTAAAACGCAACTTCGAGAGACTTTCGAGGAGATCAAAAAGTTAATGTAAAACCACAATAAAATGTAAAGCTGGCCATGATGCTTCGGCCAATCGTTCAGCCAAGCAGTTCTGTGTTCTTTATGAGAAAACCGTCAGCATCAGTCTAATGTGTATGGGGGGTCTTAAAGGGAAACTGACAGTTTATGCATGCTGTCCGATCTACAGGCCGCATGTATCAGACATAGGCTGCACGATGTCAGCCAGGTCTGTTTGACTCTGAAACACCGCGGCATTTCAGAGAAAAAACATGCTTGAAAAGCGCCTAGTAAGACTAAGGCCGGTTTCACATTAGCGTTTGCAGGAGCTGCGGAGGGCTGCGGACTTCCTCCGTGAAGCCCCACCCTCCGCCGCACCTCCGCCGCTAGCTCCGCCTACTTCTGCATGCGACCGGCATGCGGCCTGTGTACCTATCTTTAACATTAGGTACGCAGGTCGTGCCACAGTATGCGGATGCTTCCGCATGCGTTGTTTTGACGATGCGGCGACCAGCGTAGGACGCAGCTTGTAGCAAATTTTTTTTTCCGCATCGTCAAAACGACGCATGCGGCAGCCTCCGCTTACAGTCGCATGACCTGCGTACCTAATGTTAACGATAGGTACCCAGGCCGCATGCAGAAGTAGGCGGAGCTAGCGGCGGAGGTGAGGCTGAGGGCGGGGCTTCACGGAGGAAGCCCTCCACAACTCCTCCAAATGCTAGTGTGAAACTAGCCTAAGATGGACAAGCAGGTCCCCCGCGACTTCTTCCCTCCCACTGCATGGGACTGACAGGTCTCTCACTGCGTGTGTCTACAGGCAAAGACCCATCACTCCAGTGGAGCGGACGGCTTTTTAAGTAGGTTTTTTTTTTTCGGGAACTCAGCAGTGTTTCAGAGTCAGGTATACCAGGATAAAATCATACAGGCAATGACTGATACATGCTGCCTACATAGCTGTCAGGTTCCCTTTAAGAGGGCTCATTTTAAAGATTCTTTAATGTTTTCAATTCAATTGGATTCTTCGTCAGCTAAGTCTAATTTGGAATAGGAAGTTCTTTTAGGCTCAAATTCTGAAACCTGAGGGCGTATATCTGTTTTAACAAAGACAAAGTTTGCTCCTTTCTCAAAGTATTAAAATAGTCAGTGGATCTGAAGAGTGAAGGAAGGAAAAAAAACAGTAAGTGGCATCTACAGGGCACAGCAAGGAGGAGACAAGCCAGGTTCAGATAGGATAAAGCTGACAAAAGAATAATGAAAGTGACACTCACTCACCAAGTCTATGAAAGTGCAGCACCCCAGAGTCCTGGTTGTTGCAGTGCTGTGGCTCCGCCACTACGGGGAGCTATGGTGCGTCTGATTGCACTAGGGAGTTTCTCTGATCAGGTACACTCACACCACACTTCACACTCCGGCCACCAGGGGGGGTGGTCCTATCTAGTAGGCCACTCCTCACAACTCTGGTAAAACTGGGGGTTGGACAGGAAGACAGGGAGAAGTAGCTGGGAAGAGCTAGTGAGAGGACCTGTCAGGGATGGGATCCTGGCAGACTCCTCAGAGCTGAACTAACTAGTAAACAACGGGAATACAGAAAAGGAGAAATACCAGAAGGGGTCTTGCTGCTAGACCGAGGCAACATCCTTCTGAGGCGCAAATAGTCGGTGGCCGGAACGCCGAGCAAGTAAGAGACTTTAAGTACATTGCAAACCACGGCAGGACAGCTAATTACAGGTTGGCTGTCTCACTTAACACCTAAGCAGACAACGGAGGCAGCTGTGGGAGAGGGGCGACTCTAGGGTCCCGGAAGAACTCCAGGCCTACCCCGTCATACGGGTGCGTCCTACCATATCATCTGGAGGACGGAGAAAGAACAGTAGAGACAGAAAGAAACAGTTGTGAGGACTATCCCGGGAGCTCAGCAGGGAAGAACTACAACACACAGCGCTAGAAGGTAGATACTGATTCCCACCTGTAAGGAGGAACTCCTGATGTGTCGTTGGACCGGCCGGTCTCTGAAAACCCAGTTAACAGCGCTCTGGACTGAGGTCTCCAACATCTTCAGTAAAGAGGTAAAGAGACTGCAACCTGGTGTCCTCATTATTTACCGCGACCTGCACCGTTACAACACCACTTATTGCACCGGACGTCCCCCACTGACAGACAGGGCCACGGACCGGGTCTAGCCACCGTGACAACCCCGAGACTGAGAACCAGAGGCCCGGCTCCGGGTACCCCTCGGCCCTGCGGCGGTGTGGGGGCGCTCCAAACTTGGCGTCACGAACAGGATCTACTTAAGCCTAAAGAATCAGGTCATGTGTGCCTAGAGACTGTGATTTACTGTACTTGAACTGTACTTTATTGAGAGAACTGTGTGCTACTGCTTGCCGTGGAAAGTTACCACCAAAATTCGCCATTGCCGCGCGCGGAGGGAGGAGCCTTAGCTACGTGGGCGGGATCGGCCAAAAGAAGCGCGGAACGGAAAGCGCGGTGAGACGCCAATCCCGGAAGAGGAACTCCGACCTCCAGCAGGTTAGTGGGAGGAAGGGACGGCCATATCCGAGTCGGGAGGAGAGGAGGTGGCGGTCGCAGCCGCGGACGCAGGGGCAGCTCCGGTCCCCGCAGCGGGCGAAGCCGCGGCCCTAACACCGCCACTGGCTGCCGCAGAGCCCGCTGCCCCCATCAGCCAGTCGGACACCGCCGCTAACGCAAAAGCCATAATGCCCTTCTCCATGCCCTACCTGCCCGGAGCGACCTGGCTCCCACGATACTCTGGGGAGGCGCATACATTCACTGACTTTAAAGAAGGGCTCTGCAGCCTACTCGAGTTCTATCCCCTAACCGAGCCTCAGAAGGTCCATATGATAACCGGTCAACTCTTTGGGGCGGCTCTTAGAGAATTGAAATCCTGGCCCGCTGAGGATAAAGGAACTGCAAAACAGATTTTTGCCAAGCTTAAAGCCACCTTTGATACTCGCACTGCTACAGAAATTAAACTGACTTTTTATGGATGCAAACAAAGGTCACAGGATAGCTTGCGGGACTATGCCCTTAATCTCCAGGAAGCGATGCGGGCCATTAAGCAGAGTGACCCCGGCAGCATACAGGATGAGGATAAAATTCTGAAGGAGCGGTTCATTGAGGGGCTCCTGTGCAGTCACCAGCGGGGCCAACGGCACTTCCTGGCCATGCAAAATCCAGACTTGACTTTTGCGCAGTTTAAAGATAAAGCTATCCAGGCATTGCAAGAGCGACAGCCCAGCCGCGCAGTACCACCCAGGCGCCCCGCTCTTACATACCACCAGGAGGTGGCATCGGATACCCCAGTTGCCGCGGAGGCCGACGCCCAGAGCTTCGAGGACGACTCCCCTGCAGGACTTCGGCTCCAGATGCAAGAGCTAACCAAGAGCGTTGCTGCCCTGGCCCGGACGGTGCAGTCCCTACAGGAGGCCCCCAAAGAGAAGATCCAGTTGGCTTCCAGCCCGGAGGATGTCCCTTGGATGCGACAGAGGAGGACTCCGCCGACCAGGAGCCGGCCCGACGACCGCTTCCACCAGGATGGACGACCCATCTGCCGCCGCTGTCACCAGGTGGGCCATCTTGCAAGGTACTGTCCTTTAAACGAGCAACCCCTGGGGCAAAGGGCCAACCCCCAGGAGTAGGACGGTCAGGCCCGCAGCATTGGAGAACCAAGTATATTGGAGGACGACCAGTTCTCCCTGTAGTGATTGATGGAATCCCCTTGAATGCTTTGCTGGACACCGGTTCTCAGGTGACGACTATACCTTACGTGCTCTACAAACGGTATTGGGAGGACGCTGATATTACTCGTGGCCCTGACGATGATTTCACCATAATCGCCAGTAATGGTCAGCCGTTGCCACAAGTGGGGTATAAGGAGGTCACCATCAAAGTGGGGCGGGTGGAATTGAAAGCCCAAGGGATTGTGATTGTAGATATTGATCGTCGAGAATGTAATCCCATGATGACTCTTGGTACTAATGTTATAGAAAATTGTCTTGCAGAAGTGATTGTTTTGTTGCAACAGGTGGCAGAAAACGCTGGCCACAGTGAGCAACGTGCCCTGCAGAAGGAAATCAGAGCTCTGATGCAGAGACAGCAGGTAGAGCTGACTGGTGGTGAGATTGGTCGTGTCACTGTAAGTGATTCAAACCCCATCGCGATACCTCCCAAGAGTGAAATGTTAATATGGTGTCGAGCAGCCATAGGCCTCAGGGGTAGGGACTACCAGGCCTTGGTAGAACCTGTATATTCAGACAATAGGCCTACTGTTCTGACAGCCCGGGGGGTGGTCGACGTCCGACAGGGGAGAGTGCCCGTACGTGTCCTCAATTGTGGGGAGGAAGAGGTCCACCTAACCAAGTATACCACGCTCGCCAAACTGTTCACTGTCAATAATAGTGTAATACAGACACCTGGACCCTTGGTCCCGTCAAACGTGGCGGAGAACAAAGGTTCTGCAGAGCACTCGAAAGACTGGTGTCGGGAATTGCATGTGGGCACTGACTCTACCCCATCTCATCAAATACAGGGGGCTTACAGGGTAGTACACGAGTACGAGCAGGTATTCAGCAAACACCCCTCAGATTTTGGGCAGGTGAAAGGGATCCAACATCACATCCCCACGGGAGATCACCGACCCATAAAAGAGAGATATCGCCCTGTACCCCCAGCTCATTACCAGTGTGCCAAGGACATGTTGCGGGAAATGAAGGAGGCTGGGGTGGTGAGAGACAGCTGTAGCCCCTGGGCAGCTCCGTTAGTCCTCGTTAAAAAGAAAGATGGTACAATGAGGATGTGTGTTGATTACAGGCAGTTGAATCGCATTACACATAAGGACGCATACCCACTGCCCAGGATAGAGGAATCTCTGGCTGCTTTAAAATCTGCTAACTACTTCTCTACCTTAGATCTCACCAGTGGGTACTGGCAGGTTCCTGAGGCGGACAAAGAGAAGACGGCCTTCACGACGCCAATGGGCCTCTGTGAGTTCAACTACATGCCCTTCGGATTGTGCAATGCTCCCGGAACGTTCCAGAGGATGATGGAGAGCTGCCTGGGACACCTGAACTTTGAAACCGTGCTGCTATATCTGGATGACGTCATAGTCTTCTCTAAAACCTACGAAGACCATCTGAAGCACCTGGCCGAGGTGTTCGAAGCCTTGTCCAACTTCGGCCTAAAAGTGAAACCGTCCAAGTGTCATCTGCTGAAACCTAAAGTGCAGTACCTGGGCCATGTGGTGAGCGCTGAAGGAGTGGCCCCAGACTCCGACAAGGTCACAGTGATCAAGGACTGGCCAAAGCCCAGTGACCTCCACGAAGTCCGGCAGTTCCTCGGGTTGGTAGGTTACTATCGGAGATTCATTAAGGATTTCACCAAGAAGGCCGCACCCTTGCAAAATCTGCTGGTGGGCCAACCAAAGAAGACCAAGGGGAGGAAAACCCCCTTTGATTGGAACGAAGAGCTGGAGGAATCCTTCACCTGTTTGAAGTCGGCACTGACGGGAGAAGAGATACTGGCTTACCCCGAATACGATCAACCGTTTGTGCTGTACACAGATGCCAGTAATGTGGGATTAGGAGCCGTGCTGTCCCAGGTTCAGAACGGCAAAGAAAGGGTGATCGCTTACGCCAGCAGGAAACTCCGTCCCACGGAAAGGAACCCTGACAACTACAGTTCCTTCAAACTGGAATTCCTTGCCCTTGTCTGGGCAGTGACAGAGAGGTTTAAGCACTACCTGGCCTCTGCGAAATTCACTGTCTTCACGGACAACAATCCGCTAACGCATCTGGATACTGCCAAACTCGGGGCTTTGGAACAGCGGTGGATGGCCCGGCTGTCCAACTATGATTTCACCATCAAATATCGGGCAGGACACCAGAATGCCAATGCCGATGCTCTGTCCCGAATGCCCAATCTACCAGAAGTGGGAGAAGACCCGGAGGCACTTGAAGAGGTGGAGCTGCCTGCCTTCCATCGCCCCAAAGCCACTCAGAACTCTCACCATGTGAAGAACAGGCACAAGAACCAACCGGATGCCACGCTGAATCCCCTGCCCCACCACGGATGGGCAGAAACCCAGGATAGTGACCCCGCGGTCCGTCAGGTGAAGGAACTCTTGACGCAGGCTGGGTTGCACCCTGGCCCAGATGATCCACAAGAAACTCAACAGCTGTGGAAGGGGAGAAGCAAACTGTTTATCCATGATGGCAAGTTGTGCAGGAGGAGCATCGACCCACGTACTCATGAATTGGTGTGGCAAATAGTGGTGCCAAGGCGAGATGCGCCCATGGTTCTGGGAGCCTACTATGATGGAGCCGGACACTTCGGATGGAGGAAGCTGGAGAAGCTGCTCCGAGGGAGGTTCTATTGGATTGGCATGAAGAGAACCATTGAGAAGTGGTGTCGAGAGTGTGGTCCGTGTAGTCTGCGAAGGAAGGACCGTGACAGTCAACGGGCTCCCCTGCGGCCTATCATCACCAAACGGCCGCTCGAACTGGTCGCGCTGGATCACGTGAAGCTGACGCCTAGCCGGTCGGGCTATATCTACGCCCTTACCATCGTGGACCACTACTCCAGGTTTTTGGTAGTTGTGCCTGTCAAGGATCTAACAGCTAGGACTGCCGCCAGGGCCTTCCAGCAGCACTTTTGTAGACCCCATGGCTACCCAGAGAAAGTACTGACCGATCAGGGGCCTGCATTCGAAGCGGAAGTGTTCCAAGAATTCTGCCAGTTGTACGGGTGTAAGAAGATCAGAACTACACCGTACCACCCCCAAACCAACGGGATGTGCGAGAAGATGAACCAGGTAGTAATCGATTTATTGAAGACCTTGCCTGTGGAGGAACGGAACCTGTGGCCGACAAAGTTGCCTGACTTGGTGGATATGTACAACCACATCCCAGTAAGTTCCACCAACTGTACTCCAGCGTACCTGATGCGAGGAAGGTCTAGTCGGTTACCCGTTGATCTGGACATGGGGGTCCTAGTACCTGAAGATACCTCGCCGGAGGCAGATTGGGATACAGAAAGGCAGCGAAGATACCGCGAAGTACAGGAGTGTGTGGAGAGAAGTCTCGCCCAGGCTAGGCAGAAACAAGAAAGGGACTACAATCAACACGCTCCTGCGATTCCCCTGTCACCTGGTGAGCAAGTGCTTAAACGAAAGAGGAGGTTACACAAGCTTGATGACCAATGGGAAGCGGAACCGTATACCATCTTGCCATCCGACTTCGACAACACTAAGGTCTGTCTCATCAGCAAGGACAGAGGGGAGACCTCGACAGCGGTATCCAGGGATCACCTTAAGGTCTGCCCCGATAAGTTGAAAGAGAGGGGCCCGGCCCCAGAAATCTCCCCGCCGGTAGAAAAGGAGAAGATGTTCCATACTGTCCTTGGTGACTTTCCCCAGTCCTGGACTCAGATAAATCAGGCCATCGCGGTACCTGTTCTAACGTTTCCACAGCCGGACCCACCAGAAACAACGGTGGTATCAGATCATCCGGCCCCGCAACCTCAACAAGCCTTGCCTGAAGAAGCCATGCCAACCGTTGAACCGGCAAATCCTCCCTCTGCTATCAGTGAGCCTGCCGTACCCACTGTTGATAGCAGCAGCTCTGAGAGCCCCAACCTGCCAGTGCTACCCAGACTCACTAGAAGTGTAGTTAGAAGACAGCGCACTACACCAGCGGTAGCAAGCATAGCGGGCCCTGTTAGGCCAATAGCAACCCCTGCGCTGCGAAGGTCCACACGCAGCACTCAAAATCAAACTCCCCTCCGCTACAAACTTTGGAGGTATTAATAAGGGCTGCTATTTAATTGAAAATGTTGTATATATATCTTTTTGTTACAGGTTTTTAAATGGACAATAGAGTAATGGACGGTGAATTGCTCAAAAACTTTCAAAAAGGGGGGCCCCTTTGTTTACCCGGGGTCCCCGCTGTTTCAATCACTGAACTGAGAGTCATAAACTGTGCATGACCTAACTTTTGCAACGTTCAAGAATCCTCACCTCCCGTAAAGGGAAGCCTTGTTATGTTCAATTGTTATGCTATTTCAAAAGTTTGTGTGTTTCCTGTTAACATGTATTATTGTTCTTGTTTTCCCAGTCCCGGAGTACTGGATTTAACCGGGGGGGAGTGCAGCACCCCAGAGTCCTGGTTGTTGCAGTGCTGTGGCTCCGCCACTACGGGGAGCTATGGTGCGTCTGATTGCACTAGGGAGTTTCTCTGATCAGGTACACTCACACCACACTTCACACTCCGGCCACCAGGGGGGGTGGTCCTATCTAGTAGGCCACTCCTCACAACTCTGGTAAAACTGGGGGTTGGACAGGAAGACAGGGAGAAGTAGCTGGGAAGAGCTAGTGAGAGGACCTGTCAGGGATGGGATCCTGGCAGACTCCTCAGAGCTGAACTAACTAGTAAACAACGGGAATACAGAAAAGGAGAAATACCAGAAGGGGTCCTGCTGCTAGACCGAGGCAACATCCTTCTGAGGCGCAAATAGTCGGTGGCCGGAACGCCGAGCAAGTAAGAGACTTTAAGTACATTGCAAACCACGGCAGGACAGCTAATTACAGGTTGGCTGTCTCACTTAACACCTAAGCAGACAACGGAGGCAGCTGTGGGAGAGGGGCGACTCTAGGGTCCCGGAAGAACTCCAGGCCTACCCCGTCATACGGGTGCGTCCTACCATATCATCTGGAGGACGGAGAAAGAACAGTAGAGACAGAAAGAAACAGTTGTGAGGACTATCCCGGGAGCTCAGCAGGGAAGAACTACAACACACAGCGCTAGAAGGTAGATACTGATTCCCACCTGTAAGGAGGAACTCCTGATGTGTCGTTGGACCGGCCGGTCTCTGAAAACCCAGTTAACAGCGCTCTGGACTGAGGTCTCCAACATCTTCAGTAAAGAGGTAAAGAGACTGCAACCTGGTGTCCTCATTATTTACCGCGACCTGCACCGTTACAACACCACTTATTGCACCGGACGTCCCCCACTGACAGACAGGGCCACGGACCGGGTCTAGCCACCGTGACAACCCCGAGACTGAGAACCAGAGGCCCGGCTCCGGGTACCCCTCGGCCCTGCGGCGGTGTGGGGGCGCTCCAAAAATAGTGTCCTTTATTCCATATTTCAGGACCTGGACAGGTTATGCAGGAGATTGAGAGGGGTGCAGGGAAGGGAGTGTGGACAACGGCCATTTTACATTATTCCAACGCTTCTACGGGTCTGGAGCTCGCACGATCACGCCACCACTCACATTGTTCTAATTCACTTCTTTGATCGGTATACACCTGAAGCGCTTTTCTTTGCTTTTCCTACTGCATTTGAAGGGTGACAGATAATCCAAAAAGCAGCAATTAATCTACTTCCTTAAGAACTCTATCAAAGTCTGTCCCCGTCACTCTTTGCCTAATTATTATTTTTTAAGATTGGTCTAAACCTGTGAGGAAGACAGGCCTAGATGAGAGGTTCAGAATGATTTATTACTAACTGAAGAGCCTGCGTTCCCCGGGCATAGTAACTAACTTTTAACGGCCACAGTTAAGAGGCCTTACTCCTCCTGCACCTCACGCTCCTCCTTTATACACTGCATTTTTCTGCAGCACAGCTTTTCTCTTTTAGGCCGGCGTCACACTAGGCGTAAGAAAATACGGTCCGTTTTTTACGGCCGTAATACGCAGTAATTGTCCCAAAACACTGTTCCGTATTCAATGCGAGGATGTGATTTTTACACACAAATTTATCCGTATGGCTTCCGTACAGCGAATTTTTTCTCACAGAATTGCAAAATGGACATATCATGGATCCAGCAGCTCAAATATTAGTAAAAACATATATACAGTCTATATATATATATAGTCAGTGAGACACATATCTAATATATAAAGCTGAATGTGTGTATGTGTGTGTGTATGTCCGGGATTGGCATCTGCACCGTCGCAGCTACAACCACAAAATTTTGCACAGTCACACGTCTGGACCCCGAGAGCGTCATAGGCTATGTTGTGAGGCAAAATTTTAACCCTGCGCGTTCCAATTCACCAAACAATTTTGCCCCTATCTACATAATGGAGAAAAAGTGAAAGGAAAAGTGTTGGAGGCGAATTGACAGCTGCCAGATGTGAACAAGGGGGACTTAAAGAATGAGAGCGATGGCGCCAAAGAGTATATACTGTACAGTTGCTAAGGTGGGGCCCCGACATGGGATAATCACCACACACGGGGATATGAACACACACACAAAATGCGCCACACACTACCACGTGCTTGAACACATATACCACCCTCAGCACACATTTCACCACACATACACCAACCTCGCTACATAAAAGTCGAAACACAAAAGTCACTGCTCAAAACTCACCACGTGCAAAACTCGCCACACGCAAAACTAGGCTCACGTGCAAAACTCACCTCATGGAAAACTCGCCACACGCAAAACTTGCACACACGGAAAAATTGACACATGCACAAAAGTTGCAACACATGCAAAAGTTGCCTCACACAAAACTTGCACATACTCAAAACGCACCACACATAAAACTCGACACGCGCAAAACTCGCCATGCGCAAAACTTGCTGCACACAACTTGCTACACTAACCTGTCACATGCAACTCGACACACTAAAAGTTGCTACACGCATGTCGCCACACAAAACTCATCTCACAAAAGTCGCTACATGCATGTCGCCACACGCAACTCAACACACACAACCTGACACATGAAACTCGCCCTAAAACACACACAAGTCTGGTATTATCCTTCAAAAATAAAAATCTGATTAATAAGCAGACAAACTACAAGAGCAACAACTGTACCATATTGGAAATACGGCAGCTGTCAGTCACATGACCGGTCTATTATGTGTATGTGTGAGCTAATATATACTGCCAGGGGGGAGGGCTTCCTGTAGGCTGGGGATTTATCAGGCTGCCAATTTAGCTTACAAATACTGAGGTAAAAATACTGACCAAATAACGTGTGAACGAGGTCTAATACAGGAGGAGATGACATACAGATATATACTATATACAGGAGGAGATGACACACAGGTATATACTATTTACAGGGGAGATGACACACAGGTATATACTATATACAGGAGGAGATGACACACAGATATATACTATATACAGGAGAGATGACACACAGGTATATACTATATGGAGGAGGAGATGACATACAGGTACATACTACATACAGCAGGAGATGACATACAGATATATACTATATACAGGAGGAGATGACACACAGGTATATACTATTTACAGGGGAGATGACACACAGATATATATTATATACAGGAGGAGATGACACACAGGTATATACTATATACAGGGGAGATGACACACACATATATACTATATACAGGGGAGATGACACACAGGTATATACTATATACAGTAGGAGATGACATACAGGTACATACTATATACAGGAGGAGATGACACACACATATATACTATATACAGGGGAGATGACACTGGTATATACTATATACAGGAGGAGATGACACACTGGTATATACTATATACAGGGGAGATGACATACAGGTACATACTATATACAGGGGAGATGACACACATGTATATACTATATACAGGGGAGATGACACACAGGTATATACTATATACAGGAGGAGATGACATACAGGTACATACTATATACAGGGGAGATAACACACAGATATATACTATATTCAGGAGGTGACACACAGGTATATACTATATACAGGAGGAGATGACACACGTATATACTATATACAGGGGAGATGACACACATATATACTGTATACAGGAGGAGATGACACACAGATATATACTATATGCAGGAGCAGATGACACACAGGTATATACTATATACAGGAGAAGATGACACACAGGTACATACTATATACAGGAGGAGATGACTTACAGGTATATACTATATACAGGAGGAGATGACACACATATATACTATATACAGGAGGAGATGACATACAGGTATATACTATATAAAAGAGGAGATGACACATAGGTATATAGAGGAGGAGATGACATACAGCAGGTATATACTATATACAGGGGAGATGACATACAGGTTTATACACTATATACAGGAGATGACATACAGGTATATACTATACTGTATATAGGAGGAGATGACATACAGGTATATAGTATATACAGAAGAGATGACATACAGATATATACTATATACAGGAGGAGATGACACATAGGTATATACAATATACAGGAGGAGATGACATACAGCAGGTATATACTATTTACAGGGGAGATGACATACAGGTATATACTATATACAGGAGATGACATACAGGTGTATACTATATATAATGGAGATGACAAACATGTATATACTGAGGGGAAAATGAGAGGTGTGAGGTGAAAATGAGGGGTGTGAGGTGAAAATGAAAAGATTTGAGTGCAAAATGAGAGGAGTGAGGGAAAATAGTGGAGTGATCGGAAAATGACAGAAGTGAGGTCGAAATGACAAGTGTTAGGGGGAATGAGAGGAGTGAGGGGGAAAATAAGAGGAGTGAGGGGGAAAATGAGAGGTGTAAGGGAGAAAATGAGAGATGTGAGGGGGAAAATGAGAGGCGTGATGGGAAAATAAGAGAAGTGAGGTGCTATAACTAACCACAGATATTTACTATGCCCAGGCAATGCCGGGCTCTTCAGCTAGTAGCATATAAAAATAGTAAACAGCTCACGTTCTACTGTATATCTGAAGAACTCGCAGCACACCACAGTTCATTTTCAGAATATTTTCCCACGCTCAAGTTCATATGAGTTCATCCAGCAGAGGGTGCATCACCGCGACTCGAGGTAACTACTGTACAGTACATTCCCCTGCATTCCATTAATTCCCCAGATTTTACAGGCAGGAGCACAGCTGCATTAGCAGAGCTCCTGGGTGTTAAATGATTTAACCCCTTCAGATGGATTTACAGCGTGGGTCAAGACTGTAACGATGGAAGGTATGGAATATTGTTGTTTTTTTTTTTAAACTTTATTTCAGGTGACAAGGGTCTTCAGGTGGATTAAGAGTCTAATAAAATATTAAAACACCATGTGTCTTTATTTCATTAAAATACTTTTAAATAATGTATGTGTGTTTTATTAACCATTTCGTACTATTGGATTAATGATGGATAGGTGTCATAATTGACGCCTCTCCATTATTAATCTGGCTTAATGTCACCTTACAATAGCAAGGTGACATTAACCCTTCATTACCCCATATCCCACCACTACAGGGGAGTGGGAAGAGAGAGGCTAAGTGCCAGAATAGGCGCATCTTACAGATGTGCCTTTTCTTGGGTGGCTGGGGGCAGATGTTTTTAGCCGGGGAGAGGGCAATAACCATGGTCCCTCTCTAGGCTATTAATATCTGCCCTCAGTCACTGGCTTTCCCACTCTTGCGGAGAAAATTGTGCGGGAGACCACGCCAATTTTTTCCGGGATTTAACCCTTTAATTTAATAGCTAGAGCCCCCAAATTTTACACAAAGACACTTCTTACATTAGTAAAGAGTAATAAAAGAAGGGATATGAGATGGTTTACTGTATGTAAACCATGTCTCATATCCTGTTGGGTTTGTGAAGGAGAAATGAAAAGCCGGCAATTGAATTACCGGCTTTTCTGCTATCTAGCGCTGAATTAAATATAAATATATAAATATGTGTCTCACTGACAGAATATATATATATATATATATATATATATATATATATGTGTACACATTTATTCTATCTATTCTATTCTATTCTGTCAGTGTTTTTTTTACTGTACACTGCACTGAATTGCCGGCTTTTCTAAAGGACACCGCTGCGTATTTCTCGCAAGTCACACGCATGGTCCGTGTGTAATCCGTAATTTTCTCGCCCCCATAGACTTTCATTGGCGGATTTTTTGCGCAATACGCTGACAAACGCAGCATGCTGCGATTTTCTACGCCCGTAACATACCGTATATAACGGATGCGTAATATACGGCAGATAGGAGCTGCCCCATAGAGAATCATTGGGTCGTGTGCAATGCGAATTTTCTGGACATATTTTCTGCGCTCATACGTCCGGAAAACTCGCTAGTGTGACGCCGGCCTTATAGTCGCCTCCTTCGGCAGCATCTCACACTCCTCTTCCATATACAATTGGAAACACTTGATCCTGAGAGAAATTGCACTAATTGCAATAAAGCGTATTGTATCTGCAGCACCACACTTTTCTCCTTTAGACCTTGTGCACACGTTATTTGGGCAGTATTTTTACCTCAGTATTTGTAAGCTTAAACTTGGAGTAAAATAATCAGAGGAAAAGTTTATTAGAAACACGTCACCACTTCCGTATTTTTCTCTCACTTGTGGTTTTGGATTATAAATACGGAGGTAAAATACTGCCCAAATACTGAACGTGTGAACGTGGCCTTATACACAGCCTCCACCTGCACCGCCTCACTATACACAGCCTCATACTGCAGCAGCACCTCACTTCTCTCATTTTCCCATCATGCCTCTCTTTTTCCCCCTAACATCTCTCATTTTCCCCTCACTCCTCTAATTATCCGCCCTCACACATGTCATTTTGACCTCACACCTGTAATTTTCCGAATATTCCACTATTTTCCCCCTCACACCTCTTCATTTTCCACTCACACCTCTCTTCATTTTCACCTCACTCCACTATTTTCCCCTCACTCCACTATATTCCTTTCACTCATTTTCACCTCACTCCTCATTTTCACCTCACTCCTCTCATTTTCACGTCTCTCCACTATTTTCACCTCACTCCTCTCATTTTCACCTCACTCCTCTCATTTTCACTCCTCATTTTCACCTCACTCCTCTCATTTTCACCTCACTCCTCTCATTTTCACCTCACTCCTGTGTTCCCCTCACACGTGCACTTCAACTTCCTGTTATGAGTACAGCGGTGTAATATATGAGGCCTCTCCCTTTCCCTTTTCATCATGTTTTACAGGAGCAACTCCATTCTAAACACGACGGAGCTAAATATGGTCACGGCTTGATACACACACACATGCATACACTTTATCAATACATGCATACAATTTATATAGATTCATCCTCGCTAATTAACCCAATGGATAGGAAAACAAAATTTATTTCACTCATCACTAATGGCCACAGCTTCTTCTAGCAAAGTAGACCTTGGCTAAGGATTTGCAAGATGGAGTCTCAAGAATGAAAACCTTCAAGAATATTCCCAATCTTGAACTAACTTCAGAGTTCCTAGCGGACTTTTCTTTGAATCATCTTTCATATAATTTCTAAAACCTTGACGCTTTCTACGTCGAAAAGTTGAGCTCTGTGGCTAAAGGAGTGGGCAGGAGATAAGTCCTTGAAAAATCACTTTTGTGCACTACCTATTTATCGAAGTAGTTTATGCTGACCTCAGTTAGACAAGATCTTTCACTCCTTGAGTTATGATAAGGGTATTTCTTTCCCTCGGCCTTCTAAAAGGATTTTCAGACCATTTTGAATCAGAGCAAGATGATCTCCATGTATTAGATCTTCCTTCTCTAGAAAAACATTAACGGTTACTCAAAGGTAAAAAATCATTCTGTCTCATCCTTCAAAAAACAAACAATCTTTTAGCATCAAGTAGGCTGAATTATGATGCAAAAAGACTTCCCCATGTAAAAGCCCTTATGACTGACCATGTCAAGTTGGAAAAGCATAAGCTTAGATGACTGTGTCATCTCACAAATTGTAAGAGGTTATTCCCTGGATTTCACTTGTTCAGCCCCAAATGGTTATTTATATATCCAGGTATCAATCCAGAGATAGTAGATCTCATACAATAATTCATTCTTAAAAGTGCCTTGGATGATGTCACTTTTTATGAGAATGGCTTAGCTTTATATTAAAGGATCTTCTCTGTGCCAAAACACGGTTCAAGACTGGCCATAGATCTCACATTTCTTAACAGGTTTTTCAAAATAAAGTACATCACATTGGTCAATGGTTCCACAGATGGTTCCTAAAAATTGCATTTCGTTGTGGTTTATTCAACAGACACCTACAATACAGATATCTCCTGTTTAGTCTATCATCATAGAGGGTATTTACTATGATTGTATAGGTACTAGCATCCTTCCTCATCCCTTATCTTGACAATTGGTTTTTCATTCATTCATTGAGTTTTCGTTAATTCATTGATTTTGCCATAAAATCCTTATCCAACCTAGGTTTTATTGTGAATCATTGAAGATCTCATCTGTCCCCTTCACAAAATGTGTGAGTTTCTAGGTTTAGTGATCAATTCCACAAACATGACCTTAACCCTGTCTCAGAGTGTTCGATTGAAGAAGAAGGTTGCAGTGATTGCATCGTTTGACTTCAAAGAGATAAACAATGAGTGCGTTGGGCCTTTTGACATCTCCCCTGGCTAAAGTTCCTTAGTTCCTTGGTCAAGGACTAATTTCAGAAGCCTTCAACGGGTTATCTTGTCTGTGTGGAATAGATCCTGGAAAGACCTAGACTGGTGGAAAAAGAACTTAACTTGCACAAAGGAGGACTTGAAGTGGCAGCTTCAATTAGGTCATTTGTCTCAATGCAAATCATTGTCTTGCCTTCCTATTTGGTGCTCACTTGCGTTTACAAACAAGTCTGGTGAGCACATATGAGCCAGAAATGGACTGCGAACAATTGTCATTCAACTGGAAAGAGCTCAAGGAGGTTCATCTAGATTTTAAATATTGCAAAATAGGAGCAAAACGTAACAGAGTGCTGATCCATTCAGACAATCTCCCATATGTTCTACTCAGGGGCAGACACAGACAGAAGAGGCCCCTGTGCAAGAACAATATACGGGCCTTTTGAAGTCCAATAGCTCATCATAATGCAAAATTCATTCTGCTTTGGAGGTGGAAATTGGCCCCATTACTACTGGGGTTCCTGTGCGGCTGCACAGGTTGCACCAATGGTATGCCTGTCCCTGGGTCTATTTCAATAAGCAAGTCAAAGTGAAACAAAGAATTGCAGTCTTTTAAGGTCTGCAGACCAAACATGACTTGGGCTGAAAAAAATCTTCAGCATCTTTAGGCTACGTTCACACGATCCGGATTTTGATCCGGATCCGTAGCGGATTTTCAGCTGCGGATCCGGATCAGTTTTCCATGTTGGTTACAGTACAATGTAACCCAATGGAAAACCAAAACCGCTGTGCTAACGATCCGTTTTTCCGCTGGAAAATCCGCGTGGATTTTCCAGCGGAAAAAAGAAGTAGCATGTCAATTCTTTCAGCGGATTCCGCACCGGTTTTCCAGCAGCTCCAATAGGAAACTGCTATTGGAAACCCGCAGTGGAAAACGCTGAAGAAAAAGGATCAGAAAACGCAGCTCAAATTCACTGCGGAATTTAGCTGCCGTTTTCCAAAAACGGGCAGGAAAAAAAAAGGATGTAAATCCTGATCGTGTGAACGTAGCCTTAAAACCAGAAACATACTGTTTCAAATTAAACTCTTTGTGTCTTGTGTAATGAAGTCTGAAGGCCCCCCATATACATTAGACCAGTGTTCCCCAACTCTGGTCCTTAGGAGCCACCAACGGGTCATGTTTTCAGGATTTCCTTAGTATTGCCAGGTGATAATTGCATCACCTGCACAGCCAAGAATTCCATCACCTGTGTTAGGCTAGGGTCACATTGTGTTATGTGACCGCGTTTAACGGACTACGTTACACCGCGGCATAACGCGGTGTTAACGTAGTCCGTTAACGCCGCCATAGCCTGTAATGGTGAGCGCGTCGCTAGCGCCCGCCCACATTGGGCGTGCGCTAGCGATGTCGCGTCATTTGAGTGACGGACCTCGGACGCTGCTTGCAGCATCCGCGGCGCGCCCGAGGTCCGTTCCTCGCTAGTGCAGATCGGGGATCTGCGCTAGCGGGGACGCTGAACGCGGACCCTAGAGAAGCATTGCATCATTTGTTTTCAAGAATGGAGGGATTTTTTAATTCTATAGTTTCTGCTCGTGTCTGAGTGTACAAAAACACAAAACGAAGAAAGAATAAAGCTCCTTTGTAAACATCCTGTGCGTTTGTATAGAAGCACAATGCGTGTCAACTTGGTTTACTTTTGTGTTCGTTCATAGGAGATTCCTGTGAAGTCACGAGCTGCTCGTCTTGGCTGCTTATTTCCTTTGTTCTGCTATTCATGATCCCTGCTGTACCCATGGCTACAGTAAACAGACCGGCAAATGTGTTCACCTCTCCGTGGTTTTTACTTCATCCTCAGCAACACAACAAAAACTTCTCATCTCCACCTCACGACTTGCTGCCTCACAGTCCGACAGCCATTAAGAAATTTCAAGACCTTTCCTCAAAATCTGACTTTTGCATTCAAGATGGGCAGCAGGCAGATATCCATCAGGAGAGCCACCTCCGCCGGGTACAGGATGCCAGACAGAACCGCAACCAAAATTACATCCCTGTCCTCAGTCTCTTTAAGTAAGACGCATCCGGGGACGCGACAAATACCGTCACAGTCTGAAAAGGAAAAGCAAACCTGGGGTGACGCCGTCAGGAAGGACCATGTCTGGAGAGAGTTCGTAGAAGCAGAAAGACGAGGAGAAAAACTGTGGTGAGTCCTTTGTTGTCGTTTTTTTAGCAGTTTTGAGCCATGTACTTTTGTCAAATTGTACTCATTTATAACAAACACAAAAAAATAGCAAAAAAATATGGATTTACTCACTTGCTTATGTGATAATGGCTGTGAGCTGGTTTACTCTTATACCCAGAAGAGCCAAAAGTAAAGAATTGATGAAAACGAGAAGGCAGAACTGTAGAATTCACAATTTGATTTAAAAATTGTTTGAACATAATACTATTGAGACTGTTTATTAATTTTACAGTAATTAAAAAATATTGAATATAAAAAATGTAAATAACAATATATATATAAATATAAATAAATAAATACATGTATATATATATATATATATATATATATATATATATATATATATATATATATATATATATATATACATATCCATAAAATATTAGCCTCAAATGCAGTGTTGCTTGTGCATAATAACAAGTATCTCCTTCTTGGCCCAAATCAGGTTTCCAGATCAGGTATTGAAGTGTTTTTTTACATCTCCACTCAGTTATTAATTCATAAAAAAAAGACTTCAAATAACCTTTGAAGCTTCCTATTAATTTTAATGGGAAAACCACCTCGACGTTCACACAGTGAGATATTTTTTGTAGGAAATTAGGGAATCTTTTTCAGAGCACTGCAAATTAAAAAGCTGTAATTACAAATCGTAATGTTCTTTTTTTTTTCTCACAGGCATGAAAACTGGAGTTTCTTGAAGGAATATGATTCATTGGTAAGAAATCATCCTGTTTGACCATTTAGATACAGCCATCAGTGGCCGACATTGGCATTTCAATTGTTAGGTTGCCGGCGGCTGGGCTGCACAGGAGATCGCCAATTTCACTATATATACGGCAAAACTGTAGCATTAAACAATCGCAAGTTAAACTTCTCTAGGGGAGCGAAAAAATAAAATTATTATTTTTAAAAAAAAATTATATAACATGTTAAATCAATGCTCCTTTGACCAATTCAGAAAATAAAATAACATATTTGGTATTGCCATGTCTGTAAAAGTCTGTACTCTAAAAATATTAAATTAATAATAACAAGAAAGAAAATCATTTGCCAGAATTGCCACTTTTCAGTCACCGCAACCCCCTCTAAAAAAATGCAATAAAAGTGACCAAAATGTCAAACTGTATGGATCCCAAAGCCGACTGACGAGAAAGTACACCTGGCCACGTGAAAGCCCTAACATGGCTCTATAAACTGAAAAGTAAAAAAAAAAAAAATTATTGGTCTCAAAAATGGCGGCACAAAGTACATTTTTTTTGCAAATTTTTTTTAACCATTTAAAAAAGTTTTTTTCTTAAATACACTGAAAAATATTGTGTTTGGAATAAATATATTTAGGAATCTGCTATTCCCACTGAAAAAGTAAGCTGAGCAGAAGGGATTTTTTTTAAAATAATTTCTGGGTGTAAAATTCCGATGTTCAGCGGACGAAGCTCCTCCCACCTAAACCAAATTCCGCCTACTCATCAATTTTATTGGTTAACAGCAAATAGGCGGAGTTTCAACCATGAGCGGGCGCGGTTTCAGCCGCATTAACGCCAGCTTAAATATGTGTTCACCTATTGTGAACACATATTTAATAGGGATCCATTCAGGATCCAAAACAGCCGGCTCTTTTTGGTGAAAAAAACAAGATCACCAAAAAGATCCAGACTGCCCATCACTATTTTGAGTCCTGACAGTGTGCGCACCAGACGTTGTCAGGATTCTCCTGTGTTGAGGCAGAGAGCAGGCGGTTACCTGACACAAGTATGTGAATTGCATACTTTTGGCCACATTCAGACTAGACGTGCTCAGCCTCGTTCAATTCACTTGTATTGAGTGAAGCTGAGCTCGTCTAGTTGGCATGTGACCACATTTATGCAAATTGCTCTCTGGCAACACCGGAAAATCCTGACAGCATGAGGTGCGCACACTGTCAGGATTCAGAAGTCTGCAGTCACATATACAGTAGTAACTGCAGACTTCCATCAAAAGATCAGACAACTCCTGTAATGATCATTACCTGCAGGGTGCGGCCTGATGCGAACGTTGTGGAGCCTCCCCATCTGCAAATCTGGCCCAAAGTCTGTAAGAAAACGAATAAATTATAAAACCTGCATTATGATATTAAAGAAATTCACAAATTGCGTTAACCATTACATAGCCAGCAATGGATTCACAAATGTCTTATCCGTTTCAGGGCAATAAGAAAGCCGTAGAGACGTTACCTGACAATGTGCCTATCTTCTCCGATCAAGTACCGAACACAACCAACCAAAATATTGGGAGCAGGATAAACACAGATCTGGGGAAAACACTGGTGTATATGGATTTCCTTCTCACCAGTGGAAATCAGAAGAAGAAACTAGGAAGCGAACTTCAGCCGTGCTAGTCTCCATTACACCCCTGGAGCAGCAATCACCCAGAACACTCTCGTTGACTGAAAAAACATTGTTTACATTTTACAATATTCAGTGGAAGAACAAGGCCACAAATGTATTTATTTAAAGAACGGAATTTGATGCCGACAACTGGAAAATGTCTAGAGTCATATGAGATAATGGTCCTGATATAATTTAATAAATGTCATCTAGTAATTAGAGAGGGTTAAATTAATTTGATAGCAATTATCAAATATTCTTGTCGATTAGGATATACATTTAGAGGTTAAAAAAAACAGAAAAAAAGTCACACACACCTTCCCAAATCCATCTCTCATAAAGCAGCAATTAAAGAGAATCTGTCATCAGGTTTTGTAATCTGAGAGCAGCATGATGTAGGGGCAGAGCCCCTGATTCCAGTGATGTGTCACTTACTGGGCTGCTTCGTGGAGTTTGGATAGAATCCCTGTATTCTCTGCTGTAAATGTAGAAGCACTCACAGAATGCTGAGCTGTGCATATCCCCGCCCCCACCACTGATTGGCAGTTTCCTGTGTACACTGTGCATAGGCAGAAAGCTGTCAACCTGTGGTGGGGACGGGGTTACACTGATTAACTGTACTGCCTAGCACATGACACATAGTCCTCTCCTGATAATCTCCTGTTGATAAAATACTGATTGTATTGAAACTACAACAAACTGCTGAGCAAGTGACACAAACGTGGAATCAGGCTCTCTGCACCTACATTATGCTTCTCTCACATTAAATAGTAAAAACCTGCTGACGGCTTTTTTTTAAAGCATATCTACGTGGTCATGCTGTCTTCATCCCCAATTAAAAATGCTTTTAGATCACATATCAGTCTAACAGATCTAGTATCTATCCCAATAATCATGCTCTGTAACTTGCAATCTGCTCTTTTTCAATTGGTGGCTCGTTGTCATCAGCATTCTGCCAGCATTATAGGTCCTGGAACTTTCTTTTCCCGTTATTTCCCAGCAAGCTTTGCTCCTGACAAAGTCCAATGGCTTGTCAAACTAAAACCTCCCAACAGATGATATTGTGGTAGATAAGGATCTGGTATGTCTGATTGTGAACCTAGAATAAAAGCAAATGAGCAAATACCCTGCAGTAAGTAAATGGTAATAGTACGTGTAAATAACATAGGGGACTTAGAGCTTGGTGCAACATGGTGCACCCAATAAGGGTAGTTCACCTCGCTAAGTGCCAGCAAGCCTCAAAATAGACTGGGGCAGAGCAGGACTCTCGATCTTTTTGTTCTCGGTGAGATAAGTCGCCGCCAGAGGAGTCTGGCAGCGTCTCTCTGTAAAGAACACAGGAGCGTTCGACAGAGCGAGTGCTTCAGTGTATGGAGGAATGGGGAGAGGACGCTAATGAATGATCGGCCGAACTGTGTTCTGGGGCCACTGAATAGGGAGACAAGTAGTGGATGAAAACTTGAGTGTTTTTTTTTTCGGGGGGAAAATACTTTTTTTTTTTTTAAATCAAGTGCTTTGCAGTTTGTCTCTTTATCACCTTATCTATATCCGATAACACCGTATCCCATCACGTTCGCTCGTCACTAGCCCTGCGACACCACCAAAGAAAAGGACTAAAACCACATTTCAAACTGCACGAACCGCTGTGATAAAGCTTGCATCGTCCTAAGAAATAGGCGGTATTCACACATCTGCCCTATTCTTTGTACCCCAAAATAGTGACCTTAAAAAAAAATCAACTTAAGTCCCGATATGTAAAAAAATGAAACAGATAGGATTCTATACATGCTGTCATAAAAAACACAGCACTGCGTTCTCAGGTCTCAATATAGGTGGTCATGACGGGGTTAAGCCACATGGCAACTTAAAGACGTAATCCAGTTTTGGAAAACTTGTTCTCTGGCTGTAGTTTGCTTAAAAATAAATAAAAAAATTTATATACAGTGTATATATATATATATGTATATATATATATATATATATATATATATATATATATATATATATATATATATATATATATATATATATATATATATATATATACATATTCATATTCTCTCCGGGTCCAGTGCTGCCCCGGTTTGTGATGTTTGTAGACGGCACGACCTGTTAAGCTGAATGATTAGCTGCAGCGCTGTCAACACAATGTTAGAACTGCAGACAACAACAGACACTGGGAACAGCGGTGGAAACTCAGCATAGACCAGGGGAGGGGAAGTAAAGCTCAGCTTGGTATGATATACAGTATATCAAGCGGTGCTTTATTCAGAAAACCTATATATGTGTATATATATATATATATATATATATATATATATATATATATATATATATATATATATATATATATATATACGCTGCTCAAAAAATTAAAGGGAACACTTAAAGGGAACCTGTCACCCCCAAAATTGAAGATGAGCTAAGCCCACCGGCATCAGGGGCTTATCTACAGCATTCTGGAACGCTGTAAATAAGCCCCCGATGTATCCTTAAAGATGAGAAAAAGAGGTTAGATTATACTCACCTGGGCGGGCAGTCCGATCCGATGTACTGCAGTGCACAGGCGCTGGGAAAGGTCAGAGAGGCCCGGTGCCTGCGCACTGCTGCGCACTGCTGCGCACTGCAGTACTTTGCTCTGCCCTCAACAGGACAAAGTACGCCTGCGCCGGAGCGTGAAGGCAAGAAGAGCACGTCATCGTAAGAAGATGGGAGGCCCCGGACCGGACCGCCCCTGGGTGAGTATAATCTAACCTCTTTTTCTCATCTTTCAGGATACATCGGGGGATTATCTACAGCATTCCAGAATGCTGTAGATAAGCCCCTGATGCCAGTGGGCTTAGCTCATCTTCGATTTTGGGGGTGACAGGTTCCCTTTAAACAACAGAATATAACTCCAAATCAAACTTCTGTGAAATCAAACTGTCCTCTTAGGAAGCAACACAGATTGACAATCAATTTCACATGCTGTTGTGCAAATGGAATAGACAACAGATGGAAATTATTGGCAATTATCAAGACACCCACAATAAAGGAGTGGTTCTGCAGGTGGGGACCACAGACCACATCTCAGTACCAATGCTTTCTGGCTGATGTTTTCGTCACTTTTGAATGTTGGTTGTGGTTTCACACTCATGGTAGCATGAGACGGACTCTACAACCCACACAAGTGGCTCAGGTAGTGCAGCTCACCCAGGATCGCACATCAATGCCAGCTGTGACAAGAAGGTTTGCTGTGTCTGTCAGAGTAGTGTCCAGAGGCTGGAGGCACTACCAGGAGACAGGCCAGTACACCAGGAGATGTGGAGTGGGCCATAGGAGGGCAACAAACCAGCAGCAGGACTGCTACCTCTAACTTTGTGCAAGGTGGAACAGGAGAAGCACTGCCAGAGCCCTGCAAAATGACCTCCAGCAGGCCACAAATGTGCATGTGTCTGCACAAATAGTTAGAAACCGACTCCATGAGGATGGTCTGAGTGTCCGACGTCCACAGATGGGGGTTGTGCTCACAGCCCAACACCGTGCAGGACGCTTGGCATTTGCCAGAGAACACCAGGCTTGGCAAATTCGCCACTGGCACCCTGTGCTCTTCACAGATGAAAGCAGGTTCACATAGCTCCCAACCGTCCCTCATTGTGCGGGACTGTCCCGGTTTTGTTGCTTCGCCCTGATGTCCAGCACGGGACACTCTGATCCTACCCTCCGCCCGCCCTCCCTCCTTGAAGACGATACTCACCTCACCTTGCTCCAGCGATGCCTGGTCTCGGTCTACACAGCTTGTCTTGAATGAGCGGTCACGTGGTACTGCTCATTAAGGTCATGAATATGCGCATATTCATGACCTTAATGAGCGGTATCACGTGACCGCTCACGCAGGAAGGTGCTGCGCCAGGAGTCGGGACAGAGCGAGGGGGATGTCGGCGCGGCCGCGTGATTTTAGACAGGTGAGTATGAGGGACAGGTGAGTATGAGGGACGGGGGGATGAAGGAGGACATAAGCCGGCGCGCCATGCAAGATGGGAGCAGGAGCGGGAGCGGGGGGGTGGAGAGATAAGCCATGCATTCAGAGGGGAATATGAGCCATGCATTCAGGGGGAATATGAGCCATGCATTCAGGGGGGAATATGAGCCATGCATACAGGGGGGGGAATATGAGCCTTGCATTCGGGGGGGGGGGAATATGAGCCATGCATACAGGGGGGGAATATGAGCCATGCATTCGGGGGGGGGGGGAATATGAGCCATGCATTCGAGGGGGAATATGAGCCATGCATACAGGGGGGGAATATGAGCCATGCATACAGGAGGGGGGATATGAGCCATGCATACAGGGGGAGAATATGAGCCATGCATTCAGGGGGGGGGGAATATGAGCCATGCATTCGGGGGGGAATATGAGCCATGTATTCAGGGGGGGGGGAATATGAGCCATGCATACAGGAGGGGGAATATGAGCCATGCATACAGAGGGGGGGGAATATGAGCCATGCATACAGGAGGGGGGATATGAGCCATGTATATGGGATGGGAGGGAGATGAGCCATGCATATAGGGGGGGGGGAATATGAGCCATGCATACAGGAGTGAGGGGGATCATGTGGGATCATTATACAGTATGGAGAACTGTGTGGCCTGTTATGTTGGGCTGGTGGTTAGGAACACTAGAAATGACCAGATGAGCAAACTAGCGATACAGGATGAGCTCTGGGAAGTGGGAGCTCTGCTGACCGCAAACTCTAATCCTATTACAACAACTAGAAATAGCCGTGGAGTGTTCCTGACTCTGCCTAGACGCCTCTTCACAGCCTAAGAGCTAACTACCCCTAAAGATAGAAAATACAGCCTACCTTGCCTCAGAGAAATTCCCCAAAGAAATAGGCAGCCCCCACATATATTGACTGTGAGTTAAGATGGAAGTCACAAACACAGGAATGAAATAGATTTCAGCATAGGAGGCCAGACTAACTAAACAGACAGAGGATAGCAAAGGTATCTTTGCGGTCAGCATAAAAAACTAACAAAAAACCACGCAGAGTGTGCAAAAGAAATCACCGCACCGACTCACGGCGCGGTGGTGCACTCTGCATCCCAGAGCTTCCAGCTAACAAGATAAATTCATTATAGCAAGCTGGACAAAAACACAGTGGTAACAAATAAGCTAGCAGGGACTTAGCTTTTGCTGAAGTAGACAGGTCATCTGAAAGATCCAAGTGAACTGAACCAGTACTAGGACATTGACAGCTGGCATCAAGTAACGATCTGAGTGGAGTTAAATAGAGCAGCCAGCCAAGACCTGAACGAGATCAGCTGGAGAAGGAATCTCAGAACCAGCAGCTCCACTCACAGCCACCAGAGGGAGTCCATGAACAGAACTCGCCGAAGTACCATTCATAACCACAGGAGGGAGCTCGAGAACAGAATTCACAACAGTGGCCATTATACAGAATTGAGCTTCATGTGTGGTCATTATACAGTATGGAGCATCATGTGTGGCCGTTATACAGTATGGAGCATCATGTGTGGCCAATGGCCATTATACAGTATGGAGCATCATGTGTGGTCATTATACAGTATGGAGCATCATGTGGCCATTATACAGTATGGAGCATCATGTGTGGCCATTATACAGTATTGAGCATCATGTGGGATCATTATACAGTATGGAGAACTGTGTGTGGCCGTTATACAGTATGGAGCACTATGTGTGACCATTATACAGTATGGAGCACTTTGTGGCCATTATACAGTATGGAGCACTGTGTGACCATTATACATTATGGAGCATCATGTGTGGCCATTATACACTATGGAGCATCATGTGTGGCCATTATACAGTATTGAGCATCATGTGTGGCCATTATACAGTATGGAGCACTGTGTGGCCATTATACAGTATGGAGCACTGTGTGTGGCCATTATACAGTATGGAGCACTGTGTGTGGCCATTTTACAGTATGGAGCATCATGTGGGGTCATTATACAGTATGGAGCACTGTGTGACCATATTTTTTTTTGTTTATAATTATTGTACTGTAAATAAAACAGTGTGATCAGCAGTGCTAAATGGGTGTGGTTGGGACGTGGATATGGGTGTGACTAATTATGAATGGGTGTGGTCAGAGGCGTGGCCTAAAATTTGCCGTGGTGCGTGTTGCTTTGTCCCTCTTTCCCATCTTCAAAAGTTGGGAGGTATGGGTTCACACTGAGCACATGTGACAAACGTGACAGAGTCTGGAGACGCCGTGGAGAGCGATCTGATCCCTGCAACATCCTTCAGCATGATCAGTTTGGCAGTGGGTCAGTAATGGTGTGGGGTGGCATTTCTTTGGAGGGCCGCATAGCACTCCATGTGCTCGCCAGAGGTAGCCTGACTGCCATTAGGTACCGAGACAAGATCCTCAGACCCCTTGTGAGACCATTTGTTCCATCCACCATCACATTGCACCACAGACTGCCCAGGAGTTGGCGGATGCTTTATACCAGGTCTGGAATGAGATCCCTCAGGAGCATGCCCAGGCATTGTAGGGAGATCATACAGGCACGAAAGGCCACGCACAATCTCTTCCTTGTCATGAGGCATTTCCACTGAAGTTGGATCAGCCTGTAATTTGATTTTCCACTTTGATTTTGAGTATCATTCCAAATCGAGACCTCCATGGGATATTCATTTTGATTTACATTGATAATTGTTATGTTTTATTGTTCTGAATACATTCCACTATGCAATAAAGAAAAAATTGCAACTGGACTATTTCATTCAGAGATATCTAGGATGTGGTATTTTAGTGTTCTCTTTATTTTTTTAGCAGTGTATATACATATAAAAATTACAGCTCTAGGTCAAAACTCAAACTGGAAAACCCCTGTAAGGGCTAAGGTCACAGCCCTCTGATGCCTCATCCCAACAAAATGTTGCATTTAGGATGGTTCAGAGCCGTGATGTGCACATATTAGGCTGCCGACTGTTAAAGACCTGGTGGTTAGGTGCACCTGGAATGACCTGATGGTTAAACTAGAAGACAGGACGAGCTCTGGGAAGTGGGAACTCTGCTGACCGCAAATCCTAATCCTATAACACACACACTAGAAATAGCTGTGGAGCGTACCTAACTCTCCCTAGACGCCTCTTCACAGCCTAAGAGCTAACTACCCCTAAAGATAGGAAAATAAGCCTTACCTTGCCTCAGAGAAAATTCCCCAAAGGTAAAGGCAGCCCCCCACATATATTAACTGTGAGTTAAGAGGAAAGTCACAAACACAGGGATGAAACAGATTTCAGCAAAGGAGGCTAGACTTACTAGATAGACTGAGGATAGGAAAGAGATCTATGTGGTCAGCACAAAAAACTACAAAAAGCCACGCAGAGTGTGCAAAAAGACCCCCGCACCGACTCACGGTGCGGAGGTGCCACTCTGCAACCCAGAGCTTCCAGCTAGCAAGGCAATATCATGTTAGCAAGCTGGACTAGAACTTAGCAAGTACTAAGAAATATATTCAGTACACAATGAACAACAAATGAACTAGCAGGGACTTAGCTTCTGCTGGAGTAGACAGGTCATCAGAAAGATCCGAGAGAGATCTGAACCAGTGCTAATACATTGACAGCTGGCATGGAGTAACGATCTGAGTGGAGTTAAATAGAGAAGCCAACCCAGCCGCAAACGAGGGCAGCTGAGGAAGCAACCTCAGAACCAGCAGTTCCACTCACAGCCACCAGAGGGAGTCCACGGACAGAACTCGCCGAAGTATCATTCATGACCACAGGAGGGAGTTCAAGAACGGAATTCACAACAGCCGTCACACTAGCAGTATTTGGTCAGTATTTTACATCAGTATTTGTAAGCCAAAACCAGGAGTGGAACAATTAGAGGAAAAGTATAATAGAAACATATGCACCACTTCTGCAGTTATCACCCACTCCTGGTTTTGGCTTACAAGTACTGAGGTAAAATACTGACCAAATACTGCTAGTGTGACGGCAGCCTTAGGCCGGCCTCACACTAGCGAGTTTTACGGACGTATGAGCGCATAAACTATGTCCGTAAAATACGCATTACACACGGCCCAATGATTCTCTATGGCCCAGCTCCTATCTGCCGTATATTACGCATCCATAATATACGGTCTTGTACGGCCGTAGAAAATCGCAGCATGCTGCGTTTGTCACCGTATTGCGCAAAAAAATCGCCAATGAAAGTCTATGGGGGCGAGAAAAATACGGATTCCACACGGACCAGCAGTGTGACTTGCGAGAAATACGCAGCGGTGTTAGTGAAAAGCCGGTAATTCAATTGCCGGCTTTTAATTTCTCCTTCACAAACCCGACATGATATGAGACATGGTTTACATATAGTAAACCATCTCATATCCCTTTTTTTTTTGCATATTCCACACTACTGTTAGTAGTGTGTATGTGCAAAATTTGGGCGCTGTAGCTGCTAAAATAAAGGGTTAAATGGCGGAAAAAATTGGCGTGGGCTCCCGCGCAATTTTCTCCGCCAGAGTGGTAAAGCCAGTGACTGAGGGCAGATATTAATAGCCTAGAGAGGGTCCATGGTTATTGGCCCCCCCTGGCTGCAAACATCTGCCCCCAGCCACCCCAGAAAAGGCACATCTGGAAGATGCGCCTATTCTGGCACTTGGCCACTCTCTTCCCACTCCCGTGTAGCGGTGGGATATGGGGTAATGAAGGGTTAATGTCACCTTGCTATTGTAAGGTGACATTAAGCCAGATTGATAATGGAGAGGCGTCAATTATGACACCTATCCATTATTAATCCAATTGTATGAAAGGGTTAAAAAAACACACACACATTATGAAAAAGTATTTTAATGAAATAAACACACAGGTTGTTTTAATATTTTATTGCTCTCTCAATCCACCTGAGGACCCTCGCTCTGAAAAATAATAAACCAACAATATACATACCTTCCGATGATCTGTCACGTCCCGCGAAGTAAATCCATCTGAAGGGGTTAAATCATTTTACAGACAGGAGCTGTGCTAAAGCACTCGCTCGTGCCTGTAAGTGCCTGTAAACCCCGGGTGCTGAAAGGAAAGCAGGATGATCTGTACTTACCTTGAGTTGCGGTGATGTGCCCTCTGCTGGATGTCCTCATGAACTGGAGCCTTGAAAAAGTTCCCAGGCTCGAGTTCATATGAGGACATCCCTTCAGATGGATTTGCAGCGCCCCAGAGTCCTGGTCGTTGCAGTACTGTGGCTCCGCCGCTAAGGGGAGCTATGGTACGTCTGATGGCACTGAAGGAGTTCATCTGATCAGGTATCACAGACACCAATACATTTCACCGCCGGGCCTCCAGGGGGAGCTAAGGGTTCTATTTACTAGGCCACTCTCCACACACTGGTAAAACTGGGGGTCAGGCAGGAAGTTAGGCAGAAAGCTGACTGGGTTGGAGCCAGGCAACACCTTGTGGCAGAGGGTGTTGCAGGGGAAGATTCGGTAGGGTCTCTGTCAGGGGTGGGATCCTGACAGAGGCTTGGCAAACTGAGAGAACGTAATGGGACCGTGCCTGCTTAGTATAGCGGCGGTGCCCAAGGAAGGACTAGAAGCGAGATAGATTGTGCTGAGTGAGAAACGAGATCAAAGCAACAAGGAGAATACCAGTAGGGGTCGTGCTGAAAGACCGAGGCAACATCCTACTGAGGCGCAAACAACCGGTGGCCGGAACGCCGAAGGAAGTATTTCTATATACAGCTTCAGGCAATACTTCGAACCTACGGCAGGACAGTCAGTCTCAGGCGGGCTGTCTCACTTAAATCACCTATGCAGTCTTGGGGGGCAACTTGTGGAGAGGGGCGACTCTAGGGTCCCGGAAGAGCTCCGAGCCTACCCGTCAAACGGGTGCCGTCCTAACCGTAACATCAGGGAGGGACGGAGGATTAGCAGAACATCATCTAATCGAGTTGTGAGGAAACTTAAGAAACAGACACAACAGTTGTGGGGACTTTCCGTAAGCACAGCAGGGAAGGACCGCAACACATAGCACAAGAAGGAAGGCACAGATTTCCACCTGTTAAGACAACTCTGGAGGTGCCATCGGACCGGCCGGACTTGCGCAGCCTGGTGAACCGTATTCTGGACTGAGGACCCAGAGATCTTCAGTAAAGAGGTAAAGAGACTGCAACCTGGTGTCCTCGTTATTTATTGCACCGCACCACCACCATTATCCATCATATCTATCACTGTATGCCCCTCGGCGGGGTCATGGACCGGGCCTAGCCACCGTGACAACCCCAGAGCAGAGACTCAGAGGCCCTGGTACCGGGTACCCCTCGGCCCTGCGGCAGTGGGGGCGCTACAACTTGGCGTCACGAACAGGATCTACTTAAGCCTGAAGAATCAGGTCATGTGTGCCTTGGAACTGTGATTTACTGTGCTTGGACTGTGCTTTATTGAGAGACTGTGTATTGCCGTTTGCCGCCAGAAGTTCCCGCCAAAAATCGCCACCATTGCTACACCAAAGAAGAAGGAGGGCGTGCCATGGGAGGAGACTACCAAAGTGGCGCCAGAAGCGGCGACCGCCCCCTGCGCCTCTTACTGCAAAGCGAGGACCTGCCTCAAAGCAGAGGACCACCCCTTGATTTGCAACGGCGGGAAGCGGGTGATGGAGAAGCTCGACCCCGGAGAAATGGCGGAGCTAGGTGCATGCACTGCCACCGACTATCAGACAGCGATGATGAACAGCAAGTGCCTGAACCAGGGAGGAGTGACCCCGGCTTGCCCTCATCCACCAGAGGCGGACCTACGTCCACCGCAGCGGAAAGATCTGAATTCCTCGGAACCGGCTGCGGAACTGAGTCTACCCATCCCGTCCTCAGAGCCAGCGGAGGAGGAACCATGGTGGGCGGAGCCGCATCCGGGGATCATATTGGAGGAGCCGCGGTCCGGGCTGCAGCCGACTCCAGCATCCTCGTTAATGGACCGGATCGACATCGGTGGAATCACATCAGGTGCAGGTATGAAAGACGCCCCTGCTCCCCCGCTCGGTCCCGCTCCCGCGACCGGCCCTCACTCCAGTAAAAGCCGTCTCCTCTCGGCAGAGCTAGTAGTGTTACCCCCCGATGCGATGGGGAAGCTGGTACCACCGCTGCCGACTAGGATGGGAGAACCCATCGACGTGGGCCCAGATGGGGTGATCCTCCAGTGGGACACCCCCCGGGCTGGGCCAGATGGAGTTCGGGAGGAAGGATTCACCCTTGCTGTGCTTACTTGGGAACAATACAAACAATGCTTGATCCTACATTGGAAAAGGCAAAAAGAGGCAGAGCTGACCGACCCACCGAGGGTACAACAATCGCCTCTTGCATGTGATGACAGGGACATGGTAAAGCGGGGCACTGTGTTGGCCTTCCACCCGAAGAGGGGATGGGGCTCCATACAGGAACCGGGGCTACCAACTGACGTCTTCGTTGCCAGTTGCAACGTGAAGACTCCCTGCTGTGGCCGAAGTGGTGACCCATTGCAAAAGGGGGATCAGGTGACTTACACCCATCATGAGAATGCATACGGGTGGTATGCCCGGAACGTGCGCCGCTGTGAGCTTGGGAGAGCGTCATCCGCTACGTCAACCATGATGGAACCGGACGTGACAGATCTTACCAATATAGCCGCCATACGTCTCCTTGCAGCGACTGAGCTGGCGGCTAGAGTCCGCCTTCGGGTTCAGACATCAGGTGGTCTGACTGCACCAGGGAAATCCACCAGTGATACTGGTGCGGCATCAGCTGCTGACCTAGGATCAAAGCCTGCACAGTCGAAAGGTGCCCACTACTGGTTTTACTTAAAGAGAGACTCTTTGCAAAGATACCGCACCGGAGCCTTTGATAAGTATGGACTGGTAGCCTGAGAAGATATGCTACCTCATAAAGACTTGGTCCCCTCTTAAAGGGGATGTTCATCTGTGTACTTATGAGTAATACTGCCTTAGAACAGTAAAGTGATAATGATGCCTTGAAAGAAAGTGATAATGTTGATATGTAATCGTTAATGTAACTAACTAGTTAATTGTAAAAGAATGTTGATAATGTTCCCCGAAGGAAAGTGAAAGTTAGAAGAAAGATGCAGTAGGCCCGTAGGTCCTGCATACCTGTCAGTAAGAAAGTAATGAGGAAGTTTAATGTTTTATAGAAAGTGTTTAATAATGTGTTAAAGAACGAGGACAAGAAAGTGAACCCGTAGGGGTTAGTCAGTGAGTCCTCCTAGGAGCCATATAGAGATGGCTCAGTGCTCTCAAACTGAAAGTAACGTTATGTTCTACACTCACTGGCCACTTTATTAGGTACACCTGTCCAACTTCTTGTTAACACTTAATTTCTAATCAGCCAATCACATGGCGGCAACTCAGTGCATTTAGGCATGTAGACATGGTCAAGACAATCTCCTGCAGTTCAAACCGAGCATCAGTATGGGGAAGAAAGGTGATTTGAGTGCCTTTGAACGTGGCATGGTTGTTGGTGCCAGAAGGGCTGGTCTGAGTATTTCAGAAACTGCTGATCTACTGGGATTTTCACGCACAACCATCTCTAGGGTTTACAGAGAATGGTCCGAAAAAGAAAAAAAATCCAGTGAGCGGCAGTTCTGTGGGCGGAAATGCCTTGTTGATGCCAGAGGTCAGAGGAGAATGGGCAGACTGGTTCGAGCTGATAGAAAGGCAACAGTGACTCAAATCGCCACCCGTTACAACCAAGGTAGGCCTAAGAGCATCTCTGAACGCACAGTGCGTCGAACTTTGAGGCAGATGGGCTACAGCAGCAGAAGACCACACCGGGTACCACTCCTTTCAGCTAAGAACAGGAAACTGAGGCTACAATTTGCACAAGCTCATCGAAATTGGACAGTAGAAGATTGGAAAAACGTTGCTTGGTCTGATGAGTCTCGATTTCTGCTGCGACATTCGGATGGTAGGGTCAGAATTTGGCGTAAACAACATGAAATCTTTGGGATGTGGTGGAACGGGAGATTCGCATCAGGGATGTGCAGCCGACAAATCTGCGGCAACTGTGTGATGCCATCATGTCAATATGGACCAAAATCTCTGAGGAATGCTTCCAGCACCTTGTTGAATCTATGCCACGAAGAATTGAGGCAGTTCTGAAGGCAAAAGGGGGTCCAACCCGTTACTAGCATGGTGTACCTAATAAAGTGGCCAGTGAGTGTATACTGTGTATAGTAGTTGAAAAGACAGAAGGCTCGGGCTGAAAGGAGTGGTCCTGTAAGAAAGGAGAGGCAGTAGGTCTGGTGCCGTTAGGACAGGCGGTCCTGCAGATTTAAAGAAGGAGAATGAAAAAGTTAAATTGCCTTATAATGTGATTATAAGAGGGTCTTTAGCGGATATTGAGTGTACGTCCTTAAAGGCAATGTTAAATTATTGTTCAAGAATTTGTACTAAGTAGAATACCCGGTTGGGTAAGAAAAGTTACTTATAGCATGTTGCTATGATATTTAACCATGTTTGTAACGTTCAAGTGTCCTCACCTCCCATAAAGGGAAGCTCTGTTCAAGTATACTTATTGTTATTTGCACTCAACAAATTGTATGTCTTTTTGCTAATCTGTATTGTTGTTTTCTTCCCAGTCCCGGAGTACTGGATTTAACCGGGGTGGAGTGCAGCGCCCCAGAGTCCTGGTCGTTGCAGTACTGTGGCTCCGCCACTAAGGGGAGCTATGGTACGTCTGATGGCACTGAAGGAGTTCATCTGATCAGGTATCACAGACACCAATATATTTCACCGCCGGGCCTCCAGGGGGAGCTAAGGGTTCTATTTACTAGGCCACTCTCCACACACTGGTAAAACTGGGGGTCAGGCAAGAAGTTAGGCAGAAAGCTGACTGGGTTGGAGCCAGGCAACACCTTGTGGCAGAGGGTGTTGCAGGGGAAGATTCGGTAGGGTCTCTGTCAGGGGTGGGATCCTGACAGAGGCTTGGCAAACTGAGAGAACGTAACGGGACCGTGCCTGCTCAGTATAGCGGCGGTGCCCAAGGAAGGACTAGAAGCGAGATAGATTGTGCTGAGTGAGAAACGAGATCAAAGCAACAAGGAGAATACCAGTAGGGGTCGTGCTGAAAGACCGAGGCAACATCCTACTGAGGCGCAAACAACCGGTGGCCGGAACGCCGAAGGAAGTATTTCTATATACAGCTTCAGGCAATACTTCGAACCTACGGCAGGACAGTCAGTCTCAGGCGGGCTGTCTCACTTAAATCACCTATGCAGTCTTGGGGGGCAACTTGTGGAGAGGGGCGACTCTAGGGTCCCGGAAGAGCTCCGAGCCTACCCGTCAAACGGGTGCCGTCCTAACCGTAACATCAGGGAGGGACGGAGGATTAGCAGAACATCATCTAATTGAGTTGTGAGGGAACTTAAGAAACAGACACAACAGTTGTGGGGACTTTCCGTAAGCACAGCAGGGGAGGACCGCAACACATAGCGCAAGAAGGAAGGCACAGATTTCCACCTGTTAAGAGAACTCTGGAGGTGCCATCGGACCGGCCGGACTTGCGCAGCCTGGTGAACCATATTCTGGACTGAGGACCCAGAGATCTTCAGTAAAGAGACTGCAACCTGGTGTCCTCGTTATTTATTGCACCGCACCACCACCATTATCCATCATATCTATCACTGTATGCCCCTCGGCGGGGTCACGGACCGGGCCTAGCCACCGTGACAACCCCAGAGCAGAGACTCAGAGGCCCGGTACCGTGTACCCCTCGGCCCTGCGGCAGTGGGGGCGCTACAGATTTACTTCGTGGGACGTGACAGATCATCGGAAGGTATGTATATTGTTGGTTTATTATTTTTCAGAGCGAGGGTCTTCAGGTGGATTGAGAGAGCAATAAAATATTAAAACAACCTGTGTGTTTATTTCATTAAAATACTTTTTAATAATGTGTGTTTTTTTAACCCTTTCATACAATTGGATTAATAATGGATAGGTGTCATAATTGACACCTCTCCATTATTAACCTGGCTTAATGTCACCTTACAATAGCAAGGTGACATTAACCCTTCATTACCCCATATCCCACCGCTACACGGGAGTGGGAAGAGAGTGGCCAAGTGCCAGAATAGGCGCATCTTCCAGATGTGCCTTTTCTGGGGTGGCTGGGGGCAGATGTTTGTAGCCAGGGGGGGGCAATAACCATGGACCCTCTCTAGGCTATTAATATCTGCCCTCAGTCACTGGCTTTACCACTCTGGCGGAGAAAATTGCGCGGGAGCCCACACCAATTTTTTCCGCCATTTAACCCTTTATTTTAGCAGCTACAGCGCCCAAATTTTGCACATACACACTACTAACATTAGTAGTGTGGAATATGCAAAAAAAAAGGGGATATGAGATGGTTTACTGTATGTAAACCATGTCTCATATCCTGTCGGGTTTGTGAAGGAGCAATTGAATTACCGGCTTTTCACATATATCGTGCTGAATTAAATATAAATACAGAATATATCTATATATGTGTCTCAATGACATATATATATATATACTGTATATATGTTTTAACGAACATTTGAGCACGTAAATCCATAAGATGTCGGTTTTGCAAGCCTGCGAGAAAATATCGCAGTACGGATGCCATACGGATTACATACGGAGGATGCCATGCGCAAAATACACTGACACACCCTGCCTACGGATGACATACGGATCACTATTTTGGGGACTTTTCTGCGTATTACGGCCGTAAAAAACGGACCGTATTTACATACGCTGAGTGTGAGGCCGGCCTTACCCTGAGGAGGTAATAATGGCAGCAATAGACTGATCACCTGCAGCTATCCTCTCGTCTCCTCCCTCCATCCCCAGCCCTGCTGCATGTTGTCATCCTCAGCCTCCTCATCCTACTTGCTAATTTATGGCGGCAGGGAGGAGCCGCCATCTCCCTCCCATCTGTGACACTGAGGAAGAGGAAATCCCATCTTCTCTCATGACTTTTTACACTTAGCAGCTGAGGGAAGGGAACAAGATGGAGCTGAGCGCGGAGCTACTGGTGTTCGCCAACTGGAGCACCCTGGTGGTGTGCATGGTGCTGAAGTTCCCCCAGATCCTGGCAGTAATGGCCGCCAGGTCTGCAGAGGGGCTGAGCCTGAGCAGTTTGCTGCTGGAGGTGACAGGGTAAGATGTACACTACAGTCAGTGAGCTGCTGGAGGTGACAGGGTGAGGTGGGCAGTCTGTGCTGCTGGAGGTGACAGGGTGAGGTGGGCAGTCTGTGCTGCTGGAGGTGACGGTGAGGTGGGCAGTCAGTGTGCTGCTGGAGGTGACAGGGTGGAGGTGAGCAGTGTGGCTGGAGGTGACAGGGTGAGGTGGACAGTCATTGCTGCTGGAGGTGACAGGGTGAGGTGGGCAGTCTGTGCTGCTGGAGGTGACAGGGTGAGGTGGGCAGTCAGTGTGCTGCTGGAGGTGACAGGGTGAGGTGGGCAGTCAGTGTGCTGCTGGAGGTGACAGGGTGAGGTGGGCAGTCAGTGTGCTGCTGGAGGTGACAGGGTGAGGTGGGCAGTCAGTGAGCTGCTGGAGGTGACAGGGTGAGGTGGGCAGTCATTGCTGCTGGAGGTGACAGGGTGAGGTGGGCAGTCAGTGTGCTGCTGGAGGTGACCGGGTGAGGTGGGCAGTCAGTGAGCTGCTGGAGGTGACAGGGTGAGGTGGGCAGTCAGTGAGCTGCTGGAAGTGACAGGGTGAGGTGGGCAGTCAGTGAGCTGCTGGAGGTGACAGGGTGAGGTGGGCAGTCAGTGCAGCTGCTGGAGGTGACCGGGTGAGGTGGGCAGTCAGTGTGCTGCTGGAGGTGACAGGGTGAGGTGGGCAGTCAGTGAGCTGCTGGAGGTGACAGGGTGAGGTGGGCAGTCAGTGTGCTGCTGGAGGTGACAGGGTGAGGTGGGCAGTTAGTGTGCTGCGGGAGGTGACAGGGTGAGGTGGGCAGTCTGTGCTGCTGGAGGTGACGGTGAGGTGTACTGTCAGTGCGGCTGGAGGTGACAGGGTGAGGTGGGCAGTCAGTGTGCTGCTGGAGGTGACAGGGTGAGGTGGGCAGTCAGTGTGCTGCTGGAGGTGACAGGGTGAGGTGGGCAGTCAGTGAGCTGCTGGAGGTGACAGGGTGAGGTGGGCAGTCAGTGCAGCTGCTGGAGGTGACCGGGTGAGGTGGGCAGTCAGTGCAGCTGCTGGAGGTGACCGGGTGAGGTGGGCAGTCAGTGTGCTGCTGGAGGTGACCGGGTGAGGTGGGCAGTCAGTATGCTGCTGGAGGTGACAGGGTGAGGTGGGCAGTCAGTATGCTGCTGGAGGTGACAGGGTGAGGTGGGCAGTCAGTGCAGCTGCTGGAGGTGACCGGGTGAGGTGGGCAGTCAGTGTGCTGCTGGAGGTGACCGGGTGAGGTGGGCAGTCAGTGAGCTGCTGGAGGTGACAGGGTGAGGTGGGCAGTCAGTGTGCTGCTGGAGGTGACAGGGTGAGGTGGGCAGTCAGTGTGCTGCTGGAGGTGACAGGGTGAGGTGGGCAGTTAGTGTGCTGCGGGAGGTGACAGGGTGAGGTGGGCAGTCTGTGCTGCTGGAGGTGACGGTGAGGTGTACTGTCAGTGCGGTTGGAGGTGACAGGGTGAGGTGGGCAGTCAGTGTGCTGCTGGAGGTGACAGGGTGAGGTGGGCAGTCAGTGTGCTGCTGGAGGTGACAGGGTGGAGGTGAGCAGTGTGGCTGGAGGTGACAGGGTGAGGTGGGCAGTCAGTGCTGCGGGAGGTGACAGGGTGAGGTGGGCAGTCAGTGTGCTGCTGGAGGTGACAGGGTGAGGTGGGCAGTCAGTGTGCTGCTGGAGGTGACAGGGTGAGGTGGGCAGTCAGTAAGCTGCTGGAGGTGACAGGGTGAGGTGTGCAGTCAGTGAGCTGCTGGAGGTGACAGGGTGAGGTGGGCAGTCAGTGCAGCTGCTGGAGGTGACAGGGTGAGGTGGGCAGTCAGTGCAGCTGCTGGAGGTGACCGGGTGAGGTGGGCAGTCAGTGTGCTGCTGGAGGTGACCGGGTGAGGTGGGCAGTCAGTATGCTGCTGGAGGTGACAGGGTGAGGTGGGCAGTCAGTGAGCTGCTGGAGGTGACAGGGTGAGGTGGGCAGTCAGTGCAGCTGCTGGAGGTGACCGGGTGAGGTGGGCAGTCAGTGTGCTGCTGGAGGTGACCGGGTGAGGTGGGCATATATAGTATAAAGGTTGCTGACAGCACTCACTTATATAAGGCGCTCGTTCCAAATCCAGGGAACCCTCCTGGGTACAGCATATATTCCAAAATAGAAGGACAGCGCTCCAACCAGGTGTTAGGGTATGTGTCCACGTTCAGGATTGCTTCAGGCTTTGGTCAGGATTTTATGCAGGTAAAATCCTGACCAAAACTGCACCTGAGGTCACTGGCAGGTCACCGGCGGTGTGTGTTGTGAACTCTGTGTTCAGGCTCCCTCTTGTGGTCACTGGTGGTATGGTGTGACTTTTGCTTTGGGCTCCCCCTGGTGGCTTTGTCTGTTATCCTGCTGGTCTCTGGCTATCAGCTGGTTCGTTATCCTCTGGGAGGTTCCTATATAGCTCTGTTTTACTTCCACTTGTTGCCGGCTGTCGATGTATTCAGTGCTACTCAGATTCCTCCTGATTACCTTGCTCCCAGTCCATCCAGCTCAAGCTAAGTTTTGTTTGCTAATTTTTTTATCAGCAATGTTTTTCATGTTTTCTGTTCCAGCTTGCTAAAATGTAATTCCCTCGCTTGCTGGTTGCTCTAGTGGGCTGAGTTTCTCCCCACACACCGTTAGTTGGTGTGTGGGTTCTTGAAATCTCAGGATGGATATTTTGTAAGGGTTTTTTATTGATCGCATAGACCCCTGCTCTATTTTCGGCTTTCTAGTACTAGTGGGCCTCTTTTGCTGAATCTGATTTCATCCCTATGCATGTGCCGCCTTCTTACTTCACCGTTAATATTTGTTGGGGGCTTCTATATCTTTGGGGATTATTTCTCTGGAGGCAAGCGAGGTCTTTCTTTCTCTTTAGGGGTAGCTAGTTCCTCAGGCTGGCTCGAGACGTCTAGGAATTTTTTAGGCACGTTCACCGGCTACCTCTAGTTGTTTTGGATAGGTTCAGATTTGCGATCAGTCCAGTTACCATCTCCCTAGAGCTCGTCCTTAGTTTATTCACTTGCTGGTCTATTTGTGATCCTCAGCCATTAAGGATCATAACAGTTGTGCCTGCGTGTTTTGCTCATTGTAGCAACATGCTGCGTTTTGAAAAAACGCACCACATGTGCGTTTTCGCCGCAAAAACGCATGCGTTTTTTAACGCATAGTGGAGTCGGGATTTCATGAAATCCCCTCCACTATGCTGTAACATCTGGACTCTGCGTTTTTGACGCTGCGGAAAAACGCAGCGTCAAAAACGCAGCGTTTCCTGAACGTGGAAACATACCCTTATAGTCCAATAAAAGAAGTCTTTATTTCAGCCATGATAAAACAGCAAAGCAGCAACCTTTCGACCGATCACCGGTCTTTTTCAAGCAAGAAAGTGAGCTGCTGGAGGTGACCGGGTGAGGTGGGCAGTCAGTGCAGCTGCTGGAGGTGACCGGGTGAGGTGGGCAGTCAGTGAACTGCTGGAGGTGACAGGGTGAGGTGGGCAGTCAGTGAGCTGCTGGAGGTGACAGGGTGAGGTGGGCAGTCAGTGCAGCTGCTGGAGGTGACAGGGTGAGGTGGGCAGTCAGTGAGCTGCTGGAGGTGACAGGGTGAGGTGGGCAGTCAGTGAGCTGCTGGAGGTGACAGGGTGAGGTGGGCAGTCAGTGAGCTGCTGGAGGTGACAGTGAGGTGGGCAGTCAGTGTGCTGCTGGAGGTGACAGGGTGAGGTGGGCAGTCAGTGTGCTGCTGGAGGTGACAGGGTGAGGTGTACAGTCAGTACGGCTGGAGGTGACGGGGTAATAAGTGTCTGCAGCCCCCAGCAACTGTTGAATCTTTATGATTCACACTTAACTTTGTAAGGTTCGGGCACCAATCCCGTTGACTGATTCATGCACTGCTCCCGTTAACTCTTTACGCTTTGTGTACTGCTCTCGTTAACACTTTACCCTTTGCGCACTGCTCCCGTTAACTCTTCACCCTTTGCGCACTGCTCCTGTTAACGCTTTAAGCTTTGGGCGCCGCTCCCGTTAACTCTTCATGCTTCGCACACTGATGTTTAACCTCCTTATGCCACCTACTCTGCCCAGTTAGCTTATTACGTTCTCTATTCTGACCCATTCATGTTCCTGCTCGGCTCCCATAAACTATTATTCTTCTTCTTTTTTTCTCCAGGTGCCGTGCACTCACAAACTCTTTACGCTTCCCGCTCTGCTCTCCTTAACTTTTTATGTTCCTTCCACTGCACATATTGCGGCCCTTCATTATTCTGGTCTTTTCTTCCTTTACGTTAATGGACTTTTTAGTGTTTATTCGCATGTTAATCTTCAGCTGCAAAAAAAGGCAAAAATTCAAACACAATTCTCCATATTTAACTCTCTGCACCCATTAACTCTTTCAGCAGTCGGCTCTCCATCTAGTCCCATTACAGGGGTTGTCTGGTAGCTTTTAGATTGGGGATACAAGCCCCGAGCCCCCCATCGGTTTCCAGAACGTTACCCTACAGGAGCAGCGCAGCTTCCATTATCCCATCGTGCTGCTAGTACTGAATACATAACCTGTGATTAACCCTGCGCAGGCCGCACTAGTCAGCGCTCACTCTCTGGGGCAGAACAGGCCACAACATCAGGGTTCTTATCTTTTCGTGCCTTGTGTAGCTTGTGGGTGTGGATATTTGGGTTCCTGCCCGGACAGGTAACTGAGCACTATACACATCACACACCGGGTGCACTGAATTCTTCTGTTTAAGGAAGAGGAAAAAAATAAGTATTTTTCGTAGAATTGTTCTTGGGTCTCAACATAAAATCTGTGCAGAGTTGAGGCCCCTAATGCACCAGTGCCGCTGTATTAGAGCACTTGGCTTGGTAGGATAGGCCAGCACTTTACGAGTGGGGGGTGGACCTTTGGGACCCCATTTATCTGAAGAATACACCCACTTTGCAGGTAAACTATAACTGGCTCCATTAATCCCCTCCTGATATGTGATATGTATGCATGACCACAAACTGCTGCTGTCTGAGACGGCCAAAGTTATGTGGCATGATCACTTAACGTGACTGTTCCGGGGCCCCTTCCCCCTCTCCCCCCCGCAAAAAGATTGCAGCTTGCCGATGGCTCGTCCCCTGTGACCCTATTGCTGCGTGCCGTTGGCTCCTTGCCTCCCGTGACCCTATTGCTGCGTGCCGATGGCTCCTTGCCCCCCGCGACCCTATTGCTGCGTGCCGATGGCTCCTTGTCCCCCGCGACCCTATTGCTGCGTGCCGATGGCTCCTTGTCCCCCGCGACCCTATTGCTGCGTGCCGATGGCTCCTTGTCCCCCGCGACCCTATTGCTGCGTGCCGATGGCTCCTTGTCCCCCGCGACCCTATTGCTGCGTGCCGATGGCTCCTTGTCCCCCGCGACCCTATTGCTGCGTGCCGATGGCTCCTTGTCCCCCGCGACACGATTGCAGTGTGCCGATGGCTCCTTGCCCCCGCCACACGATTGCAGGGCGCCGCTGGGGTGGCCAGGCAGCCGGGGTCATCTTTGCATCCGATGGTCATATGTGTTTAATACGAGTCCTCTCTCTTTAGGTTCCTTGTGTTTCTGAGGTACCAAATGTATTATGACTACCCGATGGAGACTTATCTCGAGTATCCAATCCTCATAGCACAAGGTAAGGGAAGTCTGAAGAAGCAGCAGATCTTCTCAGTTTACCTTTGTAAATAAGACAAATATCACTCGAGGTCAAATCACTTATCGCTTACCTCTTTTCACCCCATCCAGCATTATATTTTGTGGGTTTTTTAAGGGGAACCTGTTCGCTTGCCATAAATATGTAATTTCTTACCTGTTGCTGCTCTCCTGAATCTGGCGGTGTTGTTTTTTTTTTTTCCTGCTCCTCTCTGTTCCTGTGATATAGGCTCTTCCCTGTATATAAATCTAGTCTTGTTAGCCAAGAGAGTATGACCCTCGGGGAGAAGAGTCGAGCATCACGCCCACTTGGAAAAAACAATAGATTTACTAGTAGTTATCTACATGTAATTTTTTTTCAGCACTTTCCCCACCAATTATACATTTTTTTTTTTCTTTTTTATCCCACAGACTGTAACTTTGATACTGATGGCATATTTTTTAAGATGGGTCTTCATTAGTGATGAATGAATGTGCTGGGATAAGGTGTTATCTGAGCATGCTCGAGTATTATGTTAAGTCCCCGCGGCTGCTTGACAGCTGCAACGCATGCAGGGATTGCCTAAGCAGCAGGATATCCCTGCATGTGTTGTAACTGTCGAAGAACTGTGAGACATGGAGCCGCGGGGACTCATTTTTCGAGTACGCCGAAGTCACTCGGTTACCACCCAAGCATGCTCAGATAACACCTTTTCCCAGCACGCTCGCTCATCACTAGTCTTTAATATCAGAACGGTGGGGATCTGACACCCGGGCCCCTAATTGATTTTCAGGTCCTGCAGCTTGAAGTAAAATGTATACAGAGCCAGACACTACAGGTCTTTTCGCTTGCCTTGGCTGTTTTTGGCTTCTGCAACTCCACTCCCATTGAAGTCAATAGGAGACAAGATGTAATCCTGTTTTAAAGTGAATCTGTCATCAGATTTGTGTTGCCGGTGCCACAGGCAGAATGAATCAGTCTCCGGCTGTATGATTGCAGCCGGGTATGTTTTAGTCCACAACGCTACCGGGTTTTTGAGTATGTGTCTTAATGCTGCATCCATGGTGGGTCCCAGGGAGACACCAGTCATTGATTTTCTTCCTTGTGTATTGCAGATGTCGTGCTTCTACTCTTCATCCTGTACTACAGCGGCCGTATGAGCAGCGCCTTGTCTTACTCCGGGATGTATCCTTCCTTATAAGATTGGCTGTGAGCCCATAGACAGGCAGATCGCAGCATTAAGTATGGTCACCATTTACGCTATGAATACTGTCACATTAACCCCTTACTGACATTGGACGCATTAGTACGCTGATGTCGGTATCCCCCGCTTTGATGTGGGCTCCGGCGGTGAGTCCACATCTTTCTCGGTACATGTCAGCTGTTTTGAACAGCTGTTTTGAAATTTGTGGATGACGTGGGCAGCGGATGCAGTTTTTCTATGCATCCGCTGCCCATTCTGAAGTCCGGGGAGAAGGGGGCGGAGTTTCGGCCGCGCATGCGCGGTAGAAAATGGCGGACGCGACTGACAACAAAACGTTACATTGAACTTTTTTTGTGACGCTGGACCGCCAAAACACGACGGATCCGTCGCACGACGGACCCGACGTGTGGCCATCCGTCGCTAATACAAGTCTATGGGCAAAAAACGCATCTTGCAAGCACATTTGCAGGATACGTTTTTTGCCCAAAACGACGGATTGCGACGGATCTGAAAAGATGGAAGTGTGAAAGAGGCCTTACTCGTTAAATGCCGCTGTCAAACTCTGACAGAGGCATTTAAATCGCGTTTCCGGCCATCGGGCCAGAAATACGCGCATCGGTGACCCCCATCACGTGATCGGGGGTCATCGGTTCGTCGGCATGACAACCAGAGGTCTCCTTGAGATTGCTGTGGTCGGAGCTCATAACAATTCAGCTACATAGAGGCGATCTGAGCATCCCCCTTATGTAGCAGAGCCGATCAGGTTGTGGCAGCTTCTAGCCTCCCTTGGAGGCTATTGAAGCATGCCAAAAGTAAAAAAAAAAACTTTATAAAAAATATAAAAGTTCAAATCACCCGCTTTTGCCCTATTCAAAACAACAACAAAAAAGTCAAACACAGACATATTTGGTATCGCCGCGTTCAGAATCTCCCGATCAATTAAAAAAAAAAAAAAAGGATTAACCTGATAGCTAAACGGTGTAGTGAGACATTAATTCAAAATGCCAGAATCGTGTTTTTTTTGGTCGCCGCGACATTGCATTAAAATGCAATAACGGGCGATCAAAAGATCGTATCTGCACCAAAATGGTATCATTAAAAATGTCAGCTCGGCGCGCAAAAAGATAAGCCCTCACCCAACCTGAGATCGTGAAAAATGGAGACACTACGGGTGTCAGAAAATGGCGCAATTTTTTTTAGTAAAGTTTAGAATTTTTTTTTTCCCCCACTTAGCTAAAAAGGAACCTAGACAAAAAATTTCACCGCACTTGGATTTTTTTCCCGTTTTCTAGTATGGGACATCGTAAAACCAATGGTGTCATTGAAAAGTACAACTCCCCTCAAAAGTTAAACCCCCACACGGCCATATTGACGGAAAAAAAATAAATAAATATGGCTCTGGGAAGGAGGGGAGCGAAAAACGAAAACGCAAAACTGAAAAAAGCGCCGGTCCTGAAGGGGTTAATATAGAATCAGCAGCAGAAATCCAACACTAAATCTCCCAATTTCTGGCACGGATGTGTCGGTGGATTACCTCCATTGTCTTTCAGTCCAAGGTCATTATTCCTCTTCATTAGCAGATTGTCTTTTTGGAGATGAGCAAATAAATTTGCATGATCCCGATTCAGGCGCCAGGTAAGTATTCTATGGCCGCTGGATGTGAGCCGTGCAAATTGGCCTCTGCGACTCTGGTGAGCAGTCATTCAGGCCGGCTAATCACAAGAAGAGCTGCAGATGCCGTCCAGCCACCGCAGAATACTGACCTGGGTGGGTTCGCGCTCTAGGGTTTATATCTGTGGACCCGTGGCCTTAATGACCACGCGTTTCATCACACCATTGTTTGCACGTCTTAACTACAGATTAGGTTTTTCGGTCTCTGGAACATATTGGTTCTCAATAAATGGATCATAGACATAGCACTGGTGAGTACAATGGACGTCCCTTAGGTGGGTACTACATGATATGCCATAAGTATCTGACAGATGCAGGTCCCACAACGCTCGGCTGTTGATGTAGTGAATGGAGAGATGCACACACGTGGCCACCTCTACATCTACTTTTTTGAGTTGTTCCCATCTTCCTTTCTTCGAGAGTGTACTGGTCCTCTGCCTCCCTGCTTGGGTGGTGGCGGTGCGCTCCTGAAGAGTGACGGTTCACACCAGCATCATGGCTGAGCCATACATTCTCCCATGCTGCCTGCAGATGGAGCGTAGCAGGACTGAAGCTGAACAAATTTGGCGATTCATCCAGGTTCAGAGCAGCACTTACATGCTCCCGCTCCTTACATAGGAGACAGGCCACTGCTGATAGACTGTAGACGTGGCTGGTAACCTAGGCACCGAGCAGTAAAGTATAAAATTAATATACCCTCTGCTTTCTCCAAGAATTTTGCAATTTTACCCATTTGACGAGATGAGAATAACCCCTTTAATTCACTGCAGTTTGGGCCATTGTGGGGATTTTGGGTAGAAGACTATATGGAAATGTAGTAATAAAATGTCACCTATGTTATCATCCTATATTTCTGAAGAAACTGCAATTATTTATGTCTGCAGAATTTATGTACTCTGATCAGTGCATCAAGCAAGTTTCTGCAGTTGCAGCACCTATGGCGAACAAAGGACTCTGGACAAGCAAGTGCACTGACATGGGCTATGGCGACGTACACCTGCGCTAGTAGGTCACTTTTTATCATTTTTTGAGAACATGACACGGCTACTATTATATACAACCACAGATGATAAGCAAATGAATGGGGGTGGGACTGCGACTGACATGTACGCTGCTGCGGCTGCTCAGTGCTGGTGTGTCACAGACCTGTGCCAGGAGATCAGTGCCTGCAGCATAGGATGACTTAAAATTTATTAGATGCCAGAAAACCCCTGACACCATTACATTTATACAGTGGATATTGTTGATTTGGAGGTATGCTTAGTTTTATTTTTGTTGTGTTGAAATTCACCTTCAGCTTTGTACCAGAGGTCTGAAGGTTTTGTTGAAAAATTGACTGATCTTTACAACTGTTAATAATTCCCTCCACCTTAATTAAAACCTGAGTTTCAGCTGCCAGTAAACAGCCACAAAGCATAATGCTGCCTCCACCATGCTTCACTGTGGGTATGGTGTTCTTTGGTGAAGTGCAATGTTGGCTTCGCACCAAACAGGTCCTTTTGGAATTAAGGACAAAAGGTACAAACCACAACATATTTTTTGCATTTTTTTTTTAGCAGACTTGATGTAGGTTTTATCAAAGCATAACCTGGCACAGAGTATTTTCTTTTTAAGAAAATGCTTCTGTCTTGCCACCCTACCCCACAGGCTAAACATGAAGAATACAGGAGATTGTTGTCACATGCAGTACTTGCGAGAAATGCCTGCAGCTCCTTTAGGGTATGTGCACACGTTGCGGATTCTCTGCGGATCCGCAGCGTTTTTTGCAGTGCAGAAACACTGCAGATCCGCAATTGATTTACAGTACAATGTAAATCAATGAGAAAAAAAAATGCTGTGCACACTTTGTGGAAAATCCGCTGCGGAAACGCTGCGGTTTAAAAGAAGTAGCATGTCACTTCTTTTTTGTGAATCTGCAGTGTTTTTGTACCCATTCCATTCTAGAAAACCGCAGGGGTAAAAAACGCAGCAAAAACGCACAAAAAACCGCAGGTGTGTTTTCTGCCAGGAGAGACAGAATCCGCACCAGTAATTCCTAAGCCTAATCCGCAACGTGTGCACATAGCCTTAATGTTGCTTTAAGCCTTCTTGACAGCATCCCAGAACAATTTTCTTCTGGTCTTTTCAGCAATTTTTGAGAGACGGCTAGGTAATGTCACTGTTCGAAATTTAACCCCTTTCCGACATCGGGTGTAATAGTACGACGATGTCGGACTCCACGTTTGGTGCAGGCTCCGGTGCTGAGCCCGCACTTTTCCAGGCACATGTCAGCTGGTATATACAGATCTATCCGCGGCTGTTAACTAGTTAAATGCCGCTGTCAATCTGACAGCGGTACTTAACTCACGCTTCCAGCAAGCGCGGTGGAAATCCTGCCCATCGGTGACCCCGTCATGTGATTGCGGGTCACCAATGGGTTGGCATGACAACCAGAGGACTCCAGCAGACCTCTATGGTTGTCAGAGCCAGATTTCTATGAGTGCTGCCCGGTGGTCGGCGCACAAAGCAAGTGAGCATTTCTGCTACATACAGGCGATCTGATCATGGCCTGTGTGTAGCAGAGCCGATCAGACAACAGCAGCTTCTAGTCTCCCATGGAAACTACATACGCATGCAAAAGTAAAAAAAAAATTTTTTTTTTTTTTTAAATAAGTTCAAATCACCCCCCCCCCCTTTCGCCCCATTCAAAAAAATCAAACAAACATACACACATTTAGTATTGCCAACCCGAGATTCCAAAAAATGGGTATCGGAAAATGGCGTGGTTTTTTTTGTTTTGTGTTTTTTTTATATAACAAACTTTGGATAATGACCTGGAGAATCATAATGGCAACTCAGTTTTAGCATTTATTGAACATGGTAAAAAAAATACTGTGGGACTTTTTTTTTTTTTTTTTGCAATTTCACCGCACTTGGAATTTTTTCCCCTATTTCCAGGATATGTTGAAATCAATGATGTCGTTCAAAAGTACAACTCGTCCCGCAAAAAAAAGCCCTCACATGGCCATATTGACAGAAAAATAAAAAAGTTATGGCTCTGGGAAGAAGAAAACGAAAATGGAAAAACCAAAAATACTGGTCGTTAAGGGGTTAAAGAACGCAGCTTGCGTTCGAAGTGCGTTGTGTCTGACAATCATGACATGGATTTTTTAAATATATTTTCTAAATAAAAGCTTGCAATTTTTATGAAGCTGGATGATTTTCCTTCATTAGTTTTTTTTTCTCCGTGACCAAAAAAACTTGCATTTTAATATCCACTGTATAGTATAAATATTCTAAATGTGTTTCTATTTTCTTTAATCATTGTCTTTGTTCTTTGTTTGCAGCAAGGATATTTACAACATTGATGAGTACGGGGGACATTGCAGGTACGTCACAAAGCGGACGGATGGTGCAATGGTAAAGAAAGTATCAGATCCGTGGGGGTTCATCACTAAGCACCCCCAATAATCAGCTATTACTAGCATTGACTGGATGGCGATGGTGTACTAACTGGCACAGCGCCGCTTCTTGTACAAGTATCAATCAAGTGGATCCATAAACTAAACAATGGGGCAAGTGGTCATTTGGTAGAGGGGTGCCAAGGTTGAGAGACTATTTGTTCACCATTAGGCAGTAGTGATGAGCGAATGTGCTCATGTGTTAGCATGCTCGGGTGCTAACGGGAGTGTCTTCGGCGTGCTCGAATAATATGTTCGAGTCCCCGTGGCTGTTAGACGTAACACATGCAGGGAAAGCGTGTTTGTCTCCCACCTAAACAAATCAGATCTCATACTTTGCACTGATGAGGGGAAACACCGTGTGTGCAAATTGAGATTCTGGTTTGGCTTTTAGCCCAAGTCCTTAGGGTCGATATTGACTTCTAAGATCACTGCTTCCAATAGGTGGGTCTAGAGTTCTAGTCCTCTTCCTCTCTGAAGAGGCAATTTGTATATTTAATTTCCCAGAGGAGCATGCATGGCCTATAAGTCTCCTCACTCTGACATGCCAGGATTGACTTGTCAAGGAGAAACTTTACCCGAGACCCAAATAATTACTAAAATGGACATGCGAGTAGAGATGACAGGACGTCTTTTCAGACCTCCTAGCGTAACAACATTTTTCTTTCTCTCTTTTTCAGTTCTTGTGCGGTTCATTGTGTTGCTGATTCTCAACTGCTGGGTCGTCTTTGTCATCCTGAAATACCGGAAGAAATCCGATGACAAGAAAAAGGACTGAGGCGACACATGCACTTTCATGTACTAATACGTTCCAGAACGGGCACAAAATGTACGCAGCCCTCCTGCCGGGGACTGATCACCATCCTGTCTGATTACAAGTCACACTGCACAAGCCAATGATTTACGTGCAGGATTGCGCCTTTACCATCAGTGCGTCTACATTTATATTGTATATAGAGCAATCGCTTATATAAAGATTCCCTAAACATCCTCACAATCACTCCTAGGGGGCAATAAGATCAGGGAGCCCCCGCCTGATAAGTCAGACACAATACATGATGCAGGCTATAACCTGCCGAAAAAAAAAATGTTGTACGGAGCGATACTACCCTGCCGGTTGCCTGTTACCTCCAATTTTCTTTTGGAGACATGTTGATGTTTCCATGAATGGATTTCTACAGAAGCCTCGAGTGGAAATGACACTCATGCCATGATCTGTGGACATAATACATTCCTATATACGCTGTACAGGGTTTGGCCATGTGGCAATGGTTTTTTTTTTTGTTTTATTACTACTGACTTTGGTGCAGCTCTTCTATTACTTTGTTACATATTCTATTGGGATATCTTTAATGAAAATACATTTTCACATTTGACCAAATTTCAGCTAAGAACAGGCCAAGAGAAATATGTTACATGTATGTGTGGTGCTGGGGCAACAGCGTTATAAAATCGGACAAAGATCAGAACGCAATGCAGGGACTGGCTGGCGGCTCTCCCGAGCATAGAAATACATGAAGCGGTCACACTCAGGGCTGGAGAGCTGCCAGTCAGTCCATGCACTGCATTCTGATCTCAATCCGATTTATATGGCCGTCTTACTGCACCCTAAGTTTGTGAAAATCCTGTCTTAACATAAAGGGGGTGATTCATCAATCACTGGTGTAACAACACTTTGAAACATGACAGAATTTGGGGAGTTTGCTCAGTGCACAGGGGATAGGCGGCTGGAGAGTCAAGCAGTTTTTATTGTTATTTACACTACTAACAAAGCCTATAGAAAAACTTTTATGAAGACATTCCCTGGTGCCTGCGCTGTAAGTTTGAAGGGCAGCGCAACTGCGCATGCCCGGAAAAAAATATATACAGCGCAGGCGCCGGGAACGCTAATGAAGCAGAGGAGGTGGCGCGCACAGGCCCGGATTGATGGCTGTGCTGCGTCTGATTAGGGGGTGAAAGACCTGCCCCCGGGACGATTTCACAGTATGAGGGGGCACATTTTATAAGCGTTTTCCAGCATGTGCAGGGAGCATAACTAAAAGAGCCACCTTGTCAGAATGCATCATTAGTGCTGCACAAGGTGGCTCTTTTAGTTACAAACGCCTGAGGGGGGGTGACAGGTTCCCTTTAATGAGTGTCAAATAGTACTCTTCATCAATCTGGCTCCAACTTTCTCTGATTGCTGTTACCAGATCAGCTTTGCAGGTTGGCTCCTTGTCATGGACCATTTTCTTCAACTTCCACCAAAGATTTTCAAATGGATTGAGATCCGGACTATTTGCAGGCCATGACATTGACCTTATGGCTATGTTCACACGTTCAGGATTTCCATCCTTTTTTTTTCCTGACTGAAACTGCAGGTCTCTGCAGAAAACGCAGGTGCGTTTTTTGGTGCGTTTTTTAGTGCGTTTTTTGATGCAGTTTTGTCTGCAGATTGTCTGTGTTTGACAGAAATAAAGTTTACTGCAGTGGGGGGAAAAAAAAAAAAAAAATGATGTCATTTCCTTGTCCAACCCTTTTCTTCTTCCATCCTCCATTTTGGGACTAAACACCAAAATGAGTGGACGTGTTTTGAATGACAGCGCTCCGCGTTTTGCGCCGCATGCGTCACTGCAGCGCACGCATCCGGGCGCAGAGGACGCAGCAAGTTGCATTTTTGCTGCGTCCAAAATCAATCAAAAAAAGGACGCATGCGGCGCAAAACGCAGCGTTGTGCATGCGTTTTGCTGCGTTTTACTTTGCGTTGTGTGTTGCGGCGCCGACGCTGCGGCGCACAACGCAAATGTGAACATAGCCTAAGTGCCACGTATTTCAGTGCCACGTGCCACGTATTTAAGTGCCACGTGCCACGTATTTCAGTGCCACGTATCACGTATTTAAGTGCCACGTATTTCAGTGCCACGTATTTAAGTGCCACGTATTTAAGTGCCACGTATTTCAGTGCCACGTATCACGTATTTAAGTGCCACGTGCCACGTATTTCAGTGCCACGTATCACGTATTTAAGTGCCACGTGCCACGTATTTCAGTGCCACGTGCCACGTATTTAAGTGCCACGTATTTAAGTGCCACGTGCCACGTATTTCAGTGCCACGTATCACGTATTTAAGTGCCACGTATTTAAGTGCCACGTGCCACGTATTTCAGTGCCACGTGCCACGTATTTAAGTGCCACGTATTTAAGTGCCACGTGCCACGTATTTAAGTGCCACGTATTTCAGTGCCACGTATCACGTATTTAAGTGCCACGTGCCACGTATTTCAGTGCCACGTGCCACGTATTTAAGTGCCACGTATTTAAGTGCCACGTGCCACGTATTTAAGTGCCACGTGCCACGTATTTCAGTGCCACGTATCACGTATTTAAGTGCCACGTGCCACGTATTTCAGTGCCACGTGCCACGTATTTAAGTGCCACGTATTTAAGTGCCACGTGCCACGTATTTAAGTGCCACGTGCCACGTATTTCAGTGCCACGTATCACGTATTTAAGTGCCACGTGCCACGTATTTCAGTGCCACGTGCCACGTATTTAAGTGCCACGTATTTAAGTGCCACGTGCCACGTATTTAAGTGCCACGTGCCACGTATTTCAGTGCCACGTATCACGTATTTAAGTGCCACGTGCCACGTATTTAAGTGCCACGTATCACGTATTTAAGTGACACGTGTCACGTATTTAAGTATCCACGTATCCCACGAAGATTTTCCATGGAGAACAGACACATCCAGAGATATGTCTGCTCTCCACGGATGCAGCAACACACTGACAGGAGCCATAGTTCCTGTCGGTGTGTCACTGCGCATGCGCGAGCGAGTTTACCGGCGGTCATTGACCCCGGCACTCTCGCTTAACGGCAGTGCTGCGTGGGAAAGTTCAACGCAGCTGTACTGCTGTTAACCGAGACGCCGGAGCCATTGAACTCCGGAACAGTACGCGATACACTGCTAGGAGCTTCGCTCCTGGCAGTGTATCGCCGGAGAGCAGGGGATCGGCGTGGGACACTCGTTTTATGGATTCTGCGGACAGGGAGTATGAATTTGGTTTATTATTTTTGGATTTTTTCCTGGAGGATCGAGGGCTTCGCCTACAAGTGTGCTGTTGGTGAGTATATACTCTGTGTTATGTGTTGTATGTACTGTACTGTGTCATGTATGTGTATTGTGTGTAGGTGTTTGGTGTAAACTTTACTATTGTGCTAAGTCGCCGGACACAGGGACAACTCTCCCATCCTAATACCGGATGGGAGTAGTAGTCCCATACGGCGACTTAGCACAATGGTGGCACTAGCGTCGCATGGGGACACACACACGCACACACACACACACACACACACACACATACCAAATCAATCAAACGGCCGACACGATCCCCATGCGACGCTATGCCTCCATGTCTCTCCGCCCACGCACTTCCGGCCCCGCACTTCCGCCGGCTTCCCCGCACTTCCTGCTGCAGCGGTTCTGCACATCAAACCGCAGTAAAACACGCAGATATATTTTTGATCTGCGTGTTTTACTGCGATTTTGACCTCACAATGGAGGTCTATGGGTGCAGAACCGCTGCGGTTCAGGAAGAAGAATTTACATGCTCCTTCTTTTTTCCGGGAGCTATTCAGCACGGCTTTTTTTTTAAATTTCCGGACCATGTGCACAGTGTGTCCTGTTTTCCATAGGGTACAGTGTACTGTACCCTGCATGGAAAACAGCTGCGGAACCGCAGCGGCAAAACCGCCGCGGTTCCGCGGTAAAAAACGCACTGTGTGAACATGGCCTATGTGTGTTTTTTCAAGGAATGTTTTCACAGTTTTTGCTCTATGGCAGGATGCATTATCATCTTGAAAAATGATTTCATCATCCCCAAACATCCTTTCAATTGATGGGATAAGAAAAGTATCCAAAATATCAACATGAACTTGTGCATTTATTGAAGATGTATTGACAGCCATCTCCCCAGTGCCTTTACCTGACATGCAGCCCCATATCATCAATGACTGTGGAAATTTGCATGTTCTCTTCAGGCAATCATCTTTATAAATCTCATAGGAACGGCACCAAACAAAAGTTCCAGCATCATCACCTTGCCCAATGCACATTCGTGATTCATCACTGAATATGACTTTCATTCAGTCATCCACAGTCCACGATTGCTTTTCCTTAGCCCATTATAACCTTGTTTTTTGCTGTTTAGGTGTTAATGATGGCTTTCTTTTAGCTTTTCTGTATGTAAATCCCATTTCCTTTAGGCGGTTTCTTACAGTTCGGTCACAGATGTTGACTCCAGTTTCCACCCATTCATTCCTCATTTGTTTTGTTGTGCATTTCCTGTTCTGGAGACATATTGTTTGACATTTCCGGTCTTGACGCTTTGATGTCTTCCTTGGTCTACCAGTATGTTTGCCTTTAACAACCTTCCCATGTTGTTTGTATTTGGTCCAGATTTTAGACACAGCTGACTGTGAACAACCAACATCTTTTGCAACATTGCATGATGATTTACCCTCTTTTAAGAGTTTGATAATCCTCTCCTTTGTTTCAATTGACATCTCTAGTGTTGGAGCCATGAATCATGTCAGTCCACTTGGTGGAACAGCTCTCCAAGGTGTGATCACTCCTTTTTAGATGCAGACTAACGTGCAGATCTAATTTGATTCAGGTGTTATTGAGTATGAAAATTTACAGGGTGATTCCATAATTTTTTTCCTCAGAATTGTGATTCCATAATTTTTCCCCTATGCTTGGTTAAAAAAAGTAACCATGACTGACTACCACATTTTTTGTTCTTGGTTTCTTTGAGTATTTCTTAAAGCCAGAAAGTTGCTATTTGAAATGACTGTAGTTTTGTGCCATGTCTGTGATCTGCTTTTTTTTCTACAAAATAAAACAACTGAATGGAAATCCTCCAAGGCCGGTGATTCCAAAGTTTTTTGCCAGGGGTTGTACTTCGAATAGGTGGCGCTAGTGTTCGAATCATCTTCCTCTCTGAAGACATAATTTTCATATTTCATTACACAGAGGAGCATTGCATGGCGTTTAAGTCTTGTCATACTGGCATGCCACTCTCCACGAGGAGAAACCTCACTTAGTGACAGAACGTTTCTCCCCCTTCTCTTTTCTTTCACATATGAGAAAAACTGACGAAACTCAGACTGTATGAAAAAACTGACATGTGAATGATTCAGGTCAGTGCAATTTCTCACCTATTTGTTTTTCATTGATCTCTGCCAGAGTTGTCAATAATGCAAGAGGAGGGCGGATATGGCTGGAATATGAGGTGGTGCGTCCATGCGCTGACTTGTTTGGCCATCACAAATGTGCACAGAGTGTCTGTGCTTGGCTTGATGAGTTATGTGCTAAAAGACTCCTCTTAAAGAAAATTGTCCTATTGGGGCCATTGGTGCACCATTGAGCGTAACCCCCTTGAGCTGGGACAAGTGGTTCTTGTGTATGCCAGATCCATAGTAAAACTTCACAGGGACACAATATCACCGCCTGCTGTATTGTATTGTCATTTGCTTGCAGTATTTAAAAAGGTTGGAATTGGAACAGGTGTCGCGAGCACCAACATTTGGAGTCATCGGGTGGGGTGGATGGTGTCACAGTTCTGGGACTCGTCCATTGAACATTTGGAAACATTCCGATTCCATGCTCTAAAAATAAAGTCATCGTTCAGACATGCATGAAACGTGGTTAGAGTATGGACATCAATGCACAGGCCGGCCATGGGGCCTCCTGGCCCAAAATTGACAGCTGCATAGGCATACATGAGGCTGAGAAGTTTGGGTCAGGAGACCTACAGCCAGTCCACTGAATATTGAACATGTTGCCCCAATTTTGTGTTTAGTCCACGAAAAATCATGATGATGAGACTGCAAGGTGGGGGGGGGGGGCCCTCTGCATACAGGCAGTGTAATAATCTGCTGGCCATGCTTTCTCTGTATACAGGCTGTGTAATACTCAACATTTTTTGGGGTGCAAAGAATGAGGAGAGCATCAAATAGTAGATGTGGCCTTGTTGCTGGTGAAGCTGCTGCAGGGAGAGGACGTGGTCAATCTGTGCCTGATGCGCGCCCAAATGAAATACCTTCCTCTGGTGCAAACAGGCGACAGGACATTCTGTGTAATTTCGAGTCCCTCTAGATGAATGGTGAGGCCAGGACATGATGAGGCGGTTTTAGGCTGGATGGCCCTACCCTTGTGGCCTTACATTATACAGGATAATGGGCAAGGAGCCAGTCGGTTCCGGTGGCTGGAGTAGCTCTGGTGGTGGTGTGGCGGCAGCAGGGTTTTCGAGTACCACTTGAAAGTTCTGTATGTAGGGAATAATCAGATGTGTTACAGAATTCTACACGATGAGGGATACTCGGGAGAAGTTTTGGAGACTATCGGATGAGGATCGTACGATTGTGGAGTTCTTGGGAGGACCAGAGATTGCATGGTGGGAGATTAGTTCAGAGATGTATAGGGAAGACAAATTTTGGACGGTTTTGTAGGTCAGTGTACATAGCTTGAAGTGGATATGTTGTGGAATTGTGGATCCCACAGGACTTGTCCATACAGTTGGCTGAATAGAGAAGTATACGAGCCGCACCCAGCCATTGTTATACTCCACTGCAGTTTGTTGTATTTGCCATTCTCAATGTTTTGAGGCCTCCCCAAATTAAAATAAAAACTGCTGTTGTGCAGAGTACTCTGACAGACTGTTTCTGTAAGGGTACTCTCTAAAAAAAAAAAAAAAAAAAGCCCGTGTGTAACTCCAGTGCACCACTGTCCCTCACTCGAGCTGCGTCCGGCCCCTACGCTAATCAGAGCAAAATGGCGGCGCCACCCATAATCCAGCATTTATACAGGCCAGGTCACGTGGTGCGCCGACCAATCATAGCCATGCCAATACTTGGCTCCGGGAGTGCCCACAGCCTAAAAGCTTGTTGATTGGCTGCACTGCACATAGCAAAAACCTGGCGACAGATTCCCTTGAAGATTTACCTGGAGTCCAAACTAATTTTGTTGGAATTGAGCAATAGCTTTCACACCAATGGCATACAAGTTATTGTTAGCTTTCTAAAGATTTTTGCAGCATTTATATTTCCCTTGGATCTCACAATACACTCCTTTCTGACTAAGGATTCCCAAATGCTTTGGGAAGAAGAGCTTCCACCTATAAGGGTTGTTCTCAAGTTCTCTTGAGCAGCTCACAACTCTGCAGTCTCCTCACTTCCTGGTTCCCAGTGGGGCGAGATCTCCTCCTTGAATGACAGTTCTGGTGAGCAGCAGAGATGTAATATGAGTAGAACTATAAAGTTCTGCAAAAAATTCAGCTATCACTGTATTTTCAAATGGAGGCCTGCTTTAAATTCTTTAATTTTGTAAATTTGGCAGTTAAAGGATGTAAATAATTTCTTTAGGTACGTTTGTATCATGACTAGTCAAGGAGCTAGTGCTGGTTAAGTGGGTTGCTCAGGATTTAAAAAAAGAAAAAAGCTGCCTACTCCCAAAACAGTGCAATATTTGACAATAGGCAGCGTCTGTTACTGCACCTGTAGGTGACACTAGAGTTTTTCCTTTTTAAAAGATGAGGTCATTTGCATATTCTTCCCTTGGAGTTCGGCCTGTAAGATTTCATGTACCAGTTGGATCTCCTCACTGAGAACTAGTATCTCCAGAAGTTCCTGGAAAGGAGTGGACATTTTTGCTAATGTCATTCTCTCCTTTAAAAAACCAAAGGTCTTCCTCTCTCTAGGGCACTTTGGAATGCCCGCTCTGTCTGCAACAAGCTCCACGTGATCCACAATCTCTTTCCTTCCTGGCCCTCACTGAGACCTGGATGACGCCCGATGACACGGCCTCCCCTGCTTCACTGAGTTACGGTGGCCTCCAGTTTACCCACACTCCTCGCTCTGGCAACAGACATGGTGGAGGAGTGGCTTTCCTTCTTTCTAAAAACTGCTCCTTCAACCCCCACACTCCTTATCCTCCCTTTCCAGGTTCACTGTTGGTAGCTACTCTCCCTCTAATCTCCAAATGGCTGTCACATACCGACCACCGGGCTCAGCCACTGCCTTCACTGACCAATTCTCCACCTGGCTTCTTCACTTTCTCTCTGCTGACATCCCCACCATTATAATGGGTGACTTTAATATCCCTACTGACACCCACCAGCCTCCAAGCTCATGGCCCTTACTTCATTGTTTGGACATACTCAGTGGTCCTCCACAGCCACCCACAGGCCACATTATTAGAGACACAAGGCACAGAGTGACAGTTCAGGCCACATTATTAGAGATATGAGGCACAGTGACAGTTCATGCCACACTATTAGAGACACGAGGCACTGAGTGACAGTTCAGACCATATTAGAAACGTGAGGCAGAGTGACAGTTCAGGCCACATTATTAGAGACACGAGGCACTGAGTGACAGTTCAGACCACATAAGAGACACGAGGCACAGAGTGACAATTCAGGCCACATTAATAGAGACACGAGGCACTGAGTGACAGTTCAGGCCACATTATTAGAGATAAGAAGCACAGAGTGACCTTTCCGGCCACACTAGTAGAGACACGAGGCACTGAGTGACAGTCCAGACCACATTATCAGACACGAGGCACTGAGTGACAGTTCAGACAACATGAGACACGAGGCACAGAGTGACAGTTCAGACCACATGAGACAAGGCACTGAGTGACAGTTCAGACCACATAATTAGAGACACGAGGCACTGAGTGACGGTTCAGGCCACATTATTAGAGACAAGGCACTGAGTGACAGTTCAGAACACGTTATTAGAGACACGAGGCACTGAGTGAAAATTCAGACCACACTATTAGAGACACGAGGCACTGAGTCACAGTTCAGGCCACATTTTTAGAGATATGAGGCACAGTGACAGTTCAGGCCACATTATTAGACACGAGGCACTGAGCAACAGTTCAGACCACATAGGAGACACGGGGCACAGAGTGACAGTTCAGACCACATTATTAGACACGAGGCACAGTGACAGATTAGGCCACATTAGTAGAGACACGAGGCACTGAGTGACAGTTCAGACCACATTATTAGAGATATGAGGCACTGAGTGACAGTTCAGGCCACAGAGACACGAGGCACTGAGTGACAGTTCAGGCCACAGAGACACGAGGCAGAGTGACTGTTTAGGCCACATTATTAGAGACACGAGGCACATCATTAGACACAAGGCACTGAGTGACGGTTCAAGCCACATTAGAGACACGAGGCACTGAGCGACACTTCAGGCCACATTATTAGACACGAGGCACTGAGTGACGGTTCAGGCCACATTATTAGAGACACGAGGCACTGAGTGACGGTTCAGGCCACATTATTAGAGACACGAGGCACTGACTGACGGTTCAGGCCACATTATTAGAGACACGAGGCACTGACTGACGGTTCAGGCCACAAGACACGAGGCACAGAGTGACGGTTCAGGCCCCATTATTAGAGACATGAGGCAGTGACAGTTCAGGCCACATTAGTAGAGACACGAGGCACTAACTGATGGTTCAGGCCACATTAGTAGAGACACGAGGCACTGAGTGACAGTTCAGACTACATTATTAGAGATATGAGGCACAGTGATAGTTCAGGCCACATTATTAGAGACATGAGGCAGAGTGACAGTTCCAGTCACATTATTAGAGACACGAGGCACTGAGTGACGATTCAGGCCACATTATTAGAGACACGAGGCACTGAATGACGGTTCAGGCCACATTATTAGAGACATGAGGCACTGAGTGACGGTTCAGGCCACATTAGAGATATGAGGCACAGTGACAGTTCAGGCCACATTATTAGAGGCACTGAGTGACGGTTCAGGCGACAGAGACGAGGCACTGAATGATGGTTCAGGCCACATTATTAGAGACAAGAGGCAGTGTGACAGTTCAGGCCACATTATTAGAGACACGAGGCACAGTGACAGTTCAGGCCACATTAGTAGAGACACGAGGAGGCACTGAGTGACAGTTCAGACCACATAAGAGACACGAGGCAGAGTGACAATTCAAACCACATTATTAGAGACATGAGGCAGAGTGACAGTTCCAGCTACATTAGTAGAGACACGAGGCACTGAATGACGGTTCAGGCCACATTATTAGAGACACGAGGCACTGAGTGACGGTTCAGGCCACATTATTAGAGACATGAGGCACTGAGTGATGGTTCAGGCCACATTATTAGAGACATGAGGCACTGAGTGACGGTCCAGGCCACATTATTAGAGACACGAGGCACTGAGTGACGGTTCAAGCCACATAATTAAAGACGCGAGGCACTGAGTGAGGGTTCAGGCCACATTACTAGAGACACGAGGCACTGAGTGATGGTTCAGGCCACATTATTAGAGACATGAGGCACTGAGTGACGCTTCAGGTAACATTAGAGACATGAGGCACAATGACAGTTCAGGCCACATTAGTAGAGACACGAGGCACTGAGTGACAGTTCAGACCACGGAGACATGGAGGCACTGAGTGACAGTTCAGGCCACATTAGAGACACGACGCACTGAGCGACAGGTCAGGCCACATTATTAGAGACACGAGGAGGCACTGAGTGACAGTTCAGACCACATAAGAGACACGAAGCAGAGTGACAATTCAGGCCACATTATTAGAGATATGAGGCACAGTGACCGTTCAGGCCACATTATTGGACACACAAAGCACTGAGTGACAGTTCAGGCCACATTAGTAGAGACACGAGGCACTGAGTGACAATTCAGACCACATTATTAGAGACACGAGGCACAGTGACAAATTAGGCCACATTAGTAGAGACACAAGGCACTGAGTGACAGTTCAGACTACATTATTAGAGACACAAGGCACTGAGTGACAGTTCAGGTCACATTATTAGAGACAGGAGGCAGTGAGTGACAGCTCAGACCATATTATTAGAAACGCGAGGCAGAGTGACAGGTCAGGCCACATTATTAGAGACACGAGGCACAGAGTGACCGTTCCGGCCACATTAGTAGAGATACGAGGCACCAAGTGACAGTTCAGACCACATTATCAGAGACACGAGGTACTGAGTGACAGTTCAGACCACATGAGACACGAGGCACAGAGTGACAGTTCAGGCCACATTATTAGAGACACGAGGTACTGAGAGACAGTTTATGGCCCATTATTAGAGACACGAGGCGCTGAGCGACAGCTCAGACTACATAAGAAACACGAGGCACTGCAGAATACATGTTATATTTTATTGTCAATACGGTTAACATTTTATCATACTGCTTTCTGTATAAAACATGCACTTTGAGGGATATTTAGGCGTACAGCATGAACGAGCCCACATAAATTATATTTATATATATACTTTTTTTTCTTAATAAGACCATGTAAAAATAATTCCAATAAGCACCTCCGAGGTCCTTATTTCTTTCAATTTTTTTTTTCTTTAATTTTTTAATTTTATTTTTTTACATCCCAGCTAAACATTCTTCAAATGCTCCGATACGAAATGTATTCAATAACCTAGAGCTAGGTGCTAGAGAACCGTTCCTGAAATATTAAAATACATCTACAGTATGACTGAAGCTTGTGACAGCCCATGTTTTATGTGCGTGTGTGTAGGTGTGTGCTAGAAACACTTAAAAAAAAAAAAAAAATACATTTATTCAATCATCGATGTCTTTCTCGCTCTGTAGAAATAAAAACATAAGTAGAACACAAACCAAGGCAAGCAAAAAAAAAAAAAATGCACTTAATGGACACCCCTTTCTTCCAGGAGGGGAGCACCGTCGAGGCAGCCATGTTGTGGGTTAAAGTAGTATTTTTCAGAATGCATTTTTGGAAATGGCAACGTCTCTAAGGCACCAAACAATAAAAATGGGCAGCAGTTTGGTTAACTATTCAGTTCATACAGTTTATGCACATTTCTTCCCTTTCTATGGGAGTCTGTGCAAACCGTCGAGGCAGTCTACTGTATAGCTGATGAATCAAACCTTCATCACCCACTGCTTCTATGAATATATATGTGATACTATGCAAAACTAATCCCAATGTCATCAACGTAGTTGTGGGGTTACCCCTTAATTAGCTGAACCCATGTAAATACATACCCCACCCACAAAAAGGCTGCGGCTTCGGCACTTACTAGGGTACATTTTTTTTTTTTAAATATAGAGAAATTCAGATTTTGGAGACTGCTAATACTGAGGGTCGAAGAAAGTGTCCTTGATGGAAAGGAGGTTCATCAGAGTAGACTTCTAGAATTCTCCAAATACATTCAAAAAGAGGCAGAATCTCCCCACCCCAAAAAAAAAAAAAATTTGTGCGACCAGTCAGCCCCCAACCAAAAGGGCTGGAATTAGTGCGACCAGTCAGCCCCCAACCAAAAGGGCTGGGGCTTGGTCAAACTAGATTGATTGATTTTTTTAAATTAAGGCATCCAGATATTTTTTTGGAAGAAGATATTCGCAGTTACACAGGCTTCGAGACTGAATGTACTCAGCTCTTGCATGCAATTTATTTTTTTTTATTTTTCAGAATCCCTCGACGCGCGTCGGACCGAGGGATAAACACTATGGCTTTGTACATGTGCATAGTCACAACCGCAAGTATTGGTCAAGGAGTACAAAAATAAAGGGTGGCATTCTCACAAAGCCTCGGTACGATACAAATATATACACGGTCCTTTTATTCTTCTCATCCAAGAGCCCATTCATTGGCGGAGCTGTACGAAGCACCAAAAAAAAAACCGCTGTGGAAGCTGTCAGCTGCGAGACCGGCGCTCTTCTCTAGTCTGGGTGTAGTGTAAAGATTCGAGGAGAAAACTCTGTGGATCCAGCACTCGTCTCCCAATGTTCTTTGTCCGGAATTGAAGCGGTAAAAGCCCCCCCAACCCCTCTCAAAATTTCCATTACAAAGAATCAGGAGTGTAACCTGGGTATTAATCCCGGGTAGGGGTCTACGTTATCACAGTGACTTCTGACCACCCTGAGCTTTCCAAAGTCACTCATCAGGAAATAACATTATTCCTTTTTTTTTCTCTTTCTATATTGCAGCAACATTTTTTTTGTAAACCTCTGATATATATAAGCACAGTCTTTTTTTTTTTTTTGGAAAAATATAGTTTTTTTTAATATTTTGGACACCTTATTTTTGCGTTCAGTCTTATTGTTTTCATTGAATGGAAGAAATCATCTTGAAATGGGCACTGCATTCACAGAAGGCAGTTAACTGAAAGACAAAAGGAAGAATGTTAGCGGCAAATAAATAGATGAGTCCCATGTACCGGATTAGGAAAAACAAGGAGGATATAATTTATCAGTTCCTGATGCAAGACTAAGTCAGGGAGCCATAGTTAATGCTTTATTATATACAGCCTCACAAGAATGGTACAGGGGGCACAAAAAGTCATAAGGTGGAGGTGTGGGACGCCATAATATGTCTAATGAGCAGCATACCCTTCTTGGCTGAAAGAAAAAAATGGGACCAGTTCAACCACTACAGGAATGCTATGGAGCTGGTGGTCATCTAAAAGAACAATGATACTGAAAGGGAATGTGTCATCAGAAAATGACCGACTGCTTAAATTAGGTACGAGAAATTAAAAAAAAAATATATATATATATATATATATATGTATATATATATATATATATATATATATATATATATATATACATATATACACACACACACAAAAACTACTGCCAAAGCTAACACAGTTGTCTATATGTCTTCTAGACCTCCTCTGCCTTCAACAGTCGACCTCTCCCTCCTACTACAAATCCTCTCTTCCGCTGGCGTTAAAGACCTTGCCCTTTCCGGGATCTCCTCATACCTCTCCATCCGCACATTTAGCATCTCCCACTACACCTCCTCCTCTTTGTCGGTCTTCCTCAAGGCTCTGTTATGAGGACCCTACTCTTAATCTATACCTTAGGCCTAGCATAGGCCATAAAGTAGCACGGCTTCCAGTACCACTTATATGCTGATAACACTCTGATCTACCTTTCTGGCCCAGACGTCTTTTTGCTGTCCATAATCACAGAGTGTCTATCAGCCAAATCCTTCTTCTACTCTCGTTTCCTAAAAGCTCAATGTGGACAAAACAGTACTCCTCATATTCCCTCCATCTCTCCTAATGCCCATACCTGATCGATCTATCACAGTAAATGACACCACACTTTCCCCTGTAAAGTCCATTGCCTAGAAGTAACCCTCAGCTCTGCCCTGTCCTTCAAACTGCACATCCAAGCTCTCTCCACCTCCTGCTGCCTCAAACTCAAAAATATTTCCAGAATCCGTCCTTTCCTCAGCCATTATTCTACTAAAATAATAGTGCATGCTCTCAACATCTCCACCACGACTACTGCAATATCCTTCTCTGTGGTCTCCCTGCTAACAGTCTCGTACCTCTCCAGTCTGTCCTAAACTCTGCTGCCCAACTAATTCATCTCTCTCCTCAATACTCCTCCACTTCGCCTCTTTGCAAATCCCTTCATTAGCTGCCAATGCCCCAATGACTCCAGTTCAAACCATTATATTGACCTAGAAAGGCCGTCCATATTCTGTCTTCTCCATACTAATCTCCCGTTACCTAACCACATAATTAGAGGTCCTCTCAAGACCTTCTTCTCTCCTCCACACTTAGTTCCTCGCCCAATCGCCTCCTAATCATTCCCCAATACTCTGGAATTCTGTGCCCCAACACGTCCGATTACAAGCCAGTTTTGGAACTTTCAGACGGAACTTGACAACCCATCTCTTCAGGACGCCTACAACCACCAATGACCTCCTGCCACCTAACCACCACCGAAGCTGCTGCAGCCCTCTATCTTACTGCCTCCTGCACCGTTATCCTGTACACCAGGGGTCCCCAACCTGTCGTTTGAGAGCCACATGTGACTCGAGGGCCTGTGATATGATATGTGGCTCGCGGCTGTCTGCCAGCTTTGTGCATTAGCACCAGGTGAAGCAAACCGCTATTAAGAGCAGATCTCTAGATGGTGACTTTTGTGCGTAGCCCTGCACAGAAGAGCAGATTTGAATGGGGGTAAGCTAGGACACCATGGAAGCTTGGCACTCTGCCTTGATTTCAGTGGAAAAGCTTTGGCTGTGATTATACCGGTAATAGGGGGTTCTGGGTGTCACTACTGTGAGTGGGGCAGGAGCTGCATGTGCCCCGCGACCCTCTCTCTGAGCTGAATGTGGCTCTCAAGGTCAGAAAGGTTGGGAACGTCTGCTGTAGACTGTGGGCCCACAAGGCCAGGGCCCTCTGTACCAGTCTGCCATTGTTAGCTGTTCACTGTAACTTATATTTGTATTTTGTATGTAACCCCTTCTCATGTACAGCATCGGGAACCAATGGTGCTCCAACAATGTTCACCTTAGCCACTAAGCCCAATACTAGACTCCTACTGATGATGGCACTTCTACATACAGTAAAATAACACAGGATCCATCAGTCACATTTAGGAAATGTCACAACTCACCTCCTCATCCTCTCTGCACAATTATATGCAAAAGTGAGACAAAAATACATTGAACATAAAAGCCTAAAATAAAAACGAGGTCATTTTCTGATGACATTTCCTTCAACGTACAGCATATTCTTGCATTGTCTGCCGCATAATAGGGGTTAACAGAAAAAAAAGGTCCAAAACTAGTTTTCTGGACAATGAAAAACAGTAACACTGCAAAACCAATATCACACAATCAGCATCCAAAAAAACCCCAAAAAACCCACAGCAAAACAAGCAATACAGAGAACAATGCTGCCGACTACAACTTGTCTGTAACCACACCGGACACGGCTGCAGCTCGGAATGATTGGCAGTGGGTTCCCAGATCTGGACTCGGGGGAATATAATATTTAATGCCCCTCCATATACCCGCGTTCAAGTAGAGCGTAGATATAGATACGGTACATGCTAAATAAATCCATGACTGTAAGGTTAGGGCTACATGGCGACCATAGATTGTGCTATGCTATGAAGGTTATGCTGCGATCTGCAGGGTACTGCGGCTACGACAAACACCACAAAGTCAGAACCAGTTGCGATATAGCAGCGGCATAGCGTGATCTTTGGCTGCATAACCTATGTTATCGCCAGCTAGCCTCAGCCTTAATGGGAATCCCTAACAGAAGACAATATGTACAGACAGTGGTTTGCACATAGAAGCCTGGATTTGGGTCATACTGGAGGATCCATGGACTTCAGAACTCTTGATATTGAAAGAACCCAGCATGGTTCGTTCAAAAGTTCCAGTCATCCCCCACTGTGCTCATAATCTTCTAATTATGTTACCCAAAGCTGATATTAATGACCATGAAACTGGTGGCACCACTCAGGTGTCGAAGACCAGAGGCCACCAGCTGCTCTCCATGGTCATGGATACTGGTTTGGACTCATGGCTCCCAGGTTTTGTATTCTGTAGGTCATATTAACGAACATTAAACTGGTGGAACCACTCAGGTGTCGAAAAACAGAGGCCACCAGCTGCTCTCATTGGTCACCGATACTGGTTTGGTCTCATGGCTCCCAGGCTTTGTTTTGTGTAGGTCATAGTTCTGGCTGATGTTCCCCATAAGTCACCCTGAGGGGCATGCTTTCACCAGGGAGACACACATCAAAACCACAAAAAGCAAGCAGGGGTGACAAGGTTGGGATCAAATATGCATTCCAGGTTACCGCTTCAGAAATCAAAAACATCATCCCCATCATCCTCCACGTCATCCAGAGACCAGTCCCAGTCTTTAAAAGCCAGGTCAAGCAGTCTGCAACAGGAGCGTTGACATTTAAGATAAAGGCATGTGAAGAGACCCTCCATATTCCCCAATGGACTCAGAAGACAGTGTCATCTCTAAACCAAGAGCAGAGAACATAGCGTAGAGGAGGACCTGGAGGTCCCGGGTACTGGATGTGCCCACCATCGCTGAAATGAGCACTGAAAACCCATGCAGGACTATGCCATCTTGTGAATCAGTGCGGCCATCAGCAGATTTCAGGATCTCTGCTCACAAGTCCCATCACTAATAGGATCAACCAAGGTTTGGACAGTGGTGGAGACAATATGGACCCACAGAGTGTGGACCCCAAAAATGATAGGTACTCCCTGATCTAAAGCCTCACCCAGATGTCCTTTTCTTTTTGGGAGGGGGGAGCTTTGTATACGAGAAAAAATATTATGTGTTCATTTTTACCATAAGTGAGGCATCCTTATTTCTAACATGCAAGAAAGTAAAATAAATAGTTCAAAACGTATCCTTCCCCTTAAGCAGTAAAAATGGACAGTGCTCAGGTGATACACGGATGGTATCTGTACGCCAACTTTTTTTTTTCTTTTCCACCCATTGATTTGCATTGGCAAGTTTGATCGGCTTGGATCCAAAACGGATATGTTGCATTTTGTATTTTTTTCTGAGGTCAATCTGTCCCCCCAAAACCACTGATGTGTCACAAGCCCCATGCACTATAATGGGCACATGCTCAGTCTACGGAAAATGGGCAGAGGACACATTTGGAAGATGGACATCGGAATGAGGCTTCACATTAATTTAGGAAAGGTGCAGATGAGCGTATTTGTTGTCCGAACGCGATCCGACAAAACATGGGTTTGCACTCGGGCCAATGTTATTCTATGATGCCGTGCACATGTCCGCTTTTTTTTTTTCCTTAGACAAAGACTGTCCGAGAAAAAAAATTGCTGCATGTCTGAGTTTGATCTGATATTCGGATCGCAATAGGCCAGGTCCGTGGAAACCATCGGACTGCAGTTGGATGACATCTGGGTGCAGTCTGATTTCCGTGCACTGACACAATAGAGAAGATGGAGAAATATTTTGCTCCATCTTCACCTCATCCGAGGATCTCTGACCACACCACCCTGACCACACCAATCCGACCGCACCACACCAATCCGACCGCACCACACCAATCCGACCGCACCACAACAATCCGACCGCACCACAACAATCCGACCGCACCACAACAATCCGACCGCACCACAACAATCCGACCGCACCACAACAATCCGACCACAACAATCCGACCACAACAATCCGACCACAACAATCCGACCACAACAATCCGACCACAACAATCCGACCACAACAATCCGACCACAACAATCCGACCACAACAATCCGACCACAACAATCCGACCACAACAATCCGACCACACCGCAACAATCCGACCACACCGCAACAATCCGACCACACCGCAACAATCCGACCACACCGCAACAATCCGACCACACCGCAACAATCCGACCACACCGCAACAATCCGACCACACCGCAACAATCTGACCACACCGCAACAATCTGACCACACCGCAACAATCTGACCACACCGCAACAATCTGACCACACTGCAACAATCTGACCACACTGCAACAATCTGACCACACTGCAACAATCTGACCACACTGCAACAATCTGACCACACTGCAACAATCTGACCACACTGCAACAATCTGACCACACTGCAACAATCTGACCACACTGCAACAATCTGACCACACAACAATCCGACCACAGTGTAATTTGCATAACTGATCTGATCTTCTCGGATTATAAAAAATACGCTCGTCTGCACCTGGCCTAAAGGTGCATCATTGAGAAACGCTAGTGGCAGAGCCCAAAAAGTTAAAGTTCTGGGGTGAAGTACCACTTGTTTCCTCAAGAGGGAGACAAATAATAAATGTAACCTGGTTGCCCATAAGGCTGGACCTGAACAGCTGGGCGGATATAATGCCATCTGACTTGTCTTCTTACTTTTACATGGTTATTCCAGCCATAGACATTTATGGCCTATCCTCAAGATAAATGTCTGATAGCTGTGTGCACCCACAAAAATAAATGTGAGTTACCGAGCGGTCGCCCCACCAGACGGACCCAGATCTATCACACATGAATAACTGGAATAAACTTTTAAATGGAAAATCGCAAACTAAAATTAGCATTTACTTAAAATGTAAAAAAAAAAAAAAAAAAAACCACTTGCATTACAATACTACATATGCCGACTCTACAAATGTATTAAAAACACCAATATTATTTAGGAACAGAAATAGTACAAAAAAAAGTATTAAAGGGGTTTTATTCCCATCTTCAGAGATGTATATTGTCGAATAGCGCTTGTAAAGACGAGCACTTCTGCAATTTGCATCTTATTAAAATTTGCAATCGTTCTTGAGATATTAACACTTTTCTTTTGTTGACAGCTGGTTGCTTAGGAGACCGACCACCACTGCTGTCTTTATTTAAGTACTGTGCCGAAGCTGGCAGGGATTAGGATGTAACTATTTGCTCCATTAATCCCAGCCGGCTTCAAAACAGCGCTTACAAGCCCAATATAGCAGGACCTGTAAGAACTGTACATGTTACACTGACTAGCAGAGGTGGTCTGTCACCAAGGCAACAAGCTGTAAACAAAAGAAAAATGGAATAACTCAAGAACGGCTGAACATTTTAATAAGCAGTAAATTGCAAAATGGCTTGTTTTTACAAGCTCTATCCGACAATATCTTATTAATGACAATGGGATTAACCCTTTAAAAAATGATTGAAATGAGATGACATGATGGTGACAGTGGACAGGAAAGAATAAATGGTGATGACGACCTGCTTCATGGCAGGCTAGTAGCAGAATGCCGATGTGCCAACCTGAGCTAATAGTCTAAAACTACTGCAAATCTAAGTACAGAAGGGGTGACTGACGCTCGCATAGCGGGTTAGTGCTGACTGCAAAGTGATGCATGCTGGGAACATGGCGGGTAGCTGACCACTCTTACTGTTGCAATTGAAAAATGTAAAAAGAGTCAATGGAGAATGATTCGGAGGACAGGAGCAGAGCTAGAAACAGTGAATGGAATGTGACCAGTGTTTTAGGTGAAGCACACGTTACCTAAAGCTGCTGAGCGACTTAACTGAGAACCTGTCAGTGAGCTCCTTCTGATAAACTTGTGAGGGCGCTTTCAGATGTCTGCGATCCCTGATCACACTGCACGGACTGTCCACGAGTCTTCCGAACCAGAGTCTGACAACTTCACATATTTCTATGAGGCTCTCACGCTCGGGTTAGGGAGACAAGCGGCCAGCAGGGCTGTGGTGTCGGAGTCCATTTTGGTGGAGTCGGTGTCATGGAAATTGAGGAGTCGGAGTTGGAGATTTGACTTACTGACTCCACAGCCCTGGTGGCCAATCCATGAGATCAGACTAATGATCACTGAAAGAGCCCTCACTGTATTTTTGCAGACTTCCTTTCAGGTGATTTATGACCACAACAAAGTTCAGCTAAACTCCGATGTGAAACTTCCCGGTCAGAAGGAGCTGACTGATTGATTCTCAGTTAACTCTTTCGGCAGCCAGGTGCAGGGAATAAACAGCCAGTAAAAGCTAAACGATGCAATATTTTAAAAAATATATATATTTTTTTTTTTCGGAAAAACACGCATTAACATAGAAAGAAAAAAGTGTCTGAATGTCCACTGGTGACAAGTCACCGGCCTGTGGACGCAGGCCGTACATTACAGATCTGTGTGGTATAGGATGGGTCTATCTATGGGACTCTGCTACGCCCCTGTGCACACGTTTTCCGTCTCACTGTGATTGTCTGTAGCGTGAACCTGTAGAGTCTCCATGTGCCCACCGGTCAGGCACATAACCTTACTCTGCTCACGAGTGCCCACTAGTAAGGCAAAGTATAACTATCGCGCAGATGCAGCCGAGAGCGGCGGGCAGACCTCCGGCAGAGCAGTAATATTCTTACCTGGATTTGTTGTTTGGAGGAAGTTGTCGACTAGGCCGCCTCATCGACGGGTTTGGCTGTACCTTTATGGAAGTTCTTGGAGAGGAGCGGGCGAAGGGATCAGGAGCGGGTGGCTTTTTTGGGATTTTTTTCACCAGCCGACTCACCCACTTCTGCTGCTCTTCTGTGGAGTTCGCTAATAGAAGTAGATTCTTAGCCGTAGAAATATCATAGTTTACTGGAAGGAAAGAAAAAGAAACGCTTAAATTATACTGGAGAAAGCCGAATCCTTCAGTGGTGCAGCCTCAGGCTTCGGGCCCGAAACTTCGAGCACTTACATCTCAGCAGAGGAGAAAAATGTAAAAAAAACAAACAATTTTTCACATTTTTCTTTTTACAAGGATTTTGTTTATACATTTCTCCTGGTAAGTCATGAGCAAAATTTTCCATTCATTTTTTTAAAGCGTCTAAATGTAATTTTTGCCACCGACTAGACTACAACTCTCTATCTGAAGTGGATCCGAAATGACATGATATGGCTGATGAGTCTCCAGCTTGTGCCTTCAAGACTCTACATGAAGCCACGTCAAAAAGCTTGTCTTAAAGAGTTATTATCAAAATATTACATTAACCCAAACTCATAACTTATTGATCAGTGGGGATCTTCTGATCCAGATACTGGGGAAAGCAGGAACCCGGAATCGGGCTCTTAGGAGCCCCATCCTGAATGGGCCGGAGGTGGGAATATTCAGCCCTTCATTAACTGTCTATGGGACACCTGGAAAGTCTTCTTGGCATCACGGGTCGGACCCCCGGCGATTAATATTTAGGGAATGACCCTTTAAAAACTATGACAAAATTGTATTTTTTGCCCTGCCCGGAGAGACATCGTGTCCCATGTACCTTTGCAAGGTGCTATCATCTCCTCTTTTTTATCCATATGGTCCTTGTGGCACTTGATATGGCAGCGCCGGCACTCTAAGGCAGCGGGGGGCTTGAACATGTGCCACAGGGGCTTCATACAGGCATCACAGCTTGTTGGGAAATGGTATAACGTGGGGATGAACTCGTGTCCTTTGTGGCAGATATAGTTCGATTTCTCCACTGGATCCACTGGGAATTCTTGCTCTTTTTTGCTTTCTCCTTCATTGTCATACAAAATCTATGGATAAAATAGATATATATTATTACATCTCTGCTCATCAATAGTGAGAACACAAACTGTCAGGGAAATTGTGACCTATGAGGATTTTCATTAGGCCTACGGTAAATATCAAAAATAAAAACCCAAAAATACTGAAAAAATGTTAAATATGACGTCTGGATTCTGATGAAAGATCATGATGGAAATTATCTTTTAGGTCATATTTCCATATATTGGACATGCAGAGTTATTTCCCCAAAATACTCAATAGTGATCCGCACTGTTTATTGCTTTTTAAATTATTTTTAATGTTTTTTTCGCTTTTCGCAGTTGTTTCTAAGCAGTATTATTATGATTTTTTTTTTAAAAGTAGGAACACTGCAATATCACACAACAAAACTATTGTGATTTCTCAAATGCCTTCCAGGCTTCCCAAAGTACAGGGGGAAGAAAAGAAAACCCTGAACATTCTGAACATTAAACCTGTCCATGTTTCACTTGCCTGGAAAATCCGAGGAATTTCTTTAGCATCCGCCCGATACACGTCTGTCTGAGTTACCTGTCGCACGTGGAATAGTTTACTGTGAACACAATAATTCCAGTGTTATAAAATGAGAGACAATATATTCTACACAAACATAACACTTTCACGGTATGCTGTAAAGCGAGATACATCAGCAATGCTGACACCTAAAGGACAATATGAGAACTGCAAGATTTGTTACTTTTTATATGGATAATAATAATAATAATAATAATAATAATTTTATTTATATAGCGCCAACATATTCCGCAGCGCTTTACAACTTATAGAGGGGACTTATACAGACAATAGACATTACAGCATAACAGAAATCACAGTTCAAAACAGATACCAGTAGGAATGAGGGCCCTGCTCGCAAGCTTACACTCTATGATATGGATAGTTACGAGTTAACTACCAAGTTATTATTATTATAATAATTATGGATGAGTGAATTTACAGAAATTTGCTTGATTTTGGCTGAGAAATTTGTTTGCATTAAATGTATTCTATACAAATCATACTAAACGCTGGATTCTTAAAAAAAAAAAAGTCTGCTGTGCCATTTAGACCTCACGAAGTCATGAAATCATGTTCAGTGGTGGCGGAAAGGGGCGTAAAAGTGGGAGGGAGAGGGGCCTAACAGTGATGGGGAGAGGGGGCGTAACAGTGGAGGGAGAGGGGGGCGTAACAGTGGAGGGAGAGGGGGGCGTAACAGTGGAGGGAGAGGGGGCGTAACAGTGAGGGAGAGGGGGCGTAACAGTGGAGGGAGAGGGGGCGTAACAGTGGAGGGAGAGGGGGCGTAACAGTGGAGGGAGAGGGGGGCGTAACAGTGGAGGGAGAGGGGGGCGTAACAGTGGTGGGGGAGGGGGCGTAACAGTGGGAGGGAGAGGGGCCTAACAGTGATGGGGAGAGGGGGCCTAACAGTGGAGGGAGAGGGGGCGTAACAGTGGAGGGAGAGGGGGGGCGTAACAGTGGAGGGAGAGGGGGGCGTAACAGTGGAGGGAGAGGGGGCGTAACAGTGGAGGGAGAGGGGGGCGTAACAGTGGAGGGAGAGGGGGCGTAACAGTGGAGGGAGAGGGGGGCGTAACAGTGGAGGGAGAGGGGGCGTAACAGTGGAGGGAGAGGGGGCGTAACAGTGGAGGGAGAGGGGGGGCGTAACAGTGGAGGGAGAGGGGGGGCGTAACAGTGGTGGGGGAGGGGGCGTAACAGTGGGAGGGAGAGGGGCCTAACAGTGATGGGGAGAGGGGGCCTAACAGTGGAGGGAGAGGGGGCGTAACAGTGGAGGGAGAGGGGGGCCTAACAGTGGAGGGAGAGGGGGCGTAACAGTGGAGGGAGAGGGGGGGCGTAACAGTGGTGGGGAGAGGGGGCGTAACAGTGGGAGGGAGAGGGGGCGTAACAGTGGGAGGGAGAGGGGCCTAACAGTGATGGGGAGAGGGGGCGTAACAGTGGAGGGAGAGGGGGGCGTAACAGTGGAGGGAGAGGGGGGCGTAACAGTGGAGGGAGAGGGGGCGTAACAGTGGAGGGAGAGGGGGCGTAACAGTGGAGGGAGAGGGGGGGCGTAACAGTGGAGGGAGAGGGGGCGTAACAGTGGAGGGAGAGGGGGCGTAACAGTGGAGGGAGAGGGGGCGTAACAGTGGAGGGAGAGGGGGCGTAACAGTGGAGGGAGAGGGGGGGCGTAACAGTGGAGGGAGAGGGGGGCGTAACAGTGGAGGGAGAGGGGGCGTAACAGTGGAGGGAGAGGGGGGCGTAACAGTGGAGGGAGAGGGGGCGTAACAGTGGAGGGAGAGGGGGCGTAACAGTGGAGGGAGAGGGGGGCGTAACAGTGGTGGGGGAGGGGGCGTAACAGTGGGAGGGAGAGGGGCCTAACAGTGATGGGCAGAGGGGGCCTAACAGTGGAGGGAGAGGGGGCGTAACAGTGGAGGGAGAGGGGGCGTAACAGTGGGAGGGGCCTAACAGTGATGGGGAGAGGGGGCGTAACAGTGGAGGGAGAGGGGGCGTAACAGTGGAGGGAGAGGGGGGCCTAACAGTGGAGGGAGAGGGGGCGTAACAGTGGAGGGAGAGGGGGGGCGTAACAGTGGTGGGGAGAGGGGGCGTAACAGTGGGAGGGAGAGGGGCCTAACAGTGATGGGGAGAGGGGGCCTAACAGTGGAGGGAGAGGGGGCGTAACAGTGGGAGGGAGAGGGGCCTAACAGTGATGGGGAGAGGGGGCGTAACAGTGGAGGGAGAGGGGGGCGTAACAGTGGAGGGAGAGGGGGGCGTAACAGTGGAGGGAGAGGGGGCGTAACAGTGGAGGGAGAGGGGGCGTAACAGTGGAGGGAGAGGGGGGGCGTAACAGTGGAGGGAGAGGGGGCGTAACAGTGGAGGGAGAGGGGGGGCGTAACAGTGGAGGGAGAGGGGGCGTAACAGTGGAGGGAGAGGGGGGCGTAACAGTGGAGGGAGAGGGGGCGTAACAGTGGAGGGAGAGGGGGGCGTAACAGTGGAGGGAGAGGGGGCGTAACAGTGGAGGGAGAGGGGGCTTAACAGTGGAGGGAGAGGGGGGCGTAACAGTGGTGGGGGAGGGGGCGTAACAGTGGGAGGGAGAGGGGCCTAACAGTGATGGGGAGAGGGGGCCTAACAGTGGAGGGAGAGGGGGCGTAACAGTGGAGGGAGAGGGGGCGTAACAGTGGGAGGGGCCTAACAGTGATGGGGAGAGGGGGCGTAACAGTGGAGGGAGAGGGGGCGTAACAGTGGAGGGAGAGGGGGGCCTAACAGTGGAGGGAGAGGGGGCGTAACAGTGGAGGGAGAGGGGGGGCGTAACAGTGGTGGGGAGAGGGGGCGTAACAGTGGGAGGGAGAGGGGCCTAACAGTGATGGGGAGAGGGGGCCTAACAGTGGAGGGAGAGGGGGCGTAACAGTGGGAGGGAGAGGGGCCTAACAGTGATGGGGAGAGGGGGCCTAACAGTGGAGGGAGAGGGGGGCGTAACAGTGGAGGGAGAGGGGGGCGTAACAGTGGAGGGAGAGGGGGGCGTAACAGTGGAGGGAGAGGGGGCGTAACAGTGGGAGGGAGAGGGGGCGTAACAGTGGGAGGGAGAGGGGGCGTAACAGTGGGAGGGAGAGGGGGCGTAACAGTGATGGGGAGAGGGGGCCTAACAGTGGTGGGGAGAGGAGGCGTAACAGTGGAGGGAGAGGGAGGGCCTAACAGTGATGGGGAGAGGGGGCGTAACAGTGGAGGGAGAGGGGGCGTAACAGTGGAGGGAGAGGGGGGGCGTAACAGTGGTGGGGAGAGGAGGCGTAACAGTGGAGGGAGAGGGGGCCTAACAGTGGAGGGAGAGGGGGCGTAACAGTGGTGGGGAGAGGGGGGCGTAACAGTGGAGGGAGAGGGGGGCGTAACAGTGGAGGGAGAGGGGGGGCGTAACAGTGGAGGGAGAGGGGGCGTAACAGTGGAGGGAGAGGGGGCGTAACAGTGGAGGGAGAGGGGGCGTAACAGTGGAGGGAGAGGGGGGGCGTAACAGTGGTGGGGAGAGGAGGCGTAACAGTGGAGGGAGAGGGGGCCTAACAGTGGAGGGAGAGGGGGCGTAACAGTGGTGGGGAGAGGGGGGCGTAACAGTGGAGGGAGAGGGGGGCGTAACAGTGGAGGGAGAGGGGGGCGTAACAGTGGAGGGAGAGGGGGGCGTAACAGTGGTGGGGAGAGGGGGGCGTAACAGTGGAGGGAGAGGGGGCGTAACAGTGGTGGGGAGAGGGGGGCGTAACAGTGGAGGGAGAGGGGGCGTAAAAGTGGAGGGAGAGGGGGGGCGTAACAGTGGTGGGGAGAGGAGGCGTAACAGTGGAGGGAGAGGGGGCCTAACAGTGGAGGGAGAGGGGGCGTAACAGTGGTGGGGAGAGGGGGGCGTAACAGTGGAGGGAGAGGGGGGCGTAACAGTGGAGGGAGAGGGGGGCGTAACAGTGGAGGGAGAGGGGGGCGTAACAGTGGTGGGGAGAGGGGGGCGTAACAGTGGAGGGAGAGGGGGCGTAACAGTGGTGGGGAGAGGGGGGCGTAACAGTGGAGGGAGAGGGGGCGTAAAAGTGGAGGGAGAGGGGGGCTTAACAGTGGTGGGGAGAGGGGGCGTAACAGTGGTGGGGAGAGGGGCCTAACAGTGATGGGGAGAGGGAGCCTAACAGTGGAGGGAGAGGGGGGCAGAACAGTGGGGTGGAACAGCCAAGAGGGTGGGCAGAACAAAGAAAATGAGGGGTGAGGAGAGGCAAGCACCATTTTTTAACCCCATTTGAGTACATTCATAGGAAATTTGATTGATTCGCTCATCTCTACTTTTTTGCAAAACTGAGTTACACCTAAAAATGTTTCCCTTTAACAATAGTGATGAGAAACACTTACTCAATATCTAATACCATGTACGGGTTGGATTGCTCTTTATCCTGCTCACTGTCGTAAAACAGAATTTTCTTGCTGCTAACGACCACGTACTAGAGGGGAAAAGGCAAAAATGAGTAAATGAGCAACACAGCTGATATAAGATTGAATGTGTACAGGATTTAAAAACAGCGCCACACTTGCACATGGGTCGTGTCTGGTATTGCAAATCAACTCCACTGAAGTGAATGAGGCAGAGCTGCAATACCGCACATAACCTGTGGAGAGGGTGGAGCTGAAATGATGGGAAAAGAAGAGTAGATATATTTTTCCAGTGTTGGACAATCACTTTGAATATTTCTCTGTCCTGTACGGATCACACACTCACCTTCTTAATCCAGCCAAACTTCTTAGTGTTTCGCACAGGAAGTGACAACCAGCCCTCCAGTCTGGATTCTGTCGGTAAGAGAATGTAACACGTTATCCAATAAGCATTAGTCATGTCAGACATTAAAGGGTTATTCCCATCTTCATAGATAGATACTCAGAGAGAGCATGTAAAAACGAGCACTTTTGCAATTTACTGCTTATTAAAATGAGCAGCCATTCTTGAGATATTAACACTTTTGTTCGCAGCTCGTTGCCTAGGAAACCGACCACCGCTGCCATCTAGACTGTAACACTATGTTGGTCGGTCTCCAAGGCAATGAGCTTTAAACAAAAGAAAAAGTGTTAATATCTCAAGAACGGCTGAGAATTTTGATAAGCTGCAAATTGCAAAAGTGTTTGTATTTACAGGAACTATGCATCAAGATCTGTTTTTGAGGATGGGAATAACCCCTTTTAGTTATCACAGATTAACAACCCAAATGTTTCCAAGCAGCGCTGATCCAAGCAACAAGCATTCAAGGCAAAGCAGCCTTATGGTGAGTCTGCGGCTGATCCCATAGACAGGGCTCCCGCATTATTTCACCCGCTCAGTACGGCCTTATGTGTCATCATTATTCATGGCGGAGCTGCCCGTGATTGGGGTTATGGGGCCGTGAACGTGGCCTTAATCTTCTAATGTCTATTTTATCTGGTGGAATCTAAGGTTATGTTCACACGTGGCATCAAACTGTTTTACAGTATCAGCACAGTGAATTAGATTTCCAAAAATCTTTTTTTTTTTTCCCCCTTGAGATTTTCTCCGCAGCCCATTAGCTTTTTCAGCATAATTCATCCAGTCTAATGAAAGGGTTAAAAAAATGCAAGTAACACTGCCAAAATGCCATGTGTGAACATAGCCTTAAAGGGGTTGTCCAATCAAAGCCGACAAGTCTGCAGTCACTCTGTGTGACTGCAGACTTACTATTACTCCCAGCGCACGCACTGTGTGCTGCGGGAATTGGCCGGTTTCAGACCCGGGACCGGAGGGTAGGTATGAGTTATACATACTCCCGGCCAGTGGGCGTGGCCTCATTCTCATACACTTGTGAGAGGCCCCGCCCTCTAGTCAGCCACGCCCACTGGCCGTCAGCGTCAATCGCGGCTCAATACAAGTGTATGGAACGAGGCTGCGCCCACTGGCCGGGGGAATGTATAACTCTTACATACCTTCCGATCTCTGCTCAGAAACCGGTGACTCCCCACAGTGCACGGTGACTGCACACTTATCGGTTTTGACCGGACAACCCCTTTAAGCTCCAGGAAAAGTTGGGGCCTAGGATTCTGACACCTTATGTCCTAAAACCTGTCCCTACAGCCTACAGTTTTAGAACATAAGTACTTAAATTCCTCACAAACTAGGAACATTTCGCGTATTTCTGTATTGTTAAGTTCCTCTGTTATTCATCCCGGAAACCTATGAATAAATTGACAACTGGGTGTTACCATTCCCCTTGTGTTGCGGATTTGTTCCTCTACAATTAGCAGTGATTAGACAGCGATGAGCTGTGTAAGGCCATGTTCACACGTTCAGTATTTGGTCAGTATTTTACCTCAGAATGTGTAAGCCAAAACCAGGAGTGGAACAATCAGAGGAAAAGTAGAATAGAAACATATGCACCACTTCTGGATTTATCTCCCACTCCTGGCTTTGGCTTACAAATACTGAGGTAAAATACTGACCAAATACTGCTAGTGTGACCGTGGCCCAAAAATGCAACCCACTAAGGACAAAGATGTCTCATTCATTTATGGAGTGTGCCAGGGCGTGTAGGGTCCTGATATTATCCAGATGTCAACGGAGAAGTGACATTTCCAAAAGTGATCATTGACAAATGTGTAATAATAAACTACATTTTTATTCCAAAGAGATTGTGTCATCCGAAAACAACCTATAGTTTATAATTTTAGGGTTTAAAAGGGTAAAAGTTCTCCTCATGGAGAGTGACAAGCCAAGCCTGGCATACAAGAGTGAGGGGACTTATAAGCCATGCACGCTTCTGTGGGAAATCAGAACTCTAGCGCCACCTATACAGTTTTAGTCCTCTTCTTCTATGCAGACATAATTTGCATATGTAATTTCCGAGAGGAGCAAGCATGGCGTATAAGTCACCTCACGTTGACATACCAAGCCTGACTTGTCACTCTCCACAAGGAGAAACGTTACCCATTGGACCGCAGTCCATAACCTCTCACCTAGCCAAATCAGATCTCATACAAGTGTTTGCAAATTGAGATTCTGGTTTGGCTTTTATCCCAAGTCATATTGCAAGGCTCGATAAAGGGTTGATTGTGACTTGTAGGATCGCTGCTTCTAATAAGTGGTGCTAAAGTTCAAGTCCTCTTCCACTCTGAAGAGACAATATGCATATTTAACAAATTTTAGAAATATTTATTTTTCAGATCACAAGCTGTATGAAAAATAAATACGAAATTTTGCTATTTTCACACTGGGGCCTCCCTAGACTCTCCTGTTCTTTCAGGAAATGCACACACACATTAGCAGCAATAGACCCTATATTTTGCATTGAAGCATCTAATGAGCGTGTCATAAAAGAAATATGTAAAAACGCTGGCAATATTCATGTGGTATGGGGACAGGACGACCGTAATAACCATTGTTCTGATCCCATACACCTGTTTCGGGTTATTAAACAAGTGCAGGTCGACTTGTAGTAAGTCAATTGGTGCTTGTTTATGGGGGGCAATCTAGAGACACCTTCACTTTATGGAAGATTCATTGATGCGGATGGTATAATGTGTGAGCGCTGTATCAGAATGCCGGACCAACCACAAAGCATAATGGTGTCTTGAGATATGAGAATCATAAAAGGAAATTAACCCCGGCTCGATCTCATCGATCATCTGCAGGTCTGAGGTTGGTGAACAGTGCTGTGCGGGCAGTGTGAGGCTGACGGTAAGTGTGACATGGGTCACGGGCGCAAGCGCAAAAGCGAACTAGGAAAAGCTGGTAAACCACGGATCAGACGCCATATCAGAGAGGGGAGCGGAATGGGGCATCTCAGCGTGAGGTCTTCTGCCATCCTGGTGGCAAGTGCACAAAGGTACGGGGATTTAAAGGGGCTTTAGCCTTAGGGTATTATGGACAACATGGGAGGAAAGGCTTCGCCTACTTCTGGTTTCAAGAGACTTTTATGTGAATGGACATCGTATAAAATAAGACTTGATCTACAGCGCAAGAAAAACAAAAAAAAAGACTTTTAAAAACAAGGCCATTCTGGGATAAAGTTTTCCAAAACTTCATTCAGGAAGCAATGGCTGTGTAGAAATCCCTTTAGCCTAGTATTGTATTATAGTAAAAGCGCACAAAAAAAACCCCACAAATTATTCCTACAGCCATGCTCCATTTCTATTCTATACTCCTATATTACGGGATTGAGGGATAACCCAACATGTGTGTCACCGCTTCCAACTTTTAAAGAATGCTATGACGTATAAGCTGTGAGATAATTATAATTTACTCTTGAAATACAGCCTATAACTAATCCTCAAGCTGACCACACATCGATACCTTAGGCTCTGTTCACATCTGTATTAATCATTTATTTGGTTTATTCCGATCTATCCGGCGATGTTCGATGGACTGATTGACTATATTTCTGTCTCATGTTCAGGACACTCAGAAAGTAGCCTCCAACACAGAGGTGAACACAGCCTAAACCGTAGCTGAAATAGTTTTTTCTTTTTCTTTATTTTTATTAGAAACCCGGACTATTGTAAAAAAAAAAAAAAAAAATCATTTACATCTAACTTGCTCCAGGAATAGGCTCGATTCGCTGAAGAAAACTTTAGTGCATCTAATAGAATGACTTAAGCTTTGCACTGGTTTATACTAACAGTAGAAACATAAACCAGTTGTTGCGTATGTCCATGATGGCAATAGATGGCTGCTTGTCCTGTGGTAAGTGGTAGGTGCATATATCACTTATTTCAGTAAATACTGTACAGCCGTACGGTCCAGAACGCATGCGGTCAGTATTCATGCCATGCCGATCCCACACCAGCAGTTATAGACTTGTGTGATCAGGACATCCGTGTTAGACAGGGGCCACTGACAGCAGGTTATGGGGTCACACGGTGCGGCACACTGTTGCACTGCGATGTCACCTTCGTTGTCATCGCTATCGGGATCTGCAGGGGCTCGTGCACGGGGTACGGGTTCTTCCTCTGAGTCCGTATCAGGATCAGAGTTGAAAAGCAAGCTAGCACGGCAGGGCTTAGTGCCAATGCGGACAGAAGTAGAAGAACGCTGGTAGGTGAATGACATGGACTCCGTAGTACGGGACTGAGTGATGTGAACTGGAAACCCGGCACAGAACCGGAAGAAGAGTGCAGAAAGTTATGAGAAGATATAAGTACAGGGGGAAGGAAAAACAACGTTATACCGAACAAGAATGAAATACACATGAGCACCACTGTTCCTAAAAGGAAAGAATCCAATCTTCACATTCCTAACAGGGTATTGCCAGGAAATGGTCCAAAATTGAGATTGGAGAGGGTCCTGTAGAGCCTAATATCAAAGGGACAGAGGCTCTCCGCTGTGCAGAGAATGTCAGTGATGGAGGCATGATGCTTAAAGTGCCCCGTCAGCCGGACTGTGCTCAGTAACCTACGGACAAGTGTCAGGTCGGCGCCGTTATACTGATTACAATGATACCTTGGTTGATGAAATCCGTCTTGTGGTTGTTGTGTAATCTTTATTTTCAGTTTTATGTTAATGATATGCTCGTGCTCCGGGGCGGTCTGTGGGTGTCTTCATGTGGCTTTTATCAACCAAGGTTTCATTGTAATCAGTAGAACGGCGCCGACCTGACACTGTCTGTAGGTTACTCAGCACAACCCTGCTGACGGGTTCCCTTTAAAGGGAATCTGTCGTTAGATCCATAGCCATGGTGTCCGAACCATGTGCACTATGTCTCACTTCCCGACTGCGTTATTACACCCGGGTATGTTTTATTCTGTGGCATTTTAGAGAAAACAGTTTAAAAAAGTAGCCGGAGTTTTTTGGGAGAGACGTCCCCGGTGGCTTCTTGCTGCCTACTCCAGATGATTGACAGATCTGTGTCGTGTGTATACAGGGACAGATCTGTCAATCAAGTGGAGATGGGTGGGAAGAAGTTTGTCAGAGGGTTTAATTGGTCTAGTCAGGACTCTTCTTATTGCCAGCATTTCAAACTAAGTTTTTGATGAAAAGCCTCAGAGAAAAACATACTTGACTGCAATTGCGTAGCCCGGTTCGGATTCATGCTCCCCAAGGTTCAGGCCGCATGGCTCTAAGGACAGGTCCTCTTTAAAGGGAACCTATCAGTTCTTCAAAAGAATTACAAGATAAAATAAAATGCACATTGCAAGCAAATTAGATGATTTTCTCAGTTATAGAGTGAGGCAGGTTTGGTAAATCTGGCGGATTCTCTTCTGAAGTGAATCGTTTCACCAATGCATCACACCGAAATACAAACATTTTCCTTCCTCTCAAACTGGAGACTGACTTATACTTCATACTGAATATTGTTATATATGAAATTTGTATTAATAGTCAAAGCATTATATATATATATATATATATATATATATATATATATTCTCTTCTACAACATTGGGCAAGAACAAGGGCTATACCTGGGTATCCATCATCGTTGTCTGTGTCACCGTGCCCGCTGCCGATACTTGTGCTATCCAAACCGATATGAATAGATTGCATCTGTGACCGCAACTGCTCAATGTCGCTGTCTTTGCTGTCCAATGCCATCTGGAGCTCAATGCGAACCTGACTCTCTTCTGCAATTTGCTGCAATGATAATTATGTCAATTTAAAGAAAAATGTGCTGCTGGATGGACATAAGTCGGGAGACCTCGATCAGCAAGGCAGGAGAGAGAGAGAGATCGACCAGGCAGGAGAGAGGAGAGAGATCGACCAGGCTGGAGAGAGATCGACAAGGCAGGAGAGAGGAGACAGCTCGACATGGCAGGAGAGAGAGATCGACAAGGCAGGAGAGAGAGAGAGATCGACCGGGCAGGAGAGAGATCGACCAGGCAGGAGAGAGAGAGAGATCGACCGGGCAGGAGAGAGATCGACCAGGCAGGAGAGAGAGATCGATAAGGCAGGAGAGAGATCGACAAGGCAGGAGAGAGAGAGAGATCGACCGGGCAGGAGAGAGATCGACCAGGCAGGAGAGAGAGATCGATAAGGCAGGAGAGAGATCGGCAAGGCAGGAGAGAGGACAGAGATCGGCAAGGCAGGAGAGAGGACAGAGATCGGCAAGGCAGGAGAGAGGACAGAGATCGGCAAGGCAGGAGAGAGGACAGAGATCGGCAAGGCAGGAGAGAGAAACATAGTAGGACATAGGTCGCCAAACAGGAGTACGGTCCATAGAGTCCATCCTGTCTGATAGAAAACCAGTTAGACACGTTCAGACCAGTGTAACCACTGTACACTCTGGATAAGTTACAAATGGCTCCTTACCGCCTGCATCTCATTCACTTCTTTCTGGTACTTGATAACAAGACGAGAAAGTTTCTCCCTCTCGGATTTCAACTCTAATTGCAGCTTCCTATTCTCCTTCTCCTTTCTGCGCACATCAGCATCAGGACCACCTTTGTTGGGAATTTTTCTGTTCATGATTTCTGCAAGTTTATTTACAGCCTGTAAAAAAAAACAAAAAACCTCTCTATAAGAACAGAACATAAAGGCTTTAAAGAAGTCACAAGTGGCTCCACAAGTATCTGGGCAAGCGTCTGCTGATGTGATGTGGGGGCATTTTGAAGACAACATAAGACCACTATGCCGACATTGATCTGCGAGACTGGCACATTACAACCTGGAAGACTAGATATAGATTACTGGGCAACCTAGACCCTTCGTTAGGTCAGGCCTTAAATAATGTATGGCTTTAAAATGTTTACCGCATCACACACTTGACACCATTTGAACCAATTAAGTTTATCTTTGTCTCATCAGGCCACAGGACAAGGTTCTAATAATCCATGTCCTTAGTCTGCTTGTCTTCAGCAAAGTGTTTGCCTGCTTGTGCGTCATCTTTAGAAGAGGCTTCAATCTGAGACAACAGCCATGCAGACCAATTTGATGCAGTGTGCGGCTTATGGTCTTTGCTGGCAGCACTCATACGTCTATTGTGAACAGACACCTCTGGATATGAGACTGAGCACGCGCCCTCAACTTCTGTGGTCAACCATGGTGAGGCCAGTTGTGAGTGGAACCTGTCTTGTTACACCGCTGTATGGTCTCGGCCGCCGTGCTGCAGCTCAGTGTCAGGGTGTTGGGAATCTTCTTATAGCCTCGGCCATCTTTATGTAGCACAACAATTCTTTTTCTCAGATCCTCAGCGCTCTTTGCCATGAGGTGCGGCCATGTTGAACTCCCAGTGACCAGTATGAAAGAGTGCGAGAGCTATAACTCCAAATTTACCGCACCTGCTCCCCATTCACACCCGAGACCTTGTAACACTAATGATTAATGCCAGTGGTTTAGACATTAATGCACCACATTTACACTGTAATACAAGCCGTGCACCGACTACTCTACATTGTATCACAGTGTCGTACCTTCAGTGTTGTCCCATAAAAAGATATGATAAAATATTTACAAAAATGTCAGGGGTGTACTCACTTTGGTGATACACTGTGTACATCTGTAATGTATATAAATAGATTGTAATTTATACACTGTGTATAATAACATAACAAAAGACTGACCGTCACTTCCAAAAAGAAACTCAAATGTGAACAGGTGCAAGCTAAGAGCCACTCTAGATGTAACTAACAAATTAAAGCTGCGCTCCGTTAAACACTATAGGATGCAGACACTGACTATATGAAATCAGAATCATATTACTGCTATAGAAAATAAGGTGAAAAATGAAAATACTTGGCACATATATTGGCCTTCGTGTGTGTGTGCGCTTTGTATGGAGTGCGTATGTGTGTACAAAACAAATCTACATGCACACGACAAAGAGGATGAATCGGGGCAAGAGGTCCAAGGAGTGAGGCCGATGTTACTAAGTATCTGGGACTCCATGTGCTGAACGTCCACAGTCACATCTCAGTAACGTTACCTGCGTCTTCAGGGTTCGCTCAGTCAGCAGCTGCTTCTCAAATTGAGTTTTAATGGCCACAATGCTGGATCCCTCGTCCTTCAGATATATAATTTCTGTAAGAGAAAGCCACAACAATATTAATAATATTTCTCCCACATTCCCGTTTTAGATATAGTGTAAAGACGTTATCTTAGATCGGCGTCTCATAATGAGTAGATGTAATTGAATGGTTACCACTAGTCCATAAAATACATCATTCAAGGTGGATGAAAACGGAGCTCATCTAAAAGATCACAATACTCACGCTCATGGGCCTCCTTCGCTTTGTTGTTCAGCTCTTCCTTCTCGTTCGCCAAATTGGCCACATCTGTAGTTAGTGTTTTGTTAGCTTCCTCAAGCTAAAAAGGAGAAAAATATACAAAATCAGGACGTCGGACAAGTAAGGAGAAATAATAAAAAACACCTTCAAGGACTTTAAAATATTTGTAATAATCTTAAATTTTATTGAACGCTTGAAGTAGGGTTTAATTAGGCTTTTAGCACTATTCTAAAAAGAGGACCTGTTACTTGCCCTAATTATGTAATTTATTTTTCATCTTGTGTAAATGCCGCTGTTCTCCTGAATCCGGCGTTGTCTTTCTTTCGTTCCTGCGCCTCTCTATTCCTGAGATATGGCCCTCTATTCCCTGTATATATATATCCAAGTCTTGTGAGCTAAGTGGGTGTGGGGCTCAGCAAGGTGTGGGGCCCTCAGCAGGGTGTGGCCCTCAGCAGGGTGTGGCCCTCAGCAGGGTGTGGGGCTCAGCAGGGTGTGGGGCTCAGCTGGGAGTGGGGCTCAGCTGGGTGTGGGGCTCAGCAGGGTGTGGGGCTCAGCTGGGTGTGGGGCCCTCAGCTGGGTGTGGGGCTCAGCTGGGAGTGGGGCTCAGCTGGGTGTGGGGCCCTCAGCTGGGTGTGGGGCCCTCAGCTGGGTGTGGGGCCCTCAGCTGGGTGCGGCGCTCAGCTGGGAGTGGAGCTCAGCTGGGTGTGGGGCTCAGCAGGGTGTGGGGCCCTCAGCTGGGAGTGGCGCTCAGCTGGGAGTGGCGCTCAGCTGGGTGTGGGGCTCAGCAGGGTGTGGGGCTTAGCAGGGTGTGGGGCTTAGCTGGGAGTGGGGCTCAGCTGGGAGTGGGGCTCAGCAGGGTGTGGGGCTCAGCTGGGTGTGGGGCTCAGCAGGGTGTGGGGCTCAGCAGGGTGTGGGGCTTAGCTGGGAGTGGGGCTCAGCTGGGAGTGGGGCTCAGCAGGGTGTGGGGCTCAGCAGGGTGTGGGGCCCTCAGCAGGGTGCGGCGCTCAGCTGGGAGTGGCGCTCAGCTGGAAGTGGTGCTCAGCAGGGTGTGGGGCTCAGCAGGGTGTGGGGCTCAGCTGGGTGTGGGGCTCAGCAGGGTGTTGGGCTCAGCAGGGTGCGGCCCTCAGCTGGGAGTGGGGCTCAGCTGGGTGTGGGGCTCAGCTGGGAGTGGTGCTCAGCTGGGAGTGGTGCTCAGCTGGGAGTGGTGCTCAGCTGGGTGTGGGGCTCAGCTGGGTGTGGGGCTCAGCTGAGTGTGGGGCTCAGCTGGGTGCGGCGCTCAGCTGGGTGTGGGGCTCAGCTGGGTGTGGTGCTCAGCTTGGCGTGTCGCTCAGCAGGGAGTGGGGCTCAGCAGGGAGTGGGGCTCAGCTGGGTGTAGGGCTCAGCTGGGTGTGGGGCTCAGCAGGGAGTGGCGCTCAGCTCGGTGTGTCGCTCAGCAGGGAGTGGGGCTCAGCTGGGTGTAGGGCTCAGCTGGGTGTGGCGCTCAGCAGGGAGTGGCGCTCAGCTCGGTGTGTCGCTCAGCAGGGGAGTGGGGCTCAGCTGGGTGTAGGGCTCAGCTGGGTGTAGGGCTCAGCTGGGTGTAGGGCTCAGCAGGGAGTGGCGCTCAGCTCGGTGTGTCGCTCAGCAGGGAGTGGGGCTCAGCTGGGTGTGGGGCTCAGCTGGGTGCGGCGCTCAGTGGGTGCGGCGCTCAGTGGGTGCGGGGCTCAGCTGGATGCGGGGCTCAGCTGGGTGTGGGGCTCAGCTGGGTGTGGCGCTCAGCAGGGAGTGGCGCTCAGCTCGGTGTGTCGCTCAGCAGGGAGTGGGGCTCAGCTGGGTGTAGGGCTCAGCTGGGTGTGGCGCTCAGCTCGGTGTGTCGCTCAGCAGGGAGTGGTGCTCAGCTCGGTGTGGCGCTCAGCTGTGCTGTGGTCTCCTCCTCCTCTTGGGGACCACGCCCACTTAGCTGACACAACTAGAATTACACACAGGGAAGAGGGCCGTATCTCAGAAACGGAGCGGCGCAGGAACAAAAGAAAAACAACGTTGGATTCAGGAGAACAGCAGCATTTACACCAGGTAACAAAACTACACATTTATGACAAGTGACAGATTCCTTTTAAATGGGTTGTCTAGGATTTTTAAAAAGTAGATAACATCAGGAATTAGTACAATATAATAAACTTTCAGTATCCCCCCGTTTCAATATACATACTAGCATTCCCAATGAGGCTGGAGAGTGGCGGTGCAGGAGAGGTGGGGGATAGCCTCGATAATTAATACTTATTTCCTGCTCTGGACAATCATTTTAAATATTTCCCCCTTCACCGCTTGTAAGAGTTTTTCCAGACTGATAGGACTCACGCACATCGCCATGTTATAGCTACATTTTGTAGGGAGTCTTCATAGGACTCTATACAATGAAGGTCTCCTCTAAATCTGTTGATTGATATTCACCAATTAAAAATACAGCCATCAATCCCGGAAAGTTTAATTTAAGGTCTCGCCCATTTTCTTTCTTTTCAGGTAAAATTGAGTTTCTATACCTATAATTTTGGGAGCTTTATGTACATACCCCAATTCAACGTTTTTGCATTTATCCCGCTAACGACTCAAATAAAATTATTATTTTTTGGCCCCAATTAAATAAGAACAATAATTTTTTAAATGTGTTATATGAAAATGGTGACACTGTGTATACCGGCATATCGTGCATAATAGAAGTGGCATTTACGTACAGAATTAATGGTGGCATATTTCTCAGCAAGCTCTTGTTTATGACGAGCCATCATCTCCTTGATCTCCAGCTCTTTCATGATCTTCTCTTTCTCCAGGTCAGAGTACTGCTCTTCAGCAATGGAGCGTGCCAGCTGTTCAGAGTCGGCCTTGGTCAATGTGATCTCCAGCTGAGCAGCCAGAGAGTCCCTGCAAATACAAAAAAAAAAAAAAAAACAATTTTACTAACAAAATTGGACTAACACACGTGTATGGAGCACTTAAAGCACATTTGTCGTTTCAAAGGACTTTTCAAAATCCGTTATATTTAGATAACAGTATTTCTGGCCATTATGGGCCTTGTATCCTAGATTCATCACCAGTTTTTCCCCCCATAGGCTCTATTGCTAATTTTCAGCTTTCTCTGAGCTAGTGGGTTGAGACTACTATGTCTCCCATACACAGTCATGAGGGATTCCTGCTCCCTTACTTCTATGTAGAGCATGTTGAGAAGAAGCTGCTGCAGCAGCATGAAGACCTTATCCAGCAGTACTGAGCCGTGTAACTGTGAACTCAGCACTGAAAGGAGATCAACGCTTATTAGAAATCAGTAGTAAAGTTTCTGCCCCTGTCTTTTTGCAGCTGCTTCCACCTCCCTCCTCTTTCGACAGGTAACATGTAACCTTATCGATTAGAGAGCTGACCACGTGTGTCATCTCTAAAATTTGATTTAAGCCGTATTTCAGAATGAAATAAAAGATAAGGATTAATGGTAGAGGAGAAGAAGTGGCTGATAACAGGAGAAAAAGGCTCAGCCGCTGACCCTGTGACTTACCTCTCATCCTGGAGCTCCTGAACTTTTTGCTGCATGTCCTTATAAAGTTTCCCCTGGTCTTCACACTCTTCCTTGAGTTCTCGCACCTGGGTCTTGTACAAGGTCTAGGAACAGAATAAAAAAAAATAATAATAATAAAATGGCTTTCCCAAAAATAAAGTGAACGAGGCCAAGCTGCAACAACATGAGGTTCTGAAACATTTTTTATGCTTTGTTTCATTAAAATTAAATTAAAAATTATTTTAAGGGTAACCATATGCAGGAATGGAGGATACAGGTAGATTTAATTACACAATTTAAGTACATGTATTTTCTGTGATACCCTATGCATTGTGCGGTTTGGATATGTTAAAGGGTTATGCTCACCCGGTACTATATAAAGCCTGAATGTGAAAAATCCCTTTATAGGTATTGTGTTATCACAATATGACCTAATGTTTAAATATAATTTTTATGTTAACTTTATTTTTATTTAATTTTTATTTTTTATTTCACAAACTGACACATTTGGAATTAACTTGGCATTGTGACATTTGGACTGTAGATCAGCCTGGAAGTGTGAAATGCACTGCAGCAAAAAAGAATGTTATTTCTTTGTTTATTTTTTTTTTTTTAAATTGTGAAAAGTTTTTTCAGAGGGTCATTTATTATTCAACCCCTCGACCCACCAGAATTCTGTTTGGTTCCCCTAAAGTATTAAGAAGTAGTTCAGGCACAAAGAACAATGAGCTTCACATGTTTGGATTAATTGTCTCTTTTTCCAGCCTTTTCTGACTATTTAAGACCCTCCCCAAACTTGTGAACAGCACTCATACATGGTCAACATGGGAAAGACAAAGGAGCATTCCAAGGCCATCAGAGACAAGATCGTGGAGGGTCACAAGGCTGGCAAGGGGTACAAAACCCTTTCCAAGGAGTTGGGCCTACCTGTCTCCACCGTTGGGAGCATCATCCGGAAGTGGAAGGCTTATGGAACTACTGTTAGCCTTCCACGGCCTGGACAGCCTTTGAAAGTTTCCTCCCGTGCCGAGGCCAGGCTTGTCCGAAGAGTCAAGGCTAACCCAAGGACAACAAGGAAGGAGCTCCGGGAAGATCTCATGGCAGTGGGGACATTGGTTTCAGTCAATACCATAAGTAACGTACTCCACCGCAATGGTCCCCGTTCCAGACGAGCCCGTAAGGTATCTTTACTTTCAAAGCGTCATGTCAAGGCTCGTCTACAGTTTGCTCATGATCACTTGGAGGACTCTGAGACTGACTGGTTCAAGGTTCTCTGGTCTGATGAGACCAAGATCGAGATCTTTGGTGCCAACCACACACGTGACGTTTGGAGACTGGATGGCACTGCATACGACCCCAAGAATACCATCCCTACAGTCAAGCATGGTGGTGGCAGCATCATGTTGTGGGGCTGTTTCTCAGCCAAGGGGCCTGGCCATCTGGTCCGCATCCATGGGAAGATGGATAGCATGGCCTACCTGGAGATTTTGGCCAAGAACCTCCGCTCCTCCATCAAGGATCTTAAGATGGGTCGTCATTTCATCTTCCAACAAGACAACGACCCAAAGCACACAGCCAAGAAAACCAAGGCCTGGTTCTAGAGGCAAAAAATCAAGGTGTTGCAGTGGCCTAGTCAGTCTCCTGACCTTAACCCAATTGAAAACTTGTGGAAGGAGCTCAAGATTAAAGTCCACATTACAGATACATGTACAGGTTTACTTGAAAAAGGCTAATTAGCCGAAACGTTGAAATAATTACCTGCGAAAGTGCTGAATACTATAGTGCTGAATACTATTGGCATTTTTTTCTTCCACGTATGCGGTGTGTATAGACGGAAAACGTCATTGAAACGTTATTGGAATTTCTAATAAATGCATGACTGAATTATTTTCACTATTATTGTGTGCTGGAGTCTCATTTTTGGATGTTTAAAGTCCACATGAGACACCCAAAGAACCTAGATAACTTGGAGAAGATCTGCATGGAGGAGTGGGCCAAGATAACTCCAGAGACCTGTGCCGGCCTGATCAGGTCTTATAAAAAACGATTATTAGCTGTAATTGCAAACAAAGGTTATTCCACAACATATTAAACCTAGGGGTTGAATAATAATTGACCCACACTTTTATGCTTAAAATGTATAAAAATTTAACTGAGCAACAAAACTTTTTGGTTTGTAAGATTTATGCATCTGTTAATAAATCCTGCTCTTGTTTGAAGTTTGAAGGCTCTAACTTATTTGCATCTTATTAAAACTGCTAAATCTGCAGGGGGTTGAATACTACTTGTAGGCACTGTATATGTATTATATACACACATATATATATATATATATATCTTTAAATTTTCCCACAGAAACCTAATCCAGCCTCTGATGATAATGAGACTTCTGGAAAGTCTGCTGTGTTGAACAGGAAGCTTAAGTCTTCTTTAGCTTCTTTCAGTAGTTTAAGACCTTGTGGCCGGTGTGAAAACAACAAAATCTCCTTTTTTAATACAGATTCCAATATAATCATAATAATAATAATAATAATAATAATAATAAATAGAGTGCAATATAAAAAAAAAAAATACATTTGTCTCAAAAATCCAATTTAAACAATAGGTTATTTCCTGATGATACTTTAACTTTATTTTGTGTGTAAATGTTACTGCGACAGTTACATATATATTGATATATTGTGGGGGGGGGGGGGGAGGGTTTACATAGTGAACTACTTGAAACAAAATAAATTTTCACATTTTAATTTAATTTTTTTTTTTTAAAGAATTAAAGGGTTTACTTGAGATTACAACTACATGGGGAGGTGAGCAGAACTGATGGCTGCACATACTGCCAGGACATGTGCATGATTGGCGAGCATCGTCCACAGTGTATCCTGGCAGGTACGTGCCAACGAGACATCAGCGCCACTCACCTCCCAGTGCGGAAATGGACAGCGCTGGACAAACCCTTTAATGCCCCGTAGGGAAGGTAAAAGATGTACATGCTTACAGAGAAATACTGCTCAGCCTCCAGCTGGTCTTGAAGTTCTTTCATCTGACCATCTGCATCTTGACGTTCTCTGCAGAAAACAAGACGTCGGAATTATTCTTCTAAACGAGTTTCTCTTTTGTAGAATATGCAACTGTCTCCACAGAGAGGAAGAGGAGTAGAACTCTAAAGCCGTCTATTGGAAGCAGTGATCCTAAAAGTCAGTATAGACCCTTTAACGAGCCTGCGATATGGTTGAAGAGGCAATATGCATATTTAATTTCCCAAAGGAACAGGCATGGCTTATAAGTCTCCTCACTCTAACATGCCAGGCCTGGTGGCTTGTCACTCTCCACAAGGAGAAACATTGCCCCTTAGATCTCATTCTTCAGCCTACCACCTAGCCAAATCAGATCTCATATATAGCACTGATGAGGGGCAAAGACCCCAAAACATCATGTCTGCAAATGGAGATTCTGGTTTGGCTTTCATCCCAAGTCACATAGCAAGGCTTGTTAAAGGGTCGATAACTTTTAGGATTGTTTTTGCACACTGAGCTGATATTCTGATGGATACAATCTTGGGATGTATAGGAAGTTTTGTGTGCCTCTTAATGCATTTTTTTTGCAAAGTTGTGATTACTGAAAAAAAACGCAATTTGGGAGATTGGATTTTTTTTTTGCTCTTTTCTGTTTATGTCTTTACCAATCGGGCTGATTAATCTTATATTTCGATGGATCGGACTTTACTGATGTCGTGATACCAAATATGTTTATTATTTTACTTCTTCATTTTTATTGGGAAAAAAAAGAGATTCCTAATTTGTTTTGGAGTTTTTTTTTTCCCTTCACATTTTTGTTTTGTCCCCTTAGGGGACTTGAACCTGCCATCACTGGATCGCTTATACCACAGTATTACAGTATGTGTGAAATAGACCTTCCTCTTTGAAGCTCAGTCTGTAGCTGGGCTTCACAGGAGGACCAAGATGGCAATTATGTAGGTCTTCAGCAGGGAACTGGCTGACACATATTTGGGCCCAACCTGTGACATTACATGTCAGGAAGGGTTACAGTAAACCTGTGACAATGAATATGGTGACTAATCTCAAAGAAGAACTGGGCAGATTTGTTACATAGTTTTGTGAAAAAAAGATTTTGTTTAATTTATTCTGGGCTCAGGAGTCCAGTGGGAGGAACTATATGACAGACGAGGACCGCCCACTGGACTCCTAAGCATTATTTAAAATAATAAATGACACGTTATTCTGAGTCTTTTCCTACAAAACATCAATATGTCTCGCTCTGTAATATTAAGTTTGACGGACAGACAGCGTCTTACTTGCGCAGCTCGCTGTTCTGCTTCTCTAGGCTCGCCCTGATCTCGGTCAGGTGGTTGATCTCCTGCTTGAGCTGTTTCTCGGACATCTTCAGAATGTTCACTTGCTGAAGCTGGACCTTTAGGTCGTTCTGGGTCAGACTGCGTTTCTGCATCTCCTGCTCGGTTTTTAAGGTGAGGTTCTTAACCTATGGAGGAAAAAAATGAAATATTAATAGGGCAGTTGTTTCAGAAAGTATACCCAAACCTCTCCAATGGGTTCGCCTGGATGAAAAGATGGACACCACTTACACTCCCAGTTTCCCCATAATGGACCAATACGTCAGGCAGAACTTACATCTTCTGTGAGTTTGTCCTTTTGCATCTCCAGCTCATTAATCTTCTGCTTGGCTTGTTTGAAGTCACAATCCAGCATGGAGCATTGCTTCTCCGCCTCCAGCAAGTTGTTCTCCAACCTCTGCTTAGACATCCGCTCCTCCTGCAGCTTCCTCTCCATGTCTGTGGGCGACAGACAAGTGACGGTTATCACTCTTTCTTGGTTATCACTCTTTCTTTGAGAACACTTATAGAGTAAGTACCCGTCCCCAATGAAATCTCTCTGGTAATGCCCGCCCCAGTGAAATCTCTCTGGTAATGCCCACCCCCAGTGAAATCTCTCTGGTAATGCCCACCCCCAGTGAAATCTCTCTGGTAAAGTCCACTTGAACTTAAAGAAAATTAACTGTTTATGTGCCGAATACTTTGCTTTTCTTTTTTTGCAACAGGGATGCGAGACTTTTACAAAATATATACGGCATATTATATACGCCGTATATATTATTCTGCTCTATAGCCACTATTACATTGTGAAAAATGTGGTGAAAGGACCTCCAAGTTATAAAAAAAATAAAAGTAAAAAATTGTCCCTAAAAGGCAAACAACCCATTTCAGTCCCAAAAGAGCAAGATCTGTAAGTAGTTAAAAGACAACATTTTAGCTACCTGTAGCCACCACTAGCGGAAGTTTTCTGCATACTGTCTCATTACTGAGCTTAATGCATGACTGTATACCTAATCACCGGGAACATGAAATACAGTAAAGTGAAGTGCTGCGAAGATCCAGCCAAGCTTTATTGACAGGCTAAGTGGTGAAGGAGTTCTCAATGTGTAGTTTTCAGGCAGAAATTGTCCGGGGTCACCCGAGTAAGTGCAGTAATAAATAAAAAATACATCCTAATAAGTAGTAATGATATCCATAACGGCAGCTATGGTTTACACCGGACCCTTTATTACTCAGGGTATAGTCTTCGGGTACGTGCGATGTCAGTAATATGGACAGCAACATACGCCATTGTACAAAACGATTGCTGGAGGTAAATTGATAATATTTGGGAATTAAAGGGAAATTTATTCTAAGCAAGAAAAAGGAGTAAAAAGAAAACCTGAATTCCATCCGAATACTTAGCGGAGCGGCGACTGTGTGGCTTGTATTTATAGATGCCGGGCCCGGGGGAGCAGACTGAGGGCTGTGTTTATTTTGGCTCAGGTATAGTTAGACCTTTGTCTCTTAAATCCAACATGTGTGGGGTCCAGTCATGGCAGGGACGGCCAGAATAAGCCCTACGTATGTGTACCAGGCAGGAAGAATCCAGCCCTGACTTCATCTGACCTCGTTCAGTCCCCGGGAGACTAAAGCGAGCGGAGATTCCTGCGGCGGCCCAGGCTTTACGTGGACTTGTAATGGCATGCTGTGCGTCACAGGTATGGCATGACAGCCATGCTCTCATATAATGCGGCCTTTCAAGGACAGCCGTGTAACCCTTACCTGCCTGGACAGTGGAAAACTGCTCGCAAGGACCGGGAGCTGCAGTTCCTTGATCCCAGTGATTTAGCAAGCTATCACCTATTGTGTTTTTAAGTTGGGATTACCCCTTAAAATGTCCTATAGTTTGTGCGAATCGATTGGCAGGACCCAGTCCAGGAACCACAATGGCTGCTAGATAGGGGCTGTCAGAACCACCTCCTACATCCCGACATCCGCGGCTCTTCTTGTCATCAACCTGCCTGGCATGACGTCACATGGGCATCATGCCGCAACAATGACGTTGTGCCAGGCCGGGGGTGATTCTCAGGGCTTCCCGTCCAGCAGTCGCAGATTACAAACATGGCCGAACCACAGGGTCCTGCAAATCGATTTGCACCAACTCTAAAATGCCCAAATGTATCTAAAGCTAAAAATGAATCTGCTTCGTGAAACTATTTAATTGCAATATATTGTTTTGCGCCTTCAGTACCTATGCAGACCGATGTATCTCCATGGTAACTTGTCAATAGCTAAGCCAGCCCCCTTGTCTGTCATTCCCAATGCGGACGCACACAACAGCCGGGACCAAAGAAGCCATATAACAAACCCTGGGTGTCTCGTCGGCTGGGCTCTAAGCAACGAAAGGTAAATTGTAGGAGCCTGTTTTCACGTCCCCTGCAGTGCCACTCAATGGAAACCATAGAATGACACAGTGTCCATTAAAATCTGAAGGCTGTGAGTAATGTATGTCAGGGGAAGACTCTTATTAATTATCGGAGGACCCTAAATGAGAGACCCATCCTCTATTAACTCTAGTAGAACTAGTAAACCAGGCGGCCCTATATAACCCGTCTACCTTTCATGGCTTCAGACTTGGTCTCTTCGATAGACTGGTAGATTTTGTTCTTGTCCGCCAGCCGTGCCTTGGTGGCTTTATGTTCGGCTTCCTCCTTCTCCACGCTCTGCTGCAGAGATTTCAGCTTGTACGTCATGTCGATCTCCAGGTTGCTCTTTTCCTACAATGATATGAATCAGTCAGCGGTTACGGTAACACATAATGCCCCCGCCGGTCTAAACAGCGGGAAACATCCCCTTGTTATCCGGTTACACAGGCAAAATCTGTCCTCCGCTCCGAGGATACTTGGACACGAAGTGCAATTACAAACAGGCAACATTAACACTTGGCGCAATCTGCACCATCAGGTCGCTCTAATACCGCGTGTTACATCAGGGTAATGGATTATTCTAACTCACAAAGTAAGACCTTTAAAACTTCTTTTTATTGAGACATAACCTCGCCGTCCTTTAACAAAAACTAAGTTTTGAAGCTTTTCACCTGCGGACGCTGGAAGCCTCCGGTGATCCATTATATGCATCGTTACCTGGGAGGCGGTCGCGGCCTCGTCCGTGCATGATGACACGGGCACGGCTTGTATCCAGCACCTTCTCAGCCATGCAACGTCGAGGTTTTGGAAAGTCCATTCAAACCACGATATTTAGTTACAATGTGGAACGAGTCGGGTGGAAGATGGACACAAACGGAAGGGGAAATACACCGATGGCGGTGCTAAAACTTTAGAATGGAGTGGGCTTTTTTTTAACTAGATCGTTTTTGGGAACGTCCAAGAAAGTTGGTACAAATGTAAGGATGACTGTAGATACCAAGAAGGGGGGAAAAGGATCTAGCTTCTCCTATGCTTTCTAGGGTCTGCCTGTTACACAACCTTCTTCCTTTACCCCTCAGCTCACTAGAAGCAGAACCACAGGGATGTACCCTAACCGCTAGAGATGAAAGCTGAAGCATGTCAATCACACTCAGATCTGCTGTACTCCACTCACCCTGTTCTAAGAATTAGTAGGAACATGTTCTTTTTCACCTTGTATGTGGATGTCTGCTAATGACTGGTAGAGCTGGCAGCACAATGACAGGAGGACTACTAGAGGTTTTTGCAATGAGACTCAATTTCTGCCCTTTCCTCCTTCTCCCCACACTAACTGATAGAGATGAGGGATGGTAACTAGTCACACTCGGGTCTGCTGTGCCCCAGCACGTCATCACTCTGCAGTGAGGAGAGCAGACTGTCAATACATGTCTCACACGGAGCCTGTTTTCAGCTATTGTGGGGGAGGGGGTATGTCCAATTTCATGGGGGTCAGTTCACTAGAAGCATGACTACGGGGAAGTACATAGTCACTAATGATCCATGTTGACAAGCCAATAATCGCCAACGTACAATAATTGGAAACTTCTGATTATCGGCCTGTGTAAATGGGAAAGCAATAACTTGACGAATGAGCAAAAGGTAAAAGTTAAACGGCCGCATAACTCGGACGGGGATCACAACGCAATGCTCGGAATGGAAGGCGGCTCTCCTGACCTGAGCAAGACAGAAATAGATGCCGGGAGAGCAGACGGCCAGTCCAAGCATTACGTGGCAATCCTCATCTGAGTTATATGGCCGTTTGACTCTTTGCGAACACTCATTCGGCGAGTGTGATGGTGCATAAAAATCATCGTTATCGAAATTATGTGTAAACCGAAGTGCTCTGATGTTGTATGGGGTCAGAAGGATAATATGAGCGATCATTCTGTAAACAAGCAGCGATCGAGAGTTGGCTCATTTAATTGGGCCATAGAGATGGCTGTGTGGGTAAGAGCACAGCGTCAAATCTGGTTAGCTCTGCCTGACCTCAGCGCTGGGTAGTAGATCACTTCTAGAATTGATGGGCACTGTTTCGGTAAAGCTCCAAGGCCCCCAATGCTCATATGATTGACCATTGCACATATACAGGGTGTCATCCAGTTAGGAGAAACCCTTTATTATTTGCTGCACGGTTACCAACCTTCTCCAGGCCAGCCAGCCTCTCCTGTAGATGCCTCTTCTCGGACTCCGCTCGTGTAAGGAAATCCTTTCCCTTCTTTACTTCATCTTCTAGTCCCGATATCCGGCCTGCAGATAGTGAAGAACATGTACTGGATTGGTCCGAGCTCTCAGCATTACATGTGCTGTATATGGCGGTATATCACACACTCCACTAAGGGCAGGACCTCGTTACCTTGAAGATCGCTGATGACCTCTGAGCCCTGCGTCCGGTCCCTCTTCTCGGACTCCAGGGCTGACTGCAGGTTGATGTAGTCCTTCTCTAACTTCAGCTTGGCGTTTTCCAGCATGCAGGTCTTGTCCTGGAGCTCTCGGTTATTGGTTTCCAGCTGCTGGATCTGTTTGGACATCTCGTTTTGCGTCTTCCGTAACCGGGCGGCTGTGTCCGACTCCGTACGGAGGAGAGCGTTGGCTTCGTCCAGCTACAGGGGAATCATAGAGCCGTAAGATGAGCGTCAAGTCTACGACCAGCCGAGGCGCGGAGGACGGATCGCACTCACTTGTCTTTGGAGCTGGTTCATTTTCTCATTGGAGATCTGGGAATTTTGGTTTCTTTTCTTCGAGTCTTCAAGTTGATCTTTCAGACTGTTTACTGAAAAAACACAAGCGAAAGAAGTTGTTTTTTTTCTACTTCCAAACTATTACAGATAAACTTTACACCGGAAAAGTCTCCTCAAACCCTAGAGCCGGCCATACATATGGTCAGCCGCACCTGCTAATTACGGCAGGAGGAACGGACGCGGTTGTGTATGATGGGGTCTCATCTCCTGAGGAGGGACGAGTCAAAGGGAAGGATCGGGGTTTTGGACTTGTCAGATAGTTTTGTCCTTGGGGGGACGAGATGCTGCCACCAGACAAATTTGGCATTGTGTTATTGGCAAGGCCGAGAGGAAAAGCTGTCGGCAAAATAAGAGGTCATCCTTCAACTCTCAAAAGTTTATGGAAAGCTTTAAAAGGGTCATAAGGAGCGCTATATTCCCAATCACCAACCCCACACTTACAGCTTAAAAGAAATTTTTAGTACTAGGTAATAAAAAAAAACAAAAAAAAAACACAACAAGTCCCGGACAAGCGCCACTCCTCCATACTTAAAGTTGTGTCCAACAGGTGCGCCATGTGAGCACTGCAGCCATGTATTGGTGGCTGATTGGCTGCAGTGCTTACGCGACTCAAGAGGAGGAATGGCGCTAGTCTCAGGCAAGTATCAATGTTTCTTTCTCTCAACTCCAGTAGCGGACAGCCCCTTTAACTTCCAGCCAAATCATGCCTAAAAAGTTGTATTACCAATAGTGATGAGCGAATGTTCTCGGATAAGGTGTTATCTGAGCATGCTCGGGTGCGAACCAAGTGACTTCGTCTTGCTCGAAAAGTATGTTTGGGTCCCCGTGGCTGCATGTCTCGCAGATGTTCGACAGCTTTAACACACGCAGGGATGGCCTATTAGGGGACACATGCAGCCGCAGGGACTCAAACATATTTTTCGAGCAAGACGAAGAAACTCGGTTAGCACCCGAGCATGCTCAGATAACACCTTATCCCAGCACGTTCGCTCATCACTAATTATCAAACATGTCCAATACTAGGATGAAGGGTGAGAAGAGCACAGCCAAAAACTCTGGGACGGCTCACTTTGAAAGGGTAGACTTATGAATTGACCTAAAAAAAACTAAAAAATGTAAAAAGTTTGTTGGCGGCAAAACACCAATCAAGGAGTGGTCCATTTCAGAAAACTATTACCCCTGGCTGCAAGGTGTTTTTATTAATCGTGTTACTTACCCACCCCAGGTCCAGCACTAAGTCTCGGCTGCTGCTCGTGCCATCAATTTAGGCAAAAAAACCCCACTGAGCTCGACATGACAATAACAGACACTTGGCGAAGTGACTCAGTGCGGGACCCGGGGAGGGTGGGAAAAGCATGAATGTTTATTAAAAAAAAAAATTGCACAAAGGGAAATTGGAAAACCCGGTAAAACTGCTATAATGTTATAGTAAAGGGTTTCACGGGAAGAGTATAATGAGGTTTGGCACACGCCGAGATCACAAACCTTCATTTTCCAGGCTGCGCTTCTTCTCGGCCTCGTTCTCCGCTTTTCTTTGGTACTCGGCGTTCTTGTGCTGGAGCAGAGCCTTCTCACGCTCCAGCTGCCGGCTCGTAGACTCCAAGTTTTTCCGAGAATTTATCTGCAGCCGAAGAGGTAAAAGACTGGTGATTATTTCTGGACCAGGACTGATTCTAGGTGTCAGGTGTAAGGGATGTTACCTGTTCATCGAGTTCCTTCATTGTTTTTTCCAGGCGGGAATTTACAGCCCTAAGAAAAATATTTTATGTTACTGCAGAAATTTCTTGGAATAAATAAAATATAAATTAATTAAAAAAAAAAAAAAAGAAACGCTGACTAATGTCAGACAATGGGCTATGGCACCAAAAAAAGAACAAAAAACCTAACCCATCGTGTCCCTGTCTGTATTGTGACTGCCCGTGTGCTAGTGGTTATGGCAGTCTGCTCCTGCATCTGTCTGTACGAAGACGAGCAACACGGAGCGATGAATGAGGAAGCACGGTGGCTCAGTGGGTAGAACTGCAGCGCTGGGGTCTTGGCCACAAATCCCACCAAGGACAACATCTGTAAGGAGTCTGTATATTCTTCCTGTGTTTGTGTGGGTTTCCTCCAGGTTCTCTGGTTTCCTCCCACACTCCAAAGACATACTGATAGGGAATGTAGATTGTGAGCCCCAGTGGGGACAGTGATGATAATGTGTGTAACTACATAAAATACGACATGTCTGAGCACCAACATTGTGGCCAAAGACTGAGCAGCCAAATGTGTTAAATAAAGACATATTTCCTACTACATTTTAAGAATCCCCAGTAAATATCAATAGAGTTGATGGAAATTGTTTTGCAGGACCTGGTCAGTAATCTGTGATGGCTGGGCAGGAGCTCCTAGAGCCGCCACTTACCTACCGGCATCCACAACTCTTCATTACATTAGTCAGTCTGGCGCAGGGTCACCTGCATCATGCCACAACGATGAGGACACACAAGGCCGGCTAATCCAAAAAGGAGAAGCGGATACCGGGATGTAGGAGGTGGCTCTCAGGGCTCCCAACCAGCTAGCACAGAAGTCTAAAGTGGCGATGTCCCGCGGGCGGGGAAGCCAGGAGCGACGTCCCATGGGCGGGGAAGCCAGGAGCGACGTCCCGCGGGCGGGAAAGCCAGGAGCGACGTCCCGCAGGCGGGGAAGCCAGGAGCGACGTCCCATGGGCGGGGAAGCCAAGAGCGACGTCCCACGGGCGGGGAAGCCAGGAGGGACGTCCCGCGGGCGGGGATACCAGGAGCGACGTCCTGCGGGCGGGGAAGCCAAGAGCGACGTCCCGCGGGCGGGGAAGCCAGGAGCGACGTCCCGCGGGCGGGGAAGCCAGGAGCGACGTCCCGCGGGTGGGGAAGCCAGGTGCGCTGTCCTGCAAGAGGGGAAGCCAGGTGCCTCGTCCCCCAAAGCGGGGAAGCCAGGAGTGCCATCCCGCGGGCGGGGAAGCCAGGAGTGCCATCCCGCGGGCGGGGAAGCCAGGAGCGACGTCCCGCGGGCGGGGAAGCCAGGAGCGACGTCCCGCGGGTGGGGAAGCCAGGTGCGCTGTCCTGCAAGAGGGGAAGCCAGGTGCCTCGTCCCCCAAAGCGGGGAAGCCAGGAGCGCCATCCCGCGGGCGAGTTATAGTGCCACTAACTCCACAGCAATTTACAGTCATCATCATCACTGTCCCTATTGGGGCTCACAATCTAAATTCTGTGTCAGTACGTCTTTGATAGGAAGGTGCACTGAACTGTTTGGCCGCGCCGAGAGTGCTTGGTTAGCACAGTCATTTTGTGGTTTAAGAAGATGACAATGAATGGTAAAGCTGATGCCAGAGTCTGGCACCCCGGAGACCAGACACTAACAGTGTCATCTGTGTACCTGTACTTGTGCTCGGACTCATCTTTGGCTTGCATCTCATTCTGAAGCTTCTCCTCCAACTTCCGAAAAGCTTTCTGTAGTTCTGCAGACTCCTACACACAGAAGGGACGCGGGGTTACCGACAGAACTGCAGTCTGCAGAGCTAATCTGGCCTTTAGACATGACGGAGCCCATTATATGGCAACAGGATATAACAGGATTTGTTTCAATCTATGATATGATGGCAGTGTGATCAGCGCCGTAACCCCTTCACAAAGCGGCCAATCTCTGCTTTCTCCTCCCGTCTTCCCACAGCCATCATTCTTATTTTTCTGTCCACATAGACCTATGAGGGCTTGTTTTTTGCGGGACGAGTTGTACTTGTGAATGACACCAATCATATTACCAGATACTGTACTGCAAATGGGAAAAAATTCTGACATTGCTTTTTAGGAATTGTTTTTACGGTGTACATTTTGTGGTAGAAATGACCTCGCAGTATGATTCTGCTCATCAGTACGATTACGGTGATACCAAACTTCCAGTTATTTTATTTAATAAAAAAACTTAATTTGGGCGTTCTTGATTTTTTTGTGTTTCTGGTGTTTACTGATTGGGTTAATTATTTTTATGTTTTGATAGATCAGTCTCTTCTGAACCTGGCGATGCCACGTTGATTTTTTTTTAGTTTTTTTTTTTTTTTACATATCTTTATTTTTATGGGGGAATGCTGATAACTTTGTGTTTATTTTATATTTCTTTCATTTTTTTAAAAAAACATTTATTTTTTTATTTTACTTGTTCATCCCCTTAGAGTACTTAAAGATGCGGATCGTCTGATAGCTTGTTCTATATACACCGATGGGTGCTTAGATTGACACACCCCATGCCTGAGCGTGTTACATGCCGCCGTCAGGGTTTGACAGTGGCATTTAACAGGTTAACAAGCTTTGCTCCACCTGCGATCTTTAGAGGCAGCTTCTGGCTGTAAAACACAGCCATCACCTGCCGGGTATGAGGCGGGATCAGCTCCATACATAAGCTTCTGACTTACACCGTACATGTATAGCTGATGTCAAGAAGGGGTTATTTATATATGTTTTGTTAAGGCCAGGGTGACAACTAATGGCCATTCCAGACCAACAATTTTGCAATTTACTGCTAGTTAAAATTTTCAGACGTTCTTGAGATATTAACACTTTTATTCTCTTTTGTTTATAGCTCGTTGCCTAGGAGACCGACCACCGCTGCCTGTATAGCTTGTAAAGCACTTTACCGAAGCTGACTGGGACAAGGAGGTAACACTGTGCTCCAACTATCTAGACCAGGCTCAAAACAGTGCTCAATTAAAAAAAAAAAAAAAAAAAAAGAGCTTGTAAGCACTGCTCATGTTCTGCTCTTTAGCAGCAGTGGTCGGCCTCCAAGGCAATGAGTTACCAACAAAAATGTTAATATCTTAAGAACATCTGACACTTTGAAAAAGCAATACATTGCTAAATTGGATTTTATTTATAAGGACAAAAGCCATCAATGAAGTCTGGAATGATCCTTTAAAGTCCGAGTCAGACTTCACACAATTTTGTTTATTCGATTCCTAAATGGAAAGTTAAACAACTTTATAAATAGTCTTCATTAAAAGAGTTCTACTACTCTGCGACTGCATAGCCCTTTTTGTTGCTTAGTTATCTGCAAAAATGTGACAAATTGGTCAAAGCTCCTAGCTGTGATCAACTCTCCCTTCTCCCAGAGATTGCAGTAAAGGGAATTCTACACAGATCTACACAGCATGAACAGGATGGAAAGTATTTCAAGGAACTCACAGAATACAGACTGTAAAAAAAAAAAAAAAAAAAAAGAAGAATGCATTGTGAAAAGGAATTGCAGGATAGAAAAAAAGAAAAAAAAAAGAAGAATGCATTGTGAAAAGGAATTGCAGGATAGAAGCTGGCTGATAAGAGCTCACGTCCAGCCTGTATTACTGGGAAAGGCACTCCCACAAGAGAATAATCTGAAATAAGGATTAGATCCATATTTTAACCTTCAACCCACATAGTGTACACCACAGAACTTGAAGAAATTTGCTTTTCCCCCTTTATGATAGAAGTTCAGTATACGTCCAGATGGCACATTTGACCATTTGCATCTTTATTACTGAGGAACACAACTTTGGTGGCTTTAACTTCCCAAGATAAGATCAGCTGATCAAAAGCCAAAATGGCGGCAAACAGATGTCAACTATTTTTTTATTTTTTTTATTTATTTTTATTTTTTTTTACACAAAATAACCCCTATAATAGGGGCCACAAGAAAATTAAAGGGAACCGGTCACTTGATACACACTTCACAAAATGTGGCAGTATTAATCAGAGCCTTGTTGCAGGGCTGTAAATTATACTTTAACGATCCAGACGAAGACAACCATAGCCAGAGTCTAGCCTGGTCCGGCTACACCATTACCCTAATTTGGTGACCCCCCCCCCCCCCCCCCCCCCCCATCTACGGATATCACTTTGCCCAATGACTCACCTCTTTTGTCGGCTTCGTGGAGGAGTTCTGTTCCTCTCGGCCCTTAGACGGGCCACTCAGCAATCTGCGAAACGGTTCAGGGAAAGCAAAGAGAAAGACACACGTGAGAGAGACAGAGACAGACACCGAAGACACTGAACAGTCCTCGCTCATAAAAATACTTGGCCACAGAACTCCACATTTCTAAACAGTTTATGAAGTTTAGATCAAAGACGAGAAAGAGAAAACTTTTGCTGATTACAGCTTTGTTTTTAAACATTTAGGTCACAGTATGATCCGGTGAAGACCCGGGGGTGAGAACGAAATGTGGATGGACCTGAACGGGCCTAGCTGTCTGCGCTCTTTATCAAGTGCCCCTGACTCAAAAATATAAGCTCACCCCGAGGCCATCATGATAACCCCTATAAATGTATGTCATGAGGAAATATGGCTGTCACCAAGATGGTGGCGTTAGTCTCCATTAGGTATTCGCTTCTATCAAGTCCAAAAAGTGGCTACAGCTCCGTCCCCACCACCACCTTTAACCCATGGGCACGTGTTTATTTTGAGTAATGTGCAGGAGGACAACAAGCTCCTTCCATGTAATCATGGACTGATCTGTAAGGAGACTGAACGGCCAGGAATTCTCTAACAAACATCTAATAATCAGTAGGGGAATCAAGAATTAGCATGCCATAGAAAATTCAGGACAACAAATTGGCTCCTAATAACTTAAAGAGGTTTTGCAGGCGGAAATAAGAAGTCTACAACCGCTGTATGTGACTGCTGAATGCCGGACCGCGATGGTCACGATTCCCCTATAATCTGACTGGATGACCGACCTGCCGCACCATTTAGTAATGGAGATAGAAGGGCCCCCTTGTGCCGTTCGGTTCAGGTCCTGGTGTGTGGACCCCATGGATCAGCAAATGATCAGCTATTATGTGGATAAGGGATGGCTTGCTTTCACTGGACAAACCCCTTAACGAGACTTAAAGGTAGAGATTTTGAAAAAAACCAAAAACATGTAATCAGCATGCCCTTACTGTTAATGGCTGGTAATGCCAAATGTAAAAGAAAAACCCCTAAACTACAAGTAAATGTGCCCAAAGACAGCAAGAAAGGGTTAGTACGTGGATGAACAATGGCAGATACATACAGGTTCTCTCGGTAATACGTGAATCCGATGAAGGGCAGCTGGTTCCCTGCAAATGCTTTGGGGATGGGAAACGTCTCCACGTTGCCTTTGTCGTCTTCAATGTCGTCAAAATTACTGCTGTCAATATCGCTGCTCAGCTCAGGGACCACCGGGGCGGCCGCTATAGGATGACAATACACGTATAATATCTATAGGGGGCTGGATTCTAGTTCCCTGATACAGAGCTCCAAATCCCCTGCACAACAGCTACAGAGGACCTCAATTTTTCTTTACATGTGGATGTTATATATATATACACACTTATTTAGATTCTATACATACACAAACAATTCTATGCTTTGGTTTCTGCACTGTGTATAGATGCGGAGGTATGGGGCACACAGTCCTCGCTCCGCAGGTACAGCATAGTGGGCGCTTTGTGTAATATATAAAGGTCTGTGACTCCTAACAAGCTCCTTATTCACTGGAGTCCGACGCTCCCAGCCAAACCGGAGATCAACAAGACGTAAAGCACAAATAGACCAGAAATGTTGTAACCATTAAACCATTCAGGCAGAGACAGTGTGTGTGTATATATGTGTATATATGTGTATATATGTGTATATATGTGTATATATGTGTATATATATATATATATATATATATATATATATATATATATATATATATATATATATATATAAATACACATACACACACACACAGATGCTTCTCACAAAATTAATGTCAAGAAGTTAATTATTTCAGTTCTTCAATACAAAATGTGAAACTCATATTATATAGAGTCATTACACACAGAGTGATCTATTTCACGTGTTTATTTCTGTTAATGTTGATGATTATGGCTTACAGCCAATGAAAACCCAAAAGTCATTATCTCAGTAAATTAGAATCCTTTATAACACCAGCTTGAAAAAAATGATTTTAAAACATAAAATGTTGGCCTACTGAAATGTATGTTCAGTAAATGCACTTAGTACTTTGTCAGGGCTCCTTTTGCATCAATTACTGCATCAATGTGGCGTGGCATGGAGGCAATCAGCCTGTGGCACTGCTGAGGTGTTATGGAAGCCCAGGTTGCTTTGATAGCAGCCTTCAGCTCGTCTGCATTGTGGGGTCTGGTGTCTCTCATCTTCCTCTTGACAATACCCAATAGACTCTTAATGGGGTTAAGGTCAGGTGAGTTTTCTGCCAATCAAGCACAGTGATACTGTTGTTTATAAATCAGATATTGGTACTTTTGGCAGTGTGGACAGGGGCCAAGTCCTGCTGGAGAATGAAATTTCCATCTCCAAAAAGTTTGTTGGCAGAGGGAAGCATGAAGTGCTCTAAAATTTCCTGGTTGATGCCTGCGCTGACTTTGGTCTTGATAAAACACAGTGGACCTACACCAGCAGATGACATGGCTCCCCAAACCATCACTGATTGTGGAAACATCACACTAGACCTCAAGCAGCTTGGATTGTGGCCCCTCCACTCTTCCTCCAGACTCTGGGACCTTGATTTCCAAATGAAATGCAAAATTTACTTTCATCTGAAAACAACACCTTGGACCACTGAGCAACAGTCCAGATCTTTTTCTCCTTGGCCCAGGTAAGACGCTTCTGGCGTTGTCTATTGGTCACGAGTGGCCTGACACAAGGAATGTGACACTTGTAGCCCATGTCCTGGATACGTCTCTGTGTGGTGGCTCTTGAAGCAATGACTCCCGCAGCAGTCCACTCTCCATTAATATGCTTGGATACAGCACTCTGTGAACAGCCAGCTTCTTTAGCAATGACCTTTTGTGGCTTACCCTCCTTGTGGAGTGTGTCAATGACTGCCTTCTTGACATCTATCAAGTCAGCAGTCTTCCCCATGATTGTGGAGCTACTGAAACAGACTTTTTAAGGGACCATTTTAAATGCGTAGGAAGCCTTTGCAGGCGTTATCATTGGCTGTAAGCCATAATCATCAAAATTAACAGAAAACCACACTTGAAATAGAGCACTCTGTTTGCAATGACTCTAAATAATGTTTGAGTTCCACTTTATGTATTAAAGAAGTAACATAAATTAACTTTTTGATGATAGTCTAATTTTCTGAGAAGCACATTATATATATATATATATATATATATATATATATATATATATATATATATATATACACACACACACACACACACATAAACACTAAAATATACATACACACGTGTGTGTGTGTGTGTGCGTGTGCGTGTGCACGCGCAAAAAAACAGCAGCTCTTCCTACATGGGTGCAAAATTCCAACATGGCAGCACACAACACACGAATACATATTCATACACACATTATAAAAATAAGAGTAACTAAGTGTACTAAACTCTGTATCCAGTACTCACTTTCTCGTATATTGTCCCAGGTCCACTGGTCATTCTTGAAAAACGGGTGCTGCTTAATTTCCTCTATACCATTCCGCCCAAGTCGCACCTCCCTGTCCAGAGCACAAGAACCACAAGTTACACCAGGGCAACCCTCGGCCGGCCGTGCATCAATACATCAGAAAATGAAAGGGTTAATGTAGCCCGCCGTCAGTCCATGCACTGGGCTCTGTGGCTCTTATCATGTGCCCGATATCTCGGAGCGCGGGGAAGGTGAGGAGTGAGGAGAACGTGAGGAGCAGCTTATTTTTCTGTAATCCTCTTACGACGTCGCGTGTGGAATGAAATAGTTTTCCGTCCAGATTTGATGGGAAGTTCAGCAAAAGCAGGCCAGCGACTTAAACTGAGGAAAGGATCCTTTGAAGAGGGGGCTGCCAGGCGCTAGGACAGAGGATGCCAGCGAGGGGCTGAGGATGACAGCGCCAGGACGCCTTAACCCCCTCACTGCCGGACCAGCCACATGGACAATTCTGCCAGTGATCTATAGGCTGAGGTAAATAAACGGAGAAGGGAATTAACCCTACTTCTCACCACTGTACAGAAGGGATGGGATTATAGGACCCCGCCAAATCTAAATATTTGGCTTGGCCGCTGGACCGTTCGGAGAGAGCAGAAGAACAAGACTCCGTTATCCGACAGGCGCAAGGTGTGTGACGCTGAGCACAAACAGGCCATACATCCAGATTCCTCCCGCTACCTGCCCTCAGCTCACAAGACTAAGTCGGATTTTTGTATCATGCTCTTCTCAAGTTTCCCCGGTGGACGGTTCACACACGAGACTGACCATCATGTGTCCCTGTATTAGAGGGGCGCCACAACTCTTTCTGGGGAATTATTTGATTGCACTTTAAAGGGGTATTCCCACTTTTAAAAAATTATCACCTACCAGTCTGTTGGGACCCCTAAAAACAGGGCTCTGAAATGCCCTGTCTGTATGAAGCAGCGACCGGGCATGAGGACCACCGCCGGTCTACCCATTCTCTATGGCGAAGAGAACGAATGGAACAACGGGGCACATGGCTGACCACCGCTCCATTCTCAAGGGGCATTTCAGAGCCCTATTTTCGAGATCTGTGGAGGTCCCAGAGGGGGTAATTTAGGTGCTTAAAGTATTTTTCCCATCAATAGTATTATCTACCCACAAGCCTAGCGCTCAATGTTTGCTTGTGGGGTCCCACCACAAGGGTCTCCGCTGACCAATACGAACCAGCTCTTCTGCTGTGAGGAGGGGTTAATGGCGTGACGGTAAGACATGTGCGCTATTGTCCCACATGACTGTAAAGAAGACAAGGAAACCAAATGGGGGGAACAACCTGAATAATAGGTCAGTCGTATAAAAAATAAATAAAAAATAAAAGGTTCGTCTAGGATAATTTGATCATGGCTGGGAGGCCATCTTCATCGGCAGATCTCAAGACCAAGACTGAGCAAATCTAAAGCTATGTGTACACAGATGCGGGAATTTTAGCCGAGTTTCTGCTCAATTTCTGCCCCCAACCCCCAGGGAAAACATGACACGGGAACAGTGGCATCCGGGCAGTCTGACTCCAACCCATTCTGTGTATAGGTGAGAAATGTTGGCGGGGTAACCCCTTTAAGAAGGGTTAGCATTCCCTTTAAGTATTGTCCCAGTGTGTATGGGAGGACATGCAATATTGATGATTAGTATTGTCAAACTGGCTGTGAACACATATTTGACGCTCTGTTCACTATTCAGACATTTCCATGAAGAACAACCGAGGAACGGCACAATGATCCAGAATTAATATATTGAGGTGAAAGCAGACATTTACTAAAATAGACATTTGATAAGAAATAACAGCCAACAGATGCATTTTTTTTAGCAATTCTATAATAAAGTCTTTAAAGGGCATGTTAGTTTCTACTCCTGAGGGCAGAATCGGGAAAAAAGCTCCGTTTTTTTTTGGGGGGGGTTCATGGCTTACCTGTCTGTTAAGAAGGCACAGATGAGGTTCTTGGCATGTTTAGAAATTTCCACATCATCTGGAAAATTTAAGGAATTCTTGTGATCCATAATTTTGCTATAGGTGCCGACCAAAGAATCCGCATAAAACGGCGTGTCCCCTTAAAATGAGAAAAACAAAAAAACGGGCAAAAACCGTAAGATGACTTTTGAAAAGCTAAAATTTATTTAAAAAAAATAAATCTACTTTATAGCCAATTTCCCATCACAACCAAAAAATTAACACTAATGACAAAAGGTTAGCCTTATCTGGAAAGAATAATTAGAGATGGGCGAACCAGAACAGTAAAGTTCGGCCTCCCTACCGAACACCTACTGTTCGTGCACGGACACCGAACACGGAGTTCACCAGGAAGTCCGTGTTAGTGTTGGAGTTCAGACCCACGAACACCGGGAGACAAACACGGCTTCTGATTGGCGGTAAAATCATCACTGCTGGTCAGACAGCCACAGTTCCTACACTGTCAAATGACAGCGCGAGTGCGCAGCTGTGACTGGAGGTATAAAGTTTACCTCCGATCATTGGTGTTGGCTGATGGGACTACTGCTCCCATCAGCAGACACCTGCTGCCACTAATAACAGTGAAAGCAGGAGCGGCTGATGGGAGTATTCATCAGCCGGCTCCTGTGCTGTCAATAAATAATTTAAAAAAAAAATGTCATGGGTTCCCCTGCATTTTTGATAACCAGCCAGGCAAAACTCAATGCATAATTCCACTGAATCCCTTGTCTGCTGCAATAAAACAAAAATAAAAAACAACAATATCCCTCACATATCCGTTGTTCATGTCTAGGGATAAACAGTTTTTAACCTGGACTGTGCCAAGATGCGACCATCCAGGTTGAGAACCATTGTTGCATGAGCTGCTCGCAGCGTCAGTGACTAGCGGTGACTTCATCGAGGTTACTGCCAGTCACTGAAGCTGCGTTCCCAGCTGGGCCCCTGATCTGTAGTGACCTCGGTAAGATACCTGCTAGCACAGTGAGATAAAGTTCACTGCGGTGAATATGAACGGTGGTGAACTCACCTCTGCACCATGAGGTCACCACAGTTCAGCCGGGCTGGGAACGCAGCCTCAGTGACCTGTGGTAACCTCGATGACGTCACCACTAGTCACTGACGCTGTGCTTGCAGCAGGTCATTCATCAGTGGTTTTCAGCTTGGATGGTCGCATCTTGGCACCGTCAGGTTCAAAATGGTTTATCCCCCAGACATGGATTACGGCATGGGATAGAATGTCGAACAGGTGAGGGATATGGTCGTTTTTTATTTTTTTCTTACAGAAGAGGAGGGCTTTGGTGGAATAGGCGTTAGGTGAATAGAAGTGTGTTTGTTATTTTTAAATAAAAAAGTGTGTTTTCCTTTATTTCAAATAAAAGACTTTATTCTGGCTATGTCGTTATTTACCATATAACTATAGGATTAGTAATGGATAAGTGTCTTATAGATGCCTCTCCATTAGTAATCCGTGGGCTTGATTTCATCGGACAATACAAAGGTGACATCAACCTCACAAATATGAACCCCACTTGCCACCGCTACAGGGCAAGTGGGAAGAGCCGGGTAAAGTGCCAGAATTGGCGCATGTAATAGATGTGCCTTTTATGGGCGGCTGTTATTTTTAGGCTGGGGGGCCAATATCAATGGCCCCTTACCAGCCCGAGAATACCAGCCCCCAGCTGTCTGCTTTAACTTGGCTGGTTGTCAAAAATGAAGGGGGGACCCCACATCATTTTTTTTTTAAAGCATTTATTTAAATAAATAAAAAATACAGCATGGGGACCCCTCTATTCTTGATAACCAGCATTGCTAAAGCTGACAGCTGAGGGTTGAAGCCCCAAGCTGTGAGTTTTGCCTGGCTGGTTATCAAAAATACAAGGGAACGTTTTTTTTTTTGTTTTTTTTTTTCTTTTTTGTGCTTATTTACAACACAGGTGCCGGCTGATGAATTCTCCCTTCCTGCTCTCACTGTTATTAGCAGCAGCAGGGATCGGTCGATGGGAACAGTAGTCCCATCAGCTGACACCAGTGACCAGAGGTAAACTTTATACCTCTGATTACAGCTGCACACTCACTACTGCAGCTATCTGACAGGCGGTGACGATCAGATGTGGTGTTTGCCCCATGCTGTCATGCACATGACAACGTGGCAAACACTGGATATTCGAACCCCCCCATTCAAGTGAATGAGCTCCGGGTACTGTTCTGGTACCCAAACTTTGGTAACTGTTCGGCTGAACAGTTTCACACTAAAAAGATGTAGCAGAACTCTCCTTTCACTTGATCACTAGGGGTCACAGCTTTGTGGGGAGCTTTGCAAAAGTGTGGGAGGGAGACAATACATTAAATGGTAATGGGATCTATGCAATGCTTAATTCCTCCAGTGGTGGCACTGCAGTGAAACTGAACACTTACTGTCAGGTTTCTCCTGCCGATCAATGGTGATCACAGCAAGGAGACCCTTTGGGATCTGCATGTCATTGAAAATCTTTTTTTTTTTTAAAGTGGTTCTTTTGAGCCACGTGGTCCGCATGCTCCCTCCTGATGTGAAAGTGAACGGTGCTACCCCTTTTTAAGGAGTAGGGATTTGTCCTCATCCCTTTATGATGTAGTTATCAAAGCCACATCTAGCTGGACCTTGCTTTGTACAGCACCCGGGGTCAGGTGAGGGGTTACACATAGCCCGGGGCTGGCTGTAGTAATATAAAGCACATTATATATGTATATGTATATATATATATATATATATATATATATATATATATATATACATATACATATACATATATATATATATATATATATATATATATATATATATATATATATATATATATATATATATATATATATATATATATATATATATATATACTCTCCTTTAATGGCAAAGAAAGAGTCCGATGTCCTGTGCATATTTTTAATTCCGAACTATTAGGTATTCTGGATTACAGGATGGTCGGAATACTCTGCTTACCATTTACTCAGAAGCCCAGGGGGAAAAAAAGTCTAAAATGATGGAATTATTTCACTATCAATTTTTAAAAGTCCCATATTAGGTTCTTTGTCTTGTTCTGTTTTGGAAAACTTCCAAAATTTACATTTTGGTGGCAGAAATAAGTGCAGGACTAAAAAAAAAAAAAAAATTAAATTCTACATTATCAGATGGTCCCTAATAAAACTCCTAAAGAACTATTTAAAAAAAAAATATTTTAATAATTTCAGTACATGAAAATGATAGTGGAAGAAATTTTGCAAACAGCGCAAAATAAAGAGGCCTACTTTGTGTATACACTATTGAAATCAATATGTTTCCGTGGTAACAGACTACAAACAAACCCCCATGTAGTCAGGCCGTAGGCATACTCATTCTACACGTCTCCATTTTTTAGAACATACATTCAGCAGGTTAGCAAAAAGTAGTGGATGGGGTTGGAAGTATGGCCGTGGGATCAGACTACACACAGAGTTTGTTTGTAGTCTGTTACCATGGAAACACATAGGTTTGAATAGGAGCTGCAAATGGGAGATTTTCAAATTAAGACTAATTGCAAAATTTGCTTTATCATCTATCTCCTGGGAACGGGCTACATTAATTTAAGTGGCAGACTTGTAGGATGGCTTCACTTACCGACCAGCATCTCAAAGAGGAAGACTCCGACCGACCACCAGTCGCACTCCCGTCCATAGTAGCCATCTCCGCCCTGAGACTTCAGCACCTCTGGCGATATGTAATCTGGGGTTCCCACGGCGGTGTCGCAGCGCACCATACCTGTCTAGGACATCAAGAAAACAAATCGCTAAGTTTTCTGGAAACTATTTTTAAAGGAACTTTTGGCCTTTACTAAAACTTTGCTGCTAGATAAAGAAAAAAAAATACAATAAGTTCTGCATCTTTCCTTTGCCCTCATTAATCCATAGTTGCCCCCAGGACTCAGCAAAAGTTACCTATTTTAAAGGATTTTGGGGTGAAAGTTAAATCCTTAAAGGGAATGTCTCATTTAATTTTAGTAAGTATCTCTAGAACAAAAATTATTTTTTCTTTATTTTTTAGGAACTTCTCTGGGGGCAGCCATGTTTCGGACTCACACTTCCTTCCTGCATTGTCTCTGTAGCCAGTGCAGTGCAGAGAGCGACAGAGGAGCTGCGTACAAAACCTTATCTGGTTTATAGTGGTAATACCACGCCTTATAAAAACAGCAGTCATTAGAGAGGAACTACAATTTGTATTTATTTTTCTTTTTTTTATCACTTTTGTCCAGCATGGAAAGTTATAAAACTTTGCAAATCACTTTATTAAGGGATTTTTCTTAAAAAGGAAAAAGAAAAAAAGTGAATGGAAGTGATGTCCAAACCCCTGCTTTTTCCCCAGTCTATTTCCTGTCTTTAGCTGCCTTGCTATCATTAGGAGTACAGATGATGGCAGTGATGGCTCAGCCCGTTTCTCCTCCTCCGAGTGTCTGCAGCAGATTATCCCCACAGATGGGGCCTATTCAGACATCCATTTCTTGTGTACGAGGGCGCTCCGTGTTTGGAACAGATAGCACTTGTAGTGAATGGGGTCATTTCATAAGTCCGCAATTTCTGCAAAATCCCAGAGACATGTCCAATTCTGATCCAAGTGTCGGATCAATATCAGCAATGCAAGTCTGTGGGTCCGAGAAAACGAGAAAAGAAAAAAAAAAATCGGACAAAACTTGGATGGCGTACGAGTGCGGTCTGATTTTCACGGACTCAGTCAGTGTGTGAATGAGCCCTAGATTAGACATAGGTGCTGGGCTGCCCTTAACAGGAGTTTGGAAGCCACTTACATGCTATATATACACTGCTCAAAAAAAAATAAAGGGAACACTTAAACAACACAATGCAACTCCTAGTCAGTCACACTTCTGTGCAGTTGTGAAGCAACAACGATTGTGAATCAGTTTCTCCTGTTGTTGTGCAAATGGAACAGACAACAGGTAGAAATGATAGGCAATTAGCAAGACAACCCCTATAAAGGAGTAGTTCTTCACGGGGTGACCACAGACCATTTCTCTGTTCTCATCCTTTTTTTGCTGTTGTTTTGGTCACTTTTCCATTATGCCATTGCTCTCACCCCTTGAGGCCTGTACAAGTAGCATGAGACGGATTCTACAACCCACAGAAGTTGCTCAGGCAATGGCGCTCATCCAGGATGGCACATCAATGCGAGCTGTGGTAACAAGGGTAGATGTGTCTGTCAGCACAGTGTCCAGAGCATGGAGCAGATACCAGGTGATGTGGAGGGGGCCGTAGGAGGGCAACAACCCAACAGCAGGACCGCTAACTCCTCCTTTGTGCAAGGAGGAACAGGAGGAGCAGTGACAGAGCCCTGCAAAATGACCTCCAGCGGGCCACTAACATTCATGTGTCTGCTCAAACTGTCAGAAACAGACTCCATGAGGGTGGTAAGAGGGTCCGATGTCCACAAGTGGGTGATATGCTTACAGCCCAACACCGTGCAGGGCGATTGGCATTTGCCAGAGAACACCAAGATTGACAGATTCAACATTCGCTCCCTTATGCTCTTCACAGATGAGAGCAAGTTCACTATGAGAACATGTGTTTCATCTTTCCATGCCGAATAAAATTATTAAAAAAAAAAAAACAAAAACAAAAGTTAGTTACTTTAAGGCCACTTTCAAGCATTATTCAGCAAAACCAGGAGTGGGACAATTAGAGGAAAAGTATAATAGAAACATATGCACCACTTCTGCATTTATCACCCACTCCTGGTTTTGGCTTACAAATACTGATGTAAAATACTGACCAAATACTGAATGTGTGAACGTGGCCATAAAAGGGAACAGGTCAAGTCACCCCAAGCCTCCAAGACACCAATGCACTTAAGTATTCTATTCCTGCAACCCAAAAATGTACTTGGTGTCCCAGACGTACGTTTGAATAGGCACTAGTGATGAGCGAGTGTACTCGTTGCTCGGGTGGTCTCTGAGTATTTGTTGGTGTTCGGAGATTTAGTTTTTATCGCCTCAGCTGAATGATTTACAGCTATTAGCCAGCCTGAGTAGATGTGGGGGTTGCCTGGTTGTTAGGGAATCCCCACATGTAACCCGAGCAACGAATATACTCGCTCATCACTAATAGGCACCTACATCAGACACCCATATGTATTGTGCTAGAACACAAAAACATATAGCACACATACTAATATATATATATATATATATATATATATATATATAAACACATACATATATATATATATATATATATACACACTAGCTGAAGAGCCCGGCGTTGCCTGGGCATAGTAAATATCTGTGGTTAGTTATAGCACCTCACTTCTCTTATTTTCCCATCACGCCTCTCATTTCCCCTCACTCCTCTCATTTTCTCCCTTACACCTCTCATTTTCCCCTCACTCCTCCCATTCCCCCCTCACTCCTCTCATTCCCCCCTAACACTTGTCATTTCGACCTCACATCTGTCATTTTCCGATCACTCCACTATTTTCCCTCACTCCTCTCATTTTGCACTCACACCTTTTCATTTTCACCTCACACCCATTTTCACCTCGCACCTCTCATTTTCCCCTCAGTATATACATGTTTGTCATCTCCCTTATATATAGTATACACCTGTACGTCATCTCCTGTATATAGTATATACCTGTATGTCATCTCCTCCTGTATATAGTATATACCTGTGTGTCATCTCCTCCTGTATATAGTATATACCTGTGTGTCATCTCCTCCTGTATATAGTATATATGTGTGTCATCTCCCCTGTATATAGTATGTACCTGTATGTCATCTCCTCCTGTATATAGTATGTACCTGTATGTCATCTCCTCCTGTATATAGTATGTACCTGTATGTCATCTCCTCCTGTATATAGTATATACCTGTATGTCATCTCCTCCTGTATATAGTATATACCTGTGTGTCATCTCCCCTGTATATAGTATATACCTGTGTGTCATCTCCCCTGTATATAGTATGTACCTGTATGTCATCTCCCCTGTATATAGTGTATATACCAGTGTGTCACCTCCTCCTGTATATAGTATATACCTGTGTGTCATCTCCCCTGTATATAGTATATATGTGTGTGTCATCTCCCCTATATATAGTATATACCTGCGTCATCTCCTCCTGTATAACTCGTATAGTATATACCTGTATGTCATCTCCTCCTGTATGTAGTATGTACCTGTATGTCATCTCCTCCTCTATATAGTATATACCTGTGTGTCATCTCTCCTGTATATAGTATATATCTGTGTGTCATCTCCTCCTGTATATAGTATATACCTGTGTGTCATCTCCCCTGTAAATAGTATATACCTGTGTGTCATCTCGTCCTGTATATAGTATATATCTGTACGTCATCTCTTCCTGTATTAGACCTCGTTCACACGTTATTTGGTCAGTATTTTTACCTCAGTATTTGTAAGCTAAATTGACAGCCTGATAAATCCCCAGCCAACAGTAAGCCCACCCCCTGGCAGTATATATTAGCTCACACATACACATAATAGACTGGTCATGTGACTGACAGCTGCCGGATTCCTACATGGTACACTTGTTGCTCTTGTAGTTTGTCTGCTTATTAATCGGATTTTTATTTTTTTAGGATAATACCAGACTTGTGTGTGTTTTAGGGCGAGTTTCATGTGTCAAGTTGTGTGTGTTGAGTTGCGTGTGGCGACATGCATGTAGCGACTTTTGTGAGATGAGTTTTGTGTGGCGACATGCGTGTAGCAACTTTTTGTGTGTCGAGTTGCATGTGACAGGTTAGAGTAGCAAGTTGTGTGCAGCAAGTTTTGCGCGTGGCGAGTTTTGTGTGTGGTGCGTTTTGTGTATGTGCAAGTTTTGTGCATGTGGCAACTTTTGCATGTGTTGCAACTTTTGTGCATGTGGCAATTTTTCCATGAGGTGAGTTTTGCACGTGTGGCGAGTTTTGCGTGAGCCTAGTTTTGCATGTGGCGAGTTTAGCGCGTGGCGAGTTTTGAGCGGTGACTTTTGTGTTTCGACTTTTATGTGGCGAGGTTGGTGTATGTGTGGTGAAATGTGCGCTGAGGGTGGTATATGTGTTCGAGCACGTGGTAGTGTGTGGCGCATTTTGTGTGTGTGTTCATATCCCCGTGTGTGGTGAGTATCCCATGTTGGGGCCCCACCTTAGCAACTGTACAGTATATACTCTTTGGCGCCATCGCTCTCACTCTTTAAGTCCCCCTTGTTCACATCTGGCAGCTGTCAATTTGCCTCCAACACTTTTCCTTTCACTTTTTCCCCATTATGTAGATAGGGGCAAAATTGTTTGGTGAATTGGAACACGTGGGGTTAAAATTTCGCCTCACAACATAGCCTATGACGCTCTCGGGGTCCAGACGTGTGACTGTGCAAAATTTTGTGGCTGTAGCTGCGACGGTGCAAATGCCAATCTTGGACATACACACACATTCAGCTTTATATATGATATATATATATATATATATATATATATATATATTAATTATACATATACAGATAAAAGTCATTATATATATATATATCACAAAAGATCACAAGAACACAGACAAGTGGGATGGGAGAACACCTGGATTAGAGTGACACCCTGCAATTTCAATGTCGAACACGAGACGCCAGTATATAATCACAAATGCAAGCAAATATATATGTACGAGTTTACCTGTAGTCAAGAGACCCTATGTAGTAATTAAGTACAGCCAAGGGATATAAGGCAAGAATCCACTCAGAAACATATTTGAGGTCTCAAATTAAGACTCCCAGGAAGGTTGCCAACTAGAGATAAGGGAATAGCCCTGGTCCAGGGGTGAGGTGGGCATTCTGTGGCTCCTGCACTGGAACCCTCTAGGACTAGTCCAGGGGGCTTTTCTTCATTCAGATTAGTCCTGCATCAAATATTATAATCACACCCCTGGCTGGTCATGGGCTGGTCAAGCAGGACCCCACTTGATTATTCCTCCTTGGGCATGTGCAGTTTTCTGATGAGGCAGGAGAGATTACCATCTGGCTTTACTGTGCATCCTATAGGAGGCATAATGAAGCAGAGTCCTCTCGACAAGACCATGGGGGGCACACTGATCACGCATAGGAGGGAGTGATTAGCGTATCAAATGCAGGACTAGTCTCTCTGAAAGAAAGCCCTGGTGGCCTAGTCCCAGCTAAAGAGACCTGACAGGCTCCCTTTAAATTCCCTACTCCCTGATAAGCATGTCAGAGTCTACACAGCAAAGCTGACAAGATTGTTGCAGAAAGTAGGAAGCATCAGGCTATTGTGTCTGTTCTGTTCCCGGGGTTGTTAAATGTCTGTGTGATTTGCCCAAACGTCTATTCATTTAGGTAAGATGATCCATCTTATATTGCCTTATATTATGTAGTAGCTTAGGTTATAATACATGTTTAACCTTTTCAGTGATTGACTGAATATGCCTCTTTACATACCATTGATCCACATACAGTACAGAGCAAAAGTTTGGACACACCTTCTCATTTAAAGATTTTTCTGTATTTTCATGACTATGAAAATTGTACATTCACACTGAAGGCATCAAAACTATGAATTAACACATGTGGAATTATATACTTAACAAAAAAGCGTGAAACAACTGAAATTATGTCTTATATTCTAGGTTCTTCAAAGTAGCCACCTTTTGATTTGATGACTGCTTTGCACACTCTTGGCATTCTCTTGATGAGCTTCAAGAGGTAGTCACCGGGAATGGTTTTCACTTCACAGGTGTGCCCTGTCAGGTTTAATAAGTGGGATTTCTTGCCTTATAAATGGGGTTGGGGCATGCTATTCCATCCGGTTTGCGTTTAGCGGGACCATCATTTATTTTTCAACAGGACAATGACCCCAAACACACCTCCAGGCTGTGTAAGGGCTATTTGACCAAGATGGAGAGTGATGGGGTGCTACGCCAGATGACCTGGCCTCCACAGTCACCAGACCTGAACCCAATTGAGATGGTTTGGTGTGAGCTGGGCCGCAGAGTGAAGGCAAAAGGGCCAACAAGTGCTAAGCATCTCTGGGAACTCCTTCAAGATTGTTGGAAGACCATTCCCGGTGACTACCTCTTGAAGCTCATCAAGAGAATGCCAAGAGTGTGCAAAGCAGTCATCAAAGCAAAAAGTGGCTACTTTGAAGAACCTAGAATATAAGACATATTTTCAGTTGGTTCACACTTTTTTGTTAAGTATATAATTCCACATGTGTTAATTCATAGTTTTGATGCCTTCAGTGTGAATGTACAATTTTCAGTCATGAAAATACAGAAAAATCTTTAAATGAGAAGGTGTCCAAACTCTTGGTCTGTACTGTACACTAAGAAGGAACAGATGAATGGCCTCGGGGAGACCAAAACATCCAACACTGCGGAGACACCATCACGTGTTTCTCAACGCAGTGATCCAGAACACTGCCCCCATCCCTTATGGGAAATATGCAAACGCATGTAAAGTAAGCTGCGGAGACACCATCACATGTTTCTCAACGCAAGCAATGAATAGCCAGGCCTTTCTCCGGGAAGGAACAACCACGGGAAGGGCAGCATCCAATAAAGGAGAATATCCAATAAAGGAAGACCACCTATGCCAAGCATGGTGTCCATCCACAAACAGCTGTTTGTGGATGGACACCATGCTTGGCATAGGTGGTCTTCCTTTATTGGATATTCTCCTTTATTGGATGCTGCCCTTCCCGTGGTTGTTCCTTCCCGGAGAAAGGCCTGGCTATTCATTGCTTGCGTTGAGAAACATGTGATGGTGTCTCCGCAGCTTACTTTATGTACTGTACACTAAGACACCTTACTAGAGTGGGGCATGTGGTTAACATTTTATCAGAGGCGCTCTTTCATAATGGTTTATATCTATATGGCACATATTACCTTTTTACTTAATGATGTATTATAACAGGGTTTGCGAGTGGCTGGAGAGAGGTACAGTAATGAGAATCTACAGGCAGCAGAGAAGCATGGTGGAGGATCACTGCAGGTTTGCTGCTGCACTTCAGGTAATGAAGTTGGAGATTTGCTCAGGAGTAATCGTGTCCACAAGGCTGAGAAATACAGGGAGATACTTATTTATCATGCACTACCATGAAGGAGGAGTCTGATTGGCTATACATTTATTCGGCAGAAAGACAATGACCCCAAACATCCAGCCAATATCATTAAGACATATCTTCAATGTAAAAATGAACCAGGAGTCCTGGAAGTGATGATATGGGGCCCAGAGAGCCCCGATCTCAACATCAAGTTATTCTTGAGGGTCTGGATGCCTTTCTTGAAAAAAATAATATTGTATGTTATTGGTACTAGATTCTGTGATGGGACATTGATCCAGGAAACTGGTCTGATTGCCGTCTGTAGAGTCGGGAATCAACATGGACTTGTGTCTTCTCTCAAACTTAAAACCATCATAACACGAAGGGACAAAGGCTATGAGCAAGCAACATACAGAAGATCTGTGGTTGGCTCTCCAAGATGTTTGGAACAAGCTCCCTACAGAGTTCTTTCGAAACCTGTATGTGTGTATCTAGAACAGTTGACGAAGGCAAAAGGTGGTAACACCAAATGTTGATTATTTAGACTTTTCTTTTGGTGATTCACTTTTCATTTTCTTAATTGATAAAACAATTAACACTTCTATTTTTTTTAAGCATTCTAAGATTTTACCATTTTTTTTCCCGTATCTGCCAAAATCCTGGTTCTGAAAACTCCAAAGTATTGTTAGGAGAAGAGAAGGTCGACCACGCAACTTCTTTAAAACAGCCAACACGAGGGAAATGCAAGGTAACAAGGAGCAGAGCCAAATAAAGGGGCGACCACGCATTAAAAGGCCAGGCAGCGCTCATCATAGCTGGAGCCATTCTATGTTTGTGGCTCACCAAGCATGGACTTCAGCGTAGCCTTCATCTAGCGTGTCCGGGCTACACAAATATACGAACAAAATATAAGAAAATAAATATTAAATTTTTTTTTTCTTTTTTATATCCCTTGTTATTGTTTTGGAACACCATGAGAATTTCCATTATGTGTAAGACCATGAGCAAGCGGAGACAGGAAGGCCTGCACGGTGACCACCGGAAACGCTGCAAGTTTAGTCAGCGGTGACTCATCTTCCAATTTTGGCTCCCTAATAATATAGTCTTGGCCTCTTACCTCACAATTATGCCCTTATCTGCCCCTTTAAATGTCTAGTGGAAGAAGCATATAGAGGACAGCTCTGCTTTACAGAAACTTCTCTGCTTCTCAGATAACGGTGATCATTCGCTTCTTCCATACGGTCTGCATAAATATATTAAAAGTGATTCCTCACCCCAAAGTATTTTTTGTAAAATATGATTAGTACGGCAAAGGGTCAGAAGTAAAAGTTTATTTTGAGCGCTTCCAGGCCCTTTATCTGCCCAGATCAGTGACAACATTGTTTTGCTGAAGACAGAGACTGTAGTTGATATGCATTGCCTACCTTGCTGTTCAGCTAATAGCAGGAAAGGCACAGAATGCATACGGGAAAGTAACCGCACAATTTCACTGATTGTATAAATTTAAGGAGGACCTGTCGCCATGTCAGAAGTGGACAGTTTTTGCTCTTATTTTATTCTAACCAGTCCCCTCTCTAATCTGTTTTTTGTTGTTCAAAAATCCGCCACTCGGTTGCAGAGATACAGGCTTTTTTATTTAGCGCCGATTATTTTTAGTCTTTATAAAGGGGAGTGGCTAACAGGATTCTCTGGAGGCGTGTCTTCAGGCTGCTCCGCATAACTGAGCCCCTTCGATAAAGTCTAAAAATTAGCACTAAATATAAAAAAAAAAGCCCATATCTCTGGAACTGTACGGCGGATAGCAAAAAAACAAAAAACTGTATACTCAGGGGAACAGCGGGAATAAAACAAGAGCAAAAACTAACCACTTTTGACCTGCTGGCAGATTTACTTTAATATTTCTAAAATTAAAAAAGATATACAGTTTGCGGTTTTTAAATACAAAATATTTCATTTTTACTAGTTTCGTTCAATATAATGATATAAAATGGATTGTGCGTGCTGAACACATCCTCGCTCTCATTTACCCAGTTCTGTAGTAGAACATTCCCGGGGCATGACCATAGAACATTCCCAGGGCATGACCATATATGCAGCGAGCTACAATCTGCACAACCACAAGTATCCGGACAGGCTGTTCTGTAACACTTCAGTCCTTTCTGCTTGTAATAAAACGTCATCCCTGTCTGTCATCTGCGTGCGTCCTCACGGCTCTGCTGTGCAAAAAACTCAGCGTGGGACACTACATGTTGGGTTTGAGGCCTCATTTTTCTTAGGGATCTCTCAATAGTAGAAAGATCCATCACTGTCATTTCAAGAGAAAAAAAGTCAGTTCATACAGATGGTTTCCATTTTCAACAGATATCCTTTTAAAGGACTAAAAATAAAAGTCTAACAAATTTCTAACAGGCTAAAAGCAAGCACCAGACATTAATCAACCTGCACAGAAAAAAAATAAAATACATTTAAAAAAAAAAAATATACTATATAATATACAGTAGATATACATGTGTGTGTGTGCGCGTGGTGCATGCATATGTACCGTATGTAGCTTTGCATGTGTATTGTATAATATATATATATATATATATATATATATATATATATATATATATATATATATATATATATATACAGACATACAGTTATATGAAAAAGTTTGGGCACCCCTATTAATCTTAAGCTTAATGTTTTATAAAAATTGTTTTTTTTGCAACAGCTATTTCAGTTTCATATATCTAATAACTGTTGGACATAGTAATGTTTCTGCCTTGAAATGAGGTTTATTGTACTAACAGAAAATGTGCAATCTGCATTCAAACAACATTTGACAGGTAGAAAAAAAATAGGTATTAAGTAGCAACATCACACACATTAAACTAAATGTAAACTAGTAATGTTGCACAAGTGACGGATATTAAATAATCCAAGTCGTTAGATCAACAATACAGCAGAGTTGTGGAGACCACAGAGGAAACGACCATAACTGGATGATTAACATAAAATAACAATCTTTATTGTAATACACAATTCAAAAAATATGACAGCAAAGAATCATGACAAGACAAAATGCACAAGTCGTGCGAGTCGCTGCACCAAACTGCTACCGTGCAGGAAAGCAAACATGCCGACAGGAAAAAACCTGAATCCCCAAATATAAGATGTACATACCAGGGGATAGCCACAGCAGAATGAAGGTGCTTAATATAGAAGGGTAGGATATATAAATAGGCATGGAGGCATCCCCAGGAACAATAGAGGACACTTGTACACTGTCAACTTGCTGCAGATGGTGTCACTGTGCATCTGTCAACTATACAACGCACTGTGTTTTTTTGCCGCCATGCATAACGCCTTTTTGTATGACCAAACAACTCAATCTTGGTTTCATCAGTCCACAGGACCTTCTTCCAAAAAGAAATTGGCTTCTCCAAATGTGCTTTTGCATACCTCAGCCGACTCTGTTTGTGGCGTGCTTGCAGAAACGGCTTCTCTCGCATCACTCTCCCATACAGCTTCTCCTTGTGCAAAGTGCATTGTATAGTTGACCGATGCACAGTGACACCATCTGCAGCAAGTTGATGCTGCAGCTCTCTGGAGGTGGCCTGAGGATTGTCCTAGGCTGATCTCACCATTCTTCTTCTCTGCCTTTTTGATGTTTTTCTTGGCCTGCCACTTCTGGCCTTAACAAGAACTGTACCTGTGTTCTTCCATTTCCTTACTATGTTCCTCACAGTGGAAATTGACAGGTTAAATCTCTGAGACAGCTTTTTGTATCCTTCCCGTGAACAACTATGTTGAATAATCTTTGTTTTCAGATCATTTGACAGTTGTTTTGAGGAGCCCATGATGCCACTCTTCAGAGGAGGTTCAAACAGGAGAACAACTTGCAAGTGGCCACTTTAACCCCTTCCCGACATTTGACGTACTATCCCGTCGAGGTGGGGTGGGCCCGTATGACCGCCGACGGGATAGTACGTCATCACCGATCAGCGGCGCTCACGGGGGGAGCGCGGCCGATCGCAGCTGACATCCGGCACTATGTGCCAGGAGCGGTCATGGACCGCCCCCGGCACATTAACCCCCGGCACACCGCGATCAAACATGATCGCAGTGTACCGGCGGTATAGGGAAGCATCGCGCAGGGAGGGGGCTCCCTGCGGGCTTCCCTGAGACCCCCGGAGCAACGCGATGTGATCGCGTTGCTGCGAGGGTCTCCTACCTCCTTCCTGGCTGCAGGTCCCGGATCCAAGATGGCCGCGGCATCCGGGTCCTGCAGGGAAGGAGGTGGCTTACCGAGTGTCTGCTCAGAGCAGACGCTGGTAAGCCTGCAGCCCTGTCAGTGAGATCGTCGATCTGGCAGAGTGCTGTGCACACTGCCAGATCAATGATCTGTGATGTCCCCCCCTGGGACAAAGTAAAAAAGTTAAAAAAAAATTTTTCCACATGTGTAAAAAAAAAAAAAAAAAAAAAAATCCTAAATAAATAATAATAAAAAAATATATATTATTCCCATAAATACATTTCTTTATCTAAATAAAAAAAACAAAACAATAAAAGTACACATATTTAGTATCGCCGCGTCCGTAACGACCCAACCTATAAAACTGCCCCACTAGTTAACCCCTTCAGTAAACACCGTAAGAAAAAAAAAAAAAAAAACGAGGCAAAAAACAACGCTTTATTACCATACCGCCGAACAAAAAGTGGAATAACACGCGATCAAAAAGACTGATATAAATATCCATGGTACCGCTGAAAACGTCATCTTGTCCCGCAAAAAACAAGCCGCCATACAACATTATCAGCAAAAAAATAAAAAAGTTATAGTCCTGAGAATAAAGCGATACGAAAATAATTATTTTTTCTATATTTTAGTTTTTATCGTATAAAAGCGCCAAAACATAAAAAAATGATATAAATGAGATATCGCTGTAATCGTACTGACCCGAAGAATAAAACTGCTTTATCAATTTTACCAAACGCGGAACGGTATAAACGCCTCCCCCAAAAGAAATTCATGAATAGCTGGTTTTTGGTCATTCTGCCTCACAAAAATCGGAATAAAAAGCGATCAAAAACGGTCACGTGTCCGAAAATGTTACCAATAAAAACGTCAACTCGTCCCGCAAAAAACAAGACCTCACATGACTCTGTGGAGCAAAATGTGGAAAAATTATAGGTCTCAAAATGTGGAGACGCAAAAACTTTTTTGCTATAAAAAGCGTCGCTGGTTTCACACTTGCGTTTTTGTCTGCAGCGTTTTTTGCACAAAAAAACGCATGCGTTTCTTCCCTATATTTAACATTGAAAACGCATGCGGTTTTTTTGTACGCGTTTGGTCGCGTTTTCAAACGCATGCGTTTTTTTTCTGCATGCGTTCATTTTCAGAAATACAACCTGCAGTATTTTCTTGCGTTTTTAAGCACATGCGTTTGTTTGCGTTAAAAACGCATGCATTTAAACACACTGAAAAGCCACCCACCACCATCAAGGTGATAAAGGGATCCAAACCCTAACCCTAACTCTACCCCTAACCTCACCCCTAACCGTTTAATGAACATTTTCTGACAGTCATAGTGCCACGTATTTCAGTGCCACGTATTTCAGTGCCACGTATTTCAGTGCCACGTGTTTCAGTGCCACGTATTTCAGTGCCACGTATCACATATTTCAGTGCCACGTATCACGTATTTCAGTGCCACGTATCACGTATTTCAGTGCCACATATTTTAGTACCACGTATTTCAGTGCCACGTATTTCAGTGCCACGTATTTCAGTGCCACGTATTTCAGTGCCACGTATTTCAGTGCCACGTATTTCAGTGCCACGTATTTCAGTGCCACGTATTTCAGTGCCACGTATTTCAGTGCCACGTATTTCAGTGCCACGTATTTCAGTGCCACGTATCACGTATTTCAGTGCCACGTGTTTCAGTGCCACGTATTTAAGTGCCACGTATCACGTATTTCAGTGCCACGTATTTCAGTGCCACGTATTTCAGTGCCACGTATCACGTATTTCAGTGCCACGTATTTCAGTGCCACGTATTTCAGTGCCACGTATTTCAGTGCCACGTATTTCAGTGCCACGTATTTCAGTGCCACGTATTTCAGTGCCACGTATTTCAGTGCCACGTATCACATATTTCAGTGCCACGTATTTCAGTGCCACGTATTTCAGTGCCACGTATTTCAGTGCCACGTATTTCAGTGCCACGTATTTCAGTGCCACGTATTTCAGTGCCACGTATCACGTATTTCAGTGCCACGTGTTTCAGTGCCACGTATTTAAGTGCCACGTATCACGTATTTCAGTGCCACGTATTTCAGTGCCACGTATTTCAGTGCCACGTATTTCAGTGCCACGTATTTCAGTGCCACGTATTTCAGTGCCACGTATTTCAGTGCCACGTATTTCAGTGCCACGTATCACGTATTTCAGTGCCACGTGTTTCAGTGCCACGTATTTAAGTGCCACGTATCACGTATTTCAGTGCCACGTATTTCAGTGCCACGTATCACGTATTTCAGTGCCACGTGTTTCAGTGCCACGTATTTAAGTGCCACGTATCACGTATTTCAGTGCCACGTATTTCAGTGCCACGTATTTCAGTGCCACGTATTTCAGTGCCACGTATTTCAGTGCCACGTATTTCAGTGCCACGTATTTCAGTCACGTTTAGGGTTAGGGTTAGGGGTAGGGTTAGGGTTAGGGCTAGGGTTGGAGGTAAAGTTAGGGTTGGGGCTAAAGTTAGGGTTGGGGCTAAAGTTAGGGTTTGGATTACATTTACGGTTGGATTAGGGTTGGGATTAGAATTATGGGTGTGTCAGGGCTAGGGGTGTGGTTAGGGTTACCGTTGGGATTAGGGTTAGGGGTGTGTTTGGGTTAGGGTTTCAGGTAGAATTGGGGAGTTTCCACTGTCCAGGCACATCAGGGGCTCTACAAGCGCGACATGGCGTCCAATCTCAATTCCAGCCAATTCTGCGTTGAAAAAGTAAAACAGTGCTCCTTCCCTTCCGAGCTCTCCCGTGCGCCCAAAAAGGGGTTTACCCCAACATATGTGTTATCAGCGTACTCGGGACAAATTGAACAACAACTTCTGGGGTCCAAGTTCTCTTGTTATCCTTAGGAAAATAAAAATTTGGGGGGCTAAAAATCATTTTTGTGGGAAAAAAAAGATGTTTTATTTTCACGGCTCTGCGTTATAAACTGTAGTGAAACACTTGGGGGTTCAAAGTTCTCACAACACATCTAGATAAGTTCCTTGGGAGGTCTAGTTTCCAATATGGGGTCACTTGTGGGGGGTTTGTACTGTTTGGGTACATCAGGGGCTCTGCAAATGCAACGTGACACCTGCAGACCAATCCATTTAAGGCTGCATTCCAAATGGCGCTCCTTCCCTTCCGAGCTCTGTCATGCACCCAAACAGTGGTTCCCCCCCACATATGGGGTATCAGCGTACTCAGGACAAATTGGACAACAACTTTTGGGGTCTAATTTATCCTGTTACCCTTGTGAAAATACAAAACTGGGGGCTAAAAAATCATTTTTGTGAAAAAAAAAAAGAATTTTTATTTTCACGGCTTTGCGCTATAAACTTTAGTGAAACACTTGGGGGTTCAAAGTTCTCAAAACACATCTAGATAAGTTCTTTGGGAGGTCTAGTTTCCAATATGGGGTCACTTGTGGGGGGTTTGTACTGTTTGGGTACATCAGGGGCTCTGCAAATGCAACGTGACGGCTGCTGACCAATCCATTTAAGTCTGCATTCCAAATGGCGCTCCTTCCCTTCCGAGCTCTGTCATGCGCCCAAACAGTGGTTCCCCCCCACATATGGGGTATCAGCGTACTCAGGACAAATTGGAAAACAAATTTTGGGGTCCAATTTATTCTGTTACCCTTGTAAAAATACAAAGCTGGGTGCTAAAAAATCATTTTTGAGAAAAAAAATAAAAATTATTTTCACGGCTCTGCGTTATAATCTGTAGTGAAACACTTGGGGGTTCAAAGCTCTCAAAACACATCTAGATAAGTTCCTTAGGGGGTCTACTTTCCAAAATGGTGTCACTTGTAGGGAGTTTCAATGTTTAGGCACATCAGGGGCTCTCCAAACGCAACATGGCGTCCCATCTCAATTCCAGTCAATTTTGCATTGAAAAGTCAAATGGCGCTCCTTCCCTTCCAAGCTCTGCCATGCGCCCAAACAATGGTTTACACCCACATATGGGGTATCAGCGTACTCAGGACAAATTGCACAACATTTTTTGGGGTCCAATTTCTTCTCTTACCCTTGGGAAAATAAAAAATTGGGGGCAAAAAGATCATTTTTGTGAAAAAATATGATTTTTTATTTTTACGGCTCTGCATTATAAACTTCTGTGAAGCACTTGGTGGGTCAAAGTGCTCACCACACATCAAGATAAGTTCCTTAGGGGGTCTACTTTCCAAAATGGTGTCACTTGTAGGGAGTTTCAATGTTTAGGCACATCAGGGGCTCTCCAAACGCAACATGGCGTCCCATCTCAATTCCAGTCAATTTTGCATTGAAAAGTCAAATGGCGCTCCTTCCCTTCCAAGCTCTGCCATGCGCCCAAACAATGGTTTACACCCACATATGGGGTATCATCGTACTCAGGACAAATTGCACAACATTTTTTGGGGTCCAATTTCTTCTCTTACCCTTGGGAAAATAAAAAATTGGGGGCAAAAAGATCATTTTTGTGAAAAAATATGATTTTTTATTTTTACGGCTCTGCATTATAAACTTCTGTGAAGCACTTGGTGGGTCAAAGTGCTCACCACACATCAAGATAAGTTCCTTAGGGGGTCTACTTTCCAAAATGGTGTCACTTGTAGGGGGTTTCAGTGTTTAGGCACATCAGGGGCTCTCCAAACGCAACATGGCGTCCCATCTCAATTCCAGTCAATTTTGCATTGAAAAGTCAAATGGCGCTCCTTTCCTTCCGAGCTCTGCCATACGCCCAAACAGTGGTTTACCCTCACATATGGGGTATCAGCGTACTCAGGACAAATTGTACAACAACTTTGGGGGTCCATTTTCTCCTGTTACCCTTGGTAAAATAAAACAAATTGGAGCTGAAATAAATTGTGTGTGAAAAAAAGTTAAATGCTCATTTTTATTTAAACATTCAAAAAATTCCTGTGAAACACCTGAAGGGTTAATAAACTTCTTGAATGTGGTTTTGAGCACCTTGAGGGGTGCAGTTTTTAGAATGGTGTCACACTTGAGTATTTTCTATCATATAGACCCCTCAAAATGACTTCAAATGAGATGTGGTCCCTAAAAAAAAATGGTGTTGTAAAAATGAGAAATTGCTGGTCAACTTTTAACCCTTATAACTCCGTCACAAAAAAAAATTTTGGTTCCAAAATTGTACTGATGTAAAGTAGACATGTGGGAAATGTTACTTATTAAGTATTTTGCGTGACATATGTCTGTGATTTAAGGGCATAAAAATTCAAAGTTGGAAAATTGCGAAATTTTCAAAATTTTCGCCAAATATTCGTTTTTTTCACAAATAAATGCAAGTTATATCGAATAAATTTTACCACTAACATGAAGTACAATATGTCACGAGAAAACAATGTCAGAATCGCCAAGATCCGTCAAAGCGTTCCAGAGTTATAGCCTCATAAAGGGACAGTGGTCAGAATTGTAAAAATTGGCCCGGTCATTAACGTGCAAACCACCCTTGGGGGTGAAGGGGTTAAGTAGCTTTTCTCATGATTGCATAGACCTGGCTATGAAGTTCAAAGCTCAATGAGGTTACAAAACCAAAACAAGTGCTTTAGTAAGTCAGTAAAAAGTAGGTAGGAGTATTTAAAACAAGAACATGATAAGGGGGCCCATACTTATGCACCTGTCAAATGTTGTTTGAATGCAGATTGCACATTTTCTGTTAGTACAATAAACCTCACTTCAAGGCAGAAACATTACTATGTCCAACAGTTATTAGATATATGAAACTGAAATAGCTGTTGCAAAAAAAACAATTTTTATAAAACATTAAGCTTAAGATTAATAGGGGTGCCCAAACTTTTTCATATGACTGTATATATATATATATATATATATACATATACATTATACATACACACACATGCAAAACTGCATACATATACATACACACACAAATAAATATATTATCATTTTTATTTATTTTATGTTTTTTTGAGTTGTGAAAACCACAATGTGTAGGAGGATCAAAATCACAAGTAACCATTGGTGTTCGCTGGACTTTCATTAGGGTTTGTAGTTTTCAACCAAAAGTGTCGTAAAAGAAAACAAAAAAACAGCTGTATGTAATTAATATAGGCGCTTACAGCAAGCTAGTTTTGGTGCAGCAGAAAAGTTGCAGAGAGTAGTTTGTTACGGCCTCATTCCCTAAACAAGGTACTTTTGTGGGGTTTTTTTGTTTTATCAGTAGTACACAAGAAAATAAGCAATTTTGCCAAACAACTTTTCAGAGCAATCTTCTTCTTTCTCCTCCTGGACTGATCTGTCACTCTAAATTCATAGGTAAAATATGTATTTCATGAAGTCAGAATTTCCCATTACCGAGATAGGAGATGACAGTTGGTGTTTTTAAAATTCTATGAAGGGGGAGGAGCTAGCGGAAGCCACAGACATTCTGCTGAACGTTCTCCTGAAAGGACAGTTACAGTTTTTTGTAGAACTCTGAGCACCAACCGTCACCTCCCATCTCAGCCATCTGAAACCATCTGAAACCAGATTTTACCGATGGATTGAGAATTTTGAGCATGAAAGTTTAGACCAGGAGGAGAAAGACACAGATTTTTCTCTAATAAGATATATTACAAAGTTTCTTATTTTCAGGTATACGAATTATTTATGGGGAAGAAAAAATTAAGTTAAAACGACTATTACACGTTAAATACACTGCTCAAAAAATAAAGGGAACACTTAACTAACACAATGTAACTCCAAGTCAAATACACTTCTATGAAATTAACCCGGCACATCAATGCTGTATGTGGCAAAAAGGGTAGTCTGTCAGCACAGTGTCCAGAGCATGGAGCAGATACCAGGAGACGTGGAGGGGGCCATAGGAGGGCAACAACCCAGCAGCAGCAACGCTACCTCCTGTGCAAGGAGGAGCAGTGCCAGATCCCTGTAAAATGACCTCCAGCAGGCCACTAACAACCATGTGTCTGCTCAAACTGTCAGAACAGACTCTATGAAGTGGTGTGAGGGCCCCACGTCCACAAGTGGGTGTTGTGCTTATAGCCCCACACTGTGGAGGGCAAGTGAAATCTGCCAGAGAACACCGAGATTGCTAGATTCGACAAGAACACCCTGTGCCCTTCACAGTTTAAGAGCAGTTTCACACTGAGCACATGTGACAGACATCACAGAATCTGGAGACGCCGTGGATAACCTTCTGCTGCCTGCAACATCCTCCAGCACGACCGATTTGGCAGTGGGTCAGTAATGGTGTAGGGCTGCATCACCCTCTATGTGCTCGCCAGAGGTAGCCTGACTGCCATTAGGTACCGAGATGAGATCCTCAGACCTCTTGTGAGACCATATGCTGGTGCGGTTGGCCCTGGGTTCCTCCTAATGCAGGACAATGCCAGGTCTCATGTGGCTGGAGTTTGTAAGCAGTTTCTGCAAGATGAAGGCATTGAAGCTATGGCCTGGCCCGACCGTTCCCCAGACCTGAATCACATTGAACACATCTGGGACATCATGTCTCGCACCATCCACCAACGCCACATTGCACCACAGACTGTCCAGGAGTTGTCAGATGCTTTAGTCCAGGTCTAGGAGGAAATCCCTCAGGAGACCATCCGCCGCCTCATCAGGAGCATGCCCAGACATTGTAGGGAGGTCATACAGGCACGTGGAGGCCACACACAACACTGAGCATTATTTCCTTGTCATGAGGCATTTCACGGAAGTTAGATCAGCCTGTAATTTGATTTTCCACTTTGATTTTGAGTATCATTGCAAATCCAGACCTCCATGAGATATTCATACATTGATAATTGTTATCTTTAATTGTTCTCAAAACATTCACTAGATAATGAATAAAGATTTACAACTGGAATATTTCATTCAGTGATATCTAAGCATGCGATATTTTAGCGCTCTCATTTTTTTGAGCAACGTATTTCCGGCAGCGGTTGCCAGATTGTCGTTCCTGAGAATCGTGAAGTATAAATGCACCTGAACGCTCTGTTCATACATTTGCATTTTTTTTCCTCCCCTTCTTCTTTGACCCATAACTTTTTTTTATTTTTCCATCGACACAGGTATATGAGGGCTTGGCTGCAAGACGAGTTGCAATGTTGAATATTTTCTTGATATTAGTTTGACAGTATTTATTAAAAGGTAAAAAAAAAAAACAGGAGACATCAAGATTCTCAAGGTCAGTACAATGTCAAAGATACCAAAATTGTACAAATATTTATTTTATTACTATTATTGACGTAATAAAAAAAATGTATTATAAAAAAAAAAAGAAATTGGGTTCGTATTGCCATTGATGAAGGGGGGAGGCGATGAGAGCGAATGACTGAGTTTGGCTCAGCTCTGGCCGCTGCGGTTAGGGGCAGATATAGGATAGCCGGCATATACCGAACGTGGACAGAGCTCCGCTCCTGAGCCACTTAGGTGACCTGTATGTCATCTTCAAAAATCGACAAATACCGTATTATCGCTCTCAATGAACGGGCGTTTTTCTCATTCGCTGGATGTTTACGGATAGTCGGGAACGAGAATGCTTATTCCTTTATTACCCAGAAGAGAAGATGTTCATTTTAATATTAGGATCATACAGCCATTGTAAATGTGTACTTTAAAAGTAAGTACACCAGCCTCATCAGGCCCAATATTTAATAATCTATGCAGATTATATTATGATATCTAGTATGCTAATCAGTTATACGACCGGTGTAAAAGGATCTGTGGGAAATTGCCAGAGTTCTCCTGCCGCTAAGAAGTAAAAATGTCATCTTCATATTTTCTTGGCATCAGCAGAAACAATAGTTTACACTACGGCTAGAGCCAAACAACACAAAAGGTGCCCAAACCATCCGTCATCTCGACACTGCCGCTGCCAGCGCAGCCATTCATTCACCGCACGCCTAGTGAGTCGTTACTCATCGCAAACCCATTTACGGAGACGACCAGAGGCTCGCGTGGGGAATATTGACATTGGAGCGCGCGCTCCCGGATAAATAAAAAGTCTTTGTTTCTTAAGACAACTGATATCCGCCGCTTATCTTGTAAAGCTTACCGCAACGCTGGCTTACCCAAGGGCACTGCCAGACCGGGATTCAAGAAAGCCGAGTGCCAGCCTCTAGTAAAGGCAAGCGGTAGGACGGCTCACCGCCCCCGCCACTGCTGCTGTAAAGGCCTTTAACGCCTTGTTAAACAGCACTTAATTTCATTTGTAAATTGTAAAAACATATATATATATAAAAATAAAGATTATTTGTATGTTTGGGTTTTGCAAACAATTATTTCCTTTTCCCCATAAAAGTATCTCAATCGTGGAAAAAGTAGACACACCGATTGTACTAAAGGGTTAACGATGTTAATAGTTGGCAAACGGCTAGATATTTTTTTATTCGTAGTTACATAACTGTGGCACATGAACAATATACTTTATATTGCAATTCATTTAAAGGGGACCAGTCAGTAGGTGGAAAGTAATGAGTTTTTACTCTTATTATATTCCCGATGTTCTCCTGAGTATTCAGTTCTTTGTTTTTTTTTAATCCACCATACGGTTCCAGAGATATGGGCTTTTTAGTTTAGAAGCTTGAAGACACGCCCCCAGAGAATCCAGTGAGCCGCGCCCCCAGAGAATCCAGTGAGCTGCGCCCCCAGGGAATCCAGTGAGCCACGCCCCCATAGAATCCAGTGAGCCACACCCCCTTAGGAAAGACCATATCATCAATAAATAAAAAGGCTAGTATCTCTGGAACCGTATGTCAGATTTAAAAAAAACAAAGACCAGCATAGTCAGGAGGAATCAGGGATACAAGGAGAGCATAAACTGGTCAGTTTTGACCTAGTGTCAGGTCCTCCTTAAAGGATCGTTTCATCCCTTTTCTGGCTAGATAGATGTTTAACTTCTCAACTTCTGCTGGCAAAATCAGCCAATCCCAGAGCAATCAACTGGTAGTCCCCCACGGCTGTCAATTTAGAAGGGTTCTCTGCTTTGGATGATCCCAAAATGTTAGAAGGGTTCCTCACAGATCACAAAGCAGGGACTCCAGTGATCACTGAAACCTGGCAGCAAGGGCTTAATTTCCCAGCAGCTCCACCATAAGGGAAAAAAAGTATTACGCAGGGCCTATTCATATCAATTAGCTCTCTTCGAACGTCGGGCAGGAGGTGTTCTCCGGAGAAAGACTCTTTATAACTGGTTCTTACTCTGACCAAGAGATGAGGATCCTGAACAGAGGACTCTGTTCCTTCCATTAACAAAGATCTCTAATCGGGAACATGGAAATTGATCTCATAAACTGGACAACCCCTCCAGGTCGGGTTCAGGCGGCCATAATTTTGGGAACTATACTGCCCGTGTGCTCAACTAATCCAATGATACATAGAAAGGTAAAGGACATCAGCTCACCCCTGCACCGGAAGAAATGCTTGCAAATTCTTAGTTGAAGGCGCTTGGATTCTTTAGGCAGGGCTGTGGAGTCGGAGTCGTGTAGTTAGAGTTGGAGTCGGAGCCCATTTTGGTGGAGTCGGAGTCATGGAAATTGAGGAGTCAGAGTCGGAGGTTTGGCTTACCAACTCCACAGCCCTGTCTTTAAGACTGGTATCCTCAAGGAAGGCAACAGAAATTAGGAAGGATTGTGATCCAGCACCAAAAAATGTTAAAATTTCACATTTATTCATAGAAACCCATTAAAAAAGTACATAGGGTAAAAAGAGAATCCAAGAAACATTCTGCAATGTACAAATCCTTAACCATAGGACTTACTCGTTATCTACAAGTGAGGACTTGTTACAGTTTGGAACGCGTAAGGTTTCGAGATGTTGGATTCTCTTTTTACCACATGTACTATTTAATGGACTTCTTGGAATAAATTTGGAATTTTACAATTTTTTGGAGCTGGATTACAATCCTTCCTATATTCTATAGCCCAATAATAAACAACGCCCCGATGCACACCAGCACTTTTTTAATGCCGACTGATGGCTTGTGTGATAAAATATATATATATCTCTGAGAGCAATGACTTAGCGCGGCCATGTGAACACGGCCATAAAGGATGTTTTGTTTTCTGTATAACATTTTTAAGTCAATGAAAAGACGATAATATTGACGGCAGATATGAAACCTAATGCCAGGACTCCGCTCCCTTCATTGTCTATGGGACTGCCAGAGTTGGCCGAGCAGCACTTTGAGAGAACGGTATGGAGGAGGGATCAGAAAAACATGGTGGCTTTATTCCAGAAACAGCGCCACGCCTGTCCACAGGTTGTGCAGGGTATTGCAGCTCAGCCTCGGTCTTCAGTGGAAAAGCGGGGCATTGTTCGTGGGAGAAAGCAGCCATATTGTTCTAACGCTGCACAGTTCCTTCTCTCCACTATTAACACGGCAACTGAAAAATACTTGTGCATCTTCAGACTAGTTGCAAAGTGTCTGAGCAAACTAAAAACAAGAAGCCGAGAAAACGCAATAATCCACAATAATCATCATTAATAACGAACGTCTAGCTGTTATTCCACTAGATGACCACTAGCTGGCGGCAGGAGCTCCGCCATCCTCACCATTTCATCAGACGCCACCGCTGCACTTCCCAACAACAATCCCGAAAATATTCTATTCATCGAGCTCATTCCACACACAAACGTCCTGCTCCTATATGGCCACATCCAAGTGCTGCGGAGCGCCGGCTGGCACACGGTGTACCCCGGGCCCTCAGGAGCGGAAGCAGCCACTGTGACGGCTTCAGGAAGAATGTAATACAGGTCTCCGGCATGTGGTGTGGAATGCCCAAACACTGAGGCTCATTGTGACACAGGCTGGGGGGTTACACCAGAAAAACCCCCACATGGAAAGACTAGGAAACCAGCCAGCAGGTAGAGTCTATCAAAACTGCAGCAAGAGCCACCAGAGACAAACGGCTGCTGATGGTGGAGCCAAGCGAAGAGGAGTGCCGCAGAGGAGTGCCGCAGAGACGTGCCGCAGAGACGTGCCGCAGAGACGTGCCCCAGAGACGTGCCCCAGAGACGTGCCCCAGAGACGTGCCGCAGAGGAGTGCCGCAGAGGAGTGCCGCAGAGGAGTGCCACAGAGGAGTGCCGCAGAGGAGTGCCGCAGAGGAGTGCCGCAGAGCTAAACATTAGGAGACAATCGATAACGAATCCACAAAGTAAAGAGACCCGGCTGAGGACAGACAATTGCCGACCTCAACCAAGTATTCCCTTTTGAGTAAATTACAATATACATTACATCAGGCCGTGTGCTACAATGGATTTTTTTGTGTGAGTGTGTGTGTGTGTGTTAGTGTTAGTATGTGTCAGTGTGTTAGTGTGTCTTAGTGTGTGTGTGTCAGTGTGTGTGTGTGTTAGTGTGTGTCAGTGTGTCTTAGTGTGTGTGTGTGTGTGTGTTAGTGTCGGTGTCTTAGTGTGTGTGTGTGTGTGTTAGTGTCGGTGTCTTAGTGTGTGTGTCAGTGTGTGTGTGTGTGTTAGTGTGTGTCAGTGTGTGTGTGTGTGTGTGTTAGTGTGGGTGTCTAAGGGTACCGTCACACATTGAAATTTCCATCGCTACGACGTTACGATTCTGTGACGTTCTAGCGATATCGTTACGATATCGCTGTGTCTGACACGCTACTGCGATCAGACACCCTGCTGAGAATCGTACGTCGTAGCAGATCGTTTGGAACTTTCTTTCGTCGCTTGATCACCCGCTGACATCGCTGGATCGTTGTGTGTGACAGCGATCCAGCGATGTCTTCGCTTGTAACCAGGGTAAACATCGGGTAACTAAGCGCAGGGCCGCGCTTAGTAACCCGATGTTTACCCTGGTTACAAGCGTAAACGTAAAAAAACAAACCGTACATACTCACCCGTCGGTGTCCTTCAGGTCCCTTGCCGTCTGCTTCCTGCTCTGAGTGCCGGCCGGAAAGTGAGAGCAGATCACAGCGGTGCTGCGATCTGCTCTCACTGTACGGCTGCACTCAGAGCAGGAAGCAGACTGCAAGAGACCTGAAGGACACCGACGGGTGAGTATGTACGGTTTGTTTTTTTACGTTTACGCTGGTAACCAGGGTAAACATCGGGTTACTAAGCGCGGCCCTGCGCTTAGTTACCCGATGTTTACCCTGGTTACCCGGGGACTTCGGCATCGCTCCAGCGCCGTGATTGCAACGTGTGACCGCAGTCTACGACGCTGGAGCGATGATTATACGACGCTGCGACGTCACGAATCGTGCCGTCGCAGCGATGAAAATTTCAATGTGTGACGGTACCCTAAGTGTGTGTGTGTCTTAGTGTGTGTGTGTGTGTGTGTGTGTCTTAGTGTGTGTGTGTTAGTGTGTGTGTGTGTGTGTGTGTGTGTGTGTGTGTGTGTGTGTGTGTGTCTTAGTGTGTGTGTGTTAGTGTGTGTGTGGGGGGTTGTACTTCTTACACTACATGACATTGACCAAAATCTGTGATTATTGACTAGACTCGGCTGATGTCAGCTCTGAAGCCCACAGAATAGTAAATGCAGCTCGGTACAATAACAGGAGATATGAATTGTAAATCGATGCCCAGGAGGGCTGATCCCATATTATTTGTCCGCCATTATAATTCAGTCTTACACCAGGGTCTAACTTGCAGCAAGTGGGTGGGCCGCCCTATGCCCCCAACATTGTCCTGTCAGTGGGCACTCAGACAATTCTTGCAGGTGAAGAGTCTCTTTACTTACTTCATCCATCTTCATACAGGTGCCGAAGTCTGCCAGCTTCAGGTGGCCGTGTTTGTCCAGCAGCATATTGTCCGGCTTCACGTCTCGGTGGATCAGCCCCATGGAGTGGATGGCGTCCAGGGCTAGGACCACCTCAGCGGTATAGAACTTGGCCCACTTCTCCGGCACGTCGTAGTTGCTCATGAGGTTGACGAGGTCTCCCCCGGGCATGTACTCCATCACCATGTACAGGTACTTGTCATCTTGGAAGGCACAATTCAGCTGTAAGACATACGAGAAGTGTTAGCGCACACAGCAGACGAGAAGTGTTAGCGCACACAGCAGACGAGAAGTGTTAGCGCACACAGCAGACGAGAAGTGTTAGCGCACACAGCAGACGAGAAGTGTTAGCGCACACAGCAGACGAGAAGTGTTAGCGCACACAGCAGACGAGAAGTGTTAGCGCACACAGCAGACGAGAAGTATTAGCGCACACAGCAGACGATCCCTCACGGCTTTGATTCTACAATAAAACTCTGAAAAGTTGAAAAATTTAGGCACCAAATTTTTGCGACTATTGGAATGTTCGCACCAGTTTCTCCCAGCTCTGACAAACTGGGGCAGGAGGTGAGTGTGGCGACTGCCCCTCGCCAAAGTCATCACGAACGTCTGGGCTCGCTACGCCACAAATCTTACTCCAGCGGGGACTAGAGTAAGACTTGTGAGGCGCACGCTGTTCATCCAATGCCTCCTCAAGAACGTCTGATTCCAGCAGCCCCCTCGTCAACCTTGGGACTTGATGAATCGGGCCCTTCGAATGTGCGTCTCTTCAATACCTGCGCTTTACTCACTGTCCCTGGGTCCGGTGTTGAATCTCGGCTGCTGCTCCTGGGATCTGTTATTGTCTGCAGTACTGACATCACACCAACAGCGCTGCAGCCAATCAGTGTGCGGCTCATCGTGTCAAGTCAATGATTGGCTGCAGCACTGCTGACATGATGTCAGCGCTGCAGACAATAACAAACATCAGAGACTCCACGCTGGACCAGGAGAGAGTCAGTGAATCACACATTTTTTTTTTATCCAAACCTCATTTAATAGTGTCCTTATGACACCGTTTGGACCCATTCAAGGATGGATTTAGGAGAGTTGTGGGTTTTGGTACAAATTAACCCCTTCAGTTCCGCTCCTGTCGGCCCCTTATTAGGCCAAAGAGCTGGCGTAGCCAAAGTCCCTTTAACTGTGTTTACCAAGCACATCATGTGATCATGTGATGTGCAGGGAATCTGCAGCCAGCCCCGTTCAAGTGAATGGGGTCAACTGTAGTTTGCTGCACAGTGGGGTGCCCGGGAGAACCAGTGTGCAGAGAAGAAATGGGGTGCAGCACTACACCAGCGCAGAAAAGCAATGGGAACATCCCCACTGACCATAAACCATTCATTCTCCATGCTTATACTAGACCTAGTCATAGCTTTAAAGACTGGTACAACCCCTTTAATGGTGGTTTTCACAGTAACACCACAGTGATTTTCCACTAAAGAGAATAACAGGGACTTGTATTTTCCAGTCTGAAGCTCACCCAGCGATAAGCATTATTAAACAACTACTTAAAGGGAATGTGTCACAAAAAAGATCCTATTAATTAAAGGGAATCTATCATCAAGTTTTTGCTAAGACATCTGAGAGCAAGCATGATGTAGGGCCGGAGATCCTGATTCCAGTGATGCGTCACTTATTGGGCTGCTTGCTGCATTTTAGATATATTCTCTGTTTTCTCTGCTGCAGATCTGAGAATGCTGCGCTGTGTATAACCCCGCCCCTTACCACTGATTGGCAGTTTGCTAAGGATGTACACAGAAAGCAGCCAATCCGTGGTGAGGGTGGGGTTACACAGATTAGCTGGACTGTCTTACAGGTGGCATTTACAGTGATAATATCCTCCTGATAAAACACCGATTGTATTGAAATGACAGAACACAGGCTAGTAAGTAACATATCACATTGAATCAGGGTCTCTGCCCGTACATCAAGCTGCTCTTGGACTAAATAGCAAAAAAACTGCTGTCAAATTCTCTTTAAATAAGGTTTTTATGTTAAAAGCAATTAGAAAAAAATATGGTATTTCTTTATTTTTCAAATGATCTGTAGTTAAAATAACCACATACATTTTTGCAAGTTTCACACAGTTTCTGGTTTCAGGAAATGTACATGCACATTAGGAGAAACAGACTGACCCGGACTCTTTGTTATGTAGTGAAGCATCTAATAAGTGTGTGCAAAAGTCATTGTGTTGGGAACTGTGATAGGTGGATCCGGTGTTATCAGTTGTAATCATAGTCCTGTCTCTGCTGATAACGAGACTTCTGAAAAGTCTTTTGTAAAGAACGGGAAATCTCAAATAGCTTTAGTGGTCAGTGTTAAAATTACAAGATTTCAATCATCCCATCCTCTTCCCCCCAATAAAGATTATGATCTAAAAAAAAATATATTATTATTCTACAGTGTTGAAATCACGTTGACAGCGCTGCAGCCAATCCACAGACAAACACGGACTCCGCCAGCTGCAGAGAGCCAGCACTGAACCCGGGGAAGGCATGTAAAACTCAGTCTGGTTGCTTCTGTACCTCCGGCAGCTCATAGCCAAACATTTTCTAAAATGGGACAAGTCCTTTAGAGTGGAGAAAATGAGGGCGGGGGGGATAAATACAGACCATTACCTGAACTACCCACGGGCTGTTTGCAAAGGCCATGATGTCCCTCTCTTCCCAAAAAAAGGCAGAATCCGATCTTTTTATCATTTCAAATTTACTGAGCAGTTTCATTGCGTAAACTTTTTGTGTGCTTTTGTGCCGAACCTGTAAAAAAAAAAAAAAAGGTACAAAGGAGTAAATAAAAAAAATAAATCAAAAATCCTACGCACTAATACTAGCTGATGACTGTGGGCGACACAGCCCAAATCATCAGAGATGGGGCACCCTAAATTAATGGGGCAGCAGCGTGTAGAGCCGAGTGTTTCGGGACTATGTGCTCACACCCACTGCTGTCGAATGGTGGCGCCTGGGCTCACAATCAGGAGGTAAAACAGGAGATCTGGTCAGAAGTCTCGGGCTGCCAGACAGGGGGCTCACAAATCCCTTCCGGGGTCCACGGTGTGGAATTAGATTACCCAAACTGACGCTATTGTCATTTGTGTGGCATGACGCACAGATGATGGCACGGCAGCCGGGCAAATCAAGAACCAACCCGGGGATTATGGAAGTTAAAGAAGTTGTCCACTACTTGGACAACTTCTCGTATCCCTCGTTTGGCCCCCCAAAAATTAATAAAGCTCATACTCGCCTCCCATGTGGGCGCCATTCCCGCGGTGTTGGCACTCGGCCTCCTGGGGCTCCCGCGCTGTTGTGACACATGACCCCGGTGCCCAATCAGCTCTGGCGTCACTGTCCGCGCCTCCTGTCGAATTGAGTAGGAAGAGGACGTCCAAGTTCCGCTGCAGCCCGGAATCCTCTTCATTTCGACAGTGACGCCAGCGCTGATTGGGCGCCAGCATCACAACAATCACATGGGAGCCCCAAGAGCTGACTCCAATGGAACGGCGCCGCCATGAGAGTATAGGCTTTATTATTTTATGGGGGCCAAACTTTTGATCAAGAAGGGGTTCTCCTAGTAGTGGACAACCCCTTTATGAGATCTGTAGAGCTCCCATCCAGTTTACCGTGAGTTTTGGGGAATAAAGAACGAGCATTCGGGCTATTGAGCACATTTCTTACCAGCTGGACTTCACCGAAGGCCCCTCGCCCGATCACTTTCACTACATCATAATCTTCCGCCTTCATCTGTAGCTGGCGCACGTCGCCCACAACTTTTTCATCTTAAAGAAAAAAAAAAAATCTCTATTTAAAAATACCAGACAGGTTGGTTTTCCACAGCGTCGCTACCTGTATAAGAGACCTTGAATTACAATATTGGAGGATCCTGGTGCCGAATATTGCAGCTCCCCCGCCCTACATTACAAATTCAACCGTATCCACACCCTCGAGATGCAGATAACGTTGAATATAATGGTGGACCACAGTCCTGGGCTCCATCTTCTACCATTCAGCCTGGCCATCTCAGAGAGCAGCAGGCGCAATTATGACACTAGATGATGTAGAATGAAGCCTCAGTCTGTACAAAGGAGCATGTTTGGCATTCACTTGTGTAAGAATGAGGGGACATCACACTGTGTGGGGGACTGTGGGGGCCATCATACTGTGTGATGGGGGAAGGGCTGTGGGAACCGTCATTCTGTATTAGGGGCAGTGAAAGATCATACCATGTGTGGGGGGACGTGGGAACCATTATACTGTGTGGGGGGATGTGATGACCATTATACTGTGTGGGGGGATGTGATGACCATTATACTGTGTGTGGGGGATGTGATGACCATTATACTGTGTGGGGGGGGATGTGATGACCATTATACTGTGTGGGGGGGGATGGGATAACCATTATACTGTGTGCATGGGGGGATGTGATGACCATTATACTGTGTGTGGGGTGGATGTGATGACCATTATACTGTGTGTGGGGGGATGTGATGACCATTATACTGTGTGTGGGGGGATGTGATGACCATTATACTGTGTGGGGGGGGATGGGATAACCATTATACTGTGTGCATGGGGGGGATGTGATGACCATTATACTGTGTGTGGGGTGGATGTGATGACCATTATACTGTGTGTGGGGGGATGTGATGACCATTATACTGTGTGTTGGGGGATGTGATGACCATTATACTGTGTGGGGGGATATGATGACCATTATACTGTGTAGGGGGATGTGATGACCATTATACTGTGTGTGATGGGGATGTGGGCACCATTATACTGTGTGTGATGGGGATGTGGGCACCATTATACTGTGTGTGATGGGTATGTGGGCACCATTATACTGTGTGTGGGGGGGGATGTGGGCACCATTATACTGTGTGTGGGGGGGGGGGATGTGGGCACCATTATACTGTGTGTGGGGGGATGTGGGCACCATTATACTGTGTGTGATGGGGATGTGGGCACCATTATACTGTGTGTGATGGGGATGTGGGCACCATTAGACTGTGTGTGGGGGGGATGTGGGCACCATTAGACGGTGTGTGATGGGGATGTGAGCACCATTATACTGTGTGTAATAGGGATGTGGGCACGATTATACTGTGTGTGGGGACCATTACTGTGTGTTGGGGGATGTGTAAACCATTATTCTGTGGGGGGGATATAAAGGTCATCATATTGTGGGGAGGGATAGCTATGGGGACAATAACACTGTGGAGGGGGGCTGGGAGGTCATTATGCTGGGGGTGGAGCTGTAGGAGCAATGATACTTTGAGGATATCATGCTGTATATGTGGGAGGGTTGTGTGGACATCATACTCTGTAGCGGGCTGTTGGGACATCATTCTATGTGGCAGTCACTGGTGGTTCATACTTTTTTGGGGGGTTGAAAGGACAACATACTGTGTGGGTAGAGCTATTGACTAAATGGATTTTCCCACGAACAAAGGTAATTTTAAAGTTGATTTTATTCAATAGATCTATGAATAATAATAATTTCCACAATTGGTTGTGTTTAAAAAATATATATATATATATATATATATATATATATATATATATATATATATATATATATATATATATATATATATATATATATATATATATATATATATATATATATATATATATTCCCGTGTGGAGAATCTTATAAATGTGCCTATGGTGCAGTACAACCGTGGAGAGCGAGCTTTCAATTCCAGTGGTGAGGCGTGCCTATGGTATACTGAGCAATGACTGTAATCTCGCCCTACACCGCCTCTAACTGAAAGCCGGCGGCTTCTGGAAGGAAATGAGTTTATTTTCTCCTGGTAACCACACTTTCTGTAACCTGCCCCAGTGTAATAGGTTCCCTTTAAGAGTTTTGCATTTATTACTGATGATTCATAAGTGACACATTAGTGTGCACATCCCTGTATTCAGCCATCTTTCTTTTTCTTGTATGGCTGGATTGATTGGCATTCAGAGATCGCAGGCACAGCAGGAAGCATGGAGGGCATCCTCCGTTTAACCAGAGCTCCTCTTGCTGCTGCGCCTGCGATCTCTGGATGCTGGACACGAAGAGTATCATGAAAACCCACGGACAGCACTAGTACGAGAAAATCAGTCATGTGCACGAGGCCCTTAGTGTGACGCAGGACACCGGGTGCTAAACTGCAAAGCGCTCCGTGAAGACTCCCTTGAAAGCAAGTGCGCTACCAAGGTCCGATGCGCAGACACAATCCGTACTCCGATCACATAAACATGGAGTACGGATGTTTGTACTTTCATCACATTTTTGAACACGAAAGAACCTAAAAATTGCCCAATTATGGGCGTCACAAATGTTCATAAGTTTTCAATGCTGGACGCAATAATAATAAAATTAAAAAAAAAAAGAAAAAAAAAAGTTTAGCTACAGTAGTTGGTGAGAACTTTTTTTCACGTAATTTTTGACAGTTTTGTGGTATTTTTTTCTGCTTGCAACTAATACAATGGGCAAATACTGCCCTCAAAACAGGCTATAAAAATACTAATGCACAAATAAAAAATAATTATAAAAAAAAAAAAAACAGTCTGCCAAAAGCACCATAGTCGAGTTTTTACCTTAAATCAAAATAAATCCTATTTTAGGATGGGGTAACACAGAGAATTTGGCAGCTTTACAGGTCTCGTGGCCCAAGATCATTCCATGTCATTGCTACACAAGATTATATACAGTACAGACCAGAAGTTTGGACACACCTTCTCATTTAAAGATTTTTCTGTATTTTCATGACTATGAAAATTGTACATTCACACTGAAGGCATCAAAACTATGAATTAACACATGTGGAATTATATACTTAACAGAAAAATGTGAAACAACTGAAATTATGTCTTATATTTTAGGTTCTTCAAAGTAGCCACCTTTTGCTTTGATGACTGCTTTGCTCACTCTTGGCATTCTCTTGATGAGCTTCTAGAGGTAGTCACCGGAAATGGTCTTCCTACAATCTTGAAGGAGTTCCCAGAGATGCTTAGCACTTGTTGGCCCTTTTGCCTTCACCCTGCAGTCCAGCTCACCCCAAACTATCTCGATTGGGTTCAGGTCTGGTGACTGTGGAGGCCAGGTCATCTGGCGTAGCACCCATCACTCTCCTTCTTGGTCAGATAGCCCTTACACAGCTTGCAGGTGTGTTTGGTGTCATAGTCCTGTTGAAAAATAAATGTTGGTCTAACTAAAAGCAAACCGGATGGAATAGCATGCCGCTGCAAGATGCTGTGGTAGCCATGCTGGTTCAGTATGTCTTCAATTTTGAATAAATCCCCAACAGTGTCACCAGGAAAGCACCCCCACACCATCACACCTCCTCCTCCATGCTTCACGGTGGGAACCAGGCATGTAAAGTCCATCCGTTCACCTTTTCTGCGTCGCACAAAGACACGGTGGTTGGAACCAAAGATCTCAAATTTGGACTCATCAGACCAAAGCACAGATTTCCGCTGGTCTAATGTTCATTCCTTGTGTTCTTTAGCCCAAACAAGTCTTTTCTGCTTGTTGCCTGTCCTTAGCAGTGGTTTCCTAGCAGCTATTATACCATGAAGGCCTGCTGCACAAAGTCTCCTCTTAACAGTTGTTGTAGAGATGTGTCTGCTGCTAGAACTCTGTGTGGCATTGACCTGGTCTCTAATCTGAGCTGCTGTTAACCTGCGATTTCTGAGGCTGGTGACTCGGATAAACTTATCCTCAGAAGCAGAGGTGACTCTTGGTCTTCCTTTCCTGGGGCGGTCCTCATGTGAGCCAGTTTCTTTGTAGCTCTTGATGCTTTTTGCAGCTGCACTTGGGGACACTTTGAAAGTTTTCCCAATTTTTCGGACTGACTGACCTTCATTTCTTAAAGTAATGATGGCCACTAGTTTTTCTTTACTTAGATGCTTTTTTCTTGCCATAATACAAATTCTAACAGTCTATTCAGTAGGACTATCAGCTGTGTATCCACCAGACTTCTGCTCAACACAACTGATGGTCCCAACCCCATTTAAAAGGCAAGAAATCCCACTGAACCTGACAGGGCACACCTGTGAAGTGAAAACCATTCCTGGTGACTACCTCTTGAAGCTCATCAAGAGAATGCCAAGTGTGCAAAGCAGTCATCAAAGCAAAAGGTGGCTACTTTGAAGAACCTAGAATATACGACATAATTTCAGCTGTTTCAAACTTTTTTGTTAAGTATATAATTCCACATGTGTCAATTCATAGTTTTGATGCCTTCAGTGTGAATGTACAATTTTCATAGTCCTGAAAATACAGAAAAATCTTTAAATGAGAAGGTGTGTCCAAACTTTTGGTTATATATATATATATATATATATATATATATATATATATATATATAATGCAGGTGGATAAGGTACGGAAAAAGCAAGTCACAAAAAAAAAAATGGATCCAGATGTGTTTTTCTTGTGACTTGATGGTCGTGGTCACAGTACCCCACTCTCTCATATATAGTCGTATTAGCGTCCAGCGGCACTTGACCAGGCGACCCGTGTCACCACCAGTCACCGTGCAGCCTCAGACATAAAACACAATATTAAGCATTTTTTTTTTACAAGGCTCCAAAATCCTCAAAGAAACTAAGTGTTCTTACCATACTAAAGTAACACATTGTGTATTATGTGCGGGAACCTGCGAATACTTTATCACCGAGTGGCCATGGACGCCTAGGAGACATTGTCGAATGCCACAATACATCTTGACTAAAGTGTTATTCCCATCTTCATAGATGGATATTTTTGGATGGGACTTGAAAAAAACGAGAACTTTTTCAATTTACTTCCTATTAATATCTCAGGAGTTGCTGCACATGTTAACACTTTCCCTATCATTTTGTTTATAGTGAGTTGCCTAGGAGACCGACCACCGATCCTATCTAGCGCTTAAACACTGCACTAAGTGACCCGGAAACAGGAGGTGTAAGTGCGCTCCATCGACCCTGGTCAGCTTCAACACAGCTCATCAGAAAGGAGCTTGTAAGCGCTCCACATGTTCTACTGTCCATCAACGGTGGTCGGTCTTCAAGGGGATGAGCTGTAAACAAAAGTGTTAATATCTCGAAAACAGGTAAATATATTCAGAAGCAGCAAATTGCAAAATTGCTTGTATTTACAATCACTATCCACAATATCCCGGTTATGAAGATGACAATAACCCTTTAAAGTTTGGAGAGCTTGATGAAAACATCAAAGAAGTTATACTGTATTTGACGGGAGAGCTGTTGCCGTGTGCCTATTTTTCACATCAAAAAGATCGACACAGCGGCAAAACCCAAGTCACCGATTTCTGCCAGACACGGCTCGTGTCCAGCGGGATGTCGTTGTGTCCATATATTACGGTAAATGCAGATGTAGGCAGAGCCTTAGGAAATCATCCCACCATTTCATTACTGACATACAAAAAAAATAAATAAATAGAAAAAAAAACAACTTTAGAAATAGGAGCAAAATGATGCCAGGACTCTTACATCTATTTAGGAAGTTGTCAATGTTCTTGTTCTTTCGTAGTGCAGGGAAATCGAGGTCAAGGACCAAGGAATTGAGTCCATCCTAGAATGAAAGAAACAAAAAAAATGTCAGAAACAGAAGTTAATAGAAGGTGACCTGTTAAAGCAAATCATGGCTTAATTATTGGGCAGTGGTGGCCAGACTTCAGCTGTTAATGGGAGTTCATCTGGTCACACACAAGGATACATAGTGGAGGGGATAAACCTGCCGCTAGACCGGCCAACAAGTCACATTCACTCACATCTGCTGACCAGGGATGGACGCAAAGCCTTATTACATAGGTTAGACTCCGATTATTAAAGAAGGGCCATTAGTGGACAGTTTATGTTCTTGTTTTATTCTCGCTGCTCCCCTGAGAATTCAGTTTTTGTTGTTGTTTTTTTAAGTTCCGCCATCCAGTTCCAGAGATATTGGCCTTTTTATTTAGTGTAATCTTTTATGGTCTTTTCCAAGAAGGCGTGGCTCATCATATTCCTCGGGGGCGTGTACTGCCTTCTTACCTAGTGAGACACACCCTCTTGGTAAAGATCATAAACGTTAGTACAAAATAAAACGTCCCATATCTCAGGAACCGTATGAAGGATATTAAAAAAAACAAAAAACTGAATACTTCAGGGAGCAGTGGGAATACAGTAAGAGCAACACTTTTGACCTGTATGGATAGCTTACAGTGCGTAATAAAATATTTAGTTATAGGTTATACAGTGGTTATGTGGTCAACAGCGGGCTGTGCATTTCCAGCTTCAAGGGACTTTAAGTGGTCTTGGATTCCCCGAAACGTTTCGATAAACCCAAATAAAGAGGAGACAAATCTTGAAGATTTTCAATTTCATCCTATTTTTAAACTGTATTTGCTTTAAGACAATGGAGGCCTAAATACAGTTTAATAACTTATCCAGAATTGTCACATATGGTGAATATACCAAGAATAATAGTCCATCAGGTTGGGTCTACTAACACCTAGCGGCTGGATCCACAGACCATCAATCTGACCATGTGAGGCTCAATGAGGGGTCTTTTTCCACAACTCAAACCCTCATGTGAAGAATTTAAAGCGGACCTTTCCGCAGTTGGAGCATGTTAAACTGGTCATATCATGGATTAGTGGCTACATAGCTGAATAAAACATAGGTTTTATTTTTTAATTTCTCTCACTTGTGGAGATATTTGCTTAGGTTATAATCTATGTTAAAACAAGGGGTGTTACCAAGAAATTTTATCTGGAGGCGTGCACTTCTTGCCTTGTGTGACGTTGACCAATCATACAACGGTGGCAACACACAGTGGAAAAAAAAAAAAGAACACGCCCCCACAATAGCTTACAGCAGATTTCTCAGTGTGAGGCAGGTAATGACAGATAGTCCGTTCTCCTCAGAGCTGTGTGTGATCACAAGTGTCAGGAGTAAAGCAGATATAAGTGTGATTACAATCCCACTTTAGTTTTCATATCACAGCAGTCCATTCCGGTGTGTGGCATTGTTTGCACAGCAGAGCTTTGTTTCATTACAAACACTTTTGCAGCTGCAGCTCTCCTCTCACGGTGCTGTCAGCTCTAATGTATCTCTCCCGCCCCCCCCACGCTGACTGCCATGAGATGAAGGCTGAAAGTTGTTAATAATCTGCTCTACTCCTCTCAGACTGTCTCGCACAAGAAAAAGCCTACCCTAAGCTTATGCCAACTAGGAATACTTCTCGAGAAAATGCCCCTAGGAAAAAATATTTTTAAGGACCACACCTACTTGTCTAAATATACTAAATATACAGAAGAGAAAGCCATAACTCAGGAATAAAGAGGCACAGGAACAAAAGAAAAACACCGCCGGATTCAGGAGAACAGAGGCATTTCACTAGGTTAAAAAAATTATTTTTTTACGGCAAATAACAGGTCCTTATTAAAACACTTTAAACACAGGCAAAAGAAGAATACTACTATGTGTATGTAAAGATAATATGTCAACAAGCAAACTAATCACAGGTTTACCAGCAAATATAATCGCTGTGGACACTGGTGATGGCATCTGTCACAGCCTCCATGTAACATATATATCAGGAGCAGTAAATGGAGAGAGGAACCGAAATGTCAACAGTCCACGATCAACGGGGCAAAGAGTCAATGGACGGTCATAGATCACAGATCAACATAGGTGCTAAACACACCAGTGTGACCAGAGTCAGCTTATTTCTCACTTTAATTGATGCATCACAAAAAAGAAATGGATGGCTCTGTGCGGTTTTATACAGCACCGTGCTGGTGCGGAGATATCGGGGAAGCAGGAAGCCGGCAGTCTCTTCTCCAGATGTCAGGAAACCTGCCACCGAAATGATTTCATGCTCTCCTTCCTCTGCGCTATGACAGATCTGTAAACCCCGGACCTTTCCTATTATCGGACTGTTCAAACAAATGACGTGTGGGCGACTTACAGTTCTGGCAGAGCGGCTGCTAAACATACAATCAAATGAGAGTCCACAGCTTTCAGAAAACCATTAGTAAAAGTCGGAGCACCGAAAACACAGATCACAGTCACAGATATCCATTTTCAATCATCAACCTCATAAGAAGAGCAGCGCAAATGTGCAATCTGTGAGCGTCCACGCCGATGGTACTGACCAAATATCATTTTAGAATGATTACAACTTTATATATCATTGTGGGAAAAATAAACAATTGTCTCTAAAAATTCTAGTGGAGGGACCCCGACAGGTAGGGAAAGGTTTAGTACATAAGTAGTGAGGGCTGTGACGGAGGAGAGCGCCAAAGAGGCTGCGTAGGGGGGAGGAGTGCCAAAGAGGCAGCGGCAGAGGGGCACGCCAAAGAGGCCGCGGCAGAAGGGAGCGCCAAAGAGGCCACAGCAGAAGGGAGCGCCAAACAGGTCGCGGCGGAAGGGAGCGCCAAAGAGGCCATGGCAGAAGGGAGCGCCAAAGAGGTCGCGACGGAAGGGAGCGCCCAAGAGGTGGAGGCAGAGGGGCACGCCAAAGAGGCCACAGTAGTAGGGAGCGCCAAAGAGGCCGGGGCAGAAAGGAATGCCAAAGAGACCGCGGCAGAAGAGAGGGCCAAAGAGGCAGAGGGGAGCGCCAAAGAGGCAGCGGCAGAGGGGAGCACCAAAGAGGCCACGGCAGAGGGGAGCACCAAAGAGGCCACGGCAGAGGGGAGCACCAAAGAGGCCACGGCAGAGGGGAGCACCAAAGAGGTCACGGCAGAGGAGAGCACAAGAGACCGTGGCAGAAGGGAGTGCCAAAAAAGTGGCGGCAGAAGGGAGACCCAATGAGGACGTGGTAGAGAACGCCAAAGAGGCCGGGGCGGAGGAGAACGCCAAAGAGGCCGCGGCGGAGGGGAGCACCAAAGAGGCCACGGCAGAAGGGAGCTCCAAAGAGGCCGTGGCGGAAGGGAGACCCAATGAGGCCACGACGGAGAAAGCCAAAGAGGCCGCGGCGGAGGGGAGCTAGAGGCCGCGGCAGAGGGGAGCGCCAAAGAGGCCGCGGCAGAGGGGAGTGCCAAAGAGGCCACGGAGGGGAGCGCCAGAGGTCACGGAGGAGGGGAGCGCCAAAGAGGCCACAGAGGAGGGGAGCACCAAAGAGGCCACGGTGGAAGGGAGTACCAAAGAAGCCGCTGCGGAGGGAAGCGCCAAAGAGGCAGCGGCGGAGGGGATGGCAAAGGCAGCACCTTCTGTCTTTGAGCACACAATTCTCATGTGCACAGTCGTACTTGGATAAAATCTTTATTTTATTGAAGACACATGTGCGTGTTCCTCTGATCTTGTGGTTCCGGATCATGTCTGGGCCACCTATGCTACATCAGATGTTAGAGATGCTGGCCAAACTGGCAGTGCACAAACTGACTAGTCTGCTGTCCATGGGAACAATCACACAGATAAACAGGTCAAAGTACAAAGTAGAAAAAGAGGAAGGAAAACTGCTGAAGACACTAAACAAAGCAGCGTGAAGTCATCAGCCAAAAAAGGGAACCGGAAAATACTCGTATTATTATGACCGCGGAGCATGTTCCCGGGTGTCGGGGGAGGACATCAGCAAGTCACTTCTTCTTTGCTAGAAAAGTAGGAGGAAAGTGAAGCAAACTAACCATACCTGGGTATAGTCAGAAAGGGCAATTTATGCAGGTAAGTCATGATACAAAGATCAAAGTGTGATTAATACACACAGGCACATACATTATTTCTATATACACACAGATAAAAGAATATGAAGCTTTAATGATCTCCCATTCTACATCCATAGCCACTGATATGGAGTCCGTCCCTCTACAGATATAACGGCTCCTGCTCTTCTGGGAAGGATTTCTACCAGATTTTGGAGGCGTCTGTGACATTTTCCCCATTCATCCAGAGGAACATGTGTGAGGTCAGACCCTGATGTCCAGGCTCATAATCTCTGTTTCAGATCATCCAGAAGATGTTGGATGGGGCTGAGGTCGGAGCTCAGTGCGGGAATCATGTTCTTCTACCAAACTTCTCCAACCATGTCTGTATGGACCTTGTGCACTGGGCACCGCCATGGGGAACAGAAAAGGGCCTTCCTCAAACTTTTTACAGAAAAAATTATCCAATGTCTTGAGCTGAAGAATTAAGAGTTCTCTTCACTGGAGCCAAGCTTGACCCTTGAAAAATAACCCCATAGCGTTATCCATCCTCCATCAAACTATACAGCTGGCACAAAGCCACAACGTTCTCCTGGTATTCACCCAAACCAAACTCATCCATGAGTCGTCTGACAGACGTGTGATCAGTCATTACACGCAACACGTTTCATCTGCTCCAGAGTCCAGTGGTGGAGGCTTTACACCACTCCAGCTGATGCTTAGCATTGTGCTTGGTGATGTAAGGCAGCATGCACCTGCTCGACCATGAAGCCAAAAGTCTTAGTGTATGGGGCTCTGCCGATCCTCTTGATCTCCTGGAGGTAAGCCCCTGGCAGATAGGTCTTTCTCACAAAGAATATAGGAGTACTTTGGAGACCCGAGCTCTCCTGCGTATGGGAGAGACGGCAGAGATGGCTGCCGACATTGAGATCATTCAACTGACAGCCATCTAAAGTGCACGGCAGGCAAGAGGTGTATCCCAATACTTACGAGAATGGATCATCATTAAGAAAAAAAGAAAAGTATCTGCTACAGATGGGTGGCCAGCTAGATTTATACAAGTGAGCAGAAGACCACCACATAGGAGGAAAACAAGTGTAAACACATGTGGAGATAAGAGCCGGAGCGATGAACCTGCTCCCCATCTGTACAGTAAAGCTGTGCACAATTTCCTGCGCAGATACTCACTTACTGTCACTCTTAATTCTCCGAACCTTTGGTATAACCCAGACATACATCTCAGAGGAAGCATGCGTCTAACAAAACAAAGACATTACTACAAAACAAATGTGTTGGCAAATACGTTCCAGAAAAGCCATTAATCATAACGTACTCCAGGAAAGAAGACGTGCAAACCGAAAAATATACATGGATGTACTGTATGGTGCCTTTAAATGGCCGCTATCGTTTCAATAAACTTTGCATAAATCAAGAGTACAAGCTAAATAAAAGAAACTTTGTAATATAGGAAAAAAAAATCTGCTTTATTCTCCACTCGAGAGCCACTTCCCTGCCTCGCCTCCTAAATTCATCAATAGCTAAAATCCGTGTTCATCAAAACAAGAGGGACTGCCAGGTATCAGCTGCCTATTGAAGTCTATGAAGAGGAGGAGCAGAGTGAGGGACACAGACAGATCCTACTGCAGCTTTCTAGTACGTGTTTATCTCGCCCCAGTAGTACTGCTGCTGTACAATGTCCTCCATTCGGAACATGGGCTTCAAAAAGACCTGAGCACAGGAATCCCTCGTGTGTGTGTGTGTGTGTGTGTGTGTGTGTGTGCTGTGTATGAGAGACATAATGGCAGCTGGTCTCCCCCTACTACAAATTAGAACTTGCAGAGGGGAAACTGGTGAAAATGCAGGATACAAATCATTCCCCCTCTGTGGTATTTAAAGGGGTTGTCCAGGACTATGGAACAGTTGGCCTAAGAGCTAACAGACAGATCGTTTACTCACTACCTGCCTGTTGTGCCTGATACAGATCTCTGCCAGCACAGTGTGGTGACGGACAGGTCCTGCCAGGTGAGATTCTGCGGCTTCTGCTGACGTCACATCAACAGAGCAATGGCTTCTCTTCCCTCTGCTCTACTGAATGACGACATCATGATGATTGATAGCCGGCTCCCTGCTGCTTAACTGCAGGGAGACGGCAGTCAATCAGCATGGCAAATACAGTCACTTAGCTCTCAATCAGCATGACTACAGTCACTCAGCTGTCAATCAGCATGAAATCTACAGTCACACACATCGAAAGAGCTGCCTGGAAGAAGAAGAGCTGCTCTGCAAACGTGGAGCAGGTGAATTGCAGGCAGGAGCGCTCCATGACCCCAGAGGTTTGAACCCAGGACCTCCATGCTGCCTGCAAAACAGTTTTAATAAAACCTATGCTCAGCTGATGAAAAAATGCAATAAATGCCCAAAGAAAAAAAAATTGCATTTTAAGGAGAGAAAAAATCCTCTAACTAGCTATTAGAGGTCTTCCTTCTATCTAACTTAAGGTTGACTCCATTGGTCAAATGTAATCCGTCTCAAAAAGCGGAGACTCAGACGGATTACAGGAAGCTGGGGTCTGTGTCTGTCTGCTCCTGCTCTCTTGTCTGAAAAAAATGCATGCAGGAATAACAAAGATGGGGAGGCAGGTCATGGGACAATTAATGCAAGCTTAACAGTGAGGGGGAATGAAGCAACAGGACATATAGTGCTGTCAGAATGCTGGTGAAGAGGAATCACTCAATCAAAGTTACATAGTTACATAGTTACATAGTTATGAAGGTTGAAGGAAGACTTTAAGTCCATCTAGTTCAACCCATAGCCTAACATGCCCTAACATGTTGATCCAGGGGAAGGCAAAAAAAACCCATGTGGTAAGAGTAAGCTCCATCATGGGGAAAAAAATTCCTTCCCGACCCCACACACGGCAATCAGACTAGTTCCCTGGATCAACGCCTTATCAAGGAATCTAATATATATACCCTGTAACATTATACTTTTCCAGAAAGGCATCCAGTCAGTCCCCTCTTAAATTGAAGCAATGAATCACTCATTACAACATCATACGGCAGAGAGTTCCATAGTCTCACTGCTCTTACAGTAAAGAATCCGCGTCTGTTATTATGCTTAAACCTTCTTTCCTCCAGACGTAGAGGATGCCCCCTTGTCCGTCACCAGTCTGTGATTAAAAAGATCATCAGAAAGGTCTTTGTACTGTCCCCTCATATATTTATACATTAACATAAGATCACCCCTTAGTCTTCGTTTTTCCAAACTAAATAGCCCCAAGTGTAATAACCTATCTTGGTATTGCAGACCCCCCAGTCCTCTAATAACCTTGGTCGCTCTTCTCTGCACCCGCTCCAGTTCAGCTATGTCTTTCTTATACACCGGAGACCAGAGCTGTGCACAGTATTCTAAGTGTGGTCGCACTAGTGACTTGTATAGAGGTAAAATTATGTTCTCCTCATGAGCATCTATGCCTCTTTTAATGCATCCCATTATTTTATTTGCCTTTGTAGCAGCTGCCTGACACTGACCACTGAATATGAGTTTGTCATCCACCCATACACCCAGGTCTTTTTCATTGACGGTTTTGCCCAGAGTTGTAGAATTAAGCACATAGTTATACATCTTATTACTTCTACCCAAGTGCATGACCTTACATTTATCCCCATTAAAGCTCATTTGCCATTTATCAGCCCAAGCTTCTAGTTTACATAAATCATCCTGTAATATAAAATTGTCCTCCCCTGTATTGATTACCCTGCAGAGTTTAGTGTCATCTGCAAATATTGAAATTCTACTCTGAATGCCCCCTACAAGGTCATTAATAAATGTTAAAAAGAAGAGGGCCCAATGCTGACCCCTGTGGTACCCCACTACTAACCGTGACCCAGTCCGAGTGTGCTCCATTAATAACCATCCTTTGTTTCCTATCCCTGAGCCAACTCTCAACCCACAAAGTGTGAACTATAAGAATAGTGCATCAGACTCGAGAGAGATCCTGGTCATATAAGGCTGGCATGACTCGGGGGGGGGGGGGGGGGGGGGGGCAGTAAGAGCATGCTTTCCTTCAGGTTTTGTGTGAAAGGTTAGGAACGTTTTAAAGAAAACGTTACTGATAACATGCTGATCCCGAGATGGGGATCAGAAAGCACAAAAATGGGGCCCTACAGCCCCATCAGAAATAGAGCGCAAGTGTGAATGCACAGCCTCCACTTCTTTTATTGTCTACAGGACTGCGGAGTGCAGCCGCAGACTATTTCCAGCAGACTCATAGATGATGACATGCACAGAAAGTGCCCACTTCCACGCGATTCCTGATGGCGCTACAGAGCTCTGTTCTCAGGGTTCCAGATCTCTGTGAAGCCCAGTGGTCAGACCCTCAACGACAGGCAAACTATCCTTTACCCTATGGATTAGAGATTTTTGGGAACAACCTTTTAAAGAGTAATGGGTATCTGCAAAAGATCTCCAAATAGGAACCAGGCCAGAAAGTTTTCGGGAAGATGGAAAAAGAGATATTAACTAGTGCTGACGAGGCCAATAACAGTGAGTAAAGAAATGAGGGTGAAGGTTAGCACTAGTGATGAGCGAGTATACTCGTTGCTCAGGTGATCTCTTGAGTATTTGACTGCTTGGAGATTTAGTTTTCCTTGCCTCAGCTGACTGAATGATTTATGGCTGCTACCCAGCCTGAGTACATGTGGGGGTTGCCTGATTGCTAGGGAATCCCCACATGTAATCAAGCTGGCTAGTAGCCGCAAATCATCTAGCTGAGGCAACGAAAACTAAATCTCCGAGCAGTCACTCGGAGACCACCCGAGCAACAAGTATACTCGCTCATCACTCGTTAGCACACATCTTACTGCCCCCATCGCCTGAGAACAAGGCGCTCTCTGGGAAGGATCATGTGGCTATATTGCAGCCATATTTTCCTCGGCAAATATGAAGCTGCTAGGGCAGATCACAGAAAATGCTGTCCCTGCATGTCTCCCGGCTGTCAGGCAATCCCCGCTTGTCTAGCGGCTGTCAGGCAATCCCTGCTTGTCTCACGGCTGTCAGGCAATCCCTGCTTCTCTCGCGGCTGTCATGCAATCCCCGCTTGTCTAGCGGCTGTCAGGCAATCCCCGCTTGTCTCGCGGCTGTCAGGCAATCCCCGCTTGTCTCGCGGCTGTCAGGCAATCTCCGCTTGTCTCGCGGCTGTCAGGCAGTCCCTGCTTGTTTCGCGGCTGTCAGGCAGTCCCCGCTTGTCTCGCGGCTGTCAGGCAATCCCCGCTTGTCTCGCGGCTGTCAGGCAATCCCCGCTTGTCTCGCGGCTGTCAGGCAATCTCCGCTTGTCTCGCGGCTGTCAGGCAGTCCCTGCTTGTTTCGCGGCTGTTAGGCAATCCCTGCTTGTCTCGCGGCTGTCAGGCAATCTCCGCTTGTCTCGCGGCTGTCAGGCAATCCCTGTTTGTCTCGCGGCTGTTAGGCAGTCCATACTTGTCTCCCGGCTATCAGGCAATCCCCGCTTGTCTCGCGACTGTTAGGCAGTCTCTGCATGTCTCCCGGCTGTCAGGCAGTCCCTCCATGTCTTCTGGCTTTTAGGCAGTCCCTGCATGTCTCCCGGCTGTTAGGCAGTCCCTGCATGTCTCCCGGCTGTCAGGCAGTCCCTGCTTGTCTCGCGGCTGTCAGGCAATCCCTGCTTGTCTCGCGGCTGTCAGGCAATCCCTACTTGTCTCGCGGCTGTCAGGCAATCCCCGCTTGTCTCGCGGCTGTCAGGCAGTCCCTGCTTGTTTTGCGGCTGTTAGGCAATCCCTGCTTGTCTCGCGGCTGTCAGGCAGTCCCTGCATGTCTCCCGGCTGTCAGGCAATCCCCGCTTGTCTCGCGGCTGTCAGGCAGTCCCTGCTTGTTTCGCGGCTGTTAGGCAATCCCTGCTTGTCTCGCGGCTGTCAGGCAATCCCTGCTTGTCTCGTGGCTGTCAGGCAATCCCTGCTTGTCTCGCGGCTGTCAGGCAGTCCCTGCATGTCTCACGGCTGTTAGGCAGTCCATGCTTGTCTCGCGGCTGTCAGGCAATCCCCGCTTGTCTCGCGACTGTTAGGCAGTCTCTGCATGTCTCCCGGCTGTCAGGCAGTCCCTCCATGTCTTCCGGCTGTTAGGCAGTCCCTGCATGTCTCCCGGCTGTCAGGCAGTCCCTGCATGTCTCCCGGCTGTTAGGCAGTCCCTGCATGTCTCCCGGCTGTTAGGCAGTCCCTGCATGTCTCCCGGCTGTTAGGCAGTCCCTGCATGTCTCCCGGCTGTCAGGCAGTCCCTGCATGTCTCCCGGCTGTTAGGCAGTCCCTGCATGTCTCCCGGCTGTTAGGCAGTCCCTGCATGTCTCCCGGCTGTTAGGCAGTCCCTGCATGTCTCCCGGCTGTCAGGCAATCCCTGCATGTCTCGCGGATGTTAGGCAGTCCCTGCATGTGTTGTGGATGCCGAACAGACGCAATACATGCAGCTGCGGGGACTCGAACATATTATTCCAGCACAATGAAGACACTGTCAGCACATGAGCATGGCCGGAGAACACCTTATACCACAAATGGACAACTGTGGCTTCGTTCTTGGAAGAAAGCAATTGTGATACTTTTAATCCTGTTGTCCAACTCGTCAAAAAACGTGGCTACAACTTCCATGAACAGATTATTTTTGTCCAATTTATAATTTTTCAGGCAATAAAACACTAGACCGAACACCCCGGCTATTCATTTGCGCTCGTTAATGACTTTATAATGTGGTTATTTAGCGGTGGCTCATTGAGCTCATTAGCTAAGCTCATCAAATTGCTTTATTACGTCCCGTCTAACACTTAAACTAATAGGCTTACACACTTTCTAGGGCCTTTTAAGCTCCTTTACGAACCTTTTAAAAGACTTTATTCATTGGAAGAGTCAAGACGTAGGTATGAGGTCTAATAAAGAAGTCGAGCACAAATGCCAATAGAGAGAAAGGAAAAATTGAAAGGAAAAACAAACTTCCACCTCCCAAGACTGGCACTATGATTCCCACCGGCCACGCGTTCGGCATCAACATAAGATGAGTGGGGTCGATCTGGGAGTCATGTGCCCTCCGTTGCCATCTTTGTGCTCCTATGTAGTCCAGTCTGTGGCTGAGCTTCAAAGGAGATCGCTCAATTCCCTAAATACTGCAGGACTGTAAAAATATAATTAAAAAAATAAGATAGAATTGTTCCAAACACAAAAATAAAAATATGAATAAGCATATCGCAGTTGGTATTGTCATGTCTGTAAAAACGCAATCTACTAAAATGAAAAAAATATTTGAACTGTAAATACCAAAAAAACAAAAAACAAAAACAAAACGCTGGACCTGGAAAAATGTCGCTTGCCACCCTCCTCCCCAAAAAAATGAAATTAGAAGCTATTAAAACAAACATTGTAATTGCAATGATACCAGTGAAGAATACAGTTCATCACACACGAACAAAAAAAAAATAAAAATCTCCCACAGCTTCATGTCCACAAATTGCAAAAATTCCGGGTCTAAGAATATTAGTGAGGGAGTTAGTGGACAATATTCGCGCTGGAGGCAGAATGGAGACGTATATCTCAGTATGGTAAAAGTAAGGTGGTGCTTCATTTCAACGCGTTTCGAAGAATACAACTTCTTTAGTAAAAACCACAACTTGGTTTCTTGGGTCTCAGAATATGGCAGAACTATTTTTTTTATTTATATTTTTTGCAATATTATACATTTTTTTAAGCCACTAAAATAACAATATGCTTAAGTATATACATACACACGTACAAATCAGAATTTCCAGAATATTATATGAGAACGTGAACGGGGTCATTTAAAACTAGATCTCGTCCCGGATGTAATATGGTCATGTCAATTGAAACATACAAAAAGAAAAAAAAAATTAGAAGTTCAGACTGTTGGAAGAAAAGAAGGGAAAAAAAAAAAGTTAAAACAAAAACAGTCCATGTTGGAAAATCATTAAAATTAATTGGTAGAAATAAACTAACCTTACAGTCCGGGTTACACAAATTTTAAAGCACAAATATATTTGCTGCCAATTCTATTTTTTGTGGTACAGTATAAAATAATTTTTACCCTTTATATATACACTTTTTTTCACAATAAATTTATGTAAATTTTAGGTTTCGACAGCTGCTATAAGCCTGAAGTTTGCCGTGTAATGCTTTTGTGTACACATCCGAGCAGAATACTATGCGACTTGGCAAGAAAAAGGTTCCCTGATGATTTAAAAGGTTTGTTCACTGACGTTATAAACCGCGGATAAAGTCGAGAGGCTTAAATTGATGCGTCAGAATTTACAGAATTATCTTCTGCTCCCGGTCTGTTTCATTGCACCAGGGATTTATTATTTACCTCCTCACATCAAGCCATATTTAGCAAGTAAGAAAATCACGGTAAACCCGATTGAGGGGTCATTCACGGAAGAGGTTTGGTCGTAACCATGGAAAGACATTCTAGCGTCCTGGTGGCAAACAAGCCTGTGATGTGTTGCCAGCCCAGCAAACCATCAAGCGAGCCGGGGAACCCAAGGAAGGAGGCAGCTCCTGTCCATGGTCCGAAAGTACTGACCTGGACAGTGAATGACTGAAGCGATCCACTAATCTCTAATGATAACACAGGATCCACCAATTACAATCGTCGAGATCACAGCTGACCCTGCTCCCCCCTTGTTCACAACGACCTTTACACGATGCTTCAATACACTATATAGGGCTATGCACATGTGTTGTTTCCTGAAACAAAAGGAAATGTCTAGAAAAGCCCCAGTGGCAATTCTAAACATTTCAAGAGTTTTCATTGTTATTTTTAATAAGATTGTGTTGTGTATAGAAAAATAAAATTGCCATTTTTTTTAGAGTGTATTTAACACAAAACCCTGATTTAATCAATTAGTTAACAATTCTGATGAAGTTTGTGCTGCCACCCACTTCTCAAAAAAGTTGGCAGAGCCAGTAGAAAGAGTTATAACAATAATTAGTTAACTACTACGAGACTCTTGTTATGATCTCGCCCACATTAGGATGACTTAAGACAACCACTGACTCTGGTACTCCATGTAATCTCTCAATGAACCAACTTCAACTATACAGTGAGTGTCCCCTCATCGATCAGGTTCTTCACTAGCCAAAAAGACTTGACTGAATAAAATAAAGCTCCCACAGCATAAATATAGAGAAGCATGGAAAATATTGCGATGCCAAGCTACTAAAGTTTGTGCAAATAGATTTGCATGTCCCGGTCCATCGGCAGCTTCAGTGATCTGGACCTCGGGAGCCCTAACAACCTCATGGAATTTGTTTCTTCTTCTGATTAGCCAGCCTTCCATAACGTCACAATGATGATGTCGAGTCAGGCTGGAAAATCAAAAGAAGAGCTGGCTATGCCATCAGGTAGGAGGCTGTCCTCAGGGCTTGGGACATGCGGCCACAGGTTACCGATATGGACAACAGACCAGGTTGCGAATAGATTGGCACCAACTCTACAAGCCACCATGCTGTTCTTCATGCCCCCAACATTTTTGGAAACAAAAACCTATACACAAGGCCCTACCCTTAAGCTTTGCCTTAGGATGCTAAACTTCCAGTACAATTTTTTTTGTGTGTTTGACCCGTATGGATGGAGAAATCTTTGAAAGATGTTATTTGGCACATTGGAAGCCAACACGACGAGCACAAGAAAGAATTAAGAGATGTTAGGCAGGGCTGTGGAGTCGGAGCCCATTTTGGTGGAGTCGGAGTCATGGAAATTGAGGAGTCGGAGGTTTGGCTTACTGACTTCACGGCCCTGGTTAGAAGGTAGATTATTCCAGACTAAAATATTGATGACCACTTTGTAGGATAAGTCCACAATAAGAGATCGATGGGAGGCCAAAACATGGTATTCGCACTTTTCAGCCAATTTTTGTCCCGGTAGTGGCCAGATGTAGGCAATGCAAACCACAGCTCCGTCCATTTCCCTCCCATTTACTGCCATGTTCTGCCCTGTAAATGGTTTACATCCGGCTGCTACTGAAATAGAAATCAGTCGATTGTTGCGAGGCCAGAAGAATAGGTCATCGATGTTTGTGCCAATCAACCCCTTTAAATACTACATCCAATGCAAAAAAGTTTAAGAAAATAAAGGATTCGGATATCATTGGCCAACAAATCATCAGGAGACGCCACAAGTTCCGAACATTCCGCTGCTTCTGCTTTTATGGGGGATAGGTCCGCTCTAATTCCAACAGAAATTTAAAAGTAAAAGCTAGGAGAGAAGCCATGCTCTTTTTCTTTTTTTTGCCACACCTAGCTCAAAGAAACATTAAAAAATAATAGTATTCCAAGACATTAGGCCAAGCCTTATGATCTAGTTCCAAAAAATGCAAACCATTTCCTCCATCCCTCACAAAGAAAGCACCATCTTCCCGGCTGGGTCTCAAGATGAGAGAATTTACAGCCTAAACGAAGAAAGTTCATTTTCCAATATATTGCAATATATCTGTGACTAGATGGAGAAGACAAAAGACCAATAGGTCGGGGAGGAGGGGATATGGGGACATCATTATATATATTAATATTTTATGTAATTATTTCTTTTAATTTTGCTGAAGGCAAGTCGGACACTCCTTTCTTTTGCCAAAAGATACTGCTTAAAGAGTGTGGTATGGGATAAGAAAAACATTTTCTCCCCCAAACAAATACAGCGCCACATCTTTTCAGAGGCCATGTTTGGAATTGCAATTAATGGAGCCAAACTTCATCTGATATAAAACATGGTGCAGTTTCTAAAGAACAGCAGTCATGTTTTTATGACCCTGGAAAGCCTGATTGCTAAGAATATGCTGCCAACAACCAAAATACTGTCAGACATGACTAAGTTGGAAAACAACATCAGTGACGAAGGAAGAGAAGGGAAAAGTCTCAAGTTACAAGATCTGATCTTCTAAATATAAAATTTAGTTTAAAAATCTAATGTAAGAAGGAAACTATGTAACTACTTAAAGAAGTATTACCTCTCCAGAAGGTACTACTGACGGTAACGATGCATTTATAAATGGCAATTTTGGCCCATCAATGCACCATTATAGTTTTATTCCCATCTTCACAAATGGGTATAGCTGGATAGTGCTTGCAAAAACGAACACTTTTGGAATTTACAGCTTATTTAAATTCGCAACCCTTCCTAAGATATTAACATTTATTTACAGCTAGTTGCTTAGGACACCGACCACCGCTGCGGTCTAGCTTGTAAGCACTGCTCTCAATCTCGCCTGGATTAGGCAGTAATAGCGTGCTCCAGCGATCCTGGCCAGCTTCAAAACAAGGCCTACAAACAGCTTCAAAACGGGGCCTTCAACAAGCTTCTAAACGAGGCCTACATCCAGCTTCAAAATGAGGCCTACATCCAGCCTCAAAGCGAGGCCTCCAACCAGCTTCAAAACGAGGCCTCCAACCAGCTTCAAAAACGAGGCCTCCAACCAGCTTCAAAACGAGGCCTCCAACCAGCTTCAAAACGAGGCCTCCAACCAGCTTCAAAACGAGGCCTCCAACCAGCTTCAAAACGAGGCTCCAACCAGCTTCAAAACGAGGCCTCCAACCAGCTTCAAAACGAGGCCTACAACCAGCTTCAAAACGAGGCCTACAACCAGTTTCAAAATGAGGCCTACAACCAGCTTCAAAACGAGGCCTACAACCAGCTTCAAAACGAGGCCTACAACCAGCTTCAAAACGAGGCCTACAACCAGCTTCAAAACGAGGCCTACAACCAGCTTCAAAACGAGGCCTACAACCAGTTTCAAAATGAGGCCTACAACCAGCTTCAAAACAAGGCCTACAAGATCCCCTGGATCAACATGTTAGGGCATGTTAGGTTAGGCTATGGGTTGAACTAGATGGACTTACAGTCTTCCTTCAACCTTAATAACTATGTAACTATGTAACTATGTAACCAGCTTCAAAACAAGGCCTACAACCAGCTTCAAAATGAAGCCTGCAACCAGCTTCAAAACGAGGCCTACAACCAGCTTCAAAACAAGGCCTACAACCAGCTTCAAAACAAGGCCTACAAGCTCAATAGGAAAGTGACAGAAAGCACTGCACATGCTCCGCCGGCCTAACAGAGGTGGTCGGTGGTCGGTCTCTAAGGTAATGAGTATACAAAAGAAAAAGTCTTAATATCTCAAAACGACTGCGAACCTTAACAAGCAGGACACTGCAAAATTGCTTGTATGTGCAAGCACTGTCTGAAAGTATAGATATATGAAAATGGAATTAACCCCTTAAAGCGCATCGGGCCACTTTATGCAGTGCACAGGGAAACGAACAAATGATGAGGAGACAAACAATTGCTCATATGTTTTCTCTGTCCCCATGGACGGTCTGTGTCATTCATCCTCTGTAAACACCGTGTGATTTGCTGCTAGTAACCGCATCAAAAACACATGACAGATCAAGCTGAAAATTCGCAGCAGAAACTCCAGGGTCGGTCTTTGATTTTAGCTATGAATTTCAGTGCAAATATTCAGTGCAGGATATTTTTCCATGCATAGACCCATATTTCTATCCCAACACAAAAGAATAAAGCCCTCTAAACAATGAAGACAAGGAGGTCCATCACTAACAAGAAGCGCGTTTTCTCATAATTCTGCATCCAGCCGTTCCTCTGTTGTTCCTCCCAGAAATTAATAGGAAAAAAAATGATAACTGGTTGGTGGAATCTAAAAGGGAACCAGATGTAAGATTAATGCTGTCCGAACCACAGGCGGTTGATACGTTTTGCTCGGCGGCATTTTAGTGAAAACTAGTCCAAGAGGGCAGTCCGGGCAGGTTTCCCACACTGTTCCAGTTGATTGACAGGTCTCCCCCTGTGTAACTGTAGCGCGGCGTGGAGAAGCCTCTTGGACTAGTCATGAATCAGCTGCCAGGCTCCCTTCTTTTATAGAAAATATCTGCAACGCGGGAGTCCTTTATACAACAGAGCTTCATTTAGGGTAAGGTCACACAGGGAGCTTTTGCTGCTTTTTTCATGCTAATTTTCAGCTGCTTTCTACAGTACCAGCAAAGCCTTAAGGTACCTTCACACGAAGCGACGCTGCAGCGATAGCGACAACGATGTCGATCGCTGCAGCGTCGCTGTTTGGTCGCTGGAGAGCTGTCACACAGACCGCTCTCCAGCGATCAACTATGCCGAGGTCCCCTGGTAACCAGGGTAAACATCGGGTAACTAAGCGCAGGGCCGCGCTTAGTGACCCGATGTTTACCCTGGTTACCAGCGTAAAAGTAAAAAAAACAAACAGTACATACTCACCCAGCGTCCCCCAGCGTCCGCTTCCTGACACTGACTGAGCTCCGGCCCTAACAGCAGAGCGGCTTTCACTTTCACTTTAGGGCCGGCGCTCAGTCAGTGTCAGGAAGCAGACGCTGGGGAAGGTATGACGCTGGGTGAGCATGTACTGTTTGTTTTTTTTACTTTTACGCTGGTAACCAGGGTAAACATCGGGTTACTAAGCGCGGCCCTGCGCTTGGTAACCCGATGTTTACCCTGGTTACCAGTGTAAAACATCGCTGGTATCGTTGCTTTTGGTGTCAAACACAACGATACACGGCGATCGGACGACCAAATAAAGTTCTGGACTTTATTCAGCGACCAGCGACATCACAGCAGGATCCTGATCGCTGCTGCGTGTCAAACTAAACGATATCGCTAGCGAGGACGCTGCAACGTCACGGATCGCTAGCGATATCGTTTAGTGTGACGGTACCTTAAGAGATTTCAGAAATCTGATGCACACAGTATGGTTTCTTGTTTGATCAGTATTTTGTGCTTTGCTGCGTTTTTTGGACATAGGGCATGTCACTTCTTTCAGCATTTTTGCTGCGTTTTTCACCCATTGACTTGAATGGGTGTTGAAAAAACACAGCAAAAATGCAGGTATCATTATTTGCTGCGTTTTTGCTGCTGAAAATTCAAGGACATTAGCATGGACAAAGACAAATAAAGAACCAAAAATGCACCTAAACCTGCGTTTATGACGCAGCTTCTTTCCTGCCAAGTAGTTTAGGTTTTGCTGCTGAAAAAAAAGCAACAAAAACGCCCTGTGTGAACTTACCCTTACAAGACGGCATCCTTGGGGCCCACTAGCTGATTAAATCAATGGGCCATAGGACCCCAATCATATCCATCAAGGAGAGACCCTGTAAAGGTGCAGCTAGATGCACAGGCGAGAAACTCTGCCCACCCGCAGCCTGCCAAAAGCGCCACTAATGTGCAGTGCCAGCAGCGCAGCCCACGAGCAATGTCAGCCGGGCAGCCCACCCGCAGTGTGCCAACAGCGTCACAAATATGCAGTGTCAGCCACGCAGCCCACCACCTGCAGTGTGCCAACAGCGTCACAAATATGCAGTGTCAGCCACGCAGCCCACCTGCAATGTGCCAACAGCATCACAAATATGCAGTGTCAGCCACGCAGCCCACCCGCAGTGTGCCAACAGCGTCACAAATATGCAGTGTCAGCCAGGCAGCCCACCACCTGCAGTGTGCCAACAGCGTCACAAATATGCAGTGTCAGCCACGCAGCCCACCTGCAATGTGCCAACAGCATCACAAATATGCAGTGTCAGCCACGCAGCCCACCTGCAGTGTGCCAACAGCGTCACAAATATGCAGTGTCAGCCAGGCAGCCCACCACCTGCAGTGTGCCAACAGCGTCACAAATATGCAGTGTCAGCCACGCAGCCCACCCGCAGTGTGCCAACAGCATCACAAATATGCAGTGTCAGCCACGCAGCCCACCTGCAGTGTGCCAACAGCGTCACAAATATGCAGTGTCAGCCAGGCAGCCCACCACCTGCAGTGTGCCAACAGCGTCACAAATATGCAGTGTCAGCCAGGCAGCCCACCACCTGCAGTGTGCCAACAGCGTCACAAATATGCAGTGTCAGCCACGCAGCCCACCTGCAATGTGCCAACAGCATCACAAATATGCAGTGTCAGCCACGCAGCCCACCTGCAGTGTGCCAACAGCGTCACAAATATGCAGTGTCAGCCAGGCAGCCCACCACCTGCAGTGTGCCAACAGCGTCACAAATATGCAGTGTCAGCCGTGCAGCCAGTCGCACTCTTAGGTCTTGTTCAGACGTCAGGGTTTTCCTTCGTACGCGTTCTGTTTTTTTTTCAAGGATAACCCTCATAACTAAGGTGATGGTCTATGGTGTTCACATGTCCGTGCATTTTGCAGACTGAGGGGTCCACACAAATTCATGAAAAAAAAGTCAGATCTTGATCTGAGTCTTTGCTGTAATTTGCCAATGCAAGTCTGTGCGTTCGTGGAAAAAAAAAAAAAACATCCGTTCTTCACAGACCGATTAATAGGAGAAGCTGGAGAAACAGCCATCACTTGTGTTTTTTTTGTTTTTGCTTTTTTCAGAAAAAAAAAGGTTGGCACACCCTCCGACGACACGCACACACACCTCCGACGACACGCGCACACACACACCTCCGACGACACGCACACACACCTCCGACGACACGCACACACACCTCCGACGACACGCGCACACACACCTCCGACGACACGCACACACACCTCCGACGACACGCGCACACACACACACCTCCGACGACACGCACACACACCTCCGACGACACGCACACAAACCTCCGACGACACGCGCACACTCCTCCAACGACACGCACACACACCTGACGACACGCACACACACCTCCGACGACACGCACACACACCTCCGACGACACGCACACACACCTCCGACGACACGCACACACACCTCCGACGACACGCACACACACCTCCGACGACACGCACACACACCTCCGACGACACGCACACACACCTCCGACGACACGCACACACACCTCCGTCGACACGCACACACCTCCGACGACACGCACACACACCTCCGACGACACGCACACACACCTCCGACGACACGCACACACACCTCCGACGACACGCACACACCTCCGACGACACGCACACACACCTCCGACGACACGCACACACACCTCCGACGACACGCACACACACCTCCGTCGACACGCACACACCTCCGACGACACGCACACACACCTCCGACGACACGCACACACACCTCCGACGACACGCACACACACCTCCGACGACACGCACACACCTCCGTCGACACGCACACACCTCCGACGACACGCACACACACCTCTGACGACACGCACACACACCTCTGACGACACGCACACACACCTCTGACGACACGCACGCACACACACACACCTCCGACGACACGCACACACACCTCCGCCGACACGCACACACACCTCCGACGACACGCACACACTCCGACCACTTTTTGTGTACGACAAAAATCACTGGCCTTAGTGACAAGGGAGGCCAGAAACCTGCATCCAGTTCAGACGCAAGCAAGAAAAAAGCATCTACGTGGAAAGGATGCAAGTTGTTGTTACATGAAATGGAAAATTTCTGGGTGTACTTTTGGCAACACTGTGGGGGGAGATGGTGGGGGGGCACCAGCAATAATAAGTAACAGTCTATTCTTTCCACATGGGAACCGTCCGGCTGATAATCTGCGACACATCCAAGGTATGGACGGCAGAATATGGAAAGTCACAGCAAGGTGATCCGGGCAATAAAGGCAAAGAGCCAGACATCCCGTAACATATGGAAATGTGCTGCAGGTACCGTCTACACACATTTACAGACTCCGAAAGTGAGAACACAACACCTCCATGAAGTGCCGGCGCACACCGCGCTGAACGCTGCTCGTTCAGGTTTGGTCACATTCCTTCTCTGGCAGATTGGTTTGATGCCAGAACCGTCCTGGCTCATAACTGTTCCATTCAGTCAAACACTTCCTCGGGCCACTCATTATCACCCCGGGTTTCTCATTAAATCACTTGTGAGTCAATACTACCTTCGTCTGAGACGTCAAGTAACCCCAGGACAGGAGGAAAGGTTCACCGTAATCCTTTTTATTTCAGACCTTTACTTATTTGCTCTGTAAACGTCAAGTCCATAAATCAAGGAAGGAGCAATGTCGTTACAGTGTATCAGCTCATACAAGTCGGAATCTTCCAGTCACGGAAGTCTTAAAGGGAAGCGGTCAGGACGATTTGACTAGTGTTATGGCTGTGTAGATCCTAGTGCCGCAAGAACAATGATACCGGTCTTGCAGTAATCCCATGTGCCAGTGCTGAGAAATCAAGCTTTGAATCCACATGCTAATTCTCCTGGAGCAGCATTGGGGGTGTGTCATTCACACTGAAATGCAGAGACACGCCCACAATACACCTCCAGACCAATTAGCATGTAGATTCAAAGCTTGATTTCTCAGCACTGGCATGTCGGATTACAACAAGACGGGTATCAATTTTACTGATTTACTAGCACCTATACAGCCATCCTATTAGTTTTAGGAGTAAAAGTGCCCCGACATGTTCCCTTTAACGGGTTTGTCCCACAGCCAAGCGTTATATTTCTCAGTTAAAACACACCAAACAGAACGCTTTTCCAATTAAAATAGAAGTATTCTTTAAAAATTGTCTGTGTTCAGATATTGCTGTTATATACTCGTCATTTAAAGGGAGTGTGTCAGCAGAGAATGACTGTTCAAACCAAGTGCAGGCGCTCGGTGCATCACATAACCGTACATCCACATCAGGGTCCTCATGTACAGAGCACCCACCAGGAGAACCCCGTCAGACACGCGCCCCCGAGGAGAACCCAGTCAGACACGCGCCCCCCAGGAGAACCCCGTCAGACACGCGCCCCCCAGGAGAAACCCGTCAGACACCCGCCCCTCAGGAGAACCCCGTCAGACACGCGCCCCTCAGGAGAACCCTGTCAGTCACGCGCCCCTCAGGAGAACCCTGTCAGTCACGCGCCCCTCATGAGAACACAGACACGCGCCCCTCATGAGAACACAGACACGCGCCCCCCAGGAGAACCCCATCAGAAACGCGCCCCCCATGAGAACCCCACCAGAAACGCGCCCCCCAGGAGAACCCCGTCAGACACGCGCCCCTCAGGAGAACCCCATCAGACACGCGCCCCTCAGGAGAACCCCATCAGACACGCGCCCCTCAGGAGAACCCCGTCAGACACGCGCCCCTCAGGAGAACCCTGTCAGACACGCACCCCTCAGGAGAACCCTGTCAGACACGCACCCCCCAGGAGAACCCTGACAGACACGCGCCCCCCCAGGAGAACCCCGTCAGACACGCGCCCCTCAGGAGAACCCCGTCAGACACGCGCCCCTCAGGAGAACCCCGTCAGACACGCGCCCCTCAGGAGAACCCTGTCAGACACGCACCCCACAGGAGAACCCTGACAGACACGCGCCCCCCAGGAGAACCCCGTCAGACACGCGCCCCTCAGGAGAACCCCGTCAGACACGCGCCCCTCAGGAGAACCCCGTCAGACACGCGCCCCCCAGGAGAACCCTGTCAGACACGCACCCCCCATGAGAACACAGACACGCGCCCCCCAGGAGAACCCTGTCAGACACGCGCCCCTCAGGAGAACCCCGTCAGACACGCGCCCCTCAGGAGAACCCCGTCAGACACGCGCCCCCCAGGAGAACCCTGTCAGACACGCGCCCCTCAGGAGAACCCCGTCAGACACGCACCCCCCCATGAGAACCCTGACAGACACGCGCCCCCCAGGAGAACCCCGTCAGACACGCGCCCCTCAGGAGAACCCCGTCAGACACGCGCCCCCCAGGAGAACCCTGTCAGACACGCACCCCCCATGAGAACACAGACACGCGCCCCCCAGGAGAACCCTGTCAGACACGCGCCACTCAGGAGAACCCCGTCAGACACGCGCCCCTCAGGAGAACCCCGTCAGACACGCGCCCCTCAGGAGAACCCCGTCAGACACGCGCCCCTCAGGAGAACCCCGTCAGACACGCGCCCCCCAGGAGAACCCTGTCAGACACGCGCCCCTCAGGAGAACCCCGTCAGACACGCACCCCCCCATGAGAACCCTGACAGACACGCGCCCCCCAGGAGAACCCCTTCAGACACGCACCCCTCAGGAGAACCCCGTCAGACATGCACCCCTCAGGAGAACCCTGTTAGACATGCACCCCTCAGGAGAACCCTGTCAGACATGCACCCCTCAGGAGAACCCCTTCAGACACGCACCCCTCAGGAGAACCCCGTCAGACATGCACCCCTCAGGAGAACCCTGTTAGACATGCACCCCTCAGGAGAACCCTGTCAGACATGCACCCCTCAGGAGAACCCTGCCAGACACGCGCCCCTCAGGAGAACCCTGTCAGACATGCACCCCTCAGGAGAACCCTGTCAGACATGCACCCCTCAGGAGAACCCCTTCAGACACGCACCCCTCAGGAGAACCCCGTCAGACATGCACCCCTCAGGAGAACCCTGTTAGACATGCACCCCTCAGGAGAACCCTGTCAGACATGCACCCCTCAGGAGAACCCTGCCAGACACGCGCCCCTCAGGAGAACCCTGTCAGACATGCACCCCTCAGGAGAACCCTGTCAGACACGCACCCCTCAGGAGAACCCTGCCAGACACGCGCCCCTCAGGAGAACCCTGTCAGACACGCGCCCCTCAGGAGAACCCTGTCAGACACGCGCCCCTCAGGAGAACCCTGTCAGACACGCGCCCCTCAGGAGAACCCTGTCAGACACGCGCCCCTCAGGAGAAACCTGCCAGACACGTGCCCCTCAGGAGAAACCTGCCAGACACGTGCCCCTCAGGAGAACCCTGTCAGACATGCACCCCTCAGGAGAACCCTGTCAGACATGCACCCCTCAGGAGAACCCCGTCAGACATGCACCCCTCAGGAGAACCCCGTCAGACATGCACCCCTCAGGAGATCCCAGTCAGACATGCGCCCCTCAGGAGAACCCTGCCAGACACGTGCCCCTCAGGAGAACCCTGCCAGACACGTGCCCCTCAGAAGCACACAGTCAGACACGTTCCCTTGTAAGACCTTAAGCACTAAATAAAATACCCATTTCTCTGGAACAGTATGGCAGTTTTAAAAAAAAAAATTAAAAAACTTATTACCCTGTGGAGCAACAGGAATAAAATAAAAGCAAAAACTGTCCCTCCTGACCCGGGGACAGGCCCTCTATAAGGAGCTCTAGCTAACGGGAACCTTTATAGCAGAAGTAGATACTGAATGGTCTTTGGCAGCCGACGTCTCAAAGGGAAATATGTTCCTAAAATGCCCCATTGTCTGTGCCCCGCTCCGGCTCGCAGGGAACAGAGAGTCCTGTTTGTCCTGATACAAGAACGTGTTATTATAAACATAATCTGGCGAGTTTACCTGAGGCGCTCGCTCCTGCAGCACATCGCACCACGCACAGCGCCGCCATGCTTTTATAAGAGACTAGTTTATTTGAAGCGTCACCGCAAGCAAAGAAAAAAAGAAAATAGAAACTTTCACGGGGCAAAGTCTGAAAGCTTCAAGACAAGAGCTGCCTGTAGGGACACACAACAATAATGCGACTGAGAGAAAACACAGGCCCCGCACCTCCCTCCCCAGGAGACTCCTTCCTGCTGCTACATCCAGACCACTCAGGAAATTAACCCCTCAAATGGGGAACAATGTTCACAGGTGATCCAATCATTCACAGCGTCCCCATAGCCAACCTCACTGGTCCCCACTGTATTGTAGCCACAGGGCCCAGAGGTGGAGGCGACGCACCCAGGTAAGCACCATGGCCCCAATCTGCAGCATAAACGCGTGTTCACATTGGAGGGATTTTTTTTTTTTTTTTGCAAAACCACATTTATAAAATAGTTTAAAGACAGCAAGTCACACAAATGTTTTTGGTTAGACTAATTACTGTATTTCTCTTAAATGCTTGTATTTTGGGCTAAAACTATTGTTTGCACTTGGGCTTCATTTACAAAGCTGCACTGTTTGTCTATTGCTGGCTGCAGAATGAGATAACTAAGAACCCTTCAGCGAGCTCGCTCTGATAGAGTCTGCAGCCTTTACTGAGCTCATCTAGGTTTATTTATGATCACATAAAAGTTTAACCTTCCTTTAATGCGCCCTGTGGTAATAACTGAAGACATAAGGAGCTCAGTAAAAGACAGATAACAGTTACAAGCTGTCAGATTTTTAGTTAAAAGGGGTTGAAGAGGCTAGAAAGTCAAGTCTGCAGTTACTTTTGTGACTCTTCACAGCTCGCACAGTGTGTGTTGTCAGGATTCTCCAGCACCAGGCGGTCATTTGACCACAAGTATACAATTTTCATACTTCCAGTCACACTTCAACTAGACGTGTCCAGCCTCGCACATCTAGTTGGCACATGACCACAAGTATGCAGATCACATACTTGTGGCCATGCGCCCGGCACTGGTACTAGAAAATCCTGACAGCGAACACTGCTGGACTGTGAGGATTCACAAGTCTGCAGTCACACAGAGTGACTGCAGGCTTGGACCCCAAGGCTGGACAACCCCTTTAATCTCATTATGCAGACAGCTAGGTGCAGAGAAACAAGCAGCTTTAAAAGCAAAAAAGAAAGTCAGCTGGAAAAGGCTTTTTTAGACCAAAATACATGCAAGTAAAATGGAAACTCATCAAAAAATTACTAGCTGATTAAATACTGTAAGTCTTTTTTTTATACACAGGTGATAAAGAATCTACCATTCACAATAGGTGAGGTCACAGCTCTCCTGCTCCCCCTCCCTTCACAAGGACCTTTGCACCCGCTCATTAGATGCCTCAATACAAAAGATAGGATCAGAAAGTCTGTTCATTGCAGCTAATGTTCGTGTGTCCTGAAACAATAGGAAGTTAGAGTCTAAAAATGCAAGATTTCTATTTCTTAATTTTTAATACGGATTGTGATATGAAAAATAATCATTGCCAAAAATGTAAAAAAAAAAATACATTTAACACAAAAAAATGCTTGAAACAATAATACATTTTCTGATGATTGTTTCCCTTTAAAAATAAAAAAATAAAAGGTCACTTAAGGTGCCCATTCTTTTTGCTAAATGTCGGTGTAACTCGCCAATTATAGGATTGACTTGACCATGTAATGTGTATGGGGGTCTCCAGAAATTCCCCCAATAGTGGAAAAAAGCATCATATATGCTGGAGTTCAACATACCCAATCTTCTGTGCTCATGAGAGGTCAGACCATGACAGAGGTGTCTGCAGTTTATTTCCTTCTCCCAAATTAAAAAAACACCCTCCATTAGCCTAACATGAGAGCACATGGGTATGGAGGAGTAGTAGGAGGAGATCGGCCAAAACAAAAAAAAAAGAGCTCAGGTGACCGCTATCTAAAGTGTGTAGGCAATTAAAGTTTGGAGAGGTGACTGAAGAGCAGCCCCCACAAAAGCATGGCCGACATAGGTAGCGATCAGAAAGCTATTGCCAGTCCCAAACAGCCAAGATAACAAAAGACTGCCCTAAGACATCGACTGAGAAGCACGGTTCAGTTTTCATTTTTGGTTAGAAGTTTACAGAAGAGGGGGCTGACCAGGGTTAGAAAAAAAGGGTCACTTTTTTATTATTATTATTTTTAAGTAATTTAAATAAACCGCCCCACTCTTGTTCATGCGATATAGTCTTGACCCTATTCTGATTTTTCAGTCTAGTTTAGGAAGCAGACATTTTTGTGAGCATGGAGCAGACGTTTGGTCACAGGGTCACTCGGGCTCCTTCACAATGCTTAGGCCCTGCCATCTCCTCTTTAGCAGCTTCATCTTCTTCGCCTAGAACCGGAAGCTCAAAACTTGACCCAAAATATCATCATCATCCCTATAGAGAACTTATTCTAGTCACACAAATAATACAGGAAGTGTTTCCCCGTGTCTGACAATGGGTCACCATGGAGGGTCACTGACGGAGGAGGACTTTCCTAGGAAGGATCAGGTCACCTCATTAATACACATAGCACAAGGCGCAGAGGATTATACATTAACGGCACATTACCCAGGACAAACAAGCCTTCAAGCAGGCCTATAAAATGTGCTATAAACTTGGGACGCCAGCTCATGTTTACATTGAGGGGACAGCTGGAATCCATCTCTTGGGTCCTCTCAGGCAGGAGGACACTGGGCCGGAAGTCTTCTAGTGACCTGAAACTGGGAATGCAGCTCACTGGAGCTCCCAGTCCTTAACCAGTCACTCTGGAAATGTTAGGAATGAGAGGAATTCATCCCATGCTGGGACAGACCCGTTCAGGCTTCTCCTGCGCAGACCGACATTTGACGTTGCATTATTTTATGAACGTCATCATGATCGTACGGAAGAATACAAAAGTCTTCACATACGCTAATGGGACCTCGATCTACAGATGTAAGAGAATATACCCACACACGTTATGGCCGACAGTCTAATGGGTATGGGGCCTCCAGACTGTCCCCCGAAAGACTAAGAGAGAATGATTCGGCATGTCGGATTTTGACTTTTGAGCTGTCGATCCTTTTGTTCTCCAAGAGATTAGTCACCGGCATCTCTATCGTAGAGAACACTCAAAGCGCTCGGCAGGGCGAGCACTCCAGTGTTTGGCAGCAGAGAAAGCTGCCGACTAACATCTATTGTTTCGGTAGCCCCCTAAGCTATATTCATTCCCGATTTAGCTGCTCAATCACAACTCCGTCTGTAGCTTCCATCTGAGCCTCCAAAAAATAGCATTTAGACGTTCCTCAACAGCGCCATTGACGTCAAAGTCCAAAATATGAAACTGGTATCTGTTTGACCGTACAAAATTGAAGTTGTCTAGTACGCTACTGATGAAAATAAAAAAGTCAGACACCCCTGGAAAGGAGGCCAAATAAAGTACTTTTGGTGGCTCAGTGGTTAGCACTGTTACACAGCAACGTTGGCGTTCTCAGTTCAAATCCCACCAAGGACAACATCAGAAAGGAGTTTTTGTGTGGGTTTCCTCCAGGTTCTTCGATTTCCTCCCACACTCCAACGACATACTGATAGGGAATGTAGATTGTGCGCCCCAATGGGGACAATGATGATAATGTCTGTAAAGCGCTGTGGAATTAAACATATACAAATAAATCTTTTCGACTCCATTTGACCCATGGAAGTTAATTGCTCCATTAGGGGCACATCCGAATACCATTTTTCCCATCCTGTCAAAAAGACAAACAAAGCAATATGAACCAGGCGCAAATAAGAATAAAGTCCCCCCAAAAATGTCCTGGATAATGGGATATCAGGAAAGAAAGAGTGGAGGAGATCAAGAGAATTCCTTTGATTAGAGTATAACGCAAGGGTGCAGATTTAATATTACTCCAATCGGAATTAGACAACTGTTTGGGAATTATTTTCTAGAGCAATGGTAAAAAAAAAAATGTATGGACATGCTCTACTGGAAAAAAAAAATTAATAATAATAAAAAAGTAAAGTGTTGGATACTACAACAGAAAAGCAAAAGGACCATAATATAAATCCACGCCACTTGTGTTCGTTATTTTATAGATCTGCTTCCTACAAGAATTCTGTTCTTCTGGTCCTATACAAAAACTGTAATGAGGGTTAGGCACAGTAGGCAGCTGCTCAAGGTGTCATAAAAATGTTCTGCTTTTTAATCAGTTTATGCACCCAGTTAAGAGTGGAGAAATATGATTAATTTCTTTTTTCGGGCAAGCTAACGATTGTCCATCCGACAGCAATGATGATTTACATCAAGTACTGGGGACACAAAACTCTCTTGGAAGCAACACCCTTTGCAGAACACCATTCACGTATGCTGGCAGTAAGTTCAATGCAAAGTTTCAAATCACGCATAGAAAACAGTAACCAATTTGCTGCATGTGCACACGGTCTTACGGCCTACATCCAGCCTTTATTACTATATACCACGTTGTCAAATACAGTGGGGCAAAAAAGTATTTAGTCAGTCAGCAATAGTGCAAGTTCCACCACTTAAAAAGATGAGAGGCGTCTGTAATTTACATCATAGGTAGACCTCAACTATGGGAGACAAACTCAGAAAAAAAAATCCAGAAAATCACATTGTCTGTTTTTTTATCATTTTATTTGCATATTCTGGTGGAAAATAAGTATTTGGTCAGAAACAAAATTTCATCTCAATACTTTGTAATACATCCTTTGTTGGCAATGACAGAGGTCAAACGTTTTCTGTAAGTCTTCACAAGGTTGCCACACACTGTTTTTGGTATGTTGGCCCATTCCTCCATGCAGATCTCCTCTAGAGCAGTGATGTTTTTGGCTTTTCGCTTGGAAACACGGACTTTCAACTCCCTCCAAAGGTTTTCTATAGGGTTGAGATCTGGAGACTGGCTAGGCCACTCCAGGACCTTGAAATGCTTCTTACGAAGCCACTCCTTCGTTGCCCTGGCGGTGTGCTTTGGATGATTGTCATGTTGAAAGACCCAGCCACGTTTCATCTTCAATGCCCTTGCTGATGGAAGGAGGTTTGCACTCAAAATCTCACGATACATGGCCCCATTCATTCTTTCATGTACCCGGATCAGTCGTCCTGGCCCCTTTGCAGAGAAACAGCCCCAAAGCATGATGTTTCCACCACCATGCTTTACAGTAGGTATGGTGTTTGATGGATGCAACTCCGTATTCTTTTTCCTCCAAACACGACAAGTTGTGTTTCTTCCAAACAGTTCCAGTTTGGTTTCATCAGACCATAGGACATTCTCCCAAAACTCCTCTGGATCATCCAAATGCTCTCTAGCAAACTTCAGACGGGCCCGGACATGTACTGGCTTAAGCAGTGGGACACGTCTGGCACTGCAGGATCTGAGTCCATGGTGGCGTAGTGTGTTACTTATGGTAGGCCTTGTTACATTGGTCCCAGCTCTCTGCAGTTCATTCACTAGGTCCCCCCGCGTGGTTCTGGGATTTTTGCTCACCGTTCTTGTGATTATTCTGACCCCACGGGGTGGGATTTTGCGTGGAGCCCCAGATCGAGGGAGATTATCAGTGGTCTTGAATGTCTTCCATTTTCTAATTATTGCTCCCACTGTTGATTTCTTCACTCCAAGCTGGTTGGCTATTGCAGATTCAGTCTTCCCAGCCTGGTGCAGGGCTACAATTTTGTTTCTGGTGTCCTTTGACAGCTCTTTGGTCTTCACCATAGTGGAGTTTGGAGTCAGACTGTTTGAGGGTGTGCACAGGTGTCTTTTTATACTGATAACAAGTTTAAACAGGAGCCATTACTACAGGTAATGAGTGGAGGAAAGAGGAGACTCTTAAAGAAGAAGTTACAGGTCTGTGAGAGACAGAAATCTTGATTGTTTGTTTCTGACCAAATACTTATTTTCCACCAGAATATGCAAATAAAATGATAAAAAAACAGACAATGTGATTTTCTGGATTTTTTTTTCTCACTTTGTCTCCCATAGTTGAGGTCTACCTATGATGTAAATTACAGACGCCTCTCATCTTTTTAAGTGGTGGAACTTGCACTATTGCTGACTGGCTAAATACTTTTTTGCCCCACTGTACATCCTCCTACTTATCTCCTGAAAATATACAGTAAGACTTACATTTGTCAAATACCACAAACCACATGTCCAAACTAATGACTGGGCAGAAAAATGTAAGCATTGGGGGTTGGGGAGGGAGAGACGGAAAAATGTGAAAACACAAATAGTGCCGTAAGTCCATTCAGATCCATGGGAAAAATGTGTGCAATCCTCCGGGGTGTAATACCGAGCGAGAGGAAATATTTCAGCTTTATTCCATATCTTGGTTTCTTATATAAAAGGTATCTGCCTTTTCACTGCAAGACAGGGGAGAAAACAAGATCCACAGGCCGGGGACAGGCTGCACTTTGAGGATAAAGAGGCAACATTTATTGCGGGGGGTGATGCCACGAGGAAAAGTCCTGCATCACCAATAGGCATGCGCATTTAGAACAGACAATCACCACCTGCGGTAGAATTGTTCATTTGGAGGTTACAGTCAATAAACAATAAGCAAGGCAAGCCGTCAACTTATTGTTTGGTCACCAGTTGTCACCACCCACACACACTTTGATGGCCTCTTATGGATCACAAGACTATTCGAGAAAATGGCTAACACGACCGTCGGTGGCGTCCGTGCCACCACACAAAGCACAATCTATTTTGTGCCTATGAAACAGTTCCAAGACCAATAAATTTTTCACGTCATTAAAATAAAATTTCCATAAAAAGCTATTTTAGATGGGACAAATTTAGCCCAGTCCTCTATTTAAGGCACACAAGCCTTTCTGCTCGGGAGATAAACTTGGATGTCATCGGGTAGACAACTAGTTATTCCATTTATGAGTATCTGGTGCTAAAAAAGTTCTCAAGGTCCAAAAATAAAAGCGATGAGGCCTAAAAACCACTTTCCCTAAAATATAAAGTTCCAAAATAAGAGTCACTTTGAGTTTTCAGATCAAAAAGTGGATGATGACGACAAACACGGCCATTAGTTGCATTCCCGTAGACGGCCTTCATCAGGATTTCCCCAATGTGTCCGTCCAGCAGATCGGCTTCTAGGTTCTGATCACATTGCATTTGAGCCGTCCATTGGAGATTAAGAATATTCCAAATTAAGAGTTTTGATGGAAGACGCCCCCCACCCCCCCAAAAAAAAAACACTGCCCTCCGTACTCGTATGGAAAAAGCAGTCTTTTGGTATATGTTGGATCAATGAATTTGTTCAGAGTATGAGACTAGAAGTTTCCAAACATTCTGCAAATGTGAACATACTCAAGGGGCACCTCCAGTCTCCAGATATTAGAGAAATCGCTTAAAATATTTCCGAAAAGAAGTGGCATCTTCTATTTATGCAGAAGATTTGGTGTGAGCTGCTAAGAACCTACAAGAAAGGACGGTTTTATAGGGTCAGCGTAACTGATGACGAACTTATCAAGTACAGTCCTAGTGATGGAAGCCAAGAACACCAGCCATTACTGCCGGACGTTCACATAAGGCCTGAAAGAAGGGTCTGCCTGGTTTGGAAATCTAGTTTTTCAAGTGTTTTTCCCACTGATAGGACGCTGATAATCTATCCAGAGAAAAGGTCAGGGATATCCGATCGGTGGATGACACCGGACACCACCTCCGCTCAGCTGCTACCAGCTCCATAGCGGCACACCACCGCTCCATCACGCCATTTACTGACCACTCCCAGGTCTTGCTCATCATTTGATCAGTGAGGGTACTGGGTGTCAATGGCCCCTCCAATCTGATATTTATTTTATCCCTGAGCCGAACAAAAGGATCGGCTGCTGAAATTCTATACGGTGGATTCTTCTCCCCACATCATCTGTTGGTGGAAATTCGGGAGGCCCCCCATACACATTAGATGGTTGGTCGATCCCACCAAAATCTGTGAATTCGAACGACCTTTATCCAGAGTGTATGTTAGGTCACCAATATCATAGTAGCGGAAAACCACTTTAAAATAACATATACGGAAAGCGTTGCATCAATGAGAGCAGCAATGCTTCACTAGCCCTGTGGGGGCACTGCAGTGAAACCTCCTAGGATGTCTCAGAGTCACAGCATCCATTACGGTCACCATTCATCAGTCCGTGTCCTCTGTGGTTGAAAATCTAGTTTTCCCTATCTTAAACTGAAGGAGGTCACCAAAAAGGCTTGTTCAGCCTTTACTGCAGACTTCCGCATGTACATGAATGGAAATGCACTGCGGAAAAACAGCGGCTTCTGATCGGCTGCAGCGTTCACATACTTTTTTATTAATTCGAGATATAGAAATATTGATTAAAACAAGCACAACACGGGTGTAAACACCACACAAACATTCCACCATACTTTCCATGATGAACGCAGAGCACTCCGACAACACACAGAGGATATATGTGACCGCTTGGCAGATTTTCTGTAAATATGGCCCGGCTCCAAGTACAATTGGAGAACGAGAACACACTGTATTTTCTTGAAATAAACCAAAAAGAAATAATGTGCTAGGTTCCTTTATAGATGATTTGATTGTGCAAGACCCGATCCTGACATTGGATATTACATTGTGTTATGAGACCTCCGGGCTTTGTAAAAACACAACACGGGCCTCGTTCCCACCAGTGCTGGTCCTTTCCGTCAGGTTTCCTTTGCTGTTTGATGAATATTAAAGAGAACCATATTGTGCTTTTCTAAATATGGAAACATTATATGTCAACAGGGAAGGTCCATGAACCATAATGATTGATGGGGATCCATACTATCTTTCGCACCGGGCTAGTGGTTTTTGTCCCGGATCTGCCATCATTCCATTGAGAATTCTAATAATGTTACTCACACATTATGTCTAACAAAATAGTTAATAATGATATGATCACTGGGGGTCTGAGCGATGGGACACCCATCAATCTCAAGAACTGGGTGCCCAGAGTTCACTCTGAATGGGGCAGTATTGAGCATGTGTAATATACCAGACAAACTACAGCACCAAACCGCTGCAGCTAATCACTGTGCTCAGCGGTTTAGGCATCATTGTGGAGTCCAGGGATTGGCTGCAGTGCTAATTGCTGGCCATGCCAATAAAGACATTGGACAGTATTAATGCAGACATTATCCCAAGGGCAAGCCACTGCAGTGTATTTATTTGGCAGACATTCAACCGAAGGGGCCGGGACCCCCAGTGCGGTTTTCATACTGGGCCACAGAGGGAGGGGACTTGTACTCCCATTTCATTTTGGGATATTTTCCCGCTTTCATTTACCTAGTACATGTGAATAGCGGTGAATCCGGACCACATCCGATAATAATCCAACGTTAGATTCCATAAATCTAAGATATATTAATTTATGGCAGCAAATTATTATTGCTCCAATTAATCCAAAATTATGTTAAAAAAATATAGCAATTTAGAAATTGCCCAAGTTTTTTGATTACAGTTCACATGCAAAAAGATATGTCTGTACAGTTAGTCTAAAAACCAGCCTGTCGTCATCTCCTACGAGAGTTGTCATCCAACTTCACTACAACCTGGAAAAGCAAAAATCAGCTTTCTTTCTTGGTAATATGTGACATGGGCACTTCATTTTCAGCAATCTGACAATTCGAGAACTTATATTTACGGTACTTCTGATTCTTTTTACTATTTTGGGTGGAAGGGAGGGGGCGACCATTTTTTGATTGCAGATCTCCCACCACCTGCTAAAGCTTCTTACATTTGCTTCGTGGGATTAGTCACTTCATCCACAGCCTCAGTAAAGCCGCTGATATGACCCTAATTTCGGCTTGCACAATATAACATAGCCAGCCGTTCCACCAGCTGCTAACGTTACGCTCTTGGCAGGGGTTGCCCTGAACTCACATGAACCAAAGATCTAATGGTCGAGGGTGGTGACATGTCTAGGTGAATGCGGGACCTCAAAATCTGTTCGGTAACCTGAAATTAACAATAATTAAACTTTATATCCTATTTTAGTTATGTGACAAAGGTGAAGAAAAAAAAAAATCTACATGTGCCTCCATAAAATATCTGAGGGACAATATGGGCCGACAGCTGGATCGATAATATGAGGCCTCAGGCCGAGGACAGTCGGCTGTATCATGGCTTTATGGAGGATACACCGGATTACGTACCGGTAATGCTCTTTTATAGAGCCACGACAGCACCCACTGAGAGAGGGGATCCGCCCCTAGGAACAGGAAACCCTATGGAGAGATAAAAGGGGCGGTCCCCCTCGCTCCCACAGTTTGGGTTACAGAGATTGCGAGGAACCGCCCACCAGTATTAGTAGGCAATTTATTATCATTTTATCTTAAACTACTAATATTTACAAGAACCAATCACCCTTATCCGTGCTCATATGCAAACTAATATATAAGGGAGGGAAGTGAAGGGGTGCTGTCGTGGCTCTATAAAAGAGCATTACCGGTACGTAATCCGGTGTTTTCTCTTCGCCACGACAGCACCCACTGAGAGACTTTCAGAGACAGTTATTTGGGGGGGATTATCGTGTTAAGAACTGATCTACCGAAACACAGGTCAGTGGAGGCAGATAGATCTAGTCTATAGTGACTATAGAAGGTAGTAGGAGACGACCAGGTTGCGGCCTTACATATGAGTTCTATTGGAACCTCTGCCCGCTCTGCCCAGGATGATGATATCGCCCGGGTGGAATGTGCCTTTACAGTCTCAGGTGGATCTACCCCTTTAGACGAATAGGCCAGGTATATCGCCTCCCGAATCCATCGGGATAATGTGCCTTTGGTAACACCAGCTCCTTTTCTTTGACCCTGGAAGGAAACAAAGAGAGCCCTGCTCTTCCTCCAGGGACTAGTCCTGTCTAGATAGGTTATCACAGCCCTTCTCACATCTAAAGTATGGTACTTTTCTTCCTCCTGATTCGTAGGGTTATTATAGAAGGTAGGAAGAAGGATTTCTTGAGATCTATGGAATTTAGTACACATCTTAGGCAAGTAGGAAGGGTCTGTTTTTAGGACAATCCTATCTGGCAATATTGACATAAATGGAGGATCTACTGATAGCGCCTGTATGTCACTTACCCTTCTTGCCGATACTAAGGCGACAAGAAGAGCAGTCTTGAGGGAGACATATTTAATGTGAGCAGAATCTAGAGGCTCAAACGGATGGTTTGTCAAGGCTTCAAGGACCAGATTAACATCCCAAGGAGGTGAGTTGGGGATATGGACTGGTTCTGCTCTCTGGCAGGCTGAGATGAATCTGGATATCCATCTATCTCCTGCAACGTTGTGACTATATAAAGCCCCTAGCGCTGAAACATGCACTTTTAAGGTGTTAACTGAGAGGCCTAAATCACGTCCTCTTTGGAGAAATTCAAGAATAATAGGGACTGGAATTTCATTTGACAAGGCTGAGGGATAGAGGCTTAAAAATTTTTTCCATACTCTTACATAGATCGATGTAGTGGATCTTTTCCTACTCAGCAATAGGGTATCGATTAGTTTATCAGAGAAGCCCCTTAGTTTTAACAGCTGCCTCTCAAATCCCAGGCTGTCAACCGCAGACCCTTCACATGAGGGTGGTTGAAGGGCCCCTGGGAAAGCAGATCTTGATTCTCTGGGAGAATCCATGGATCCGAGATGGACATGGCTCTGAGCAGGGAAAACCATGGTCTCTTTGGCCAGAATGGAGCGATCAATATCACACTCGCTCTGTCCTCTCTTATCTTCCTGATGACTGTTGGAAGAAGAACCATCGGGGGAAAGGCATATGCCTTCTGAAATGTCCATGGAATCTGGAGGGCGTCGAGAACATCGGGGTTGTCTGTTCGAAACATTGAGGCGAATGTTTTTACTTGCCTGTTGTCTCTTGTGGCAAAGAGATCTATGTCGGGTATACCCCATTTTATAGTTATCATACTGAATATCCGACGATTTAACACCCACTCCCCCTGATGGAGGGTATGACGACTGAGAAAGTCTGCTTTCGCGTTGTCTATCCCTCGGACATGAAGTGCTGATAAGGACAGAAGATGATTTTCGGCTATAGTCAAGATGTTTTCGGCTATAGACATGAGAGTGCCTGATCTCGTTCCGCCTTGATGGTTGACGTAAGCCACTGATGTCATGTTGTCTGAGAGAACCCTGGTATGTGTTCCGTGCAACTGTGGGAGGAATTCACATAGGGCATGATAGATGGCTTTTAGTTCTTTTTTATTTGATGAGTCGTCTAATTCCGAAACCGACCACAGCCCCTGGACAACCTGGTTCCCCAAGTGTGCCCCCCAACCATGAGGGCTGGCATCCGTAAATATTATGTTTGAGGGTTTAACCTCCCAGGGAACCCCGATAATTAGATGATCTGGTTGTAACCACCAGGTTAGAGATTGGATTACGTCACTAGAAAGGGAAATTTTACCGTCTAATCGGCCATGTAATTTTATCTCCTCATTTAAAATTGCATACTGTAAGCACCTCGAGTGGAACTGGGCCCATGGAACCGCTGGTATACATGACGTGAAGGAGCCAAGTAAGGACATACCCTCCCGAAGGGAAATTATAGGTTTATCTAGTATAGACTGAACTTTATTCCTCACCGTCATCTGTTTAGATTCTGGGAGAAAACACCTTTGAGTTATAGAGTCTAATATGATCCCCAAAAATACCTGTCGAGTCGTTGGGATTAACCTAGATTTTTCCCAATTTATTATCCATCCTAAGTTCTGCAAGGATGAAATCATGTGACTTAATCTTTGTTGACATTGTGAGGGGGATTTTCCTACTACTAGAAGGTCGTCTAGGTATGGGATTATGAGGGTGTCTTTTAATCTTAGAAATGACATGACCTCTGACATTAGTTTAGTGAATACCCTTGCAGCAATTGACAGTCCAAAGGGCATTGCTGTGTACTGAAAGTGCCGTATATATCCTTTTATGATAACCGCCACGCGGAGATATTGTTGATGTTTTTTAAAGATTGGGAGATGGTAATACGCATCTTTCAAGTCCAGAACCGTCATGAAGCAATGGGGAAACAGGAGTTTTATGGTGGAACGGATAGACTCCATTTTAAAGGTTTGATTCTCTAAGAAGGTGTTTAATTTTTTAAGGTTTATAATGGTTCTAAATGATCCATCCGGTTTTGGTATTAGAAATAACGGGGAGTAAAACCCTTTGCCCTCCTGAAGAAGTGGAACTTCCACCAATACCCCCTTGGACAGAAGACTCATTACTTCCTGTTCCAATGCCTCCTGTTGTGATTGAGATTTTAATGAAGTCAATAGAAATGAGTCCGGAGGGACTCGGGAAAATCTTAATTTTAAGCCGGAGGTGACAAGATCAATTGCCCAACTATTTGATGTTATCAGCCGCCATTTATCTGCGAAGGAGGATAATCTACCTCCCACAGGTAGATCCGCTCTAACGGGGTTTGTCCTCAGGTTTGAAAGGGCGCTTCCCGAAGAATGCACCCCTTTGTTTGGTGTCTCTAGTGGCCCAGCGGTCCTGGTTCTTAAAATCTTTCCTTCTATTAAACACTGGCTTCCGGAACGCTCTCCTATAGGATGGAAGGTAATTAACATTAGGGAAGCCCTTTTTTCTCTCTCCCGCTTTAGTTAAGATCTCGTCTAGTTTAGTACCAAACAGGTACTCACCCTGACATGGGAGGCCACACAATTTAGATTTTGTTTGGGGATCCCCCTTCCATCCCTTAAGCCACAGGGCTCTACGTGCTGCATTCGTGAGTCCCGCTGATTTGGCCGCCAAGCGTATGGAGTCAGCAGATGAGTCCGCCAGGAAGGCTGTAGCCCCTCTAATCAAAGGTATAGAGGATATTAATTTGTCTCTAGAGAGACCGCTTTTTAGTCCCTCTTCCAGGTCATTTAGCCAGACTAGCATGGACCTGGCGGTGCATGTAGCCGATATTGCCGGCCTAAAGGCTCCCGTACATGACTCCCAGGCTCTTTTTAAAAGAGTGTCGGTTTTACGGTCCAGTGGGTCTTGTAATGAGCCCGAATCCTCCACGGGCAGTGAGGATTTTTTGGATGTGGATGCCACTGCTGCATCCACCTTCGGGGCTTTTGACCATAATGAGAACTCATCATCATTAAATGGATAACGTCTTTTTGAGGTTGGAGGTAAACCCCTTTGCCCCTGGCTTTCCCACTCTTTCTTGATTAGATCTTTTACTGCCGCTATTACAGGAAAGGAGGGTCTTTTCTTTTCTGACAGACCAGCGAACATGATATCCTGCTGCGTTTTAGGGACCTTAGAATCTTCAATGCCCATGGTGTTGCAGACTGATTTTACCAGGTTATCAATGCTGTCGGTGGGAAAGCATGTATTTTGGTCCTCATCTGAGGAAACGTATTCACGGGAAATATCAGAGTCTGCATTTTCTCTATCAGACGACTGGTCAGATATAGGGGAAACGTACCCCTTTTTCCCTCTAGTACGCGGCTCTTTGACAGAACTATGTAGGGCTCGTAGTTCTTCTCTAATCATGACCCTAATGTCTTCCGATTTAACGGAGGCTTCTTCCCGTAGGGTAGAGTCAATACACGGTTTACAAAGCCTCTTTTTATGACTATCTGGAAGGGGCTGGAGACATAACGCACACTGTCTGTGTTTCGTTTTTTCCGTCCTTTTGGCCTAGGGTGTGAGGGAGAGGGAACAATAATCAGCCTAAATAGGGTAGATATACACTCACCCAGTGAAGCTGTGTGAAGGTACCGGCTGATGAGGAGGAGACTGAGGCACGGGTTGAGGAATGGCACGATCCGACTTGCTCTTCCTAGAAGATCCGCTCTGCTTAGAGCGGCTGGTGCTGGTATGGCTGCGTGGAGTGGATGCGGTGGCTTCTAACGAAGACATCACAGCGTCCGGCGCAGAATCCATAGTGGACGCCGGAGCGTTATCGCCGGCGTCCTTTCATATGGGGGCCGCCATCTTCTTCCGGTTGTACCCGGAAGCGCTAGTCACTTCCGGGTCGCGGCCATACTGTATGGGCCTGCGCTGCCGCCGGTGTCAGCGCAGGCGCTGTCCTCCTCCTCCATCACCCCGGAAGTTTACCTGTACTTCCGGGGGAATACACTGGGGCTCCATGCTGCATATGCGTCCGCCGAGGACGGCGCGACGCTAACCTCACCACAGCGTTGCTCCCGCAGACGAAAAACCGGCTGGAATCCCGTGAGCCAGCAACCACCGTCCTGGCCTCACGGCGTCTGCCAGCAGAGGGGGGAAACCGAAGCAGGACCCCCGACGCTGCTTCCAGCTCTGGAGCCCTTGCCGTCCCCTAAGGTAAACCGCGCAAGCGGCATCCAGGCTGGGCATCCTCTTCTCTCCATGGATTCCCGTAGGAACAGGAAACCAAACTGTGGGAGCGAGGGGGACCGCCCCTTTTATCTCTCCATAGGGTTTCCTGTTCCTAGGGGCGGATCCCCTCTCTCAGTGGGTGCTGTCGTGGCGAAGAGAAAAGACAGATATCGTTCTCTTCCATAACGATGATACAGCAGACTATCCACGGCCTGAGGGTATAGAATTGGGTGCTGAGGGAAGCATTCATTCCAGTCAGGAATCATTTCCCAAACCGAAATTTTGAGAAGATGATTCCGTCAACGAGACAGAACATACCGTGCCAAACACAGATAAAGTCTCGTTGAGAATTTTCTTCTCAAAATTTTGGTTAAGGTAAAGATTCCTGACAGGATTCAATTCTACTCTTAGCAGAGAATATACTGAACAGTACAGAGCCAATAATGGACGTTTATACACAGTCCAAGGCCATCTTCAGACGTCCCTTTTTCACAAAAGTGTTCTGTCCAAGCTTTTCACAGATAGGACATGCACCCATTATCATTTTGGGGTTTGTTAACAGGTCTGGGTTTTGTTATTCCAGACCAAGCATTCATAACAAAATTAAAAAAGGAAATAAAGTCTTTGATCTGAGTCACGGATCAAACCTCACCTGAGAGGGTCATCTGATCCCTTAAAAAAAAAAAAATTCAGTCAGCGCTCTGATGCCATGCTTGTGTCATCCTAGCGCTGTCCAGTTTTTTTATCGCCAGGAGATGCTTGGAAAAATTAATTTTAATTTAAAAAAAAAAAAATGGATGAAAGCTGATGGTAAAAATGACCACATGGACCAAAAATAGGTGAAAATTGGATCCACCGGACTGATGAAAAATGGTTGCTTTTTTTCTCAAATGCAAAAAATAATTATATAAATAAATAACCGGACGTCTGAATGAGGACTAAGTCTTTTCCAGGCTGTGGGTTTTGATCAGTATTTTACCTAACCGAAAAAAAAAAAAAAACAAGTGACACATACGGAGAGAAAATTGGAAAGAGTTTTGGGCCCGGACCAACTCCTGGTTTGGTCCTACAAGGGGTCTAAAGCGGAGGCCAATCTGCCCTAAAAGAGGAATAAAAGACCAACCCGGAAGGATACAGTTGGCCACATATGACCGCACTACGGTTCTGTTATGTTTCTTATGTCCTTGACAAGGACGGAAAAAAAAGAAGCAGAAATCAGATGATGAATGTTAATCTTGGTAGGAAATCGGCTTTATGAAGCCGGAAGTGTTGGTGAGAATCAATTCACGCGATCTGATGCATCGGCCATGACAGTGGTCTGTGACCTCCGGACATGAGGCATGAGAGCCGCCTCTTACCTGATGGCATCCGCTGCTCTTCTTTTTATTAGCCAGCCTGGTGTATTTATCGTAGCACTGCAAGATGATGTTGCGCCAGGCCTGCTAGTCAAAAGGAGGGCAGCGGATGCCGTTGGGTAAGAGGCAGCTCTCGCTGCTTCCATCCACTGGTCACATTACTGTCATGGCCGATGGATCGGGTCGTGAAAATCTAAGCCAATCTATCTACATAATGGAAATGTAGTTTACCGATTAGAAAATAAACCTGCTATGCTGACTTCTACAGCATATGTGTGTGTGTGTATATATATATTGCACAGCTGGCAAATTAGCCGTATATACACTCTCCCTTGGCTGCCCATAATATTATATAATGCTGCTCCCGTATTCTGCCATCTGAGCAGCATGACATTACTTAACACTGAAAGTAAAAATATCTCCCATTTCCCTGCTCCCTCCGCCTTGTCACTTTTTTCTGTTTCCATGGTAACAGTATTTGTTCCCCTCCAATCATTTGGAGCTTTTCCATTTAAATACCCAGAATTTAGAATCCTGACACATTAGGCGCAGTAATCACCGCCATAAATATTCATATATGCAAATGTACTGTAATTGAGGCCATTACTGAAAATTAGGGAAAAGGTAATGGAGAAAAGCAGAAATAACAATCACGTTGATCTGCATATTTGAGAGATGCCTATGGGTGTCAATGGGTCCCCCCTAACCACACTTGCTAAATGTTAGGGATGCCCTTTTGGGAAGACATTGAGTGTGGCACGTAAAGCCCTCTCCTACACCAAAAGCCCTCTCCCGCCACTAAAGCCCTCTCCAGCACCTAAAGTCCTCTCCCGCCACTAAAGCCCTCTCCCGCCTCTAAAGCCCTCTCCTACACCAAAAGCCCTCTCCCGCCACTAAAGCCCTCTACAGCACCTAAAGTCCTCTCCCGCCACTAAAGCCCTCTCCAGCAGCCAAAGCCCTCTCCAGCAGCTAAAGCCCTCTCCCGCCCCTAAAGCCCTCTTCCCGCCCCTAAAGCCCCCTCCCGCCCCTAAAGCCCCCTCCAGCACCTAAAGCCCTCTCCAGCACCTAAAGCCCTCTTCCCACACCTAAAGCCCTCTCCCGCCCCTAAAGCCCTCTTCCCGCACCTAAAGCCCCCTCCCGCCCCTAAAGCCCTCTCCAGCACCTAAAGCCCTCTCCCGCCCCTAAAGCCCTCTTCCCACACCTAAAGCCCTCTTCCCACACCTAAAGCCCTCTCCCGCACCTAAAGCCCTCTCCCGCCCCTAAAGCCCTCTTCCCACACCTAAAGCCCTCTCCCGCACCTAAAGCCCTCTCCCGCCCCTAAAGCCCTCTTCCCTCACCTAAAGCCCTGCCTCTCTGCCTCTCTAATAAAGTGGCGGTTCCCAGGAGATTCACCAATTCTTTCAGGAAGTTTCCACCTCCTTTACATACATTATTTTTAAGTGGATTTTGGAATAGATTCTGCTCCAAAACCCCCATGAAAAAAAAAATGCTTAGAGACTATGCGCATACTGATTCCTCATAATCGAGTTTTTGAAGCAGAAACTCCCCAGTTTTTGAGGAGGATTTTTAAAGTTTTCGCTCCAAAATCTTGGCAAAAAAACTCCATGTACGAACACCCTAAATAAACAAAAAAAAAATGTTTTCCTATTAATTTTAATGGGAAATCACAGCTATAGTTCACAAGGAGAAAGAAGCAACATGTCACTTCTTGATGGATTTCTGCTTGAAAATAAATAGCGCTGTAAATTTGACAACTGGAGAAAGCGAAATAGCAAAAAGCTATACAAAACACAACATTTTTTTTTGCTTTTTTTGCTGCGATAGGTACATGCTCTATGAACTTAAAACTGAGCTTTAGCAAATACTTATGTCCGCATAGGTTTCTGACTCGGTTTTTGGTCATATATTAAAATATAAAAACCCAAATAAAAAACACTTCAAATTCCCCTGCATTAAGCATCCCATTCATTTGAGAAAAGGCGCCTCTACTGCTCGCGTTATATTTTATTTTTCTCGTATGAGTTTTAGACAAAAAAAAAGCATCAGGACAATTTTGGGGGGGATTTTTCTTGGCTAAATTGCACCAAATGTGCATGTGTACTGCAGGATTTTTATGCAGATCCTCTTCAAAATCTAAAGTAAAAAAAAGAAATTAAGCAAAAAAATAAAAATAAAAAACACCACATATAAATCAAAAACGCATAAAAAAAAAACCAGGCTGAAATACTGAAAAAACAGGATCTTAGGCTACGTTCACATTAGCGTTGTGCGACGCAGCGTCGAGCGCCGCTGCGTCGCCGCATGCGTCATGCACCCCTATATTTAACATGGGGGCGCATGGACATGCGTTGCATTTGCATTTTGTGATGCATGCGTCGCTGCGGCGCACGCGTCAGGGCGCACAGGACGCAGCAAGTTGCATTTTTTGTGCGTCCAAAATAAAGCAAAAAAAGGACGCATGTGTCACAAAACGCTGCGTTGTGCATGCGTTCACATTTGCGTTGTGCGTTGCGTCACCGACGCTGCGGCGCACAACGCAAATGTGAATGTAGCCTTACAAAGCTACGCCAAAAAACATGGGTTTTTGTTTAGAAGTGTTATTTTTGCTCTTCAACGTGAAAAATGGATCTCTGTTTGAACATCCCCTTATAATAATAATAATCTTTATTTTTATATAGTGCTAACATATTCCACAGCACTTTACAACCTGCACACATTATTGTCACTGTCCCCGTTGGGGCTCACAATCTAAATTCCTTATCAGTATGTCTTTGGAAAGTGGGAGGAAACCGGAGTACCCGGAGGAAACCCACGCAAACACGGAGAGAACATACAAACTCTTTGCAGATGTTGTCCTTCGTGGGGCTTGAACCCAAAACTCCAGCGCTGCAAGGCAGCTGTGCTATCCACTGCGCCACCGTGCTGCCCTTATGTCCTTCATAAGCCCCAAATTGTGTTGGATCCTCTGTTATTCCTCCTGGAAATATCTTAAAAGATTAGTAGACATGGGCAGTGTCAGTGTTTAGGGTAACCAGGGCTGTGGAGTCGGATTTGGAGCCCATTTTGGTGGAGTCAGAGTCATGGAAATTGAGGAGCCGGAGCCCATTTTGGTGGAGTCGGAGTTGGTGTCATGGAAATTGAGGAGTCGGAGTCGTAGGTTTGGTTTACCGACTCCACAGCCCTGAGGGCAACACCCCATTAAAAAGGGGCAAGGTAAGACCCCGTTGTGACTGTCTTCATACATTCCCAGGAGGAACAGCAGAGGATGGCATATTGCACAGTCCCATGTCGGTAGTCCCCGGCTGCCGGATCGGATGTCCTACGTGACTCTCCGCGAATATTACTGATCAGGGACAGGTATAGGAAAGTCCCTCATTAACCTTCGCTGCGAGTAACGTTCCTCGGTGCTGCCAGGTTGTTTTGTTTTGTTTTTTAACCTTGCAACGTGCAGAAATATTTTCACAGGAATGTGCTCCGACAGTCGTGGAATGTGGTAATACAGGAAGATGAGTTCGATAACACACCGGAGTGCGAAGACGCGCACATCACCCTCATCCCTGCGGCCAAGTAACACCGCAGCGCTGATACTACTCCGGAAAAAAATAAAAACGCACCATCAGGTGATTTATTTATTTTTTTTAAATCGTTGTGCTGATCTTTTTGCATTTCACCATTATTTTAGATTCCTACATGGACTCTGCGTTAGGGTAAATCCAGATATTATAGAAATAATATATAGATATCTTGGCTTGTTCAGACCAGCGCATTATGGTCCGTATCCTGTCGAACAGAATGCACATGGACCAATGCAAGTGAACAGTACTTCAGATGAACGGTTAGCACAGGAGCATGCTCAGATAACACCTTATCCCAGCACGTTCACTCATCACTATTGAAAAGTCATCCATTTTTTTCTGGATGAAAATCTGACAATTTACATACGCTCATCTGCACTTACATGGTAAAATCAACGACAAATCCATAATACACGTATGTCGGCTACGCCGTGCAGCAGAACGTGAACTCTACAAGGATTTCTTTCCCACTACGTCTGGATGGAGTTTTACAAAACCCCATTATCCAGATTCACAATTTGTCAATGTAAATTCTGCTGAAAAGATACATAAAAATTCCCCCCCCCCCCAAAAAAAAAAGGGGGTTGTACAGCGCCTCGGTCTTCCACCAGATTGTTGTCAATAACATTTAGCATTTCCACCAGGATTAACAGAGGAGCGGCACAAAGAAAAACTATTATTCAAGCCGGAAGTGGATAAGATCTTAAAAAGAAAAAAAAAAAAGAATGTTTCAGCTGATATTTTTCCCAACTGCAGCAAGTCCTGTAGTGATGACCCACGTGGCCACCAATGGAGAATCACTCACAGATAGTCTGCGTAACCAGAATGACAACTAAAATGGGAATTATTCTTGTGATGCAGACATCCCCAAATACTACATAGTTAGGGCTATTTTTCCTCAAATGTAAAAAATTATATATATATATATATATATATATATATATATATAATTTCCATCTGTGCGCTCCTTCCAATTTTAGCCATTTTTGGTCCGAGTGCCCATTTTTAAAAAATTCATTCTTTCATCCATTAGTCTCATGTGCAAAAAAAGATATAAATTCCATGATTCTCCTACCCATGAAAACACTGAATTGCACTTGAGTGACACACGGATATCATTTTGAACACAATACCCCGATCTCATCATTACAAGGGGTTGTCCAAACTGGGGGCTCAAGACTGCAGTGTGCTCGCTGTCCGTATCCTCCGGTGCTGGAAGCATGACCGCAAGTATGTGATTTGCATTCATGCGGTCAAGTGTCAACTAGACGTGCACAGCCTAACTCAATGCAAGTGAGGCCGGACACGTCTAGTTGGAATGTGGCCGGAAGTGTGTAAATCACATACTTGCAATCATATGACCGCCCGTTCCTGGAGAATCCTCACAGCGTACAAAGTGCGCGCTGTGAGGATTCACAAATCTGATTTTCCGTAGTCATTCTTTTTTTGTCCTTGTGTCAGTTTTTATCATTAGTGCAGTATTCATTTCTTCCGTATGCTAAATAATAATAATTTCCTAGCCTCTTCTACCTACCATAAAGTAAAAAAAGGACAGCATTCACATGCTACATGGATGGAACACGTACATGAAAAACAAGACGTCTGAAGGGGGCATTAGGGGTCAGGACATGCTAGGTCAGATACTGCGGTCCCTCTGTATTGATTGCCACCCAGCTTTCTCAGAAACGGATCTAGCTAATGGTGTATTCCTGTATTCCAAAGTTCTAACTGAGGGGCTGATGGCTAGGACCCCCAGAATCTCTATAACAGGCAGAGCCTCATCGTGAGTAGGGCAGTAGTGCTCATGTTACAGCCCCAGCGGGGGACTCGCTAGATAGGAGAACGATAACTCCTCAGATATTATCCCTGTGTGCACAGGACGTATACACAGTTATAGCTTTATTACTGTATAACGAGCTCTGGTATGAAGCAGTATAGCGGCCGGGAGGGGATGTATACAAGACATGGCCGCCTGCATTAGTCTAGCAATAATGTTTAAAGCACAATAATCCCTTACTAGGAGGAAAAACGTATATGAAGCCTGGGACGCGAACATTCCTTACTCTTAGGAGCTTATAAAGATCGGGAATATTTGACATCGGTAGAAACCGGCTTTTCTGATCTGCATTCCTACTACCGGCCATCTTTAGGCCCCATTCACACGTCTGTTGTTCTCGCACAAGTGCAATCTGTTGTCTTCATCGACAGCACTCGTACTGATGATAGTCTATGGGGCCATTCACATGTCTGTGATTTCTTGAGAGAACAGTCAGAGCAAAATCACGGAGACATGTTCGATACTGATCAGAGGGTCGGATCATAATCCTCCATGCAACAACAGGCCCTCTGACCAGGCAGGCCCTCTGACCAGGCGGGCCCTCTGACCAGGCGGGCCCTCTGACCAGGCGGGCCCTCTGACCAGGCGGGCCCTCTGACCAGGCGGGCCCTCTGACCAGGCGGGCCCTCTGACCAGGCGGGCCCTCTGACCAGGCGGGCCCTCTGACCACGCGGGCCCTCTGACCACGCGGGCCCTCTGACCACGCAGGCCCTCTGACCACGCAGGCCCTCTGACCACGCAGGCCCTCTGACCAGGCAGGCCCTCTGACCAGACAGGCCCTCTGACCAGACAGGCCCTCTGACCACGCAGGCCCTCTGACCACGCAGGCCCTCTGACCACGCAGGCCCTCTGACCACGCAGGCCCTCTGACCACGCAGGCCCTCTGACCACGCAGGCCCTCTGACCACGCAGGCCCTCTGACCACGCAGGCCCTCTGACCACGCAGGCCCTCTGACCACGCAGGCCCTCTGACCAGACAGGCCCTCTGACCAGACAGGCCCTCTGACCAGACAGGCCCTCTGACCAGACAGGCCCTCTGACCAGACAGGCCCTCTGACCACGCAGGCCCTCTGACCAGGCAGGCCCTCTGACCAGGCAGGCCCTCTGACCCAAAAAAAAACAAGGTCAATTTTTCTCATACATAGAAAATACTGATATTTGAATGTGGACTTGTCCCAAAAATTAAAAAAAAGCATAACACAAAGGTCATATCTCACCCCACCTTTAGGCAAAAATTTGCAATGCAAGCGGGTGGGCATCCTTGATTTGGACAAAAAAAAAAAAAAAAGGGGGGACCGTTGGTACATACCCCATACCCTACACCTCCGGCAAGTATGACACCCATAGGATATTTGCTCAGCGATTTTCTGATGTACCACACAAATGAGGGTGGGTCCTATAAATATCTGGCTCCAATAATTGTCAGAAATTGGATTACCCCTTTCTGACTCGTCTATTTTAATAAATTCTTGCATTCCCCCAAAAATAAGAATTCTGGGGAATCTTTTCTATTCGCCTCTGCTCTGTTATTACTCCTGGCAGTGGTAATAGGTGAAAAAAAAAAACAATTACGGTACTTTTCCCTATGCACATTTGCATACATGGTCCATTCAGTGAAACATCGTATTGACCAAGGGCATAACCAATTAGTCGTCAATGTCTTCATACTTTTCCAGGAGGAACAACACAAGTACAAATAGAGAAGTACTGGCGTTCTTTCACCTAGATTTGTTATCAGGACTTTGTCTTCAGAATCATACAACTTTGCATAAATCATTGCAAAGAAAAAATGTGCGCTGGCCACCATGGTGCTCGGCCATAACCGGTAGCACCGTGTGCTGCCAGTCCGTCACTCCTGCACACAGCTCATTATTCTTCTCTGCTCCGCACCATTACATCAGCTCCATTACATGGATTTACTTATTCTTTTACTTGACTCATAACTACCGTAAATATATTTCATTGTGCACAGGATGCCGATACGTCTGACATTTCTATGGTGCAGTCAGAAAAGGACTAAAAAGGAGGAATGGCCGTAACTATAGTGGGTCCAGGGAGTGCAGTTATACCGGGACCCTAGTTCACACTGGGGTTTTTTTTATTGTTTTGTTTCAGGAAGTTTTGGAACAGAATAGATTGATATATGGGCAGTTCTTATTAGCTATGTTAGGCAGGGAACGGTCCTCTATTATCATACGATGCTGGCAGATTGGGCAGCATAAGCATGGTGACAGGTTCTCTAAGAAAAATGAAAAGCTCCATCAGATGCTGGGCAGAGTTCTCACCGGAGGGTAAGAAGTGCACCATCGTTCACCCAACAGCCATTTGTCCCGAACTCCCCATACACAAGAACGCTCGTCGTGGCCAAACGGTCTGGTAACCATATGGGAGAAGTGCTGCCAGATTCATCTTATTTTTCTGCCAAACAAAAGGATTGGGAATGGAAATCCAACCCGATCGCCATTTTCCCTGACAATGAGTAAGGTTTAAAATCAGCGTGATCGGAGAACTTTTAGTTTATTGGTATGGGGGCATTAAACATGTGGTGAGAAGATGTTTCCTTCATGAGATAAGCTGCATGAAAACCTTTTGGAGGTACACCAAGTTAATACCTCAAAGCTGTGGGTCCAATCTTTCCCCAATTTACAGCTTTGTGTTCCAAAAGAAAACCAGACGTAAAGTCGCGGACTCTCTTCTGGCCAAGATATTACCTCTAGATATCCCAAAACATACCACCAAGTAAACCAGGACCAATTTGAAAAATGGCGAGTACAAAGAAAAAGGGGCATCTATCAGTATTGGCATCCGTGGTATCTACAGAAGATTACCAAAAAAAGAAACGTGGGAGGTATAATGGATGGGGGTGTGGGGGAGGCTTCATTCTACTCATCGTTTGGGTGATCACAGTTCTATAAATGCAACCACCTATGTCAGGAGAAAGGGGAACAGTCACTGTAAAACAGGGCTGGACTAATCCCAGCCATAAGGTTGCCTAACTTTTTGGGTTGCTTCTCATTGGCCCCAAAAAAATGTAAAAACCACCTAACATTTTGGGTTATTTTTGATGGGCAAAACTTTATTTCAAGGAAGTTCTTGCACTGAACTCGTGACGGACCTTCAGGAGTGAGAGCAACAAGGAACCACACCGCTAAACAGTCAATGTCGAGGAAGAGAAAATAAGCCACAAGAGGACAAAATTAGCTCCCAACACAGCTCCTTTGCGGGAAGCCATGCCTGTCACAATCCAGTCTGTTCTGCGCTGACAGCTGCTCCACTCACAAAAGCCCAGCACTCCTACAAGTGACAGAAGCAGGTCAGGGGAAACAAAGTTCTCATTTTCCAGTCAAATAAAAGAGAAAAGCATCACTTGAAGTGTGCGGAGGCTCGGCAGAATGTTAATCAGGCTCTTCACGGGGAGAAGAAACGCTCCGAGTGTCCCAGCTGCAATCAGCTTATCCTCTCTCATATCAAAGGCATCTAGAAACCCAAGAAAAGCCCCCAAGGACCTAAAAACGCCAGCAAAGAGAAGCCATGGAAACACAAAAATAATGGGCATCTCGGCGTTTAGGAGGTTGATAGAGAAAAGATCCATCCAGGACTATTCGTAGACCGGTCTAGGACTCCCCAAGTACTGATTGAAGAGCATCAAATCCAAAGAGAGGCCCCAACTATTCAATGGCAGAATTTCTATTGACATCTTTCTGTCTGGTCTGCCAGTTTTTTGCTTATAGACTTTGAGTGTTTTGTTTTTGCACCTTTTTTTCATAAATTATTACATGATCCTTTTACACAAGCTTCAAAATGGTGTGCATTAGTTTTTAAAGTGGTGGTCTCAAGTTTGAAAGTGCCCCCCTATCCATGGGATAGGGGATAAGTTTCTGATCATTAGGGGTCTGACCGCTGACCACATCGTCCAAAACCAACTATAGCTCTGAAAAGTCCTTGTGAACGGAGCGATGATGATGATGATGATCATACACCCTTCTGCTCCAATCAAGCTTAAGGCAGCAGAGATTACCTAACGCTGCTCTCGCATGATCTTTGGCGAACTCCTTAGAATGAATGAAGGTGCAAAGCGGATGTTCTAACCCTACGCCATTTAGTCAGGGATCTTCGGAGCCCAAGACCAAAAAATCACTGGGTGCGCCAGTATCGAAAAGTTATCCCCTATCCAATAGATAGAGAATGGCACTGTAAATGAGTAGAAAAAAAAAAAATTACTTTTTTTTATTTTTTTTACAAAAATCAGCCGCCAATACCACAAGATATACATAAAATAAAAAAAGAACAGTGACTTAAAGAAAATAAAAATATATATATAAGTGATTATTGTTATTATTATTATTATTAAGTGATGAATCGGACCCTTATTGCTGGCACTGAACTTTTTCCAGGTAGTCAATTTGGCACTTAGAAAAGTTTAACGTCCCGTCAAAGTGTTCAGCCTTAGATCTGCTCCTGCACTGTGGCCCCAAATGTCACCTGATAACATGGAACAATGGTGCCTTTTAATAAAACACAGGAATATACTAAAGAAATCATGAGTCCGACATAAGTACAACTGGTAACCGGCAGCCATTCATTCAGCAGGTAGAAATAAAGAGGCGTCTATTCGTCAGGGCCCAGCAGCCCTTGTGTACGTCATCCGGGGGTCATGCCCACATTCCTGGGCCAGAAACACTGACTCATACACCGTGTGCAGCCATGCTACAGTGTTCGTGTGTGTCTATATATAGATGCACAGTGTTAGAAATTAGTGTTTTTTCTGGTTTTGCCTTTTTTACTGCTTTTTCTTCTTACCATGATACATACAATGTGTGTGTAATATCCATTTATTTTTTTACATCAAGCAAGTTTGCAGCGTTTTTTTGTCCCCGTAGATGGAAATGAGAATATGCAGAAAATTAATAAAACAGGTTTTGAAGTGTTTCTGGTAAATAAAATTTAACTTTATGACGACATGCACTGTAGACAAGTTACTCATGTAATCCGCACACCCCCTCCCCACCCCCATAAAAAAGAAAAAAAACAAAAAACGCTGCAAAATCTGGATTTAGAACGCAGTATTTTTATTGCCAAGAGAGTAAGTTTTGGCCGCAGAGAAAAAATGCCTCAAAAACGCTGTGTTTGAACACAGACTTAGGCCTCGGCGAGATGGACAGTGTGAGCGAAACCGAAGGCCTCATTCACACGTTTCCCGTACCAGTGTCATCAGTGGTTTTCGAGGATACCACACAAGTGGAGTATTTGCAGCAGATTTTTCTGCACCACAAACCTAAGATTGGTAGTAAAAACGCCGTACAGAATCCGCACACTTCTGAAGCTTATTTTCCTCCATTCATCTGAATGGATGAAAACGCTGCAAAAATACCAACAGAATTGACATGCTGCGGATTTGAAAAATAAAACGCTTTGATGGTTGAAATCTTCAAGGAAACAATAAGCAGCGAGAGCACGAGATTACAGAAATGTCACACACTTTGCTGGAACTGTAAAGTGCAGCCTTTTTTTCCCCTCTTGAGAAATGAACGGCAAAAAAAACGCAGAGTTTGAACAAGCCCCAATTACACAACAATGGGTGAGATTTATTAAAATTCAATACACGGGGGTAAACATTTTTTACCGAGAAGCTTGAGCTCAAGTCAACGCTCTGCTAATACCAACATGACACCGGAGTAGACTGTGAAATATGCAGGGACTCCGACAAATCCTTTAGGCTGGTGCAGCTATTTATAAACCCCCATTTTTTATTTTTTTTTTGGCCAACGTTCAAAGTTTTCCTGGTGAATTTGTGCAGAGCGCTGCTGGGAGTGAAGCCCGGACCGCGCAGACTTTGGCCTGACGGGCACACCCATCGGAAACACTGGCTGTTTCATGACTGTGTCGTCAGCTCACATCTAGAATCCCCAGGCCAGAGTCATGATCCAAGTACGGACAGACATTAACAAGTGGGAACATCGCGAACCACACAGAGAACATTGGTAAATCCATCTTTGGTGACCCCATATTGACTGAAACGTTAGTCAGGAGGGAAGGGATGCTGAAAACTAAGAGCACAATCGAAAATAGACATTAATAGGTTATCATTTAAGGATCCTAAAAACGCCAAAAAGAATAAGTATCATGTGCAAGTCGGTAAGCCAAACCTCCGACTCCTCAATTTCCATGACACCGACTCCACCAAAATGGGCTCCAACTCCAACTCCACAGCCCTGCTTCTGACTTTCCTGTTCGGAAGACGCTCTGCATATTACGAGTCAATGGGAAGGCTGAAAAGACGCCCGGACAGTGTTTGGAACGTTAATAAAATGCTCAATAGACTGTAGAAAACTGCAAAATGACAGTATAAAAAAGACGCTATAAAAACCATGGGAATACCCTCCTAAAAAAAATTTAAAAAAAACACCGAAAACCAAAAATTGCTCAAGAAACAACCAAAAAAAAAAAAGAAAAGAAAGTTCGGAAAAAAAAAAAAAAAACGAGTTTCCCAAATCATCTTCTGCTTGAAAAACATTGCAGTTTTCGCACGAGTTTAACGCTGTGTTCCCCTGGTGAGTTTTTGATGATGTGTATTTTTACAGCAAAATTCCAGCAACGTGGAAGGGATTTATAGAAATCTCATGCCCACTCTGCTTCTATTTTCACTCAGCGTAAACGGAGTTGCGGTGTGTGTTATAAATCTACAGCCTCCCAATTTTTCTTGCGGGTACGCCGAGATTTATGTGCAAATTTTCCCCATAGACTTACGTTACAGAAAACCTAGATTTAAAAAACGAACATGCGTTTTTAGTGCATTTCTGCTGCAAAAGAACACCAAAAATACACCTAATCCGCATAGCACTATCTATAAAGTTTTGGCAAAGCCAAAAAACAAAGCAGCGTTATTTTAAAAAAGTCATACAAAAAATAGACAAAAACAAGATAAAAAAGCACGTAAAAAAAACGCACTCAAAAAACTTGTATTGTCCCAAGACGCGGCCATTACACACGTTACACAGCAGGGGCACATTTATAAGATTATCTCAGCACAGGAACATTTTTTTTTTAGTTTTTTTCCAAACACATATAATTGTGGAAATTATTACTATTCCAAGATCTAGTGATTAAAATTAACTTTGCTTGTGGGAAAACCCTTTTAAGTAACAATTTACATAATAGGAGTAGCGATTCTACAAAATTAAAAAGTCACCAAAACAATCATCGTGGGAACAGAGCCTATGGGTATGTACACACTGAGGGGTTTTTTTCCTGGAGTTTTTGGAGTAGAAACTCTCCTTATAAAATGAATTTAAAAAATCTAAATCACTTAATTATTTGGATTATTTGCTTTCAAAACAGCACCAATTGGCTCCAAATATCTTGGCATCTGACAGGCTCCAAATTGATTCTGCAGCAGGACAATGAGCCCAAACATACAGCTAAAGTCATTAAGAAATATCTTCAGAAGAGCAATTAAGAAATCCTGGAAGTGATGACACGGGCCCACAGAGCGCTGATCTCAACATCCTCCAGTCTGTGTGGGATTACAAGAAGAGATGAAAATCATCTGAACACGCAACATTCACAGGAGATCTGTGGTTGGTTCTCCAAGATGTTTGGAACAACCTTCCTGCTGAGATCCTTCAAAAACTAAGTGAAAGTGTATCTGAAAGAACCGAGGAAGGCATAAGGAAGTCACACAAAATAATGATGTGATTAAGATTTCCATTTGAGTACTTTCTAAAAAATAAACTATTTTTTTTAAAGCAATCTTAAATTGCAGCATTTCTTTTTCCACAGGGCAAGAGATGTTCTGGATTATGAGAGCCACCCGATTCATCTTCACACGCTCGTCCAGGCTTGTCATCACACGACTAATCCAAATTTGGTGAGCTGTATATATATGAGACAGACGTACGTACACACACACACACAGATATATACTTAACAAAGAAGTGTGAAACAACTGAAATTATGTCTTATATTCTAGGTTCTTCAAAGTAGCCACCTTTTCCTTTGATGACTGCTTTGCACACTCTTGGAATTCTCTTGATGAGCTTCAAGAGGTAGTCACCGGGAATGGTCTTCCAACAATCTTGAAGGAGTTCCCAGAGATGTTTAGCACTTGTTGGCTCTTTTGCTTTCACTCTGCGGTCCAGCTCACCCCAAACCATCTCGATTGGGTTCAGGTCTGCTGCACAGGCAGCATTAATAGTAAAAAGTTGGTCACACAGGGTTAATAGCAGCGTTAAGGGACTGCGTTACACCGCGTTATGCCGCGGTGTAACGCAGTCTGTTTAACGGACTGCTAAACCGCTATGGGGGCACTGACTGGAGGGCAGTAGGGAGGGGGCAGTGACTGGAGGGCAGCAGGGAAGGGGAATTCGCAGCCGGACTGTGCCCGTCGCCAGCCGGCCGCGACCAATCAGCGACGCGGGATTTCCGTGACAGACTAACAGCCGGAAGTGACCCTTAGACGATTAGATAGATAGATAGATCTAATTTTTTTTTTCATGTGCCCTCAACAAATAAAGGATTTCAAACAGTTATAGAAATTTGTCATAGTGCAGATATTAGAAAATTGATAGTGACGAGCGAGCGTGCTCGGATAACGTGTAATCCGAGCATTTTCAGGATGCTCGAATGCTGTGTTCGTATCCCCACGGCTGCATTTCTCTCGCCGGTTTGACAGCCACAACACGTGCAGGGATTGTCTAACAGGCCAGACCCACATGTGTTGCATCTGTCAAACAGCCATGAGACATGCAGCCGCGGGGACTTGAACATAGTGTTTGAGCACGCCGAAGATGCTCTACTAACGCACGAGCATGGGCTACCACCTTATCCATGCACGCTTGCTCACAACTTAAACTTAATCTATATTACGTTCCTCGCTGAGATTAGTAAAGAATTCTCAAAAGAACCCTCTGAAATAACGACAAGTGAGGTAATCAATTCCATGTCTGCGATGTGGAAACCCGCTCTGTTGTGTGTTTATTTGTTGCTAAAGTAAAAAAGCTTGGCGAGGCCTGTCCGCATGCCAGCAGCTAAAGCGTAAAAGACAGGCCGCCGTGACTGGCCGTCATCCATCGTCATTTATGTGCCCGCACCAACAACACTGATAAGACAGAGCTGCTGCCATAGAGACATCGGCCCACAAAACTGACAAGCCAAAGCTCAGCACCACGTAAAGTGATTTGGAAACAGTCGATTTAAAGGAGAAGTGGCCCCGTGGTCTTCTCTCACCTAACCCCATTAACTCTTTAACTGCCGTAATCCACCCAAGAAACACCGGAAACGTGAGGGATGACACAGACGTCCTACAGACGACCATACAAGTAACATTCCGACGCTTTTATGACGCTCTCCACTGTAATGATGCAAACACACATGACATCGCACCGGTCTGGTATTTTTACGTGCCTCACAGTCAAATTATCATTCCAGGCTTGTCGGGTTGCCAAAAACATGTCATGATTATGAACAATAAGGATGTTAATGTCGGCCCGATCGCTTTCACCGGCGGAATGAAAGTGATGAACCAACAACCTAAGGCCCTATTCAGACATCCTGTAACGTGAGGGCATTTTAGCACTTGTGCTACAGCTGCAAGCTCAGGCCCAGCTGCAGGGTTTAGGACTCAATCTAAGGCTATGTTCACACATTGCGGTTTTGCAGCTTTTTTTAATGCTAAATTTTCAGCTGTGTTTTACAGTACCAGCAAAGTCTACGAGAATTCAGAATTCTCATGACAACTTGTTTTTTCCCTGAGTTGAAGTGAAGGACAGCATCCAATCAAGGTGAAAGTGAAAAATTCTTCTTTATTGTGCCATAAAATGCGACGTTTCAACCCAAATGGGTCTTTATCAAGCATACCATATTGACAGAATGGGGGCCTTAAATAGGAAGTTGGTCATCACTGAACCAATCATCACACCTCAGACCGCCCACAAGATTTACATAGTAAAGTTCAATAATCACAAAACCAATATAAAATTTACAATACAATGATTAAAAACTACACATCACAATCTATACATTAAATGTAGCACATAATGGAACCCAGAGCTATAGTAATGAACACATGTAGGAAATCAAATATGTGTAAACAATGAAGCCCACCACTCATCAACGCTGTAGCAGCCATGCTGTGTGATCCACCAATGCGGTCCCTTGTTGTTCATACACACCGCAAGCACAAATCAGAGCAAGCCTACTGGAGCCAAATCATCGAAGGTAACACAGAAGAGCCTGTCCAACCCAACTTGTTTTTTCCCCTCTTTTGTCGAAGAGCTCCGTTTTTGCAAATGCAGAATGCCACTTCTTTCAGCGTTTTTGCATAATTTTTCAACCAACGAAAGCAAATGGGTGGTGAAAAAAAAAAAGCTTCAAAAGACGCAGGCATCAGGTTTTCCTGTGTTTTTGGTGCCAAAACCTGATTAAGTTGGATCAGATTATTATTTTTATGCACTAAACTTGATCAGCACGCACAAGAGACAGATGTACCCCGACAAAAACACAGCAATACAAACGCAGCAAAAACTAAGCAAAACCTTTTTGTAAGCAGATTAAACTTTGAATTAAAACACCACTTTAAAAAGGCAACGTGTGAACATACCCTTAGGCTATGTGCACAAGTCTTTTTCAGGCAAAAATGGCCTGAAAACATACATCACAAAAATCTGAACTAATTTTTTTAACCCCCTCTCCCCCCAACCAGGAGATTTTGAAGGACAAACTCTCCAAAATTCTCAAAAATTGCTTCCAATTAATTTTTTGGGGAAATACCCCTTGCTTTTCCAAAGGAGTTTTTAGACCTTGTTTTTTTTTTTCTGTAGAAGTTTTTACAAAAGTCCTGAGGGACAAAAAAAAAGACAGAAAATGCATGTCACAGGAAAACCACTTTGAACTTTACACTGTCCAATTAAAATGCTGAAAAAAACTGTTCAAAAACAGCTGCAGGAAAAGAAAAACTCCTCCAAAAACTCATCCTAAAAAGGAGAGAGTTTACTCAAACGGTTTGCGAACATAGCCTAAGGCTAGGTACAGAGTATGATTTTGGAGGATTTTGAAGTGGATCTGCTTCAAAACGCTCCTCAAAAGCCGCTTCAAAATACTCTTCTTTTTATCAAGTTCAGTGGACAAAAGCATTTTGCTGTTCATGCAACAAATTATTTTAGCTTTTTGTTGCCTCAACGGGGTTTTAAGAACACTGTCTTGATAAGAAAAAATACAGTAGGCATGTCACTTCTTTGAGGCGGTTTCCTCTTTGAATCGGCTCCAAACTTAACACCATCAAATCGAAAGGTGGCAAAAAAGCATATGGGGAAGTGGGGTGAGGCTTACACACCTCTTCAAAACAGATTCAGAGAAGAAAAAAAAAGGAAGCATTTACTGAGGTAGATTTTTCTTGAAAAACTTGTCACAGCTTTTCGCCTTCGTGTGAGCTTAGTCTAAACAGTATCGTAGATCCCCATTGTAGTACAACCAGGCCTGGTCATGAGGTAGAAATATGGGTGCTGAAACGCATTCACTTTAGAGGCTTCTGAATGAGACTTTAGACTCAACATCGGTCTTTTATGGTCATAAAGAAAGCGAGAAAAATAAACAGAATTTAAGCTGTGACAAACTTGTCATAAGGAGGTCCCCGAAAAGTGCTCGATATCTGTCACGGGCCTATTGTGTCCGTCATGTCACAGATCAGCCACAGTTTGGATTCACTCTGCCTATCAGCTGCCATCATGCTGTCCAGAAAAAAATAAAAAAAAAGTAATGCATGCAATATAAAGTGTGATAGAGGCTTCTGACTGAAGTAACAATATCAATGGAGGCCGTCAAGTAGAACCTAGATGTTCGAAATTGGGGTAACTATGGATTGGAAGGGACCTCCAGGGGGTCATAATGGCCTACTCCCTGCTCAATGCAGGATTCAGTAAACCATCAGATATCTGTCCAGCCTCTGTTTAAAGACTTCCATTGAAGGAGAGCTCACCACCACCTCTCATGGCAGCCTGTTTCACTCATTGATCACCCTGTCAAAAAGTTCTTTCTAATCTGTATCTTCTTCCTTTCAGTTTCATTCCATTGCTTCTCGTGATTCCATGCGCAAATGAGGATAAGGATGATCCCTCTACACTGCGACAGCCCTTCGGATATCTGTAGACGACTATTCTCTTTTTTACAAGCTAAACATTCCCAGATCATATAACCGTTCCTCATAGGACATACTTTGTAGTCCCCTCACCATACTGGTAGCTCTTCGCTAAATCGGATCCAGTTTTTCAATGTCTTTTTTAAAATGTAGTCCAAAACTGGACACAGTATTCCTGATGAGGCCTGACCAAGGAGGAGTAGAGGGAGATAATTACTTGATGTGATCTAGACTCTATACTTCTCTTAATACATTCTAGAACTGTGTTTGCCTTTTTTGAACTGGTACTTCTCACTTGACCTAAAAGATGGTCATATCGAAAGATAGATTTATTTAACGCACATCATCCAAGGAGGATTCCACTTGGCTTTTTCACGGTGGCGAAGGTGGTTCGAAACGTGTCGCAAAGCAATCCACATTTTGTTGATTACAAAAAACAGCAAGGAGCGCCAGGGTGGTAGGAGATTGGCTGAATGACAATTTCCCTAACTGGATTGGAAGCCGTTGTCATGTGGAGTGGTCTCCTCGTTCACTTGACCTTAGCCCCCTTGACTTCTTTTCCTAGGGAATGCTAGAGAAGGCGCACTCAATGAAAATCACAGCTATAACTCACTTGATTAACGCACAAATAATGAATGTGCAAAAATTGAAGGTAATGTAAATTTATAACATCAAGTTCACATGAATTTTGTAACGCCTTTGCATCACAAATTATGGAAATCATACTGAAGACATTATAGAATTAATCAATTCAATAAAAGTTTAATACATTTCCCTTCTTCAAAATCAGTATTTTTGCCTGTGAGCCCAGACTTTAACCCCTTCAAGTCGCGGCCCTTTTTCGTTTTTGCATTTTCGTTTTTCACTCCCCTCCTTCCCAGAGCCATAACTTTTTTATTTTTCCGTCAATATGGCCATTTGAGGGCTTATTTTTTGCGGGACGAGTTGTACTTTTCAACGACACCATTGGTTTTACCATGTCTTTTACTAGAAAAACGGGAAAAAAATTCCAAGTGCGGTGAAATTGCAAAAAAAGTGCAATCCCACACTTGTTTTTTGCTTGGCTTTTTTGCTAGGTTCACTAAATGCTAAAACTGACCTTCCATTGTGAATCTCTAGGTCATTACGAGTTCATAGACACCTACTATGTCTAGGTTATTTTTTATCCAAGTGGTGAAAAAAAATTCAAAACTTTGCTTAAAAAAAAAAAAAGTGCAATTTTCCGATACCCGAAGCGTCTCCATTTTTCGTGATCTGTGGTCGGGTGAGGGCTTATGTTTTGCGTGCTGAGCTGGCGTTTTTAATAATATCACTTTTGTGCAGATACGTTCTTTTGATCGCCCGTTATTGCATTTTAATGCAATGTCGCGGCGACCAAAAAAACGTAATACTGGCGATTTGAATTTTTTTCTCGCTACGCTGTTTAGCGATCAGGTTAATGCTTTTTTTTATTGATAGATCGGGCGATTCTGAACGCGGCGATACCAAATACGTGTAGGTTTGATTTTTTTTATTATTGTTTTATTTAGGATGGGGCGAAAGGGGGGTGATTTTTTTTAAAACATTTTTTTTTTACCTGTGCCATGCTTCAATAGCCTCCATGGGAGGCTAGAAGCTGGCACAACTCGATTGGCTCTGCTACATAGCAGCGATCATCAGATCGCTGCTATGTAGCTGAAATGCAGGTGTGCTATGAGCGCCGACCACAGGGCAGCGCTCACAGCAGGACGGCATCAGTAACCATAGAGGTCTCAAGGACCTCTATGGTTACTGTCCTGACACATCGCCGACCCCCGACCATGTGACAGGGGTCGGCGATTACGTCATTTCCGGCCGCCCGGCCGGAAGCTTTAGTCAAATGCCGCTGTCTGCGTTTGACAGCGGCATTTAACAGGTTAATAGCGGCGGGTGAATAGCGATTTCACCCGCCGCTATTGCGCGCACATGTCAGCTGTACAAAACAGCTGACATGTCGCGACTTTGATGTGGGCTCAGCGCCGGAGCCCACATCAAAGGGGGATTCACGGCATGCGCAGTACATGTACGGCGCATGTCGTGAAAGGGTTAAGGACACCCTATAAACATTGTAATTAGTAATCTCTCCTTACCTACACTACGGTTCCAAAGTTTAGGGTCACCCAGACAATCTTGTGTTTTCCATGAAAACTCATACTTTTATTAATCAAATGAATTGCCAAATGAACTGATAATCTAGTCCAGACATTGGCAAGGTTCGAAAAAAGTATTTTTATTTGAAATAATAATTTTCTCCTTCAAACTTTGCTTTAGTCAAAGAATGCTCCCTTTGCGGCAATTACAGCATTACAGACCTTTGGCATTCTAGCAGTTAATTTGCTGAGGTAGTCTGGAGAAATTTCACCCCATGTTTCCAGAAGCCCCTACCACCAGTTGGTTTGGCTTGATGGGCACTTTTTTCGTACCATAAGGTAAAGCTGCTCCCACAACAGCTCAATGGGGTTGAGATCTGGTGACTGCGCTGGCCATTCCATTACAGATAGAATACCAGCTGTCTGCTTCTTCCCTAAATAGTTCTTGCATAATTTGGAGGTGTGCTTTGGGTCATTGTCCTGTTGTAGGATGAAATTGGCTCCAATCAATTCCATTATAGAAATCCGCAGGGGTAAAAAACGCATGAAATCCACACTGAATCCGCAGGAAAAAAAAAAAACAAAATCCGCAAGAAAAACACATCAAATCTGCACCTGCGTTTTCTGCCAGGAGATGCAGATTATGTGCAGAAAATTCTGCACCCAAATCTGCAACGTGTACACATACCCTATAGGTTCTCTAATCAGCCAAACTCTTTTCAGCTGTGCTAACATACTTGCACAAGGGTTTTCGAGGGTATTCTAACCATCCATTAGCCTTCTTACACAGTTAGCAAACACAAAGTACCATAAGAACACTGGAGTGATGGGTGTTGGAAATGGGCCTCTATACACCTATGAAGATATTGCATTATAAACCAGACGTTTGCAGCTAGAATAGTCATTTACCACATTAACAATGTATAGAGTGTATTTATGAATCATTTAATGTTGGCTTCATTGGAAAAAACTGTGCTTTTCTTTCAAAAATAAGGAAATGTCTAGGTGACCCTAAACTTTGGAACGGTAGTGTAATTCCGCAATGTAATCATATCCATATATACTGTATATACTCGAGTATAAGCCAAGATTTTCAGCCCATTTTTTGGGGCTGAAAGTCCCCCTCTCGGCTTATACTCGAGTCATACCCAGGGGTCGGCAGGAGAGGGGGAGCGGGGGCTGTCTAATTATACTCACCTGCTCCTGGCGCGGTCCCTGCAGGTCCCCGGCACCCCAGCTTCTTCCTGTACTGAGCGGTCATATGGTACCGCTCATTACAGTAATGAATTTGCGGCTCCACCTCTATGGGAGGTTGAGCCGCATATTCATTACTGTAATGAGCGGTAATGGTGACCGCTCAGTACAGGATGAAGCTGCAGCGCCGGGGAAGCAGGGACTGCACCGCGCCAGGAGCAGGTGAGTATAACGGGGAGGGGAGCGCTGCGCGATATTCACCTGCTCCCCGTTCCGGGCGCCGCTCCGTCTTCAGCGTCTTCTGCAGTGACGCTCAGGTCAGAGGGTGCGGTGACGTGGTTAGTGCGCGCCCTCTGCCTGAACGTCAGTGTAGAAGACGCTGAAGATGGAGCGACACCGGAACGAAGTCAGGTGAATATTGAAAGTGCCGGGGGCCTAATCGACGAGAGGCGAGTATGTGATTTTTTTTTTTTATCGCAGCAACAGCAAATGGGGCAAGTGTCTGTATGGAGCATCTATGGGGCCATAATGTTTGTGCAGCACTATATGGGGCAAGTGTCTGTATGGGGCCATAATTAACATTTGTGGAGCACTATATGGGGCAAGTGTCTGTATGGAGCATCTTATGGGGCCATAATCAAGGTTTGTGCAGCACTATATGGGGCAAATATCTTTATGGATCATCTTATGGGGCCATAATAAGCATTTGTGCAGCATTATATTGGGCAAATGTGTCTACGGAGCATCTTTTGGGGCCATCATAAACTTTATGGAGCATTATATGGGGCTCCTGATTCAATATGGATATTCAAAAACACTTAACCTACTGATGTCTCAATTAATTTTACTTTTATTGGTATCTATTTTTACTTTTGACATTTACCGGTAGCTGCTGCATTCCCCACCCTAGGTTTATACTCGAGTCATTAAGTTTTCCCAGTTTTTTGTGGCAAAATTAGGGGGGTCGGCTTATACTCGAGTATATACGGTAAGTTACTGAGGTCTAAAATTGTGTAAATGTGTATGGGACATTTTTGAGGAATGGCAGCAAGCTCCTCCTCATGCCTCATAGTAAGTATTAAAGAGTGAGGCTGAGGGTAGCGCTCAGAGACCACAGGCCGCCTGCCCAGCCATAGCTCCCAGGGACATTTCTGGCTGAGGTGTGGCCTTTTCCTGCCGCTCAGGAGATAATCACTCCTCAGTCAGCCCCATGACCCTCACATACACGTTCCTCTCTGTTTATCTTTTTCTCCGAATGCCTTCACTGTGAGATCACAGAGCGGACTGCACAGGCACGATGGTGACATCAAATAATTCAAGGGGAAGAGGGAAAAAAAACAGGAAAGACGGCATAAGATGCATAGAAATGAATGAGGGATTAGGTAAAGCTTCTGCAGACGCCATGACTGTATGCGTACACCAACTACAGTATAAGCCCACTGACCATGGAGCCAGTCAGCAATCCAAAATGTTGCCCTGTGGAAAATCCTCCCATATTGCACATATACCGTAATTCCTCTGCATCAACAACAAATCTCATTTTATGACTGATCAAACAATACGGGAAGAAACAACGCTATGTGGACAGAAGTATTGGCACACCCACATATTAGGCCTCATTCAGACGTTACATTTTTTTTTTTATATTCATCATTTTCTTTTTTAAATCAATCTTCCATCAGTGTGTTTTTACCATTAGTGATTTTCTTGGGTGAAAAAAAAAATACATTACAAAACTTCTCTTACAAATTACATGTTAAAAACCAATAGCACACGGATGAAAAAATGTGCAGTCAACGATTTTTAATGGACCCATAGACTTGTATGGGTAATTTTGTTCAGTCCATGCTGGAACAGAAGGACCTTCCCCAAACTGTTCCCACAAAATTGGAAGAATACAAAATGCTTAAAATGCCTTGTATGTGAAGCATTAAGATTTCCCTTCACTGGAACTAAGGGGCCAAGGTGGACCTCCAAAAAGCAACCTTATAGCATTATTTCTGGTCCATCAAAATGTCAGAAAGAAAAGCGTGATCTGTTACTCCACATGACATGTTTCCTCCGGTGGTACCAGCTTTACACCACTCCATCCAACACTTTGCATTGTGCTTGGTGATGTAAGACGTGCATGTAGCTGCTGGGCATGAACACCCATGCCGTGAAGGTCCCTGAGCACAATTTTTGTGCTGATGTTAATGCCAGAGGACTAAGCTTAGAACTTTTCATTTACTGAGTCAGTAGAGAATTGGCGACTTTTATGCATTAGGAATTTAGGCGCTCGACGACCCTCGGTTTATAGCATTACGTTGTCTCCACTTCATAGCCGAGTTGCTTTGGTTCCTCGATGCTTCCACTTTTTTAACAAAATGCCTCTCACACCTGATTAACGTTCATGACCTGTTACAATGATGACGGCCTATTACAGAACCACTGTGAGCACCTCAGAACAATCTGCAATGAATCCTCCTCGTTCCGCCGATCACTGATCTGAGTAACATCATGAGATTCCTAATCTGGGAATAAGAAAGGGTACTGTCACACTATACGATTTACCAACGATCACGACCAGCGATACGACCTGGCCGTGATCATTGGTAAGTGGTTGTGTGGTCGCTGGGGAGCTGTCACACAGTCAGCTCTCCAGCGACCAACGATGCCGAAGGCCCCGGGTAACCAGGGTAAACATCGGGTTACTAAGCGCAGGGCCACGCTTAGTAACCCGATGTTTACCGTGGTTACCAGCGTAAAAGTTAAAAAAAACAAACAGTACATACTTACATTCCGGTGTCTGTCCCCCGGCGTTCTGCTTCTCTCCACTGTGTCTGCGCCAGCCGGAAAGCACAGCGGTGACGTCAGACGTCACCGCTGTGCTTTCCGGCCGGCAGGCGCTCACAGTGCAGAGAAGCAGAACGCCGGGGGACAGACACCGGAATGTAAGTATGTACTGTATGGTTTTTTTTACGTTTACGCTGGTAACCACGGTAAACATCGGGTTACTAAGCGTGGCCCTGCGCTTAGTAACCCGATGTTTACCCTGGTTACAAGCAAACGCATCGCTGGATCGCTGTCACACACAACGATCCAGCGATGTCAGCGGGAGATCCAGCGACGAAAGAAAGTTCCAAACGATCTGCTACGCCGTACGATTCTCAGCAGGGTCCCTGATCGCTGCTGCGTGTCAGACACAGCGATATCGTATGGATATCGCTGGAACGTCACGGATCGTACCGTCGTAGCGACCAAAGTGCCACTGTGTGACAGTACCCTAACTCAGAATAACTAAAGACTGAGCACAGAAGATGTCTTCAAGTTATAAGGGCTAATGATAAGGGAGAAAAAAGGAAATTGGCTTTATTTTAAGAGGATATGCTGCTGACAGTACCAAGAACAGCAATCAGGGAATGTGAGTTCTAATACCCATTCCTAAACTAAAATCTTGGGGCTACTAATGCTGGTGCACATAGCATGAATACATTAAGAGACTGCTGTTCTGAGCGCTGGTTAGTGCCATTCTCTATGGAGGCAATGGTGTAGCAGAGCGCTCCTTGAAGGTCAGCACTTGTACCAAGGAAGACCAGGACAGCAGGATATGTAGGAGGGCAGACAGACAAGCAGAGCAGGAAACACCAGCTGAAGCAAAGCCAGATGTGCGGAAACACACAGGGGAGGTAGAGGCATAGCTAATGCAGGACTTGCAGCAGGCAAATGGTTAATGGCAGATACGTATGCAGTCAGGTAAATGGTTAATGGATAACTGTGAAAAATAGGCAAAACTGGTTACAAGGATGGAGAGATATGATTACACACAAAAATGGCAGAGATGAATACATGAGGTAACTAGCTTGCAAAGACATTGATTGATGTGAATAGCACCAGTATTAATGAGATGAGTCAGGTCACAGGTACCCGAGTTTTGAGTGCTAATAGCACTACCATTCACTGCAGCGAGCTCGGAAGTAATTGCAGACTATTGATAGCAGGCAGGAGACACAGGTCAGTGAAGTCGTTGATGAGGCAAACTCCTGTAATACACATGGTAGCTGAAAGCTATGCTTCCTGAATACTCAGGCAGCACAGGGCAGACTGAGTCGGCCTTAAAAGGTCTTGCTTGAGGATATCAGAGGTGTTTGAGAAGTTACCACAGAGGGAATACATCACTTAATTACACATACAGCTAAATTCTTCACATAGTGTGAAACCCTTCAAATCAACATCATCTCAGACTGATCGTCCTGGCTGCATCAGTATCGACAAAGACCCAATATAATTGATTTAACGGCACCATTATATGGTTTTTACTATAAAATCGGGAGGGGGTCAGGATGCAACAAACAATATAGCATGTCGCTTCCTAGACAACAAAGATACTTACCTGCTTGGTGGCAACACACTGGTTTCTAAAAGTCCCCATTATGGGTTTTATTTGGACATGTGATGATACGAGCTTCAAAGCTTTACCTCTGTGTGAAATTAGGGGCACTCTATGGGCCCATAGATTTTGGCCATTTTCATCTCCTTAGGTGACATCATGGGCTTATCACTAATGCAAAAAACGATGCAGCAGTTAGTCCATGATCTAGCAACTAACAATGTCACCTGGGAACCTAAATGCCCAAAATCATGGCAGATAATGGCACGACACAATACCCAAGAGAATGCGAATATCTCATTATTATGGCCGTAATACATCCAAGATACCGAGATTTTCCATTAATTATTCGTAGTTAATTTCACCAATAAATAGTGTACGCATGATGGAAATTAAAAAAAAAAAAAAAAAAAAGGACAGGGCTGTACGAGGGTCTTTCTGCGACTCACAGTCATTGCTGTGGAAATTTGCTGTGCATAGACGGCCAACCCATTCCGGGAATCAGATGGCGCCCCAGTTTACGGCCCCGTACTGGTCAGTAACTGAACATTTGTTGTCGATACGGCTGTATTCACGTCTGCGTTTCGCGGTCCGTGAACAGACCAGCCGCAATAGCTTCAGAAATTGAGTTTTCGGTGTATTTTTTCACACGGAAAAATTTCTAAAATCTCAAATTAACTTTTTTTCCTTGCTTTTTTTTTTTTTTTTTTTTTTTTTTTAACTGCAGACAACCATAGACATGAGATGGTCAGAGGGCGAAGTTCATGACTGCACAACTCCAATTTTACAGCTAAAGTTGGAATAATAAAAAGGTGAAAAAGGGAAAAAATAAAACATATCCTGTAATTTTCATCACGGACAAGCTCGGCTCCTCCGGTGTTGGCGCTGTGTCTCCTGGCGGCAGTGTGTCCACGATACAACACATGGTCGCTACAGCCTTCACTATTCCATCACAGTGACAGAATATTCAAAAGCTACAGCCAATCAACGGCCACTGATCGGTTGCAGTGGTCGTGTGACTTAACACTGTCACGTAACAGTTGGGAAACACAGCATTGGAGGAGCCATGTTGGTCTGGGTGGTAAGTATATGTGTGTTTTTTTGGTGTTTTATGATGGTGACGGAAGCCAGATATATTATTCTCCAAAACACTGGGTAAGCTATACTTTGAAGATCTGGCTGGAGACTATAGCCGTAGACGAGATTAGTCCGGCTCCATCCCTGGCCGGCTCTTCCCAGCGCTGCTACAGCTGACTGACAGGTGTTTCCTCAGTATGTACATAGATGATTAACAGGTCTCTCCCTATGTATACACAAGGGAGACACGTCAGTCATCTGCAGCAGCGCTGGGAAGAGCCGGCCAGCGGAGGAGCCGGACTAGTCTCATCTCCAAAGAATATTTTATCCGGAGTCTCAGAGCATTCATGTTGCCTACTGGGGAATATGGATTTTCTGACAGGTTCACTTTAATAAGCCATCGTCCAGTAGTGGACTACTCATTTAAAGAGAACGACAAATGAAAAGTGCTCAGTCCATTTTACTTTCCCACAAACAAAAACAATACATTTATTAAAGGGGTTGCCCATTTATTACTTAACCGTATGCTTTTGGTTGGCGGGGGGCTAAAAACCATTGACAACCCCTTTAAATGATATCTGTACATGTACAAGACTCAAGAATAACATAGCAGCAGTGTGTAAAATGAAGAAAGTACTTGTAAGGAATATTCCACGCTGAGATAAAGAAGGAGCGGGCAGCTGTGACTAGGAGAGAAGTGTCATCTGTGCTGAGGAGGAAGAGCGGGGAGGAGAAGGCCGGGCCTGGGAACAGATCAGGGCTGTGAAGTCTGGGGGCAGAGGAAGTTGGCTCACAGCTCCTCCACGACACAATCTTGGCAGCGGCAGACGCTTTTCTGTCAGAACACTTGTGACACATTACTAAAGGGTTATGTATGAAGACCCTCGTATTAAACAACATGGACAGCAGATATGGCCCTGCGCAGCGGAAGACGCGGGACTGAGTGTTTCACCGGTTACTTAAACCATTCGAGGAGATGTTCACGACCAATTTGTCATTTTTGGATTGGTCTCAAATATTTCAAAATTGTAAGGCGCCTGTGCACCATGGCCAGAAAATCACATCTAAAACCTTCGTCTTGTGCCACCGATGTGACTATTGCGCCAGGCAACGGATTCAAGGAGCTAATGGTCAAAAAATGGAAAATGTTTTCCCGATTTCCATAAACATGTGGTTTAAAAAAAAAAAAAGCTGGGCTTTACTCACCCTCCCTGGGTCTAGCAAAGAATCTGTGTCGCTGCTCATGGTATCTGATTGTCTGCAGTGCTGATGTCATGTCAGCCGAGAAACTGAGCTCAGAGGTTCTGCCTGATTTGACCGCAAAAGCCGCTCGGCTCATTTGCTCTGACGTGTAGCCAGCGCTGCACTCGCAGTCACTGAGAGCACCAGACTAAGCCCTGGACCTGGGGAGGGTAAGAGAGCAGAATTGGTTTTTAAAAAAATGCAGCCAGGGAGTTGGGTTTTTTCTGAAACGGAAAAGTTATTTTTTGCTTTATTGTTCGCCCATTTCATATTTGGACACTATTCCAGTTCCCACCCAACTTTTTAAGACTCCCAAGAAAAAAAATAAATAAATTAGTCATTCATCTCTCCACCGCTGCTTATAAAGGCGTCTATTCCGGAAATAGAAATGCCTGAATAAAAAGGTCCAATGGACCAGAACCATTTATGGCGCATCTTATAAACGGCAGATGTCGGAATCGCCCATTAACACCTACAGATAACGGGTCTGTAAATGGAGCAGCTCGCGGATCATAGTCCCGGACATGCAATGTGGGAACTGGAATCAGAGCTCCCTTCTGGAAGCGCTGCGGAGTCAGCACACACTGGCACAAAACACAGCAAGTGACCTAGTTTGGCACAGTGCCGCTCATGTGAAGAAGCTGAGGTAACCAAATTAACATAGGGCGTGCGTTCCCTAATAGTACAGGTCCCCTCAGTCTGCGACTATACTAAGACGTGATGATCAATCGTCCTAACTGGGGCATGGAGCATCCTGTAAAATATCACTGCTAGTGATGAGCGAACGTACTGGGATAAGGTGTTATCTGAGCATGCTCGTGTGCGAACCGAGTGACTTTGGCATACCGGTACTTGAAAAATATTGAGTCCCTGTGGTTGCATGTCTCGTGGCTGTTAGACACCAGGGATTACCTGTTTGTTAGGCGATCTCTGCATGTGTTGAGGCTGTCAAACAGCCGCGGGGACTCAAACATATTTTTCGAGGGCGTCGAAGTCACTTGGCTCGCACACGAGCATGCTCAGATAACGCTTTATCCCAGCAAGCTTGCTCATCACTAATTACTGCATGTCCTAAAACCTCATCCATGATGCTAGTACTGTAATAAACGGACGATTTCTGTCTGGGTCACACAGGCCCGTCACTGGGCTCGCATCAGAACACTTGGGACAACTGCTGGGTAGTGATGAGCGAGTATACTCGTTGCTCAGGTTTTCCAGAGCACGCTCGGGTGATCTCCGAGTTTTTGCAAGTGCTCGGAGATTTAGTTTTTGTCCAAGCAGCTGCATGATTTACAGCTGCTAGACAGCTTGAATACATGTGGGGATTCCCAAGCAACCCCCACATGTACTCAGGCTGTCCAGCAGCTGTAAATCATGCAGCTGAGGCGACGAAAACTAAATCTCCAAGCACTATCAAATACTCGGAGGTCACCCAAGCGTGCTCTGGAAAACCCGAGCAACGAATATACTCGCTCATCACTACTGCTGGGTCTTAACATTGGCATTTAGCGCACTTTGGAGACCTGGCGATTGAGTTGTGTATTCTGCATGAACCCATGACCATGTGAAACTAGTGTGCCGCTGTCCGCAGGTCTCGTGATCCAGACTCGTGGAGACCCACGGTCAGCCCAGAAATCAATGTCAGGACGATGACATCTGAATTCGATGTTCGGATACACTGCAGATTCCGGTCCAGATTTGTGAGAGGAAAATCTGCGCAACAACAGCAGCGAAGTGGACGAGATTGGGCCAAACTCCACATTTCTCATGCTAGAGTAAAATATCCGGCAGTAAATGGGTTTCGCGGTGCAGATCTGAAATTCCTTTTTACCCATTTCCCCTTTTGCAAAAAAAAAAAAAAAACGGGTAAATTCACGGCGAATCCGCTTGTAAAAAAACGCAGATTTCTGCTGGAGATTCACAATGAAATTCACATCAGATTATTTTTTTCCTGTCCCATTCGGACATTGACATTTCAAGTGTAAAGCCAAATTCATTGACGAGACGAGGATCACCATGTATAATGTCACCAGTGCTCTGCAGACCCGAAATCAGCAGCGGCGGCAAATACAGACCACCGAGTTCAGGTCAGGAGACTCGAGGGCCAGTCTGTACCCGGATGTGTGTGACCTGCCAAAAAGCTTTGATTCCAAAAATGCCCATGTAAGTATACAAGCGGTATGTCCGAAATTCTTCTTGGGGCACAGTCAGACGGCCATATAAATTGGAGCCAGCGGCTCTCCCGAACTGAGGAGGGCAGCTTTATGTATGCAGCTGCCACGCTCAGGTCGGGAGAGCCGCCGGCCGGTCCTTGCACTGTGCTCCGATCTCGCTGTGCCCTAAAGGCAGACAATACAAGACAACCTCCACGGCTCAAGGTTCTATGGTGCCCTTCGTGAGCAGAAAAAGTGTTGACGTCCCATTCTTCCCATGATATGCTGCAACAGTGATGAGCCTGGAACAGAATGTTGACTGCTCACAGGCCTCAGAAGTGAAGCAACCAGGTAACAGAACATCATCACTTCCAACCCTGACATGATAGTAATTAAGCGGACTAAGGTAGAGCCGCTTGGGTTCAATCGGTTGAGTATTGCTTCATTTAAGATTTTACTTCATTATTTGCCTTTAGATGCATTTTTTTTTTATCCAAGTCGACGACCCCATTCAATGAGATATGCAAAAAGTTTCCTCCTGTGTTGTCCCATCAGGACAAACCCATCTAAAGGTTTTATTAGTGGCAATAATCAAAAAGTCACATTCCCCTGCTCAGGCTTCCAGGTCAGGACTCCATGGCGGGGGGGCCTCGTAATCACAAGGGGCCTCCAGGATGCAGGCATTCGAGTGTCAGTGAAGGAAGATCACACTGCCCTCGTCCACATACACAGAGTATGGAAGCAGAAGCCAGAGCGGGGTAGTGCACACTATGGTGGACACTTCCAATCAGCACCTCTGGTGGACTCATGAATGGGCACCATGAAATATGACATTTCCCCTAGATGTCCACTGCAGAGGAAACATTTGGTATAGGCGGCCAATACTCATCACAATGGCTCTCACATGAAAGGATTGGGCCAAGTTGGTAAGTTATTGCTCCTCCATACGGCAGGAGAGCACTTACTGACTGCTGGAGCCCCCAGAGACCAAAACCACATCTAAATGGGGCAGATGCCTGGAATTCGGAATTCTGCTCCATTCTCTCCTGGAGCGATGGCACTAATGCCCTTAAAAGTGTTACTTAGAAAGCAAATATAAGTGTGCGGACATGTGTCCTACATATGTGACCAGGGTGAGAGGCTGGAGAACCAGATCACTAGTATGTGCCCTCTGAGTCACACTGGCAGTACCCTCCTCCAACCCACACAAACACTGCGGTGGGGGCACACGGCTCATAACCACAAAGCGTGATCCATCTCCCCCAACAAATCCATGCCTCCTCCATATACCACCATCTACAAAAAAGGAAAGATTTTAGGCACCCGCCCAGGGGAACCTAACGGCTGCCCACTTCAGATTGCCGAGTGGCTGGTGTAGGCACCAAAAGTGATAATGCTGAAGACCAGCGGGTGCTGGAAAGAGCGTGCCACCTTCTGACACTTGGCAGATGCCTCCAGAGGACTAGTTGGTTGTGCACACCAGTAACTAACGGGTTACTGATTAACGCCCAGGGCGGACTCTCTCCTGCCAGTCTATATCTTCTTCTTCGCCCTCTATAAAGAATCGGTTCTCTCACACGATAACTGAAGGAGACTTTTGACCCTAAACTTCTCCGGCAGCTCAGAGTTTCGATGCATTCATTGACGGCCTACTGATTAGCGGGCATTACTGCACTGATAACACCAGCCTGCAAACAGCAGGGCAAAGCTTCCCGTGGGGGAGGGGGTCAGTGCCAATGCCTCAGATGGTGGTGGGGGGGTCAGTGCCAATGCCTCAGATGGTGGTGGGGGGTCAGTGTCAATGCCACATATGGTTGGGGGGGGGGGGGGTCAATGCCAATGCCACAGATTGGGGGGGGAGGGGGTCAGTGCCAATGCCACATATGGTTGGGGGGGGGGTCAATGCCAATGCCACAGATTGGGGGGGGAGGGGGTCAGTGCCAACGACTTAGATGGTGGTGGGGGGGGTCAGTGCCAATGCCACATATGGTTGGGGGGGGGGGGTCAATGCCAATGCCACAGATTGGGGGGGGAGGGGGTCAGTGCCAACGACTTAGATGGTGGTGGGGGGGGTCAGTGCCAATGCCTCAGATGGTGGTGGGGGGTCAGTGCCAATGCCTCAGATGGTGGTGGGGTGTCAGTGCCAATGCCTCAGATGGTGGTGGGGGGTCAGTGCCAATGCCTCAGATGGTGGTGGTGGGGGTCAGTGCCAATGCCACAGATGGTTGGGGGGGGGGTCAGTGCCAATGCCACAGATGGTGGGGGGAGGGGGTCAGTGCCAACGACTTAGATGGTGGTGGTGGAGGGGGGTCAGTGCCAATGCCTCAGATGGTGGTGGGGGGTCAGTGCCAATGCCTCAGATGGTGGGGGGGGGGTCAGTGCCAATGCCTCAGATGGTGGGGGTCAGTGCCAATGCCTCAGATGGTGGGGGGCAGTGCCAATGCCTCAGATGGTGGAGGGGTCAGTACCAATGCCTCAGATGGTGGAGGGGTCAGTGCCAATGCCTCAGATGGTGGTGGGGGTCAGTACCAATGCCTCAGATGGAGGAGGTGGTGGGGAGTCAGTGCTAATCCCTCAGATGGTGGGGAAGGGGTCAGTGCCAATGCCTCACATGGTTGGGAAGGGGTCAGTGCCAATGCCTCAGATGGAGGAGGTGGTGGGGGGGGGGGGGGGTCAGTGCTAAAGCCTCAGATGGTGGGGAAGGGGTCAGTGCCAATGCCTCAGATGGTGGTAAGTGAGTGTACCCTTAAACCAAGGTCCCCTGTAAATGATCTAAGCTATGGCATTGGAAACTGCAGGTAGCACAATGGGCATCACATAGCTCCAATCGCGATCTAGCGAGGATGGCATGTCACACAAAATTACCAAACCGGGTGGCACAATATCAGTAAGTGACTGACATGGCGCAGCCCGGGCTCTGCAGCGTGTGCCCCCCACCCAGCCATGGCACCGGCCACCCTCGCCCCGCAGCGGCCACTTACCAGCAGACTTTCTATATTGATGGGCGAGCGTGGGTTCCTCAGGACGGTCTCCAGCTTCTCCTGCCGGTTGGCCATACCCTTCTCTGGTGACGAGGACATCTTTGGCCAGTCCTGGATGGTGTGAAGTATAAGAGGTTGTATCCTTTATTTAGGAGGGATCCCACCTGGATTAACAGAAGCCCCCTTTCACCCTCCTGTAGGAGAAGGCAACATGGGGGCTGCCCCCTGCAGGCTCACAGGCAGAACTGCGCTCAGTCCTCCTCTGCAGTGATGAGCCTGTTACTTTGCACACAGAGGGGGCACTCTGGGGGGAGAGTGCTACTTTATACAGGAACTTTCCCACAAGCCTGGCCCTTTAAATAACTAAAGCCTCTGCGCCATATAGATCCATAGGGCACCCCACAGAGGGTCCCGGTAAGTGCAGGGCTCCCCCTTTATGTGCCGCCCGGTGGTCACGTAGCCATGATCACGGAGGGGACGTGGAAACTTTTCCGCTCTCCGGGGTCCCGCGCTGGATCCTGCGCCAATGGTCGCACACAGCTTCCAAAATAGTCGCAAACTCGTTGGGTGCAGCTCGTTCTCTCCCGGAGCTGGAGGCGCCTCTTCTGCGCCCTCCTCTTCCTCCAGGGGCTGGATCTCCCCCGCCCGGCAGCCGCCACCGCCGCCGGCCGCACTCTGGCCGCCTCTTCCTCCGGTCCTCGCTCTGTGCGGCCGCCGCTCGGGGGGTGCGGGGCTCGTGCAGTCCGGCGCTCGGTGCGCGCTCTCCCGGGATCTCCGTGCAGTGCTCGGTGACAGAGCCGGCCTCCCGGAGCACGGGCCCGCCTCTTCCTGCACACACTACACACCCATGCCGGCGCCCGGCGGGCGGAGGGGAGACACCAGACCACCAGCAGCCACAGCGGAGCGTCCGCCGTGTCCGGGCTGCAGCCTCCTCTCCTCCGGCATCCCATAGTCCGGCTGCTACAACATTCAGCCGATGTTTACATGGTGCGGTTTTTTTTTTGTTTGTTTGTTTATGCAAATTAAAAGCTTTGTAATGCATTTTTAAAAACCGCAGCACGCCACTTTCAGCTATTTTTTTAGCATATTTTGCACCCAGAAAGCAACAAGTGCAAAAAAAGGCAGGTATCGGGCTATGTTCACACGTTGCATTTTTGCTGTGTTTTTATGCAAATTTTAAGCTGCGTTTTACAGTCCCAGCAGAGTCCATGAGATTTCAGAAATTTCAGGCCCATATTGTTTGTGTTGTTTTTGCAAACTGCAACATATCAGTACTTTCAGTGAATTCTCTGCATATTTGCAAGTGTTTTTTCACCCGCAACAACAACAAAAAAAAACGCAGGTGCCAATTTTTGCTGCAAAAAGTTAAATCGTGATTTTTGGGACCACAAGAGACAATAAAAACAGCACAAAAAAATAAGCAAAACCTGTTTTTTTTAGATGCAATGTGTGAACGTACCCTTAGATTGTGGTGCAGAAAACTCCGTAACGACAGGTACTAAAATGTATCCGCTCGCACAAGAGACAAACGTACCTGAAAATCGCCAAAATGCAACAAGAGAGCAGGTTTTACCTGCAGAAAAAAAACCACAATATGTGAACATGGCCTTAGGGAGGTCTCTACTCACAAAACCGATGTGATAACTTCCTGCACCGCCAGCTCTACAGCGATGACCTCACGTACCGGTGCGTGTGACCGCTGCAGCCAATCACTGCTTAGGGCTAGCGTATACGTGCGCCACCATCTGCACCGCTTTACAGTCATTTACATCCACCCGGAGTTAAAATCGGACAGCGCTCGTACCTGTGCTCCTCAGTACTTCCCTATGTGAATGGGGGCACACAACAAATAGGGGTCCCATGCGAGTCCTCCATACAGCAGCCGATGCTTACTGATACGTCGCCATTATTGGCACAGGAGATTGCATTTGATCACGGACATTGTAAACATTTGCTGTATAAAATACATCACTCATCCATGTAAAACTCTGGGCGGCCATGTCCGATTTTGCCTTAGAACAAGAGGTCCTTGGGAAATATCAGACACGTCCTATTTTGACCCCGAGGGTCAGATCAAAATCAACAATGCAAGTTAATGGGTCAGTGGAAACTCGGATGCCACCTGAGTGCGGCCCTAGTGGAAAATATTGTTTATTTCTTTCCATTTCTCCACGTATGAGAAATTATGCCAACGATCGGCTGCAGCGGTCATGTGATGGATGTAGGGCACTTGATCAGCATGGGACCAGCGGGATCCTGAGCAGTGTTAAGGCCGAGCATGGTGTCTTATGTATATGGGCCCCAGACATCTGATAAAGTGATGGCATATTCTGGCAACCATGACACTACCCTTTTGACAAATGTTCCTAGAATGGCCGCCGCTGATCTTTTTCAGTTGTCGTGTGACAAGTTACCATTTTGTCATCCATTTTTAAAGTGGCCCTCGTTTCAGCGGCCCCTAGCAACCAATAAGAGCCTTCATTAATGGTCAGATACTGAAGAGTGAACGCTGGAGTCTGGTTGCTATGGGCAACACAGGATTTGTTGTTGTGCTTGAGGCCTAGTGTGTTCGCTGCTTATCTTATATCTCTAATGTTCTCAAGTGGCCGTTTTCCCATCAGAAAGAAAACCTATACAGTATATTAGATAGCTGTGAGACAAAATGTCAGCTGCTAGATCCTTCTCCCCTCATTATCATCTGTCAGGGAGAGTCATATGGCTGCCATGTGAATTAGATGGCTTGCTGGCTAAAATCATTAGGTGTAGGTGACTTTGCCCCAGTGTGTATGGTGGTCTTAAAGACGGTTTCCAGAATTAGAAAAACATGGCAGCTTTGTTTCAGAAACAGCGCCACCCCTGACCAAGGGTTGTCAACTTGGTGTTGCAACTGGTGATGCAGCTGAGCTGCAATACCGTGCACGGTCAGGGGTGGCGATGTTGATGAAAAAATAGTAGCCATGTTTTTGTAAACCTGTACAACCCCTTTAAGGCTAGGTCAGTAATTATCACAGAAGTTGCTCAACCAACAACATTTGTGCAATTTTGCACGTGAATATTTTACAGTTGCGACATGACAGGGAAAAACCCCTCCAAATAGCAGACAGGTTGTATGTTAGGCTCAAGTCTCACTTAGCTTACATTAAAGTATAAAACTCCAGTCTTGATGAATCAGGGGCCCAACGAGGCATGAGTAGAGGAGCCGAAGAAGGGCTAGGCATTTGAAGAGTAGGTCTGCCGGACTAGTCCTGTCTCATTTGCACATGTGCGTTTTGAACAGGTAGTGAACATGACACATTGCCTTTCAAGTGACATGTGAGCTGTGGTAGCCCCCAATGTTCTATTTGTAACTAGGCCCCCTACCTATCCTATAGATTGGCTTCCATAGAAGTGAATGGAGAGAACCGCACAGATATGTGCAGCCACATTTCCGTTAATTCTGGCCGCAGTGGGACATCATTTAGTTCCACCTTGTTCGGCTGATAGATGCGGGTCCCACAGTTGGGATACAAATCCCATCAGATATTTATGGTATATACTGTGGATATGCCATTAATGTCTACAATGTCAGGAACTTCCCTTTAATACTTCTGAAATATGGCTGGTCCTACTGAAAGGAGATCGCATGTAAACAAGTGTCTGCCATTGCTGTAACTTGATGTTTGTGGGCCCAAACTCTCCAATCGGGCCTCCAACTAACAAGGGAACTTTATTAGTCTTCTCACATGGGCCAAAAGGTCCTTTTGGTCCCCTTTAAGCTCTACAGTTACACCCATAGTCTGTGGTATACATGACACAAACATCCGTGGTCACTGAGATTGTCAGACTGAAAAAAATGTGACCAACTTAAATAGTTTAGGTGACTCCATGTTGTCATTACGATTTATTCTTAGATCTGATAGCGGGTGAGACCATGGCCAAAGTGACTGAGGAGAACTGGGCAATGACCGTGTGGAAATCATCAGCTGCTTACATGTACATCAGTCATCATCCACTTGTAGACTATGAGGCATTATTACCCAGGGATGGCCGAAGAGCGTCATAGAAAGTTCAATGATACAGCACTATGAGATCGGTTATTGGAATTAGGCTTTGTGCATATAGTCTTTTTGCTGAGTTTTTTAAGAAGAAACTGAGCAGAAACTTTGAGGAGGACTTTTTGGAGGAGGATTTGGAGAGTTTCCACTCAGCTTCTACTCCAAAAACTCCTTGAAAAACTCTATGTGCACATAGCCTAAGAGAAAAAACAACTGTCCTAACTACAGTATAATATGGATAGAGCCTTTTAGATCCCTTGGCATGTCCATCCATCAGATCGTTTACATTGGTTGTTTTTTCCAGAGATAAGTGGACATATCTGGCAGACACTTTTTCCCCCTAATCCTTTAACATTTCAGAGTCACTCAGCTTGTCCAAAACAGTTTTGGCACAAGGGTTGGGTCATTATTAAGGGTCGAGAATATTACTTCACCAAAGAGACAGTTCAATTCTGCGGTCAGTTGGTAGACAGAAGCCTAGCGGGACCCTGTCCGCTTCCGATTTTTCTTCCTTGGCTTCCAAACGCTATAGTTTGTGATTTTTTTTTTATCTCAAGTTTTATGACGACTTGTTTTTTTTGTAGGGTATAATTTTTATCATTACCATTTTGGGGTCCATATGCCTTTTTGATCTTTTTTCATTCCATTTTTCGGAGAGGTAAAATAACCAAAGAGCAGCGATCATACCATTTAGATATTTTTTTGACCATATGGAATAAATTATGTTTTATTAGTTTGGATAGTCAGGTGTATGATGATGCTAGAAATTAGCAAATTGATTTGCAGGACCCTTGTCTTGTGACCTTTTAAGTATTTTGAGGCCGATGGGGCATTGATCCACGGAACTAGTCTGATTGCCGTTTGTGGAGTCGGGAAGGAACTTTTCTAGAAATCCCATGTCCACTATGCGTGTATCTGCAAGTGTTGATCACCGCGGACATTGACATGAGGCACATCTTTCAGGACCGCAGCATGTCAATTTGTCTTGCGGAGACACTAGTCTCCGCAGCAAAAATGTAATCAACAGAATGTATTTAGCGAACAGGTGGATTTACCTGCGTTCAGTAGAAGATAGTGTTTTGGACACAGCAAAAATAGCGCTGCTCATTCCGGATCGTAGGAACGTAGCCTAATATGGGGTATGGATCAGATATAAGTGTACAAGGATAAGGGAGATTCCAGAAAAACTGTAGTATATTAGTACATCAAAGTTATAAGTATTCAGTGGTGTCAGTATGGACAAAAACTGGAAAAAAAAAACACTGGGATAACAAGAGAACCCAAAAAGAGAAAAATAAACCAATACGAGGTTAGATATTTTAGTTTCAAAATATCAGGACTGGTCGGAAACACGCGTCGGGGTATGGAGTTGCAGGTCCCTCATACAGCACAGCAGCTTCCTGGTATGTACCCTTATACACACACGTGCCTCCCTACATGTTTATAATAAATTTATGGCTAGGATGTGCCTTTTTTGGTGGTCATCCTCCTAAGGATATGCACTTCTACTAATACTAGCATGGGTTTGCTACCCTGAACTTGGACTCCTTATAATACTTTTGGGTGTCACACCTCCAAAAAACACTTTGATTAGCATATCTCCTGGACATATGTGTCTGTGTAATACATCTCCATCCCTTGTGATTGTCACTGGCTTCCCCTGACATCATATGTGAACCTATATATGCTTTTTTGTATCACTATTTACACCTCAGAAATGTGTGTGTCGCACATTCATAGTCACATATGTTCTCTTTGTTGCTGCTGGCATGTTGCACGTTACTGATATGTCTATGGATACAATATATTCCTATATGACACATGCTGCAGTGTCTCTATACTGGATTATTATTTTTAATATATTTATTATTTATTTTTTGTGAGCGTTTTCTGTTCCACCTCTCGCCCTTGTACTAGTCAATTAAGGCAATATTTATAGCATCTTTTTGTCCTGATATTTTGAAACGTAACTATCTAACCACGTCTCGGTTCATTGTTCCTTTTTTTGGGTTCTAATATGGGGTATAACAAAGTCAATGGCAAAGTACTGGAGGGGAGGTATGTTTCACTAAGGGTGTTCGCTTCAGTGATAGCAACCTAGCAAATGCTCCAGCACACTAAGTACTGAAAGGGGTTAATCAGCCATGTTTAGTGCTAGCCTGACTAAACAGCTGTAGAGTGGGAGGAATCCAGAGGATAAATTCCCAGTCTTCTAGAGCATAAAGGATGGGGTGGGCCTGGAGGTGCAAGCTTTGGAGCTGTGATTTCATTTTAAGGGAAATTTAACCTTTTCTTTTTGTTCCTGAAGTGGGCATATTCCTGTAGCTGTGCCATACGTTAGCTTTTTTGTTTCCCAGGAAGGCCGGGTTTGTTTTGCTAACATTGCACTGGTTTATGCAGTTTTGTTTAATAAACCAGTGAAAGATTTAAAGAGACAGTGTTTTTGTGTCTACCTCTATGTGCAGCCAATTGTGCTGATCTAGCACAGGGGCTATTAGCATCTGCCTGTCGGCATCGACATGTTAGGCTACAGGTTAAATCTGATGGACTTATGTCTACCTTCAACCTAAAAAACTATAGAAATATGAATGGGAGCCCTACAAAATTCCTGCAACTTGCCGGCAATGATGATGTCACAGCATCAAAAGAGGAGCTGGGGATGCCGGCAAGTAGGAGGCAGTTTGCAGGGGTTCCGTTTGCCAGCCACATTCACACATTCGCTAGACGACACCATATATGCTATTTGATTATGTTTTTGTTTGCATTTACTTTCCAGGAAAAGGAGGGCAATGGGTGAAATAAACTTTATTTATATATATATTTACATATTTTTTACTAGGTTTTTGGGTGTTTTTGTCTGTTTTTTTTACAGTATTTATTGGTCCCCCTAGCGGAGTTGAGCCTGGAATCACTTGATCATGTGTACAATACACTACAGCTATCTTCATAGATGAACAAACATGGCAGACTCGTGTTTTTGATAGACCCTCGAGTTGCCATAACAATGTCATTGGCATCCTGCTATTATGAAGGTTGCGGAGCCGATTTGGGGTCAGAACAGACACCATCTTCCATTACCAACATCTCCATTAAAGCCTCATATAAGAGACGGAATTTCACTACCTGGTTTATCATATTTCATGCAATAAAGAAGAAATCTTTTTGATACCTCTTCATTGAAGTTTTGCATTACTGTTCGTTTTTCTTGGGTGGAAGTTATGTTGTTTCTTCAGGAGGAAAATTTCTAAAGCTTGGCAAGTATGCCTTTAAACTAAGCGAACCCAAGTAATGCTGTTCCCAAAAAATGACTGTCATACACAGACCAAGAAATGAGGACAAAATGGGAATATCCATGCATATCCCGGCCAGACGAGCGCATTTACTGTAGCCGATTAGCTTGAAAGATTGTTCCTAGGAATGCTTGTTTCCCAATAATCAGCCAATATAAACAGACTGACAATCAAGACAATGAACGAGCAAGATGCTTGTTCTCCGGGGGAAATTATTTTTTAAGCTTGCTTAAGAATCATCGTTCTCGACAGCACAAGACAGGATATGTGCTGCCGAGAACAATGGCATTTTGTTTGCCCAGAGTGATTGTATTAATGATCGTTCTGTGTGTGTAGAAGTGTTGTCGGCCTGTCTAAACATTGGTTTACATGTAGGCGACTGGCGGTTGTTTTCCGCTGTACGCCATTTAGTGTAAACCCACCCTAAGCTCTCGGTACACATGGCTTCTTATGATTATAAACTTGGGTGGAGCACCTTGATGATGTGATAGTCCGGAGTGGCCTGTCTCACTTTTATCATGACTGAAAGCCTCCGGAGATAAATGAGACCTAACAACCTGTAAACTCCCCCTCCACTCTAAGTAATCAGTACGCCTTCATCAGGCTATGTTTTTAGCTCTTAGAAAGGCCAGGGACTGGGTCATATTATTTGTCTGGTATGTTTGCTGATTGTATTGACTTTACACTGAGCATACAATACGATGGCAATAGAGGTACGGTCAATATTGAATTTACCCCTGCTGTACTGCCAGCTTTCTAACAGAGCAAGTGGCAATTTATTTATTAGAAGCCCTTATGTCAAAGCATGGGAGTGGTGCAGGGTAATCCATCACTCCGTATAAGTCACTTCTATATACACTGTCAACATGGAAACATTGGACATGGGACTGCTACACAACAAAAAGAAGACAAAGATATTGACTACTGCCAGATATGACTGAGACATTTAAAATGGACAGCGATGAACTGGAAGTTGTAAAAGACTTCAACCTAATCAGAGGAATGAATTTATGCTTGCAGGTGAAAGTTTATTTATAGTGGTTGTGAAATCAAGCGACTGGTAAATAACGTTTCGGCTAATACATAGCCTTGGTCACAACGTCGCTGCAAAAAACATAAAGATACAAGTATTTACAATATAGTATTTACAATAACAAATAAAATCATATAATGTACATAATATACATAGTTTCTAGATGCAATTCATGTACAGAGAGATGGCTCTGTAGGACTGTGTAACGAAGTATACTAAAGTTGAAGTCATTTGTAACCAAGGGTTCTCTCTAGAACAAGGGAGTGAAAGAAGGAATTCCATGCTGGGATGACATAAGTTAACATTGAATAGTATATGCCACTCAAGTATTACATGTATACTACAATCCAAGAGGGGTAATAGATGCTATCAAAATCTAGAAGTGCACATAAGGAGAGCAGTAGAGGGGAGGCCCACCTAGTATGCAGAATAAAGTTTCCATTCAGGGTTGAACAGGTGCTGATAAGAGGTTATGTCCTGTTGGAATGAAGAGCAAAGGCAATGGGGTGAATGTGATTGCTAATATTAGGCTCTGCTGAATAGTGCTATAAAATATTACCATGTAGTTTCCATGGAACCCAAGTGGTTAGGGCTAAAGGATTGCTCCTTAGGACAATACAGCGGATGGCTGTCAAGGTCTTGTACCCAAAGCCTGTGGAGAGTTATTATAATGAGGACGTGTCATGTAGATGCCGTGCTCTAGTGAGGCATGAATAGCATCTAACCTGTACAGGTATGGAGTCCAGGATTGGCAATGCTTTCAAAGGTACTTTAAAGGTTGCGGCGCCCCTGCGTATTAAATTATCAAACAATGTGGCAATATAAGATATATGTTGTGAATAGGCTGATATGAGATAGATAGAATGTAAGAATACTCATCTGGTGAAAACGATATGTCCACGAAAGGCCTGTCAGTGTGCTACTGACATAATGAAAGAGCCCTCTGGGGATTGCTAAGCGTCTGGCGGTGATTTGTAGAAATCCTGACACAGCCGTGTCTAGGTATGTGCTGGCGCTGGCGTCTGAGCTCCCCAATTAGTCCGGTGCTGACACTCCTGTGTCCTGCAGTGTGGACCATGTAGTGCTGTCTCCATGATCGGCGCTTACTTATAAAGCGCCAGAGGGGCATGGGACCGGAAGTGTCTTTGAACGCCGGCGCCTGCGTACTGGGATGGAGAAACGTCCATTCTCAGTGAGAGGTGCCGGTGAGATCTGCGCGTGCGCACGTCCGGTTAGCAGAGCCGGAGTGTAGGAGAAGTATGGGAGGCACGGCGCATGCGTGTGTAAGGGCAGGAGGCTGAGCCGGATCATATCATGTCCTATTGATGCGGGGGTGCCATGTACGGATGTTGGAATGATAGGTGTGTCTATATGGTGGCAATGAATCCTGAAGCGGAGCCTGTATATTATTTAGATAAGTGATGTTCCATACGGCACCTGATGAGTGATATCGTACGTACATAGGTAAATAGATGTGATGGTCGGATGGAACCAAACTAAATGGCATGACACGGACTGGTGACCGTGGCTGAATCAACATTGTACTATAGAACACTCATCCGACAGAAACTTAAGAGTACAATCTTCCGGCAAAACTGGAAAATACAATAACTATAACTGTGGTACACTGTAGTATATAATAAACTGAGTAGGAGTCCAAACCATAGGAGCAAAAGGAAACTTAGAAGGGAATAAGCATAACAGAAGGAAACTTAGAAAAATTCTGCACTAAGGTGGGGAATCTTACCAACTCCACAAAGAGGATTGCTGAGTGGTTGCGTGCAACTATTCAGTGGGTCTATGGAAGAAAAAGGTATCATATTAGCCAGTCAATTTCACGATTAAGTCCGTTAGGGCTGAGTGTGTCCAACGTATAAATCCAGTATGTTTCGCGTTGTCTCAACATCTGGATATGATTACCACCCCGTCTTGGTCTATGCACTTTCTCTAAAACCTGGAATCGGAGTTGCGATATGTTATGCCTGGCCTCTTTAAAGTGTGCTGGTAGTGGTAACCAGGTTTTTCCACATCTAATTGTAGATTTGTGACTTATGATTCTATCCCTGATGGTCTGAATTGTTTCGCCCACATACAGTAAGCCACATGGGCATTTAATGATGTATACCACATAGTTCGATTCGCACGTATGGTACTCCCTGATGGGATACGATTTACCTGTACGGGGATGGACCACTTCACTCCCTTTGATGATGTTTGAACAGCATGTGCAGCTCAGGCACGGGAATGTACCCCTTCTGGTTTGTCCACTAAGTGTGCGGGTCATGGTTTGTTTTGAGGAGCCTATGTCGGCCCTGACTAGTTTGTCCTTTAAATTGGGTGGTCTACGTAAGCACATCAGGGGGGGATTTCTGAAAACCGCTATTTTGGGGTATGCCCTAGCAAGAAGTGGCCACTGTTTGTGGATCAGATTGTGGACTCTCTGCATGGATGGGTGGTGCCCATGGACGAAAGGTAGCCTAGATGGTTTAGGAACCGGGGTTGAAGGGGGGTAGGTTACGGATAGAGCTTTGGTCATCTCTGTAGTGAGAAGTGTGCCCGGATAATTCCTGTCCTCAAATTTTTTGGACATCTCATGTAGTCTGGATTGTCTGATGGTGGGGCTAGATACTATTCTAGAGACCCTTTTGAACTGTGATCGAGGGAGACTGTTTCTGGTGGATTTTGGGTGACAGCTGTTATATAATAAAAGGTTATTCCGGTCTGTGGGTTTAGTATAGATATCAGTGGTGAGAGTGCCACTGGCATCTTTGCAAACTTTGGTGTCTAGGAACGTGATCGCCTCCATATCATAAGAGATAGAGAATTTGAGTTCCGGACGGACTTCATTGATGGTATTGTAAAATGTTGTTAGGGAACTGTGGTCCCCCAGCCATATGCAAAAAATATCGTCAATGTAACGATACCATTGACGGGCAAACTGTTGGAATAATGCGTTGGTATAGATGAAGTCCTTTTCGAAACGGTCCATATATAGGTTAGCATAGGCGGGCGCCATGTTAGAGCCCATGGCGGTGCCGCATGTTTGAACATAGAAGTCGTCACCAAAGAGAAAGTAGTTTTCCCTGAGTACCAAATTGAGTAATTCAAGACAGAGTTCTTGTGAGCGTGTGTCCATTCCTGCTTCAGATAATGTTAGGGAAACTGCCTCTATGCCTGTGTTGTGTTTGATAGAGGTATATAGACTGTTAACATCGAAAGTGCATAAAATGCTGTCAATCGGGACAGAATTGATGTCCTGAATCTTTTTAAGGAAGTCACTCGTGTCGAGGATGAAGGATTTGGTTTTGTGGGTATGCGGCGTAAGTATTTTCTCCAAGTAGATGGATATGGGATTAAGAATCGAGTCAGTGGATGCCACAATAGGGCGTCCAGGGGGATTTTGTAAATTTTTATGAATTTTTGGGAGAACGTAAATCACTGGGGTTATCGGATGGTTATTAATCAGGAATGTTTTGGTTTTAGCGTCAATGGTTTGTGAGTGTTTCGTTAGGATGCTATCAATCTTTCGTCGAATGTTGTACACTGGGTCTGATTGGATTTTTTTATATGTAGTGATATCTGCTAATTGTTTCTCGATTTCAGCTGTATAGTAGCTTTTGTTCATCACTACCGTGGCCCCACCTTTATCTGCCGGTTTGATAACAATATGTTTGTTGTCCCTGAGTGCAGTCAGTGCTTGTTTTTCAAGGGGTGTCAGGTTATGTCGGATTGGAAGAAAACCTAGGCGTTGGTCACGGATTGTTTCCTTAATGTCTCTGTCTAAAAGAGTTATGAAGGTCTCGACCGCGTGGTTGGATTTAGGGGGCATGAACTTGCTGGGGTTCCTAAGCCCCAATGAGTCCAATGTCACAGGTGGCCCCATGTCTCTGTCTGGTACTGTGCCTAGTGTATTCTCAGTGGAATGAGGACTATCCTCAAAGTGTACTTTAAGCCGGATACTGCGATAGAAACTTTGTAAGTCCTTTTCTAGCTGAAATGAATCCCATCTAGGAGTTGGACAGAAGGACAGACCCTTATTAAGTACCCTGAGCTCAAGGGGGGAGAGAGAATAGTCGGAGATATTTACTACCAGGTTTGGACCCCTACCTGTGACCGGAGAGTCATCTGGCGTTCTCGATCCTTTCCTTCTCGACCTCCTGGTAGGCGACCGCTTTGGCCTAAAAAAACCGCTTTTGCTGAAGTTCCACCGACGTCGCTTCCGGACCCAGGAGAGGATCCCCCGGCCGGCGAGGAGTCCCCGGAGGCTGTAAATCTCTGTGCTGGGCGACGTGGTCTCCGAAAGGTTTGCCTGCTGGTAGTTTCGTCCCATCGATAGACTTTGTTGTTCAAATAATCCTCGGTGTCTCTTTGGAATTTTGTTCTTTTCCTCTCTTCCAAGTTTTTTTGATGTGATGCTAAGATGGAGTCCACTTTGTTCTTTAAGGTATTAAACTCCGAACTGGTCAGAGTAGAGGTGAGCTGCGTCTCGATGGTTGCGACTTTTTCTTCCGTTTCCTTTATAGCCTCCTGTAAGAATTCAACAGTCAGTAAAATAATATCAAAGGAACACTTGTTGAGTATTTTTTGAAATGTAGTGCAGTATCGGTCGTTATCAGAGAATAGAGTTGGTCGGAGGTTACACCGTAGGCCTCGTGGTATCTTCCCCTGCCGATGGTACTCCCCAAGGGTGGCACAGTGTAGATCGTAGGCTATGAGTCTCTTTTTCTCCTTCTCCCAATCCCTTGTCTTTATATCCCTATTCGGTATATGTAGAAAATCTGCTTTTGTTTTTATTCTGGACAGGATTGTTGATCCTGTAGCATCATCGTACACGTGTGTCTCAGATGACATGTGTTCAGTTGGTGCTTATAACCAAAAAATACGTAATGCAAAAATTATACGATGGTTAGCACTCAACAGAAGTGGAGATGACGGTGCTAGTGAAGGGAACAAATTGCTCCAAAGTCACTGAATTGAAAAGATCACTGCACACGTACAAGAAAAATTTATGCTTGCAGGTGAAAGTTTATTTATAGTGGTTGTGAAATCAAGCGACTGGTAAATAACGTTTCGGCTAATACATAGCCTTGGTCACAACGTCGCTGCAAAAAACATAAAGATACAAGTATTTACAATATAGTATTTACAATAACAAATAAAATCATATAATGTACATAATATACATAGTTTCTAGATGCAATTCATGTACAGAGAGATGGCTCTGTAGGACTGTGTAACGAAGTATACTAAAGTTGAAGTCATTTGTAACCAAGGGTTCTCTCTAGAACAAGGGAGTGAAAGAAGGAATTCCATGCTGGGATGACATAAGTTAACATTGAATAGTATATGCCACTCAAGTATTACATGTATACTACAATCCAAGAGGGGTAATAGATGCTATCAAAATCTAGAAGTGCACATAAGGAGAGCAGTAGAGGGGAGGCCCACCTAGTATGCAGAATAAAGTTTCCATTCAGGGTTGAACAGGTGCTGATAAGAGGTTATGTCCTGTTGGAATGAAGAGCAAAGGCAATGGGGTGAATGTGATTGCTAATATTAGGCTCTGCTGAATAGTGCTATAAAATATTACCATGTAGTTTCCATGGAACCCAAGTGGTTAGGGCTAAAGGATTGCTCCTTAGGACAATACAGCGGATGGCTGTCAAGGTCTTGTACCCAAAGCCTGTGGAGAGTTATTATAATGAGGACGTGTCATGTAGATGCCGTGCTCTAGTGAGGCATGAATAGCATCTAACCTGTACAGGTATGGAGTCCAGGATTGGCAATGCTTTCAAAGGTACTTTAAAGGTTGCGGCGCCCCTGCGTATTAAATTATCAAACAATGTGGCAATATAAGATATATGTTGTGAATAGGCTGATATGAGATAGATAGAATGTAAGAATACTCATCTGGTGAAAACGATATGTCCACGAAAGGCCTGTCAGTGTGCTACTGACATAATGAAAGAGCCCTCTGGGGATTGCTAAGCGTCTGGCGGTGATTTGTAGAAATCCTGACACAGCCGTGTCTAGGTATGTGCTGGCGCTGGCGTCTGAGCTCCCCAATTAGTCCGGTGCTGACACTCCTGTGTCCTGCAGTGTGGACCATGTAGTGCTGTCTCCATGATCGGCGCTTACTTATAAAGCGCCAGAGGGGCATGGGACCGGAAGTGTCTTTGAACGCCGGCGCCTGCGTACTGGGATGGAGAAACGTCCATTCTCAGTGAGAGGTGCCGGTGAGATCTGCGCGTGCGCACGTCCGGTTAGCAGAGCCGGAGTGTAGGAGAAGTATGGGAGGCACGGCGCATGCGTGTGTAAGGGCAGGAGGCTGAGCCGGATCATATCATGTCCTATTGATGCGGGGGTGCCATGTACGGATGTTGGAATGATAGGTGTGTCTATATGGTGGCAATGAATCCTGAAGCGGAGCCTGTATATTATTTAGATAAGTGATGTTCCATACGGCACCTGATGAGTGATATCGTACGTACATAGGTAAATAGATGTGATGGTCGGATGGAACCAAACTAAATGGCATGACACGGACTGGTGACCGTGGCTGAATCAACATTGTACTATAGAACACTCATCCGACAGAAACTTAAGAGTACAATCTTCCGGCAAAACTGGAAAATACAATAACTATAACTGTGGTACACTGTAGTATATAATAAACTAGTCAGGGCCGACATAGGCTCCTCAAAACAAACCATGACCCGCACACTTAGTGGACAAACCAGAAGGGGTACATTCCCGTGCCTGAGCTGCACATGCTGTTCAAACATCATCAAAGGGAGTGAAGTGGTCCATCCCCGTACAGGTAAATCGTATCCCATCAGGGAGTACCATACGTGCGAATCGAACTATGTGGTATACATCATTAAATGCCCATGTGGCTTACTGTATGTGGGCGAAACAATTCAGACCATCAGGGATAGAATCATAAGCCACAAATCTACAATTAGATGTGGAAAAACCTGGTTACCACTACCAGCACACTTTAAAGAGGCCAGGCATAACATATCGCAACTCCGATTCCAGGTTTTAGAGAAAGTGCATAGACCAAGACGGGGTGGTAATCATATCCAGATGTTGAGACAACGCGAAACATACTGGATTTATACGTTGGACACACTCAGCCCTAACGGACTTAATCGTGAAATTGACTGGCTAATATGATACCTTTTTCTTCCATAGACCCACTGAATAGTTGCACGCAACCACTCAGCAATCCTCTTTGTGGAGTTGGTAAGATTCCCCACCTTAGTGCAGAATTTTTCTAAGTTTCCTTCTGTTATGCTTATTCCCTTCTAAGTTTCCTTTTGCTCCTATGGTTTGGACTCCTACTCAGTTTATTATATACTACAGTGTACCACAGTTATAGTTATTGTATTTTCCAGTTTTGCCGGAAGATTGTACTCTTAAGTTTCTGTCGGATGAGTGTTCTATAGTACAATGTTGATTCAGCCACGGTCACCAGTCCGTGTCATGCCATTTAGTTTGGTTCCATCCGACCATCACATCTATTTACCTATGTACGTACGATATCACTCATCAGGTGCCGTATGGAACATCACTTATCTAAATAATATACAGGCTCCGCTTCAGGATTCATTGCCACCATATAGACACACCTATCATTCCAACATCCGTACATGGCACCCCCGCATCAATAGGACATGATATGATCCGGCTCAGCCTCCTGCCCTTACACACGCATGCGCCGTGCCTCCCATACTTCTCCTACACTCCGGCTCTGCTAACCGGACGTGCGCACGCGCAGATCTCACCGGCACCTCTCACTGAGAATGGACGTTTCTCCATCCCAGTACGCAGGCGCCGGCGTTCAAAGACACTTCCGGTCCCATGCCCCTCTGGCGCTTTATAAGTAAGCGCCGATCATGGAGACAGCACTACATGGTCCACACTGCAGGACACAGGAGTGTCAGCACCGGACTAATTGGGGAGCTCAGACGCCAGCGCCAGCACATACCTAGACACGGCTGTGTCAGGATTTCTACAAATCACCGCCAGACGCTTAGCAATCCCCAGAGGGCTCTTTCATTATGTCAGTAGCACACTGACAGGCCTTTCGTGGACATATCGTTTTCACCAGATGAGTATTCTTACATTCTATCTATCTCATATCAGCCTATTCACAACATATATCTTATATTGCCACATTGTTTGATAATTTAATACGCAGGGGCGCCGCAACCTTTAAAGTACCTTTGAAAGCATTGCCAATCCTGGACTCCATACCTGTACAGGTTAGATGCTATTCATGCCTCACTAGAGCACGGCATCTACATGACACGTCCTCATTATAATAACTCTCCACAGGCTTTGGGTACAAGACCTTGACAGCCATCCGCTGTATTGTCCTAAGGAGCAATCCTTTAGCCCTAACCACTTGGGTTCCATGGAAACTACATGGTAATATTTTATAGCACTATTCAGCAGAGCCTAATATTAGCAATCACATTCACCCCATTGCCTTTGCTCTTCATTCCAACAGGACATAACCTCTTATCAGCACCTGTTCAACCCTGAATGGAAACTTTATTCTGCATACTAGGTGGGCCTCCCCTCTACTGCTCTCCTTATGTGCACTTCTAGATTTTGATAGCATCTATTACCCCTCTTGGATTGTAGTATACATGTAATACTTGAGTGGCATATACTATTCAATGTTAACTTATGTCATCCCAGCATGGAATTCCTTCTTTCACTCCCTTGTTCTAGAGAGAACCCTTGGTTACAAATGACTTCAACTTTAGTATACTTCGTTACACAGTCCTACAGAGCCATCTCTCTGTACATGAATTGCATCTAGAAACTATGTATATTATGTACATTATATGATTTTATTTGTTATTGTAAATACTATATTGTAAATACTTGTATCTTTATGTTTTTTGCAGCGACGTTGTGACCAAGGCTATGTATTAGCCGAAACGTTATTTACCAGTCGCTTGATTTCACAACCACTATAAATAAACTTTCACCTGCAAGCATAAATTTTTCTTGTACGTGTGCAGTGATCTTTTCAATTCAGTGACTTTGGAGCAATTTGTTCCCTTCACTAGCACCGTCATCTCCACTTCTGTTGAGTGCTAACCATCGTATAATTTTTGTAATCAGAGGAATGGTCACTCAAGATGCAGTGACGACACTGTGAGTCAATAGGAGAATAGCTATCGGCAAGTCAACAGTGAAGTCACTGGAGAAGGTCTTCAAATCAAGAAACATTTCACTGGAGACAAAGACACGGCTCGTACATTTTTTTCCCCGTGGTAACATACGGATGCGAAACCTGGACCATAAAGAAACAAGACAGAAGAAGAATCGACACCTTCAAAATGTAGTGCTGGAGAAGGATGTTATCAGTACCATGGGTGGCAAGAAGAACAAACAAATCAATTTTGGAACAAATTATGCCAGACATGTCACTCGAACCAAGGATCACCAAGCTATGACTTTGGAAACATCATACGAAGATAGCAATCACTAATGAAGGACATCATCGTCAGAAGAATAGAAGTATCAAGGCAGGAGGAAGATTAGCAACCCGATGGCACGATAATATCAACATAACGTCAGGGAGGATCCTGGTGGAGCTATTTAGGCTTGCACAAGATCGATCTTACTACAGATCGTTAATTCATCAAGTTGCCATTGCTGGTCGTAGAAAAAAAAAATATATACTCTGCTCAAAAAAATGAAGATAACAATTGCACATCACAATATGAATAATTCTTCTTTTATTGTTGCATTTTTTTAATGTCCCCGTTACTACTAGTAGCATGTGGTGGTACCTGCAGCACATTCAGGTTGCATGGATTGTCCAGTTTCTCCAGGACATCCAGACATTTACATACGTGCCGTCATAAGAAGATCTGTCAAACAGTCTTAAGTCCATGGTGCAGAAACCAAGACACAAGGAGAGCCAAACATTTATGTAGATGGGTATCAACTCCGCAGCAGGACCGGTAACTACTCCTTAGTGGGAGACAAAATGGGAAGAACATTGCCAGAACCCAATAAAATAACCTCTAGCGCCTACTGGTGTGTATTTGTCTGACCAGAAATAGACTTCTTGAGGGTGGCATTGGGGCCTGACACCCTGTAGCTTCTCACAGCCCAGCACCATGCAGCAAATCTATCATTGGCACCCTGTTCTCTGCACAGCTGAGAACAGGTTCACACTGAACACATGTGACAGACATAAAACAATCTGGATAGGTGGGGAACATTATGGTCTTTGTGCACATCCTCATCCTCTCCTATTTGGTTTCTCCTTCCTTAAACTCCCTTGTGTCCCACTCTGTTGTTTGGTGTGTGTAGTTTGTATGGTTGGTATTTTAATTTATCCCTGTCCATCTTCCCTTGTTTGTCTGATTAGTGTTTTCCTATACACTTCAGTTTCTCACTACCCTGGGGGGGAGCAGATAGGGGTTGATATAGGAGCATATCAAGGCACGAGAACCCAGCGTCTACACCTTCAGGAGTAATCCACGGGACAGGGATGGACTAGGGCACCCCTAGTTTTAGGGACCTGGTTAGCGACCATAGTCCCACCACCATCATGAAAATCAGCTTCTACTCTGGAGAACTAAAAGAAAAAAACAGAAAACCCTAAGGGCGGTGAAGGGGTTGAACGAGCAAACATCAGAATGAGCCCAATTGGATACAACAATTCTCACGCATCTTGATATATTCATAGAAATTTAAAGATTAAATACAAAACCTGTATCAGGGCTCCATACACCATGTGCCATTTATAATAGAGCAGAGCAGCCTTTGGGTCCCCTCAAGATGCCTATCTGTGCACAGTACGAGTGAATACCTTTTTCTTATTTTGCGTCTTGAGACTTGTGTTTTCTTCTGCTGCCTTTAGATGGAAGAGCGAGTTACCATTGAACGAGCCTGAAGTGTTAAGCAGAACAAACCCTAAAGCAGCGACCAATAAACGAGAGATTACGCTATGTTCCTGCCTCTAGCTTACTTTGTGGCTTTGTGGGGCCAGAGATATATTCTGCTTTTCATCAACTGTTTCAGATTATATTACCATGCGGAGATGGGGACATCGGATACCTAAACTATGAAATAGAATTGGTCATATTACTACCAACGTGTCAGATGAGGCTATGAGCATGTCCAAAGATGTAAACCAGTGTAAGGGTATTACTAGCACAGAACACACACACAGTTTTAATCTTCTGAACATACATAATATCCTATTAGTGAGTTCAATTACAGGAAATTCCAGACTTTACATACTGTACTTGATGAGGTTAACCCGGTATTTGGGTATCATTGTTTAGGAGACTATGACATATTGGAAGGCATTTACAAAAGAAATGTTTATGTAAGTGCCCTTTCCCTCCCAATCTGACATTGGGCATAGAGAAACCCAATAAGTATGATTGGCAGATGCCAAAAAAGTCTTGTGCAGGAAACCTGTCAATTAGAATATGATCCATGCACAAGACTGGGCATTTTACGAATTTGCAGGAGAACGCAGTTCTATAGACCCTTTACATGCACAAAATAAAAAAATAAGGTCTAAGCAACTAATCAGGTTTCATATAAGGTTAGGGATTGTCACATCACTGACAACACTTCAATAAGAGAGGTCCACCAAAGTGGGATAAAGACAAAACAGGTCCCCCATAGAGCAGGACAGGGTCTGAAGAGGTCCACCAGAGTGGAACAAGAACTGAAGAAGTCCAACAGAGTGGGGTAAGGACAGAAGATGTCCAGCAGAGCGGAACAAAGACTGAAGAGGTCCACCAAAGTGGGACAAGGACAAAAGTGGTTCACCAGAACAGGACAAGGACTAAACACATCCGACAGAGTGGGACAAGGACAGAAGAAGTCGACTAGCGTACGACAAGGACTGAAGAGGTCCACCAGCATAGGAGATGTGTGTCCACCAAAGTGGTGCAGGGGCAGAAGGGATCCACCAGAGTAGGACAAGAGTAGAAGAGGTCCACAGAGCAAGACAATAACTGAAGAGATCCAACAGAAAAAGAACTGAAAAAGTCCACCAATGCAGGACAAGGGCTGATGAGGTTCATCAGAGCGGCACTAGGATAGAAGAGATATAACAGAGCGGGACAAAGGCTGAAGAGGTCTACCAGCACAGGACAAAGATTGAAGAGATCCACCTGAGTGATTGCCATTACATGAGAGCTTCTTTCTGCTGTGGCTCATAGCGAGAAATTCTGACGGGGTAACATTTTCTATAAGGTCCTTTTACCCTAATAAATAGAGAGGTAAATAGAAAGGAGCTATTAACACGAGACAACTCTTTTTAAGAACAAAAGATTTAGTCATCAAGAAATGCAACACAGACTTGAAAAAGAAAGGTCAAAAGACCTAATAATTATGAAATGTAATGATGTTCCCTGAAAGATTGAGTCTGTTCAGTTTGTGGTACGGATTTATATGGGCATCCTCATCCTATACTTTTATGGCATATCCACAGCTGTATGCTGTAAATACATCGTAGATGAGGTTCCCTCCAGTGGGACCTACATCTATCTTGAGAACAGGTTCTTGAGATGTGTTGTTTGGAAATTCCAGCCATCTCTTCACTGACAGCAGTACACAAGAGAACCCCAATTTCAAGATAGATGCAGGTCCCATTGATGGGATCCTAATCTACTATACATTAATGGCATATGCTGTGCATATATGCCATAAATGTATTTGATGGGAATACCCCTTTATGGTGTCCATACACATTGGAACAAAGTCAGCTGGACACACCATTTTCTGGTAGAACTGGCCAACTATCTGATATGAATTGGGGCCTTCAGAAATCCAACTACCTGGTGATAAGCCATCACCAGAGGTGTCTGACAACTGCCCACACAACTTTCCCCACTCAAGGCTCATTTACAGTCAACCGAACCGGAAACGCATGTGTATGGTGTGGTTGGGAGGAATAGCTTTTGGCCTACATCCATTGAAGGTGTAAGTACCTTAGAAAGGAAAATATCATCCAAGTCATTTTATTCTAGGCGTATTGACCTAGCTCATTAGAAAAGACAATTATTTTTGGAAGAGGGAAAGGGAGGGGAGAGGACAAATTAAAGGGGTTGTCCGGTTAAAATAAGTTATCACCTATCCAAAAAAATAGATACTAACTTGTTAATCGATGGAGGCCTGAGCACTGATACTTGAAACGATTGACAGAACAAGGAATTTTTATACTCGATGGAGACTTTCTATCCCTGCTAAAAAATGGCACAGCAGGTTGGATGTCTGGGCGGCTGCTGTTGCATTCATTCTCTTTGGATCTCATGTGGATAGGTGATAGCTTGTTTTAACCGTACCACCTCTTTAAGCATAACACACATTTAAATCAATGTAATGCGCGAACATGCTGTTTTCTACAGCGAGATACTCTTTGTATCAACTGCATTTTTTTTTCTTCTACGCCAGGCAATCCTTTTAACCTATGGATTTTATCACCTTCTTCCTTGCACTAGGTTTTATAACTATATGTTGTAGTGCAACAGTAGCACACTTATGCAGTGAGGAGGCAGTGACCCAACAAAGTTTCAACATAAAGTCTCTTCACAGCATTATATGTCCAATTCACACAGGTGCATAGCATTAATGTCCAGATAACAGCACTACATAATACCCAGTATCCTCTGGATCGCAGCCGAGCACATATCCTCCGGATTACACAGTCACTAAACACACCGGTCCCCCATCATGACCGGTTGCCATGGGCGACTGCACCGCCGTGTTAATGTCTCTTTACTCACAGCTTTTCCACAGTACACAATATCCCTCAGTTTGCAGCCGTTACACATGCTAGTCCTCCTTCAGGCACAGTACAGTCTACCTGCTTCACATCCGGGCACAAGACCGTCCCCCTCCGAAATCAGTTACTGTGAGCGACTGCACCACTGTGTAAGCTGTGGGTGCCAGACTATTCAGCTGCCTTGGCCGTTTTGGCTCTGCTGGCATGTGTTGCCTCACACAGTTGGAGCTCTGCAACGCCGACTGCTCTGCACAATATCAAGAACCAACTGACTCTGGCCCTGACACACCCATACCCTTTACTGTAGGGATTTTAACTGGGATCTGTGGCCTTCAGCCACATGGAAAACGCGGGCCTGGAATGAAAAGGACTGCACGACTATCATCCTGCAGTCTGTTTCAAAATACAAAACCCAGAGCAGGTTTTTCCTAAATCTGCCTTGGACACTAGCATGCCCAAGACTAACACTTATTTTAATCTGCATTTCAATCACAGCTATGCCTGTGACTGCTATGCACTTTAATTCACTTCCTCACAATTGCAATCACAGCTGCGCCTGTGACTGCAATGCACCCCATGGCCTCAATACGCCTCTCTGCGCATCCTTGGGAGAACACACAGCGACCCCTAGCTGTGACACCAGTCACTGTCTTATAATGTCCAATGCTCAAATTTTGCTCACGATAACCCTCATAGTATTAGCTGCAAAAGCAACTTTGGAATTTAGTTAACTCGTGGAGTAAATGAATAAAACAATCATAATGGCTACATGAATAAAAATGAAAATTTAAAGATAAAATAAAAAATGCACAGATATAACCTACCGGTAAATGTGCTCCATTGTTAGCTGAGACTAGCGAATGTATTGCCATTAACTGTCAATGAATAGCACAACTGCAGACTTTCTATGACAAGCCTAATGGAGCCTGCTAATCCCAGGAGAGCCCCCTGGTACATTAACGCTACCTACTGTAGAAGAGATAAAGGAGGTTAGATATAGCGCTGATACATGCTACAACAATGACAGCGCTGTGCATTTATGGACTGTTCAGTAATGCAGGCCTCTAAGATTCAGGCTTTCATAGGACGGAGGGTAATGTGCACTCATCTGGTGATCTCAGGAACAAATGTGGTGCCGACAAAGTATACAAGATGGATAAAAGTGAAAATCTTGGGACCTTGATACTTTGCATCCAAAAAGCCAGATGGCGTTTCCCGTGTTGGCGCGTGAATTAAGACATTTGTAAGTGTGCTTTCACATTGCGTTTAGACATCCGTTCATTGGCCTCGTCGGGGTTTACGTCCGAATCCCGCGCCAAACAGGATTCAGACGTATGCGACGAAGTGGTCATAGACTATAATGGTGCCGGCAAAGCAAACATGCACTATGACGTGCATCATTTTTGTGAGTGTATGTCTACTGGAGACGGACATCCCATTCAGGCGCAGTCTACTATGTCTGAGTGTCCACCTCCAGTAGGCGTACACTCACGAAAATGATGCACGTCAGAGCGCACATTTGCTTTGCCGACACCATTATAGTCTATGGCCACGTAGGTTCATAAATCTGAATCCAGTTTTGCAGGGGTTTAGCACGTAAGTCCCGACAGAGCCACCGAACGGTGCCGGAAAACACAATGTGAAAGCACCCTAAGGGGCACTGGCTGACTGCTTTTATTGATAGCTATGCCATCCCCCTTCTAGGCTAATGCACAGACAAGAAAAGGTGACTGGCCATGCTATAAAAAAAAAAAAAACTGGTGACTGCCCATGCCATGAAAACAGGTGACTGGCCATGCCATGAAAACAGGTGACTGGTTTGATGCAGTGACCCCTGTTACAGGTAGGGGGCGCTGCATGGTCTTCCCGGAATACGCATGGAGGCATATTGAAGCCATAGGAATGCATGGCAATCACAGGCATAACTGTGGTGATGAGTCAAAGTCTGGAATTATTGTGACTGGCCTGTAAGTGTGTCGCAGAGGAAGATACTCAGCACTGTCAGCCTGAAGTAAGGATGTTCTGGGACCTGTAGTCCCACAAGCAATTGTGTTGTTTGTATAATTGTGAAGGGAGGCTGGCAGGGCTAGTTATGAGATATGGGCGGGTCGAACTAGCCACACACACACCACCAACCATCTATGGGAGTGGTTACAAGTATATAATGTGACCAGGGTGTGGATCACATGTCTCTGAGTATAGATCTGAATGATCTGTGCTGAAGGTCCTGAAAGAGCCTATGTGTTGGGAGTGCTATCTCCCTGAATAGCACATGGTAGGGCTTTGGACCTGGTGGCCTGGGGTGTTGGACGAACGTCCTGAACAAGGCCGCCATCAGGGCATTACTGCCCTGACTGGCGTATGGGGCCCGGTGGCAGAGGGGGCCCGCATCGGCCCCGTCTTCTGCTCATCGGGCCCAGGCCCCAGCGGAAAGCTTCTCTCGGTAACTGAACCTGCATCCAAGACGCAGGTTCAGTTACTCTATTGCAGCCTTGCGGGCCCGTGCGGGCCTGCACTGCAATGGTTAAAGCCACCAGCCAATCGGAGGCTGGCAGCTGACGTCAGCGCGCATCGCCAGCGTATGACGTCATTGTCATTCGCCTGCGAGTGAGCGCTGAAACGCCGGGAGGGATCTTCGCTTCGCCGCAAGAGCACGGCCTGGTAAGAAGAAAGTTTTTTTATTTTTTTAACTGAAAGCGGTAAGCTTCAATGTGGACCATGTGTCTCCATCCAGCCTGGCACACAAAGGAGACCGGGAGCAGAATGGAGACAAGGGGGCAGAATGGAGACACAGGGGGCAGAATGGAGACACAGGGGGGCAGAATGGAGACAAGGGGGCAGAATGAGGCTAGGGGGCAGAATGGAGACAAGGGGCAGAATGGAGATAAGGGTGCAGAATGGAGACATGGGGCAGAATGGAGACATGGGGCAGGATGGAGACAAGGGGCAGAATGGAGACAAGGGGCAGAATGGAGACCAGGGGGCAGAATGGAGACACGGGGCAGAATGGAGACATGGGGCAGAATGGAGACATGGGGGCAGAATGGAAACAAGGGGGCAAAATGGAGACACAGGGGGCAGAATGGAGACACGGGGCAGAATGGAGACACGGGGCAGAATGGAAACAAGGGGGCAAAATGGAGACAAGGGGGAAAAATGGAGACAAGGGGGCAGAATGGAGACAAGGGGGAAAAATGGAGACAAGGGGGCAGAATGGAGACAAGGGGCAGAATGGAAACAAGGGGGCAAAATGGAGACACAGGGGGCAAAATGGAGACACAGGGGGCAAAATGGAGACAAAGCGGCAGAATGAGACAAGGGGTCAAAATGGAGACACAGGGGCAGAATGGAGACAAGGGGGCAGAATGGAGACAAGGGGGCAGAATGGAGACAAAGGGGCAGAATGGAGACAAGGGGGCAGAATGGAGACAAGGGGGCAGAATGGAGACAAAGGGGCAAAATGGAGACAAGCGGGCAAAATGGAGACAGGGGGCAGAATGGAGACAAGGGGGCAGAATGAGACAAGGGGTCAAAATGGAGACACAGGGCCAGAATAGAGACAAGGGGGCAGAATGGAGACAAGGGGGCAGAATGGGACAAGGGGTCAAAATGGAGACACAGGGCCAGAATGGAGACAAGGGGGCAGAATGGAGACAAGTGGGCAGAATGGAGACAAGGGTGCAGTATGGAGACAAGGGTGCAGTATGGAGACAAGGGGGCAGAATGGAGACAAGGGGGCAGAATGGAGACACGGGGCAGAATGGAGACAAGGGGGCAGAATGGTGACAAGGGGCAGAATGGAGACAAGGGGTCAAAATGGAGACACAGGGGCAGAATGGAGACAAGGGGGCAGAATGAAGACAAGGGGCAGAATGGAGACAAGGGGGCAAAATTGGAGACACGGGGCAGAATGGAGACAAGGGGGCAGAATGAGACAAGGGGGCAGAATGGAGACAAGGGGGCAGAATGAGACAAGGGGGCAGAATGGAGACAAGGGGGCAGAATGAGACAAGGGGGCAGAATGAGACAAGGGGTCAAAATGGAGACACGGAGCAGAATGGAGACAAGGGGGCAGAATGGAGACAAGGTAACAGAATGGAGACAAGGGGGCAGAATGAGACAAGGGGGCAGAATGAGACAAGGGGTCAAAATGGAGACACGGAGCAGAATGGAGACAAGGGGGCAGAATGGAGACAAGGCAACAGAATGGAGACAAGGGGGCAGAATGAGACAAGGGGGCAGAATGGAGACATGGGGCAGGATGGAGACAAGGGGCAGAATGGAGACAAGGGGCAGAATGGAGACCAGGGGGCAGAATGGAGACACGGGGCAGAATGGAGACATGGGGCAGAATGGAGACATGGGGGCAGAATGGAAACAAGGGGGCAAAATGGAGACACAGGGGGCAGAATGGAGACACGGGGCAGAATGGAGACACGGGGCAGAATGGAAACAAGGGGGCAAAATGGAGACAAGGGGGCAGAATGGAGACAAGGGGCAGAATGGAAACAAAGGGGCAAAATGGAGACACAGGGGGCAAAATGGAGACACAGGGGGCAAAATGGAGACACAGGGGGCAAAATGGAGACAAAGGGGCAGAATGAGACAAGGGGTCAAAATGGAGACACAGGGGCAGAATGGAGACAAGGGGGCAGAATGGAGACAAGGGGGCAGAATGGAGACAAAGGGGCAGAATGGAGACAAGGGGCAGAATGGAGACAAGGGGGCAGAATGGAGACAAAGGGGCAAAATGGAGACAAGCGGGCAAAATGGAGACAGGGGGCAGAATGGAGACAAGGGGGCAGAATGAGACAAGGGGTCAAAATGGAGACACAGGGCCAGAATAGAGACAAGGGGGCAGAATGGAGACAAAGGGGCAGAATGGGACAAGGGGTCAAAATGGAGACACAGGGCCAGAATGGAGACAAGGGGGCAGAATGGAGACAAGTGGGCAGAATGGAGACAAGGGTGCAGTATGGAGACAAGGGTGCAGTATGGAGACAAGGGGGCAGAATGGAGACAAGGGGGCAGAATGGAGACACGGGGCAGAATGGAGACAAGGGGGCAGAATGGTGACAAGGGGCAGAATGGAGACAAGGGGTCAAAATGGAGACACAGGGGCAGAATGGAGACAAGGGGGCAGAATGAAGACAAGGGGCAGAATGGAGACAAGGGGGCAAAATTGGAGACACGGGGCAGAATGGAGACAAGGGGGCAGAATGAGACAAGGGGGCAGAATGGAGACAAGGGGGCAGAATGAGACAAGGGGGCAGAATGGAGACAAGGGGGCAGAATGAGACAAGGGGGCAGAATGAGACAAGGGGTCAAAATGGAGACACGGAGCAGAATGGAGACAAGGGGGCAGAATGGAGACAAGGTAACAGAATGGAGACAAGGGGGCAGAATGAGACAAGGGGGCAGAATGAGACAAGGGGTCAAAATGGAGACACGGAGCAGAATGGAGACAAGGGGGCAGAATGGAGACAAGGCAACAGAATGGAGACAAGGGGGCAGAATGAGACAAGGGGGCAGAATGGAGACACAGGGGGCAGAATGAAGACACAGGGGGCAGAATGGAGACATGGGACAGAATGGAGACACAGGGGGCAGAATGGAGACACAAGGGCAGATGGGAGACACGGGGTGCAGGATAGAGACATGGTGCAGGATGGAGACAGATGGGGCAGGAATATGGGGCACGATGGAGACAGATGGGGCAGGATCATGGGACAGATGGGGCAGGATCATGGGACAGGATGGGGAGATCATATGGGGCAGGATAGGAGAACATATGGCTGGAACCAGGAATGAGATACACGGGGCCAGGATGGGGAATATAGTTACCATAGGGGCTAATTATGGGATATTATTACTGCAGTGATGTATTTATTTTATTTTTTGAGGATACGGTTTTAAATGGGGGGGGGGGTCCTGTTACTCTGTCGCTTTTTTTCTTCATCTGTTGCAGTTTAGAATTTGAGGAAAAAATAAGTAACGTGTTCTGCAAACGGTGCTCTACATAACTGTTATTTCCTGCAGAAACGAGCCCTGACTGGATGAAGTGACGGCGGTATGTGCTGGATGAAAGGACTTCATCTAGAGATGTCACTGGTGAGTCAGTGTGTTACCTATACACTGATGCTATTCACTGTATACTATATACAGCAGTCCTGTGTACAATGTCACCAGTGATCACAGTATTACCTTTACATTACACGTAGTAATAATAATAATAATAATAATAATAATTTTATTTATATAGCGCCAACATATTCCGCAGCGCTTTACAAATTATAGAGGGGACTTGTACAGACAATAGACATTACAGCATAACAGAAATCACAGTTCAAAACAGATACCAGGAGGAATGAGGGCCCTGCTCGCAAGCTTACAACCTATGAGGAAGAGGGGAGACACGAGAGGTGGATGGTAACAATTGCTTTAGATATTTGGACGTATACACTATATACAGAGCTCCTGTGTATAATGTCACCAGTGATCACTGTTTTACCTGTACACAGACACTGCATACTAAGTACAGATCTCCTGTGTATAATGGCACTTACGGTGATATTAGTATTGTAGTATTCAGTCATTATGTGGTGGTAATATGTTGTCCGGCCATGGTGTGGTGGTATTTGTTCCTTGTATGTGCTATTATTTGGTCACTATGTGGTGGTAATATGGTGTCTGGTAATGGTGCCGTGGTATTTGTCCCCTGTATGTGGTATTTGTCATTTGAAAAATAAAAATATACCTAAATTGTATTGAATATTTTAACAAATGTTTAGTAGGTTAGAGTAGGGTAGGGCCCGACCTTGTCGTGGTGGCGACTTTAAAAATCTTTTGACTGTGGACAGTTCGAGGGGTGGAGGAGGGGCTGGGGTGGAGCCTGGGCGGAGTCTCAAGGGGGCCCCGAAAATTTTGCCAGTATGGGGCCCCAAAATTCCTTGTGGCAGCCCTGGTCCTGAATAGCACCTGGACAGGCCATACGCCTGTGTGTTGGACGTTCCCAGGTGGGGACGGATGTCCTGAATAGTGCACTGTGGAAGGCCTCTGTTGGGAGGTCCTGGGAGTAGGACTGGATCCCTGAAGAGCACAGAGTGACCGTGGACCTGGACGGTCTGTGTTGGAAGCTCCTGTGAGTGGAGACTTCCTGGACGCACCTGGACAGACCATGGTCCTGGACAGTCTGTGACGGCTTCTGTGCTGTGTGGGGAAGCTACCGTCCTTCGGTGGGTCTGGAACCGACTGGTGTATGTCTGTCAGGCAAGTTGGTGATTCCCGTAAGGCAGTTTCCCCAAGAGAGGTGTTGGAAGTCCTGGGAGTAGGACTTCCTGAAGAGCACATGGGAAAGAGTGGATGCAGAGTCTGCAAGGGCACTACATTGGGGGAGCTACAGCCCATCTGAGGTTCTGTACTGTCAGGTGGCCTAGTGAGCAAGGCATTGTCCGGGATGGTGATCCCATGTCGGAGAGGAGAGTGGACTGACAAGGAGTCAGCAGGTGGAGCAGGAGCTCCCGTAGGGTACCTCAATAGACTGTTGGTGCTTATAATGTACTATGAACTGTGTGGTAACCCACGGCTACTGGTCAGAAGAGGACCAGCGTGATTAGTTGCCGCAGACTTAATGATGTGAAACTTAATGTGATGTCCTGATAGAGTGTGTAATGGACTGTTCGTGATATGGTTTATGAGTCTTTAATAAACCAAATAGACTGTTTTGTGTGAAAAACCGTGCCTGTGTGCCTGAATATTGCAGCCAAGCGACTGTCCCCCAACACATGCGATAAGCGCTATCTCACATAGGCCATGCCATGAAAACAAGTGACTGGTCATGCTATCAAAAATAGGTGACTGGTCATGCTATCAAAAACAGGTGACTGGCCATGCTATCAAAAACAGGTGACTGGCCATGCTATCAAAAACAGGTGACTGGCCATGCTATCAAAAACAGGTGACTGGCCATGCCGTCAAAAACAGGGCCTGGCCATGCTATCAAAAACAGGTGACTGGCCATGCTATCAAAAACAGGTGACTGGCCATGCTATCAAAAACAGGTGACTGGTCATGCCATCAAAAACAGGTGACTGGTCATGCTATCAAAAACAGGTGACTGGCCATGCTGTCAAAAACAGGTGACTGGCCATGCCATCAAAAACAGGTGACTGGTCATGCCATCAAAAACAGGTGACTGGCAATGCTATCAAAACAGGTGACTGGCCATGCTATCAAAAACAGGTGACTGGCCATGCTATCAAAAACAGGTGACTGGCCATGCTATCAAAAACAGGTGACTGGCCATGCTATCAAAAACAGGTGACTGGCCATGCTGTCAAAAACAGGGGACTGGCCATGCTGTCAAAAACAGGGGACTGGCCATGCTGTCAAAAACAGGTGACTGGCCATGCTATCAAAAACCTGTGTCTAGCCATGCTATCAAAAACAGGTGACTGGCCATGCTATCAAAACAGGTGACTGGCCATACTATCAAAACAGGTGACTGGCCATGCTATAAAAAAAAAACAGGTGACTGGTCATGCTATCAAAACAGGTTTTATTTTTCTCTAGACAGCTTATCAAAAACATCTGGGACAGACAATATATTTTATGGACACATCGGAAAACCTATAAGAAATCATTAGGCTTATCAGCGATACATGTCTACAGCCCATAATTCTCATATGAAGGCATCAGCTGCATTCACTGTTAACTGTAAAATTATGATAATTACAAGTAAAATAATCTGAGTAAGTTTTTTTTTTTATGGAAAGGGTAAAAAAATGTCCTATTCTTCCGGACTCTCCTGGAAATTCTGCATGGTTGGTGACCCTGCAACATAGTGTCTGGCACTGGAGCATAAGCCAGGCAAAATGTCATAGCCAAAATCATTAGTTTTGGTTGGCAATTATCCAACATCTAGGGTTGTCTGATAAAGACTATCCAACTATTACATCCCACTATCCAAATACAGTCTGTTAGTATTAGGCCGGCGTCACACTAGGCGTAAGACAATATGGTCCGTTTTTTACGGCCGTAATACGCAGAAATGTTCCCAAAAATAGTGATCCGTATGTCATCGGTAGGCAGGGTGTGGCAGCGTATTTTGCGCATGTCATCCTCCGTATGTAATCCGTATGGCATCCGTACTGCGAGATTTTCTCACAGGCTTGCAAAACCGACATCTAATGGATTTATGGGCTCAAATGTTCGTTAAAACATATATATATATATATATATATATATATATATATATATATATATATATACACACACTCACTGGCCACTTTATTAGGTACACCTGTCCAACTTCTTGTTAACACTTAATTTCTAATCAGCCAATCACATGGCGGCAACTCAGTGCATTTAGGCATGTAGACATGGTCAAGACAATCTCCTGCAGTTCAAACCGAGCATCAGTATGGGGAAGAAAGGTGATTTGAGTGCCTTTGAACGTGGCATGGTTGTTGGTGCCAGAAGGGCTGGTCTGAGTATTTCAGAAACTGCTGATCTACTGGGATTTTCACGCACAACCATCTCTAGGGTTTACAGAGAATGGTCCGAAAAAGAAAAAAAATCCAGTGAGCGGCAGTTCTGTGGGCGGAAATGCCTTGTTGATGCCAGAGGTCAGAGGAGAATGGGCAGACTGGTTCGAGCTGATAGAAAGGCAACAGTGACTCAAATCGCCACCCGTTACAACCAAGGTAGGCCTAAGAGCATCTCTGAACGCACAGTGCGTCGAACTTTGAGGCAGATGGGCTACAGCAGCAGAAGACCACACCGGGTACCACTCCTTTCAGCTAAGAACAGGAAACTGAGGCTACAATTTGTACAAGCTCATCGAAATTGGACAGTAGAAGATTGGAAAAACGTTGCTTGGTCTGATGAGTCTCGATTTCTGCTGCGACATTCGGATGGTAGGGTCAGAATTTGGCGTAAACAACATGAAAGCATGGATCCATCCTGCCTTGTATGGAGCATCTTTGGGATGTGCAGCCGACAAATCTGCGGCAACTGTGTGATGCCATCATGTCAATATGGACCAAAATCTCTGAGGAATGCTTCCAGCACCTTGTTGAATCTATGCCACGAAGAATTGAGGCAGTTCTGAAGGCAAAAGGGGTCCAACCCGTTACTAGCATGGTGTACCTAATAAAGTGGCCGGTGAGTATATATATATATATATATATATATATATATATATATATATATATATATATATATAGTCATTGAGACACACACATATATACTCAATTGCCGGCTTTTGCTATTTCCTTCACAAACCCGACAGGATATGAGACATGATTTACATACAGTATACCATCTCATATCCCTTTTTTTTTTTGCATATTCCACACTACTAATGTTAGTAGTGTGTATGTGCAAAATTTGGGCGCTGTAGCTTGAAAAATAAAGGGTTAAATCGCGGAAAAAATTGGCGTGGGCTCCAGCGCAATTTTCTCCGCCAGAGTGGTAAAGCCAGTGACTGAGGGCAGATATTAATAGCCTAGAGAGGGTCCATGGTTATTGCCCCCCCGGCTAAGAACATGTACCCCCAGCCACCCCAGAAAAGGCACATCTGGAAGATGCGCCTATTCTGGCACTTGGCCACTCTCTTCCCACTCCCGTGTAGCGGTGGGATATGGGGTAATGAAGGGTTAATGTCACCTTGCTATTGTAAGGTGACATTAAGCCAGGTTAATAATGGAGAGGTGTCAATTATGACACCTATCCATTATTAATCCAATAGTACGAAATGGTTAATAAAACACACACACACATGATTACAAAGTACTTTAATGAAATAAAGACACAGGGTGTTTTAATATTTTATTATTCTCTTAATCCACCTGAAGACCCTCGTTCTGTAAAAAAGGAAAAATAAAAAATCAACAATATCCCATACCTTCCGCCGTTCAGTCATGTCCCACGATGCAAATCCATCTGAAGGGGTTAAATCATTTTACACCCAGGAGCTCTGCTAAAGCAGCTGTGTGAATTAAATATAAATACAGTATGTATATATATATATATATATATATATATATATATATATATATATATATATGTCTCACTGACATATATATATATATATATATATATATATATATATATATACACTGTATATATGTTTTAACGAACATTTGAGCACATAAATCCATTAGATGTTGGTTTTGCAAGCCTGCGAGAAAATCTCGCAGTACGGATGCCATACGGATTACATACGGAGGATGCCATGCGCAAAATATGCTGACACACCCTGCCTACGGATGACATACGGATCACTATTTTGGGGACATTTCTGCGTATTACGGCCGTAAAAAACGGACCGTATTTTCATACGCTGAGTGTGACGCCGGCCTTTATCTGATCAGCAGGCGTACTGAAGACCTAGCAGAGGCAGAAGTTTGACCTGGGATCTGAAGACACCTAGTGCCCCACTTGATGAATAGGAAGTTTTATAAATGGTAAGAGGGAGCCTGCTCCAGATTTTGAATTGACCTCTGCCTCTCTTGTCTTAATAGCTGTAAACCCACTTTTTGCAGTAGCTTACACAGTGGCGTAACTATAGGCCAGTGGACCCCTGTGCAAAATTTGGACCTGGGCCCCCATCTGTATGCTAGTCAAATGCACAGGCCCTTGCAGCATTCTATATCCTATAAAGACATACTGTATGTACTGATGTCCCCCAATCCTGGGCCCCTTCCTGTAATAATGTCCTCCATCCTGGGCTCCTTCCTGTAATAATGTCCTTCATCCTGGGCTCCTTCCTGTAATAATGTCATCCGTCCTGGGCGCCTTCCTAGTATAATGCCACTCACATCCAGGGCCGCTTCCTGGTATAAGGTACCCCATTCTGGGCCCTTTCCTGGTATAATGTCCCCCATTTTGGGCCCCTTCTTTGTTTAATGGCCCCCATTCTGGGCCTTTTCTATAATAATGTCCCACGTTCTGCTGCTCTTTTTCAATACATTAGAAAAATAAACAACTCTTCTCACCTTCCTCCACGCCCACGATGTGCAGCGTCCCATTCCATAGCTGGGGCAGGTCAGAAGGTGACTCCAGTGTGCCAGACACTGTTGAGGCATAATGTCATTGCTGTGATGGGCAGCTGCTGATTGACCGGTGATGCGTATTTCAGCTGAATGTGCGTTGATGGGCCGCCCTCCTGCATGGGCCCGGTCTCATTCTCCATGGCCGTGATCATTATACTCTTGGGCTTACAGTAAAGTTAGGTTTGTGGACAGATGGCCGAGGTAGTTATTGTATTTTTGAAATGTGACTTGCTTTGCTATGTGTGAAGGTAATAAAGCTAGTAGTAGTCAGTTGTGGTTCTTGTTTACTATGTTGAAGAGCCAACCAGTAACACCTTCAGCCAAGCTAGGATCACACATTATGTATTTTGGGCAGATTTTATGCGAACATTTTCCACATGTAAAATCCACAGCACTTTATAGTATCGGCAAAGTGGATGAGTTTTAACTTACATTTTTTTAACAGCTGTTAAGGTCTATGGGCCAGACATAGATCTCCCTAAGACTGTAAGAGGGTGAATTGTGATAACATCACAAGAGCATTAGGACGCTGCTGTTGCTGCACGTCTGAGCTGAGAGCAAAAGTTTGGAAAGTGTGTGTGCTGGGGAGTGGGGCCTAGTGTCTGCTGTTTAGGACTCTGAGAGGTGATGCTGCTGGAAGCAGAGAGACTGCCATGTGAGACGCACTGTGAGGCAGCTGATAAGATGTGGGGAGTTTGTAAGGACTGTTTGCTGCCAGTGTGTTTGTGGGGGTGTTAACCATGAGAGCTGTGTGACTTTTGTGAAATCCCTGCTGTGCTGAACTGAAAAGCAACAGAAGACATTGATCCTGTGCAGACCAGGCGGGCTGCTTTCAGGGAAGTTGTGAGTGACTGCAGGAGAGAGATGGTATCCTGTACCATCCGTATTGAGAGAGATCCTGACAAGCCCCGTTGAAGTGCTATCCCGTACCGTATCCTGAGTCTACAGAACTGTAAGCCCCTGGCGTGTGGGCTCGGCATCGGCCGACAAGACGCGGAGCCTTATTTTGCTGTAGCTGTTTTGGCTCCGAAGAATTTGGGACTGGCTGCAGCCGATGCAAATTATATTCCCAAGTAGAGACTTCCCTCAGGTTAACGGTACCGTAATATTAGATACCCGGATATCCCAAGATCAAGTGTTAAAGAGCTTCTGTTATAGCTATATGTATTGTTATTGTGGGCTTTGATCAATTTATACTCAGTGTGCCATCCCAAGTGGTCCCATAATACCACCTCATCCGATTTACACCTGTTTTCTCAGTACCTTGTTTGACCTTTTGTTAGATAAATTTATTTTAAAAACCTCAGTGTAATACACTTAAAGCGGGAACTTTGGATTTGGCACATTGATTTCAGCCCTGGCTGAATGATTGTAAATAATAGGGGAATCTGAGGCTGTTGCATGCAATATTGATTTTCACTTCAACTCCTATTCCAGTAAGTGTTGTTATTTCTGTCTCTGTCTCAGTTTGTGACTCACTGGATCTTAGTCGGACCTCTAGTCATTACAAGACTCTGCCTCCAGAGATTATTTTAAAGGAAATGGGGCGTTACAGTATACTGGTAACTCTCTCCTTCATTCAAGGCTGCCACCAGGAATTTCAGGGCCCCGTACTGGCAAAACTTTCGATCCCCCTTGAGACTCCGCCCAGGCTGCACCACAGCTCCACCATCACCCCTCAAACTTTCCACAGTCCCACCGCCCACTCTTGGAAAAACTCCTCTTCTGCACCACTTTCTCACCAATCACACGTTAACAGTTTCCATCAAACACCAGATCACACACATATCCATCAGCTTTTCTTTTGACTAAAAGATTTTTTAAGCTGCCACCACAACAAGGTAGACTATGATGGCTGGGCCCTACTCTGCTCTAACCTATTAAAAATGTCAGACAGCAGACATAGATAGCCTCCAAATTCACACTGCACAAGCAGGGAGAGGGGCACAAGAAGAGTAACAGGTGGATGGGCCAGCAGGTGGGCGAATGGGAGGTTGGACGGGGGAATGGGAAGTCAGAAGGGCGAGTGGGTGGGTGAGCACGCAACATCATCACTTTCAGGCCCTCAACTCCTGCATATAACATGCTGCAAGGGCCTGGGATGCGCCAGCAGCTTAGGAACAGAGGGTGGGCAGGCAGCATCTGACATCACTGATGTCAGATGCGGCCGGCACCTTCTGCTGCGGCCGTACAATGTAAAGTAACTGCTGCTGTGAGTGACTGGGTCCCCGGGGCTTAATAAAGCAAAATAATTAGCCCATGCTGCAGAATGCCACGCAGTCTACCAGGTCATATATACAGTGGCTCGGCTGTGCTGCCTCACCCAGTCCGGGCCCCCCCTCTATACTTCTCCTCACTGGGCCCCATACACCAGTAATAGCAGTAATGCCCTGATGGCAGCCCTGCCTTCATTTATAATAAGCTCTGGAGGCAGATTTTCAGGGAGATCTATGTCCGGCCCATAGATCTTAACAGCTCATTTACATATTACAAAAATGTGAACTTCTCTGGGATTAAGATAGCAGATATCAAAGAATCGTTTTATTCAACTTTCTTTCACCTGCCTTCATATATACGCAGTTTAGAAGGTTCCCCATTGAAATTAATTGAAATTCACAACAAAAAAGCATGAATTTAAAAAAAAAACAGCAACAACCCAATAGTTACTTTTTTTGTGCAGATTTCACAGCTAAAAAAAAATGAAAAAATGCAGCCTGAGATTAAGTAAAAATTTAGTTTGTTAGTACTGTAAAATGCTGCAGATTTCATGCATGGAAAATGAGCTACAAATATGTAACGTGATCCCGGCCTCAAGTGCAGCTCAGACTGCTCTCATTGGCAGCAGTATATGTTGATTTTTTTTACATAGATTTAGATGTTAATTAGAAAGAAACTAATTTCACTATGAATTAGCCATTGAAGGAATTTTACCCAGGAATTTTACATTGATGGCCTAGGTAACACCCGACACCCCTGCCGATCAGCTATTCCTGGTGCGGCGCTTCAGATAAAATCATACTGTAAACGGCGCCGTCAGGTTCTCCCTGCCCACTGCCTGTGACTGATCGGTCTCTGCCCATACAGACACATAGGCAGACACCTGCCAGTCACTGGCAGCAGGGGCGGAGAAGCAGCCGGGGACCACCTCTCAGACCCCGCAATGTTTCCGAATAAAACGTACCTGGCTGAGATCATGGAGCCACTGCATGATACACGGTAGCCACGGATTGGGCAGCAGGTGTCTGATTCATTTAAAAGTTATATTTTATTTTGGATTGGTTAAAATGGGATTTTTTTGGCCTTTCCCTATTGGATTTAAAATATTAGTTACCGTAATATCTACCAATACCATTGAGCAATTTTGATGTGTTCTTCTTAGAAAACACACAGGTATGCCAGCGTCTAAAAGACGACGTGCACACATAACATTACGGCTGTGTACACATGTGGCGTTTTTGCTGCATTTTTTTTCAGTGCAGATTTGTCACAAAAACTGAAGCGTTTCCTGGTGCCAGCAAAGTGGAGGAGAATCCTGAGGTCTCGTGCTCACGTTGCTTTTTGTGACTTGCAGAATTAAATCTACAGCATGTCAACTCTTTCAGCATTTTTGCTCCAGATTTCACCCATAGTAACGAGAAGGGAAAAATCTGCACCAAAAAGGCAAATAAAATTTTTTTTATCACCAAATGCATAGTGCATCCACATACCAGAGGACCTGTGCCCCGGTCCAAAGAGGACAGTTCTGGCTCCTATTTTCCTGACTAATCAATTTTCGTTTTGTTTTCTTTTTTTAATCCTCCAAACTGTATAGTATTAGTGCTAATTTTATGCTTTTTACATGTGGTTGTTGCTCACAGGATTCTCTATTTTCCCATGAAACATCACGTGTTAAAGACGCTATCCACTTCTAGGACAACCCCTTCTTGAACAAAAGTTTTGGCTCCGATAAAATAAAAAAACTATACTCCCCTCCCGTGCCGGCGCAGTTCCAGTGGTGTCAGCACTCGTGGTCTCAGGGCTCTCGCGCGGTGTTGTGTCACGTGACCCCGGTGCCCAATCAGCACTGACATCACTGTCTCCGCCTTCGTACGGAATAAGGAAGAGGAAGTCAGGGATATCCTATTCATGTTCAATCCGTACTAAGGTCGGAGACAGTGACGCCAGCGCTGATGGACCGCGAGTGCCAACACCACTGGAACGGTGCCGGCACAGGAAGTGAGTATAGGGTTTTTTTATTTTATCGGGGCCAAACATTTAGATCAAGAAGGTGTTGTCCTAGTAGTGGACAGCCCCTTTAATAGTGACAAGTTTTACGTTACTTGTTATAGATGGCGGTTTTATTGATTGATTCAGAAGCAATACTGCTAACAGACAAGGAAACATAATAATAAACTGCAACCACTTGACCTCTCCGGTGTACATAACCGCACTGACTGTACCACGGATCAATACTGCTAGAGGTAATGTGTGCAGTGGGATTACGGTTATAATGTATGTGAATTGCAGCCCCCCAGTACCACCTCTGTGGTTTATCCACTCAGTAATTGGTCCCTGAATGATGATCAGTGAGAGATGCTGTAAATGAAGAGCACTTAATCTCTAAGAGTGAACGATCCGAATGTTCTGCTCCGATGATTGCCAGGACGGAGGTGTATCATTTAGTGACGATTGGTGAAATGAGCGATCACTATCATTGGAGACATTATTCGGCTGCAGGATCTGGCGACAGCTCTATATAAGAAATACGTGATCTGATATAAAACGGGATACACATTATAATAATAAAATGGATCCTTTTCAAATGGGATAAAAACAGATGGCTATTTAAGGGATCCGTTGTCCATAGACTTCAATGTTAAAAAAAGGATCAAGTTGAAATAAAGTTGTTGTTTTTTTCAGGCTGTACGCTTTTTTGTACAAAAAGCTGTCTCTGCATGCCTTTTTTTGAACAGACTGCTGCCTTTCTAAGTGATGATTACCGGACATGTGAACGTAGCCTTACTCCTTTCCCCTAGGTCTTAACGCATGCACGCTCAGCCAATCAGAGTGTGCATGTGTGTGAGGTGTTGAGAGGTGTCCCATGTCCCCTATTTTTAGAGTTAAAGTAAATAATTAGAGTGAACAGAATATACAGTAATTGCAGAGCGTATTTGCAGCCAGATCTTTAATGTATGCTGTAAAATGTGTGGCCATTGAATGGAGCCCCCAAGCAGGACTGCTTTTACACAAAGTGGGGCCCTGGGCAAAAGTTTAAAGTGGGGCCCCAAATTCGAATATATTGCACCATTACACAGCAACATTTCGGTTGAATTTACCAGCGCTGAGTTCAGGCCATTAAACAAGCGTGATCGACAATATTGAAGTCGCCTCTTTACACCGGCTGAGGAACAATGATGGGCACAGAACAGAGGCGTAGCTAGGGTTTTGGTTCAGGGGGGTGAAGCTTCTTAGTGGGCCCCTAACCAGGTAACCTTGATTACAACTCGGTGACGCACCCTAATAGTAGAGGAGAACCTCAGCAGATGACCGCGCTGTTACTGAAAATAATCTCTATATAACGACCAACATGGATATTACCGCCATATGGTCAGTGGTAGATACCAGCCCTACAGAACATATAAAAGATCACTGCTCAGTTACAGATAATCTCTTACCGCTGACGTTCTTTATGATGGAATCGTCTCTTTTCCTGTCTTTTCCATCTGGCCCAGACCGACATGACAACTTCTTCCAGCTACAACTCGTCTGCAGAGAATACAACAAAGAAACATTTCACTTCTCACATTCCAGCCCCATCACCATCTATTCCCAACCTGCACAATCTCCTCATCCTGCTGATACCCCAATACTGAGCCGCTGCTGCCGTATGTGTCCCTATTACTGCCCGATACCCCAATACTGAGCCGCTGCTGCCTGTATGTGTCCCTATTACTGTACCTGATACCCCAATACTGAGCCGCTGCTGCCGTATGTGTCCCTATTACTGCCCCTGATACCCCAATATTGAGCCGCTGCTGCCGTATGTGTCCCTATTACTGCCCCTGATACCCCAATACTGAGCCGCTGCTGCCGTATGTGTCACTATTACTGCCCCTGATACCCCAATACTGAGCCGCTGCTGCCGTATGTGTCCCTATTACTGCACCTGATACCCCAATACTGAGCCGCTGCTGCCGTATGTGTCCCTATTACTGCACCTGATACCCCAATACTGAGCCGCTGCTGCCGTATGTGTCCCTATTACTGCCCCTGATACCCCAATTCTGAGCCACTGCTGCCGTATGTGTCCCTATTACTACACCTCATACCCCAATACTGAGCCGCTGCTGCCGTATGTGTCCCTATTACTACACCTGATACCCCAATACTGAGCCGCTGCTGCCATATGTGTCCCTATTACTGCACCTGATACCCCAATACTGAGCCGCTGCTGCCGTATGTGTCCCTATTACTACACCTCATACCCCAATACTGAGCCGCTGCTGCCGTATGTGTCCCTATTACTACACCTGATACCCCAATACTGAGCCGCTGCTGCCATATGTGTCCCTATTACTGCACCTGATACCCCAATACTGAGCCGCTGCTGCCGTATGTGTCCCTATTACTGCACCTGATACCCCAATACTGAGCCGCTGCTGCCATATGTGTCCCTATTACTGCCCCTGATACCCCAATACTGAGCCGCTGCTGCCGTATGTGTCCCTATTACTGCCCCTGATACCCCAATACTGAGCCGCTGCTGCCGTATGTGTCCCTATTACTGCCCCTGATACCCCAATACTGAGCCGCTGCTGCCGTATGTGTCCCTATTACTGCACCTGATACCCCAATACTGAGCCGCTGCTGCCGTATGTGTCCCTATTACTGCATCTAATACCCCAATACTGAGCCGCTGCTGCTGTATGTGCCCCTATTACTACACCTGATACCCCAATACTGAGCCACTGCTGCCGTATGTGTCCCTATTACTACCCCTGCTGTGTGGTTCTCTGTGCCCTCTAAATTCTAAAGCAACTCTCTACAATATAGTAATGCCAAGTGCAAGTGCCCTAGAAAACAGTGTCCATATTTTGCCCCTAGAAAGTAATAATGCCCTGTGTGCCCCTTTGATAGCCACATTAACCTGAGTTCCCCTATAACAATAAGTTCCCACTTTACACTTAATAATATCCCGAGTCTCCCCCTGTACAGCTCCCCTATACACAGCATGATGCTCTCTTATACACAGTATAATGCACCCACACAGTATACTGACTCCTTAGTAGCCCCCAAACTGTTTGATGACTCCAACAATGTATAATGACCCCCACACTGTAATCTCCATACTGTATGATGGCCCCCTAGATAGCCTCCATATACAGTAGCATAATGCACCAACTAGTCCACAATATAGTATAATGCACTCCCCATAGGCAGACTCTATAGCATACGGAAGCCCCCATAGGCAGACACTGTAATAAGGCAGCACCCCCATAGGCAGACCCTGTAATAAGGCAGCGCTCCCATAGTCAGACTCTGTAATAAGACAGCCCCCATAGTCAGACCCTGTAATAAGCCCCCTGATGAAGCCAACTTGAAATGCACGTTGGGGCTGCATAGTGACCGCCCCCTGACAAAGCCAACGCGAAACGCGCGTTGGGGCTGCACGGTGGAGTGCCAGTGGTCACCACATGATGGGTAAGAGTTCTCGAGTATGGAAGGTTAGGGTATAGCTGGACACTGATCCCCATACGACTATACATCTGCACCTATAGTGTGTATGTTACCTCTCCCTCCTGACTACTTCTCTTCCCGGACTAACAATATCGCACGTTGCACTTTATATTTTGAGATATGTGGTGATATCTGGCGCATTCACTGATCTTTTTCACCTGTTCCTCTTCTGCTGAATTTCTAAGACTATGAACATTTAAAATGTATTATTGTTTACTATGTAATTATATACAATATTGCAATAAAATTATACCCTTTTTATATACATTTTTATACAAAAATCTTTGGACTTGAACTCCCCTTTTTCTCTTGGGTTATAAGGTTTGCATGTTGGAGTGTCCGTTTTCTCTATTTTTCTGCTCTGCTCATCCATAGTGTTGAGCAGGCGTGGCAGACAATTACATATGTTTCCCGTGGTGGTCTGTTTATACCTGTAATAAGGCAGCACCCCTATAGGCTATAGGCAGACCCTGTAATAAGGCGGCAGACCCTGTAATAAGGCAGCACCCCCATAGTCAGACCCTGTAATAAGGCAGCCCCCATAGTCAGACCCTGTAATAAGGCAGCACCGCCATAGTTAGACTCTGTAATAATGCAGCACCCGCATAGGCAGACCCTGTAATAAGGCAGCACCCCCATAGGCAGCCCCTGTAATAAGGCAGCACCCCCATAGTCAGACCCTGTAATAAGGCAGCACCCCTATAGTCATACCCTGTAATAAGGCAGCCCCCATAGTCAGACCCTGTAATAAGGCAGCACCCCCATAGTCAGACCCTGTAATAAGGCAGCCCCCATAGTCAGACCCTGTAACAAGGCAGCCCCCATAGTCAGACCCTGTAAAAAGGCAGCCCCCATAGGCAGACCCTGTAATAAGGCAGCACCCCCATAGTCAGACCCTGTAATAAGGCAGCACCCCTATAGTCAGACCCTGTAATAAGGCAGCCCCCATAGGCAGACCCTGTAATAAAGCAGCCCCACCATAGGCAGACCCTGTGATAAGGCAGCAGCACCCATTAAAAACAAAACAAAAAAAACTCACCTCTCTTCTTCCTGGTTCCTGCGCTGCTCCCACTGATCTCCTGACAGCGGGCGCTAGGCAGTGACGTCATCGCGCCCGCTGTCAGTGTCGGCGACGTTAGACGCTGACACTGACAGGGGGATGATGGGAGAAGGAGCGCAGCGCTCCTTCTCTGATCATTGCGGTCAGCTGTATCGGCTACATGCCGGTACAGCTGACCTTCCGATGACGGCGGGGGGGGCCCCCCGCCTGCTCAGGGGCCCCATAGCGGCCTGGCGGCAGAGCAGGGAGATCGAGGGTGGCGCGCATTTTGCTTGTTTAGTATAATGTGCCCCATAGTCATCCGCATAGTATAATGCACCCCATTGTCCTCCACATAGTATAATGCACCCAATAGTCCTCCATATAGTATAATGCACACCCCATAGTCCTCCATACAGTATAATGAACCCCCCATAGTCCTCCATATTGTATAATCCACCCCTATAGTCCTCCATATAGTATAATGCACTCCCCATCGTATAATGCACCTCATAGTCCTTCATATAATATAATGCATTCTCCATAGTCCTCGATAGCATATAATGCATCCCCATATAGTACACAGTATAATGCACTCCCAATAGTCATTGATAGAGTATAATGCAGCCTACATCGAGTATAATGCAGCTCCAATGCACTCCCTATAGTCCTCGATAGAGTGTAATGCAGCCCCATATATAATACATATAGTATATGTAATGCACTCCCCATAATCTTTGCAGCTGCCATAAATTATAATGCGGCCCCCATAGAGTACATATAGTATAATGCAGCCCCCAGAGAGTATAACGTAGCCCCATAGAGCATAATGCAATCCCATATAGTAACTGTAAGACGCCATGTTTTTTGTGCATCAAAAATACTCAGTATCAAAAACTCATTGTGGCAACTTAACCTAAAAGTTCCTATACACTTTCAGCAGCATGAGCCAAATGTTTGTTTGGCAAAAAGCTTTCATCTGATCCTGCTTACCCCTACGTAGCTAGACTGGATTATTGTACCCCTAATGGGTTTTGGTTATCTAAAAAATGTTTAACTTCCAATCTCCTGTAAGCATGCACACCAACCAGACTGAGTATGCATGTGTTCTCATTGGCAAGAGGGTAATTAGCAGTTGACAATAACTTCTGGCAGTGGTTATTATTATTATTATTTATTCATATAGCACCATTGCTGTACATGAGAAGGGGTTACATCAAAATACAAATATCACTTACAGTAAACAAAACTAACAATGACAGACTGGTACAGAGGGAAGAGGACCCTGCCCTTGCGGACTTACATTCTACAGGTTATCATTCTATCCTTCAACATGCCCAATCCCCCATCATCATTTCTCAGGGGAGAGTTGGGAGATTGGGGGATGACCTCTTACGTGTATGGACACCTAAAGACTATGACTGCATAATACAGAACCAGGGGAGTTGTTTGGGGACTGTGAAACCATAATTAGTTGGCACCAATTAATAAGTACAGCAAAAATAAATGCACATGTACATTTGCTGGGATCTGGGATCTGGGATCTGGGATCTGCTGCTAGAGAATCTCTGTATAATGGCTTTAGGCTGGAGCTGTGCCCTATAGTCAGAGCAGGTTGGCATATACCGGTATTCTGAACTTCTCGAATCAGGTTATATTACTCCTGTGACTAAAGGGAGTGGTACCAAATTGGTATTTAAGCAGTTTTACTATACACCGGATCACCTGTCACTTCTGCCATTGTCAATGTTCAAGTAGACAGTTTGGATCTCGGACTGGTTTTATTACAAATCAACCAGAAATAAAATAATCTGGTTGAACACATACACAGGGTAGAAGACACGCTGGGTCAAGAAAAGTTAATGTGAATAGTGATGTATATGTCTTATGGTTACATGTTTTTATAAAGTTTAGCATTTTATCCTTATGGCCGCTTTGTGTCTCGGTCTTCCTCAGGGCTCTGCCTCCATGCTGTTGCCGTGGATTGGAGAGGTCTGTCCACTAGGGGAACCTTTACAAGGCATAGGGATGAAGTTTGTGTCTCTCAGGGTAGTGTATAGTTAACACTTTGGTATTAGTCCACACATTAAGAAGTACTTCCTGTTCTAGAGGGTCAGGTGGTCAGTCAAGAGTCAGGGGCTAGTGGAGGAGAGACCAGTTAGAGGAAGTGCTCAACAGTGACAGTGTTTGACAGGTTTCAAGGCAGTGATACAGCAGCGGCAAAGGGGTCCCGTCAGTGCCCAGTTTCCAAACAGTATGAGAACACATCTTAATTATTGTGTAGATCCCGGGGCAGTCTCGAACCTAGGGCTCAGAAGAGGCATTGGGTGCCATGTCTCTGTTCCCCCTGTGAGGAAGACACCGGTTGGGTCTCAGCGAGAGGGAAAGATCGTGAGTCTCAGGGAAGATGTTATGCTGGATGGAAGGTCCCTGGTACCAACAGGAGCTGTTGAGGCGTGGACAGGTCGGGCAAAACAGAGTCAAGGACTGATAGTACACTGGACAAAAGGAACATCATCCGAAGGGGATTCTGTCTCATCCTGTGTGCCGCAACCGCATGTATCCGAATTGCACAGTAAAATCAAATTTGTTGAACGGGACCCAAGGTCTCCTGTCATGTGTGCAGCTGAATATGGTCCCACGAACGGGGAGGTAACAAGGACTCCCGAACTACAAGCGAGTACAGAAAGAATTCAACAGCACATCACACTCATGTCTCATTCCTGTTTAGAAGATGGGTTTCAGGGCAAAGAGAAATCCGTTCCGGCCCACAGCAACCATCTCTGTACCCCCGTTCACAGGCACAGAATTTTAGCAATCTGTTGAAACTTACAAACTGCAGTAAGAGGGCCCTGAAACTTTTTTCAGTGCTGTGCTCCACATGTAGCAAACCTCCTAAACAACTACTAGTAAGGCAGCTGTGGTCACACACTAGCAGATAATGTTCATCACTTTGGTCAGATGTATGCTCCCTTGTAGCATTCTAACGCTTATAAAGACATATGCGGCGCCCCAGGGTCCTGGTCGTCGCAGTGGTATTGCTTTCCTCTCGGGGAGAGTGATGCTAGATTTGGAGGCAAAGAAGGATAACTGCATCCAGGTATCACAAACATGCAACACATTTCACACTCCAGGCCACCAGGATGAGCTCTTGCTCCTATTTATTAGGTCACTCCCCACATTGGTAAAACTGGTCACCTGTAGGGAAAGTTAGTGAGTTGCTGGCTGAGCTCCGCTCAGGTAGTTGGTCCCTGACAGGGGTGGGATTCTGTCAGAGAACGAGGGAGAAGGACACGGAGCTGTGCATGCCCTCAGAGCTGTAGCTCCTAGAAAGAGACATTGAAGGCAGAACTGTATTGCAGCGAGCGTGCAAGGAAGTCGTAGCAAAGGAGTGGATACCAGAAGGGGACCAGCCCTACACAGGCTGCCTCCTTCTGAGGCGCAGAAGCCCAGTAGCTGGAACACCGAAGGAGTAACGACCTTTATGCCTTGCTCCAGAGACCGGCAGGACAGCTAATTTCACGTTACCTGTCCGCCCTACACCCAGGAGGCACGGTGGCACCCCTTAGAGGCTGGGGCATGATAGAGTCCCTATAAACCGCCTCAAGCCACCTGTCATACGGGTTTGTCCTATCCTATATGGGGGACAGAGAGAGAGACATTGCATCTGTGAGGACCTTATGTGAAGCCTTAGGCAGTAAGGAACTACAACACCACAGTGCAAGGGAAGGCTACTGATTTCCACCTGGACAAGGGGACTCTGGACTTGCCTCCAAACCAGCCGGACTCTGCCTGCCCTGTGATCTGGTGCCCTGGACTGTGGATGCTGAAGTCTTCAGTAAAGGTAGAGACTACAGCCTTGTGTCCTCGTTCTTCTCTGCGCCTCTCACCCTCTACCATCTACACACTGGGAAGCCCTGGGGACATACTTCACCTGCGGGAAGGTATACCATCTAGCTGCCATAACATCACCCCAGTGGACCCCTTAAAGCAGCGTCGGTCACCCTGACCGAATACCACAGGTGGCGTCACGAACATCCCTTTTAAAGACCTTTCCCCTTTTACACGGACGTCCCAGGGCCACGGACTGGGTCAGCCACCATGACATCCCCCTGTGAACCGAAGGACCCGGTACAGACAGAGTACCCCGCTGCCATGACGGGGCGATCCACATATATGTTGCCCCCCCCCCACACCATAATGTAATAATTTCCTCATTCTAATGTCACTCATCCTGGGCCCCTTCCTAGTATAATGTCCTCCTTTCTGGGCTCCTTCCAGTAATAATGTCCCCAGTCCTGTACCGATGTCAGTAAGGGGTTGATGGGTTCCATCCTCACCCTTCCCACATCCTTCTTGTCAGGTGAGAGAAGACTAAATGTATGCAAGGAAAATGAGTGCAGTTCCTGTGATTTTCCAAGGCTGAAAATCCTGGCTCCTGTTGACATCAGATTATTATAGATATTAGTTGGCCCGTGCGAAATTTTCACACATTAGTTGTCGGGGGCGCAGGCAATTTCAGGAAAATCAAGCTGGTCAAATGAGGTATTTATATATGTAGATTGGTAATACAATAAATTGGTTTGATAAGTAGAGGCTAAAAAAATGTCTTGAGGTTGTGGTGCCACCTGCAGGTTATTGTTTTTTTCTGCAGGTTTCCGAAAATGAATGTATAAACTGTATTTATTGATCAAATCATGAATGTGTGGTTTGTTTGTGTCTTTTGTTGCTGAAGGGGGCAAGTTTACCTTTCAAATAGTGTATTATTTGTGTGTGTGGGGCGAAGTAATCACTGAAAAAGCAGTGCATGTTTACAAATGTGTTTGCATATGTGACTCACCTGCAGTGAAGTGTGCAATCCTCGAATTTGCCTGAAATAGGCTGGGCAAGCACTTCCGCAAGCTGAAAAGACCCCAAGGCAAATGCCACCTGCAAGTAATTTGACCTTTGAAATGGTGTATCATTTGTGTGTCGGTGGTGTATAAACGGAGCAAGTGTGCAATTGAATAGGCAGTGCATGTTTACAAATGTGTTTGCATATGTGACTCACCTGCAGGGAAGTGTGCAATCCTCCAATGTGCCTGAAATTGGCTGGGCAAGGAGTTCGGCAAGCTGGAAAGCCCCAAGGCAAATGTTAGGATTTGTTTGTCTATAAGCAGCTTTGTGGTAGTGTGCTTTAGGGTAGTGTGGTGCCACCTGCAGGTCATTCTTCCTTACTGCAGGTTTATGAAAATTAATGTTTAAACTGTATTTTGTGATCACATCGAGGATGTGTGGTTTGTTTGGCTATTTTCTTGTTGAAGGGGGCAAGTTTACCTTTCAAATGGTGTATCATTTGTGTGTGTGGGTGCAGTAAAGTAATCACCGGAAAAGAGTGTTTTGAAATAATATAGAAGGATGGTATGGAAATAATGTATTTCCATTGTACTATTTGATGTCCCTGGTATGGACTGGAGAAGTCCAGTTTACATAGGGGCAATTATCCTCTCTGCAGATATTAGCATTTGGTTTCCTTGTAGACTGGCTGAATCCTTGCTATTTTAATTATCCACTCACAGATGAGATGCAGCCAGGTGTCCAGTGATATTGGATTTATATTTATCCAGTTCATAACACAATCCATTACGTACACTGTAAAACGTGTGGGCTTTGGAGTCCTACAGGTTAGGATTAGGTTCTATTGCACGCTTGCAAAAGATCAAGTCCAGTGTATTTATATAGAGTGCTGCAGAAGTTAAGAGGAATCCATCAGCCCCCCCCAAAAAAATCTAAACTAAGAATCCCCTGTGTAGGGAATATAGCAGCTATTCTGAAAAAAATTGGCACCTTTTGGCAAGAAAATTGCTGCCTCTGCTGTGTAGAAACTGAATTTTAATCAAATATGCCTATTAGAGTGCTCGGTGCACCCTAGGCATGGGCTAGTTACAGTGCTCAGTGCACCCTAGGCGTGGGCCAGTTATAGTGCTCAGTGCGCCCTAGGTGTGGCCCAGTTATAGTGCTCAGTGCACCCTAGGCGTGGCCAGTTATAGTGCTCAGTGTACCATAGGCATGGGCCAGTTAGAGTGCTCAGTGCACCCTTGGCGTGGGCCAATTTTAGTGCTCAGTGCACCCTAGGCATGAGCTAGTTAGTGTACCCAGTTAGGTGTGGCTCAGTTAGAATGCTCAGTGTACCATAGGCGTGGGCAAGTTAGAGTGCTCAGTGTACCATAGGCGTGGGCCAGTTAGAGTGCTCAGTGCACCGTTACACCCACTTTTGCATGTTCTGCCTACCTCACTTGTGATTGACAGCGCTGGTTTCCCTGAGCTTTCACTGCAGACAGCGCTCACTCGAGGAAAGTCAGAGCTGTCAATCACAAGTGAGATCGTCAGGGCAAAATCTGTGGGCAGAACGGTGCATCCTAATTAGCATATTTAATAAGATACTGCAGAACGGAGGCAGCGATTAAATCACTAAAAGGTGCTATTGTATAGCAGCATTATCCCCTACAAAGATAAGTGCTTAGCTTATACTGTTATCTTGGACTGACAGACTCCTTCAAGGTCTGATCACCACATATCAAACACCCACCAGCTTTACCACACAACTGAGCATTCCTCCGAAAGTCTCCATACACTCGTCTCTTTCTGTCAATTCTACTTTTAGCTTTATCACTGAAAATTGTACATACTATGCTCCCTACATAGGGAGAGACTTGGAAAGTAAGTAGAAAGTTCCTAAAGAGCTATCATTTTATTGACTAAGGGTACTGTCACACCGTGCAATTTTCGTCGCTACGACGGCACGATTCGTGACGTCGCAGCGTCGTATGAGTATCGCTCCAGCGTCGTAGACTGCGGTCACACTTTGCAATCACGGCGCTGGAGCGATGCCGAGGTTCACTGGTAACCAGGGTAAACATCGGGTTACTAAGCGCAGGGCCGCGCTTAGTAACCCGATGTTTACCGTGGTTACCAGCGTAAAGGTAAAAAAAAACAAACCGTACATACTCACTATCTGATGTCCGTCAGGTCCCTTGCAGTCTGCTTCCCGCTCTGACTGAGTGCAGCCGTACAGTGAGAGCAGAGCGCAGCGGTGATCACCGCTGTGATCTGCTCTCACTTTCCGGCCGGCGCTCACAGACAGAGCGGGAAGCAGACTGCAAGGGACCTGACGGACATCAGATAGTGAGTATGTACGGTTTTTTTTTTTTTACTTTTATGATGGTAACCACGGTAAACATCGGGTTACTAAGCGCGGCCCTGCGCTTAGTTACCCGATGTTTACCCTGGTTACCAGCGAACGCATCGCTGGATCGCTGTCACACACAACGATCCAGCGATGACAGCGGGAGATCCAGCGACGAAAGAAAGTTTCAAACGATCTGCTACGACGTACGATTCTCAGCAGGGTCCCTGATCGCTGCTGCGTGTCAGACACTGCGATATCGTAACGATATCGCTAGAACGTCACGAATCGTACCGTCGTAGCGATCGTAATTGCACTGTGTGACAGTACCCTTAGGCTAAATATGTCATCATTTAGGACAAATACCTTAGACAATGGTTAGCTCTATATCCTTCCAACGCTGGGGTCCTGGGTTCAAATCCCACCAAGGACAATATCTGCAAGGAGTTTGCATGTTCTCTCTGTGTTTCCGTGGGTTTCCTCCGGGTTCTCTGGTTTCCTCCCATACTCCAAAGACAAACTGATAGGAAATTTAGGTCATGAGCCCCAATGGGGACAGCGATGATGATGTCTGTAAAGCGCTGTTGAAAATTAATGGCGCTATATAAGTGAGTAAAATAAGTAATAATATCTGATTAGGCAGGTGTACTTACTTTACTTCATCCATGTAAAAAGTGGCTGTATAATCCTGTTTGAAAATTGTAACGTAATCCCCACCCAACTAGCCTGATTGACAGCTCCTCAGTGTCCCTCCTCCCTTCTGAGACCTCACACCGCTCAGTACAAGCTGCAGCTGTCAGCTAGGCTGGGTGAGCAAGAGATTAGCTTTACATGGATGGACTCATGAGCTCTTGTTCTCTTTAGCTGGATTCATAAAGCGCTCATCTGAATATGAGGATTATGTAGCTACTCTTGACATGGGTTTTCAAAGTAAATACACCACTGTGATCATTTCTGAGAGATCTATATCATTATGTATGCAGTTTGTATTGTGAAATCTGGGGACAGATCCACTTTAAAAGGGTTTTCTAATAAAGGCAATCCCCATTTGCTAAAAGGGTTCTATAATGGGAATATTGTCCCCCCCAAAGGCTTACTTTTTTTTCACCTGTTTAGTCATACAAATGAAGACATGAGTCTAACAACCCGTTGCCATCACTACTGCTGGAACCATCATTTTGTTAAAGAGAGTTTGTCAGGACAGAATGACTGTTCAAACCAAGCACAGGCCCTCGGTGCACCCTTGGCGTGGCTGAACTGTTCAGTGCACCTTCCACTTACCTGTTTCCATCTATCTCCGCCCTTCTCTGCCTCCTGTAAAGCCAGAACTGTCAATCAAGCAAAAGGAGGGTAGAGATGCGTGCAATGTAGGTGTAAAGGTGCTAGGTTTGAACAGTCATTTTTTGCTGACAGATGTCCATAAAACAAAGCAGCTTAAATTTACTAATTTTCTGTAAAATATGATGTTGGGCACAGAACACGGATCCTTTACTTGCTCTCTGTTACAGACCATGAATGTCGCACTCCTCAATAAATAATGGGACAGGAGCCGGTTATAGATAAATATATATATAGCTTGTGTTTCATCTTCCAGCGGCAGAGGAGATATAAATATGCCTCCATTATCTCTTCTCCATGTCAGCAAAAGTGAATTTGGGGAGGAGGTGGGGGGTCCTTGGGGGTCCTGTAATCGTCTCCTGTGCCTGCTGGAATAGCAGAGAATGTAAAGTCGCATTGCAGTGAGGGCAGCCATAAGCATCACGTAATTCCTATTATAAGGATCAGAGCCAGATTTACCAGCGCAGTATTAAAGCAACATCACACAGGTTTCTCCTACACAACCGAATGCTCCTGCAGCCCTCGTGTGAAAGCCGGCCTCTGCTTTACAACAATCATTTTTGGTAGAAAAGTCCCCAAATATTAACTGCACTTAGTCCCTATAAAAAATCATATCAGCACTGTAGGTTTCAGTGTTTTAGAGGCGGAGAAAACTATTTTTATTTAATACGCAAATGAGGAATGTTCGGCGCACCCTTAGTTTGTCCCATTAATTTGCATTCTGAACACTGTCCCTGCTCTGAATCGACAGCCCCCGTTTCCCCACAGCGAGCAGCGGCTGAACTCAATCCACAGTACACGGAGACTAAAGGAGCCCAGAGGCACTCACACATGCAATTGCGGCGCCCCAGGGTCCTGGTCGTCGCAGTGGTATTGCTTTCCTCTCGTGGAGAGTGATACTACGTTTGGAGGCAATGAAGGAGAACTCTTTGTCAGGTAACACAATGCATGCAACATGTTCACACTCCAGACCAGAAGGGGGAGCTCTAAGCCTGTTTAAGGTGAACTCCCCTATAAGAACATCCTGATCTGGAGGGAAAGAGTCCAGACAGAAGACAGAGGGAAAGGAAGCAGGGGAGCCCTGTGGCCTGAAGTGCTGCAGCTCCCGGGAAACAGACGGATAGATAGCAGAACATATTGCAGCAAGCTTGAAGGAAGTCAGAGCAAAGGAGAGGATATCAGAGGGAGACCAGCCAGGAGCAGGCTGCTTCCTTCTGAGGCGCAGAAATCCGGTAGCCGTCACACCGAGGGAGTAAGGACCTTTATGCTTTACTTCAGAGACCGGCAGGACAGCTAATTGCAGGTTACCCGTCCGTCCCTACACCCAGGAGGCACGGTGGCAGCCCTCAGAGGCCGGGGCATGTTAGAGTCCCTACAAACAGCCTCAAGCCACCAGTCATACGGGATTGTCCTATCCATCTGGGGGACAGAGAGAGAGAGACATAACATCTGTGAGGACCTTATGAGAAGCTTAGCAGTAAGGTACTACAACACTACAGTGCTAGAGGAAGGCTACTGATTTCCACCTGGACAAGGGGACTCTGGACTTGCCTCCAAACCGGCCGGACTCTGTCTGCCCTGTGATCTGGTGCTCTGGACTGTGGATGCTGAAGTCTTAAGTAAAGGTAAAGAGACTGCAACCTTGTGTCCTCGTTCTTCTGTGCACCTCTCACCATACCACCATCTACACACTGGGAAGCCCTGGGGACATACTTCACCTGTGGGAAGGTATACCATCTATCTGCCATAACATCACCCCAGCGGACCCCTTAGAGCAGCGTCGGTCACCCTGACCGAATACCACAGGTGGCGTCACGAACATTCCCTTTAAAGACCTTTCCCTTTTACATGGACACGGACCAGGTCAGCCACGGTGACATCCCCCTGTGAACTGAAGAACCCGGTACCGAGTACCCCGCGGCCCCATGGGGGCGCTCCACAATGTCTGAACACTGGTCTCGGTATCTCCTATGTAATGTCTAGAGACAGCGGTCTCGGTATCTCCTATGTAATGTCTAGAGACAGCGGTCTCGGTATCTCCTATGTAATGTCTAGAGACAGCGGTCTCGGTATCTCCTATATAATGTGTAGAGACAGTGGCCTCAGTATCTCCTATGCGATGTCTAGAGACAGCAATCTCGGTATCTCGTATGTAATGTGTAGACAGTGGTCTCGGTATCTCCTATGTAATGTGTAGAGACAGCGGTCTTGGTATCTCCTATGCAATGTCTGGATACAGCAGTCTCAGAGTCTCCTATGAGACTTATACAGCAGTCTTGGTGTCTCCTATGTGATGTATACATCAGATCCCCCTACTGCTGGAGTTCTGTAAATGGATTTTGAGCAGTGAGATATGCATCTGCATGGAACAACTTACTACTGTGAGTTCTTTATAAAACTTAACATAGCAAAGAATCGACTGCACTCCAGACCGACGCAAAACCTGGAAATACAGCTACAAGTAGCAACATCATCAGTGATACCAACTAACATCACACTCCTCAACTAAGAGAAACAGTTTCAGCCATTATGTTAGGGATGAGTTAACTAAATGATGACGAAATATATCTGGAGAATTTTTAAAGTTGAGAATTTTGTACGTCCCCTGAATGATGTAGAAATACCTAAGTGGCTCTTTGCGTTAAGAGAAAAAAATTATGTTTTTTTGGTCTCTGCAATATTGCAATAAAATGCAATAATGGGCGATCAAAAAATTGTATACACATCAGAATAGTATCAATAAAAATGGAAGATCGGCGTGCAAAAAATATGCCTTCACCCGGCCACAGATCCCGAAAAATGGAGACATTGCGGGTCTCGGAAAATGGCATTTCTTTCTTTATTTTTTTAAATTTTTTATTTATTTTTTTTTTTTTACAAACTTTGGATTTTTTTGGCACTTAAAGACCATAGACATGTTTAGTATCTATGAACTCATAATGACCTGGAGAATCATAATGGCGGGTCATTTTTAGCATTTTTGAAAATGGTAAAAAAAAAAGTCCAAAAAACTATGGGGAAATTGCACTTTTTTTGCAATTTCACCGCATTTGGATTTTTTCCCATTTTCCAGTACACGATATGGTCCTTAAGGGATTAAGGGTGGGTTAATTTTAACATTTAGAGATAGAATATCAAAAATAAAATCCAGAAAATCACATTGTATTAATTATATACCATAAATTTGCATTTTGCAGTGAGAAATAAGTATTTGATCCTCTACCAACCATTATGAGTTCTGGCTCCTACAGACCAGTTAGACGCTCCTAATCAACTCGTTATCTGCATTAAAGACAGCTGTCTACATGGTCACCTTTATAAAAGACTTCGGTCCACAGACTCAGTCAGACTCTAACCTCTACAACATGGGCAAAACCAAACAGCTTTCTAAGGATGTCAGGGGCAAGATCATGGACCTGCACAGAGCTAGAATGGGCTACAAAACCATAAGTAAGACACAGGGTGAGAAGGAGACAACTGTTGGTGCATTAGTAAAAAAAATGGAAGAAATACAAAATGACTGTCATTGATCTGGGGCACCATGCAAAATCTCACCTCGTCGGGTATCCTTGATCGTGAGGAAGGTGAGAGATCAGCCGAAAACTACTCGGGGGGAACTTGTTAATTATCTCAAGGCAGGTGGGACCACAGTTACCAAGAAAACCATTGGTAACCCATTACGCCGTAAAGGTTTATAATCCTGCAGTGCTCACAAGGTCCTCCTGCTCAAGAAGGCACATGTGCAGGCCCGTCTCAAGTTTACCAGTGAACACCTGGATAATTCTGTGAGTGATTGGAAGAAGGTAATAAGGTCAGATGAGACAAAAATTGATGTCTTTGGCATTAACTCAACTCGCAGTGTTTGGAGGAAGAGAAATGCTGCCTATGACCAAAAGAACGCCATACCCACTGTCAAGCATGGAGGTGAAAACATTATGTTTTGGGGGTGTTTTTCTGCTAAGGGCACAGGACTACTTCACCGCATCAATGGGAGAGTGGATGGAGCCATGTACCGTAAAATCCTGAGTGACAACCTCCTTCCCTCCGCCAGGACATTAAAAATGGGTTGTGGCTGGGTCTTCCAGCAAGACAATGACCCAAAACATACAGCCAAGGCAACAAAGGAGTGGCTCAAACAGAAGCCCATTAAGGTCATCGAGTGGCCTAGCCAGTCTCCAGACCTTAGTCCCATAGAAAACTTATGAAGGGAGTTGAAGCTCCGAGTTGCCAAGTGACAGCCTCAAAATCTTAATGATTTAAAGATGATCTGTGAATAGGAGTGGACCAAAATTCCTCCTGACATGTGCGCAAACCTCATCACCAACTACAAAAAACGTCTGACTGCTGTGCTTGCCAACAAGGGTTTTGCCACCAAGTATTAAGTCTTGTTTGCCAGAGGGATCAAATGCTTATTTGCAAAAATGCAAATAAATAAACAAATGTATATAATTTATACAATGTGATTTTCTGGATTTTATTTTTGATATTCTATCTCTCAATGTTAAAATTAACCTAACCTTAAAATTATAGACTGTTCATGTCTTTGTCAGTGGGCAAACATACAAAATCAGCAAGGGATCAAATACTTATTTCCTTCACTGTATACGTGTGTCATGTATAGTCACCCAACCGGGTGCCTTCCATTTGCCTCCTCCGCTGACTGAGGAATCCTGGTAGTCTTCCATCCAAGTTGGACGCCGTAGGGTCATGAGGCACAGTGGTAAGTCAGAACTATGCCAACCCATGCCAGCCATGTGCTGTGGAGGTGTGGTTCTGATTTTCCATTGCCATTGTGCCCCTGCGGTGGACATCCTGGATTCAGAAGGATCGAAACTGGATTATCTGCCTCAGTGGAGGGCATCGGGTCAGTAACTATACCCGACAGTCATTTTCACCGATTACCATTAGATGTATTATTGGTCAAGTACAAAAATATAGATGTTAGGGTCTGGGGTTAAAAACAAACAAAGTGTACAAAGACTGGATAAAATAAAGCAATACAAATTAGAAAACAGGGAAAGCTTTGTGCTTCAGCTACAGGACAAAAAAATATGATGGTTTCTTGCCTCGAAGGCACCTGGCAAGTAGAAGCAGAAGAGCTGTGAAGTTATTCTTCTCATAAACAAGCACCATTGTATTAAAAAAAGGATCCTTAAAGAGGAACATGGCCTAATATCCAATTCAATGATTTAATCCTTAGGAGTTGCCTATAACATTTGTAAGGATTTATCATTTTATGCCTCAGGAGGAGGTGGGAGGATTGTCACATGCACCAGTGTACAGCATGTATACTGGTCTTCACAAGGCACCATGATGTGGCAATGTAAGCCCCATCCTGGACGACCCTGTATACAGCCTGGATATTAAAAGGGAATCGGTCACCAGGTTTCTGCTACACTGAGAGTATAATATAGAAGACCTTGATTCCAGTGATGTGTCACTTACTGAGCGGCTTGCTGCAGTTTTGATTAACCCCTTTCTGACCTCGGACGGGATAGTATGCCGAGGTCAGAACCCCCGCTCCGGTGGTGAGCCCGCATCAAAGCCAGGACATGTCAGCCGTTTTATACAGCTGACATGTGCCTGCAATAGCGGCGGGTGGAATTGCGATTCACCCGCTGCTATTAACTAGTTAAATGCCGCTGTCAAACACTGGTGGGGGTGTAACAGGACTGGACAGCAGCAGGTTTACTAGTCCTCTAGTAATAATCTCCTGCTGATATGGCCAAGACTTCGTAAAAACAACAGCAGGCAGCCAGTAAGAGACACATCACTGGAATCAGGTTCTCTGTCCCTACATCATGCTGCATTCAGATTCGGTAGCGGAAACTTGAAAATATTCCCTTTAAAAAGGTCATGATAAAAGAAAAACAAGATATACAAAAGAAGATTGCTGCTGCTTTTCGGAGCTGGAACCACGAAAACTTTTTACAAAAGAAAAAACTTTTTTTTCCAGTTGCTATATAAAGCTCTATTTAACTTAAAAAATATTACTGGTCACCAAGCTTGACAGATAAGATTTTTGATTACAACTCCCTCACAGTCATAAGGTAATATGATGAAGCAATACCCCCACCCTCCACAGTGCTGCATCGCTAGGTAAAAAAATGCCAGTCATGTGTTCAGGAAAGTTGGGTGACAACCTGTGTGTGCCATTATAGTAACCATTACTGGTTGTCAGATCACTAATCCAGACATTACATGGGGGAGGGAGAATGGAGTGACAACTGGTTAACACGGTGTAGCTCTTTGGTGTAGAGGAATCATCCAGGCAATGCTCCATAGTAAATATGGTATTCGTCCAAAATCTGTCTGTAATGGCTCCTAGTAGAGTTGAGAAAACTGATTTGGAGGACCAAGGTCTACCAGCCCAATCGGTATCCTGGGGCAGCTGTACTAGTGCCCTCCAAACCTTCTACCTGCCGGCAAATCTTCTGATTAGTAGGCCCAATGCAACATCATGTAAGCAGCCTCGGACTGGCCCACAGGGTAAGAGGGGAATCCCACTGGTGGGCCCCTCTGTAGATCTTGGCCCCCAACCCCACTGTATGGGCAGTACTTGGCATAATTCACTTGATTCACTCTGTACAAATAATAAAAAGCAGCATCTCATCATTCATTAACCAAAACTACCCCGTTTATTATTATTATTATTATTATATAGAGGTAAATTTGTGACCAAGGGTAGTGTCATATTTGTGTGCAGGTGAAGAGTGGGCCCCCCAAAGTCAATGTTACTGGTGGGCCCTCGGCATCCCAGTGTGTGTCACACTGCAATAGTGGCCTCATGCCACGGATGTAGATAAAGTAGGAGGAAGGTTGCAGGGCTATGGGTAAGTGAACCACGGGCCTGCAAATGTTTTGGTGCCACTCTTCTTTTCCCCTATAGGTAGCGATCCTGACTACAAGATATGTAGCTACAGACCGGCCTAGGAGATATATACACAGGACATCTGGGCTAACATTTGCCAAAAAAAAAAAAAAAAAAACACCTTTGTCCATATATATGAACAGCAATGCCACAAACAACCTACAGAGGGGCGCTGTTGAGAAAGCAAACCCTATATGTATAGGGATAATATGCAGATGCTGTGGGACCACCAGGATCTCCTAGATTGAGTCCGAGGCGTGCATGCTCAACCGCTGCTCCAGTCATGGTGCCAACGGAAATAGCCGAGCCCTGTACTGTCCCATCAACAATGAAGAGAAGAACGATGATCCAGTCGATCACTCGAAAGAAGGAGGAAAAAAAAAAGTCTTTGTTCAGGGCACATTGTCGTGTTCAACCAAGGGATGGGAAACTATGACGGGAAGGAACCATAGTACTGGTGTGAAAAAAACCAAACAAAAACTAAGATGGCCGAGGTTGGACCTGCCCGTCCCTTTATTCAGGCTGTGCTCTGCAGAGCCCCGTTCTCAGGATTACTGGGGATCCCGAGCAGTTCATTACCCCTTATCGTAAGTTTCAAATAAGGGAAAACATCTTTATAAAAAATTTTAAATATAATTTTTTCCCCACTTTAACTAGACTGTAAGGTTCGCTACAGAAACAGCTGCCATGTAGGAATACTTGGATCCTGGGAAAAATGCAGAAGAAGTTGTTTATGGATTCTAAATATTGTCATGTTCCAAAAATGAATGATAAAGAAGACAGTGATTAAAAGTATGACAGGAGGAGGGCAGCCAAGCGAGAAAGGCAGCCAATATATGGAAAGCCGAAAGTACAGACATGTCACGAAAAATTACATATTCGGCACAAAACTACTAAACACACACAGTGGGGAAAATAACTGATACACTGACGATTTTCTAAGTTTTCCCACCTACAAAGAGGAGAAGGAGAAATAATATCCCGCTGAAGGCCTCCAAGCTGTTAATAGATAAGTAGTACTGATAGCGCTGTGCTGAACTGTTCTGATTATACTGCGTTGGAGAGGTCTGTAATTTTTACTGCAGGTACACCAACTGTGAGAGACAGGATCTAAAGATAAAAAATCCAGAAAATCACATTGTATATACTCGTGTGTAAGTAGAGTTTTTCAGCACTCTGCTTATGCACGAATCATTGTCCCAGAAAGATGCGTGGGAGGGGGAGCGGCGGGTCACAGAGGCAGGAGCTGGCAGCTGCGACTAAGGCTTGTGCCCACTGCTAAAGAGAAATGAATATACACTGCACTAGCAGCGAATATTAATTTCTCTTACAGCGCGCACAGTTACAAGGGCAGACTACTTACATTCCCTGCGCGCCCTCGCTGCATCTCCTTCCGGTGCCAATCTTCCAGCCGAGCAATCGCATGTCCTCCACTCATTAAGGTAATGAATATTCACCCCTCTCATAGGTGTGGAGTGAATGTTCATTGCTTTAATGAGCGGGGGACACGTGATCGCTCGGCCAGAAGAGCTGCTGGCACCGGAACAAGATGCAGCGAGGGCGCGCAGGGAAAGTAAGTAGGGTGTGTTTTTTTTCTTTTTTATAGGAACCATGCATACAAGGATAGGAGATAAGGAGCCATGCATACAGGGACGGGGGATAAGGAGCCATGCATACCAGGATAGGGATAAGGGGACAATGCATAACCAGATTATACTAAAGTCAATAAGTTTTCCCAGTTTTTCGTGACAAAATTAGGTGCTACTTATACTCGAGTATATACGGTATGTGTAGTAATTAGATATTACACAGGAAAAAGTATTGAACAAATGAAGAGGTGCAAAAAGCCATGGAAAGTCATAACACCAGCAGAAGTCTGTCAGTACTTAGAAAGCAATAATGCCACTTGTTTTTTTACTATCCGCTGGTTCAATTGATGGCCTATAAAAAGGTGTCTCATTGCCAAGGTGCCACACAAGAAACATCTCATGATGGTTAAAACCAGTGAGTGGTCTCAAGACCGTTGCAACCTTATTGTTGCAAAACCTACTGAAGTAATTGGTTACAGAAGAATTTCTAAACCGAAGGTTCCAATGAGCACTGTGGGGGAAATAATCTGCAAGTGGAAAACACATTTCACCATAAACCAGCCACAACCAGGTTCTTCCTACAAAATTTCAGACAGAGGAGTGAAAAGAATTATCAGAAGAAGAGTTGTCCAAGGACCACCTGTGGAGAGCAAAAGAAATAGCTGGAATCAGCAGGTACAATTGTTTCAAATACAACTTAGTGATTATTATTATTAGTGCCTCTATGCAGGCTCACCAAGCAAGACTCCATTGTTGAACAAAAAGCATCTTCAAGTGTGTTTAAAGTTTGCTCAACAACATTTAGACAAACCTGTGAAATGCTGGAAGAAAAAAAAAATAATAAAAAAAAAAATATATATATATATATATATATATATATATATATATATATATATATATATATATATATATATATATATATATATATATATATATATTCAGATGAGACCACTATTGAACTCTTTGGATGCCATAACATAATACACACCATGTTTGAAAGCCAAAAGGAACTGCATATCACCCCAAAACACCATACCAACAGTGAAGTTTGTTGGAGGTGGGATTATCATGGTGTGGGGCAGTTTTTCAGCATATGGCACTGGCAAACTTCATATGATTGAAGGAAGGATAAATGCACAAATGTACAGAGACATAATTGAATAAAAAAAACCATTGCCATCTACCTGGATTATGAAATGCATAGAAAGACAACAGAAGCGTCAGGATTTGAGGAGGGTTTGTGTGGAAGAATGGGCCCAAAAAAATTAAATATTAACCCCCTTCACCCCCGGAGCTTTTTCCGTTTTTTCATTTTCGTTTTTCGCTCCCCTCCTTCCCAGAGCCATGACTTTTTTTTATTTTTCCATCAATATGGCCATGTGAGGGCTTGTTTTTTGCGGGACGAGATGTACTTTTGAACGATACCATTGGCTTTACCATGCCGTGTAACAGAAAACGGGGAAAAAAATTCCAAGTGCGATGAAATTGCAAAAAAAGTGCAATCTCACACTTGTTTTTTGTTTGGCTTTTTTGCTAGGTTCACTAAATGCTGAAACTGAGCTGCCATTATGATTCTCCAGGTCATTACAAGTTCATAGACACCAAACATGTCTAGGTTCGCTTTTATCTAAGGCCAGTCTCACACGTCCAGATAATTCCGGTACCGGAGTTATCCGTGTCCGTGTGCTCACGTAGGCTATCCGTGTGGGATCCGTGTGATGTCCGTGAGTACGTTTTTAAGGTCTGTGTGCTGTACGTGTGTCCGTGTCTTGCAACAATTTTTACAATTTTAACCCTATGACAGGAAAAACGCACACGGACAGCATCCGTGTGTGGTACGTGTTTACACGGACCCCATTGACTTTAATGGGTCTGTGTGCTCCCACAAACACGGACATGTCTCTGTGTTTTGCAAACAGACACATGGTCCGTGAAAACACGCTGACATGTGCAGAGACACATTTATTTTAATGTGTCTACGTGAGTCAGTGTCTCCGGTACATGAGGAAAACTGTCACCACACGTACCGGAGCCACTGACGTGTGAAACCGACCTAAGTGGTAAAAAAAAAAAAAAAAAAAAAAAAAAAAAAATTGAACCATTTTCCGATACCCATGGCGTCTTCAATTTTCGTGATCTGGGGTCGGGTGAGGGCTTATTTTTTGCATGCCGAGCTGGCGTTTTTAATGATACCATTTTGGTGCAGATAAGTTCTTTTGATCGCCCGTTATTGCATTTTAATGTAATGTTGCGGCAGCCAATAAAACGTAATTTTGGAGTTTTGATTTTTTTTCTCGCTACGCCATTTAGCGATCAGGTTAATCCTTTGTTTTTATTGATAGATCGGGCGATTCTGAACGCGGCGATACCAAATATGTGTAGGTTTGATTTTTATTTTATTGTTTTATTTTGATTGGGGTGAGAGGGGGGCGATTTGAACTTTTATATATTTTTTTAATATTTTAAACACTTATTTTGGCATGCTTCAATAGCCTCCATAGGCTAGAAGCATGCACTACACGATCGCCTCTGCTACATAGAGGTGAAGCACAGATCACCTCTATGTTGCAGAAATTCAGGGTTGCTTTGAACGCCGACCACAGGGTGGCGCTCAAAGCAAATCGGCCATCAACAACCATAGAGGTCTCAAGGAGACCTCTGGTTGTTATGGCAATGCACCGATGACCCCCGATCATGTGACGGGGGTCAGCGGTGAAAGCACCTCCGGCCGCACGGTCGGGAGCGCTAGTTAAATGCCGGTCAGCGCTTGACGGCGGCATTTAACTAGTTAATGGGCGCAAGCGGATCACGATTCCGCTCGCGCTCATTGCGCGCATATGTCAGCTGTACAAAACAGCTGACATGTTGTGGTTTTGAGGTGGGTTCACTGCCGGAGCCCACCTCAAAGCGGGGGTTCTGCCAGCTGACGTACTATTCCGTCAGCTGGCAGAAAGGGGTAAAAAAAAAAAAAATAAAATAAAATAAAAAAAAAAAAAAACACACCATGCATGCGACTAGTTTCTCCATACAGGTGGCATCTTGGAAATGTCATCACCAGCAAAGGCTTTTGTAAGCACGTTGAAGTAAGCATGTTCAATACTTTTTTCCTGTGTGGATTGCTACATCTGGTGAGAATTTCATGTCATTAGCACCTTTAGAAATACATACTTAGAAAATGTAGTGTATCTTAATTTGCAGTTGGCTATGAGCAAGTGGTAGGAGAATAGCTGCTATTATGTCTCCCATAGACTGCTAAGGAATGAAGAACAGGAATCTGAGGGCAGAGACAGGCGGCAGCAGCTTGGAAGACATTATACTGCAGCCATGAGCTGAGTATTCAGCTCTGGGGTAATTTAAGAGACTTTAGTTCAGAACAATCTGTCTGCCTCCACTTTGTTCCTTCACCCTCCTAAATCTATGGAGCATAATAGGAGGTGTAACCTGACTCCTCACTGTGCTGTTTTTATTTGTGTTGTTTTAAAGCAAGACTTGAACTTGGAGCTGTTTTCAGTGTGGATGGCAAGTTCAGGAGCAAAAAGTGTCTCATAAGGGGAGAAAGTGGTAAACTTGAAAGGGTGGACTCATTTTATCAAGGTCAAAAATCTACTCTGAAATCATGAGTTATAGGGTCTTCAGGTTCTCAAATCACTTTGCAGCAGGTTATTAGCAACCTCTGTATTGTTGCGAAATGTCAAAGTTTGTTAGTAAAAGACTGACAACACAATTTGTAAAAAATAGTCTTTAATAGGCATCAGTTTTACAGAGATTTGTATAGAAAATAACATGTATAAATAAATTTACACTCTGCGCTATTAAAAAAAAAAAAAAAATCACCATATAAAATCATGATTCCAGCAGTGAGGGACAATTAACCTTAGGACATAATTAGTTATGGGCCATTCATCCAGTATCATTTCTCTGCCAGACGTCTCTGGAAAAGTCAATTTTTCGCATGGCTGCGGCAGGTATGACCCTTGTGTCTGCACAAATGATCATAATCTCATCAGCAGCTATGTCTTTGGGTGTAGTGCGGGCAGGGTAGCCATCTACAAAAGACATTACTTTTTCAGGTCCGAGAGCCAAGAACACAGACATTTATGAACAGGATGTCCCTGCGCCAGGTCAGTGCTGTGGGGTGGCATACCACCCGTCTGTGGACATTATATATATATATATATATATATATATATATATATATATATATATATATATATATATATATATATATATATATATATATAGTCATTTCCCAGCGCTTTCTGCATTCAAGAAGCATGGATGAGCTGTGCAGATTAGTGACGTGTGAATGCAGGATTCTCCTCCAAAGAGTCTGTGCAAGGCACTGGTAAACAGTCGCATGAGTCTGACCCATCAGATATCAGTCTGGAAAATAAAGAGACACTAAAGTCAGCCATAGTATTACAATAAAGCCAGGGGAGACGTTACTAGATGCCCAGTCGTGTTATTTCTCCAGATTTACGAGCCATCAGCCTGGGATTAGTTATCTAAGGATTTCCCACATTCAATATTCCTGCTATCTGCAGCAAGCAGATGTTCCCGAGCCGCCCTCTGTGTCTATAGGAGAACACATTGCTGCAGGATGTCCATGGCCGACAAGTCACAGAGCAAATGTGATCAATCTTCACGTCTGCATCGTATTTTACCAACTGTGAGGACGAGTCTGATTTAGAGAGAATGGCATAAGGAACGTGTGGGGGTGTGTGTGCAGACAGCGCTATTAATCTGCTATCTAATAATTCCAAATTGCTAAAAGGAGCATTGCACGGCAAATAAGCCTCCTTACCTTGACAAGCCAGCTGGTATGTCACTCTCCATAAGGAGAAACGTTCCCCCTTAGACCCCACTCCAGAGCCTCTCACCTAGCCAAATCAGTTCTCATGCTTCGCACTGACGAGGGCCAATAGCCCGAAACACCGTGTCTGCGAATTGAGATACTGATTTGGCTTTTATCCCAAGTCATATTGCACGACTCGTTAAAGGGTTGACTGTGACTTGTAGGATCGCTACTTCCAACAAGTGGCGCTATAGAGTTCAAGTCCTCTTTTTCTCAGAAGAGGCAATTTGAATATAAAAATCTAGTAGTATTCAGTGGCAGACTGCCCAGGGAACAACTCCTGGGTGAATGCAAGCGTTAAACAAGTTAGGAAATTATAGTCGATTGCAAAGATTGAGGTTACATTCACATTGACAGCATCTCCCCCCCCCCCCAGCACCGCTCCTTACCCCTTGCACCACACCTCATCCCCCCTGCACATCCCCCCTCTGCACCGCCCCCCCTGCACAGCACCTCCCCCCGTGCACCGCATCTCCCCCGTGCACCGCATCTCCCCCTGCACCGCATCTCCCCCTGCACCGCATCTCCCCCTGCACCGCATCTCGCTTGAGCAGTGACCTGTTAATCCGAACTGGCTGCAGTTCCCCTGCACAGCGAGACCATGATTGGTGGTCGTGCAGAGACCGGGACCCTACAAATTTTTGCTTCCTGACTGAGAAGTGCTATGTTTACGTCTGCAGCATGTCCATTTTAAATTTTCACCCATAGAAAGCAATGACAAAAGTACAAAAAGAAAAATAAAAAAAAATTAAAACATCTATAAATAAATAAGCAGCAGCAAACAGGTCTTACAGCATATTTGGTAAATTAAACTAATTTTTATTCAGTGTATCATCTAGTCTAGTGGAATCAGGGAAAAAAAAAACAAGACAGTGTTTTTCATATTTTTCACGTGTTTAGTATGGAGAATATACAGTGGGGAAAATAAGTATTTGATACACTGACTATTTTGCAGGTTTTCCCACCTACAAAGAATGGAGAGATCTGTAGTTTTTATCGTCGGTACACTTCACCTGTGAGAGACAGAATCTAAAAATAAAAAACAGAAAATCACTTTGTATGATTTTTACATGATTAATTTGCTTTTTATTGCGTGAAAAATATTTGATCACCTACCAACCAGCAATTCTGGCTCTCTCAGACCTGTTCGTTTTTCTGTTAGTCCGGGGTCACACTTGCGAGTGCAATGCGAGAAACTCACACGAGTCTCTCACATCAATACCCGGCACTGCCACCGGCACTCGGGACCGGAGTGTGCGGCTGCATGTATTTCTATGGAGCTGAACGCTCCGGGCCGAACCGCAAGCGGCAGTGCCGGGTATTGATGTGACAGACTCGTGTGAGTTTCTTGCATTGCACAAGCAAGTGTGACTAAGAAGCCCCCTATTCTGCACTCACTATCTGTATTAATTGCACCTGTGTAAACTTGTTACTTGTATAGAAAGGCACCTGCTCACACAATCACACTCCAACCTCTCCACCATGGCCAAGACCAAAGAGCTGTCTAAGGACACCAAGGACAAAACTGTAGACCTGCACAAGGATGGGATGGGCTACAGGACAATAGGCTAGTAGCTTGGTAAGAAGGCAACATCTGTTGGCACAATTATTAGAAAATGGAACACACACACACACACACACACAAGATGACTGACAATCTTCCTTATAAATATAGAAAAAGAAGCAGCATTCATTCCAGCTGAAGAGGTTATCAAAAAATCCTTTATTCTGCCATCAAAGCATACAACGTTTCGGCCATGTTGGCCTTTGTCAAGTATACAATACAGATCACCTGGCCACCTTAAATAGTGTGGAGCCAAAAGAGGCCCCAATCACCAACAAGAGGCGGCCTTTATTACTTTATACAAATAAGTGCAAAAAATACATCAAAGACACTATTAAAAATCACAGTGCAATCCACATATTAATATCGCATCATATAGTGTAAGAAATTCTCCATAATCGACAAGGGATATTCCACTGTTGTAGCCGTGGACCAATCACAGTATTGTTATTTTAGCTGTCATGGTAACCGCCCACCAGTCGTTCAGTCCATCATCACTGTCTCATGCAGCCTCCGATCGCACATTTTCTTCCTATTATTGCGCCACCTATAAGCCACAAATCACTTCACATCATAAAAAAACTACCTGATAAGGACACTCAGAGGTTCGGTTTTACCACTGCAGACTCTGAGGGTACCGTCTCACAGTGGCACTTTGGTCGCTACGATGGTACGATCCGTGACGTTCCAGCGATATCCATACGATATCGCTGTGTCTGACGCAGCAGTGATCAGGGACCCTGCTGAGAATCGTACGTCGTAGCAGATCGTTTGGAACTTTATTTCGTCGCTGGATCTCCCGCTGTCATCGCTGGATCGTTGTGTGTGACAGCGATCCAGCGATGCGTTCGCTTGTAACCAGGGTAAACATCGGGTTACTAAGCGCAGGGCCGCGCTTAGTAACCCGATGTTTACCGTGGTTACCAGCGTAAAAGTATAAAAAACAAACCGTACATACTCACATTCCGGTGTCCTTCAGGTCCCTCGCAGTCTGCTTCCCGCTCTGACTGACTGCCAGCCGGAAAGTGAGAGCAGAGCACAGCAGTGATGACGCCGCTGTGATCTGCTTTCACTTTACGGCGGCACTCAGTCAGAGCGGGAAGCAGACTGCGAGGGACCTGGCGGACACCGGAATGTGAGTATGTACGTTTTTTTTTTTTTTACTTTTACGCTGGTAACCAGGGTAAACATCGGGTTACTAAGCGCGGCCCTGCACTTAGTAACCCGATGTTTACCCTGGTTACCCGGGGACCTCGGCATAGTTGGTCGCTGGAGAGCGGTCTGTGTGACAGCTCCCCAGCGACCACACAACGACTTTCCAGCGATCACGGCCAGGTCGTATTGCTGGTCGTGATCGTTGGTAAATCGTTATGTGAGACGGTACCCTGACTCTACTGATGATTCTAATCTTGGAGCTGCTTCCTCTTCTTCTAGTTTTTTAGGAAACAAAAGATTGGACATTTCGATAACAAAAGGAGGATCCGGAGAGTTGGCAGAAAACACAAAAGGTGGAGGTACAAATCGAGAACGGAGGAAGAATTACAAATCACCAATGAGGACCCGGAACATGGACGAGCGGCGGAAAGCGAACTGAACTCTAAGGATTTAGTGGTAAATATATCAGCAATTGTATTATCGGAAAGTGATTATGCTGTGTTATCTAAAGGACTTACATTTTGCCCTAGAAACTCTCCAGATTGGTTTCAGATAGAATGTGATTTGTATGCCGCCTTCAGACGATTACGACTTGCTGCATATTTTTCTGAGAGACAATTGGGTGAAAACCTGGACATGTGGGTGGTGGATGGTTTCACATTAAAAGGAACAGGTTTGTTTAACAAAAGTTCTTTTCAGCCTCCGGTTAGAAACCATTTTGTCGAATCTTACATTGAGTTGGTGGAGAAAGATATGAAATTATTGAAGGGGAGGTTTCGTAATATGGGCTACAATAATTTATCTAATGTGGAAAGACAATCACTTGATAGACTAGCGGGTAATACCAAAATGACAATCAAGCCGGCCGACAAAGGCGGTGCGGTTGTAATTATGGATACCATGAAGTATGAAACCGAAATCTTTGGACAATTGGCGGACACTGCTGTATATTTGAAATTGACACACAATCCTACCATTCAATTTCAGGGTGAGTTACAGCTTCTGATCGAGGACTCCCTTAACAGTGGATTGATCGATCAGAAGCTGGCTGAATTCCTTTTTGTGGACGCACCCATCACTCCAGTCCTGTATACATTGCCAAAGATACACAAAGATCTATTGAACCCCCCCGGACGCCCAATTGTGTCAGGGAGGGGTTCTATATGTCATAGAGTGGCAATTTTTCTTGATAAAATCTTACGCTGTTATGCTACCTCTGCTCGGTCCTATATCAGGGATACCAACGATTTTTTGGAGAGGCTCAAGGACATCAGGGTGGGTGCCTCTACCATCCTGGTATCCTTTGATGTTGTTTCCCTATACACGTCAATCGAACATGAGAGGGGATTGAATGCCGTCGGTGTGGTGCTGTCGGGCTCGGACGTGGCCCCAGCTTGTGCACAGTTGGTCCTCACCCTACTGGAGTTCATCCTCAGGAGGAATTTTTTCCTCTTTGGGGATGACTATTATCTCCAGTTAAGGGGTACCGCCATGGGGTCCAATGTGGCCCCCACCTATGCCAACATCTACATGGCGGTACTTGAGGACCAATTTGTGTATAATTCCAGCTACTGGCGCCACGTCTGAGCTTGGTGGCGCTACATCGACGACATTTTTTGCATATGGGAAGGTACCCAGACTGACCTCCTTGATTTTCTAACTGAGCTAAATAGTGTACATCCACAACTGAAATTTACTGTTACACACTCTATGGATAGGTTACAGTTCTTAGATACTGTGGTATATAAACAGGATGAGAGGTTGTACACAGATTTGTTTGTAAAGGCGACCGACAGGAATAGCCTTTTGAAATATGGGAGCTATCATCCGAGGAGGATGATGGATTCGCTCCCTTGGAGTCAGCTGCTACGAGTGCGACGCATTGTCTCTGATGATGACATATGCGACGTAAGGTTGGATGAAATGTGTGACAGGTTCATTTGTAGAGGCTATCCTAAAAAGAAGGGTCCCTTTTGTGTCAACCTACTGTCCAGCAAGTGGTGGGATTGCTAATATCTTGAATAAGCATTGGGGTCTCTTGAATAGAGGGTTACCGCAAATCAATGAATTTCATTCACGGCCTATTCTTTCTTATAGAAGGGGACGAAATTTGAAGGACAGACTGGTAAGGTCGGATGTAGGGACCAGGAGAGTTGCCCTCCAAAGGACTTTATGTCCACCTAGGATGGGCAATTTTCCTTGTCTCAATTGTGCTTGTTGCAGTAATATGTTGAAGGGTGATAGTTTTCATCACCCTCAAACTGGGAAAAGGTTCTTGATTAAAGATCGATATACGTGCTCTTCTAGTTTCGTCATCTACTTATTAGTATGTCCTTGTGGACTGATGTATGTAGGGGAAACTACGATGGAGATCCGAGCGCGTATAAGTAAGCACAAGAGCACAATAAGAACGAAACTACTTGAATTACCAGTCCCTAAACACTTTGGAGTGCCGACACTCTGTTAATCAGCTCAGATTCAGAGTGATTGATGGGGTCCCTATACTAAGAAGGGGAGGGGATAGGACACAGCTTTTGAAACAAAAAGAACTTAGATGGATCTCCACATTGGAGACTTTGCAACCTAAAGGTTGAATATTGAAGATAATTTACAAATATGTATTTCCCAAGTCCCTCTCTTTGTAGGTGGCGTCTGAATCTGTATATTTGTTTTTAACGGTGTTTTTTATTTTTTGTTTTATTATAGTGTATGTGAGATTTGTCATCTGAGGAGATTTGGAAGACATTGGAGTGTCTTTCTTTATTTTTAAGATAACCCCCTTCTTTTCTTCCTTTTTCCCCTTGTGTGCCAAATCGCTATATGTATACACCCTGGTTGCCATGGAGTTGGCTGGGTCCGGATCTCCCGTGCAGGTAAGGGCTCGCTGCGTCATGTGGATATTAGGGGGTGTGATAGGGCGGTCTGCCCTGTCTCTTCCCTGTCTCTGTCGTGGCTGCGTGCGAAGCCTAACACTGCTGGGAGTGTTGTCTGGTCCGGTGCCACTAGCGCATGCGCTGTGGGGTCTGTCGATGCTGCGGTCATGTGACCGCGTGCATGGGAGGTGCCTGCACGCTCGCTCTGGTGGTGCCTGATCGGCGGATATAGAGGTGTGTAGTTAAGTTTTTTATGATGTGAAGTGATTTGTGGCTTATAGGTGGCGCAATAATAGGAAGAAAATGTGCGATCGGAGGCTGCATGAGACAGCGATGATGGACTGAACGACTGGTGGGCGGTTACCATGACAGCTAAAATAACAATACTGTGATTGGTCCACGGCTACAACAGTGGAATATCCCTTGTCGATTATGGAGAATTTCTTACACTATATGATGCGATATTAATATGTGGATTGCACTGTGATTTTTAATAGTGTGATGTATTTTTTGCACTTATTTGTATAAATAAAGGCCGCCTCTTGTTGGTGATTGGGGCCTCTTTTGGCTCCACACCATTTAAGGTGGCCAGGTGATCTGTATTGTATACTTGACAAAGGCCAACATGGCCGAAACGTTGTATGCTTTGATGGCAGAATAAAGGATTGTTTGATAACCTCTTCACCTGGAACGAATGCTGCTTCTTTTTCTATATTTGTCAGTATTGTTCCAATTGGATCCTTGGACTTTGGAGCGTGCATCTAAGTACTCTGGTGCTGTTGATTGTTGTTTTTCTTTTTTGACAATCTTCCTTGGTCTGGGGCTCCATGCAAGATCTCGTCACCTGGGGTAAGGATGATTCTGAGAAAGGTCAGGAATCAGCCTAGAACTACACGGGAGGACCTGGTCAATGACCTGAAGAGATCTGGGAACCAGTCTCAAACATTACTGCCTGTAACACACTACGCCGTCATGGAGTTAAATCCTGCAGAGCACGTAAGGTCCCACTGCTCACACCAGCACATGTCCAGGCCTGTATGAAGTTCGCCAATGACCATCTGGATGATCCAGAGGAGGCATGGGAAAAGGTTGTGTGGTCAAATGAGACAAAAGTAGAACTTTTTGGCATCAACGCTGAGTTGCAGCTTAATGATGTACTGAAATTAACTTTTTGGACACCATCATTAAGCTGCAGAACAATGAAATAGAGACATCCCTGTATCAGAAGCCAATCGACCGTCCAACATACCTTAAATGGGACAGTTTCCATCCAAAACACATAAAAAAAACTCCATTGTCTACAGCCAAGCCATCAGATACAATTACCGTATTTTCCGGCGTATAAGACGACTGGGCGTATAAGACGACCCCCCAACTTTACCAGTTAAAATATAAAATCTTCTTAAAAGTCGGGGGTCTTCTTATACACCCTATGTCGTCTTATAGGGCCGGTGAATATGTGCCTTTTGGGGGGGGGGGGGGGGGGGGGGAGTGATCCTGATGACGAGGGGGCGTCTCACAGGAAAGTGAGTATCCCCCATTACCTTATCGTAGCGGTGCAGCGTGGGGGTCTCAGTGCTGGGAGTGGCGGCGGCGGCGGCTGCTGTGCTCTGGTGCGGCGGCGGCGGCTGCTGTGCTCTGGTGCGGCGGCTCCTCTTCTGTGTGGGGCCTCTGTGCTGTGGGGTGGCGGCGGCATATCTTTATCCAGTTGGGGCTCCTCCGGCATCTCCTTAGCCCTGGAGGCCCCGCCGCAACTCCATCGGTGCAATGCAGCGGCCATTTTCCCGGAGGCAGCTCAATAGGTGCGATGCGGTGGCCTCCGGGAAAATGGCCGCTGCTCAGATTCAGATCTCGTCCCGAAATCTCGGGACACGAGATCTGAATCTGAGCAGCGGCCATTTTCCCGGAGGCCACCACATTGCACCGATGGAGTTGCGGCGGGGCCTCCAGGGCTAAGGAGATGCCGGAGGAGCCCCAACTGGATAAAGATACGCCGCTGCCGCCGCCACCCCACAGCACAGAGGCCCCACACAGAAGAGGAGCCGCCGCACCAGAACACAGCAGCTGCCGCCGCTCCCAGCACTGACACCCCCACGCTGCACCGCTAGGATAAGGTAATGGGGATTACTCACTTTCCTGTGAGACGCCCCCTCGTCATCAGGATCACTCCCCCTCCCCACCCACCATATACACCGGCGTACAAGACGATTCCCGGCGTATAAGACGACCCCCGACTTTTAAGAAGATTTTCGGGGGTTAAAAAGTCGTCTTATACGCCGGAAAATACGGTATATATGTTCCAACCCCATGGAGAGAGATGAACACCTTGGTCGCCTCAGAAAGACCTTTCTGAATCAGGGCTACCATCCAAGAACAATTGAAAACCAGATTACAAGAGCCACCAGAATATCAAGGAATCACCTGCTACATTACAAAGCTAAAGAAGAAAATAACCGGGTACCTCTAGTAGTTACCTACAATCCAAATCTGGAGGCGCTAAGGGGAGCTGCACGGAAATTACAACCTTTACTGCAAAAAGATGTCCGATTACAATCCATTTTTCCAGACCCCCCACTACTGTGTTTTAGGCAGCCCCCAAATCTAAGAAGCATCATGGTCAAGAGCTCCCTGTCCTCTCCAACAGCTGCAGGAACCCTTCCTTGCAACCAGAAAAAAAATGTAAAACCTGTCCATTTATAATGACCACGGACAAGATAAAGATCCCCAACTCACATCAGGACTACAAGATCCCAGGTACTTTCAGCTGCGTCACTTCTAATGTGGTGTACCTAATTATTTGTACTAAATGTCCAACTGGGGGTCTGTATGTAGGGGAGACAGGGCAGAAACTGAGAACAAGGATGAACTCTCATCGCCACACACTAAGAGAAAAAAAGAATGGATCTACCTGTGGCAAAATACATTTTTGTCTCCCAAATCATAACATTATGGACATGAAATTACTTGTGTTAAAAGGTAGCTTCAAATCTAAGAGAGACAGAAGAGTCTGGGAATATAAACTGATGACGACCTTTGACACACTCAGTGCAGGAATGAATGTGTCGCATGGATTTATGTCTTTTTACATCAACTAAGGAACTTGCCCCTCAGACCATGTCGGGTCATCACAACAGAACCAGACCCCAATCAGAGGACAATAAAACATTTCTTATCTAAGAACTGGCCCAATATTTATGGACATAACTGTTTATCACTCATGGTAATTCTGCTTCATGTCACCTGTCTTATCCATGTTTTTTTTTTTTTTTCCTGCGCTATGCTGTGCATAAATATGTGATTCTTCAGAATTTCTGTTAGTCTTTGCCTGATGAAGAGACCTGTGTAGTCTCGAAAGCTTACAATTTGTTACCATCTTTGCAGTTAGCCATTAAAAGGTATCAACCACTGAGGACTCTCAATTCTAAATATTTTTCTATCTACTGGCTAACACGGTACCAAGATCTATATCTTTCCTACTTTCCATAAGGGAAGGGGATTCTTCAGCAAGAAATTTTTCAATACAAGTTTGACATAACGTTTTACTTGCAGGCAGATGACCATTTACTTTTGCAGAATGCGCATTCCTTACGTTTTGGCCTGCGCCTCCCTAGGTCTGTCCTAGAATACATACAAGTAAAAACACAGGTATTAGGATAGTCTGTGTAGGGGAGCCCCTGGACTCACCCCACCTGGCACGGGAACAACCAATGCCAGCGGTGCGGCTTCTTCTATCGGCTCCCTTGGCTGGTTACAGTCATCCATCTTGGAATATTCCTCCCGAAAGGATAATTCCGCCATGAGGAGTTGAATTTATACTCCTCCTGCCAAAATGACTTCTTCCAGAAGAGATCCCTCCACTTGCTGTTCCTGCCGGTTAAAAAGGCCTGAAGGGGAGCACCGCGCCATGCAAGGACATGCTTCCCCCTCAGATGGCTGCCATCAGGGATACGCCTTCCCTGAGGAGACACTGCGCCACACCAGGCCGTGGTCTCCCTTCTTAAGAGGCCATACCAACTTACCGCCTCCCGGTGATACACCGCGCCATACCAGGCTGTGTTCCCCTTACGAGAAGAGACGTCCGCTGCCACTACACCAAGTAGTGGAGTACAGGACGCACTCCCCACTTCTCCTGCAGAGACCACCCCAGGTAAGACTTTCCCCCCAGGCAGACACCAGGGAACTGTAGGCCTCCCTCAATGAATTTGCTGACCCCTCTCCATGCACCCTCCTAGGACATGTGCCTATCAGGGGAGGGCTCCAGCTCATGACATTTGGCCATAGCAGAGCGCGGCTTCACTTTAGATACGATAGCTGTACAATTCTGAAAGACGACAACATCTGTATAAAGGACTTCGTAACACTAGGAATGAAGCCTATGTCATACCCTCAGAGACTGGCTCCATCTTAACAGTCTTTGTCAATATCTCAAAAGACTTCTCGTCCGCGCTCTGCTGCTCCGCTCCGCACAGGAACACATCGACGGGTCCTTTCGTACTCTTAATATGGATTTCGACACACTCCTAAAAAAAAAAAAAACAACATTTACAAAGTCATCAACTTAGATACTGCTGGTATGCACATTATGTGGCCAAAAGTACAGAAGACCCCGGGTCTAACTAATATTTGTCACGTCCATTGCCAACAGGTGCGGTAAAACCAGTAACCAGCGATGCCAGGACAGGAACCGTGTAACGTATGGCCGGCGCTGCTTCTCTTTCAGATCTGCCCAAGAGCAGTTCAAGCCTCGGAGGACGGGGAGGGGGCTGGAATGATGTAGGAGCCAGGTGTGACGTTTTATGGCGGAAATTAAGTGTACATGTTAGGTACACTCACCTCATTTGGCGTCGGCACCTCCAGCTTGGTTCCTTCTGGCGCTTTCACTGCGATAATTACCTGCTCGTGGTAATCCTCAATGCTGTGGAGGTCTTGATATGTGACATATGCAAATGTTTCTCAGGTTAAGGAGGAATTTTCTTTCTAGTAAATATATGTGCATGAAAAAAAAAAAAAAAGCACATAATGAGGTTTCCTGGTTTTGGAAAACCCCTTGTGCTTCTGTTGCAAAAGCAAGACCAGGAACACAAGATCCCCACCCTCCCCAGGTCTAGAGCAGAGTCACTGCTGCAGATTGCTTCTTTTTTTTTTTTAATCGGTTGCAGCCTGACAATGTGGACAGCTAACAGGGGCACGTGCCGTCTTCATCCGCAGAACTCAGATATTGGCTCCAGCCTTGCAAACAAGACACCGGCGCAGAAGAGGAGACTCATCGCTAAACCTGGGGATGGCGAGCAAAGCTTTTTTTTTTTTTTTTAAAGAACTGCTCCTGGGGACTGGGGTTTATTAAAACTGGAAAACGCTTCATCATCATGTGCGCGATTTGCTAGTGTAAGAATTAAAGTGCAGCGGAGCTGAAATCATCATTATATGGCACACCTCGATGAGACAATGATGAACTGAAACCAGTTAAAACCCTGTAAATGATCTCCATCCAGCAGACAAACATGGCCGATATAAAAAGCCACGATCCTAGGTGAGAATGACAAGTTTAGACGATACATTGCTTATTTAAATAGTCACTTTTACCAATATAAACTCAAGAGGAGAAAATCAGGACTCTTCCAGGACAATAGAAGGATATTTCTTGTTGGCCGCGTCCTCGGTAAGTCTGAATAACTTGTGAGCACAATCCAGGATCAGCTCATCCAGTGCCTCCTCCATGGCCGAGAGATCGCTGATATCATTGCGCATCTGCTGCTCTGGGGACACGGCAGTACATAGATTGTTTAAATCGGACCCCCTAAAGGAATAGTACAAAAGAAGATGTCAGAATTTGATTAATTGCTTTCCTATCCAAAACCCAAGGATCCAATTCATAAAGACCAGCAATTCCCTAGCAGATTCATTCATTCATTAAGAGGCACATGCCTCCAATAAGGAGAGTGACAAGTGGCACACATCTTACTCCAGTCAGGGGGTAAAGCTTCTTGGGGTGTTAAGGTGAATGTATTGTTTTAGCCCTCAATGAGGGTCCCAGCAGCAAGACCCCCATTGATTAAAATATCTCATAGGTTACCAACAAGTCTTTTTTTTTTTTTTTTTTAAATAAAAGGATAGGCACCATTTCAGCGCAGGGCACAATACCTGGCGATATACACATGTTACACCGTATACCTGGTCATAGGCCAGTACACTTATTCACAAGGTCAAATACTGCTCCCAAGTGGGGAGATGCAGAAGTGCACTCTTACGGAGATAATACTAAGGCATAAATGTTGCACATCGGTCAGAAACACTCAGCAATAAAAAGAAAAAATATATTTTTACATAGGTCCCAGCAGATGAATAGACATGTGCTCTGCGGCCTCCCACACCATTATCAGTCTGGGTCCTGAACGTAGCATTGATCAATCCCAGTACAAGCCTCTTCTGCTGCTTTCTACAATAGGCTGCGCAGAGAATGCAATTCTGGACTGGCTGCCAGGAAATCATTTATCGAGTGATTAAACGCTTGGCCGTTACTCACACCCACTGGACGAGGTTCTTGGATCTCTTCTGAATGAGTCGGATCCCGTCTAATACGTTGGTGATGTCGTACACTCGTCTCTTCCCCACCCCGAGCTGTCTGGCGGCATGATTCAGGTCTATGACACCCTCTGGAGCGGATTTAATTATGTCCATGAATTTTTGTGTTAAGTAGAAGAGCGAGACATCAAAGCGGGAACTCGGCATTGTCAAAGACTCTGTGATAGGGGACAAAGAGTCAAACAAACACTGAACCCCCCGCCGGGAGCTCCATGCAGCCTTACATCACCAAGCACATTTCATGCTGTCATTCTCCTGCCATGACAGCTTTCATCTTTTATAGTGTACAGCTTTTTAACTACTTTTGCACAGGAAAATTACTTTAACAAAAAAAAAAAAAAAAAAAAAAACACCTATCCATCATGCTGTGAGCCATATTTTCCCTCATTTACAGAGCCAGATGAGGGATTGTTTTTTGAGTAACAATCTGTAGTATTTATTGGCTGGCATAAGTACAACTTTTTGATTTTTTTTTTTTGAGGCTGGATGTATAAAACTTGCAGTTCAGGCATTGTTTTTCTTATTATGTTGTATAAGAAGAGAACCCGAGTCCAAGCTACAGAATAAAACGTCGCAATTTTTATTTAAAAAAATAGTAAACAGTGGGACCGAGCTTCCTGGCCCACACCAAGCAAGATGCAGGGGAATCATTAACTTACCGTATATACTCGAGTATGAGCTGACCCGAGTATAAGCCGACCCCCTAATTTTGCCACAAAAAAAAAAAAACTGGGAAAACTTAATGACTTGAGTATAAGCCTAGGGTGGAAAATGCAGCAGCTACTGGTAAATGTCAAAAGTAAAAATAGATACCAATAAAAGTAAAATTAATTGAGACATCAGTAGGATAAGTGTTTTTGAATAATCATATTGAATCAGGAGCCCCATATAATGCTCCATACAGTTCATGATGGCCCCATAAGATGCTCCATATTAAAATATGCCCCATATAATCCCGCATAAAGGTTAATAATGGCCCCATAAGATGCTCCATAGACACATTTGCCCCACATAGTGCTGCACAAATGTTGATTATGGCCCCATAAGATGCTCCTTACAGACACTTGCCCAATTTGCTGTTGCGGTGATAAAAAAAATAAATAAATAAATAAAATAAATCACATACTCACCTCTCCGTCGCTCAGGCCTCCGGCACTTTCAATATTCACCTGACTTCGTTCCGACGCCGCTCCATCTTCAGCGTCTTCTGCACTGACGTTCAGGCAGAGGGCGCGCACTAACCACGTCATCGCGCCCTCTGACCTGAGCGTCACTGCAGAAGACGGAGCGGTGCCCGGAACGGGGAGCAGGTGAATATCGCGCAGCTCTGCGCTCCCCATTATACTCACCTGCTCCTGGCGCGGTGCAGTCCCTGCTTCGCCGGCGCCGCAGCTTCTTGCTGTACTGAGCGGTCACCGTTACCGCTCATTACAGTAATTAATATGCGGCACCATGTGACCGCTCAGTACAGGAAGCTGGGGCGCCGGGGACCTGCAGGGACCGCGCCAGGAGCAGGTGAGTATAATTAGACAGCCCCCGCTCCCCCTCCCCTGCCGACCCCTGGGTATGACTCGAGTATAACCCGAGAGGGGGACTTTCAGCCCCAAAAAATGGGCTGAAAATCTCGGCTTATACTCGAGTATATACGGTAGTATCCTTTTGCTGCTTGTCCCTTCTCTTTTCTACCTGGTCTTTACTGGCCAGCAGAATGTCGAGCCCTGCTATACTGTGGCCACGGTGCAGGTACATGTGCCAGCGTTCAGTTATCCCCGGATGTATACACATGGCACTTATGTTGTGGGAGAAGTCTGTACACTGACTTTTCCTTTTCTCCTGAGCTTTGACCAGGATACAATGGGACTTTTACACGTCTAACCATTAGGCCTTTATATTGTCGTACCACTTATGGTCGGCATTATAGGATATCGGCACTTTATATACCCTACTTGCCATTTGTGATGCCTGTGCTCGTGGTTATTAGTTTTGGGTTTATATGTCACTGACCTGTATTCATATTTTTATTATTTATTATTATTATGTTTCTGCTCAATTACCCCTTTATTCTCTTAAACTTTATATATGTGCGTTTACTATTTTTGAAATAAAAGTTACAAAGTTTTACTATATAGCTTGGACTCAGGTTCTCTTCTTATACAATTTATCATTGAGTTGCTATTTCCATTATGTAATTTACATATGGGGTGCAATTACAGGCACTATGATTAGATGTAACATGACGACTTGGGAGATTATTTTTGCCATTGCTTTTCTTATTATGCAGCATTTACCGTGTAATATGAATAATAATATAGTGCTAGAACATTTCTTATTACTGATCCAGTAATGTCAAATCATAATAATTAAAAAAAAAAAAAAAAAAAAAGTGCATTTAGTCCCCCCCTCAAAAAAACGTTTATTTTTTTTTTTGTAATTGAGGTTAGTCCCTCAGGGGGACATGATCACGCGATCCTATGATCACAGGGTAATACACTGCACTACATACTGAGTCAGTAATATTGCCGTGTAGCCCATGAGACCGCACGTCCTGGCTGTGTGCATGAGTCGTGCTCCTGATTACACTGGTACGGAGGTTGTCCCTTTACTACGTGATCGGCATAACGTACAAATCCGCCATGGAGACTTCAGCTGCCGCAGTCACACAGTAGGGACCGGGCGGATCGTGCATGTTCCTCCATCAGAATACATCTACAGTGGGGGCACTTACTTTTTGAAGACATCTTGATCTCCTCACTGCCAATGCTCGCCATGGCCTACAGGAGGTATAGGAAAGAAACAAGACGTCTTTATTAAAACCAAGTGTCAGACTGAGTTCTGTTACACAACATAACATCTATCATTTACAAAAGGCGCCAACCAATTCCCCATCAGGACAGCAGAGAAGACGGAGTCGGCCATGTGCTGCGGTGTCGTTACCGCGCCGCCCTGGGATTGATGGCACATTACACATTAAATACCAGCGCTGCACATTATTCCACTACAGCAGCCCAGGACACCACATAATCCACAAGACTGAGCGAGATCAAAGAAGCCGGACCCCCATCACACATCAAAGTGTGCGTCCCACCGAGCCGATGGAAGTAGGGAGGGGGCTGCATTGAGGATTAAGGGGAACATCAAGTATATTTTTATTTTAGCCCCTGACTGTCATTACTGCACCTGTCAGCATCCTGGAGGCCATTTCACTACCAAAGCAAATATCCCCCCACAGCAACGCAGGCTGGGCCTTCTGCCGGTCTCCATGCTTCCTCATCCGGCAGGGATGGGCATGGGACTGCTGCTGCTAATCACTGGCCACAGAGGATATCGGTGTCACTACTGCAGCCAGTGACTGGCTGCAGGGGTCACATCAATACAACCTAGTCCTATAGACATGTGATCACTGCAGGCAATAACTGGCCGCAGCGGTACCACGGCGCTATGGAGGAATTGCTAAAAATATTATGTGGAGGCACACAGCCCAATAAAACTACCATAATTTATGCCAGAAAGTCCCTGGTCTTACTAAATCTCCCCCACAATGTCATCCTATTCAAAGAGAGATCTCTATAACCCGGATCGGCAACCTCCGTCGCTCCAGCGATAGTAAGACTACAAGGCCCAGGCAGCCATGAACGTGGCTGTGCAAAGTCATTTTCTTAAAGCCTCTTTCAGACTTTTTTTTTTCCATGTGTGAGAAAAAGTTTGTTTTCACCTAGAGAAAAAAAAAAATTCCTTCCAGTCAGTGAAAAATGGACAGCACACGGGTGACATCTGAGGGCTATCCGATTTTCACACGGACCCACAGAAATACATTGCTGGTTTTTATCCTACACTTGCTTCAATATCAGACATGTCTCCGCAACTTGCATGGACCCCTCAATCCGAGAAAAAAAAAAAAAAGGCAAAAACAAACGGACATGTGAATGGCCCCATAGATGATCATATGTACAAGTGAGATCCATGAAAGACACGGATAGCACTCCAAGGACAATGGACGTCTTTAGGAGAATTAAACTATTTTTTTAGTCCCCCCTCTGTGGCCGGCAGCAGGATGGTGGTCTTCCTGTCTCCAAAAAAGAAGAGAATCCGTAAAAAAAGAGTTTTCTTTATTCACAAACTTTAAACATGGAGGATACAGACTTCAGCACGAACCATATGGGTAAGAATCTCAACGCGTTTCTGGAGACTAAGTTCCCTTAATCATGACATTCCAAAAGACCCATGTGTGCCACTTAAATACTCCTAAACTGGAAAGCACACCGGTGGGATGAGTGATTGACGTAACTGATTTAAAAAGTGGGCGTGAGATGAACAGATATAAAAAGTTGCTTAACACGGTAATCTATTTGAACAACATACATATATGAAACATTAAATTGCAACAAACCAAAAATATACAAATTTAAAAAGATTTACACAATGAAATCTGTAAAAAATAAAATATACATAGATAAAAATTATTATTGTAAATTGAACAATTATGCCTACAGTTGTTGATAACTAATTACTTTATTACAGCAGCAGATATAAACTAACAGAATTATTACAAAAAAAGAAACTAGTACAAAAGCCGTGTAAGTAAAGGCTGAGGTGGAAATTACCAAACCATCCGTCCCAGGACTGACTGGTGAGCCGGACTCACTGCGGGGAACAATCCACCACATCTCACCGGGCAGTAAGAGCAATAGGATTACCAGAAGGGGATTTGGGTTTATTTGGAAAACTCATTCCACAGTTGCAGTTTTGAGTAAATTTTTTTCTGGTTGTGCGCGCTTTATTCACCCTCCCCACGTTCGGTGCCGACTGCCGAGTCTCCATCACATTGTGTGGGTTCTCGTTAACCCCCAAGATCAGGATTGTGTACTCCCGAGTGTCGTCATAGCCAATTAACAGGCTTGACATTTGCCAGCTATAGGGGTCTGTTTGGAAGTTGGCGACATTTAGATGGTGAAAATAAAGTTTTGTAAGTTTCCTTGAAGAGCTGGTAGAGAGAACGACATGTATAATTGCATGATTTTAAAGTAACATTGGCTTGTCCTGTGACATAGGTGTAAGGTGTCCTATCACCGGGGTCCGCACCTATCGTGAACACAGGGGTTGTGTTCCCCAGCTGTCCGGAGATGCAGCTCACGTCACTGCCACCTCATCCAAAGACTATGGACTGAGATGCCCTGTGCATGGGAAGGGGGGATTCACATTTGGAGGGACTCAGATTAAAAGTTGAGCGAATGCCCTGAAATTCGATTTGGGCAGATTTGCTCTTTTACTGTATCTCTTGCTGGATCTTCGTCCCCTTACTGTCGGGGATCAGTCCTAGGCCCCCTCTTAGTCTCCTTATAAGCTGCCCCTATTGGACAAACAACCAGTAGATGCTGATGACACCCAATTATACACATCGTCTCCTTACATCGCCCCTGCATTACTACAAAACACCAGTGATTGCCTGTCTGCTGTCTCTAACATCATGTCCTCCCTCTATCTAAAACTGAACTCCCTGTGTATCCTCCCTCCAGTAACCCGACATTGCCATTTCCGTGTGTGGCTCCACCATTACTGCCCCGCAACATGCCCGCTGTCTTGGGGTCATACTTGATTCAGATCTTTCCTTCACTCCCCACATCCGAACACTCGGCCTTTAATGTCACGTGCACCTCAAAAACATCACTAGAATTCAACCTTTTCTTATCTTTGGCTCAGCAAAAACTTACAGTCACTCATTCATTCTTGTCTGGACTATTGCAGCTCTATACTGATCTGTCTCCCTCTTACTAAACTCTACCATCTCCAAATCGTCCTGAATGCAGCAGCCAGGATCATATTCCTCACCATCCATTACACCAATGCCTCCACGCTGTGCCAGTCATTGCACTGGTTGCCCATCTGATACAGAATCCAATACAACTTATCACTCCACTCTACATCTCCTCCATCGTCTCCATCACCCTACCCATGTCCTCAGTTCTGCTAATGACCCAAGATTAACATCTTCTCTAACCCAAACCTCCTACTCATGTCTCCAAGACTTCCTGTGCGCTGCGACAATTCTTTGATATGCACTACGCAGGGCAATTTGATTAATCCCCAATACCCACAGTTAAGAGTGACCTAAAAAGGCATTTCTTTGCCCTCTGTGTCTGCACTTGCGCACACACACACACACACACACACACACACACACACACACACACTGGCTGGTGACCGCTTCATGCAGCGCTATGTGAATCCCTCTATGTATTGTATTGATGGCCGGACCGTACAATACAAACACTTCACCATTCACCCTTTGTGTCGCCACTGCTTCCTCAGATTGTAGCTTGTGAGCAGCAGGACCCTCACATCTATTGGCATCGGATTTGTGTGTTATTCTGTAATGTCTTTTATTGTCTGTACAAGCCCCCTCTGTCATGTAAAGTGCTGCGGAATATGTTAGCACTACAAAAATAAAAATTATTTGCACTGAATAAATTTGGTGCAAATCAAGTCTAAAAAGGAAAGGGTTAAGAAAAAAAAAAAAAGTAAAATATCTATATATATTTTCCACACACACACACACACCTCTCCTCAGTCCATCTTATGACACGACTACGCCCCGCACACTCACACCGGGCACTGACAGTGGAGGCGAGTATCATGCCGGATGTGACTGTGTCAGTGCTGGAGAGAAGGTACAAGGCGGCAGGACAGGAGCAGAGTATTGGGTTTTCCTGCCCCCAGAATCCTTCCCCGCTGTTCCTCTAAGGGTATGTGCACATGCTTAGTAACTTCTGCAGCACCTTCAGAAACGTGCGGCTTTCCTGATTTGATTGAGGTCAATGGTGAAAGACACATAGAATTCACACGCAGCAGATTCGATTCTGCACCAAATCCGCACCGTGTGCACAAGCCCCAGGAGATCAGAAGTTAGAGGTCACATTTTTTGAAGTAAATTATAACAAATCTGATGATTTCTGGAATAGATTTGCTCCTCTATGTTAGGAATAATGAAACCCGCCACGTGCAGCACTCAGACACCTCCTCCGGTCTGGGGAGCAACGGACGACCACTGCAGACACGGAGGACCCCCGATCAGATGCTCGCGGGGGCCCCAGAGATCACACACTGGGGCAAAATAAACAAGACAAAATGTGCACAACAGAAAAACAACAACAACACGTGACTGTGCTTATTTCACTACAGCCTGGTCATAAATTAGTGCAAAAAAAAATAATATTGCAGTTGCCAACAGCAACCAAGTTTTAATTCACTCTTCAAAGCTGCAACCTGAGTGGTTACTACGGGCAACCGACTTATCACGTGACTTCAGAGAGAGAGAGGAAAACTAAGCAGCTGCGCAAGATGAAAGTAATCGAAGCCCGAGAAACTCAACTACTGAGCGGGAGAAGAACTACAGCGCGAAACTCCGGAGTAGCAGCTTCCCTTCATGCCGGCCACATTGTTACCTCAGGCTCTGTGCTCAGAGGGCCGCCTCCTTGCAGCACCTCCATGCTGTCCGTAGAGAGAACAGGCGACGCCATGGTCTCCGGCCCTGTCACGGATAGCGAACCCGCGGGAAATCCACACAGCACCGTATAGTCGCACACCACTCACGTGACCAGGACGTCACTACCCTGGAACCAATGAACCGCTGCGATCGCTCATACACGAAGACTAGGCTCCTGATTGGATAGTAGCTTGGCAGTTTACGTTCTGATTGGTGGATTGCTCTCCGGACACAAGAGGTCTGTTACACTGACAGAAATGTCTCCGGGGAGCCATTTTGTTGTAGTCCTATAATTTCTCCTAATTACCCATTATTACGTCTTCCTGGTTGTCTTGTGTCTCAGTTATTGAGCGCTGCGCCCCCTGCTGCACCTCCTGCTTCACCTCCTGTTACACCCCCTGCTACACCTCCTGCTGCACCCCCTACTGCGCCTCCTGCTGCACCCCCTGCTGCACCTCCTGCTTCACCTCCTGTTACACCCCCTACTGCGCCTCCTGCTGCACCTCCTGCTTCACCTCCTGCTTCACCTCCTGTTACACCCCCTACTGCGCCTCCTGCTGCGCCTCCTGCTGCACCTCCTGTTACACACCCCCTGCTTATTTCCTGCTGCACCCCATACTGCACCTCCTGCTGCGCCCCCTGCTGCACCTCCTGCTTCACCTCCTGTTACACCCCCTGCTACACCTCCTGCTGCACCCCCTACTGCGCCTCCTGCTAAACCTCCTGTTACACACCCCCTGCTTATTTCCTGCTGCACCCCATACTGCACCTCCTGCTGCGCCCCCTGCTGCACCTCCTGTTACACCCCCTGCTGCACCCCTGCTACACCTCCGGTGCACCCCCTACTGCACCTCCTGCTGCACCTCCTGTTACACCCCCTGCTGCATCCCTGCTAGACCTCCTGCTGCACCCCCTGCTGCGCTTCCTGCTGCACCCCCTGCTGCACCTCCTGTTACACCTCCTGCTGCACCCCCTGCTGTGCCTCCTGCTGCACCCCCTGCTATACCTCCTGCTGCACCCCCTGCTGTGCCTCCTGCTGCACCCCCTGCTACACCTCCTGCTTCACCCCTTGCTGCACCCTCTGCTGCGCTTCCTGCTGCACCCCCTGCTGTGCCTCCTGCTGCACCCCCTGCTATACCTCCTGCTGCACCCTCTGCTGCACCCCCTGCTGTGCCTCCTGCTGCACCCCCTGCTGTGCCTCCTGCTGCACCCCCTGCTACACCTCCTGCTTCACCCCTTGCTGCACCCTCTGCTGCGCTTCCTGCTGCACCCCCTGCTGTGCCTCCTGCTGCACCCCCTTGCTCCTGACATTTCCACAACATTTAGGGAGTTATAAATAAAGTTTCACCAGCTTTTTTTGTTTGAGGTGTAAAAGTGAGCTATAACTTGTGACAAATCTCCACGTGTGACATTCAGAGCAAACATTTGTGGATCAGGCAGGCGAGGGCTCAAAGTTTCACAGAAATGTGTTAACCCCCTAATAACTGACAATTTTTGCTTTGGCGTTTTCCTTCTGCCCTCCAGCTATGGCTATTTTTTATCTTTCTGCCCATATCACCATGCGAGGGCTCGTCATTTTGCAGGAGGAGATGACAACATTCATTTTATCTCATAATACACTGAAAAATTGGAAAAAAACAACTTTGGTTAAATTATAAAAAAAAACACAATTCCTTATTTTTTGATTTTGGTTTTTATGGTGTTCATTGTGCAGCAAAAAAAATGACCCGAGAAGATGATTCTTCAGCTCAGTACGATCGTTGCGACACCAAACATGAATAGATTCAGTTGTTTTATATTAGAGGCGTAAAAAAATTCAGAACTTGGTAAAAAATAAAAATCTGGTTTGTGTCACCATTTTCCGAGAGCGGTATCAGATTTTATTCTTTAGTCATCGGATCTGTGGGGGAAGACGAAGGAGACGGCGCATCCAGGGGCGAATGAAAGTCAATGATTCTTTAGCCCCTTAGTGACAGAGCCAATTTGGTACTTAATGACCGAGCCAATTTTTACAATTCTGACCAGTGTCACTTTATGAGGTTATAACTCTGGAACGCTTTATCGGATCCCACTGATTCTGAGATAGTTTTTTCGTGACATGTTGTACTTCAAGTTAGTGGTAACATTTCTTCGATATTACTTGCGATTATTTATGAAAAAAATGGAAATATGGCGAAAATTTTTAAAATTTTGCAATTTTCAAACTTTGTATTTTTATGCCCTTAAATCAGAGAGATATGTCACAAAAAATAGTTAATAAATAACATTTCTCACATGTCTACTTTACATCAGCACAATTTTGGAAACAATTTTTTTTTTTGTTAGGGAGTTATAAGGGTTAAAAGTTGACCAGCAATTTCTCATTTTTACAACACCATGTTTTTTTTAGGGACCACATCACCTTTGAAGTGATTTTGAGGGGTCTATATGATAGAAAATAACCAAGTGTGACACCATTCTAAAAACTGCACCCCTCAAGCTGCTCAAAACCACATTCAAGAAGTTTATTAACCCTTTACGTACTTCACAGGAACTAAAACAATGTGGAAGAAAAAAATTAACATTTTACTTTTTTTGCAAACATTTTACTTCAGAACCATTTTTTTTAATTTTCACAAGTGTAAAAACAGAAATTTAACCACAAATTTTGTTGTGCAATTTTTCCTGAGTACGCCGATACCCCATATGTGGAGGTAAACCACTGTTTGAGCGCACCACAGAGCTTGGAAGTGAAGGAGCACCGTTTGACTGTTTCAATGCAGAATTGGCTGGAATTGAGATCGGACGCCATGTCGCGTTTGGAGAGCCCCTAATGTGCCTAAACAGTGGAAACCCCCCACAAGTGACACCATTTTGGAAACTAGACCCCCCAAGGAACTTATCTAGATGTGTGGTGAGCACTTTGAACCCCCAAGTGCTTCACAGAAGTTTATAATGTAGAGCCGTGAAAATAAAAAATCGCATTTGTTTTCACAAAAATGATTTTTTCGCCCACAAATTCTTATTTTCACAAGGGTAACAGGAGAAATTAGACCACAAAAGTTGTTGTGCAATTTCTCCTGAGTACGTCGATACCCCATATGTGGAGGTAAACCACTGTTTGGGCGCACCGCAGAGCTTGGAAGTGAAGGAGCACCGTTTGACTTTTTCAATGCAGAATTGGCTGGAATTGAGATCGGATGCCATGTCGCGTTTGGAGAGTCCCTGATGTGCCTAAACAGTGGAAACCCCCCACAAGTGATACCATTTTGGAAACTAGACCCCCCAAGGAACTTATCTAGATGTGTGGTGAGCACTTTGAACCCCCAAGTGCTTCACAGAAGTTTATAACGTAGAGCCGTGAAAATAAAAAATCTCATTTTTTCTACAAAAATGATCTTTTTGCCCCCAAATTTTTATTTTCACAAGGGTAACAGGAGAAATTAGACCACAAAAGTTGTTGTGCAATTTCTCCTGAGTACGTCGATACCCCATATATGGGGGTAAACCACTGTTTGGGCGCACCGCAGAGCTTGGAAGAGAAGGAGTGTCGTTTTACTTTTTCAATGTAGAATTGGCTGGAATTGAGATCGGACGCCATGTCACGTTTGGAGAGCCGCTGATGTGCCTAAACAGTAGAGACCCCCCACATATGACACCATTTTGGAAACTAGACCCCTTAAGGAACTTATCTAGATGTGTGGTGAGCACTTTAAACCCCCAGGTGCTTCACAGAAGTTTATAACGTAGAGCCGTGAAAATAAAAAAATCGCATTTTTTCTACAAAAATGATCTTTTTGCCTCCAAATTTTTATTTTACCAAGGGTAACAGGAGAAAATGGACCCCAGAAGCTGTTGTACAATTTGTCTTGAGTACGCCGACACCCCATATGTGGGGGTAAACCACTGTTTGGGCGCATGGCTGAGCTCGGAAGCAAAGGAGCGCCATTTGACTTTTCAATGCAAAATTGACTGGAATTGAGATCGGACGCCATGTCGCGTTTGGAGAGCCCCTGATGTGCCTAAACAGCAGAAACCCCCCAAAAGTGACCCCATTTTGGAAACTAGACCCCCCATGGAACTTATCTAGATGTGTAGTGAGAACTTTGAATGCCCAAGTGCATCACAGAAGTTTATAATGCAGAGTCGTGAAAATAAAAAATATATATTTTTTTCCAACAAAAAAGATTTTTAGCCCCCAAGTTTTTATTTTCACAAGGGTAACAGGAGAAATTGGACCCCAAAAGTTGTTGTCCAATTTATCCCGAGTACGCTGATGCCCCATATGTGGGGGTAAACCACTGTTTGGGCGCACGGCAGAGCTCAGAAGTGAGGGAGTACCATTTGACTTTTTTAGCGCAAAATTGGCTGTCGTGTTTGGAGACCCCCTGATGTACCTAAACAGTGGAAACCCCCCAATTCTAAATCCAACCCTAACCCCAACACAGCCCTAACCCTAATCTCAACCCGATCCATAATCCTAATCACAACCCTAACGATAATCACAACCCTAACCCCAAAACAGCCCTAATCTCAACCCTAACCATAACCCTAATCAAAACCCTAAATCCAACACACCCCTAACCCTAATCCCAACCCTAACCCTAATCCCAACCCTAATCCCAAACGTAACACTAATCCCAACCCTAATCCAAACCCTAACCCTAATCCCAACTCTAACCCTAACTTTAGCCCCAACCCTAACTTTAGCCCCAACCCTAACCATAACTTTAGCCCCCGTCGTCACAAAAAAAGTTCAATGTAACCTTTTTTTTGTACGTCGCGTCCGCCATTTCCGCGGATGCGTGGCCGTAACTCTGCCCCCTCCTCCCCAGGACATAGACTGGGCAGCGGATGCGTTGAAAAACTGCATCCGCTGCCCACGTTGTGCACAATTTTCACAACGTGCGTCGGTACATCGGGCCGATGCATTGCGACCGCCCCGTACCGACGCAAGTGTGAAAGAAGCCTTAGGCTACTTTCAGACATAGCGCATTTTTGAGCGCTATTTTGCGGGCGCTTTTCAAAAATGCGCAATGTCATTTTCGTCTGCCGGCAAAGTCAATGAGAAATTCACTTTGCCGTTCAGACACACCGCAAAAAAACGCGGCGCTTTTGTCTGCAAACACGCCGGCGTAAAAAGAATTGACATGTCAATTCTTTACGCAGCGGCGTGTCTGCGTATCCCCCTAGGGCCCCATATTACCTTCCACACACAGCGCCTTTGTCCTGGGTGTCGGCGTCTTTGTACGGAGGGGTTGACACCCAGGACCGGACGTGACGTCGGACAGGAAGAGGGAAGCCCCCGCCCCCCAGTGAAGCAGCATGGAGTCCTTCTGTGTGTGTGTGTGTGCGTGTGTGTGTCCCCATGCGACGCTAGTGCCACCATTGTGCTAAGTCGCCGTATGGGACTACTACTCCCATCCGGTATTAGGATGGGAGAGTTGTCCCTGTGTCCGGCGACTTAGCACAATTGTAAAGTTACACAAAACACCTACACACAATACACATACATGACACACAGTACATACAACATATAACACAGAGTATATACTCACCAACAGCACACTTGTAGGCGAAGCCCTCGATCCTCCAGGAAAAAATCCCAAAATAATAAACCAAATTCATACTCCCTGTCCGCAGAATCCATAAAACGAGTGTCCCACGCCGATCTGCTGCTCTCCGGCGATACACTGCCAGGAGCGAAGCTCCTAGCAGTGTATCGCGTACTGTTCCGGAGTTCAATGACTCCGGCGTCTCGGTTAACAGCAGTACAGCTGCGTTGAACTTTCCCACGCAGCACTGCCGTTAAGCGAGAGTGCCGGGGTCAATGACCGCCGGTAAACTCGCTCGCGCATGCGCAGTGACACACCGACAGGAACTATGGCTCCTGTCAGTGTGTTGCTGCAGCCGTGGAGAGCAGACATATCTCTGGATGTGTCTGTTCTCCATGGAAAATCTTGATACGTGGCACTTAAATATGTGGCAATTAAATACGTGGCACGTGGCACTGAAAGATGTGGCACGTGGCACTTTGATACATGGCACGTGGCACTTTGATACGTGGCACTGAAATATGTGGCACGTGGCACTTTGATACGTGGCACGTGGCACTTTGATACGTGGCACGTGGCACTTTGATACGTGGCACTGAAATATGTGGCACTTTGATACGTGGCACGTGTCACTTAAATACGTGGCACGTGGCACTGAAATATGTGGGACACGTCGCACAAAAAAGTTACATGTAGTTTTTTTTGTGTCGACGGTCCGCCGAAGCACGACGCATCCGTCGCACGACGGATGCGACATGTGGCAATCCGTCGCAATGCGTCGCTAATGCAAGCCAATGGAGAAAAAACGCATCCTGCAAGCACTTTTGCAGGATGCGTTTTTTCTCCAACGACGCATTGCGACGGAAGCCAAAAAACGCTAGTGTGAAAGTAGCCTAACCCTAACCCTAGCCCTAACCCTAACCCTAAATTTAGCCCCAACCCTAACCCTAACTCTAACCCTAACCCTAACCCTAACTCTAACCCTAACCCTAACCCTAATTTTAGCCCCAACTTGTCTTCTCCTGCCGGCCGGCAGATGGCAGCAGATGGCGGGCGCACTGCGCATGCGCCCGCCATGATGAAAAAGCCGGCTGGCAGGAGAAGACAGAAGAGGACCCAGGGACCCCGGGTGAGTATGATAGGGTCCCCGAATCCCCCTATTTCTCTGTCCTCTGATGTGCGATCACATCAGAGGACAGAGAAATAACTGATCGCTTTTTTTTTTTTTTTTTTTTTTTTGCGGTCGCCGGTAAACTGTTAATTACCGGCGATCGCAAAGCAGGGGTCGGTGCAAATCGACCCCGATCATGTTCTTTGGGGTCTCGGCTACCCCCGGCAGCCGAGACCCCAAAGAACATCCGGGTGCCGGGCGGCGGGCGCACTGCGCGTGCGCCCGCCATTTTTTCCCGGAAAAAAGATGGCGGCGCCCATGGGGAGACACGAGGAGCACCGGGGGAGGTAGGTAAGTATTGGGGGGCTATTGGGGGCCATCGGGGACCACATTTCTCTGTCCTCCGATGTGCGATCACATCGGAGGACAGAGAAATTAAACGGCAAATTGCGTTTTTTTTTTTTTTGTTGCGACCGCCGGTAAACGGTTAATTACCGGCGATCGCAACTCGGGGGTCGGTAAAAACCCCCCGAATCATGTTCTCTGGGGTCTCGGCTACCCTCGGCAACCGAGACCCCAGAGAAAATCCGACTCTGGGGGGCGCTATTCACTTTTTCCACAGCGCCGTTAATTAACGGCGCTGTGGTTTAAGTACCCTTAGCGGCCGCCGTTAAAAGGCGTATCGGCGGTCGTTAAGGGGTTAGTCTTGTGTCCATTAAAGCGACGGACAGGGAACGTTCCAGCCAACCTGTTTCTGGCGCGTCACTCGCCCTTAACCACGGTATCGTCATTGCTGTGCTGCAACAGCTACAGACATGGCGTCATACGGTCCGATCCTCTCGTCTGGATCGAGTAGTGTGATGTAGCTCCCCCACCGACGTTCTGATCACTTTCTATGGCTTTTTTGGGTGGAGGCGCGGTGACTGAAAAAATGCCAATAATGGCTTTTTGAGTCTTTTTTTTTTTTTACAGCGTTCAGCATGTGGATGAAGTAATTTTAGACTTTGATATATCTGACTCCTAGGGATGTGCTGATACTGAATGTGTTTTATATTCTTCTATTTTCTAATTTCCTTATTATTGAGTTTGGAAGAGCAGAGTGATGCAAACTGTTATGTTTTAAATAAATAAATAAATATATATATACACTCACCGGCCACTTTATTAGGTACACCATGCTAGTAACGGGTTGGACCCCTTTTGCCTTCAGTACTGCCTCAATTCTTCGTGGCATAGATTCAACAAGGTGCTGGAAGCATTCCTCAGAGATTTTGGTCCATATTGGCATGATGGCATCACACAGTTGCCGCAGATTTGTCGGCTGCACATCCCAAAGATGCTCCATACAAGGCAGGATGGATCCATGCTTTCATGTTGTTTACGCCAAATTCTGACCCTACCATCCGAATGTCGCAGCAGAAATCGAGACTCATCAGACCAAGCAACGTTTTTCCAATCTTCTACTGTCCAATTTCGATGAGCTTGTGCAAATTGTAGCCTCAGTTTCCTGTTCTTAGCTGAAAGGAGTGGTACCCGGTGTGGTCTTCTGCTGCTGTAGCCCATCTGCCTCAAAGTTCGACGCACTGTGCGTTCAGAGATGCTCTTAGGCCTACCTTGGTTGTAACGGGTGGCGATTTGAGTCACTGTTGCCTTTCTATCAGCTCGAACCAGTCTGCCCATTCTCCTCTGACCTCTGGCATCAACAAGGCATTTCCGCCCACAGAACTGCCGCTCACTGGATTTTTTTTCTTTTTCGGACCATTCTCTGTAAACCCTAGAGATGGTTGTGCGTGAAAATCCCAGTAGATCAGCAGTTTCTGAAATACTCAGACCAGCCCTTCTGGCACCAACAACCATGCCACGTTCAAAGGCACTCAAATCACCTTTCTTCCCCATACTGATGCTCGGTTTGAACTGCAGGAGATTGTCTTGACCATGTCTACATGCCTAAATGCACTGAGGTGCCGCCATGTGATTGGCTGATTAGAAATTAAGTGTTAACAAGAAGTTGGACAGGTGTACCTAATAAAGTGGCCAGTGAGTGTATATTAGGGAAAAATGAAGCAGAACAACATGCAAACATTAAAACAAGCTCAATGTGCAAGCCTCCTGGACCATCATTCCCATAATCCGTCAGATATGGGAAGATGGCGACGTTTCAGTCCTAATACAGAACCTTTCTCAAGACCCTTTATTGAGAAAGATTCTGTAATAGGACCAGGACCGAAACGTCACCACATGGGCTAATAAAGTCCACACTTTTTGCTTATTAATGGGGTGCTGCCTCTTTTTATATACAGAATATATACAGGTCCTTCTCAAAAAATTAGCATATAGTGTTATATTTCATTATTTACCATAATGTAATGATTACAATTAAACTTTCATATATTATAGATTCATTATCCACCAACTGAAATTTGTCAGGTCTTTTATTGTTTTAATACTGATGATTTTGGCATACAACTCCTGATAACCCAAAAAACCTGTCTCAATAAATTAGCATATTTCACCCGTCCAATCAAATAAAAGTGTTTTTTAATAACAAACAAAAAAACCATCAAATAATAATGTTAAGTTATGCACTCAATACTTGGTCGGGAATCCTTTGGCAGAAATGACTGCTTCAATGCGGCGTGGCATGGAGGCAATCAGCCTGTGACACTGCTGAGATGTTATGGAGGCCCAGGATGCTTCAATAGCGGCCTTAAGCTCATCCAGAGTGTTGGGTCTTGCGTCTCTCAACTTTCTCTTCACAATATCCCACAGATTCTCTATGGGGTTCAGGTCAGGAGAGTTGGCAGGCCAATTGAGCACAGTAATACCATGGTTAGTAAACCATTTACCAGTGGTTTTGGCACTGTGAGCAGGTGCCAGGTCGTGCTGAAAAATGAAATCTTCATCTCCATAAAGCATTTCAGCCGATGGAAGCATGAAGTGCTCCAAAATCTCCTGATAGCTAGCTGCATTGACCCTGCCCTTGATGAAACACAGTGGACCAACACCAGCAGCTGACATGGCACCCCACACCATCACTGACTGTGGGTACTTGACACTGGACTTCAGGCATTTTGGCATTTCCTTCTCCCCAGTCTTCCTCCAGACTCTGGCACCTTGATTTCCGAATGACATGCAAAATTTGCTTTCATCAGAAAAAAGTACTTGGGACCACTTAGCAACAGTCCAGTGCTGCTTCTCTGTAGCCCAGGTCAGGCGCTTCTGCCGCTGTTTATGGTTCAAAAGTGGCTTTACCTGGGGAATGCGGCACCTGTAGCCCATTTCCTGCACACGCCTGTGCACGGTGGCTCTGGATGTTTCCACACCAGACTCAGTCCACTGCTTCCTCAGGTTCCCCAAGGTCTGGAATCGGTCCTTCTCCACAATCTTCCTCAGGGTCCGGTCACCTCTTCTCGTTGTACAGCGTTTTCTGCCACATTGTTTCCTTCCAACAGACTTACCATTGAGGTGCCTTGATACAGCACTCTGGGAACAGCCTATTTGTTGAGAAATTTCTTTCTGGGTCTTACCCTCTTGCTTGAGGGTGTCAATGATGGCCTTCTTGACATCTGTCAGGTCGCTAGTCTTACCCATGATGGGGGTTTTGAGTAATGAACCAGGCAGGGAGTTTTTAAAAGCCTCAGGTATCTTTTGCATGTGTTTAGAGTTAATTAGTTGATTGAGAAGATTAGGGTAATAGGTCGTTTAGAGAACCTTTTCTTGATATGCTAATTTATTGAGACAGGTTTTTTGGGTTATCAGGAGTTGTAGGCCAAAATCATCAGTTAAAACAATAAAAGACCTGACAGATTTCAGTTGGTGGATAATGAATCTATAATATATGAAAGTTTAATTGTAATCATTACATTATGGTAAATAATGAAATTTAACACTATATGCTAATTTTTTGAGAAGGACCTGTAATATATATATAATTTTATTGTTTGTTTGTTTTTAATGACTTTTTACTTTACACTGCCTTAGTTTTGCAGTCCACAATGCAAATAACAATCTCCTATAAAGCATGGGGCTGACTGTGGAGACACGAGGGTGAGTGGGTGCTCTCGTCCGCTCTGTCTTTAGAAACACTGCATGGACCAGGGCTCATCCCACTGAATGCCCGTATCCCTTCCCCATAATACTACTCAGACAACACAGGGTGAGGGTAACACACTACAGTAATAATTTATTGGATCACCAACAGTCAAAAAGATATAGTACAGTCCCAATAAACACACAAGATGGTGCAAATGACAGAGTCTGACCCTTCTGCTGGCTCGCCAGGATTAGAGCAGCTGCAACTTTGGGGTATCCAGAGCCTCCTACCCTAACCAGTAGCACCCCGCTTTTGGCAGACACCCACAGAGAGAATGTAACATCAATTTTAGGAATCTGACAAAGTACAGTGAGGTATGTGGCCAGGTGACCTAATTGTCCCAACCTAGGTTCTCCAAATGTCTTTGAGGGTTCAGTGATGGTCAATGGAGCAAATCTGTATTCCTCCATTTGGTGCCAAGGTTCCTTGGTTGCTGTCCTGAAGAGTTTGACTGTAAACAGAGGCAGATCCCCCTTTTATACAACTCTTATTCAGGCCCTTTTTTACAGGATTGGGGGAAGGTGGGAGGAGGTCATCTCTCATTTTTTGAGTGTTCATTTAACCTGCATATTTTGTCCTGTAATTTTTGCAGAACAACAAGCTGCATGGACTGATGCAATGGGTAATCAATAGTGATGAGCGAATATACTCGTTACTCGAGATTTCTCGAGCACGCTCGGGTGTCCTCCGAGTATTTTTTAGTGCTCAGAGATATAGTTTTCATCACCGCAGCTGATGGGACAAAGTAAAAAAGTAAAAAAAAAAAATTCCACATATGTAAAAAATAAATAAATAAATAAATAAATTCATAAATAAAGAAAAATATATATATATTATTCCCATAAATACAGTCATATGAAAAAGTTTGGGCACCCCTATTAATCTTAAGCTTAATGTTTTATAAAAATGTTTTTTTTTGCAACAGCTATTTCAGTTTCATATATCTAATAACTGTTGGACACAGTAATGTTTCTGCCTTGAAATGTGGTTTATTGTACTAACAGAAAATGTGCAATCTGCATTCAAACAAAATTTGACAGGTGCATAAGTATGGGCACCCTTATCATTTTCTTGTTTTAAATACTCCTACCTACTTTTTACTGACTTACTAAAGCACTTTTTTTTGTTTTGTAACCTCATTGAGCTTTGAACTTCATAGCTAGGTGTATGCAATCATGAGAAAAGCTACTTAAAGTGGCCACTTGCAAGTTGTTCTCCTGTTTGAATCTCCTCCGAAGAGTGGCATCATGGGCTCCTCAAAACAACTGTCAAATGATCTGAAAACAAAGATTATTCAACATAGTTGTTCAGGGGAAGGATACAAAAAGCTGTCTCAGAGATTTAACCTGTCAATTTCCACTGTGAGGAACATAGTAAGCAAATGGAAGAACACAGGTACAGTTCTTGTTAAGGCCAGAAGTGGCAGGCCAAGAAAAACATCAGAAAGGCAGAGAAGAAGAATGGTGAGATCAGTCAAGGACAATCCTCAGGCCACCTCCAGAGATCTGCAGCATCAACTTGCTGCAGATGGTATCACTGTGCATCGGTCAACTATACAACGCACTTTGCACAAGGAGAAGCTGTATGGGAGAGTGATGCAAAAGAAGCTGTTTCTGCAAGCACGCCACAAACAGAGTCGGCTGAGGTATGCAAAAGCACATTTGGAGAAGCCAATTTCATTTTGGAAGAAGGTCCTGTGGACTCATGAAACCAAGATTGAGTTGTTTGGTAATACAAAAAGGCATTATGCATGGCGGCAAAAATACACAGTGCGTTGTATAGTTGACCGATGCACAGTGACACCATCTGCAGCAAGTTGATGCTGCAGCGTTCTGGAGATGGTCTGAGGATTGTCCTTGACTGATCTCACCATTCTTCTTCTCTGCCTTTCTGATGTTTTTCTTGGCCTGCCACTTCTGGCCTTAACAAGAACTGTACCTGTGTTCTTCCATTTCCTTACTATGTTCCTCACAGTGGAAATTGACAGGTTAAATCTCTGAGACAGCTTTTTGTATCCTTCCCCTGAACAACTATGTTGAATAATCTTTGTTTTCAGATCATTTGACAGTTGTTTTGAGGAGCCCAAGATGCCACTCTTCGGAGGAGATTCAAACAGTAGAACAACTTGCAAGTGGCCACTTTAAGTAGCTTTTCTCATGATTGTATACACCTGGCTATGAAGTTCAAAGCTCAATGAGGTTACAAAGCCAAAAAAAGTGCTTTAGTAAGTCAGTAAAAAGTAGGTAGGAGTATTTAAAACAAGAAAATGATAAGGGTGCCCATACTTATGCACCTGTCAAATTTTGTTTGAATGCAGATTGCACATTTTCTGTTAGTACAATAAACCTCATTTCAAGGCAGAAACATTACTGTGTCCAATAGTTATTAGATATATGAAACTGAAATAGCTGATGCAAAAAAAACAATTTTTATAAAACATTAAGCTTAAGATTAATAGGGGTGCCCAAACTTTTTCATATGACTGTACATTTATTTATCTAAATTAAAAAAAACAATAAAAGTACACATATCTAGTATGGCCGCGTCCGTAATGACCCAACCTATAAAACTGCCCCACTAGTTAACCCCTTCAGTGAACACCGTAAGAAAAAAAAAAACGAGCCAAAAAACAACGCTTTATTATCATACCGCCGAACAAAAAGTGGAATAACACGCGATCAAAAAGACGGATATAAATAACCATGGTACCGCTGAAAACGTCATCTTGTCCCGCAAAAAACGAGCCACCATACAGCATCATAAGCAAAAAAATAAAAAAGTTTCAGTCCTCAGAATAAAGCGATGCCAAAATAATTATTTTTTCTATAAAATAGCTTTTATCGTATAAAAGCGCCAAAACATAAAAAAATGATATAAATGAGATATCGCTGTAATCGTACTGACCCGAAGAATAAAACTGCTTTATCAATTTTACCAAACGTGGAACGGTATAAACGCCTCCCCCAAAAGAAATTCATGAATAGCGGGTTTTTGGTCATTCTGCCTCACAAAAATCGGAATAAAAAGCGATAAAAAACTGTCACGTGTCCGAAAATGTTACCAATAAAAACGACAACTCGTCCCGCAAAAAACAATACCTCACATGACTCTGTGGACCAAAATATGGAAAAATTATAGGTCTCAAAATGTGGAGACGCAAAAACTTTTTTGCTATAAAAAGCGTCTTTTAGTGTGTGACAGCTGCCAATCATAAAAATCCGATATAAAAAACGCTATAAAAGTAAATCAAACCCCCCTTCATCACCCCCTTACTTAGGGAAAAATAATAAAATTAAAAAAATGTATTTATTTCCATTTTCCCATTAGGGCTACGGTTAGGGCTAGGGTTAGGGCTAGGGTTAGGGCTAGGGTTAGGGTTAGGGTTGGGGCTAGGGTTGGAGCTAAAGTTAGGGTTAGGGTTGGGGCTAAAGTTAGGGTTAGGGTTGGTGCTAAAGTTAGGGTTAGGGTTGGGGCTAAAGTTAGGGTTAGGGTTTGGATTACATTTACGGTTGGGATTAGGGTTGGGATTAGAGTTAGGGGTCTGTCAGGGTTAGGGGTGTGGTTAGGGTTACCTTTGGGATTAGGGTTAGGGGTGTGTTTGGATTAGGGTTTCAGGTAGAATTGGGGAGTTTCCACTGTTCAGGCACATCAGGGGTTCTCCAAACGCGACATGGCATCCGATCTCAATTCCAGCCAATTCTGCGTTGAAAAAGTAAAACAGTGCTCCTTCCCTTCCGAGCTCTGCTATGCGCCCAAACAGGGGTTTACCCCAACATATGGGGTATCAGCGTATTTGGGACAAATTGGACAACAACTATTGGGGTCCAAGTTCTCTTGTTATCCTTGGGAAAATAAAAATTTGGGGGGCTAAAAATCATTTTTGTGGGAAAAAAAATATTTTTTATTTTCACGGCTCTGCGTTGTAAACTGTAGTGAAACACTTGGGGGTTCAAAGTTCTCGCAACACATCTACGTAAGTTCCTTGGGAGGTCTAGTTTCCAATATGGGGTAACTTGTGGGGGGGTTTGTACTGTTTGGGTACATCAGGGGCTCTGCAAATGCAACGTGACGCCTGCAGACCAATCCATCTAAGTCTGCATTCCAAATGGCGCTCCTTCCCTTCCGAGCTCTGCCATGCGCCCAAACAGTGGTTCCCCCCCACATATGGGATATCAGCGTACTCAGGACAAATTGGACAACAACTTTTGGGGTCCAATTTCTTCTCTTACCCTTGGGAAAATAAAAAATTGGGGGCAAAAAGATCATTTTTGTGAAAAAATATGATTTTTTATTTTTACGTCTCTACATTATAAACTTCTGTGAAGCACTTGTTGGGTCAAAGTGCTCACCACACATCTAGATAAGTTCCTTAAGGGGTCTACTTTCCAAAATGGTGTCACTTGTGGGGGGTTTCAATGTTTAGGCACATCAGGGGCTCTCCAAACGCAACATGGCGTCCCATCTCAATTCCTGTCAATTTTGCATTGAAAAGTAAAATGGCGCTCCTTCCCTTCCGAGCTCTGCTATGTGCCCAAACAGTGGTTTACCCCCACATATGGGGTATCGTCGTACTCAGGACAAATTGCACAACAACTTTTGTGGTCTAATTTCTTCTCTTATCCTTGGGAAAATAAAAAATTGGGGGCGAAAAGATCATTTTTGTGAAAAAATATGATTTTTTATTTTTACGGCTCTGCATTATAAACTTCTGTGAAGCACTTGTTGGGTCAAAGTGCTCACCACACATCTAGATAAGTTCCTTAAGGGGTCTACTTTCCAAAATGGTGTCACTTGTGGGGGGTTTCAATGTTTAGGCACATCAGGGGCTCTCCAAACGCAACATGGCGTCCCATCTCAATTCCAGTCAATTTTGCATTGAAAAGTCAAATGGCGCTCCTTCCCTTCCAAGCTCTGCCATGCGCCCAAACAATGGTTTACACCCACATATGTGGTATCAGCGTACTCAGGACAAATTGTACAACAACTTTTGGGGTCCATTTTCTCCTGTTACCCTTGGTAAAATAAAACAAATTGGAGCTGAATAAATTTTGTGTGAAAAAAAGTTAAATGTTCATTTTTATTTAAACATTCCAAAAATTCCTGTGAAACACCTGAAGGGTTAATAAACTTCTTCAATGTGGTTTTGAGCACCTTGAGGGGTGCAGTTTTTAGAATGGTGTCACACTTGGGTATTTTCTATCATATAGACCCCTCATAATGACTTCAAATGAGATGTGATTCCTAAAAAAAATGGTGTTGTAAAAATAAGAAATTTCTGGTCAACTTTTAACTAGTGTTGAGCATTCCGATACCGCAAGTATCGGGTATCGGCCGATACTTAGCGGTATCGGAATTCCGATACCGAGATCCGATACTTGCCGCGTATCGGATACCGGAATCGGAAGTTCCCAGATTCAAACTGCACAAATTCAGCCAATGAGAATGATTCCAAGTGTGGGCACATCCTGTTTAGCATGGAGGGCATGAAACTACTGGCAAGGCTGTGATTGGCTGCTGAAATGATGTCATGATGCAGTTTAAAAGTCGCTGGCGCCATTTTGCGCTCACTCTGCTGTGAATTCAGTTAGTGACAGGACGCTGTTTGCTGACTGAGGGCCAGTTTAGAGATAGCGATTTGCTTCTTCGTGCTTTTCAAAGGCTAATTTAGCAACCGCTGTGTTCACCTACTATTCACCTTGCTTTTGCTTTGTAGCGCTGTTTTCACAGCGATCTGCAAGGTCTGTGTGTGTGTGTGTGTGTGAGTGCAGCCCACTCTCTAGTCTGAATGCAGCCATAGGCCATCCATAGCTGGTTGTATTCAGTTCAGGGAGAGTGGTTCATTGCCTCATACTGTTTTTTTTTTTTTTTTCAAGTAGTGTAGTCTGCTGCTCATTTTTTCAAAAAAATCCTATTAGTGTCTTTCCACCCGTCTCCAGCTAACTTGTGGAAAAACACTACATAGGATAAAGTAGAGGAGGGTTTTTGGGCCTTGCAGCGCCGTTTACGGCTGTCTGCACGGTCTCCGTGTGACTGCAGCTCGCCCTGTAGTCTGTGAGCAGCCATAGCCTGGTTGTCTCCAGCTCAGGGTTCTTCACTGCGTCATACCGTAAAATCAATTTTCCTTTTGTTTTAAGTAGTGCAGGCTGCTGCACATTTTTTCAAAAAATTCCTATTAGTGTCTTTCCACCCGTCTCCAGCTAACTTGTGGAAAAACACTACATAGGATAACGTAGAGGAGGGTTTTTGGGCCTTGCAGCGCCGTTTACGGCTGTCTGCACGGTCTCCGTGTGACTGCAGCTCGCCCTGTAGTCTGTGAGCAGCCATAGCCTGGTTGTCTCCAGCTCAGGGTTCTTCACTGCGTCATACCGTAAAATCAATTTTCCTTTTGTTTTAAGTAGTGCAGGCTGCTGCACATTTTTTCTAAAAATTCCTATTAGTGTCTTTCCACCCGTCTCCAGCTAACTTGTGGAAAAACACTACATAGGATAACGTAGAGGAGGGTTTTTGGGCCTTGCAGCGCCGTTTACGGCTGTCTGCACGGTCTCCGTGTGACTGCAGCTCTCTCTGTTGTCAGTTCAGCCCCCAAAAAATAAATAAATAATAAAGTTCACCAAACACACCAGTGACACCACTTAACATTTGTGTAGGCCACATTAGCTCATATTAAAGTCTAGTCCACACTTTATAAAATTAGTGTTTCTTATACCTGTTAGAAATTATTCAGGAATAAGCACACAAAGCCGTTAGTACTTTTCTGCTTATCTTTATCAGTCAACCAAGATGAAGAAGGCAGTGAGTAAGGCACGTGGGCGCGGAGCAGGGAGAGGACGTGGGGATTCTGTGCCTGCTGCGGGCACCGGTGACTCATCAGCACCCACTTTCACCAGGGAACAGTCCTTCATGCGCAGCTTTGTCGCAGAGCGCCGTACACCGCTGCTGCGTGAAGAACAAATTGAAGCCGTTGTCGGATGGATGGCAGCTAATGCATCAACTTCAATTAGTGCCACATCCTCTCAGACACAGAGCACTGGAGAGCAGCCATCTGTCTCTTCACCACCTGCCAAATTGCCCAGGCAGACAGAGAGCCCAGGACAGGAGCCGTCTCTACTTCTGTTCTCTGAATCTCTTGGCTTGGAAACAGGGGGCCAGCCAAGCAGCATTGGAGAAATGGAAGAAGAGGCAGGGTGCAGTGATGCCCAACAGCTTTTTCTCTCTTCCTCTGAAGAGGCGGGTGGGCCAGTGCTTCCGGTCACCACATCGCAGGCCGCATCCACTGATGATGACACTCAGGTGCCACTTTCTGGTGCGTGCTCTGCTGCTGAGACTACCCAGGAGGAGCAGTTGGGGGCAGAGGGTAGTGTAGATGATGAGGTCCTTGACCCATCTTGGCGTGAGGGACAGGAAGGTGGTGGGAGCAGCTCTGAGTAAGAGATTCCCCGTACGGCCCAAAGAGGAAGAGGGAGGGGGAAGACTGCGGATCCTGCAGCCTCCGCTTTGGCACCCGTTAGGAGCATGTCTCTTCCAAAAGCCAAAAAGGGCGCTCCCAAGACTTGCAGTGCCTGGGCCTTTTTTGACACAGTTGCAGATGACATTTGCTATGTCAAATGCAAGGTGTGTCATCACAAAGTAAAAAGAGGTCGAAATGTCAGCAGCCTCAATACCTCCAACATGTGGAAACATGTGCGGACCAGGCACGCGGCGTTGTTAGAAAAACACACTGAAGAGCTAGGCCAACCAACAGCGGCAGCTACCACCTCTTCAGCTCGTGTTGCGTCTTCCTCCAGCTCACACGCAGCTGGTTCGGCTTCCTCCCAGGATCGTCGTGGAAGAACCTCTGGCCCTGTTGTCCAGAGACCCGCTGTAATTCCACCCGCAGCACCACTTTCCCAGTCATCCACACACTCCCAGCCCAGTCTACAGCCATCGGTAGTACAGGCATGGGAGAAAAGGCGGCCTTTCTCGTCAAACCACCCACGAGCACAGGCTCTGACTGCAGGCATTGCCAAACTTCTGTCACTGGAAATGCTGTCATTCAGGCTGGTGGAGACTGACAGCTTCCGTGACTTGATGTCATTGGCAGTCCCACAGTACAATGTGCCCAGCCGCTTTTACTTCAGCAGGCAAGCCGTCCCTGCCCTGCACAAGCATGTGGAGAGACACATAAAACACGCGCTACTGAATGCCGTCAGTAGCAAGGTCCACCTCACCACCGATGCGTGGACCAGTCAACATGGACAGGGGCGATACCTTTCCCTCACTGCCCATTGGGTTAATGTCGTTGAGCCGGGTACAGATCGTGCGAGTGGCGCAGGACGTGTCCTGCCCACTCCAAGGATTGCAGGAATCCATTCTGTACGCATTGACTCCTCCTCTTACACCAGTTCCTCAGAATCATCGCTGCAGGAGCCGTCACAGTCCACCTCCACATGGACCCGTGATGAACTTGTACCTGTTACGACCGACATGAGCACAGCCGTGGCCAAACGTCAACAGGCCGTCTTGAAATTAATTTCTTTGGGGTATCGAAGCCACACAGCGCAGGAGCTCTGGAATGCCATCAAGCAGGTGAGCGATGTGTGGTTTGTGCCAGCGAATCTCCAGCCAGGCATGGTAGTGTGTGATAATGGCCGAAATCTGGTGGCAGCTCTGGGCCTCGGCAACCTCACTCACATCCCATGTCTGGCACATGTGCTCAATTTGGTCGTGCAGAGTTTTTTGAGGGACTATCCGGATCTTGATGCACTGCTGCACAAGGTCCGCCTAGAGTGTGCTCACTTGCGGCGTTCCAGCACGGCAAAAGCGCGCATTGCGGCTCTGCAGCGCCGACACCACCTGCCGGAACATCGCATCATATGTGACCTACCTACCAGGTGGAATTCCACGTTACATATGTTGGAGCGGTCGTGTGAGCAGCAGCAAGCTGTAATGGAGTACCAGCTGCATCAGGCGCAAAGAAGTCGCACTCCGCGCTGTTCAGACTTCACAACCACAGAGTGGGCCACTATGAATGACGTCTGCCAGGTTTTGCGTCCCTTCGATTATTCCACGCGGATGGCGAGTGCAGATGATGCACTAGTCAGCATGACTGTCCCCCTTATCTGCCTGCTTGAAAAATCACTGCAAGCGCTAAAGGATGATGTTGTGGAAGAGGTGGAGGATGAGGATTCAACATTTCCATCATCTTCTGGACAGTCAGCGCCACGTGGTTCCTCACAAACGCGTAGGCAGGGGACAGTTTGTGAGGAGGATGAGGAGGAGTCAATGGAGGAGGAAGACATCCATCCAGAGGAGGGAGTTACACAATTGTCCAGTACTCAGTGTGTACAGCGAGGGTGGGGTGATGACGAGCGGGCAGAGATCACGCCTCCAGCAGGGGACAGCGTTTCTTGGCCAGTTTGCAGTCTGCAGCACATGGTGGATTACATGCTGCAGTGCCTGAGAAACGACCGCCGCATCGCCCACATTCTCAACATGTCTGAATATTGGGTGTTCACCCTCCTCGATCCTCGCTACCGGGACAACGTACAAAGCCTCATCACACCGTTGAACTGGGAGCGTAAAATGCGGGAGTACCAAGACACACTGGTGAATTCCATCATCTTCTCCATTCCAACTGAGAGAAGTGCTGCTAGTGCATTACAAAGCAGCTCAGTGCGTCCAGGCAGTGGAGGAGGCTCTGCACAAAGAGGGAGCAGAAGCAGTGCCTCTGCCCAAGGCAAGAGCAGTATGGCCCAACTGTGGCACAGTTTTCTGTGCCCGCCACAAAAGTCAACACCATCACAGACGGCTCCAGTTAGCAGGAGGCAACGGTTCCGTCAGATGGTGACAGACTACGTCTTACCCTCTTGCTGTACTCCCAGACGGCTCTTCACCTTTCAAGTTTTGGGTCTCAAAGCTGGATACATGGCCAGAGCTAAGCCAGTATGCATTGGAGGTGCTGGCTTGCCCTGCGGCTAGTGTATTATCGGGACGCGTCTTTAGTGCTGCAGGTGGTGTACTAACTGACCGTCGCATGCGACTATCCTCCGATAACGTTGACCGGCTTACTTTCCTGAAAATGAACAAGGCCTGGATCTCGCAGGAATTTGCCACTCCTCTTCCTGATTAAATAATTAGGTGACTGTCTACGTTATCCAGGTCTCCTGTTGTGTTCATCTTTCTACCACCTGAACTTAAATTCCTGGGCTCCAACACCGCCAGTTGAGGCTCAGAAGTGCCGTCTGCACAGTCAAAACATACGACCCAGTGTTATTGGGTTTCAGTAACGTCAGCTGATCCCCAGCTGTGCAGCCGGCAATGTGTCCTGCGACCGCCACGCTGACACAACAACTGAAATGTAAAGAAACCTGTCCCCCCCCCCAAGGCGTTTGTTACTGAAAGAGCCACCTTGTGCAGCAGTAATGCTGCACAAGGAAAAGGTAGCTATTTTTGTTTAGCTCCTTGCACACGCAGAACTTAACACTTATAAAATGTGTCCACTGATACCGTAAAACCGTCCCGGAGGTGGGACTTTCCTTCGTAATATGACGCAGCACAGCTGTCATTCCTACCCCCTTGGCGCCGTGCCCCGGCTCCTCAGCGTTGTTTAAATCTGTCCCGGAGCCTGCGCTGTTATGTTATCCCTTGGCCAGGCACACTTAGCGCTGCCCATCTTCTGACATCATTTGGTGTCAGGCTGGCTGCGCCTGTGCGGCCGCGCTGGCCGAGAGCCCGCCTCGCATTGTCTTCTGATTTCATCCCACTGGGGGCCTGAGATCCATGGACATGCGCAGTGCATATCTGAACCTCCGCCTCTCACTCATCTCCCTACGCCTTCTTCAGACTGTGCGCCGTCAGCTGATCCCTAATAGCATGCCACGGCCGTGACGCCGCACAGTCTGAAGAAGCCGTAGGGAGGGGAGTGAGAGGCGAGGATATGCACTGCGCATGGCCACGGATCCCAGGCCCACGGTGGGATTACATTAGACGACACTGCGAGGCGGGATCTCGTCCAGCGCGGCCGCACAGGCGCAGCCAGCCTGACACCAAATGATGTCAGAAGATGGGCAGCGCTAAGTGTGCCTGGCCAAGGGATAACATAACAGCGCAGGCTCCGTGACAGATTCAAACAACGCTGAGGAGCCGGGGCACGGTGCCAAGGGGGTAGGAATGACAGCTGTGCTACGTCATATTACGAAGGAAAGTCCCACCTCCGGGACGGTCTCACGGTTTCAGGGGACACATTTTATAAGTGTTTAGTTCTGTGTTTGCAAGGAGCATAATGAAAAGAGCCACCTTTTCCTTTTGCATCTTTTGTGCTGCACAAGCTGGCTCTTTCAGCTACAAACGCCTTGGGGGGGGGGGTTAAAGGTTCCCTTTCGACTTTCTCCAATCAGGCTTCGGCCTACATTGTGTTCCTCTGCTTCTCCTGCTGACCCTGGGCTCCAACACCGCTAGTTGTTGCCTGGTAGTGCTGTACGCACAGTCCTAACAGTCCCTCCTCTGTTATTGGGGTTCAGTAACGTCAGCTGTTCCCCAGCTGTGTGTGTGGCAATCCCTCCTATCTCCCCCACCTCCTCCTCCTCCTCCTGTCCCTGGGCTCCAACACCGCTAGTTGCTGTCCAGAAGTGCTGTACGCACAGTCAACAGTCCCTCCTCTGTTATTGGGGTTCAGTAACGTCAGCTGTTCCCCAGCTGTGTGTGTGGCAATCCCTCCTATCTCCTCCACCTCCTCCTCCTCCTCCTGTCCCTGGGCTCCAACACCGCTAGTTGTTGCCTGGTAGTGCTGTATGCACAGTCCCAACAGTTCCTCCTCTGTTATTGGGGTTCAGTAACGTCAGCTGTTCCCCTGCTGTGTGTGTGGCAATCCCTCCTATCTCCCCCACCTCCTCCTCCTCCTCCTCCTGTCCCTGGGCTCCAACACCGCTAGTTGTTGCCTGGTAGTGCTGTACGCACAGTCCCAACAGTCCCTCCTCTGTTATTGGGGTTCAGTAACGTCAGCTGTTCCCCAGCTGTGTGTGTGGCAATCCCTCCTATCTCCTCCACCTCCTCCTCCTCCTCCTGTCCCTGGGCTCCAACACCGCTAGTTGTTGCCTGGTAGTGCTGTACGCACAGTCCCAACAGTCCCTCCTCTGTTATTGGGGTTCAGTAATGTCAGCTGTTCCCCAGCTGTGTGTGTGGCAATCCCTCCTATCTCCCCCACCTCCTCCTCCTCCTCCTGTCCCTGGGCTCCAACACCGCTAGTTGTTGCCTGGTAGTGCTGTACGCACAGTCCCAACAGTCCCTCCTCTGTTATTGGGGTTCAGTAACGTCAGCTGTTCCCCAGCTGTGTGTGTGGCAATCCCTCCTATCTCCTCCACCTCCTCCTCCTCCTCCTGTCCCTGGGCTCCAACACCGCTAGTTGCTGTCCAGAAGTGCTGTCCGCACAGAGCCAAACACCTCGCCAATGTGTTAGTGGGGTTCAGCACCGCCAGCTGTTCCCCTTCTGTGTATACGGCAACGTGTACTGCGACCGCCACGCAGGCACAACAAGTTAAATTTAAGGGAACCTGTCCCCCCCCCCAGGCGTTTGTTACTGAAGGAGCCACCTTTTGCAGCGGTAATGATGCAAAGGGAAAAAGTGCCTCTTTTCGTGGTGCTCCTTGCACATGCTGAACCTAACACTTATGAAATGTGTCCCCTCCTACCGTGATACCGTCCGGTAGGTGGAACTTTTCTTTGTGATGTGAAGCAGCACAGCCGTCATTCTTACCCCCTTGGCGCCGTGCGCCGCCTCCTCAGCGTTGTTTGAGTCAGTCCCGGAGCCTGCGCTGTTAGGTTAGCCCTTGGCCATGCACACATTTTGCGCTGCCCGTCTTCTGACATCATTTGGTGTCAGGCTGGCTGAGCCTGTGCGGCCGCGCTGGACGAGATCCCGCCTCGTAGTGTCTTCTGATTTAATCCCACTGGGGGCCTGAGATCCATGGACATGCGCAGTGCATATCTGAACCTCCACCTCTCACTCATCTCCCTACGGCTTCTTCAGACTGTGCGGTGTCAGCTGGTCCCTAATAGCATGCCACGGCCGTGACACCGCACAGTCTGAAGAAGCCGTAGGGAGGGGAGTGAGAGGCGAGGATATGCACTGCGCATGGCCATGGATCCCAGGCCCGCGGTGGGATTACATTAGACGACACTGCGAGGCGGGATCTCGGCCAGCGCAGCCGCACAGGCGCAGCCAGTCTGACACCAAATGATGTCAGAAGACGGGCAGCGCAAAATGTGTGCATGGCCAAGGGCTAACCTAACAGCGCAGGCTCCAGGACTGATTCAAACAACGCTGAGGAGGCGGCGCACGGCGCCAAGGGGGTGAGAATGACGGCTGTGCTGCTTCACATCACAAAGGAAAGTTCCACCTACCGGACGGTATCACGGTAGGAGGGGACACTTTTCATAAGTGTTAGGTTCAGCATGTGCAAGGACCATAATTAAAAGAGCTAAGTTTACCTTTTCCAGCATTAGTTCTGTACACGATGGCTCTTTCAGCTACAAACGCCTGGGGGGGGGTTAAAGGTTCCCTTTCAACTTGCTCCAGTGCAGGCTTCGGCCTACACTCTGCTCCCTCTCCTCCTCCTGCTGACCCTGGGCTCTGACACCGCCAGTTGGGGCCCAGATGTGCTGGCTGCACAGAGAAAAACACCAGCCAAAGTGTCAGTGGGGTTCAGCACCGCCAGCTGTTCCCCTGCTGTGTAGCCGGCAACGTGTCCTGCAACAGTCACGCAGACACAAGAACTGAAATTGAAGGGAACCTGTCCCCCCTCCCCCAGGCGTTTGTATGTTTCACAGCCACCTTGTACAGCAGTAATGCTGCATGTGTGCAAGGTGGCTCATAAACTTACTCCCCTTGCACACGTAGAACTGAACACGTCTAAAATGTGTCCTCTGTGACCATTAAACCGTCCCTGAGGTGTGACTTTCCTTTGTAATGACACGCTGCAACCCCCTTGGTAGCGCTGACCATCTTCTGGCATCATTGTTTGGCTGCCTGCGCCTCTGCGGCCGCCCTGACCCACACAACGCCCCTCGGTGTCTTATTTATTTGGACTGCGAGGGTGTGATTGATGGGCATCAGCAGTGCATATGTTCGCCTGTCCCTCATCTCCTTCCACCTTCTTCAGACTGTGCGGCTTCATGGCTGTGGCGTGCGACAACGGATCAGCTGACGCCGCACAGTCTGAAGCGGGTGTAAGGACCCGAGTGTGAGAGGCGAACATATGTACTGCGCCAGGCCATGAATCCCAGCCCCGCAGTGTTTTAACAATGTTAAGACACTGCGGGGCTGGTATTCATGGTCACCGCAAACCGCAACGGCCGACATTAAATGATGTTAGAAGATGGGCAGCTCTAACAGCGCAAGGCCAAGGGATAACACGACAGCGCAGACTCCTGTGCAACAAATAACGATGTTCAGGAGGCCGCGCAAAGCACCAAGGTGGCATTTTTGCCAGCTGTACTGCGTCTCTTTACGAAGGGAACTCACGCCTCAAAATCCGTTTTTGGCTGTGTAAGGGCCTAAATGTTATACGTGTTCCTTTCAGCGTGTGCAAGGAGCAAAATTAAAAGAGCAACCTTTGACTTGTGCAGCACTACTGCTGCATAAGCTGTGGCTCTTCTAGTTTGGAATACCTGAGGGGGGGTTAAAGGTTACCTTTGAAATTGGTTCAATTAGGCTTCGGCCTACACTCCGCTCCCCCTGTCCTCCTCCTGCTGACCCTGGGCTCTAACACCGCCAGTTGGGGCCCAGATGTGCTAGCTGCACAGAGAAAAACACCAGCCAAAGTGTCAGTGGGGTTCAGCAACGCCAGCTGTTCCCCTGCTGTGCAGCCGGCAACGTGTCCTGCAACAGCCACGCAGGCACAACAGACCCAAAGCTGCCGCCAGTGCAGGCTTCGGCCTACACTCTGCTCCCTCTCCTCCTCCTGCTGACCCTGGGCTCTAACACCACCAGTTGGGGCCCAGATGTGCTAGCTGCACAGAGAAAAACACCAGCCAATGTGTCAGTGGGGTTCAGCACCGCCAGCTGTTCCCCTGCTGTGCAGCCAGCAACGTGTCCTGCAACAGCCACGCAGACACAAGAACTGAAATTGAAGGGAACCTGTACCCTCTCCCCCAGGTGTTTCTACGTTTTACAGCCACCTTGTACGACAGTAATGCTGCATGTGTGCAAGGTGGCTCAGAAACTTATTCTCCTTGCCCATGTTGAACTGAACACGTCTAAAATGAGTCCTCTGCGACCATTAAAACGTCCCTCAGGTGTGATTTTCCTTTGTATTGACACGCAACAAGCTCCTTGGTAGCGCTGCCCGTCTTCTGGCATCATTGTTTGGCTGCCTGCGCCTCTGCGGCCGCCCTGACCCACACAACGCCCCTCGGTGTCTTATTTATTTTGACTGCGAGGGTGTGATTGATGGGCATGAGCAGTGCATAAGTTCGCCTGTCCCTCATCTCCTTCCGCCTTCTTCAGACTGTGCGGCTTCATGGCCGTGGCATGCGATAAGGGATCAGCTGACGCCGCACAGTCTGTAGCAGGTGTAAGGACCCGGGCGATAGGCGAACATATGTACTGCGCCAGGCCATGAATCCCAGCCCCGCAGTGTGAAACACTGTAAAGACACTGCGGGGCTGGGATTCATGGGCATCGCGAACCGCACCAGCCGACATGAAATGATGTCAGAAGACGGGCAGCGCATGGCCAAGGGATAACGCAACAACGCAGACTCCTGTACTTCAAAATGCGATGCTCAGGAGGCCGCACCAAGGTGGTATTTTTGCCAGCTGTGCTGCGTCTCATTACGAAGAGAACTCCCGCCTCCAAGACAGATTGACTGTATAAGGGCCAAAATGTTGTACGTGTTTCCTTCAGCTTGTGCAAGGAACAAAATTAAAAGAGCAACCTTTGACTTGTGCAGCACTACTGCTGCATAAGGCGTGGCTCTTCTAGTTTGTAACACCTGAGGGGGGGTTAAAGGTTACCTTTAAAATTGGTTCAATTAGGCTTCGGCCTACACTCTGCTCCCCCTGCAGAGCCTGGGCTCCAACACCGCCAGTTGGTGCCCCGAAGTGCTGGCTGCACAGAGAACAACACCTCGCCAATGTGTCAGTGGGGTTCAGCACCGCCAGCTGTTCCCCTGCTGTGCAGCCGGCAACGTGTCCTGCAACAGCCACGCAGACACAAAGCTGCCGCCAGTGCAGGCTTCGGCCTACACTCTGCTCCCTCTCCTCCTGCTGACCCTGGGCTCTAACACCGCCAGTTGGTGCCCGGTACTGCTAGCTGCACAGAGAAAAACACCAGCCAAAGTGTCAGTGGGGTTCAGCACCGCCAGCTGTTCCCCTGCTGTGTAGCCGGCATCGTGTCCTGCAAAAGCCACGCAGACACAAGAACTGAAATTGAAGGGAACCTGTCCCCCCTCCCCCAGGCGTTTGTATGTTTTCCAGCCACCTTGTACAGCAGTAATGCTGCATGTGTGCAAGGTGGCTCATAAACTTATTCTCCTCGCACATGTGGAACTGAAAACACGTCTAAAATGTGTCCTCTGTGTGACCATTTAACCGTCCCAGAGGATTGATTTTCCTTTGTAATGACACGCTGCAACCCCCTTGATAGCGCTGCCCGTCTTCTGGCATCATTGTTTGGCTGCCTGCGCCTCTGCGGCCGCCCTGACCCACACAACGCCCCTCGGTGTCTTATTTATTTGGACTGCGACGGTGTGATTGATGGGCATGAACAGTGCATAAGTTCGCCTGTCCCTCATCTCCTTCCGCCTTCTTCAGACTGTGCGGCTTCATGGCCGTGGCATGCGATAAGGGATCAGCTGACGCCGCACAGTCTGAAGCAGGTGTAAGGACACGAGCGAGAGGCGAACATATGTACTGCGCCAGGCCATGAATCCCAGCCCCGCAGTGTTTTAACTATGTAAAGACACTGCGGGGCTGGGATTCATGGTCATCGCAAACCGCAACGGCCGACATGAAATGATGTCAGAAGATGGGCAGCGCTAACAGCGCAAGGCCAAGGGATAACACGACAGCGTAGACTCCTGTACAGCAAATAACAACGCTCAGGAGGCTGCGCCCAGCACCAAGGTGGGATTCTTGACATCTGTGCTGCGTCTCATTACCAAGGGAACTCTCGCCTCCAACACAGTTTGACTGTATAAAGGGCTAAATGTTATACGTGTTTCATTCAGCGTGTGCAAGGAGAAAAATTAAAAGAGCAACCTTTGACTTGTGCAGCACTACTGCTGCATAAGCTGTGGCTCTTCTAGTTTGGAACACCTGAGGGGGGGTTTAAGGTTACCTTTAAAATTGGTTCAATTAGGCTTCGGCCTACACTCTGCTCCCCCTGCAGAGCCTGGGCTCCAACACCGCCAGTTGGTTCCCCCGAAGTGCTGGCTGCACAGAGAAAAACACCTCGCCAATGTGTCAGTTGGGTTCAGCACCGCCAGCTGTTCCCCTGCTGTGTAGCCGGCAACGTGTCCTGCAACAGCCATGCAGACACAAAGCTGCCGCCAGTGCAGGCTTCGGCCTACACTCTGCTCCCTCTCCTCCTGCTGACGCTGGGCTCTAACACCGCCAGTTGGTGCCCGGTACTGCTAGCTGCACAGAGAAAAACACCAGCCAATGTGTCAGTGGGGTTCAGCACCGCCAGCTGTTCCCCTGCTGTGTAGCCGGCATCGTGTCCTGCAAAAGCCACGCAGACACAAGAACTGAAATTGAAGGGATCCTGTCGCCCCACCCCCAGGTGTTTGTATGTTTTACTGCCACCTTGTACAGCAGTAATGCTGCATGTGTGCAAGGTGGCTCATAAACTTATTCTCCTTGCACACGTGGAACAGAACACGTCTACAATGTGTCCCCTGAGACCATTAAAACGTCCCTGAGGTGTGACTTTCCTTTGTAATGACACGCAACGACCCCCTTGGTAGCACAGCCCTTCTTCTGACATCATTGTTTGGCTGGCTGCGCCTCTGCGGCCGCCCTGCCCGACACAACGCCCCTCGGTGTCTTATTTATTTTGACTGCGAGGGTGTGATTGACGGGCATGAGCAGTGCATATCTTCGCCAGGCTGTCACTCATCTCCTTCCGCCTTCTTCAGACTGTGCGGCTTCATGGCCGTGGCATGCGATAAGGGATCAGCTGACGCCGCACAGTCTGTAGCAGGTGTAAGGACACGAGCGAGAGGCGAACATATGTACTGCGCCAGGCCATGAATCCCAGCCCAGCAGTGTGAAACACTGTAAAGACACTGCGGGGCTGGGATTCATGGGCATCGCGAACCACACCAGCCGACATGAAATGATGTCAGAAGACGGGCAGCGCATGGCCAAGGGATAATGCAACAACGCAGACTCCTGTACTTCAAAATGCGATGCTCAGGAGGCCGCACCAAGGTGGTATTTTTGCCAGCTGTGCTGCGTCTCATTACGAAGGGAACTCCCGCCTCCAAGACAGATTGACTGTATAAGGGCCAAAATGTTGTACGTGTTTCCTTCAGCTTGTGCAAGGAACAAAATTAAAAGAGCAACCTTTGACTTGTGCAGCACTACTGCTGCATAAGGCGTGGCTCTTCTAGTTTGTAACACCTGAGGGGGGGTTAAAGGTTATCTTTAAAATTGGTTCAATTAGGCTTCGGCCTACACTCTGCTCCCCCTGCAGAGCCTGGGCTCCAACACCGCCAGTTGGTGCCCCGAAGTGCTGGCTGCACAGAGAAAAACACCTCACCAATGTGTCAGTGGGGTTCAGCACCGCCAGCTGTTCCCCTGCTGTGCAGCCGGCAACGTGTCCTGCAACAGCCACGCAGACACAAAGCTGCCGCCAGTGCAGGCTTCGGCCTACACTCTGCTCCCTCTCCTCCTGCTGACCCTGGGCTCTAACACCGCCAGTTGGTGCCCGGTACTGCTAGCTGCACAGAGAAAAACACCAGCCAAAGTGTCAGTGGGGTTCAGCACCGCCAGCTGTTCCCCTGCTGTGTAGCCGGCATCGTGTCCTGCAAAAGCCACGCAGACACAAGAACTGACATTGAAGGGAACCTGTCCCCCCTCCCCCAGGCGTTTGTATGTTTTCCAGCCACCTTGTACAGCAGTAATGCTGCATGTGTGCAAGGTGGCTCATAAACTTATTCTCCTCGCACATGTGGAACTGAAAACACGTCTAAAATGTGTCCTCTGTGTGACCATTTAACCGTCCCGGTGGTGTGACTTTCCTTTGTAATGACACGCTGCAACCCCCTTGATAGCGCTGCCCGTCTTCTGGCATCATTGTTTGGCTGCCTGCGCCTCTGCGGCCGCCCTGACCCACACAACGCCCCTCGGTGTCTTATTTATTTGGACTGCGACGGTGTGATTGATGGGCATGAGCAGTGCATAAGTTCGCCTGTCCCTCATCTCCTTCCGCCTTCTTCAGACTGTGTGGCTTCATGGCCGTGGCATGCGATAAGGGATCAGCTGACGCCGCACAGTCTGAAGCGGGTGTAAGGACCCGAGTGTGAGAGGCGAACATATGTACTGCGCCAGGCCATGAATCCCAGCCCCGCAGTGTTTTAACTATGTAAAGACACTGCGGGGCTGGGATTCATGGTCATCGCAAACCGCAACGGCCGACATGAAATGATGTCAGAAGATGGGCAGCGCTAACAGCGCAAGGCCAAGGGATAACACGACAGCGTAGACTCCTGTACAGCAAATAACAACGCTCAGGAGGCTGCGCCCAGCACCAAGGTGGGATTCTTGACATCTGTGCTGCGTCTCATTACCAAGGGAACTCTCGCCTCCAACACAGTTTGACTGTATAAAGGGCTAAATGTTATACGTGTTTCATTCAGCGTGTGCAAGGAGAAAAATTAAAAGAGCAACCTTTGACTTGTGCAGCACTACTGCTGCATAAGCTGTGGCTCTTCTAGTTTGGAACACCTGAGGGGGGGTTTAAGGTTACCTTTAAAATTGGTTCAATTAGGCTTCGGCCTACACTCTGCTCCCCCTGCAGAGCCTGGGCTCCAACACCGCCAGTTGGTGCCCCGAAGTGCTGGCTGCACAGAGAAAAACACCTCGCCAATGTGTCAGTGGGGTTCAGCACCGCCAGCTGTTCCCCTGCTGTGTAGCCGGCAACGTGTCCTGCAACAGCCACGCAGACACAAAGCTGCCGCCAGTGCAGGCTTCGGCCTACACTCTGCTCCCTCTCCTCCTGCTGACCCTGGGCTCTAACACCGCCAGTTGGTGCCCGGTACTGCTAGCTGCACAGAGAAAAACACCAGCCAATGTGTCAGTGGGGTTCAGCACCGCCAGCTGTTCCCCTGCTGTGTAGCCGGCATCGTGTCCTGCAAAAGCCACGCAGACACAAGAACTGAAATTGAAGGGATCCTGTCGCCCCACCCCCAGGTGTTTGTATGTTTTACTGCCACCTTGTACAGCAGTAATGCTGCATGTGTGCAAGGTGGCTCATAAACTTATTCTCCTTGCACACGTGGAACAGAACACGTCTACAATGTGTCCCCTGAGACCATTAAAACGTCCCTGAGGTGTGACTTTCCTTTGTAATGACACGCAACGACCCCCTTGGTAGCACAGCCCTTCTTCTGACATCATTGTTTGGCTGGCTGCGCCTCTGCGGCCGCCCTGCCCGACACAACGCCCCTCGGTGTCTTATTTATTTTGACTGCGAGGGTGTGATTGACGGGCATGAGCAGTGCATATCTTCGCCAGGCTGTCACTCATCTCCTTCCGCCTTCTTCAGACTGTGCGGCTTCATGGCCGTGGCATGCGATAAGGGATCAGCTGACGCCGCACAGTCTGTAGCAGGTGTAAGGACACGAGCGAGAGGCGAACATATGTACTGCGCCAGGCCATGAATCCCAGCCCCGCAGTGTGAAACACTGTAAAGACACTGCGGGGCTGGGATTCATGGGCATCGCGAACCGCACCAGCTGACATGAAATGATGTCAGAAGACGGGCAGCGCATGGCCAAGGGATAACGCAACAACGCAGACTCCTGTACTTCAAAATGCGATGCTCAGGAGGCCGCACCAAGGTGGTATTTTTGCCAGCTGTGCTGCGTCTCATTACGAAGGGAACTCCCGCCTCCAAGACAGATTGACTGTATAAGGGCCAAAATGTTGTACGTGTTTCCTTCAGCTTGTGCAAGGAACAAAATTAAAAGAGCAACCTTTGACTTGTGCAGCACTACTGCTGCATAAGGCGTGGCTCTTCTAGTTTGTAACACCTGAGGGGGGGTTAAAGGTTACCTTTAAAATTGGTTCAATTAGGCTTCGGCCTACACTCTGCTCCCCCTCCTGTCCCTGGGCTCCAACACCGCCAGTTGGTGCCCCGAAGTGCTGGCTGCACAGAGAAAAACACCTCACCAATGTGTCAGTGGGGTTCAGCACCGCCAGCTGTTCCCCTGCTATGTAGCCGGCAACGTGTCCTGCAACAGCCACGCAGACACAAAGCTGCCGCCAGTGCAGGCTTCGGCCTACACTCTGCTCCCCGTGCTGACCCTTTGCTCCAACACCGCTAGTTGGGGCTCTAGGAAGATAAGCTTGAATAGGTCCCCATCCTGGTTCCAGCACCGTCAGCTGGTTCCGGGCAGAGCCTTTGGCTTAGGTGCCTCCTTCTGGGTATCCGAGTTCCACCAACGTCAGGTGGTCCTTGGTAGTGCTTTCAGGCACGGGTACCTCCTGCTTAGTAACCGGGTTCCAGTAACGTCAGCTGGTCCTCGGTAGTTCCATTGGCTCTTGGACCTTCGGCTACCCATCCGGGTTCCAGTACCGTCAGCTGGTTCTCGGCAGTGTCTTTTGCTCTTGTACCTTCTGCTCCCCATCCTGGTTCCAGCACCGTCAGCTGTTTCCGGGCAGAGCCTTTGGCTTAGGTGCCTCCCTCTGGGTATCCGAGTTCCACCAACGTCAGGTGGTCCTTGGTAGTGCTTTCAGGCACGGGTACCTCCTGCTTAGTAACCGGGTTCCAGTAACGTCAGCTGGTCCTCGGTAGTTCCATTGGCTCTTGGACCTTCGGCTACCCATCCGGGTTCCAGTACCGTCAGCTGGTTCTCGGCAGTGTCTTTTGCTCTTGTACCTTCTGCTCCCCATCCTGGTTCCAGTACCATCAGCTGGTTCTGGGCAGAGCCTTTGGCTTAGGTGCCTCGTTCTGGGTATCCGAGTTCCACCAACGTCAGGTGGTCCTTGGTAGTGCTTTCAGGCACGGGTACCTCCTGCTTAGTAACCGGGTTCCAGTAACGCCAGCTGGTCCTCGGTAGTTCCATTGGCTCTTGGACCTTCGGGTAGCCATCCGAGTTCCAGTTCCATCAGCTGTTTCTCGGCATTTTCTCAGCCTTCTTGTACCTTCTGCTACATTTCCAAGTTCAAGACCCTAAAGACGACGACCCGGAAGACCACCCCTAAGATGACGACGACACCAGAGACGACGACCACTGAGATGACGACGACCCTGGAGACGATGACCCTGAAGACCACCCCGATGACGACGACCCCGGAGACGACGACCCTGGAGATGATGACCCTGGAGACGACGACGACATGGGAGACCGAGAAGCAGAAGAACAAGAGGCTGCAGAACAAAGAGCAGAAGAACATTAAGCATAACACTAAATATCAGAGCAAAAGATATTATCTAAATTATAAGCAGAAGAAGACTAAGCAGTGTATGGGGGTGAGTCCGTTCCTCCTCGTGGTGCCCCTGGATAAAGCCTGATGCTGCAGGCCAAACTGAACGCGGACAAATGTAACTCTTTTGTGACAGGCAGAACGGAAGGTGTAATCTTCAAACTTTTATAGATAACAACTACGGGAATGCCTGTCACAAATAAGAATATGATGAAGAAGTTGAATATGAAGAAGATGATAGTTAAATAAAAAGAATATGAACAATGTAACAAAAAAAATAATAGGTAGAAGAAGAAGAAGATGAATAAGGTGAAGATAGTTGATGTCAAAGAAGCTGATGATGAGGATAATGAAGAAGAAAGTGTGGGAGAAGTAGAAAAGAAGGTGAAGGACGTGGAAGTAGTGAAACATCAATATCTGACAAAATAAAAAAAAAAAATAACAGTCAAAATCTTTCTAACGCCGAACGTCATAAAAAAAAAACAAAAAATCCTGCTATTCTATTTGTTTGGGCTAAACCTCTGTGCCTTTAATGTCTCCGCCACCTCCCCCAATACATCCTACATTATTCTTAGTTGTTTTCCTTCATGTAGAATTAACCTACAAGGAAAGAAAGGGTTTATTTTAATTCCGATATTTTCGTCCCATTGACTTGCATTGGGATCGGGTATCGGTATCGGATTAGATCCGATACTTTGACGGTATCGGCCGATACTTTCCGATACCGATACTTTCCGATTTCGGAAGGTATCGCTCAACACTACTTTTAACCCTTGTTATGTTAAAATTGTGCTGATGTAAAGTAGACATGTGGGAAATGTTACTTATTAAGTATTTTGCGTGACATATCTCTGTGATTTAAGGGCATTAAAATTCAAAGTTGGAAAATTGCGAAATTTTCAAAATTTTCACCAAATTTCCATTTTTTTCACAAATAAACGCAAGATATATCAAATACATTTTACCATTACCATGAAGTACAATATCTCACGAGAAAACAATGTCAGAATCGCCAATATCCGTTGAAGCGTTCCAGAGTTATAACCTCATAAAGGGACAGTGGTCAGAATTGTAAAAATTGGCCCGGTCATTAACTTGCAAATGACCCTCGGGGCTTAAGGGGTTAATAATACCATTTTGGTGCATATACGATCTTTTGATCGCCCGTTATTGCATTTTTCCGGCGCGATTGCCGGAAGCGCGATTTAAATGCTGCTGTCAGAGTTTGAGAGCGGCATTTAACTGGTTAATAGCCGCGAGTGGATCGGGATTCCACCCACGGCTATTCTGGGCACATATCATATGTTCAAAACAGCTGACATGTCCCCGGAAAGATGTAGACTCACCGCCGGAGCCCACATCAAAGGGAGGGAGTCCGACATTGGCGTACTATTACTCCCGATTTCAGAAAGGGGTTAGAGGGAATCTGTCAAAAGATTTTTGCCACTTAATCTGAGAGCATGATAAAGTAGGGGCAGAGACCCTGATTCCAGCAATGTGTCATTTCAGTAAATTCACTGTTTAATCACTAGAGGATTAGTAAACCTTCTGCCATGTAGTCCTCCATATGAGGGAGCTCTTTATAATCCCGCCTTCACCACTAAATAGCAGCTTTATGCCTATGCACAACATACACAGAAAAGTGCCAATAAGTGGTGTGGGTCGGGATATAGAGGGGTCAGCATTCTGAGATCTGCAGTAGATAAAATTTTTTATCAAAACTACAGCAAGCAGTCCAGTAAGTGATACATCGCAGGAGTGAAGGTCTCTGTCCCTACATCATGATGGGGTAGTGAATACCTTGTGACAGATTCCCTTTAATCAAGAAAAATGTGCACATTATTTACTGTGCCGTAGTGTACAATGACAAGTGAGCCATTGTAAGGGAACAGTCGGATTATAATGAGGGCAATCTGGACTACCGCCTGGGGCCCAAGGCTCCGGGACGGCCCATGGCCAGATTGCCCTCATTATAATGTGCATATATCCGGCAGGGAGCTGTCCTGGAGCTCCGCTGCCGACAATTCAGAATTGTAGTGCAGCTCCAGGGGAGCTCCCGTCACCTCTACTGTGACATGCCAGCACCATGACGTTATCAGCTGGCGCGTGCCAGCATGTGCTCGCTGGCCACACATACAAGTGGAGCCTCAGGGACCGGAGCAGAGCACCAGGGGAACGGGAGCGAGGTGAATATGTCGGGTTTTCTTTTATTAATATGTGTATGGGATGTGTGCCTATATATATATTGGCTATGTCAAGGCTCGTACTGTATATAGGTTACTATGCGGGCGTTCATGCTGTGAACAGGGATTTATGGGCTCATACTCTATATAGGAGGCTCTGTGCGGGCTCACACTGTATACAGGAGGCTATATGGGGACTCTTGCTGTATATAGGAGGCTATGTGGGGGCTCATACTTTATATAGGAGGCTATATGGGGGCTTATACTGTATATAGGAGGCTATGTGGGGCTCATACTGTATATAGGAGGCTATGTGGGGGCTCTTGCTGTATATAGGAGGCTATGTGCAGACTCATTCTGTATATAGGAGGCTATGTGGGGGCTCATACTTTATATAGGAGGCTATGTGGGGGCTCATTCTGTATATAGGAGGCTATGTGGGGACTCATACTGTATACAGGAGGCTATGTGGGGGCTCTTGCTATATATAGAAGGCTATGTGGAGGCTCATACTTTATATAGGAGGCTATGTGGGGGCTCACACTGTATACAGGAGGCTATGTGGTGGCGCTTGCTGTATATAGGAGGCTATGTGGGGGCTCATACTTTATATAGGAGGCTATGTGGGGGCTCATACTGTATATAGGAGGCTATGTGGGGGCTCACACTGTATACAGGAGGCTATGTGGGGGCTCTTGCTGTATATAGCAGGCTATGTGCAGGCTCATTCTGTATATAGGAGGCTATGTGGGGACTCATACTTTATATAGGAGGCTATGTGGGGGCTCATACTGTATATATGAGGCTATGTGGGGGCTTATTCTGTATATAGGAGGCTATGTGGGGTCTTATACTGTATATAGTAGGTTATATGGGGGCTTATACTGTATCTAAGGGGCTATGTGAGAGTTCATACTTTATGTAGGGGGCTGTGTGTGCGCTCATACTATATATAGGAGGGCTGTGTGGGGCTCATTGAATGTAGGGGCTATGTGGGAGCACATTGTCTGGGCCTGTAAACTATTATCCTCATTGCAGTACAGCTTATGGTCTCATTTTCTTGTCCTGATTTAAGGAATTCTCTGATGAACCCGAGTCACGGAGTAACCGCAACAATGTGGAGCCAGAAGACCGCAGCGTCTGATTGCTCCTACTCAGCACTTCTCATTCATTTTAAATGGGTTTATTTCTCCTGGCAGAACTGGGGTTAATCTGTCATGTTGGAAATCCCTGCACTCACAGCTGTGCTCGGTTAGCCACTCCTTTTCCCTTTATAATCTGGGCTCTGTTACTAATCCTTGTCAGAGCTAGCTTTATTGCTGCATGGCTAGTGGAGGGAAATGAGTTGGTATGAGAAGGAGAGTTGGAGGAGCTATTAGTGACTGTTGCTTGGTTTGTACGTGTGGTAATTCCTTATCCTTTTCTATTTCCCCTCTGCCAACAAGCTTTTCGGAGTTGGAACTTTCATTCTCCAGCAGGACTTGGCCCCTGTCCACACTGCCAAAAGTACCAATTCCTGGTTTAAAAACATCATTATCACTGTGCTTGATTGGCAGCAAACTCGTCTGACCTTAACCCCATAGAGAATCTATGGAACCCCATAGAGAATCTATGGGGTATTGTGAAGAGGAAGATGAGAGACACCAGACCCAACAATGCAGATGAGCTGAAGGCCGCTATCAAAGCAACCTGGGCTTCCATAACATCTCAGCAGTGCCACAGGCTGATCGCCTCCATGCCACGCCGCATTGATGCAGTAATTGATGCAAAAGGAGCCTCGACCAAGTATTGAGGGTATTTACTGAACATACATTTCAGTAGGACAACATTTTGGATTTTAAAATCATTTTATCAAGCTGGTGTTATAAAGTATTCTAATTTTCTGGCTAACACAGTACCACAAAATAATTTGTTATTGTTCATCAATTTACTGAGATAATGATTTTTGGGTTTTCATTGGCTGTAAGCCATAATCATCATTAACAGAAATAAACTCTTGAAATAGAGTCATTACAAACAGAGTGATCTATCTAATATATATTTCACTTTTTGTATTGAAGAACTGAAATAAATGAACTTTTTGATGATATTCTAATTTTGTGAGATGCACCTGTAGATAAATCTACAAATAAGTGACTTAGATTTATGGCACTTCCCAAATTTTAAACTAATCCAAACAGAGCAAGGAAGCATGGGCCAAAAGTAAAATTAAATCATCTTTATTAACAAATAATCTAAAATAAAGCAATAATGTGGAGATACAAATACAAAAACGAAACTGCCTACTATGGTAGTATACGTATACCTAAATAGACCAGTGTCATCATACAAAGCCTATCTGTAAACCATCGTTACCACAAATCTGCCAGAAAGCTAATCCCAAATACAATAGCCTTTAACCCCTTCACCCCCAAGGGTGGTTTGCACGTTAATGACCGGGCCAATTTTTACAATTCTGACCACTGTCCCTTTATGAGGTTATAACTCTGGAACGCTTCAACGGATCCCAGTGATTCTGACATTGTTTTCTCGTGACATATTGTACTTCATGATAGTGGTAAAAATTCTGTGATAGTACCTGCGTTTATTTGTGAAAAAAATGGAAATTTGGCGAAAATTTTGAAAATTTCGCAATTTTCCAACTTTGAATTTTTATGCAATTAAATCACAGAGATATGTCACACAAAATACTTAATAAGTAACATTTCCCACATGTCTACTTTACATCAGCACAATTTTGGAACCAACATTTTTTTTTGTTAGGGAGTTATAAGGGTTAAAAGTTGACCAGCAATTTCTCATTTTTACAACACCATTTTTTTTTAGGGACCACATCTCATTTGAAGTCATTTTGAGGAGTCTATATGATAGAAAATACCCAAGTGTGACACCATTCTAAAAACTGCACCCCTCAAGGTGCTCAAAACCATATTCAAGAAGTTTATTAACCCTTCTGGTGCTTCACAGGAATTTTTGGAATGTTTAAATAAAAATGAACATTTAACTTTTTTTCACAAAAAATTTACTTCAGCTCCAATTTGTTTTATTTTACCAAGGGTAACAGGAGAAAATGGACCCCAAAAGTTGTTGTACAATTTGTCCTGAGTACGCCGATACCCCATATGTGGGGGTAAACCACTGTTTGAGCGCATGACAGAGCTCGGAAGCGAAGGAGCGCCATTTGACTTTTCAATGCAGAATTGACTGGAATTGAGATGGGACGCCATGTTGCGTTTGGGGAGCCCCTGATGTGCCTAAACATTGAAACCCCCCACAAGTGACACCATTTTGGAAAGTAGACTGTTGTGAATTAGACTTCTTGGCTCCCTCTGGTGGTTATTAGTGATATGACTCTGGGATTTTCTTTCCTCAGTTTGCACCCACCTGGGTCGTTAGTCCAGGGGTGTTGCTATATAAACCTCCTGGATCCTTAGTCCAGTGCCTGGCATCGTTGTAATCAGATCCTTTTTGTTTGCTCCTATCTGCTGGTCCTGGTTCGTGCAAAATTAAGCTAAGTCCTGCTTCTTTGTTTTTTGGGTTATTTGCTTGCTCTCATTTTTGTCCAGCTTGTACTAAATGTGATTCCTGACCTTGCTGGAAGCTCTAGGGGGCTGGTGTTCTCCCCCCGGGCCGTTAGACGGTTCGGGGGTTCTTGAATATCCAGCGTGAATATTTTTGATAGGGTTTTTGCTGACCATATAAGTTATCTTACTATATTCTGCTATTAGCTAGTGGGCCTCTCTTTGCTAAATTCCTAGCTCATCCTTACGTTTGTCTTTTCCTCTTACCTCACCGTTATTATTTGTTGGGGGCTTGTATCCAACTTTTGGGGTCTTTTCTCTGGAGGCAAGAAAGGTCTTTCTTTTCCCTTCTAGGGTTAGTTAGTTCTCCGGCTGGCGCGAGACGTCTAGAATCAACGTAGGCACGTTCCCCGGCTACTGTTATTTGTGGTGCTAGGATTAGATATATGGTCAGATCAGTTACCACTGCCCTATGAGCTGGTTTTTGTGTTTGCAGACTTAGAAACTATTTCTGAGACCCTCTGCCATTGGGGTCATAACAGTATGCCAGGCCAACATTGAATGTTTATTGCATTGCAGAAGTGGGATAATAAGAAAGGAAATTCTGAGTTTTTTTTTTTTTTTCCTCTCTTCCTCCCCTTTACCTTTGAGTGGCTTGTGCTTGCTACAGACATGAATGTCCAGACCTTGATTACAAGTGTAGACCAGCTTGCTGCTCGTGTGCAGGGCATACAAGATTTTGTTACCAGTAGTCCAATGTCTGAACCTAAAATACCTATTCCTGAACTGTTTTCTGGAGACTGATTTAGGTTTAGGAATTTCAGGAACAATTGTAAATTGTTTCTTTCTCTGAGACCCCGTTCATCTGGAGATCCAGCTCAGCAAGTGAAAATTGTTATCTCTTTTTTACGAGGCGACCCTCAGGATTGGGCTTTTTCGCTAGCGCCAGGAGATCCGGCATTGGCAAATATTGATGCGTTTTTTCTGGCGCTCGGATTGCTTTACGAGGAACCCAATCTTGAAGTTCAGGCAGAAAAAGCCTTGCTGGCTATTTCTCAGGGCCAGGATGAGGCTGAAGTGTATTGCCAAAAATTTCGGAAATGGTCCGTGCTTACTCAGTGGAATGAGTGTGCTCTGGCCGCAAATTTCAGAAATGGCCTTTCTGAAGCCATTAAGAATGTGATGGTGGGTTTCCCCATTCCTACAAGTCTGAATGATTCTATGGCGCTGGCTATTCAAATTGACCGGCGTTTGCGGGAGCGCAAAACCGGTAATCCTCTGGTGGTGTTGTCTGAACAAACATCTGATTTAATGCAATGTGATAGAATTCAGACTAGAAATGAGCGGAAAAATCATAGACGTCAGAATGGGTTGTGTTTTTACTGTGGTGATTCTACACATGTTATATCAGCATGCTCTAAACGCCTAACAAGGGTTGTTAGTCCTGTCGCCATTGGTAATTTGCAACCTAAATTTATTTTGTCTGTGACTTTAATTTGCTCTTTGTCTTCTTACCCTGTTATGGCGTTTGTGGATTCAGGTGCTGCCCTGAGTCTTATGGATCTGTCATTTGCCAAGCGCTGTGGTTTTGTTCTTGAACCGTTGGTAAATCCTATTCCTCTTAGAGGTATTGATGCTACGCCATTGGCGGAAAATAAACCGCAGTTTTGGACGCAGGTAACCATGTGCATGACTCCTGAACATCGGGAGGTGATTCGTTTTCTTGTTCTGCATAAAATGCATGATTTGGTCGTTTTGGGTCTGCCATGGTTACAGACCCACAATCCAGTCTTGGATTGGAAGGCAATGTCTGTGTCAAGTTGGGGCTGTCAGGGAATTCATGCTGATTCCCCGCCGGTGTCTATTGCTTCCTCTACTCCTTCGGAAGTTCCTGAGTATTTGTCTGATTATCAGGATGTATTCAGCGAGTCCAGATCCAGTGCTCTGCCTCCTCATAGGGACTGTGACTGCGCCATAGATTTGATTCCAGGTAGTAAATTTCCTAAGGGAAGATTATTTAATCTGTCTGTACCTGAGCATGCCGCAATGCGTTCATATATCAAGGAGTCTCTGGAGAAGGGGCATATCCGTCCATCCTCTTCCCCTCTTGGTGCGGGATTCTTTTTTGTGGCCAAGAAGGACGGATCTTTGAGGCCTTGTATTGACTATCGGCTTCTGAATAAAATCACTGTTAAATTTCAGTATCCTTTGCCTCTGTTGTCGGACTTGTTTGCCCGGATTAAAGGTGCCAAGTGGTTCACCAAGATAGATCTTCGTGGTGCGTACAATCTTGTGCGCATTAAGCAAGGAGATGAATGGAAGACTGCATTTAATACGCCCGAAGGTCATTTTGAGTACTTGGTGATGCCTTTTGGGCTCTCTAATGCGCCCTCAGTGTTTCAGTCCTTTATGCATGATATTTTCCGGAAGTATCTGGATAAATTTATGATTGTTTATCTGGATGATATTCTGGTTTTCTCTGAAGATTGGGACTCACATATGGAGCAGGTCAGGATGGTGTTTCAGGTTTTGCGTGAGAATGCTTTGTTTGTTAAGGGCTCAAAGTATCTCTTTGGAGTACAGAAGGTTCCCTTTTTGGGGTTTATTTTTTCCCCTTCTGCTGTGGAGATGGACCCAGTCAAGGTCCGAGCTATTCATGATTGGACTCAACCCACGTCAGTTAAGAGTCTTCAGAAGTTCTTGGGTTTTGCTAACTTCTACCGTCGTTTTATCGCTAATTTTTCTAGCGTTGTGAAACCTTTGACGGATATGACCAAGAAAGGTTCTGATGTTGCTAACTGGGCTCCTTCAGCCGTGGAGGCGTTCCAAGAGTTGAAGCGCCGGTTTACTTCGGCGCCTGTTTTGTGCCAGCCTGATGTCTCACTTCCCTTTCAGGTCGAAGTGGATGCTTCTGAGATTGGGGCAGGGGCCGTTTTGTCACAGAGAGGCCCTGGTTGCTCGGTAATGAGACCATGTGCTTTCTTCTCCAGGAAGTTTTCGCCTGCTGAGCGGAATTATGATGTCGGCAATCGGGAGTTGCTGGCCATGAAGTGGGCATTTGAGGAGTGGCGTCATTGGCTCGAGGGTGCTAAGCATCGTGTGGTGGTCTTGACTGATCACAAAAATCTGATGTATCTCGAGTCTGCTAAACGCCTGAATCCTAGACAGGCCCGCTGGTCATTGTTTTTCTCCCGTTTTGACTTTGTGGTCTCGTATTTACCAGGTTCAAAGAATGTGAAGGCTGATGCTCTTTCAAGGAGCTTTGTGCCTGACTCTCCTGGAGTCGCAGAACCAGTTGGTATTCTTAAAGAGGGAGTTATCTTGTCAGCCATTTCTCCTGATTTGAGACGCGTGTTGCAGAGATTTCAGGCTGGTAGACCTGACTCTTGTCCACCTGACAGACTGTTTGTTCCTGATAGGTGGACCAGCAGAGTCATTTCCGAGGTTCATTCCTCGGTGTTGGCAGGTCATCCGGGAATTTTTGGCACCAGAGATCTGGTGGCTAGGTCCTTTTGGTGGCCTTCCTTGTCACGGGATGTGCGGTCATTTGTGCAGTCCTGTGGGACTTGTGCTCGAGCTAAGCCTTGCTGTTCTCGTGCCAGCGGGTTGCTCTTGCCCTTGCCTGTCCCGAAGAGGCCTTGGACACACATTTCCATGGATTTCATTTCTGATCTCCCGGTGTCTCAGGGCATGTCTGTCATCTGGGTGGTATGTGATCGCTTTTCCAAAATGGTCCATTTGGTGCCTTTGCCTAAGCTGCCCTCCTCTTCCGATCTGGTTCCTGTGTTCTTTCAGAATGTGGTTCGTTTACACGGCATTCCTGAGAATATTGTGTCTGACAGAGGATCCCAGTTTGTTTCCAGGTTCTGGCGATCCTTTTGTGCTAGGATGGGCATTGAGTTGTCGTTTTCGTCTGCCTTTCATCCTCAGACTAATGGACAAACGGAGCGAACTAATCAGACTCTGGAGGCTTATTTGAGGTGTTTTGTTTCGGCAGATCAGGATGATTGGGTGACCTTCTTGCCGTTGGCTGAGTTTGCCCTTAATAACCGGGCTAGTTCTGCTACTTTGGTTTCGCCATTTTTCTGCAACTCTGGTTTCCATCCACGTTTTTCCTCGGGACATGTGGAGCCTTCTGACTGTCCTGGGGTAGATTCTGTGGTGGACAGGTTGCAGCAGATCTGGAATCATGTGGTGGACAACTTAAAGTTGTCACAGGAGAAGGCTCAGCGTTTTGCCAACCGCCGCCGCGGTGTGGGTCCCCGACTTCGTGTTGGGGATTTGGTATGGCTGTCTTCTCGATTTGTTCCTATGAAGGTCTCCTCTCCTAAATTTAAGCCTCGCTTCATCGGTCCTTACAAGATATTGGAAATCCTTAATCCTGTGTCCTTTCGCTTGGATCTTCCGGTGTCGTTTGCCATTCACAACGTGTTCCATAGGTCCTTGTTGCGGCGGTACGTTGTACCTGTGGTTCCTTCTGTTGAGCCTCCTGCTCCGGTGTTGGTTGGGGGCGAGTTGGAGTACGTGGTGGAGAAGATCTTGGATTCTCGTCTCTCCAGACGGAGGCTTCAGTATCTGGTCAAGTGGAAGGGCTATGGTCAGGAGGATAATTCCTGGGTGGTTGCCTCTGATGTGCATGCGGCCGATTTAGTTCGTGCCTTTCACGCTGCTCATCCTGATCGCCCTGGTTGTCTTGGTGAGGGTTCGGTGACCCCTCCTTAAGGGGGGGGTACTGTTGTGAATTAGACTTCTTGGCTCCCTCTGGTGGTTATTAGTGATATGACTCTGGGATTTTCTTTCCTCAGTTTGCACCCACCTGGGTCGTTAGTCCAGGGGTGTTGCTATATAAACCTCCTGGATCCTTAGTCCAGTGCCTGGCATCGTTGTAATCAGATCCTTTTTGTTTGCTCCTATCTGCTGGTCCTGGTTCGTGCAAAATTAAGCTAAGTCCTGCTTCTTTGTTTTTTGGGTTATTTGCTTGCTCTCATTTTTGTCCAGCTTGTACTAAATGTGATTCCTGACCTTGCTGGAAGCTCTAGGGGGCTGGTGTTCTCCCCCCGGGCCGTTAGACGGTTCGGGGGTTCTTGAATATCCAGCGTGGATATTTTTGATAGGGTTTTTGCTGACCATATAAGTTATCTTACTATATTCTGCTATTAGCTAGTGGGCCTCTCTTTGCTAAATACCTAGCTCATCCTTACGTTTGTCTTTTCCTCTTACCTCACCGTTATTATTTGTTGGGGGCTTGTATCCAACTTTTGGGGTCTTTTCTCTGGAGGCAAGAAAGGTCTTTCTTTTCCCTTCTAGGGTTAGTTAGTTCTCCGGCTGGCGCGAGACGTCTAGAATCAACGTAGGCACGTTCCCCGGCTACTGTTATTTGTGGTGCTAGGATTAGATATATGGTCAGATCAGTTACCACTGCCCTATGAGCTGGTTTTTGTGTTTGCAGACTTAGAAACTATTTCTGAGACCCTCTGCCATTGGGGTCATAACAGTAGACCCCCTAAGGAACTTATCTAGAGGTGTGGTGAGCACTTTGACCCACCAAGTGCTTCACAGAAGTTTATAATGCAGAACCGTAAAAATAAAAAATCATATTTTTTCACAAAAATGATCTTTTCACCCCCAATTTTTTATTTTCCCAAGGGTAAGAGAAGAAATTGGACCCCAAAAGTTGTTGTACAATTTGTCCTGAGTACGCTGATACCCCATATGTGGGGGTAAACCACTGTTTGGGCGCATGGCAGAGCTCGGAAGGGAAGTAGCACCGTTTGACTTTTCAATGCAAAATTGACAGGAATTGAGATGGGACGCCATGTTGCGTTTGGAGAGCCACTGATGTGCCTAAACATTGAAACCCCCCACAAGTGACACCATTTTGGAAAGTAGACCCCCTAAGGAACTTATCTAGATGTGTTTTGAGCGCTTTGACCCACCAAGGGCTTCACAGAAGTTTATAATGCAGAGCCGTAACAATAAAACAAAATTTTTTTCCCACAAAACTTATTTTTTTAGCCCCCAGTTTTGTATTTTCCCGAGGGTAGCAGGAGAAATTGGACCCCAAAATTTGTTGTCCAAGTTGTCCTGAGTTCGATGATACACCATATGTGGGGAGAACCACTGTTTGGGCGCATGGGAGGGCTCGGAAAGGAAGGAGCGTCATTTGGAATGCAGACTTAGATGGAATGGTCTGCAGGTGTCACATTGCGTTTGCAGAGCCCCTAATGTACCTAAACAGTAGAAACCCCCCACAAGTGACACCATTTTGGAAAGTAGACCCCCTAAGGAACTTATCTAGATGTGTGGTGAGCGCTTTGACCCACCAAGGGCTTCACAGAAGTTTATAATGCAGAGCCATAAAAATAAAACAAAAAAATTTTCCCACAAAAATTATTTTTTAGCCCCCAGGTTTGTATTTTCCCGAGGGTAACAGGAGAAATTGGACCCCAAAAGTTGTTGGCCAATTTGTCCTGAGTGCGCTGATACCCCATATGTGGGGGGGAACCACCGTTTGGACGCATGGAAGGGCTCGGAAGGGAAGGAGTGCCATTTGGAATGCAGACTTAGATGGAATGGTCTGCAGGCATCACATTGCGTTTGCAGAGCCCCTAATGTACCTAAACAGTAGAAGCCCCGCACAAGTGACCCCATTTTGGAAACTAGACCCCCCAAGGAACTTATCTAGATGTGTTGTAAGAACTTTGAACCCCCAAGTGTTTCACTACAGTTTATAACGCAGAGCTGTGAAAATAAAAAACCTTTGTTTTTCCCACAAAAATTATTTTTTAGCCCCCAGTTTTGTATTTTCCCAAGGGTAACAGGAGAAATTGGACCCCAAAGGTTGTTGTCCTATTTGTCCTGAGTACGCTGATACCCCATATGTTGGGGTAAACCCCTGTTTGGGCACACGGGAGAGCTCGGAAGGGAAGGAGCACTGTTTTACTTTTTCAATGCAGAATTGGCTGGAATTGAGATCGGACTCCATGTCGCGTTTGGAGAGCCCCTGATGTGCCGAAACAGTGGAAACCCCCCAATTATAACTGAAACCCTAATCCAAACACACCCCTAACCCTAATCCCAACAGTAACCCTAACCACACCTCTAACCCTGACACACCACTAACCCTAATCCCAACCCTATTCCCAACCGTAAATGTAATCTAAACCCTAACCCTAACTTTAGCCCCAACCCTAACTGTAGCCTTAACCCTAGCCCCAACCCTAACCCTAACCCTAGCCCTAATGGGAAAATGGAAATAAATACATTTTTTTATTTTTCCCTAACTAAGGGGATGATGAAGGGGGGTTTGATTTACTTTTATAGCGAGTTTTTTAGCGGATTTTTATGATTGGCAGCCGTCACACACTGAAAGACGCTTTTTATTGCAAAAAATATTTTTTGCGTTACCACATTTTGAGAGCTATAAATTTTCCATATTTTGGTCCACAGAGTCATGTGAGGTCTTGTTTTTTGCGGGACGAGTTGACGTTTTTATTGGTAACATTTTTGGGCACGTCACATTTTTTGATCACTTTTTATTCCGATTTTTGTGAGGCAGAATGACCAAAAACCAGCTATTCATGAATTTCTTTTGGGGGAGGCGTTTATACCGTTCCGCATTTGGTAAAATTGATAAAGCAGTTTTATTCTTCGGGTCAGTACGATTACAGCAATACCTCATTTATATAATTTTTTTATGTTTTGGCGCTTTTATACGATAAAAACTATTTTATGGAAAAAATAATTATTTTTGCATCGCTTTATTCTCAGGACTATAACTTTTTTATTTTTTTGCTGATCATGCTGTATGGTGGCTCGTTATTTGCGGTACAAGATGACGCTTTCAGCGGTACCATGGTTATTTATATCTGTCTTTTTGATCGCGTGTTATTCTACTTTTTGTTCGGCGGTATGATAATAAAGCGTTGTTTTTTGCCCCGTTTTTTTTTTTTTCCTTACGGTGTTTACTGAAGGGGTTAACTAGTGGGCCAGTTTTATAGGTCGGGTCGTTATGGACGCGGCGATACTAAATATGTGTACTTTTATTGTTTTTTTATTATTATTTAGATAAAGAAATGTATTTATGGGAATAATATATATATATATATTTTTCATTATTTTGGAATATTTTTTTTTATTTTTTTTTACACATTTGGAAAAATGTTTTTTTACTTTTTTACTTTGCCCCAGGGGGGGACAATACAGATCGGTGATCTGCCAGTTTGCATAGCACTCTGACAGATCACCGATCTGCGAGAAGTGCAGGCTGCTTCACAGTGCACTGAGTCTGAGCAGCAGATAGGAAGAGCAAGATAATCAGTAAAGTGACATGTGTGCTTAGGTAAACAGAGGGGTATAAGACCTAGTCAGGCAGTGCAGATCTCCCATGCGCGTTTCGCGTGCAGCTTCTTCCTGTGGGGGGTCCCTGGATGGGTTGTATCTCCATATTATTGCTCTATTTTAGATTATTTGGTAATAAAGATTATTTAATTTTACTTTTGGCCCATGCTTTCTTGCTCTATTTGGATTACTTTATCAAATACTTTGCTGAAGTTGAGATATGCTTTACTACCACATTTCCCTGATCCACCCAGTCAGTGTTTCCATCATAGAAGGAAATTAGATTAATCTGGCATGATTTGTTTGCTACAAACCCATGTGGCTCTGGTTAAATACTGTATTTCTAAACATTTGATATGTTTTAAAGAACTGAAAATGCTCATTTGTGGAATTTTCAGCATTAGGAGGTCAGATTCACTGAACAAAAAAGCTATTTAACTCCAAAACATCCTAACAGGCCAAGTTACATGTTATCATAGGAACCCTTCTTTGATATCACCTTCACAATTCTTGCATCCATTGAACTTGTGAGTTTTTGGAGAGTTTCTGCTTGTATTTCTTTGCATGAAGTCAGAATAGCCTCCCAGAGCTGCTGTTTTGATGTGAACTGCCTCCCACCCTCATAGATCTTTTGCTTGATGATACTCCAAAGGTTCTCTATAGGGTTGAGGTCAGGGGAAGATGGTGGCCACACCATGAGTTTATCTCCTTTTATGCCCATAGCAGCCAATGACTCAGAGGTATTCTTTGCAGCATGAGATGGTGCATTGTCATGCATGAAGATGATTTTGCTCCTGAAGGCACGTTTCTGCTTTTTATACCATGGAAGAAAGTTGTCAGTCAGAAACTCTATATACTTTGCATATGTCATTTTCATACCTTCAGGAACCTTAAAGGGCCCTACCAGCAGTTTCCCCATGATTCCAGCCCAAAACATGACTCCTCCACCTCCTTGCTGATGTCGCAGCCTTGTTGGGACATGGTGGCCATCCACCAACCATCCACTACTCCATCCATCTGGACCGTCCAGGGTTGCTCGACGCTCATCAGTAAACAAGACTGTTTGGAAATTAGTCTTCATGTATGTCTGGGCCCACTGCAACCGTTTCTACTTGTGAACACTGTTTAGGGGTGGCCGAATAGTAGGTTTATGCACCACAGCAAGCCTTTGAAGGAGCCTACACCTTGAGGTTCGAGGGACTCCAGAGGCACCAGCAGCTTCAAATAACTGTTTGCTGCTTTGTAATGGTATTTTGGCAGCTGCTCTCTTAATCCAATGAATTTGTCTGGCAGAAACCTTCCTCATTATGCCTTTATCTGCATGAACTCTGTCTGTGCGCTGTTTCAGTCACAAATCTCTTCACAATATGATGATCACTCTTAAGTTTTTATGAAATATCTAATGTTTTCATACCTTGTCCAAGGCATTGCACTATTTAACGCTTTTCAGCAGCAGAGAGATCCTTTTTATTTCCCATAGTACACAACACCTATAATATACCCTACGGTGGTTAGCCGCACATCAAATATCCACCTATAGAAAAGGCACCACACATCGATAATGTAAAAAAACACTTTATTAGTATCAAGCAAGACCACAAATGGTCATAAAAAGCCTAATTAGGCAACAGGTGAGAGATAACAAACACAGAAAAAAGGGGTAGACAATTGGCAATAATTACAAGCATATGTGTATATAGATAAACACTGGAATGTCCAGATACCTCTCATTACAAAACAAAGGGGGGAACATGATAACTTTAATAGTTAAATACAGCAGGGTAGTCTAATAGATAACAAGTACAACATATCATAAATAGGAATGAGCATGTAATCTAAGTATAAAAGGCTAAAGTGCCATATGTTATTGCATGCACGGTATCCAAGGAGCACCACTTAATGTAAGAACGCTATTTTGTACAACAACCCATATTTACCAAGTAATAGAGAGGAGGCCAGGAGTCCACCACACCCGACCACACCACACCCCTGGACGAAGCATTTCAATGCGAAACGCGCGTCGGGTGTGGTGGACTCCTGGCCTCCTCTCTATTACTTGGTAAATATGGGTTGTTGTACAAAATAGCGTTCTTACATTAAGTGGTGCTCCTTGGATACCGTGCATGCAATAACATATGGCACTTTAGCCTTTTATACTTAGATTACATGCTCATTCCTATTTATGATATGTTGTACTTGTTATCTATTAGACTACCCTGCTGTATTTAACTATTAAAGTTATCATGTTCCCCCCTTTGTTTTGTAATGAGAGGTATCTGGACATTCCAGTGTTTATCTATATACACATGCTTGTAATTATTGCCAGTTGTCTACCCCTTTTTTCTGTGTTTGTTATCTCTCACCTGTTGCCTAATTAGGCTTTTTATGACCATTTGTGGTCTTGCTTGATACTAATAAAGTGTTTTTTTACATTATCGATGTGTGGTGCCTTTTCTATAGGTGGATATTATTTCCCATAGTGTTTGAAACCTGTGGCCTGTTAATAATGTTGAACATCATTTTTAAGTACAGTAGTTTTCCTTTAATTAGAATCACCTGGAAAACTAATTATCACATGTGTTTAAGATTGATTTCAGTGAACCATTGAGCCCTGAGACACAATACCATCCATAAGTATATTTGAAAAACAAAACACCTAAATCTTTATGATACTTAAATCCAATTTGCATAATAATTTGGAACATGGTGTATGTTCTTGAGTCCAGGTTGCAAAGATGAACTCTTTTGTCAACTTTTTTTGGCTGCTGTGTTGAGTCCTATCCCGGCTATCCCATTCACACAACATGCATGGGAATTTTGTGCATCCTCCTTGCTGCCCAGGGAGCAAGGAAAGAACTTTCAAATCGCCACATATTGACCATCCTTAATTCTCATAGTTAAGTTTCTTGAGAATAAAGTCTTGTAACAAGGAGGCAAGGGTTGGCAGCCATGGGCGAGTCCACTAAGCAACAGTCAGTGAGCACCCCGGAACCTTGCTCATGAAAAGTCAAATACAGTTCCTTGTACAGCATGTGTAACATGCACCACAGCACACTCTCAGGCTTTGTCAAATTCCTTTCGGCTGCTATCACGTAGGCTCCGCAAATCACTTCAGAGAAGAGGTCTTTTTCCAACAGTTGAACTTTAATAAACTGCAAAGCATCCATCAAATCAGCAGCACAGTCCACACAGAGTAGCATCTTCTCACTCTCACTGTCCTTCAGACAGACCTGATTCTTCCTGACAAATTCTTCCATCTCCTGCACTCACTTTGTCCCACACATGCTCCGGCCCACCAGTTCTACTTGTGTCCTAGGTCCGGCTTCCTTAGGAAGAGGTGATAGAATAGCTTTCTCAGCTCCACCTGCCCCAGCCTTGAGTTGACCTCTGGTCACTGGTGGCCATCCACACTGGTCCCTATCCTGGGACTCCCTCCAGCCATAGCCGCTCCATTCTGCCAGCTACATAGATCCTGTATTCTGCAGGCATCTTGCCTTTGGGCAGGCTGCCCAGGAACTCCTCACTGACCAGGAAGTGTTTCTCCTATATCCCCCTGCTGCTGCTCTGTGCCCCTCCCATCTACTTAACCCCTGTGCTGCCTGTAACTAACACTCTTATCTATCCTATGCTCTGTTTCTACTGTGCCCCCTCTATTCTAATTCTTTTACACTAATCTATCCCTAAGCTAAAGCACAATACAGCACATTACAGTACACGACAAATACATTACAGTGCACATTAATAAACAGGAGGAAACCGCACATTACATTAACATTGCTAAAACATCAGAGTTCCGCACTAGACACATGTACAAGAGTCCAAACACAGGGAGGTATGTGACGTACCAAGTCACCACCTTACAGTCTCATAGCTTTCCTTCAAGTGCACAGAATGCCCTACTGGCACTGAAGCATACTTGCTGCCATTGTGCAGTAGCACAGCTTTCAGACTTGTTTTTGGACGAATCAATAAAGATTCTCCACTTAGTTACATTGTTCTCAGTATTACATTTTTCCATCAGCCCAGGAACATCACTGCAATACTCTAGAGCACCGTCTTGAGTAATGTGTGGGAGGAATTCCTTTTCTCTACTTTTGAACCATGAAAAAAAGGCACCAGGAGTTAGTAGGTTCTTTCCCTTTTGTCTAGAGCCTAAAAGTTCTGCAGAATTTTTAAGAACGTCCAAGTCCCTGACTAAAGAAATAAATTCGAGCTGTGAAAAAGTTGTGGTTCGATGGGACTAGCGTTATAGTCATCATCAGTATCCTGCTCTTCATGTTCTGAATCAAGTGTATCTTCAAATTTCTCCGGATGTGAAGGGACAGGTTTTCCTGCACTGTAAGACATAGGGTGAATCGCTAACGGGAGGTCTGGGTATATAATTTCCTTCTTGTTTTAAGGTTGAATCCCTCCACTTTGCACATGCAAAAGGAGCAGTCATCACTAGAGATGAGCAAATTGGTTTGGGTCCCTCCTTATTAGGCAAGCTATAGTGAAGTGAAGACTATGCACACTCAGGAACCACAGAAACAGGGCTCGGATTAGGGCTGGGCAAACTGGGCATTTGCCTTGGGCCCTTAGTCCCCCAAGGGCCCTCAGCTAGTGGCATGCCACAGACCATGCCGCCGCTATGAGGCCGGTGAGTCAGGGGGACCCGATGCCAGCGCTGGCTCTGCCCCGACATCGCACATTCAACTGTATTAGCATTGTATTTTCTGATACAGTTAAAAACAATGATGGAGGAGACATCGTCAGGTGATGCTTGAGGACTATAGGGTGTGCTTTATACTACAGCTCTGGCAAAAACTAAGAGACCACCACATCAAAACCCTGTCATGGCAGCCCAATCTCCAGACATGAACCCCATTGAAAACCTCTGCAATGTAATCAAGACGATGATGGATAGTCACAAGCCATCAAACAAAGAAGAACTGCTTACATTTTTGCGCCAGCAGCAGTGTGAAAGACTGGTGGAAAGCATGCCAAGACGCATGAAAGCTGTGATTAAAAATCATGGTTAATCTACAAAATATTGATTTCTGAACTCTTCCTGAGTTAAAACATTAGTATTGTTGTTTCTAAATGATTATGAATTTGTTTTCTTTGCATTATTTGAGGTCTGAAAGCACTGTTTTTTTTTTATTTTGACCATTTCTTCTTTTAAGAAAAAAAATACCAAATTTATTGCTTTTCAAATTCGGAGACATGTTGTCAGAGGTTTATAGAATAAAATTTACATTTTACTCAAAAATATACCTATAAAGAGAAAAATCAGACAAACTGAACATTTTGCAGTGGTCTCTTAATTTTTGCCAGAGCTGTATATGGGGTCTGTATTATACCATATGGGGGCTGCATTATACCATATGGGGGCTGCATTATACCATGTGATGGCTACATTATACCATATTCTGGCTGCATTATACTATATGGAGGCTACATTATACTATATGGGGACTGCATTATATGATATGGGGGCTGCATTATACTCTATCAATGACTATAGACTATGTATTATTTTATATTGGGAGTGCATTATACTGTATCAAGAACTACGGGGAGTGCATTATACTATATGGGGGCTGCATTATACTCTATCAAGGACTATAGACTATGTATTATTTTATATTGGGAGTGCATTATACTGTATCAAGAACTAAGGGGAGTGCATTATACTATATGGGGGCTGCATTATACTCTATCAAGGACTATAGACTATGTATTTTATATTGGGAGTGCATTATACTGTATCAAGAACTATGGGGAGTGCATTATACCATATGGGGGCTGCATTATACTCTATCAAGGACTATAGACTATGTATTTTATATTGGGAGTGCATTATACTGTATCAAGAACTATGGGGCGTGCATTATACCATATGGGGGCTGCATTAAACTCTATCAAGGACTATAGACTATGTATTATTTTATATTGGAATGCATTATACTGTATCAAGAACTATGGGGAGTGCATTATACTATATGGGGGCTGCATTATACTCTATCAAGGACTATGGGGTGCATTATACTGTATGGAGGTCTATTGAGAATGCCTTATACTATATGAAGGACTATGGGTGCATTCTACTATGGAGATGACTATGGGGCACATTATACTACTGTATGTGGAAGACTATGGGACACATTATCATATATGAAGGACTATGGGCTGTTCATTATACTATATGAATTACTATGAGATACATTATACTATAGGGAGTGCATTGTACTACATGGAGGACTATGGGGGTGCATTATTCAATATGGAGGACTATGGGGTGCACATTATACTGTATGGAGGACTATGGGGTGCGCATTATACTATTTGGAAATCATCCGTTATCTCAGCTTCTAGTCTCTCATGGAGGCTATTGAAGCAAGTAAAAAGTAAAAAAAATGTTTTAAAAAATATTTAAAAAATATAAAAGTTCAAATCACCCCTCATTCGCTCCATTCAAAATAAAACAATAAAAAAAAAAAAGATATGTATACACATATTTGGTATCGCCAGATCTATCAATAATACTAAAAGAATTAAACCAATCGGTAAACAGTGTAGCAAAAAAAGGTAAAAAAGCCAGAATATGTTTTTTTGGTCGCCGCAACATTGCATTAAAATGCAATAACGGGCGATCAAAAGATCATATCTGCACCAAAATGTATCATGAAAATGTCAGCTTGGCGCCCAAAAAATAAGCCCTCACCCAGCCCGAGATCACGAAAAAATGGAGACGCAGTGGGTCTCGGAAAATGACGTAATTTTTTTTTTTAACAAACTTTGGATTTTTTTCCACCATTTAAATAAAAAACTATATATGTTTGGTGTCTATGAACCCATAATGACCTTGAGAATCATAATGGCAGGTCAGTTTTAGCTTTTGGTGAACATGGTAAAAAAAAAATCCAAAACAACAGTTGTGGAATTGCACTGTTTTTGCAATTTCACCGCACTAGGAATTTTTTTTCCCGTTTTCGAGTACATGATGGTGTCGTTCAAAAGTACAATTCATCCCGCAAAAAACAAGCCCTCACATGGGCATATTCATGGAAAAATAAAAAGGTTATTTCTCTGGGAAGCAGGGGAGCGAAAAACAGAAATGTAAAAACGAAAAAGGGCTGAGGCGTGAAGGGGTTAAACTTTTCCCCAGTGCCCCACTTTGTCTAAAACCAGCCCTGCTCAGGAGCAGGACAGATGAAGCGAAAACCAGAAGGGATAGAAGCAAGTTACCGTAAAACACAGCATGAACAGAAGGTGGAACACAAAGAAACCTAAGAAAGTGTAGAGTAGGAGTGGGGAGCCTCCAGCCCACGGGCCGTTTGTGGCCAGCAGGGTCTTTTTCTGCGGCCCCTGGGCAGATTCTAGTTGTGGGCTCTTTATTTCCTCTTCAGACAGTATGTGCACGCAGCGTTCAGTACAGAATGCATGTATTTGTATAATATGTGGCTTTAGGTATCTATCCCAGCTTATTTATTCCAGTATACAGTGGGTATGGAGAGTATTCAGACCCCTTTACATTTTTCACTCTTTGTTTCATTGCAGCCATTTGGTAAATTAAAAAAAGTTCAATTTTTCTCATTAATGTACAGTCTGCACCCCATCTTGACTGAAAAAAACCCCTGAAATGTAGTAATTTTTGCAAATTTATAAAAAAAAAAATACTGAAATATCACATGGTCATAAATATTCAGACCCTTTGCTCAGTATTGAGAAAAAGCACTCTTTCAGCTAGTACAGCCATGAGTCTTCTTGGGAATGATGCAACATGTTTTTCACACCAGGATTTGGGGATCCTCGGCCATTCTTCCTTGCAGATCCTCTCCAGTTCCGTCAGGTTGGATGGTGAACGTTGGTGGACAGCCATTTTCAGGTCTCTCCAGAGATGCTCAATTGGGTTTAGGTCAGGGCTCTGACTGGGCCAGTCAAGAATGGTCACAGAGTTGTTCTGCAGCCACTCCTTTGTTATTTTTGCTGTGTGCTTAGGGTCATTGTCTTGTTGGAAGGTGAACCTTCAGCCAAGTCTGAGGTCCAGAGCACTCTGGAAGAGGTTTTCATCCAGGATATCTCTGTGCTTGGCCGCATTCATGTTTCCTTCAATGATAACCAGGTGTCCTGTCCCTGCAGATGAAAAACACCCCCATAGCATGATGCTGCCACCACCATGTTTCACTGTTGGGATTGTTTTAGGCAGGTGATGAGCAGTGCCTGGTTTTCTCCACACATACCGCTTAGAATTATCACCAAAAAGGTCTATCTTCGTCTCATCAGACCAGAGAATCTTATTTCTCATAGTCTGGGAGTCCTTCATGTGTTTTTTTAGCAAACTCTATGCGGGCTTTCATATGTCTTGCACTGAGGAGAGGCTTCCGTCGGGCCTCTCTGCCATAAAGGCCCGACTGGTGGAGGGATGCAGTGATAGTTGACTTTGTGGAACTTTCTCCCATCTCCCTACTGCATCTCTGGAGCACAACCACAGGGATCTTGGGGTTCTTCTTTACCTCTCTCACCAAGGCTCTTCTCCCACGATTGCTCAGTTTGACTGGATGGCCAGATCTAGGAAGACTTCTGGTGGTCCCAAACTTCTTCCATTTAAGGATTATGGAGCCCACTGTGCTCTTAGGAACCTTGAGTACTGCAGAAATTCTTTTGTAACCTTGGCTAGATCTGTGCCTTGCCACAATTCTGTCTCTGAGCTCCTTGGCCAGTTCCTTTGACCTCATGATTCTCGTTTGGTCTGACATGCACTGTGAGCTGTGAGGTCTTATATAGACAGGTGTGCGCCTTTCCAAATCAAGTCCTATCAGTTTAATTAAACACAGCTGGACTCCAATGAAGGAGAAGAACCATCTCAAGGAGGATCACAAGGAAATGGACAGCATGGGACTTAAATATGAGTGTCTGAGCAAAGGGTCTGAATACTTATGACCATGTGATAGTTCAGTTTTTCATTTTTATCAAATTTGCAAAAATTTCTACATTTCTGTTTCTTTTTAGTCAAGATGGGGTGCAGAGTGTAGACTAATGAGAAAAAAATGAACATTTTTGAATTTACCAAATGGCTGCAATGAAACAAAGAGTGAAAAATTAAAGGGGTCTGAATACTTTCCGTACCCACCATATAAAGAAATTATAGTGTTATGACATACCACTTACACATTATTGGAATTCGTTTCTTTAGGATGCAGTAGGGACAGTCACCGTTGAGCGGGGGTGCCATTTTGCGTTTTATCTCTAAGGTACCAACCTCTGTGGTGTAGGTAGCGAAAAGCCTAAGGCAAGCTAGGTATATTTCACTGCACCTTGTCCTCTTGTTGCTCCATTATCTACCTGTACTAGGACCCTGTTGAGTGGTAAAATTCCTCTTTCTGTGATAGGGACCATTTTTGTCTATTATTATTATTAATAATAATAATAATAATAATAATAATCTTTATTTATATAGCACCAACATCTTCCACAGCGCTTTACAGTTTAACAGTTCATACAAACAGTCATTAACATTGTAAGCTGGACACATTGTAATTATAATTGTATTTTTATTATTTTTGTTTTTGTTGTTTTGTATGGAGTGGATTTTAATATACCAAATAAATATTGCTTCTAGGGGATATATATTATGTTAGCCAGGTGGCAACCATACTTGCAAATCATTGCAATCACATCAGAAACATGTTCTACCATGTGTATAATTCAGTTCTGCAGAAGCCTGCATTCTGATTTCTTGACAGTAGAGGGCAGTAAAATAATAGTATTCGTATCTTATCGGTGGCGTTTGCAGCCCTATCGTCAGCGGTTGTACATAACCTCTTTCTTATAATTAATTTCTGATTCTGATTAGCTGACTCATATGTGCGAAGCATGGTACTTATTGGATAACAAAACATTTGTGCCCTCTACGTAAATCAAGGCCAGAAGTATGAGTCATAAATGGCATCCTTGTGGCGTGACTGTACTGAAATAAGCTACCTGTCCACGTCAGACGTACTATTTTTCAGCTTTATATAAATGTCCCCATATATATCTGGAGAGCATCCTCCTCTACAGGCATCCCAGCAGTCACACAGAAGAGAGGAATTGAGTTTAGATAATAGGTCATCAATAGCAGTGGTGGGGGTCCGACACCTGACAACCCCGATCAGCTTATATCTGGCGATCAGAGGTAAGCAGTGTTAGGGTATGTGCACATGACATCTTCAAGACACTGGGAGGTGCAGGGCTTCCTTCAGGTGTTCCCTGCTCCAAGTGATTACCCAGCTACTTAACTACCGTATATACTCGAGTATAAGCCAACCCGAGTATAAGCCGACCCCCCTAATTTTGCCACAAAAAACTGGGAAAACTTAATGACTCGAGTATAAGCCTAGGGTGGAAAATGCAGCAGCTACCGGTAGATTTCAAAAGTAAAAATAGATACCAATAAAAGTAAAATTAATTGAGCCATCAGTAGTTTAAGTGTTTTTGAATATCCATATTGAATCAGGAGCCCCATATAATGCTCCATACAGTTTGATGGGCCGCATTAGATGCTCCATATTAAAATATGCCCCATATAATCCTGCATAAAGGGTAATAAGGGCCCCATAAGATGCTCCATAGAGATATTTGCCCTATATAGTGCTGCACAAGTGTTATGGCCCCATACAGATGCTCCGCACAGCTACTTGCCCCTTATAGTGCTGCACAAGTGTTATGACCCCATGCAGATGCTCTGCACAGCTACTTGCCCCTTATAGTGCTGCACAAGTGTTATGGCCCCATACAGATGCTCCGCACAGCCACTTGACCCATTTGCTTTTGCTGCCATAAAAAAAAAAAATCACATACTCACCTCTCCATCGCTCAGGACCCCGGCACTTTTACCTGCTCCTCGTGCGGCTCCATCTTCGGCGCTGACGTTCAGCAGAGGGCGCGCACTGACTACGTCACCGCGCCCTCTGACCTGAGCGTCACTGCCAGAGGACGATGAAGACAGAGCCGCACTGGAACGAGGAGGGGTAAATATCACGCTGCGCTGCGCTCCCCCTCCCCGTATACTTACCTGCTCCTGGCGCTGTGTCCCTGCTTCTTCCCCGGCGCTGCATCTTCTTCCTGTATTGAGCGGTCACCGTTACCGCTCATACATTAATGAATATGCGGCTCCACCTCTATGGGAGGTGGAGCCGCATATTCATTTCTGTAATGAGCGGAACCATGTGACCGCTCAGTACAGGAAGAAGCTGCAGCGCTGAAAGAAGCAAGGACGTCCAGGGACCGCGCCGGGAGCGGTTAAGTATAATTACACAGCCCCCCGCCCCCCTCACCTGCCGACCCCCGGGTATGACTCGAGTATAAGCCGAGAGGGTTGAAAATCTCGGCTTATACTCGAGTATATACGGTAAGCTATGATTCCCAGATGGCTGCCAGCAGTATCTTTCAGCTCAGTGTGGTGTGTTCTCTGTGCTTTGTGCTCTGAATTCAGACATTCTGATATTCTGTTGCCAGACCCTGGACTTACCTATTGACTACTCATCTTTATTAACCTCTTGGCCTTGATGCACTCTGACATTGGAATACTAACCCCGGACTGTGACCTGATTACGCCTCTGTCTTTTCCCTCTGTTTATGACGTACTCTCCTGGCTCTTGACCTCAGACTTCTTGACTACCTTGACTCATGGCTTGTCTGTGAGAAGTGACTCAGCATCACACACATACCCTAAGGGCTTATAAGACGTCAGTGATTTTCCTCGTACGAAAAATATGAGTCTGAGTACCAGCAGTGTTATTGATCAGTTTTGGTCAGTTTTTACCAGCAGTTTCATCAGTTTTTCTTAGATGGAAAAGTAAAAAAAAGATTTCTCAAACAGTCTGTGAAAATTGGAAATCACGCAGATGGCATCCGAGTGCTGTCTGCTTTTTTTCACTGACCCATAGACTTGCATTGGCGAGTTTGATCCAAAAATCATATAGCGTCATGCTGTGACTGTACGTGATTCGGGAAAGGGGCTCTGAACCGTCTCTAGGACTGGGGCCCTAATTATCCCTGCTCCCGAAGATACCTCTAAAGGTGAGGAGGTTTGGGCCACCAGCCTTGCTGTTCTCCTGTTATTCCCTAAGCTGTTCCCTCCCCCAGGGGACCTGGGACAAATATAGTAGTGAATAAACATATAAGACAGATAGGGATAACGGAAAGCAACAAATATAGAAACACACACCAAATGTAGAGAGGTATATAGGGAAGGTTAGGAATGTACCAACCAGATGGAAATAGGACAATGAGGAATGCATACACCCAAAAATAAGATGCAACAATCTCAGGTAGCAACAGCGATCTCCAACTCAGCACAATGATTCCAAGGAGCTAGGAAGTAAAACTTTCACTGGCCAGGAAGAAAAGGTCTGGCCAGATTTTATAGGGAGAAGAAATGACCAGGTCAGTAACAGCTGTGAGAGGAAGCTGCAAGTTTCTAACCAGCACAGAAAGGGTTGTTAACCTCTTCAGCAACAAAGGAAACACAATCCATTGAATATGAAATATAAACACACAGGCTAAATGGAAAATTTGTGATTCACAATGCGTAGTCATCTTCTATCACCACTTCTCCCAGGAGGGCGTAACACACTCATACAGATAGATATCGGACAGTCTCCGTGTTTTTATACAGACAACTTGGTCCAAGGAAAATAATTTGGATATATGAACTACCCTATAAACCAGTGTTCCCCAAGTTCGGTCCTCAAGAGCAACCAACAGGTCATGTTTTCAGAATTTCCTTAGTATTGCACAGGTGAGAATTCTATCATCTAGACAGGCAACAATTCCATCACCTGAGCAATACTAAGGAAATCCTGAAAACATGACCTGTTGGTGGCTCTTGAGGACTGGAGTTGGGGAACACTGCTATAGACTATTATAGGTGGGAGTGGTATTCATGAAAAATACAAAGAGCACTCGTACCAGAAAAACTGATGTCTGAATGGCCCTTTCCAAGAACCATAGTCCTCCATACATTATTATGGGCCCCATATATTGCCCCATACAGTATATAATGGCCCAATATATTCCTTCATACAGTATAATGGTCCCATGTAATACTCCATACACTGTAATGGGCCACATATAATTCTCCACACAGTGTAATGGGCCCCATATATTGCTCCATACAGTAGATAATGGCCCCACATAGCGCTTCATACAGTATATAATGGCCCAATATAGCGCTTCATGCAGTATATAATGGCCCCATATAGTGCTTCATACAGTATATCATGGCCCCATATAGTGCCCAACACAGTATAATGGGCCTCATTTAATGCTTCATACAGTATATAATGGCCCCATATATTGCACCATACAATATACTGGGCTCTATATATTTCTTCGTACAGTATATAATGACCCCATATAGTACTCGATACAGTATATAATGGACCCATACAGTGGGTACGGAAAGTATTCTTACCCCTTTAAAGTTTTCACTCTTTGTCTCATTGCAGCCATTTGGTAAATTCAAAAAAGTTCATTTTTTTCTCATTAATGTACACGCTGCACCCCATCTAGACTGAAAAAAAAACAGAAATGTAGAAATTTGTGCAAATTTATTAAAAAAGAAAAACTGAAACATCACATGGTCATAAGTATTCAGACCAGGGTCGGTCTGGCCTAGCGGGGAACTGGGGAAATCCCCGGTGGGCCCTTGCAGTAGACCAGGGAGGTGGCGTTGGGAAAGAGAGAAAAAGAAAAAAAAGTTTGCGGTTTTTAGGGGTGCGGGCCCTTTAAAAATGCAGACATAGTCTGTGCAGGGGCACGCGCGCACGCAGCATTCATTTAGTGAAACGGCGCGGCGTGCGTCCTGATCAACACTGACTAGTGTGCGCCTGTCGTCCCCGGCGTATGACGTCTGTGTCATGCGACACAAGTGACGGAGGCACACAAGTCAGCCGTCGGCCTCTGCTAGGTCGGCGGCCATATTAATAGGAGCATGCCGACCTGCAGAGGAAGAGGACGCCGCCTGGCGCTGGGAGTGCAGGCAGGTAAGAGGAATCTTTTTTTTTTCTTCCATCCATGCGGATATGGGGGGTGGGGAGAGGGCAACAAAAGGGACCAGTATGGATATATGGGGAGGTGGTGAAGGGTGGGGGGGAGAGAAAGAGCAACACAAGGGACCGGTATGGATATATAGGGGGAGGAGAGAGCAACACAAGGGACCAGTATGGATATATAGGGGGAGGAGAGAGCAACACAAGGGACCAGTATGGATATATAGGGGGAGGAGAGAGCAACACAATGGACCAGTATGGATATATAGGGGGAGGAGAGAGCAACACAAGGGACCAGTATGGATATATAGGGGGAGGAGAGAGCAACACAAGGGACCAGTATGGATATATAGGGGGAGGAGAGAGCAACACAAGGGACCAGTATGGATATATAGGGGGAGGAGAGAGCAACACAAGGGACCAGTATGGATATATAGGGGGAGAGAAAGAGCAACACACGGGACCAGTATGGATATATAGGGGGGAGGAGAGAGCAACACAAGGGACCAGTATGAATATATAGGGGGGAGGAGAGAGCAACACAAGGGACTAGTATGGATATATGGTGGGTGGGAAGAGAGCAACACAAGGGACCAGTATGGATATATAGGGGGGAGGAGAGAGCAACACAAGGGACCAGTATGGATATATAGGGGGGAGGAGAGAGCAACACAAGGGACCAGTATGGATATATAGGGGGGAGGAGAGAGCAACACAAGGGACCAGTATGGATATATAGGGGGGAGGAGAGAGCAACACAAGGGACCAGTATGGATATATAGGAGGGGAGGAGAGAGCAACACAAGGGACCAGTATGGATATATAGGAGGGGAGGAGAGAGCAACACAAGGGACCAGTATGGATATATGAGGGGGGAGAGAGAGCAACACAAGGGACCAGTATGGATATATGGTGGGGGAGGAGAGAGCAACACAAATGACCAGTATGGATATATGGTGGGGGGGGGGGAGAGTGAAAGCAACACAAGGGACCAGTATGGATATATAGGGGGGAGGAGAGAGCAACACAAGGGACCAGTATGGATATATAGGGGGGAGGAGAGAGCAACACAAGGGACCAGTATGGATATATAGGGAGAGGAGAGAGCAACACAAGGGACCAGTATGGATATATAGTGAGAGGAGAGAGCAACACAAGGGACCAGTATGGATATATAGGGGGGAGGAGAGAGCAACACAAGGGACCAGTATGGATATATAGGGGGGAGGAGAGAGCAACACAAGGGACCAGTATGGATATATAGGGAGAGGAGAGAGCAACACAAGGGACCAGTATGGATATATAGTGAGAGGAGAGAGCAACACAAGGGACCAGTATGGATATATAGGAGGAGGAGAGAGCAACACAAGGGACCAGTATGGATATATAGGGGGAGGAGAGAGCAACACAAGGGACCAGTATGGATATATAGGGGGAGGAGAGAGCAACACAAGGGACCAGTACAGATATATGGGAGGGAGAGAGCAACACAAGGGACCAGTATGGATATATGGTGGCGGGGAGAGAGCAACACAAGGGACCAGTATGGATATATGGGGGAGAGAGAGCAACACAAGGGACCAGTATGGATATATGGGGGAGAGAGCAACACAAGGGACCAGTATGGATATATGGTGGCGGGGAGAGAGCAACACAAGGGACCAGTATGGATATATGGGGGAGAGAGAGCAACACAAGGGTCCAGTATGGATATATGAGGGGGGAGAGAGAGAAACACAAGGGACCAGTATGGATATTTGGTGGATGGAGAGAGCAACACAAGGGACCAGTATGGATATATGAGGGGGGAGGGAGAGCAACACAAGGGACCAGTATGGATATATGGGGGGGAGCAGCACATGGGCCCATGATTGATATGTGGGGGGAGCAGCACATGTGCCCATAATTGTTACATGGGGGAGCACCAGAAAGGGCCGGGATGGATATATGGGGGGGAGCAGCACAAAAGGCCTGGATGGCTATATATGGAGGGAGCAACACAAGGGACCAGGATGGATATATGGGGGGCAGCACATGGGCCCATAATTGCTACATGGGGGGAACACCACAAAGGGCCAGGATGGATATATTGGGGGGGGGGGAGCAGCACAAAAGGCCTGGATGGATATATGGGGGGGAGCAACACAAGGGACCAGCATGGATATATGCAGGGGAGCAACACATGGACTCATAATTGTTACATGCAGGGGAGCACCACAAAGGACCAGGATGGATATACTGTATAAGGAGAGCAATGCAAGGGACCAGGATGGATATATGGGGGAGGAGCACAAGGGGCCAGGATGGATATATGGGGGAGGAGCACAAGGGGCCAGGATGAATATATGGGGGAGGAGCACAAGGGGCCAGGATGAATATATGGGGGAGGAGCACAAGGGGCCAGGATGGGTATATGGGAGGAGCAGCACATGGGGCCATGATTGATATATGGGGGAAGCAGTACAAAGGACCAGGATGCACCCCTCCCCGCTTGCGTGTGTGGATTGGCTTGACGCCGGTCTCTGATGCAGGACCTGCCGATCGGCCGGCGCATGCGTCGCTATTGCCGCGTTACATTGGCTGTCACACAACATGTGACTGGTCACATGTACCTTCACCAGCTGTATTTGAAGTTCCTTTCTGGCATTACACCTCGCTTCCCCTTGAAAAAGCACAAACACCAGAAGCGAAACGCGCGTCGGGGGTCTCTCTCTCTGCTACGGTTCCAGCCCGGTGTGTCTCTCTGCCCGTCACTCTAGCGGTAAGCGCTGCTTAATACTTTGTTAATACTTTACATCTTGTGTTAGGATTTTAGGCTATTTTCGGCAGCAGCTACTAGCAGTCATTCATTACCAGGAGCTGATCATTGTCAGACTGGTTTATAGACATAGTCCAATAAACAAGTAAAGAACCAGCGCTCCATCCAGGTGTAATATTCCAAGTTAGAACTTTATTGAGCCATATTACAGCAACGTTTCGACCCGGAGGTCTTTTTCAAGCATAACAAATCCTGTCGGGGGACAGCTTTAAATAGCGTCGATGCCACACATTGCACCAATCGCGATCAAGCCAACCCCCATACACAGTATATCACAGTTAAAAATATCAAAACAGACATCAACTATACACATAATAAAAATCCACCACCGCAAGTATAATCACCACTTAGTAAGTCCAGAAACCATACACATATACGGAATTACATAGAATGTTTACTTTTTCATCAACCAATCGGCATAATGTATCAGTCATTGCCATAGGAACACAGGCCCAATCAAAAGTAAGCCATATACTATCTCATATAATGGTTTGGGCCAATAGGTAACCTCCGAAACCAGCGCCAAAAGCACCCGATACCTATCAGAAGTCACTTAACAGCAAGCGGTCCGTCACTCAACATCTCACATAACGCACCACTCACGTCATATCCCTGCACCGGCTATGTCATACAACAGTCCACTCCCCACCTCCAGTCATGTCGACGTCACCCCAGGAGTGTGCACGCGCACACCATGCCGAAAGAGTGCACCGTGTGACGCGGTGAACCCAGCCGGCAGGAGCGCCCGCCCCCACACCAAGCGGCAGCATCACATGACCGCGGCCAGAGGAAGTAACCTAGGCGATATCAGTAAACACAACCATTCTAGCCGCATCATCCAACGCAGCCTCCTAGAAGTCACAGCTCGAGTAAACACCACCGCAGAGGTGCGCACGCGCACCACCAGCCCGGAGAGGACGCCGCCTGTCGGCAGCGAACTCAGCCGGCAGGAGTACCCACCCCCACATCTGCAGCGGTATCACACACCTGAGACCAAGAAGAGTCACCTAGGTAACCAAAAACAAAACATAGTCCTTCATTAATTTCATGATAGGGCGCTACATTCTAGAGATATAGACCCACCAATCACACATCAAAAACTGCAAACAACAGCATATAACCCATCTATTATCACATAATGGGGAAAACGGAGCAGACAGGAGGCGGATCCAATAAACCGACCCCAACATACATCTTCCTCAACGAATCCAGTCGCCAATCATCCGTATATATATATAGAGCAACCTACAAGATAAAATCAAGGTAAGTATACAGATACTAAAACACGGAGTAGACAATATAAAAACACAATACCGATGTGAGTAACTCGGATCCTATCAATGTGATGAAACTATCTCACACAAGTCTGTAAATTGAAATCCAAATTGAGACCCCTTGGTTGTAGGGATCCCAACATGTAAATCCATTTTAATTCCTTCTTTTTCAACAGTTGCAATCTGTCTCCCCCCCTCCTAAGAACCGGGACACTATCGATGACCCTAAATCTTAGCTGATTAACCGAGTGCTTATGTTCAAGAAAATGCTTCGGTACCGGTAACTCAGTAAGCCCTGTTCTCACGGTACTCTTGTGCTTACTGATGCGAGCCCTAACCTCCATGGTCGTCTCACCCACATAGGTGAGTCCACACGGGCATACAATCATGTACACAACCCAACTCGACCCACACGTGTACGTGTACCTCTCTTTAAGGAAAATCTTTTTGCCAGTATGGGGATGGCAAAAAAATTCCCCCTTCAGCATGTTGTTACATCACGCACAGCCCAAGCATGGGAAGTTACCATACTTGACTGTGCTAAGAGTCTTTTGTATTGAAATTTTTGATGTTCCAATATCAGAGCGAACTAACTTATCCCTCAAATTTCGTCCTTTTCTGAAGGACATCAATGGGTATGCCCTGAAGCTAGGAATCGACGGGAGACCTCGTTGCAAGAGAGACCAGTGTTTCCTAATCACTCTACCAATTTGGTTACTCGCTGGATTGTATGTAGTCACAAACGGAATACGGTCACAAGTCCGTTTGACACGTGTTTTGTTGCGAATGCTCTCACGGGATGGTTTATAGACATGGCATTGCACACCGGGGGATACCGGCTTCTTGAAATCAACTTCATGCACCTTATATCTTTTTGTATGTTTTGTACTTACTGATACTAATAATGAATTTCTTGTTTATTTAAATAAAATATTACCTTTTTAAACCCGATATACTCCTTTTTTCTCCTCGTACAAAAAAAAGGACCAGGATGGGTATATGGGAGGGGGAGCAGCACAAGGGACCAGGAAGGATATATGGGGGGGAGCAGCACATGGAGCCATGATTGATATATGGGGGGAGCAGCATGAGGGAGCAGGAAGGATATATGGGGGAAGCAGCACAAGGGACCAGGATGGATATATGGGGGGGGGGAGCAGCACATGGAGCCATGATTGATATATGGGGGGAGCAGCACAAGGGACCAGGATGGATAAATGAGGGGAGCAGCACGAGGGATTAGGATGGATATATAGCGGGGGGTAGGGGGAAGAGCAGCACAAGGGGCCGGGATGGATATAGGGGGGGGGGGTCTGCACAAGGGACCAGGATGAATATAAGGGGGGAGCAGCACAAGGAACCAGGATGGATATATGGGGGGGGAGCAGCACATGGGGCCATGATTGATATATGTAAGCCAGGACAAAGGACCATGTTGGATATATGGGGGGGGCAGGATAAATATATGGGGGAGCAGGACAAGGGATATATGGGGTCCTGTATGGATAGCTGGGGGGCAGGATGGATAGCTGGGGCCCAGGCTGCAGATGGGCGAGATTATTAAATAAAGAGGGCCAGGGGGAGGGACTTAATTACTGTTTGGGGGCCTGAATAAGGAACATGCCATATTAGTTTATGGTGACAAGTGGGGAAGATAATTTCTTTAGGATCCAATTAGGGTCATTATTCCATAGAGGGAACAAAAGGGAGGTCCTGTTAGTGTGCAGTGCGGCACTATATAACATTTTTCTTCATCTGACATTGTAGAAGTCGGGGAAAAAATGGGGAAAGTGCTCTGGAAGCGATCAGCTATTGATGACTGTGTGTTATTTTTTCCAGAGACGAGTCCTGGCTGGAAGAAGTGATGGCAGTCTGTGCTAGATGAAGAAGAATAGCGAAGATAATTGACTTCAACTACAGACGTCACTGGTGAGTCAGTGTTTTACATGTACACGCACACTATACACTAAATACTGTGTACAGGGCTCCCTGCGTATGATGTCACCGGTGATTACTGTATTACCTGTACACTGACACTATATACAGAACTTCTGTGTATAATGTTGTAAGGAGGTTGCTTTCCCTGCTCCTTGCCTGGAACCACATAGTCCGACAGCTGGGTTGTTGGGGGGAAGACGTTCTGCCCTGGACAGAGGGGACCAGGGGACTGCTGGGAAGAGAGAGGGGAGTGGTCAGAAAAGAGCGGGAGAGCAGAGAGAAGGCAGCGCGCCAAAGAGAGGGCAGGCTGAAGCGCCGTGCTCCCCTAAAAGTAGTGCTCCCCGTGAGGGCACTGAGGCTGAGATACCCACCAGAGTGAAGGCTGGATGTGGGGGTGTAGTTTTGGAAGCCTCCTGAATCAGAGACAGTGACTGTGCAGCCCTGATGACCGCAGGGACAAGCAAAGATCCCTGAGTGTGATAAGTAACTGCCCAGTGTGTGTGTGACAGCGTTATTACAGAGAGACTGTCAGCCTGGTACACAGAGGCTCCTGCAGCAGCGAGGCTGTGCTATTTCCTGGTTCCAGTTTCACTTTGAGAAGAACAGGCTGCAGAGACTTAACCCCGGACTTTCCAGGAGACACAGAAAAGACCAGAATCTCAAGCCCTGCTGGTGACTGTATCCACGTGGGAAAAGGACCCTCCAGTCAGGATCTCCCTGGGCTGATAAGTTACCAGAACACTCGTTAACCCTTTTGAATCCGCTTAATTGTTTACTGTTTACTGCTTGACTCCATTAACCCCCTGTTTACTCCCTGCGAGGAGAATTTTACCCGTTAATAAATTCCCCTCAACAGTTGGTCTGTCTGTTCCGTGGTGACATACTCAGTACCTGCATTCTATTACAATGTCACCGGTGATCACTATATTATCTGTACACTATATACAGAGCTCCTGTGTACAATGCCACTGGTGATCACTGTATTACCTGTACACTGACATAGTATACAGAGCTTCTGTATATAATGTCACTGGTGATGCCTGTATTACCTGTACACTGACACTATATACCGAGCTCCCATGTATAATGTCACTGATGATCACAGTATTATCTGTACACTATATACAAAGATCCTGTGTATAATGTCACTGGTGATCAATGTATTACCTGTACACTGACATTATATACAGAGCTCCTCTGTATAATGTCACTGGTGATCACTGTATTACCTGTACACTGACACTATATACCAAGCTCCTGTGTATAATGTTACTGGTGATCAGTGTATTGCCTGTACACTGACACAATATACAGAGCTTCTGTGTATAATGTCACCGGTGATCACTGTATTACCTGTACACTGACAGTATATACAGAGCTCTTGTGTATAATGTCATTGGTGATCACTGCATTACCTGTACCCTAACACTGTATACAGATCTCCTGTGTATAATGTCACTGTTGATCACTGTATTATCTGTACACTGACACTATATACAGAGCTCCTGTGTATAATGTCATCAGTGATCACTGTATTACCGGTACACTGACACTATATACAGAGCTCCTGTGTATAAGGTCACCAGTGATCACTGTATTACCTGTACACTGACACTATATACAGAGCTCTTCTGTATAATGTCACTGGTGGTAATAACAGTGTTGTTAGTATTGTGGTTTGTATTCATGATCTGTATTGTAGTATTCGGTCACTATGTGGTGGTAATTTGTGGTTCTGGTCATGGTGTGGCAGTATTTCTCCTTGTATTTGGTATTATTTGGTCCCTATATGCTGGTAATATATCATATTATTCAGTCACTATGTCGTGGTAATATGTGGTCTGGTCATGGTGTGGCGGTATTTGTTCCTTGTATGTAGTATTATTTGGTCACTATGTGGTGGTAATATGTGGTCTGGTCATGGTGTGGTGGTATTTCTTTCCTGTATGGGGTATTATTGGTCTTGGTATAGTGGATTGTGTTGTGTATTGCTGCCATTTGTTCTCTCTGATATTAATTAGGAGAAGATTCTTTATTTCCACAAGAGATTAGATACTTGGAACACAGTGGCAGAGATGTACTTACAAGGGTTCGCCTGTGAAAAAAGTGATTACCTCTCTACAGGATAAGTGATAACATCAGAAAAAGAAAAAATGTACACAGGGACCAATCATTATAAAAAATACAAAATTTTCGCCCAGAAGAAGGCGATAGCCAAAACGTGCGTAGGGGCAGCATTGGCACCCACCAGAGATAACCTTTGCAACATCTTGATTTTTTTTTCCCTTGCAGTCCTTCACACTCCTTCAGAATAAAGTTTTTTTATTCCACTAGGAATTTTTGGCTCTTTCTTGGATGCATTATCCTGTGAAGTGTGCTTAGCCTCTTCTTAACATGTGGTGGGTTCCTGATGTCAATGTTTTGTTTTCCCACTTTTTAATAACCTTGTCTATCTTTTTGATTCTTTTTTGTCAATAATTTTTTTTATTTTTTATTATGATTGGTTCCTGTGTACATTTTTTTCTTTTTCCGATTCTATCATATTGTACTGAACCCTATATATGTCCATTTTTGTTTGGCACTTTATCATTATTTCTTACATATTGTATTTGGTGTATTTTGATTTGATGCCCTAACTATTGACCGAACTCCCCCATATAGGAGAAGTGATAACATTTTGATTGATGGGGGTCTGCCTGTTTGGACCCATTCAGCAAAATGTGGAACTTTTTATCCCCATTAGACTGGAGTGGTATGTCCGACTTGACGACTGATCCATTCATTCCCTCAGTGGCTGCACTTGTTTTTTTCTGGAAGCCCCAAAGATAATGAATGGAGCCGCGGTCAGACATCTCACAAGCTGCTGCATTTTAAAATGGGGATAAGTGTCCTGTCAGGGATAAAACTTCCTCATTCTTCCGATCGTGCAGTTTCTAATGGTTGGACCTAAGCGATCACCTATCCTGTGGAGCCCATCGATCGGTGATAACTTATTTTAACCAAAGAACCCCATTAATGTAAACTACCGTAATTATACCTCCCAGTTATGGGGGCACACAGTAGATGTGCAGGAGCTGCTGATGTTTTACAATTGATGCTCCACTATAATGGGGATAACGACTGACAGACATTTGCATATAGCTGTAGGGTGGGCCCCTAGAGTCCATTCCCCTGGTGGGCACCAAACACCCCAGTTTGACCCTGATTCAGACCCTTTGCTCAGACACTCATATTTAAGTCACATGCTGTCCATTTCCTTCTGATCCTCCTTGAGATGGTTCTACACCTTCATTGGTGTCCAGCTGTGTTTAATTAAATTGATAGGACTTGATTTGGAAAGGTGCACACCTGTCTATATAAGACCTCACAGTTCACAGAGCATGTTTGACCAAATGAGAATCACGAGGTCAAAGGAACAGGCCAAGGAGCTCTGAGACAGAATTGTGGCAAGGCACAGATCTGGCCAAGGTTGCAACAGAATTTCTGCAGTACTCAAGGTTCCTAAGAGCACAGTGGCCTCCATAATGCTTAAATGGAAGAAGTGTGGGACCTCCAGAAGTTATCCTAGACCTGGTGGTCCATCCAAACTGAGAAATCATGGGAGAAGAGCCTTGGTGAGAGAGGTAAAGAACCCCAAGATCACTGTGGCTGAGCTCCAGAGATGCAGTAGGGAGATTGGAGAAAGTTCCACAAAGTCAACTATCACTGCAGCCCTCCATCAGTCAGGCCTTTATAGCAGAGTGGCCCGACGGAATCCTCTCCTCAGTGCAAGACATATGAAAGCCCGCATAGAGTTTGCTAAAAAACACATGAAGGACTCCCAGACTATGAGAAATAAGATTCTCTGGTCTGATGAGATGAAGATAGACCTTTTTGGTGATAATTCTAAGTGGTATGTATGGAGAAAACCAGGCACTGCTCATCACCTGCCCAATACAATCCCAACAGTGAAACATGATGGTGGCATCATCATGCTATGGGAGTGTTTTTCAGCTGCAGGGACAGGACGACTGATTGTCATTAAGGGAAATATGAATGTGGCCAAGTACAGAGATATCCTGGATGAAAACCTCTTCCAGAGTGCTCTGGACCTCAGACTTGGCTGAAGGTTCACCTTCCAACAGGACAATGACCCTAAGCACACACCTAAAATAACAAAGGAGTGGCTTCAGAACAACTCTGTGACCATTCTTGACTGGCCCAGCCAGAGCCCTGACCTAAACCCAATTGAGCATCTCTGGAGAGACCTGGAAATGGCTGTCCACCAACGTTCACCATCCAACCTGAGGGAACTGGAGAGGATCTGCAAGGAAGAATGACAGAGGATCCCCAAATCCAGATGTGAAAAACTTGTTGCATCATTCCCAAGAAGACACATGGCTGTACTAGCTCAAAAGGTGCTTCTACTCAATACTAAGCAAAGGGTCTGAATACTTATGACCATGTGATATTTCAGTTTTTCTTTTTTAATACATTTGCAAAGTTAAGTTTGGGTGCAGAGTGTACATTTATGAGAAGAAAAAAACTTTTTTGAATTTACCAAATGCCTGCAATGAAAAAAAAGAGTGAAAAATTTAAAGGGGTCTGAATACTTTCTGTTACCACTGTATATTGCACCATAGAGTATAATGGCATCATATAATGCTCTATACAGAATAATGGTCCCATATATTGCTCCATATAGTATATTAAGCCCCAAATAACGCTACATACATAAAAAAATAAATAATCAAATACTCACCTCTCCTCATTCCCCGCTGCTGCAGTCGGCTCAGCGTCATCATGCCCACTGCCCTGAGACATCACAGAGAGTCAAAAGACGCTGAAGAGACCGGAGCAGCATGGGACGGGGAGAGGTGAGAATTTGAGGGGGTACCTGTGCAAGCGCTCACGACTCACAAGCCCCGTAGCGTGCCGGTGTCGCCCCAGGCACTTGCTCAGGTGCGTTGGGTGATGACGCTGGCCCTGAGTATAGCTCATCAGTATCAGGGTAGTAGACAACCCTTTTAAATCTGAGACACCTAAGGGCTCATTCAGATGTCAGTTTTTCTTGTATAAGTTCTATCCGTATTTTTCACATCTAGCATTCGTACCTATTATAGTCTATGTGACGGTTCACATGGCCATGTATTTTTGCAGACCAAGCCGTCCGCACAAAATCACAGAGAGAGTCATCTGATATTGATCTGAGTGTTGGATCAAAATCACCATTACAAGTCTATGGGTTTGTGAAAACATTGGACGGCACTCGGATGCCATCCACCTTCTGCCCGTTTTTCATAGACTGATAAATAGGAGAGGGTGGAGTATCCGCGCCCTTCTTTTTTTATTTCTATGAGAAAAACTGTTGAAACTGATGGTGAAAGCTGACACGGTGTAAACTCGGAAAATTGGATCAAAATCACTGGTGAAATTCAATCCGTTTTATATGTGTAGAAAATGTCTGAGTGACGTCTGAACGAGGCCTAAAGCAGCCTTCAGCTTTTTTTCTTTGGACATACCGTGGTGAGCCCACATTTTCTACATAGCATGAGAATAGAGTTTTCCATATGGGGGATTTTCAGAATGTCCGATCCTTTCTGTACATATTCACAAAAGTGCACATCTCCCTCAAGGTTTTGACCCTATAAATTCATCCATGTGGTGGTAGAGGTTTGTTTGTTTTTTTTTCGTTTTTTTTAATTATGGGATTTAAAAAAAAAAAAAATTGTCCACAGAAAAAGTTGTTTGAAATGGTTTCAGATGTAATTAAGAGTTTCTAATCAGTAAAATATAGCGGTGAGACATTTGCTGCAGGGCGATGTGGAGAATATCCGGCGTTGCTACATGACGGACAGGTTACACGAGAGGACAGGATGAGCAGCTGCTGGAGCTCCGAAGTCACAATCTGCAAAGTGATCCTTGAAAATGTCATTTTATAATAGATTTCTAGGCCCGAGTCAGATAAGTATAATGATTATTCCTAAAGGACCCTAACATTAAAAAAAGCATAACTTGGAAATCACAAAGTCATCTTGTGTGAGCTCTTGTAGTGTTCTAGTCAGATCCCGGCCATTAGAGAGCTTGTAGGAGTTGTCACCCGGCACTAATTGACCATGTGCTTATGCAGTTTCACCCCTCTATAAGGCAGGCACTACTATTGGGACTCCCTCATGTGAGCATGTACTTGTAGTGATGAGTGGTGATGTTATCCAAGCATGCTCGGGTGCTAACCGAGTGACTTCGGCGTGCTCGAAAAATATCCTCAAGTCCCCGCTGCCGCAAGCATCTTGTCCAAGCACGTTCGCTCATCACTAGTCACTTGCCATGACTATGTAATATTGTTTTCTTTAAACCTACTGTAGTTTCCGCTGTTCTTCTGAATCTGGCAGTTTCTTTGTAGTTGTTTCTGCTCCTCTCCTTTCCTGAGATGTGACCCCTCTTCCCTGTAGTTAAATCTAAATTTGTTATCCAAATGGGGAGTGGACCTTAAGAAAACACCCACCGATAACGTTTGAGAATCATGCCTTATTGGCTAACAAGACTATATTCACAGACTGGGAAGAGGAGGCCATATCTCATGGAGAGCTTCTTACTTGCGGTCACTTGATGACCACTCGAACCGGCTAGCATAGCCAAATCCCAATAGTCCATATGTTACGTATTGTTAGTATTCAGCAAGTTACACTGCTCAGGTTCCCTTTAATGCCTTTTGGATTAAGAATGGGATGTCATAAAAGCTGGTTTATGTTAAATGGGTAGGTAGCCAATATTTTTGCTACTAGGGGCCCCGATTCATAAAGACCTGCATTGTTCACACCTGTCTTGATGTGGAGGAGTGTTGGAGTCAGAGGCATCTGATTCGGTAATCGGTGCATACGTCTTAAAAGTGACATGTACCTCCATGCGACCTCGCCGGAAATCTTACTCCAGTCCAGTAAGATTTTTGGCTTAAAGTATGCCACAGCTTGTTATAAATTAAATGAGTGGGAATCGCAATGCCCCATCCTTGCCTGTCTTGTCCTGCCCCAGCTGTGCCGATGTCAAATGTTTGGTGACTTTTAAATGATTTTTGGCATACACATTTTGATGAATCGGGGACATAGTGATTGTATATGTTTGTGAATGTCACATGTTGTTTTGTAGGTCTGCTGGACAATGTTGTGCTGTGACCTGCAACGCCATCGCATGTGCTATGAGGAATAATAAAGTTCTCGGTGGGATCTATGGAGAACTTGTAGATCCAGGTAGAGCCTGGTGCTGGCTGGGGATGGAGCTTGGTGACCCCAATGTACTACGCCACCATATTGTTTGGAGGTAACAGTAAAGAGCTAAAAAAAGGAAGTTTGGCACCAAATGAAGTGAGAAAGAATCACATTAATGGTGCTGGACCTGAGTGCAGTGCGTTTGTGCAAGATACACCTGAATCTGGTCACTTGGAGAGAATATTTGTCTGGTATGTTGAGATAGGAGACAAGATGCTGCAAACAAAGAGGTGGTGAGTCAGATGTCATCAAATGCGATGCTGGACCTGTGAGAAGGGTTGCCCATCAAGTTTTAGCAAGCTATACAGAGGAAAGTGGTTGGGCTAGTCTGCTTATGGTGGCCAGGGGAGTGTGTGATGGAGTAGACAGTCATGTAACATAGGGAACATTAGTGGTCTGGAAGCTGAGAGAGTTCTGACCATGGAAGAGTTTGGCAGGTGTTCTGTGTGGGCTGCACCTAGTGATGTCAGCTAAGTGCAGCGCCCCAGAGTCCTGGTCGTTGCAGTACTGTGGCTCTGCCGCTAAGGGGGGCTATGGTACGTCTGATGGCACTGAAGGAGTTCATCTGACCAGGTATCACAAACACCAATACATTTCACAGTCTGGCCTCCAGGGGGAGCTAAGGGTACTATTCATTAGGCCACTCCTCACAGTCTGGTAAAACTGGGGGTTAGATAGGAAGTTAGACAGAAAGCTGACTGGGTTGGAACCGGGCAACACCTTGTGGCAGAGGGTGTTGTAGGGGAAGATTCAGAGGGGTCCCTGTCAGGGGTGGGATCCTGACAGGGGCCTAGCAACCAGAGAGAACGTTACGGGACCGCGCCTGCACGATATAGCGGCGGTACCCCAAGAAAGGATAAGAAGCGAAGTTTATTGTGCTGAGTGAGAAACGAGATCAACGCAACAAGGAGAATACCAGTAGGAGTCGTGCTGTAAGACGAGGCAACATCCTATCGAGGCGCATAACCGGTGGCCGGAACGCCGAGGAAGTATAGAGCTCCAAGCCAAACTTCAAACCTACGGCAGGACAGTCAGTTACAGGCGGGCTGTCTCACCCAGACCCAGGAAGACACAGGGGGGTAACAACAGGAGTGGGGCGATGCTGGAGTCCCGGAAAAGCTCCGAGCCTCCCCGTCATACGGGTGCGTCCTAACCGTAAGATCAGGGGGACGTAGAGGGAGAACATCAGAATCGAGTTGTGAGGGAACACGAGAAATAGACACAACAGTTGTGGGTGCTATCCCGTAAGCACAGCAGGGGAGGACCACAACACACAAGCGCAGGAAGGTAGGCACAGATTTCCACCTGCAAAGGGAACTCTGGAGGTGCCATCGGACCGGCCGGACTTGCGCAGCCCTGTTAACCGTATTCCGGATTGAGGACGCAGAAGCCTTCAGTAAAGAGGTAAAGAGACTGCAACCTGGTGTCCTCGTTATTGACCGCGACCGGCACTACACCGCACCATAACATCAGCACCATACCACCACCTTTCACTGTGCGCCCCTCAGCAGGGTCACGGACCGGGTCTAGCCACCGTGACAACCCCAGAGCAGAGACTCAGAGGCCCGGTACCGGGTACCCCTTGGCCCTGCGGCAGTGGGGGCGCTACAACTTGGCGTCACGAACAGGATCTACTTAAGCCTGAAGAATCGGGTCATGTGTGCCTTGGAACTGTGATTTATTATACTTGGACTGTGATTTATTGCAAGGACTGTGTATTGCCATTTACCGCCAAAATCCGCCATTACAGCGCTGAGGAGAGCGCAGGAGAAGAAGAGGGGCGTGGAGTGGGCGTAGACAAGCTGGAGAGCGCGAAAGACAATGGCCGCCCAGTCTAAATATTTCTGCACCGTGAGGACGTGTCCGTCAGCAGCCGAGATCCGCCTCCTGATTCTCAATGGTGGGCGGAGACAGAGAAAATGAAACCGCCCACGAAGGAGAGAGCGGGAAAAGGATCAGGAAGCGACACACGTGGAGGACGCCATGGCCAGCCGCCCGGAGCCGGAGCATGGGGTCGGAGCCGAGGACTCCCCCAGCTACCCGGAGAGGCACCGCAGCCAGACCTCCACAGTTGACGCTGACCTCCTGCAGACCGGAGCGGACGAGCTGATCCACCAACTCCTGCGGACGCAGCTGAGCACTGATGCCGGATGGAAGAAGACCATCATCGGGAGCCTCACCAGACATCTGTCGGCAGCCTCGTCTGGTCCGGAGCAAGAAAGAAGTTCCAGCGCTCCAAAGCCGGAAAGCAGTGCCCTGCCGAAAAGCGAGATGCTGCGAACGGAGAGGACATCGCCGCAGCGCAAGGCCCTGCAACCAGCGTTCCAGATCCCAGTGGAGACGGAGCAAATCGGCACCAGAGGGACCGCATCTGAAGCAGGTATGAAGAACGACCCTGCCCCACCAGCAGAGGACCTGCTGATAGGCCCCGTCGCGGCGCCCCCTCTCCCTGGGACCTATAGACTCCGGCGCCTTACACCCTGGGATCGGGCCATGGGTATGGAGCACTTCTTAAAGGCCCCGATCTCGCCGATCACCTTGCCGAGCGAGGTCTATGCGGAGCTACGGCCGCCAGAGCGAGAGTAAACCTCGATGCCATGGATATGTAAATAGTTAACTGCTTGTTTCCCTGCTTTTTGCTGCTTTAAACCCGGCTAGGGTTAACTCTTAAAGGGACCCCTTTGTTGACCCGGGATCCCTATTGCCTTTTGTTTGTTTTCTACTTTTTGCACAGTTATCAAAGGACTGCCGAATCATGGACAGTGAATGATTCAAAAACTAATGTTGTAAATAGTTTGCACCTTCTTAAAGGTGCTCTCTACTGGTTTTATAAGCGAAAGGACTCTTTGCGAAGACACTGGTCGCAGAACCAGCATCGGAGTCCTTACTGCAAACAGACTTGCAGCTGGAGAAGTTGCACTACCTCATAGAGACTTGGTCCCCTCTTAAAGGGGATGTTCATCAAAAGCACTTAAAGAATGATGATGTTTTGAAAGAAAGTACTGATAATGCTGATATGTAAAAGTTATATGTAGCTAACTGGTTGATTGTAAGAAATGTTTAATAATGTTAATAGAAGAATGAGGACAGGAAGTGAACCCGTAGGGGTTAGTGGTGAGTCCTCTTAGGAGCCATATAGAGATGGCTCAGTGATCTTGAACTGAAAGAAAAATGATATGTTCTATACTGTGTATAGTAGTGGAAGGACAGTAGGCCCGGGCGGAAAGGGGCGGTCCTGTACAGAAAGGAGAGGCAGTAGGTCTGGAGCAGTTAGGACAGGTGGTCCTGCAGACGTAAAGAAGGAGAATGCATAAAAGTTGAATAGCCTTATAATGTGTTATAAGAAGGTCTTTAGTGGATTCAGCGAGTACGTCCTTAAAGGCAATGTTGAATTATTGTTCAAAGATTTTGCACTTAGTAGAATACCCGGTTGGGTAAGAGAAGTTATTTATAGTCTGTTATTTAAAGTGTTTAACCATGTTTGTAACGTTCAAGTGTCCTCACCTCCCATAAAGGGAAGCTCTGTTAAAAAGTTTACTTGTACTTGCATTTTAAAAATTGTATGTCTTTTTGCTGACATGTATTGTTGTTTTCTTCCCAGTCCAGGAGTACAGGATTTAACCGGGGGGGGGAGTGCAGCGCCCCAGAGTCCTGGTCGTTGCAGTACTGTGGCTCCGCCGCTAAGGGGGGCTATGGTACGTCTGATGGCACTGAAGGAGTTCATCTGACCAGGTATCACAGACACCAATACATTTCACAGTCTGGCCTCCAGGGGGAGCTAAGGGTACTATTCATTAGGCCACTCCTCACAGTCTGGTAAAACTGGGGGTTAGATAGGAAGTTAGACAGAAAGCTGACTGGGTTGGAACCGGGCAACACCTTGTGGCAGAGGGTGTTGTAGGGGAAGATTCAGAGGGGTCCCTGTCAGGGGTGGGATCCTGACAGAGGCCTAGCAACCAGAGAGAACGTTACGGGACCGCGCCTGCACGATATAGCGGCGGTACCCCAAGAAAGGATAAGAAGCGAAGTTTATTGTGCTGAGTGAGAAACGAGATCAACGCAACAAGGAGAATACCAGTAGGAGTCGTGCTGTAAGACGAGGCAACATCCTATTGAGGCGCATAACCGGTGGCCGGAACGCCGAGGAAGTATAGAGCTCCAAGCCAAACTTCAAACCTACGGCAGGACAGTCAGTTACAGGCGGGCTGTCTCACCCAGACCCAGGAAGACACAGGGGGGTAACAACAGGAGTGGGGCGACGCTGGAGTCCCGGAAAAGCTCCGAGCCTCCCCGTCATACGGGTGCGTCCTAACCGTAAGATCAGGGGGACGTAGAGGGAGAACATCAGAATCGAGTTGAGGGAACACGAGAAACAGACACAACAGTTGTGGGTGCTATCCCGTAAGCACAGCAGGGGAGGACCACAACACACAAGCGCAGGAAGGTAGGCACAGATTTCCACCTGCAAAGGGAACTCTGGAGGTGCCATCGGACCGGCCGGACTTGCGCAGCCCTGTTAACCGTATTCCGGATTGAGGACGCAGAAGCCTTCAGTAAAGAGGTAAAGAGACTGCAACCTGGTGTCCTCGTTATTGACCGCGACCGGCACTACACCGCACCATAACATCAGCACCATACCACCACCTTTCACTGTGCGCCCCTCAGCAGGGTCACGGACCGGGTCTAGCCACCGTGACAACCCCAGAGCAGAGACTCAGAGGCCCGGTACCGGGTACCCCTCGGCCCTGCGGCAGTGGGGGCGCTACATAAGCCTACCATCAATCTTGAATGATTAGCGCTGGAGAGTCTTCTGGGGCTGCAGGAATAGTCAGACTGCCAAGACAACAAGTAGTGGGCTAGGATTGTGTTCTCCAAGCTAGGGATGGCTGTAGCCTGATGGGGGCTAAGAAAGATCTCTGTGTGCTGGTAAATAATAGTACAGTCAGGTCTGTGGTGAAGTAAACAGTTGAGCGAGGTGGAATACATTGGTTTCTGTGAAGAAGACAATTAGTGGGGTGGAACCGTGGGTCCTCTTGGTAATCAGTGACCAGGCTGTAGAGGCTGTCTTGTTGTCAGGAATGAGCACATGTACAGAAGACCTGAAACAGGGCCTAATGCCCTAATTATCTATAGTGGGATTGAATCCTGTACTGTACTCATTGATGGAATGATGGAAACCAACCGAATCCCTGAGAACCTGGGTCTATATTCGAGAGGTGTTATTGAGTCGCCCGTCAGGGCCGTGGGGTACCCGGTACTGGGTCCAGTGTTCACAGGGGTATGTCACGGTGGCAGTGACCCGGTCCGTGGCCCTGGGCGCCCATGTAAAAGGGATAATTTGAATAAAGTTTATGTTCGTGATGCCACCTGTGGTATTCGGTCAGTGTGGACTGATGCTGCTTTAAGGGGTCCTCTGGGGTGATGTTATGGCAGCTAGATGGTATAACTTCCCACAGGTGAAGTATATCCCCAGGGCTCCCGGTGTGTAGATGGAAGATGGAAAATGGTGCAGTAAAGAACGAGGACACAGGTTTGTAGTCTCTTTACATGGTTTACTGAAGACTTCAGGCAGACACAGTCCAGGGTACCAGATCACAGGGCAGGCAGGGTCCGGCCGGCTTGGAAGAAAATCCAGAATCCCTTTACCAGGTGGAGTTAAAAGCCTTCCTCTAGCGCGGTGGTGTTGTAGTCCCTTACTGCCTATGGCTTCAGATAAGGTCCTCAAGTTTTTCTCTCTGTCCCCCATATAGGATAGGACAATACCTGTATGATAGTTACTCGAGACGTTTTACAGGGACTCTATCACGCCCCGGGCTCTATGTGTTACTGTGTCTTCAGGTGTGTGGTGGACAGGTAACTTGCAATTCAGCTGTCCTGCTGGTTTCTGCTATGTGTATTAGAGTCCCACAAAAGCCTCGGTGTTCCGGCAACCGGTGATCTGCGCTTCAGAGGGAGATAGTTCATTCGCAGCTGGTCTCCCCTGATATCACTCTCCTGTGCTTCGCTCTCCTGCACGCTCACTAAACGATGTTCTTTCCTTCTGTATGTCCCTTTCTCCAGGGGCTGTAGTACTTCAGATTACATGGCCCTTTCAGACCTTCTGACACTCTGTCGGTCTGCTCTCCTCTCTGTCTGTAACTTTCTGAACCCTTTCCCTCCAGATCAGAATGTATTTATAGGGGAGTTCACCCTATACTAGGCTTAGAGCTACCCCTTCTGGCCTGGAGTGTTAACATGTTGTATGCATTGTGATTACCTGATAAAAGATATCCTTCATCACTTCCAAACGTAACATCACTCTCCCCGTGAGGAAAGCAATGTCACTGTGACAACCAGGACCAGGCTGTGTCTGCCGCCATTTCTCCCCCTTGGTCTGACATAGCTTCTCCACCTTGCTAACCTTATAGGGGCCGGTGTCTCTCCTCCTTAGTTTGTAGCGGTTCCTCCGGTCCCACTCCGGTCACACTCACCCCCCGTTAAATCCAGTACTCCCGGACTGGGAAAAGAAAACAACAGTTACAGGTTAAATAACATTTTTGAAAAACACATTGGAACAATTATAAAACTTTGGCTTCCCTTTATGGGAGGTATCGATGCTTAAACGTTGCAAAAACAAGTTTATAAAAGTACATCTGGTCTTATACCAGGGTGTCCTTGTTTATAAATGAAAGTACCGATGCGAGGGATCCGTCATAATCCCCAACGTAGCCTTGGGCGGACTACAAGGCGTATCCAGACCCAGGGTTCGCCACGCCAGACAGTTTTGCTTCGGGTCTGTGAAGGAACAAGCAAACAAGGCCCTACCCATGCCGGCAAGTGGGTAAAACCAGGGTGCACCTTTAGGGTGCCAACTAATTACAGAGAAAGTTTGTGGACCATTCACTGTCCATGGTTGCATTGTCTTTAAACAAATGATCCCTTTAAATGGAAATCTGGTCAGGTTAAACGAACTTTTGAACTTTTAACTATTCACAGTCATGTTCAAGCTTGCAAGCAAAACTGTTTATCTCCTTGGCCAGGGTAGCTCCTGATGGCTACTGTTTCCTGACTGGGAAAAGCTTTCTGCAAATGTCACAACAGGTGACTCAAATGGTTTCAGTACAGTATCTGGGATCTGATGGCTCTGCATATCTCTTTTCTCATACTCTGCTTGCTGGGCCAGGGGTTGCTGTTTCTCCATACCAGAGTCATGGTTCCAGGGAATGTTGTAATGGCCCCAACCAGATCAGGGGTCTGATTGTGCTAAGAGTGGGCCTACCAGTGACTCGTTGGCCTGCAGCGTAGCAAAGTCGGTGGCCGCGGTAAGGTCAGTCACTGGAGTGGGATAAGTAGCTGGGGCAGGAGCAGTCACTAGAGTGGGGTCGGTCACCGGGGCATACCTGCTTCAGATGCGGTCCCTCCGGTGCCGGTCTGCTCCTCTGCTGAAGCTGCAGTCGCTGGTCGCTTTACAGGCCGCGATGTTGTTGTCTTCTTCAACTGCTTATCACTTTCTGGCTCCGCTGGGGTCAAAGGTGCAGGCTGCAGGTCTTTCTTTAAATTCACTTAATGTATGGGACTTCCCGGAATATTGTGGAAGCCAGGCCGCTAGAGGAATATAGGGCATGGACAGTGGCATGATGAGTGCTGTAGCTGCAGCGGGGTCAGGCCTGCGGGTAGAAGCTGCGGGGCCTGGTGGCAACATGGGGCCTGTGGTTGCATCTGCGGCGAGGCCCGGGGGTGCCAGGAGTCCGGCGGCTGCGTCCCCCACAGGGTCTTTGGGTATCAAAGAGGCTGCGGCTGTGTCTGCCGCCATTTCTCCCCCTTGGTCTGACATAGCTTCTCCACCTTGCTAACCTTATAGGGGCCGGTGTCTCTCCTCCAGAGTTTGTAGCAGTTCCTCCGGTGTGCAGTCTGCAGCGGTTCCCGGTCCTCCATCCAGCACTTTGCAACGTCTTCACTTCTGGCCCTGCTACACGGCGTCTTCACTTCCGGCGTTCCTCTCGCAGTGCGGCACCCGTTTCTCCTGCTTCGCGCTCTTTCCGGCTCGCTCTGCCCACGAAGGTGTGTCCCAACTTCCATCGCGCTCCTTGTGGCGCTATAATGGCAGCAGTTTTGGCAGCAATTTACAATGCACAGTCTCTTAGCACAACACAGTCTTTTTAGGGGCACATGAAGCCTGATTTTGCTGGGTCAGTCCATCCTGTTCATGACGCCAAGATGAGTCGCCCGCCAGGGCCGTGGGGTACCCGGTACTGGGTCCGGTGTTCACAGGGGGATGTCACGGTGGCAACCCAGTCCGTGGCCCTGGGCGCCCATGTAAAAGGGATAATTTGAATAAAGTTTATGTTCGTGACACCACCTGTGGTATTCGGCCAGTGGGGACCGACGCTACTTTAAGGGGTCCTCTGGGGTGATGTTATGGCAGCTACATTGTGTAACTTCCCACAGGTGAAGTATATCCCCAGGGCTCCTGGTGTGTAGATGGAAGATGGTGAATGGCGCAGTAAAGAACGAGGACACAGGTTTGCAGTCTCTTTACCTGGTTCACTGAAGACTTCAGGCAGCCACAGTCCAGGGTACCAGATCACAGGGCAGGCAGGGTCCGGCCAGCTTGGAATCGAATCCAGAGTCCCATTACGAGGTGGAGTTAAAAGCCTTCCTCTAGCGCGGTGGTGTTGTAGTCCCTTACTGCCTATGGCTTCAGATAAGGTCCTCACAGTTCTTCTCTCTGTCCCCCATAAAGGATAGGACAATGCCTGTATGACAGGTAACTCAAGCCGTTTTACAGGGACTCTATCACTTCCCGGGCTCTGTATGTTAGAATCCCACAAAAGCCTCGGTGTTCTGGCTACCGGTGATCTGCGCTTCAGAGAGAGATAGTTCATTCGCAGCTGGTCTCCCCTGATGTCACTCTCCTGTGCTTCACTCTCCTGCACGCTCACTAAACGATGTTCTTTCCTTCTGTATGTCCCTTTCTCCAGGGGCTGTAGTACTTCAGACTACACGGCCCTTTCAGACCTTCTGACACTCTGTCGGTCTGCTCTCCTCTCTGTCTGTAACTTTCTGAACCCTTTCCCTCCAGATCAGAATGTATTTATAGGGGAGTTCACCCTATACTAGGCTTAGAGCTACCCCTTCTGGCCTGGAGTGTGAACATGTTATATGCATTGTGATTACCTGATAAAAGATATCCTTCATCACTTCCAAACGTAACATCACTCTCTTCGTGAGGAAAATAATGTCACTGTGACAACCAGGACCCTGGGGCGTCACACTGTTCTATAGAGCAGGATTCTGGTAGGGCATCAATATCAGATCGATAGGGATCCGGCACGTCCACTGTTCAGCAGCTATTAGATCTGGTGAATGGGGTAGCAACTGACTTAGGTTTGGGGGTAGCAGCAGAATGGGAAGTTTGCTTAGGTTGGGAATAGTCAGGGATGATGTAAATTCTGCAGATGAGTTATGGCTTCGAGGAAAAGAAGGGAAAAGTGAACAACTTGCATCAGAAAGGGTGCAACCCCTAGCTATGCCCCTGGCACAAGCCAAATGTATTCATAGCCCCTATGCATTCATTGTACGCCCCAAATAGTGTCCTATTTGCCTTTTTTGTGGTTGTGTGCAGGCAATTTATAGCTTGGTTGGCATTAGTACTAATAGGCTAAAGCTAACATTTTTTTCCTCGTCTACAAGGCTATCCTATATAATTCCCAGCAGTGCCATTGCAGCGCCCCCACCGCCGCAGGGCCGAGGGGTACCCGGTACAGGGCCTCTAGAGTCTCTGCTCTGGGGTTGTCACGGTGGCTGGGCCCGGTCCGTGACCCCGCTGGTGGGGAGGCGACGTGCAGTGAATGATAGATACAGATGGTGATAGGAGTGGTGCGGTGCAGTAAATAACGAGGACACCAGGTTGCAGTCTCTTTACCTCTTTACTGAAGATCTCTGGGTCCTCAGTCCGGAGTCCGGATAACCAGGCTTCGCAAGTCCGGCCGGTCCAATGGCACCTCCAGAGTTCTCTTAACAGGTGGAAATCTGTGCCTTCCTTCTAGCGCTATGTGTTGCGGTCCTTCCCTGCTGTGCTTACGGAAAGTCCCCACAACTGTTGTGTCTGTTTCTTAAGTTCCCTCACAACTCGATTAGATGATGTTCTGCTAATCCTCCGTCCCTCCCGGTGTTATGGTTGGGACGGCACCCGTATGACGGGTAGGCTCGAAGCTCTTCCGGGACCCTAGAGTCGCCCCTCTCCACTAGTTGCCCCCCAAGACTGCATAGGTGATTTAGATGAGACAGCCCGCCTTTGACTGACTGTCCTGCCGTTGGTTTAGAGTATTGCTTGAAGCTGTATATTGTAATACTCCCTCGGCGTTCCGGCCGCCGGTTATGCGCCTCAGTAGGATGTTGCCTCGGTCTTACAGCACGACTCCTACTGGTATTCTCCTTCTTGCTTTGATCTCGTTTCTCACTCAGCACAATCTATCTCGCTTCCAATCCCTCCTTGGGCACCGCCGCTATCCTGAGCAGGCACGGTCCCGTTACGTTCGCTCAAGTTGCCAAGTCTCTGTCAGGATCCCACCCCCGACAGGGACCCTACCGAATCTTCCCCTGCAACACCCTCTGCCACAAGGTGTTGCCTGGTTCCCATCCAGTCGGCTTTCTCCCTAACTTCCTGCCTGACCCCCAGTTTTACCAGTATGTGAGGAGTGGCCTAATGAATAGAACCCTTAGCTCCCCCTGGTGGCCCGACGGTGAAATATATTGGTGTCTGTGATACCTGGTCAGACGAACTCCTTCAGTGCCATCAGACGTACCATGGCTCCCCTTAGTGGCGGAGCCACAGTACTGCAACGACCAGGACTCTGGGGCGCTGCACCATTACTGGCAAACAGAGACAAGAACAGTACATGGGCCCTTTGCAGCCTAATAGCTCATCATAATGCACAATTCCACCTGTTTTGGAGGTGATAATGGGCTAGCTTATTTCTTGGCTCCTACAAGGGTATACAAATCTCCAAATATATATCGGCCCCTGAGTGCCATCCTATATAATTCTTTGCAGTGCCATCCTGTATAATTCTCAGCAGTGCCATCCTATATAATTATCAGCAGCACCATCCTATATAATTCTCACCAGTACCATCCTATATAATTCTCAGCAGTGCCATCCTATATAATTATCAGCAGCACCATCCTATATAATTATCATCAGCGCCATCCTATATAATTATCAGCAGCGCCATCCTATATAATTATCAGCAGCGCCATCCTATATAATTCTCAGCAGCGCCATCCTATATAATTCTCAGCAGCGCCATCCTATATAATTCTCAGCAGCGCCATCCTATATAATTCTCAGCAGCGCCATCCTATATAATTCTCAGCAGCACCATCCTATATAATTCTCAGCAGCGCCGTCCTATATAATTCTCAGCAGCGCCGTCCTATATAATTCTCAGCAGCGCCATCCTATATAATTATCAGCAGCACCATCCTATATGATTATCAGCAGTGCCATCCTATAAAATTCTCAGCAGCATTATCCATAAATCCAGATCCATCTGCTGTGTATAAATACTCTGATTTTCGGTGGGGATCCCTTAGTCTTCCCTCTTGGTAGCACATGGCCAGGTGGTCACTCCAATATGTCCGCCTTTACAATGACAGCTTCTCATCTAAGTCTTTTCTTTCCTCCAATGCCTAATGGTGGGAATATCTGTTTTGCAGACTTTATGGTTTGTCCACTATTGTGAGAGAATGATGGGACTGCCAGGGATCTGTCAGTGCCCCCCTGACCTCTGCCTGTAAGGTCTCAGGCTGCCCCTGGGGGTAGCCCTGTCTTGGCCTCCGTCTTTATCCCTCTAACACCTTTCTCCCCTAATGGATTACTTCCCCCAGCCCCCTCCTTATCCACTCCCCTTGAAAACCACTGCAAACAAGAAGTGCTGGTTCTAGAGGAGGGGAGTGGGAAAATCCTGGGGGAGGGTAGAAATTCGGCAACAGGAGGCTCAGCATCTAGAGGAGAAGTGCAGACTCTGGTCACTTCTGTACCACTGTCTGTATCCTTTTACTAAGGACTAGGACACCCCAGAGGTGAGTGGATTACTGCACGAGGGTCTATCGCTGGGTAAATCAGGTGGTCCCATTCTTGGGATTGTAAGTCCAGGAGATTCTTGTCTTGGAGTTTTTGGAATGAAGAATTGTCTCGCCTGTCCCTGCAGGGCTAAAGGACTACAGACCATACTGGTCATTATGGAGGCATGTGCTGGGGAGGGGGCTATCCATGAAAATAGAATTGGAAAAAACACTAGATTGGTTCTCGACAGCAGTAACTTTTTGGTCCAATGTAGAGTTTTTTTTATTTATACCGCAAAAACTTTCTTGAACTTTTTTTCTGTGAAGCGTGCAAAATAAGTGAATACGACCATGGAAGCAAGGTTCTGACAGATCAGAAAAACAGAGCAGATCTGAGTGATGGAAATCTATACTATGAGTTGGGACATTTTGGGGAACTTTCGTAGGTCGCGTAATGCTAGAGGTTGATATTCTTAGTAATAAGAAAAATGATCACTATGGAAAATATTAGCCACTTGTCCAATCAGGAGGGGCGTCTGTTGGTCACGTTGATTAATTAGTATTATTAATATGCATTTTAGTAATTATGTACTCGAACAGTCATCATTTTATAAATTTACTCTTAAGTTGGTCATACTATTTATAAAAAGGTTGGACAAACACCATTAATGTCAATCATCGAACGTGGTGTCCTAATTTCATCCATGAAGGCAGATGCCAGTGGAAAGAGAGATCGGGCAGTTCGATTTCAGCATGCCTGATCCTTTTCTTCTCGGATGAGAGGAGGAGGAGAATTACTCTCCTTTTAGAACACGTGTACTTTCGGCTGAGCCGAGCGTGCGTGTGGATGGGGAGAGGTTGGGAGAAATAGCTACTTGTATACGGCCGGCTTCTTGTGTAAACTGACTGCTGTTTTGCTGCCCAGGAACCAAGGATTTGGCACATTGTATTTATGCAATATTATTATTGTTTTTACGGGAGGTGTCCGATGTCCCGTTACCAACCTCGCCCTATGGAGATGAATATACATTTACGACTAATCTGGTTTTGGTAGATGACAGCTGTAGCCGTGGGCAATAATGGACTGAATTTATATGTCCTGAGAATGCCATCAACATGGGTGGGTGCTTTCGGTATTTTGACATTCCACCTGTCATCTAATGATATCTACAATCTAAAATACCTGTTCTGTCTCTTCCCTAAGGAAACTTCTGTATAATGGTTTAGGACCAGACACATGAGTGTGTTGGAATAAAGAATGGATATGTATATTTTTATTATATTTATTATGTTTTCCTATTTACAATTCCTTTTCTATGTCCCCTAGATGACACGTGATATAGGGGTTAATTGAACTAGATGGACTTTTTCGACCTTCTTACAAAGTCTGCATTGAATTTGTACTGACTTTTCGTGGGGAACCTGGGCCCAATTGATTGAAGCCAGGTTAATTAGTTTCTAAAATGCTCCAACGTTTTCAGAGAAAATATGCTTTAAAGATCTGGCCGGAGACAAGACTAGTCCGTCTCCATTCCCAGACAGCTCTTTCCAGCCTCGCTGCAGGTGATTGATGGGCCTTTTCCATAGCGAGACCTGTCAATCATCTCCGGCAGCGCTGGGAAGAGACGGCCAGTCGCAGTGCAGGACTACTCTCCGGCTTTGGTCCCCGACCGGATCTTTAACATATGTTTTCTCTGAAATGCTGTTGCTGAAGTCATGCAGCCAGGCTTTGATTCATGCTGCCCGTGGTTCGGCTACATAAATTGGGTGATAGGTTTCCTTTTTGGTGCTGTATTCTGCATTTTCTCATTTATTTTAGCTGTAGCTGTATTTAGCTGTTTTTTTTCCCCCTCAATCAGATACACACATGCATTATATGAGTATGAAATGAATGAAAATAACATCCGGAGACTTATTCTACTTATAAGAAAACACACAGACTGTACAAATGCTGCAAGGACCAATCTTCGTTTTCCAAACCTTCTAAATATGCATCTAATAAGGAGATTAAATTATTGTTAACTTAAAGAAGAAGAGCTGTCGCCAGGTCAAAAGTGGCCCAAAAAAGTCAGCCGAACTCCTGAACCTCGATTTGGGCAGGATTGGCCAATCACCTGATGTGTATGTGGGCCTACTGAGATGATGTTGGGACGATCAGGATTGGACCGTTAAAATTTTAGTACCCAATATTTTTGTTTTCAGGGAAGATATTCCTCTGCCAGTGGAGTTTGGCAGTGTTTTTTCCCTCTTTGCTTAATTAAAATATATAAGCCTAGCTTTTACGTGTATGGGGAAGTTGGTAGAGATAGCTTTTCGCTAAGCTGGGCTGATAGTTATCCACCTGAAGAAAGCATTGGAGTGTTTTCTTCTAACTTTTTCTGGATCTTTTGCCAAGCTTGTTGATAGTTTACAATAGCAGAATTGTGAATTCAGCTCTAGGCCAAAGGCTGAAACTCAGGATCAGTACAAGATTAGACTGTCCGATCAATGGATACCGGGGTGGAAGCCGGGAACAAGAAGGGCTGTCTAAAAACTTTCACAATGGGAAGTTACCGTTTCCTATCCCGTGCTGTGGCCTTCTGATCTGGATGGTTAGGGAATGTTTTTTGGGGGACCTTCTCTATTTAGACCGATCTTGCAATAGACCGCACCCATCATATAGGGGTTAATGTTGCCTTCTTTCCCAGATGGACTTTTTTTCAACTTTACTAATAGTGTTCATATCACTTTTATTGTCTGGCATGGTGTACTTTTTTTTGCACTTGGATAAAGAAAGTTATGTTCTTAGCTTTTAGCTAAAGATTTTTTTTTTTCTATCAATGGTGAACATGTGCTTCATTATATCATTATATTCTGTAATGATTTTGAAGGATTAATATTTATGTAGTGGCAGTGGGTAGTCTAATACTATACTATCTTAAGTATACAGTAGGTGGTGCACAGTGCGAAACGGCAGTCGCCTACATGCACCAGCATTCTCCCATTGTATCTCAACTGCTATTATTTATTAGAATAAATCCAAAATACTTACGGTGAGTGCTGCTTTTTCTTCTTTAGAATTGCATTTTGAAGGATTTAACCTTTAATTGCCAGGGACGTGGAGAGGCCAGGAGCTTTTCTTCCTGGTATCACCCCCTCTTACTAAATAGGGAGGATGTCTCCCCCCCAATTGTCTCAGATAAGGGAGGGATCTTTTATTTTAATTTCTTCCAACAGTGTCAGAATATGAATATGTAATGCTGAATGCAATGCACAGATAACGCAAGGCAGAAACGGTCGGTGAACGATATGATTCTGTTTAAATACAATAGTAATTTACAGGAATTCTAAACAGTTGGTGATAATAACAAGGCAAATCAACAATAAACCAAATAACGATATGAGTGAAATAGCAACGAAAGTTATTCACTATATAACACTAATGTCCTCTTCGCAAAGGTGGTTTTCCCATTCACGGGAGTTACCACGTAGCTTCTCTTTTTAACTCTGCCGCTAGCGGGGGTCACAGAGTTTTCTCGCTAGACCATCTTTCTGACTAAATCTATTAAAGCGCATTGAGCCTCCAACACACCGGCCGGCCCAGGTACTCTATGTTACAATAGGAAGTGACGGTCCTACTCACTCATGTTGTCCCTCTGCAATCGCAAGCTCGCCTCTCTAGTCCTCATCTCCTCGTGGATCCTCGCTGTTTGACCGTCGGCGAACATCTACTGGGCCTGGAGCTCGGCTCTTTACAGGCGACGTCTGGTCTCTGGGTCATGACCGGCATAGGGTCACAGGTCCTGGTTTTGACCAGAACATTCAGAACTCTGGGTCTTCTCGGATGTAGTCTGGACCTTGACAGGAGGTGACAGGCACCCTGGTGGTGCCGAGTTTCAGCTGAGGCCCGTCAAGCTGGCCTCAGCTCCATCACTGGTCCGCGTCTGCTCCTCTCTCTCTCTTGGCACCAAATCTGCCTGTGGTTTGGCGCACAGGCCTCTTATATCCCGGAACTGTGTCCTGTGAGTCATTTGACCAGGTCCAGCAATCCTGCAATTCTTCGGGTACAAATTGGTTCCACCTGATTGCTCCCTGCCCCCCATCAGATAACAGTCTTTCCTAACTATGGTCGCATCCCGCAATGGCTCTTCAGGGGTATCTCTGCTTACTCTTGCAAACAGTTGCAAATATAATCACCACTTGTCTCAAAGGTGTATGGGATCTAGATGGTGAAGATTTTTGGTCAGCTCTTGTCCTTATATACATATAGACATAGAGGTATTTGGCGTGTATGAACTCTATAAATAATTGATGCGCATCTTTACTTCTGCTTAGCTCAAACTTTTAGCCATAAATATTAATTTGTATGCTTTTTTTACAAAACATGTTGCTCAAAAATTACCGTACTTTTAGTATTTTCATAGGGTTTTTATGCTCTGTTTTGAGATTCCACTGAAGATTCAGCCATACTTGCCAGAAAAATATAGTACACTTGAAAAATGACAGAACCTTTTATAAGGCAGTGGGATATATCATCTGCCCTTGTTTGGGGTCTTTCAGGCTTCACTGAGGTCCATCATTTGATGGATCCAGCCCCCTGTAGATTTCATTGTTCAGCTCCATGAATAACTCAGATGTGAACATAACCTAAGCGATATCTATTTCTGGGACATCAGATTGACAACCAACACAGCTGGCATTACGGATTCTATAGGGGTTGTCACTCAGCATTCCTAGAGTCCTATAAACCAGTTTATCTATCCTCGCAGTAATGTATCCTCCACTTACATCTCAAATAATTCACAGGCTGATTTGTGGGTGAAGACCCCAGTGGGAATTATGTCTGATGTAACATTGGGTCACCTATGGATCACTAGAGCAATTTGTTTTCACTTACAGTACTTCACTTACTGTATATACAGGGCTTGTGTGTGTGTAAGTGTGGTGGACAATGGTTGTCGCGTTCCTGTCCCTGAAGACACCAATCCCATTCTATGTATTATGTCTTGTGTCTCTGTAGATGCCATGTGATGTGTTCCTGTGTAATGTGTAGTGTAATAAATAGTGTAAAGATAATGCATAATATAGTGTAGGATGTGATAAGATAGGTAGTGTAGTGTACAGATAGCGACATTAGGGTAAGAAAGAGTTAAAGAGGTTGTACACTACTTTTACATCGATGACCTATCTTTAAGATAGGTCATTAGCGTCTGATCAGCCGGGGTCCGGCACGTGGCACCCCGGCCGATCAGCTGCTAACGGTGTTGGTCGGAAATACTCACTTGCTGAGTTGCTTCATCTACTTGTTTTGGCTGCTTAGCAGAAGTGTTGAAGTCACTATTTGGGGCATTATAACAAGATATATTTATCTCTACAGAAATACGTACATGCCTCCACTAGGTAATGGACCCCTCACTAGGTTCAATAGATTAAATTAATCTGATAAGCACATATGAACCCAAACATAAATTTAGAAAAGTATAAATCTTTATTACATATAAAAAAATATACATTGAAAAAATACACACACAAAAGATTAGATTTAAGATAGGTCATTAGCGTCTGATCAGCCGGGGTCTGGCACATGGCACCCCCGCTGATCAGCTGCTAACGGTGTTGGCCAGAAATACTCACTTGCTGAGTTGCTTCATCTACTTGTTTTGGCTGCTGCAGGGTACTACACTTCCGCCTCCTATTGATTTGAATGTGTAGTACCCTGCGGCAGCCACTACGAGAAGACAGAGCAGCTCGGCAAGGGAGTACTTCTGGCCGGCGGCCACTGCCACCGATATCAGTTGATCGGTGGGCAGGTCGTCAAAGTAAGGATAAATTGTCAATGTAAAAGTAGTGCACAATCTCTTTAAATGTTGACACTAGCCCACAGGGGGAGGGCTTAGTGACAGGAAAAGGACTGTGCTTCCTAGATAGATAGTTAGGCCGGGGTCACACTTGCGAGTGCAATGCGAGAAACTCGCACGAGTCTCTCGCATCAATGCCCGGAACTGCCGCCGGCTCTAAGGAACGGAGCGGAGCGTTCAGCTGCATAGAAATACATGCAGCCGCACACTCCAGTCCCAAGCGCCAGCGGCAGTGCTGGGTATTGATGCGAGAGACTCGTGTGAGTTTCTCGCATTGCACTCGCGAGTGTGACCCCGGCCTTAGAGTAGATATCAAGTTGTATTGAGAGCAACATGTGAGCAGTGCTTCTAAGGACTGATCCATAGCTAGAGGAGATTCGAGCGAGGAATAGCAATATCCTGAAGAGAATTATTGATGAGACTAAGTGGCCTTGAATAGGATACCGAGTCACAAACCCCAATAGCTTACTAGTGCTGAAGGTAATGGACCTAAGCAGGACTAAGAGCGTGGGACTAGTGGGGGTCCCGAGAGGTAGATCTAGGATGTCTAGCAGTGGAAGAATTAGGAAGTGGAACCACTGAGCGAGTAGAGGGATTCGCTGATCAGGACTGTGGCAAAATAACTGGGTGTGGCATCGTAGAACGAAACAGATAAGCTGTAGGGCCTAGAAAGGAAGGATACTGTAAGAATGGAAAAGCTTCTTACTGTGAAGGAAATGTGCATAAGACTTTGTACATAGCCCTTACCAAGATAATATTCAGTAAAGACCCCATGTTTAAACGGAAGTCTCCTTTATTGAACTTTAGAAATTGTGGTCCTGGTTGGCCAACACCATCGGCCACAGGCAGCCTGCACAGGCACAAGGCCCTCACTGCACCAACACCCAGCCAGGACCCAGATTTTCATGTAGCGCGCCAGAGTGCAGGAGGAAATTGGTGACGTGTTCAATACTTATTTTACCCACTGTATGTGTATATATTGTTGTCAGGTATTTCTGAAAAGGATAAAATGATTTAGAAGCCGTATATAAAATTTTGCAATGTAAATGAAGCGTATGAATAATATGGAAGCTCCAGAAAATAAAGAAAAAAAAGCAAGAAAATTAAAATACTTCCAAGAAATTTACCTTAGTTACTAACTGTACTAATAAAGCAATGCGATTGTAGCACTCCTGTAGGCCATGTTTCTAGGAGCAAAAAGCGTTTTTTTTCCGCAGGTGTCAGTAACAAAATATGCAGTAGTAATATGTTCTAAATATTGTGTTTTTGCAGTGTTTTTTTAGATTTATTTTTGAAGCTGATTTGAAGCAGCTTTTTCGTTAATGCTTTTTTTTAACACTGGGATTCTGAACTTAAAAATCACAATTGCGTTCTTTTACATGCATTTTTTTCCAGGCTCCCCACAGAAGCCTATAGGGGAAAAAACCCAACACTAAAAACGCGCCGTTCGACAGCATTTTTAAACACAAAGCAAGGATGATTTTTTGTGACCTCACAACCACTTAGCCTGAATGTTGAAACGCAGCAGAATTTCTACACAAAACAAAATGCAGCAGAATAAACGCAGCCTTTACGCTGTGTGTGAACATGACCTCTAACGGTGTAGGGTGTGCTCATTAGCAATGCTGCTCACGTGAAAATCCACATCAAAATGGCTGTATAATTCTGATAATAATGGGGTTTTCTGGACATTGATGTCCTAACTGCAGAATAGGTCATACAGTCGCAAAAACAGTTGAAGACAGGAAGGAAATCCATTTTTCACTTTGCATCAAATTTATCAATCACATGCGCCATTTTGATGAATTTGATGCCGAAACTGGCAACTAATACCATGGGACAAAAAAGAAAGGCGACTTAAAAAACTCAATTGATAAATAGGGGCCATAATGTGTAAGAAAACAGCAGTAAGTAAATAGCAGTAATACATGTAAGAACATAGGGTTCTTAACATTTTTTTGATAGAAAAAGCATAAAAGCAATCCCACCGCAACCAGAGATATAAAGTCATGGGGATGATGTGAAACTACAAATCCCAGTGCTACAGATGGAGCAGGAGCTGGTTCTGTACATTGGGTTCAGCTTTTATAGCTGCACTAGTGATCTGGTTTATGTCTGCTGCCTGCATTAATCGGATAGACTGAAGCAAGTCTGCTGTCCCTCATAACGACCCGGCCTGTTCATTTCCTGAGTCCATGCCTGTGCCCTGGCTCCACCATCGTTCATGGAAAATATGGCTACATACATATATATAATAGACCCAAGCAGAAGTGGAAATCTTTTGCATTGCCCATTTTGGACAATCCCTAAGGCTATGTGCACACGTAGGAAATGTGGTGCAGAATTTTCTGCACTAAATCTGCATCTGCAGATTTGATGCAGTTTCTGTGCAGTTTCTATGCAGTTTTTATGCAGTTTCTATGCAGTTTCTGCGCAGATTCTATGCAGTTTCTGCGCAGATTCTATGCAGATTCTATGCAGTTTCTGCGCAGATTCTATGCAGTTTCTGTGCAGTTTCTGTGCAGTACAATGTAAATCAATGGGAAAAAAAAAAAGCTGTGCACATGGTGCAGAAAAATCTGCAGCAGAAACGCTGCAGAACTGCACAAAAGAAGCGACGTGCACTTCTTTGAAATCTGCAGCGTTTCTGCGCAGATTTTTCTGCACCATGTGCACAGCTTTTTTTTTTCCCATTGATTTACATTGTACTGTAAATCACAGTGCAGTTCTGCAGCGTTTCTGCAGCAGAAAAATCTGCTGCAGTTCTGCACCAATTCTGCACTAAATCTGCATCGTGTGCACATACCCTAATTCTTAGAAATACCCCCTGATTATCACCTGATGACTGATTATCTTGCCATTAGGGTTCCCCTCAATCAATTGTAAACAGTAAATTTTCAATTTCCCTACAGCACAACCACAGGAAAGATGAAGCATTACACCCTGCCTATTGAAACAAGTAGATACTGGGTCCTCCAGGATTAGAGATGTTCTTTGTAGCTTGCTCTCTGCCAAAGGAGTCCGGAACAGGGGACCTTTTTTTATTGAAGGGAATCCTTTAGTAGCATCAACCCTCCTAATCCATCTATATGGGCATGTAACTCATAAGGAGTTGAATAAAATAATACCTTGATTTCTGTGATCCAATATCTTATTCCAGAGAAATCCACGTTTTTCTTAATATGTAAATGAGATGCTAAGTTCTATGGGCCTGAGAATCGGCCTCCAGAGCTTACTTTAAATGACAGGGGGCTTTATCAGTGTGAGACATGTAATGACTGACAGCTTGCTCTCCTGTTCTACATGTCTCACTCTGGTAACTCTCCCTTTCATTTATAATAAGCTGTGGAGGCAGATTCTCAGGGAGATCTATGCCCGGCCCATAGATCTTAACAGCTCATTTGCATATTAAGACAAATGTGATTTTCTCTGGAATAATACATCAGATCACAGAAATCAAGGTATCATTTTATTCAGCTTCCTCTGACCTGCATGCCCATATAGACGGCTTAGTAGGGTTGATCCTAATGACAGATTCCGTTTCACCCTTATTTGCAATATGGATTGTATTTTTGGGCCTATGTGCGAGATCTGAAGGCTCTGTCAGCACCACATGAGTGAAACTCTGCCCACCATGATGCCTGGCTATGACAGGACAATTTTCAAACAAAATCAGGTGCCCTTTCGCCACCACGGCTGGGCAGAGTTTCGGCCATGTAACCATGCTGCTTCTTCGTATCTTACCCTAAAAATTATCTTTCTCAGCACGTTCTATCAATACTTCCTATATTAAGGCTTGTTTGTTACCAGGCAGTGTAATTGGCTGTTAATAAATGAGTGCCGATTGTCTTAATGTGTCATCGATGGGTGCTTGTTCAGGCAGGAAATCTATCCATGTAATTAAGCTCTAACTTTATCTGGGCCTCCTGTATCTAATATGTCTATTGTACCAGCCCATAAAGGGGTTGTTAGGGCTAAAAGCTTTACAAGGGCCATGTATGTAATGAAAATATCCAACCGAGCCATGCTCAGCTGCTGTCTACCCCCATGTATCCAGCCCAGGCCTTCTTCAATTCCTGGTCTCCACCTACATTGCATGTGATGGCTGTTCCTCTGACGCTGGGCCGCATCATTGGGTTTTTCAATGATGTAATCTATATTTCACAGTCAGCGGAACCTGCCCACCAGACCAGCCTCTTGCCGACTTCTCCACAGAATTGGTAGTCTGCCTCCTGACAAGTTTTTGTCTTTCCTAGGGCTCGTGCAGATGACCATATAACTCGGATGAGTGATAGCTGTCATTTCGACGGATAGCATTCGTCCCCATGTTATTCTGTGGGGCCGGGCACATGTCCAATCTTTTCCTCACACCAATTCAGTCTGTGAAAAAAATTGCAGCGTGCACAATTTACATACGAGAATCGGATGGCACTCACTGACTCAGCTCTATGGTCTGTAGAAAAAAAACTGGACCACACTCGGATGACATCTGATTTTCACGGAATGGTGGAATGGAGAAGACTTTGAGTCTGATTATCATAATCGGACCGATTTTCTTGAATGGAGAACATACTGTCCTTAGTGAAAGGCTGACTGACTAATAACACTGGTCAACAGCATTTTTGGTGCCAAAGATATTTCATCGAATTTAGGGTATTTTTGGGGTGCTGATTCTGAATATGTCATCAGTTTTGCCAGATTGGCTCAAGTTTTTGAGATTTTTGGTATCTTATTTATAGCACTTGTTGGTAAATGCGACGCATCATCTCATTAATTTCTTTGGATTAGTACTTGAACTGAGCAGTTCTCAATATAGTTTTGTGTTAATTAGTGTTCTAAAAGTTTTGTTCATAGCTTGATTTTTGCGCTAACTTTATGTTGTTGTCTGTTTTCCAGTGAAAAGCATGAACTCATCAAGAAGAAGTTGTCTTAACGATCCAGACTCATTCTGTTACATTTGTGGTGAATACACACTGCCAAAACAAAGAAGAAACATAACAGACTTCGTAAAAAAAGTGTATTTTGTCTATTTTGGGGTTATGCTTGGGGACCAAGACAAGTTTTGGGCACCACACATAGTGTGCAAAGCATGTATCGAATTATTACGAAAATGGAGCAAAGGACAAAGAAAAAGCTTCAAATTTGGTGTTCCATTGGTGTGGAGAGAGCCAAAAAATCATCATGATGACTGTTACTTATGGTAAACACAGGTACAGGCACATCTTCACAATGAGGGACAGGCCTTCTTGCAGATTCCATGTTACTCCCATTTTCATTTCTTATGCTTATTGAATCCTTGCACTTGCACTGCACAGAAATAACAGTCATCATGATGATTTTTTGGCTCTCTCCACACCATTGGAACACCAAATTTGAAGCTTTTTCTTTGTCCTTTGCTCCATTTTCGTAATAATTCGATACATGCTTTGCACACTATGTGTGGTGCCCAAAACTTGTCTTGGTCCCCAAGCATAACCCCAAAATAGGCAAAATACACTTTTTTTACGAAGTCTGTTATGTTTCTTCTATGTTTTGGCAGTGTGTATTCACCACAAATGTAACAGAATGAGTCTGGATCGTTAAGACAACTTCTTCTTGATGAGTTCATGCTTTTCACTGGAAAACAGACAACAACATAAAGTTAGTGCAAAAATCAAGCTATGAACAAACTTTTAGAACACTAATTAACACAAAACTATATTGAGAACTGCTCAGTTCAAGTACTAATCCAAAGAAATTAATGAGATGATGCGTCGCATTTACCAACAAGTGCTATAAATAAGATACCAAAAATCTCAAAAAACTTGAGCCAATCTGGCAAAACTGATAGCATATTCAGAATCAGCACCCCAAAAATACCCCAAATTCATTAAAATATTTTGGACACCAGAAAAAAAATTTTTTTTTGTTGACCTGTGTAATGTAAATGTTGGCAATTTTGAGATGTTTGAGTTTTGTCCCTGGTCTCAGTCAGGACCGTCCCACTTGGAATGTCCAAGTTGTTGGTTTGTCTATATTCTTTTTTTGCCTTGGGACATCCCACATTTTGCCAGGATTGTCCCATTTAAAAAAAAAAAAAAAAGAATCCCGGGCCACAAATCCGGCACTGTTGGCAAGTGTGCATTAAGACCTAACCAGAGCTGTCAGCCAGTGTGAATTTCATGCATTACTCAATGGCTAACATTTAGGGTATGTGCACACGTCAGGATTTCTTCAGGAATGTTTGCGTTTTTTTGCGGATTTCCCCAATAAAAACGCTATAATACTGCATAAAAAACGCATACATTATGCATCCTATCATTTAGAATGGATTCCGCATTTTTTGTGCAAATGTTGCTTTTTTTTCCGCAAAAAAAAAAAACGCATTCCGGAAAAAGAAGCAACATGTTCATTATTTTTGCAGATTTTTTGCGGATTTCCCATGAAATTGGAGTGTCTGGAAAAAAACGCAAAAAATTCGCATAAAATCCGCAAAAAAACACACAAAAAAAGGAGTAAAAAACGCGCAAAAAAACGCATGCGGATTTCTGGCAGAAATATCCGGATTTTGTCAGGAAAATTTCTGCAAGAAATCCTGACGTGTGCACATACCCTTATGGTGGCTCTGGGGCTTCTGAAAAAGGACATAAAAAATATATACCATTACTTCTTGCAACATATACAAGCCCTTGTTCTTCCAGTACATCTATTAGTTAGATCTCCAGAAAACTAGAAAAATATTACCAACTGGTCATCTTAAAAACATGAGTGTCCTGATACCTACAAGGAAGGGATGTTTTTTCCCCTTTTGAAGATCAATGGAGGGCTTTACATTTCAGGGTAATGGTAAGAGAGATTCCTAGCAGACATAAATAGGGACGTGGTATTGTCATTCACAGACACAACCGCCTTGTGTCCCATTCACACTGCTCCTCCCACGTCCTGGTAATTGACTATTACAGCCAAGGGTTGACCATTAAGGTGCAATGTGATGAGCTGTCAACACCAAGGTGCTGAAGTCCCAGCCTTCATTTCCTCTTTTCTTTGTTATACTGTGGTTTTTGATCCTTTCTTCACAGTCCCAGACGTGTATAGGGATCAAGTGCCTGGCTTGTGTCCTGGGTGCTCTAAACAGTTGGACAAGGGCCTCTATCTCTGAGGTTGTTGGTAACTGTTCTCCTTAATTTCCTCCTTTGATGCTTCTGGGCTTTGTGTGATAAGAACTTCCTACAGTATCCTGTGTGTGATTGACAATCAGTAAGTGTTCTTCTTACTACAGATGTCATTCAATCATATACCATAAATATAGACTCAATAAAGTTTTACGCCTTTCTTAGGGTAGGGTCACACCATCTGAGAAAAAATGTCATATTATACTGGTCAGAGTTTGATCAGTTATTCTTGGAGGTGGAGAGTAAAAAGAAAAAAAGGTTCTTCACCCTCTCCATTCTGACCAACTGTGAAAATCAGAACACAATCGGATGTCATCCTAGGTCTGATGTTTTTCACGGATCCATAGACTTGAATTGCTAATTTGGATTTGACACTCGGCTCAAAATCGAACATGTTTCCAATTTTTTTCCTCTGACCACTCACTCCAAGGAAAAAATCAGATATGTTTACAGCCCCATAAAATATCATGGGTTCCAGTGCTATCTATGAAAACCACAGATAGCACTCATCTGGCATGTTTCAGTCAGAGGCGCCTCTTAATCAATCAGAAGTGTCTTAAAAGTAACATGGTCCTCTCCACAAATCTTTCTCCAGTCATGGACTGGAGTCAGATTTGTGGTGTAAAGTATGCCACATCTGGTTATCAGTTAAACGAACGGATGTCACCATGCCCCGACCCACCCCAGCTCTGCCAATTTGGAGTAGCTGGCGAAAACTGGCTTGAAAACAAAACTTTTACAACTTTTCAGTGTTTGATCCCAGAAGGCATTAACACTGTGATGAATCTGGACCTTTATCTCTTATATGACTAGTCCAAAGTCAGCAATAGAGAAGGTAGTCACAGCAGTAGAGAAGTTAATCACAGCAATGGAGAAGGTAATCACAGCAGTAGAGAAGGTAATCACAGCAGCAGAGAAGGTAACACAGCAGCAGAGAATGTAGTCACAGCAGCAGAGAAGGTAGTCACAGCCGCAGAGAAGGTAGTTACAGCAGCAGAGAATGTAATCACAGCAGCAGAGAAGGTAGTCACAGCAGCAGAGAAGGTAGTCACAGCAGCAGAGAAGGTAGTCACAGCCGCAAAGAAGGTAGTTACAGCAGCAGAGAATGTAATCAGCAGCAGAGAAGGTAGTCACAGCAGCAGAGAAGGTAGTCACAGCAGCAGAGAAGGTAGTCACAGCAGCAGAGAAGGTAGTTACAGCAGCAGAGAAGGTAGTTACAGCAGCAGAGAAGGTAGTCACAGCAGCAGAGAAGATAACACGGCAGCACAGAAGGTAGTCACAGCAGCAGAGAAGGTAACACAGCAGCAGAGAAGGTAGTCACAGCAGCAGAGAATGTAATCACAGCAGCAGAGAAGGTAGTCACAACAGCAGAGAAGGTAGTCACAGCAGCAGAGAAGGTAGTTACAGCAGCAGAGAAGGTAGTTACAGCAGCAGAGAATGTAATCACAGCAGTAGAGAAGGTTGTCACAGCAGCAGAGAAGGTTGTCACAGCAGCAGAGAATGTAATCACAGCAGCAGAGAAGGTAGTCACAGCAGCAGAGAAGATAGTCACAGCAGCAGAGAAGTGTTGTGAATTCTGCTTTTGGGCTCCCTCCGGTGGTTGTAGGTGGTAATGCAGTTGCCCCTGAGTTACAGTCCTGGCCAGGTGTATCTGCTGATTGCAGTTCTGACTGGGGTATTTAGGTGTGCAGGATTCATTAGTCCTTGCCAGTTGTCAATTGTTGTTGGGAGGTGTAGGACCTCTGCCTGGTTCCTCCTGCCTTTCTGCCAAATCAGCAAAGATAAGTGTCTGTTTTTTTTTCCTGTGGCACACATGTTGTGTGCTTCACAATTCTGTGCTATTCTTTGTGTTTTCTTCACCAGCTTAGATTGTGTCAGTATTTTCTCAGTCTTGTTGGATTCTCTGGAGTGGCAGATATACATTCCATGTCTTTAGTTAGATTGTGGAACTTTTTGTATTATCTGCTGTGGATATTTTTGGAAGGGTTTTAATACTGACCGCCTAGTAATCTGTCCTATCCTTTCCTATTTAGCTAGAGTGGCCTCTTTTGCTAAATCCTGTTTTCTACCTGCGTGTGTCTATTCTTCTCCTACTCACAGTCATTATTTGTGGGGGGCTGCCTATCCTTTGGGGGTCTGCTCTGAGGCAAGGTAGCATTCCTATTTCCATCTATAGGGGTATTTAGTCCTCCGGCTGTGTCGAGGTGTCTGGGGTATGTTAGGCACACCCCACGGCTACTTCTAGTTGCGGTGTTAGTTCAGGATTTGCGGTCAGTACAGGTTCCACCGACTCCAGAGAAAGTTTCATGCGGCTCCAAGGTCACCAGATCATAACAGTACAACTGGCCCATAATGAGCTAAATGCATCTCAGAAGAAGGGAAGAAAGGTGTTGAGCCATTTTTTTTTCTGCAGTCTGTTTTGTCTTTTTTTCCCTCTTTATTTATGGGTGGCTGAAGAGTCTTGTGCCAGCATGGATGTTCAGGAATTAGCTTCTCGTGTAGACCAGCTTGCTGCTAGGGTACAAGGTATTTCTGATTATATTCTTCAGACTCCTGCTCTAGAGCCAAAGATTCCTACTCCTGATTTGTTTTTTGGTGATAGGTCCAAATTTTGGGGTTTTAAAAACAATTGTAAACTGTTTTTTGCTCTGAGACCGCGATCCTCTGGTGATTCCATTCAGGAGGTTACAATTGTCATCTCCCTGCTGCGTGGTGATCCACAGGATTGGGCATTTTCCCTGGAATCTGGGAATCCGGCCTTGCTTAATGTAGATTCCTTTTTTCAGGCTTTAGGATTATTATATGATGAACTGAATTCTGTGGATCAAGCGGAGAAAACCTTGTTGGCCCTGTCTCAGGGTCAAGAGGCGGCAGAATTGTTTTGTCAGAAATTTAGAAAATGGTCTGTGTTGACTAAATGGAATGATGATGCTTTGGCGGCAATTTTCAGAAAGGGTCTTTCTGAATCCGTTAAAGATGTTATGGCCTTCCGGTCTGAGTGATTCTATGTCTCTGGCCATTCAGATTGATCGGCGCTTGCGGGAGCGTAGAACTGTGTGCGCTGTGGTGTCGTCCTCAGAGCCAATTCCTGAGCCAATGCAGTGTGATAGGATTTTGTCTAGAACGGAACGACAAGGATTCAGATGTCAGAATAGGTTGTGTTATTATTGTGGCGACACTTCTCATGTCATTTCAGTCTGCCCCAAGCGGACAAAAAGGATCGCTAGTTCATTTACCATCAGTACTGTACAACCTAAATTTCTGTTATTGGTGTCCTTGATCTGCTCATTGTCATCATTTTCTGTCATGGCGTTTGTGGATTCAGGCGCCACCTTGAACTTAATGGATTTTGAGTTTGCCAGGCGTTGTGGTTTTCCCTTGCAGCCTTTGCAGAACCCTATTCCTTTAAGTGGGATTGATGCTTCACCTTTGGCTAAAAATAAGCCCCAGTTTTGGACACAGGTGACCATGCACATGGCGCCAGCCCATCAGGAAGATTGTCGATTTCTGGTGTTGCATAATTTGCATGATGTTATCGTGCTGGGTTTCCCGTGGTTGCAGGTACATAATCCTGTGTTGGATTGGAAATCTATGTCTGTGACTAGTTGGGGTTGTCAGGGGATTCATAATGATGTTCCTTTGATGTCAATCTCCTCTTCTTCCTCTTCGGAAATTCCAGAGTTTTTGTCTGATTTTCAGGATGTATTCGATGAGCCCAAGTCCAGTTCCCTTCCACCGCACAGGGACTGTGATTGTGCGATTGACTTGATTCCAGGCAGTAAGTTTCCTAAGGGCCGACTTTTCAACCTGTCTGTGCCTGAACATACCGCCATGCGGAGTTATGTTAAGGAGTCTTTGGAGAAAGGGCATATTCGGCCATCTTCTTCACCGTTGGGAGCAGGTTTTTTTTTTGTTGCTAAGAAGGATGGCTCCTTGAGGCCTTGTATTGATTATCTCCTCTTGAATAAGATCACGGTCAAGTTTCAATACCCTTTATATTTGCTTTCCGATTTGTTTGCTAGGATTAAGGGGGCTAGTTGGTTTACGAAGATTGACCTTCGGGGGGCATATAATCTTGTTCGTATTAAACAGGGTGATGAATGGAAAACTGCATTTAATACGCCCGAAGGCCATTTTGAATACCTTGTGATGCCATTCGGGCTCACTAACGCTCCATCTGTTTTTCAATCCTTCATGCATGATATCTTCCGGACTTATATTGATAAATTCTTGATTGTATATTTGGATGATATTTTGATTTTTTCCGATGATTGGAAGTCTCATGTGGAACAGGTCAGGATGGTATTTCAGATCCTTCGTGACAATGCTTCGTTTGTGAAGGGGTCTAAGTGTCTCTTTGGGGTGCAGAAGGTTTCTTTTTTGGGCTTTATTTTTTCTCCCTCATCTATGGAGATGGATCCAGTTAAGGTTCAGGCCATTCATGATTGGATTCAACCCACATCCGTGAAGAGCCTTCAGAAATGTTTGGGTTTAGCAAATTTTTATCGCCGTTTCATTGCTAACTTCTCCAGCGTGGTTAAACCCTTGACTGATTTGACGAAAAAAGGCGCTGATGTGGCGAATTGGTCCTCTGCGGCTGTCTCTGCCTTTCAGGAGCTTAAACGCCGATTTACTTCTGCTCCGGTGTTGCGCCAACCAGATGTTTCTCTTCCGTTTCAGGTTGAGGTTGACGCTTCTGAGATTGGGGCAGGGGCCGTTTTGTCTCAGAGGGATTCTGTTGGTTCTTTGATGAAACCGTGTGCCTTCTTCTCCCGCAAGTTTTCGCCTGCTGAACGCAATTATGATGTCGGCATTCGGGAGTTGTTGGCTATGAAGTGGGCGTTTGAGGAGTGGCGACATTGGCTTGAGGGAGCTAAGCACCGTATTGTGGTCCTGACCAATCATAAGAATTTGATTTACCTCGAGTCTGCCAAACGGCTGAGTCCTAGACAGGCTCGATGGTCCTTGTTTTTTTCTCGTTTTGATTTCGTGGTTTCGTATCTTCCGGGTTCTAAGAATATTAAGGCTGATGCCCTTTCTAGGAGTTTTTTGCCTGATTCCGGCAACCGGTTGGCATTATGAAAGAAGGGGTGGTCCTTTCTGCCATTTCCCCTGATTTACGGCGGGTTCTTCAGGAATTTCAGGCTGATAGACCTGACCGCTGTCCTGTGGGGAAATTGTTTGTTCCTGATAGATGGACTAGTAGAGAGATTTCTGAGGTTCACTGTTCTGTGTTGGCTGGTCATCCTGGTATTTTTGGTACCAGAGATTTGGTTGGTAGGTCCTTTTGGTGGCCTTCGTTGTCACGTGATGTGCGTTCTTTTGTGCAGTCCTGTGGGACTTGTGCGCGGGCCAAGCCTTGCTGTTCCCGTGCTAGTGGGTTACTTTTGCCATTGCCGGTCCCTGAGAGGCCCTGGACGCATATTTCTATGTATTTTATTTCTGATCTTCCGGTTTCCCAGAGGATGTCGGTTATCTGGGTTGTTTGTGACCGGTTTTCTAAGATGGTTCATTTGGTGCCTTTGCCTAAATTGCCTTCCTCTTCAGAGTTGGTTCCGTTGTTTTTTCAGCATGTGGTTCGTTTCCATGGTATTCCGGAGAATATTGTGTCCGACAGAGGTTCCCAGTTTGTTTCTAGGTTTTGGCGGGCCTTTTGTGCTAGGCTGGGCATTGATTTGTCTTTTTCTTCTGCATTTCATCCTCAGACAAATGGCCAGACCGAGCGAACTAATCAGACTTTGGAGACTTATTTGAGATGCTTTGTGTCTGCCGATCAGGATGATTGGGTGGCCTTTTTGCCATTTGCCCTTAATAACCGGGCTAGATCGGCTACTTTGGTTTCGCCTTTTTTTTGTAATTTTGGTTTTCATCCTCGTTTTTCTTCTGGGCAGGTTGAGCCTTCTGACTGTCCTGGTGTGGATTCTGTGGTTGACAGGTTGCAGCAGATTTGGGCTCATGTGGTGGACAATTTGGTGTTGTCTCAGGAGGAGGCTCAACGTTTTGCTAACCGTCGTCGGTGTGTTGGTTCCCGGCTTCGGGTTGGGGCTTTGGTTTGGTTGTCTTCCCGTCATGTTCCTATGAAGGTCTCTTCCCCTAAGTTTAAGCCTCGGTTTATTGGCCCTTATAGGATTTCTGAGATTATCAATCCAGTGTCTTTTCGTTTGGCCCTTCCAGCCTCTTTTTCCATCCATGATGTTTTTCATAGATCTTTGTTGCGGAAATATGTGGTGCCCGTTGTTCCCTCTGTTGATCCTCCTGCCCCGCTGTTGATTGATGGGAAGTTGGAATATGTGGTTGAGAAGATTTTGGATTCTCGTTTTTCGAGGCGGAGGCTTCAGTACCTTGTCAAATGGAAGGGTTATGGCCAGGAGGATAATTCTTGGGTTTTTGCTTCTGATGTCCATGCTGCTGATTTGGTTCATGCTTTTCATCTGGCTCGTCCTGATCGGCCTGGGGGCTCTGGTGAGGGTTCGGTGACCCCTCCTCAAGCGGGGGTACTGTTGTGAATTCTGCTTTTGGGCTCCCTCCGGTGGTTGTAGGTGGTAATGCAGTTGCCCCTGAGTTGCAGTCCTGGTCAGGTGTATCTGCTGATTGCAGTTCTGACTGGGGTATTTAGGCGTGCAGGATTCATTAGTCCTTGCCAGTTGTCAATTGTTGTTGGGAGGTGTAGGACCTCTGCCTGGTTCCTCCTGCCTTTCTGCCAAATCAGCAAAGATAAGTGTCTGTTATTTTTTTCCTGTGGCACACATGTTGTGTGCTTCACAATTCAGTGCTATTCTTTGTGTTTTCTTGTCCAGCTTAGATTGTGTCAGTATTTTCTCAGTCTTGTTGGATTCTCTGGAGTGGCAGATATACATTCCATGTCTTTAGTTAGATTGTGGAACTTTTTGTATTATCTGCTGTGGATATTTTTGGAAGGGTTTTAATACTGACCGCCTAGTAATCTGTCCTATCCTTTCCTATTTAGCTAGAGTGGCCTCTTTTGCTAAATCCTGTTTTCTACCTGCGTGTGTCTATTCTTCTCCTACTCAGTCATTATTCGTGGGGGGCTGCCTATCCTTTGGGGGTCTGCTCTGAGGCAAGGTAGCATTCCTATTTCCATCTATAGGGGTATTTAGTCCTCCGGCTGTGTCGAGGTGTCTAGGGTATGTTAGGCACACCCCACGGCTACTTCTAGTTGCGGTGTTAGTTCAGGATTTGCGGTCAGTACAGGTTCCACCGACTCCAGAGAAAGTTTCATGCGGCTCCAAGGTCACCAGATCATAACAGAGAAGGTTGTCACACCAGTGGAGACAACTATTTTTTTTATTTCTTTTAATTTTCTGATTGTAGTTTTTTACATTTTAGATTGTGTATATAATTTGCAGACAATTATTTTACCTAAGCTGCCCTACTCTGTTAAGACCAGTTAGAGGAGTTTTCCTTTATCAGAAAACTCTTATCCGCCTACTCACCCTTCCCAGATGCCAGTCTCTGCAGCGTTGCAGCCAATCAGTTCAGCTCATCAGCTTCGTGCAGCTTGTACCATCTGGTCAGGCCGAGCCACTGAGATCAATGATTGGCTGCAGCGCTGTTGACATGATGACAGGGTGCAGAAAATAATATTTGCGGGCTGCCCGTGTGTTATGATCCTTAGTGGTTGAGGATCACAAATTACTCCAGCTAAGTAACAAACATAGGACAAGCTCTAGGGAGGTGGCAAACTGGACTGACCGCAAATCTGAACCTATCCAAACACACTAGAAGTAGCCGGTGAACGTGTCTAAAAATCCTAGACGTCTCGAGCCAGCCTGAGGAACTAACTACCCCTAGAGAGAAAGAAAGACCTCTCTTGCCTCCAGAGAAATAGTCCCCAAAGATATAGAAGCCCCCAACAAATAATAACGGTGAAGTAAGAGGAAGGCACATACACAGGGGTGAAAGCAGATTCAGCAAATGAGGCCCACTAATACTAGATAGCAGAAAATAGAAAAGGGAATCTATGCGGTCAGTAAAAAACCCTTACAAAATATCCACTCTGAGATTTCAAGAACCCCCACACCAACTAACGGTGTGGGGGGAGAAACTCAGTCCCCTAGAGCAACCAGCAAGCGAGGAAATCACATTTTAGCGAGCTGGACTAAAAACATAATGAACGCTGATAATCAAAAAATGATCAAACAAAAACTTAGCTTGTCTTGGAGAGACTGGTAGCAAGGTAGACACAAGGAATCTGAAGAGCACTGAATACATTGATAGCAGGCAAGGAACTGAGCATCCAGGTGAGCTAAATAGGAAACCAACCAGGATAACGAACCAGCTGATGCTGCAACCTGCAGAAAGACAACACTACACAGTACCGCTTGTGACCACTAGAGGGAGCCCAAAAATAGAGTTCACAACAGTACCCCCCCCTTGAGGAGGGGTCACCGAACCCTCATCAAGACCCCCAGGGCGATCAGGATGAGCCGCGTGGAAGGCACGAACCAAATCGGCCGCATGAACATCAGAGGCGACAACCCAGGAATTATCCTCCTGACCATAGCCCTTCCACTTAACCAAATACTGAAGCCTCCGTCTAGAGATACGAGAATCCAAAATCTTCTCCACCACATACTCCAATTCGCCCTCGACCAGCACCGGAGCAGAGGCTCAACAGAAGGAACCACAGGTACCACATACCTCCGCAACAAAGACCTATGGAACACATTATGAATGGCAAACGATGCTGGGAGATCCAAACGAAAAGACACCGGGTTAAGGATTTCCAAGATCTTATAAGGACCGATGAAGCGAGGCTTCAATTTAGGAGAGGAGACCTTCATAGGAACATACCGAGAAGACAGCCACACCAAATCCCCAACACGAAGTCGGGGACCCACACCACGGCGGCGGTTGGCAAAGCGCTGAGCCTTCTCCTGTGACAACCTCAAATTGCCCACCACATGGTTCCAAATCTGCTGCAACCTATCCACCACAGAATCCACCCCAGGACAGTCAGACGGCTCAACCTGACCCGAGGAAAAACGAGGATGGAAACCAGAATTGCAGAAAAAAGGCGAAACCAAAGTAGCAGAACTAGCCCGATTATTAAGGGCAAACTCGGCCAAAGGCAAAAAAGTCACCCAATCATCCTGATCAGCAGAAACAAAACATCTCAAATAAGTTTCCAACGTCTGATTAGTTCGCTCGGTTTGGCCATTAGTCTGAGGATGGAAGGCCGACGAAAAAGACAAATCAATGCCCATCTTAGCACAAAAAGTCCGCCAAAACCTGGACACAAACTGGGATCCTCTATCAGACACAATATTTTCAGGAATGCCGTGCAAGCGAACCACATTCTGAAAAAATAGAGGAACCAAATCGGAGGAAGAAGGCAACTTAGGCAAGGGCACCAAATGGACCATCTTGGAAAAACGATCACACACCTCTGCTTCATCCTGACCTTGAGAGATAGCCAGCAACGCTTTTTCTGCCTAATTCTCAAGATTAGGCTCCTCATAAAGCAGTCCAAGAGCCAGAAAAAATGCATCTACATTAAGCAATGCAGGATCTCCTGGCGCCAGAGAGAAAGCCCAATCTTGAGGGTCGCCACGCAACAAGGAAATAACAATTTTAACTTGCTGAGCGGAATCACCAGAGGAACGAGGTCTCAGAGATAGAAATAACTTACAATTATTCTTAAAATTTAGAAACCTAGATCTATCTCCAGAAAACAACTCAGGAATGGGTATCTTTGGTTCTGACATAGGGCTATGAATAACAAAATCCTGAATACTTTGCACCCGTGCAGTAAGATGATCCACACTAGAAGTCAGAGTCTGAACATTCATGTCTGCAGCTGAGCTCAAAACCACCCAGAGTTCAAGGGGATGAAAGAAGCTAAACAGACTGCTGCAAAGGAAAAGCGGGAGGAAAAAAAAAAAAAATGTACTCAGGTCTTCTTTTTATCCCACTTCTGCGATGCATTAAACACTTTTTGGCCTGCTATACTGTTATGATCCTTAGTGGTTGAGGATCACAAATTACTCCAGCTAAGTAACAAACATAGGACAAGCTCTAGGGAGGTGGCAAACTGGACTGACCGCAAATCTGAACCTATCCAAACACACTAGAAGTAGCCGGTGAACGTGCCTAAAAATCCTTGACGTCTCGAGCCAGCCTGAGGAACTAACTACCCCTAGAGAGAAAGAAAGACCTCTCTTGCCTCCAGAGAAATAATCCCCAAAGATATAGAAGCCCCCAACAAATAATAACGGTGAAGTAAGAGGAAGGCACATACACAGGGGTGAAAGCAGATTCAGCAAATGAGGCCCACTAATACTAGATAGCAGAAAATAGAAAAGGGAATCTATGCGGTCAGTAAAAAACCCTTACAAAATATCCACTCTGAGATTTCAAGAACCCCCACACCAACTAACGGTGTGGGGGGAGAAACTCAGTCCCCTAGAGCAACCAGCAAGCGAGGAAATCACATTTTAGCGAGCTGGACTAAAAACATAATGAACGTTGATAATCAAAAAATGATCAAACGAAAACTTAGCTTGTCTTGGAGAGACTGGGAGCAAGGTAGACACAAGGAATCTGAAGAGCACTGAATACATTGATAGCAGGCAAGGAACTGAGTATCCAGGTGAGCTAAATAGGAAACCAACCAGGATAACGAACCAGCTGATGCTGCAACCTGCAGAAAGACAACACTACACAGTACCGCTTGTGACCACTAGAGGGAGCCCAAAAATAGAGTTCACAACACCCGTGTGTCAGAAAATAGAATTGCTGTCATTCATGATTATGATAGTATGTTATAGTACACTAGATGGTGGCCTGATTCTAACGCATCGGTTATTCTAGAATATGCATGTTCACGTAGTATATTGCACAACCCACGTAGTATATTGCTCAGCCACGTAGTATATTGCCCAGCCACGTAGTATATTGCCCAGCCACGTAGTATATTGCGCAGTTACGTAGTATATTGCCCAGTGACGTAGTATATTGCCCAGGGACGTAGTATATTGCCCAGCCATGTAGTATATTGCCTGTTATGGTTACCCCAATGACCATGGGAAAAAAAAATACAAAACGGACTAGCTCTCGGGTGATGGAAACTAAGGTCGACCGTGACCTGAACCTGACCCAACACTTACAGTAGCCGGGGGATGTACCTACGATGCCCTAGACACCACGCGCCAGCCGGAGATCTAACTACCCCTATAAGAGGAATATACAGGCCTACCTTACCTCCAGTGAGGAACCCCAAAAGATGATAGTAGGCCCCCACAGATATTGACGGTGAGTTCAGAGGAAATGACATACGTAGGATGAACAGCAGATTTAGCACAGTGAGGTCCGCTTACTAGATAGCAGAAGGACAGGAAAGAGTTACTTCACGGTCGACCTAAAAATCACTATTCAAAAACACCATCCAGAAATTACTTTAAACTCCAGTGACAACTCATGCCACTGGAGTAGTAATTTTCTGTCCACAAGAGCTTCCAGCACTGAAGAGTCACATTGCAGATAGCTGGACAAAAATAGCAAAACAAGAAACAAAATTCAACTTAGCTGAACTGGGACTTGAGGCAGGTGAATGCAACAGAATGCTACTAGCACATTGTTGGCCGGCATGTGACTAACAGCCAAGCAGCCTTAAATAGGAAACTCCCCAAGAGGGTGGCGACAGGTAATCAGAGATGGAGGAAGGCACATAAGAGACACTACCATAACAGACCACCGGGGGAGCCCACAAACCGAATTCACAACAGTACCCCCCCCTTAAGGAGGGGGCACCGAACCCTCACCAGAACCACCAGGGCGACCTGGATGAGCACTATGAAATGCACGAACCAAATCGGGAGCATGAACATCGGATGCTGTCACCCAAGAATTATCCTCCTGGCCATAACCTTTCCACTTAACCAGATACTGAAGTTTCCGTCTGGAAACACGGGAGTCCAAGATCTTTTCCACCACATACTCCAATTCACCCTCAACCAACACAGGAGCAGGTGGATCAGCAGAAGGAACAACCGGTACCTCATACCTCCGCAATAATGACCGATGGAAAACATTATGGATATTAAAAGATGCTGGGAGGTCCAAACGAAAGGACACAGGATTAAGAACCTCCAGAATCCTATAAGGGCCGATAAACCGAGGCTTAAACTTAGGAGACGAGACCTTCATAGGAACAAATCGAGAAGACAGCCACACCAGGTCCCCAACACAAAGACGAGGACCAATACGCCGATGACGATTAGTGAACTGTTGAGTCTTCTCCTGGGACAACTTCAGATTGTCCACAACCTGTCCCCAAATCTGATGCATCCTATCAACCACAGCATCCACTCCAGGACAATCCGAAGACTCCAATTGACCGGACGAAAACCGAGGGTGAAACCCTGAATTACAAAAAAATGGAGAAACCAAAGTGGCAGAACTAGCCCGATTGTTAAGGGCAAACTCTGCCAATGGCAAAAAGTCAAGCCAATCATCCTGATCAGCGGACACAAAACACCTCAAGTAAGTCTCCAAGGTCTGATTAGTACGCTCAGTCTGGCCATTAGTCTGAGGATGGAATGCAGACGAAAAAGACAAATCGATACCCATCCTGGCACAGAACGTCCGCCAAAATCTAGACACAAACTGAGTACCCCTGTCAGACACTATATTCTCAGGAATACCATGCAAACGCACCACATTCTGAAAAAATAGAGGAACCAACTCAGAGGAGGAGGGCAATTTGGGTAAAGGTACCAAATGAACCATCTTGGAAAAACGGTCACAAATCACCCAGATGACAGACATCCTACGAGAAACCGGAAGGTCAGAAATAAAGTCCATAGAGATGTGCGTCCAAGGCCTCTTAGGAATAGGCAAGGGCAACAACAACCCACTGGCCCTAGAACAGCAGGGCTTGGCCCGAGCACAAACATCACAAGACTGCACAAACATGCGCACATCTCGAGACAAAGAAGGCCACCAGAAGGACCTAGACACCAAATCCCTGGTGCCAAAAATTCCAGGATGACCTGTCAACGCGGAAGAATGAACCTCCGAGATAACTCTACTGGTCCAATCATCAGGGACAAACAGTCTACCAGGCGGACAGCGATCAGGCCTATCCACCTGAAACTCCTGCAAAGAACGCCGCAGGTCTGGGGAGACAGCTGACAATATCACCCCATCCTTCAGGATGCCGGTAGGTTCGGAATCACCAGGCGAGTCAGGCTCAAAACTCCTAGAGAGGGCATCCGCCTTCACATTCTTGGACCCAGGCAGATATGACACCACAAAGTTAAATCGGGAGAAAAACAACGACCAGCGCGCCTGTCTAGGATTCAGACGCCTGGCCGACTCAAGATAAATTAGATTCTTGTGGTCAGTGAGGACCACCACCTGGTGTCTAGCACCCTCAAGCCAATGACGCCACTCCTCAAACGCCCACTTCATGGCCAGAAGTTCCCGATTTCCCACATCATAATTTCGCTCAGCGGGCGAAAACTTTCGGGAGAAAAACGCACATGGTCTCATTACTGAGCAGTCAGGATCTTTCTGCGACAAAACTGCACCTGCTCCGATCTCCGAAGCATCCACCTCAACCTGGAACGGAAGTAACACATCAGGTTGGCGCAACACAGGAGCGGAAGAAAAGCGGCGCTTAAGCTCTTGAAAGGCCTCCACAGCCGCAGAGGACCAATTAGCAACATCAGCACCCTTTTTGGTCAAATCAGTCAAAGGTTTAGCAATGGCAGAAAAACCCGCTATAAATCGGCGATAGAAATTAGCAAAACCCAAGAACTTTTGCAGACTCTTCAAAGAAGTAGGTTGCATCCAATCACAAATAGCCTGGACCTTGACAGGGTCCATCTCCATAGATGAATGGGAAAAAATATATCCCAAAAAGGAAATTCTCTGAACTCCAAAACTACACTTTGAGCCCTTTACAAAAAGAGAATTAGCTCGCAAAACCTGAAAAACTCTCCTGACCTGTTGAACGTGAGATTCCCAGTCCTCCGAAAAAACAAGAATATCATCCAAATACACAATCATAAACTTATCCAGATATTCACGGAAAATATCGTGCATAAAGGACTGAAAAACGGAAGGGGCATTTGCGAGACCGAAAGGCATTACCAAATACTCAAAATGGCCTTCAGGCGTATTAAATGCGGTCTTCCACTCATCCCCCTGCTTAATCCGCACCAAATTATACGCACCACGTAGATCGATCTTAGTGAACCACTTAGCCCCCTTTATACGAGCAAACAGATCAGTCAGTAAAGGTAACGGGTACTGGTATTTAACTGTAATCTTATTCAAAAGTCGATAGTCGATACAAGGTCTCAATGAACCATCCTTTTTACCTACAAAGAAAAATCCTGCCCCTAGTGGAGACAACGAGGGGCGAATATGACCCTTTTCCAAGGATTCTCTGATATACTCCCGCATAGCAGTATGTTCAGGTACAGACAAATTAAACAAGCGACCCTTAGGAAACTTACTACCGGGGATCAATTCAATAGCGCAGTCACACTCTCTGTGAGGAGGGAGAGAATCAACTTTAGGCTCTTGAAAGACATCATAAAAATCTGACAGAAATGCTGGGATCTCAGAGGGAGTAGATGAAGAAATAGGAACCAAAGGTGCATCCCCATGAATACCCCGACATCCCCAGCTCAACACAGACATAGATTTCCAGTCCAAGACGGGATTATGAATCTGTAACCATGGCAATCCAAGCACTAAGACATCATGTAGGTTATATAATACAAGGAAACGAATAATCTCCTGATGGTCTGGGGTAAGACGCATAGTCACTTGTGTCCAATATTGTGGTTTATTGCTAGCCAAAGGTGTAGAATCAATACCCTTCAGGGGAATAGAAACTTCCAACGGCTCCAAATCAAACCCACAACGCTTGGCAAAGGACCAATCCATGAGACTCAGAGCGGCGCCAGAATCCACATAAGCATTCACAGTCACAGATGATAAGGTACAAATCAATGTCACGGACAAAAGAAATTTTGACTGCAAGGTACCTGTAGAAAAAGATTTATCAACCTTTTTATCAACCTTATTTATACGTTTAGAGCATGCTGATATAACATGAGCTGGATCTCCACAGTAGAAGCACAATCCATTTTTGCGCCTGTAATTTTGATGTTCGCCTCTAGACAAAACACGATCGCATTGCATATGCTCCAATGCCTTTTCAGAGGTCACCGCCAAATGGTGCACAGGTCTTTGCTCAGAAGACACCGCCATATGGTGCACAGGTTTTTGCTCAGAAGATACCGCCATATGGTGCACAGATTTTTCCTCAGAAGACACCGCCATATGGTGCACAGATTTGCGCTCCCGCAAACGCCGATCAATCTGGATAGCCAATTTCATGGCATCATTCAGACCTGTAGGCACAGGGAACCCCACCATGACATCCTTCACGGCATCAGAGAGACCTTCTCTGAAATTAGCTGCTAAAGCGCACTCATTCCATTTAGTAAGCACCGACCATTTACGGAATTTCTGGCAGTTTATCTCAGCTTCATCTTGCCCTTGGGAAAGAGCTATCAAGGCTTTCTCAGCCAAAATCTCCAAATTAGGTTCTTCATAAAGCAACCCCAAAGCCTGAAAAAACGCATCTACATTTAACAACGCAGGATCCCCTGGCGATAATGCAAATGCCCAACTTTGTGGGTCGCCGCGCAGTAGAGAGATAACAATTTTAACTTGTTGAGTCTGATCACCAGCAGAGTGAGATCTCAGAGACAAAAACAATTTGCAATTTTCTCTGAAACTCAAAAACCGGGATCTGTCTCCGGTAAAGTATTCAGGCAGAGGAATCTTAGGTTCAGACATTGGAGCACGTATAACAAAATCTTGTAGGTTCTGTACTTTTGTCGCAAGGTTATTCAAACCCGCAACTAAACTCTGTGGATCCATGTTTCAAATGGGTGTAACCCAAGCATTCAGAGGTTAAGAGGAGCGGAGAAAAAAAAAAAAGGCTGAAGACTGCAGTTTAAGCAAGGAATACAAATGATCAAACTAAGGTGCACTTTCAAACACAGAAAAAAAACAAAACCTTTTCTTCTCCTTCCTACTTTAGTGCATATTTTAACACATAGATTTTTTACAGGCCGGCCAAACTGTTATGGTTACCCCAATGACCATGGGAAAAAAAATACAAAACGGACTAGCTCTCGGGTGATGGAAACTAAGGTCGACCGTGACCTGAACCTGACCCAACACTTACAGTAGCCGGGGGATGTACCTACGATGCCCTAGACACCACGCGCCAGCCGGAGATCTAACTACCCCTATAAGAGGAATATACAGGCCTACCTTACCTCCAGTGAGGAACCCCAAAAGATGATAGTAGGCCCCCACAGATATTGACGGTGAGTTCAGAGGAAATGACATACGTAGGATGAACAGCAGATTTAGCACAGTGAGGTCCGCTTACTAGATAGCAGAAGGACAGGAAAGAGTTACTTCACGGTCGACCTAAAAATCACTATTCAAAAACACCATCCAGAAATTACTTTAAACTCCAGTGACAACTCATGCCACTGGAGTAGTAATTTTCTGTCCACAAGAGCTTCCAGCACTGAAGAGTCACATTGCAGATAGCTGGACAAAAATAGCAAAACAAGAAACAAAATTCAACTTAGCTGAACTGGGACTTGAGGCAGGTGAATGCAACAGAATGCTACTAGCACATTGTTGGCCGGCATGTGACTAACAGCCAAGCAGCCTTAAATAGGAAACTCCCCAAGAGGGTGGCGACAGGTAATCAGAGATGGAGGAAGGCACATAAGAGACACTACCATAACAGACCACCGGGGGAGCCCACAAACCGAATTCACAACAATTGCCCAGTGACGTAGTATATTGTCCAGCCATGTAGTATATTGCACAGTGACGTAGTATACAGCACAGAGCCACGTAGTATATTGCACAGCGACGTAGTATATTGCCCAGCCACGTAGTATATTGCCCAGCGACGTAGTATATTGCACAGCCCACGTAGTGTATTGCCCAGCCACATAGTATATTGCCCAGTGATGTAGTATATTGCCCAGTGAAGTAGTATATTGCCCAGTGAAGTAGTATATTGCCCAGTGACGTAGTATACAGCACAGAGCCACGTAGTATATTGCACAGCGACGTAGTATACAGCACAGAGCCACGTAGTATATTGCCCAGCCACGAAGTATATTGCACAGTGAGGTAGTATACAGCACAGAGCCACGAGCCACGTAGTATATTGGCCAGTCACGTAGTGTATTGCCCTGCTACGTAGTATATTGCCCAGCCACGTATGTCACAGGTTAAAAAATAAACATATACTCCTTCCGAAGGGCCCCTTGTAGTTCTGTCGCCTGTGTGCGGTGCAGGCGGCAGCTTCCGGTCCCAGGGTGTGATGATGTCGCGGTCACACGACCGTGACGTCATGGCAGGTCCTTGTGACATACCATCTTTAGCACCGGAACCTGCCGCTTGCATGGAACGGTCACCGGAGCGTCGCGAGCAGCGGGAAAGGCGGCGGAAGGTGAGTATATAATGATTTTTTATTTTTTTTATTATTTTTAACATTAGATGTTTTTACTATTGACGCTGCATAGGCAGTATCAATAGTAAAAACTTGGTCACAAAGGGTTAACAGCGGCATTAACCCTGTGTGAGCGGTGACTGCGGTGAGTATGGAGCGGGCGCCAGGCACTGACTGCAGGGGAGTAGGGTGGGACTAATCGGACTGTGGCCGTCGCTGATTGGTCGCGGCAGCCATGACAGGCAGCTGGCGAGACCAATCAGCGACTTGGATTCCATGACAGACAGAGTCCGCGACCAATGAATATTCGTGACAGACAGACAGAAGGACAGACGGAAGTGACCCTTAGACAATTATATATATAGATTTGTCGTGCCGCGGGAGGCCACATCCCCTCATGTTAAGTCCCATTCAGTTCTTCAAAAAGTGCAGTGACCGGCGCAAAAAGTAGCAACGTTTTACATAAATAGCTTTTGCACCAAGATTTCTGCATGAGTTTTTAACACCAATTTTCAGTGATAGAGTAGATATGTAAGGCTGTCCGTATGACGTGGAGCCGCTAAGCCCCAGGTCCATGCGGGTACACGTCCCCGAGCGTAAGTGCTACTGGCCGGAATGGCATGGAGGGAGTGAGGAAGTGGCACACACAGGAGTCTTGGGAGCAACAAGACGCATGAATTGAAATATTCAGGAATGGAAGCCGGTTAAGCACAATGTGCACAGGATTTGGGATACACAAAACTAGAATCTTGAATAGCAATCTGAAGACGTGTGTGGTAATGGGCATTAAGAGGCCTAGGGAGATGATGCCACACGCCGGGCAACCTGCAAAGCCTGACATGGAGCAACAAAGAGCAACAGACCGAGCTGAAGGGAGCAAAACCCAGACCGGGGACAGGTGTGTAACAGGATTGATGGGAGAATGTTGCAGGCATGCCCTGTGATCTGTGCAGAGGTCATTGCGCAGGGAGGAGGAAGATCTGCAACAGAACCTATTTTGAATGGAGGATTCGGTGTTACCTGTATATTGGGGTCACCTATCATTGTTTTCCTGCTTGAACTGTTAAATAGACTGCCGAGAAGTGATCTCTAGAGAACAAGAAGTGTTCACTTATCACAAGATTTAATGGTCAGAATGACAACTGCAAGATTTCGGGATTTTCTTTTAATAGATAATGATATATATATATATATATATATATATATATATATATATATATATATATATATTGCGTTTAACATAAAATTCAACCTAAACATGAGGTCACTTTCTGATGACCCATTGCCTTTAGGAGGTTGAGTTGGAAAAGATGAGATTTTGTGAGCCACGGACCTATATTAAAGGGACTCTGTCGGTATAGGTGCTCGGTGCACCATGCCACAGCTAATAATTTAAGTGCACCTTCCCACCTGCTTGTTTTCCCTCTATCTCCTCCCTTTCCTGCCTCTATGAAGATAGAGCTGTCAAACAAAGAAGTGTGGGGGTGGAGATGGAGGGAAGACAAGCAGGTTGGAAGGTGAATATAAATTATTGGCCACGCCATGATGCACCGAGCACTTGTATTTAGTTTGAAGAGTCATTCTGTGCTGACAGAGTCCCTTTTAATACACCTTCCCAAATGACGGATTTCCCTCAATCTCTAACCTCTTCCCTTCTGTGAATGACATCTCTATTATCATAGAGCCAGAGAAGGAGGGAAATAGAGGGACAACAAGCAGGTGGGAAGGTGTATTTAATTGATAGGCCCCGCCGTGAAGCACCAAATGGTGGGACTTAGTTTGAGCAGTCATTCTGACTGAGTCCCTTTAAAATATCAGGTGAATATTGAGGTTTCTTGAGATGAGATCCATCAGGACAGATCAGTGTGCTGTAATGTGGTGTTGTTTCATTGCACTTTGTAGAACTTATGGCTGCCATTTATTTCTTTGTAGAGAGCCTTGTCTGATAGTGAAACCCCCAGATCTTCTGTTTATAATCACATATTAGATCCTTCTAATTCTCATCTTTCATGTTTAATCGTTGAAACAAGGATTCCTTACTATATTATAAAATAAGATTATTTTCGATGTTGCTTCTGTTATTGCTGGATTCATCGGCCTTTTGTGTTATACTTGGTCCCATCACAAAGGCCGTGTGGGAATGGAAGTAATGTCCGGGCTGGAGAGGGCTTTTGACATGTCTGGTCCATGCTCACATTCATGCTTTGTGTGAGAGGTCACGGGTCACACTATAGAAAAGTGTGGATATCAGAAATAGGGCACAGGGAACATTTCCAATGGATCTATTGTGTGTGTTGGTCACTTGTCATGACTTATGCCTGCGGACATCAAAGAAATGTCTAAACAGTGTTATCAAACCTTGTCCCCTGCCAAGAAAGAGGCCTCCTCGGCAGCCGAGCATCAATGCCCATGAAGATAAATCCCTTGCATGTTTTATTCAATGAGTCAGTGTGGATTAGAACGAACAACAATATTAGTAACACTCTTGGTGCAAGATTCATCCTAGGACAGCTCATTCGTTTCACGATAATCTTGCGGTGTAAACAGGTTGCCTATAACCTGTTGAATGAACAAAAGTTTAGTTTGTTGGGTGAAATTATCTTTTCTGCTGCACAAAAGATCATCATTTTTGAGTGCGCATCGTCCTGCATTACCAGGACTCGCACTGCCGAGAACAAAGGCGTCCTGTATGCACTGAATGATCTATTAAAGATTGTATAAACAGGCAATTAAAGTGCTGCACATCAGCCGGTGTAAACGGTGCTGTACTTTTGACTTTGTCTAATTCGGAAAATTAGTGTTGGCATGGATCCATAGACTTGGATTGCCAATTTTGATCCGACTCTCAGATCAAAAACAGACATGTCTCCGATATTTTCCACAGACCAAGGAAAAAAATCGAACATGTTCACATCCTCATAGAATACCACGGATAGCACTCGTACGAGAAAAGCCAATGTGTGAACGAGCCCTGAGAGAACAACAGGATCAACAGTCCGATATTGGACACGCCAAGAGAGAATCAAGGGCACTCATACACATTACACTGTTGACAGAAATCAGTCGATACCGGTTTGTTCGGCCAATAATAGTCTAATGTGTATGGGAGCCTTTTATTATCGGCAGACATGAAGCACGCACTTGTATGGAGACCCCGTAGCCCTACAGAATGGAACTGAGCATCCACCATGTCCTGTTGTATAGACTCTGTTTTGGAATATGATTAAACCTTTTGTGTTTTTCTTCTCTGTGTATGAATGGGAGATAGGGAACGATTGAGCAATTCTTGTTATGACACTTGTCACTGAGCTCTGAACCATAATTGTTTTGTGTAGACAAGTCTTTATTAATGGCCAGTCTGCTAGACAAGGCATTATAAGTGCTTCCATCTCTTGGGGGCTTGTGGCATTAGTCCACCTGGCTGGATAGGGGTTGCCATTATCATGCTAATGCCTCCTCTGCTGTGTTTGGGGTAATGGCAACAGACGTAGGAATCACATTACGTTTGGAAGGGATCTAACTGGTAGTTCCCACGTCTCTGAGACAAACAGTCTGCTGCCTTCTGTGTCCCAGAGGCCAGGATTAGATTGACCTCTGGGGTTACCAATTTCATTTTGTAAGATGACTACAGTCCATAGCCTCTATTGATGTTTGTTAATGGCTGCACTTATTCCAGTTTTCAAATAAGTTTTGTAATGCTACTCACTACTAATGGACAGGCTGTGAGGCAGAGAAGTCAAACTTTCTGGGGTCAGTACCAAAAGAATATGTAGTAAACTAAGGGAAAAGACAAAGGTGTAAGTCAGGTCACAGTCCGGTGTCGGAATACCAGAGAAATAGCGGATCTAAGCTAAGGGGCAAAAACAAATGGGTAGTCAGAACATGGTCCAAAACTCAGGCAGCAGTAGATTAGAACTCACAACACAAGAATCGGGCAAACACACACCAGAGAGAAGAAGCTTTGAAGTGGCAGTGATATGGTCCAAACCGCACACCTAAATAGCAGAGCAATTAAGAACTAAGAACTAAAATCGGATCACTTGGAGAAATCTCTGCAAGTCCCAGTCTCAGATAGGTCAACTGAGCTGTCAATCAAAGCACGACACCACAGCATGCCCCAGCACAGGATAGGATGACAAAGCTGTCCACCACTAAGTCCCAGACACATTGAGCGGAGGAATCGTGACAGTACCCCCTCTTCTAGGGAGGGGGCCACCGGACCCCCAGGTTTTTCAGGAAACCTATGATGAAAAGGTCTGACCAAACGATCAGCTTTCACCGAACGAGCCGGAACCCAGGATCTCTCCTTGGGTCTCTATCCCCTCAAATGAACAAGATATTGGAGGAAATATTGGCCCCTTCAAGAATCCATGATCCTCTGCACCTCATACGCCAAACTTCAATTGGTTCTGTCTCTAGTAAGAAGACAGGCTCAGGCAGGATGACCAAAACCCCCTGTCATTCATCACATCTATCCCGAATTCTGCGATCCATTCAAATTGACTTAATCATGGACTTCCCCAGGTAACAGGGTAGAGAAAACAGAACCAGAGCTTCGTAACAGTATCCGAAAGGCCACTGTGAAAATGACACCTGAGAGCTGCATCATTCCACAGAACCTCAGGGGACTTTTGCTGGAACTCAGAACTATAGTCCTGCGCGGTGTGGTCCCCCTGCGTCAGGTTCATGATCTTTGCTTCTGTGACCTGGATACTGTCAAGTTTGTCATAGATCATCATTAAGGCATCAAAAAGACAACAATGGAAGATTGTTCTGGTACTAGTAGGGGCAAAAAGAATGCCTAAGGGCTCATTTCCACTTGCGAGAGACAAAACGGTCCGATTAACGGACCGAAAAAACGGGAGGAAAATCATGCGATTGTCATGCGAGTGACATGCGAGTGTCATGCGAATGTCAAGCGATTTTTTATCGCAACATCCGTATGACATCCGTATGACATCCATATTGCTGTCCGATTTTTACGCACCGGTGTCCTTTGAAAAGCCGGCAAATCAGTGCTGTGTACAGTAAAATCACACTGACAGGTTAGAATAGAATAGATATATTCACATAGAATGTGTATATATACATATATATAATATGTCAGTGAGACACCTATATATGTATATTTATATTTAATGCAGCGCTAGATAGCTTAAAAGTCGCTTATTCAATTGCTTTTGCTCTCTCCTTCACAAACCCGACAGGATATGAGACATGGTTTACATACAGTAAACAATCTCATATCCCTTCTTTTATTACATATTCCTCTTCACTAATGTAAGAAGTGTCTGTGTGTCAAACTTGGGGGCTCTAGCTATTAAATTAAAGGGTTAAATCGTGGAAAAAATTGGCGTGGGCTCCCGCACAATTTTCTCCGCCAGAGCGGTAAAGCCAGTGACTGAGGGCAGATATTAATAGCCTAGAGAGGGTCCATGGTTATTGGCCCCCCCTGGCTAAAAACATCTGCCCCCAGCCACCCCAGAAAAGGCACATCTGGAAGATGCGCCTATTCTGGCACTTGGCCACTTACTTCCCACTCCCGTGTAGAGGTGGGATATGGGGTAATGAAGGGTTAATGTCACCTTGCTATTGTAAGGTGACATTAAGCCAGATTAATAATGGAGAGGCGTCAATTATGACACCTATCCATTATTAATCCAAAAGTAGGAAATGGTTAATAAAACACACACACATTATTACAAAGTACTTTAATGAAATAAAGACACAGGGTGTTGTAATATTTTATTATTCTCTTAATCCACCTGAAGACCCTCGTTCTGTAAAAAAGTAAAAAAAAAAAAATCAACAATATCCCATACCTTCCGATGATCAGTCACTTCCCACGATGTAAATCCATCTGAAGGGGTTAAATCATTTTACAGCCAGGAGCTGTGCTAATGCAGTGCTCGTGGCTGTAAAACCCTGGGGAATGAATGGAGTGCAGGGGAATGTTCCTGTAGTTACAACGCTCGAGTTCATATGAGGACATCCAGCAGGGGGCGCATCACCGCGACTCAAGGTATGGGATATTGTTGATTTTTGTGTGTGTTTTATTAACCATTTCCTACTTTTGGATTAATAATGGATAGGTGTCATAATTGACGCCTCTCCATTATTAACCTGGCTTAATGTCACCTTACAATAGCAAGGTGACATTAACCTTTCATTACCCCATATCCCACCGCTACATGGGAGTGGGAACAGAGTGGCCAAGTGCCAGAATAGGCGCATCTTCCAGATGTGCCTTTTCTGGGGTGGCTGGGGGCAGATGTTTGTAGCCAGGGGGGGCCAATAACCATGGACCCTCTCTAGGCTATTAATATCTGCCCTCAGTCACTGGCTTTACCACTCTGGCGGAGAAAATTGTGCGGGAGCCCACGACAATTTTTTCCGCTATTTAACCCTTTAATTTAATAGCTAGAGCCCCCAAATTTGACACACAGACACTTCTTACATTAGTGAAGAGGAATATGTAATAAAAGAAGGGATATGAGATGGTTTACTGTATGTAAACCATGTCTCATATCCTGTCGGGTTTGTGAAGGAGAGAGCAAAAGCCGGCAATTGAATTAGCGGCTTTTATGCTATCTAGCGCTGTATTAAATATAAATATACATATATAGGTGTCTCACTGACATATATATGTATATACTGTATACCTATTCTATGTGTTAATTGATAACACAATGCAAGCCCTGGTGACCCTTTTATCTCCTATTACCATATACAATGTTATAAAGAAAATCCCTATAATAGATACCAGAGAAATGACCACCAGGTGCACTGTGCAAATTTACAGTGGAGACCACTGCCTACAAGGTAAGACAACGCAATATGGTGTGGATCCAAGATAGAAACAACTATACACCCATGGGAATCGTGCAATATATCTTTTATTCAATGGAATTGATAATAACAAACAATTAATTAAAAACATATATAAATATTCAACACGCAGGGTAAGAAATTAAATCCTAGCTTAGTCCCCATAAGATTACCAAAAAGATTCCTTGCAAATTATTGCTGCAACTTTTATTACAAAAAGGTGTAAATAAATATTATAATAAAGTGACCAAGTGCATCAAAATGTTATAAAGAGGAGTAAAATTATATAAGTCACTCAAAAAAACTCTTTGGATTATATAAAAAACAGACTAAAGTGCAAAAAGTGCCTCACAATAGGGTGTTGGTTGCTCAATCAGCTTATGCTGAGAGTAACCCAATACCTAAATCAGTGCCACAATGTGCAAAGGAGTGCATAAGATAAAGTGCAGCAATATCACATGCATAGATACCTGAGGGGACAAAATAGCTCTTCCTGCACACCCTACGTACGTTTCGGAAAATTCCTCTCCTTCGTCAGGGGTTAAAAACTTGGTCACTTTATTATAATATTTCTATCTTGGATCCACACCATATTGCGTTGTCTTACCTATTCTATGTGTATATATCGACTCTATTCTAACCTGTCAGTGTGATTTTACTGTACACCGCGCTGAATTGCTGGCTTTTTAAAGGACACCGGTGCCTAAAAATCGGACAGAACTCACATGGTGCGAGTGCTGTGCGATTTTTTTTCTCGCACCCATTGACTTGCATTGGCGAGTCTCATCCGAGAATCGCAGCAATACGCAGCATGCTGCGATTTTTTTCTCAGCCCGATTTCGGCTGAGAAAAAAAATCGCAAATGAAAAGACACCTATTGAATAACATTGGTCCGAGTGCAATCCGATTTTTTATCGCACTGCACTCGTCCGTTTTCCTCGCAAGTGGAAATGAGCCCTAAGTCTGAGGATCCCCTCACAATAGGGACATGATTATTCTCACCGCTGGAACTCATCCCATGAAGTCTAGGGTCGTGAGGTAAAAAATAGTCTGCAGTAGGGTTGAGCGAAACGGGTCGATCATTTTCAAAAGTCGCCGACTTTTGGCTAAGTCGGCGTCTCATGAAACCCGATCCGACCCCTGTGCTTGTCGGCCATGCGGTACGCGACTTTCGCGCCAAAGTCGCGTTTCAATGACGCGAAAAGCGCCATTTCTCAGCCAATGAAGGTGAACGCAGAGTGTGGGCAGCGTGATGACATAGATCCTGGTCCCCACCATCTTAGAGAAGGGCATTGCAGTGATTGGCTTGCTGTCTGCGGCGTCACAGGGGCTATAAAGGGGCGTTCCCGCCGACCGCCATCTTACTGCTGCTGATCTGAGCTTAGGGACAGGTTGCTGCCGCTTCATCAGAAGCAGGGAGAGCGTTAGGCAGGGTCCACTAACCACCAAACCGCTTGTGCTGCAGCGATTTCCACTGTCCAACACCACCTTCGGTGTGCAGGGACTGTGGAAGCTATTTTTTTTTTTTTTTCCCCTCAGCGCTGTAGCTCATTGCGCTGCCCTAGAAGGCTCCGTGATAGCTGTATTGCTGTGTGTACGCCACTGTGGAAACCAACTGCTTTTTTCAAAGCACATATCCTCTTGTTCCTTCCTTTCTGCACAGCTATCTTTTCTGTTTTTCCACACTTTTTATTTAATTTGTGCATCAGTCCACTCCTATTGCTGCCTGCCATACCTGGCTTACATTACTGCAGGGAGATAGTAATTGTAGGACAGTTTTTTTTTTTTTTTTGTTTTTTTTTTTTGTGGGAGATTAAGATTGGCATTTCTGCTACAGTGCCATCCCTGTGTGTGCCATCTCTCACTGAGTGGGCCATAGAAAGCCTATTTATTTTTTCCGTGATTTGTGTTCTAAAATCTACCTCAACACAAAAACAGTACATCAATCAGTGGGAGAAAAATATTGGCCTCAGTCAGGGCTTGTGTGCCACTGCTGTGTGTGCTATCTCTCATTCAGTGGGCTATAGCAAGCCTATTTTTTTTTTTTTTTTTAATATTATTTGGTTTCTAATTCTCCCTGAAAAAAAAAAAAAAAAACCTAAAAAAACAGTGGGAGAATAATATTGCCCTTTCAGCTTGTGTGCCAGTCTTGACTCCTGGGTGTGCCACCTCTCTCCCTCTCATTCAGTGGGCCATAGAAAGCCTATTTATTTTTTTTTTTAAATATTATTGGGTTTCTAAAGTCTCCCTGAAAAAACAAAAAATACATAAAAAAACAGTGGGAGAGTAATATTGCCCTTTCAGCTTGTGTGCCAGTCTTGACTCCTGGGTGTGCCACCTCTCTCCCTTTCATTCAGTGGGCCATAGAAAGCCTATTTATTTTTTCCGTGATTTGTGTTCTAAAATCTACCTCAACACAAAAACACTACATCAATCAGTGGGAGAAAAATATTGGCCTCAGTCAGGGCTTGTGTGCCACTGCTGTGTGTGCTATCTCTCATTCAGTGGGCTATAGCAAGCCTATTTTTTTTTTTTTTTTTTTTTTTTAATATTATTTGGTTTCTAAAGTCTCCCTGAAAAAAAAAAAAAACATAAAAAAACAGTGGGAGAGTAATATTGCCCTTTCAGCTTGTGTGCCAGTCTTGACTCCTGGGTGTGCCACCTCTCTCCCTTTCATTCAGTGGGCCATAGAAAGCCTATTTATTTTTTGGTTTTTTTAATATTATTTGGTTTCTAAAGTCTCCCTGAAAATAAAAAAAAAAAATACATAAAAAAACAGTGGGAGAGTAATATTGCCATTTCAGCTTGTGTGCCAGTCTTGACTCCTGGGTGTGCCACCTCTCTCCCTCTCATTCAGTGGGCCATAGAAAGCCTTGTTTTTTTGTTTTTTTTTTAATATTATTTGGTTTCTAAAGTCTCCCTGAAAATAAAAAAAAAAAACATAAAAAAACAGTGGGAGAGTAATATTGCCATTTCAGCTTGTGTGCCAGTCTTGACTCCTGGGTGTGCCACCTCTCTCTCTAATTGTGGGCCATAGAAAGCCTATTTATTTTTTGGTTTTTTTAATATTATTTGGTTTCTAAAGTCTCCCTGAAAATAAAAAAAAAAAATACATAAAAAAACAGTGGGAGAGTAATATTGCCCTTTCAGCTTGTGTGCCAGTCTTGACTCCTGGGTGTGCCACCTCTCTCCCTTTCATTCAGTGGGCCATAGAAAGCCTATTTATTTTTTGGTTTTTTTAATATTATTTGGTTTCTAAAGTCTCCCTGAAAATAAAAAAAAAAAATACATAAAAAAACAGTGGGAGAGTAATATTGCCATTTCAGCTTGTGTGCCAGTCTTGACTCCTGGGTGTGCCACCTCTCTCCCTCTCATTCAGTGGGCCATAGAAAGCCTTGTTTTTTTGTTTTTTTTTTAATATTATTTGGTTTCTAAAGTCTCCCTGAAAATAAAAAAAAAAAACATAAAAAAACAGTGGGAGAGTAATATTGCCATTTCAGCTTGTGTGCCAGTCTTGACTCCTGGGTGTGCCACCTCTCTCTCTAATTGTGGGCCATAGAAAGCCTATTTATTTTTTGGTTTTTTTAATATTATTTGGTTTCTAAAGTCTCCCTGAAAATAAAAAAAAAAAATACATAAAAAAACAGTGGGAGAGTAATATTGCCCTTTCAGCTTGTGTGCCAGTCTTGACTCCTGGGTGTGCCACCTCTCTCCCTTTCATTCAGTGGGCCATAGAAAGCCTATTTATTTTTTGGTTTTTTTAATATTATTTGGTTTCTAAAGTCTCCCTGAAAATAAAAAAAAAAAATACATAAAAAAACAGTGGGAGAGTAATATTGCCATTTCAGCTTGTGTGCCAGTCTTGACTCCTGGGTGTGCCACCTCTGTCCCTCTCATTCAGTGGGCCATAGAAAGCCTTGTTTTTTTTTTTTTTTTTAAATATTATTTGGTTTCTAAAGTCTCCCTGAAAATAAAAAAAAAATACATAAAAAAACAGTGGGAGAGTAATATTGCCATTTCAGCTTGTGTGCCAGTCTTGACTCCTGGGTGTGCCACCTCTCTCTCTAATTGTGGGCCATAGAAAGCCTTTTTATTTTTTTCCTTCATTTGTGTTTTAAAATCAACCTCAACACAAAAACACTACATCAATCAGTGGGAGAAAAATATTGGCCTCAGTCAGGGCTTGTGTGCCACTCCTGTGCGTGCCATCTCTCATTCAGTGGGCCATAGAAAGCCTTGTTTTTTTGTTTTTTTTTTAAATATTATTTGGTTTCTAAAGTCTCACAGAGAAAAAAAAAAAAATAAATTAGGTGGGAGATTAATATTGACATTAGTGCTTGAGTGACAGTCCTGCGTGTGTGTCATCTCTGTGATTTGGTGTCACAGAAAACAGAGTGTGTAACATTGTGCCTGATTTTCCTTGTGGTCTCACCAACCTGTTAAGGGATATTGAAATCATACTGAAGTTATAGCTCACCGTGTAAGTTGTTTGACAGCAACAAATAAAGTTAGTTTGGTTACGATTTTTAAACAATGAGGAAGTCTGGTGCAAGAGGTCGTCGTGGGCGTTCATTGTCAGCTGGTAATGATGGTAGTGGTAGTGGAGCATCAGGTGGTCGTGGGGATAAAAATATTCCACCTAAGTCTGGAGCTGTGGAGCCAGTTTCGTCGTCAGGCTACACAAGGCCTCGAACGCTCTCTTTTCTGGGAGTAGGAAAACCGCTTTTAAAGGCTGAGCAGCAACAGCAAGTTTTGGCTTACATTGCAGACTCAGCCTCTAGCTCTTTTGCCTCCTCTTCCGAAACTGGTAAATGTAAAAGCAGCGCGTCGCTTGTGGATGTTCACGGTCAGGGACAAGTCGCTTCCTTGTCCTCCTCAGCAAAAACTACAACAAGAGAGAAGGATGCAGCAGGCGACACAACGGGTCACTCCATGGAGCTCTTTACACATACCGTCCCTGGCTTAGAAAGTGAAACATTTAACAGGCCATGCCCATTACAAGTAGATTCTGACATGGAGTGCACTGATGCACAGCCACAGCCAGAGTACTATGCTGCTCCTTTGACTCAGACCACCACATTGCCCTCTCAGGGTACAGATCCACAATCAGACCCTGATGAGACTATGTTGCCCTGCCACGAACGCTATACCACCGACCGACACAGTGACACAGACGAAGTTGCACACGAGCTCGAAGAGGAGGTAATAGATGACCCAGTTATTGACCCCGATTGGCAGCCATTGGGGGAACAGGGTGCAGGCGGCAGTAGTTCAGAAGCGGAGGTGGAGGAGGGGCCGCAGCAGGCATCAACATCGCAACAGGTTCCATCTGCCGGGCCCGTATCTGGCCCAAAACGCGTGTCAAAGCCAAAACCTGTTGGAGGACAGCGTGGCCATCCGGTTAAAGCTCAGTCTGCAATCCCTGAAAAGGGATCCGAGTCTAGGAAGAGTGCAGTCTGGCATTTTTTTAAACAACATCCAACTGATCAGCGCAAAGTCATCTGTCAAAAATGTTCAACTAGCTTAAGCAGAGGTCAGAATCTGAAAAGTCTAAATACTAGTTGCATGCATAGACACTTAACCACCATGCATTTTCAAGCCTGGACTAACTACCAAACGTCCCTTAAGGTTGTAGCACCCTCGGCCAATGAAGCTAGTCAGCAACGCAACATCCCTTCCGTCACTGTAAGGCCACCATTTTCCGCACCACCGGCAGTATCTGTGCAGGTTTCTTTGCCAGCCAAAAGCAGTCAGGGTCAGGGAATCACCAGTTTAGTAGGAGGAAATATTGCATCTAGGGCACCGGCGGAAACAATACCGTCTCCAACCGTCTCTCAGTCTGCCATGTACACCGGCACACCCGAAAGTTCCACGATCTCCTGCTCTCCAGTCCAGCTCACCCTACATGAGACTCTGGTTAGAAAAAGGAAGTACTTATCCTCGCATCCGCGTACACAGGGTTTTAACGCCCACATAGCTAGACTAATCTCGTTAGAGATGATGCCCTACCGTTTAGTTGAAAGCGAAGCTTTTAAAGCCCTGATGGAGTACGCTGAACCACGATACGAGCTACCTAGTCGACACTTTTTTTCCAGAAAAGCCATCCCAGCCCTGCACCAGCATGTTAAACAGCGCATCGTCCATGCACTTAGGCAATCTGTGAGTACAAAGGTGCACCTGACTACAGATGCATGGACCAGTAGGCATGGCCAGGGACGTTATGTGTCCATCACGGCACACTGGGTGAATGTGGTGGATGCAGGGTCCACAGGCGACATCAATTTAGGGACAGTTGTGCCTAGCCCACGGTCTAGGAAACAGTTGGCTGTAGGCGTTCGCACCCCCTCCTCCTCCTCCTCGTCCTCCTGCAGAAGCTACAGCTCTTCCACAGAACGCAGTCGGCCAACCACTCCATCGGCAGATGACACTGTTGCACACCAGTTGTCCCATTATGGGCCAGCTACTGCCAAGCGTCAGCAGGCTGTATTGGCTATGAAGTGTTTGGGCGACAACAGACACACCGCGGAAGTTCTGTCCGAGTTCTTGCAACAAGAAACGCAGTCGTGGCTGGGCACAGTAGATCTTGAGGCAGGCAAGGTAGTGAGTGATAACGGAAGGAATTTCATGGCTGCCATCTCCCTTTCCCAACTGAAACACATTCCTTGCCTGGCTCACACCTTAAACCTGGTGGTGCAGTGCTTATTGAAAACTTATCCTGGGTTCTCCGACCTGCTCCTCAAAGTGCGTGCACTTTGCTCACATATCCGACGTTCGCCTGTACACGCCAGCCGTATGCAGACCTATCAGCGGTCTTTGAACCTTCCCCAGCATCGCCTAATCATAGACGTTGCAACAAGGTGGAACTCAACACTGCACATGCTTCAGAGACTGTGCGAACAGAGGCGTGCTGTTATTTATTTGTGGGAGGATACACGGGCAGGCAGTAGGATGGCAGACATGGAGTTGTCAGGTGTGCAGTGGTCGAAGATACAAGACATGTGTCAAGTCCTTCAGTGTTTTGAGGAATGCACACGGCTGGTTAGTGCAGACAACGCCGTAATAAGCATGAGCATCCCCCTAATGCGTCTGCTGATGCAAAGTTTGACGCACATAAAGGAGCAGGCGTCTGCACCAGAGGAAGAGGGAAGCCTTGATGACAGTCAGCCATTGTCTGGTCAGGGCAGTGTACAGGACGAGGTAGCGGGCGAAGAGGAGGTGGAGGACGAGGAGGATGATGGGGATGAGTATATTTTTAATGCGGAAACTTTCACGGGGGCACAGGAAATTGGTTGCGTGTCACGGCCGGGTTCTGGTTTTTTGAGGGACACAAGTGACGTAGATTTGCCTGCAACTGCCCCTCAACCAATCACAACCGGAGATTTGACAACTGGAACTTTGGCCCACATGGCGGATTATGCCTTACGTATCCTAAAAAGGGACACACGCATTACGAAAATGATGAACGATGACGATTACTGGTTGGCCTGCCTCCTTGATCCACGCTATAAAGGCAAATTGCAAAATATTATGCCACATGAGAACTTGGAACTAATATTAGCAACCAAACAATCAACTCTTGTTGACCGTTTGCTTCAGGCATTCCCAGCACACAGCGCACGTGATCGTTCTCACACAAGCTCCAGGGGGCAGCAGACTAGGAGTGTTAGGGGTGCACACATCAGAAGTGGCGTTGGACAGAGGGGTTTTCTGACCAGGTTGTGGAGTGATTTTGCTATGACCGCAGACAGGACAGGTACTGCTGCATCAATTGAAAGTGACAGGAGACAACATTTGTCCAGTATGGTTACTAACTATTTTTCATCCCTTATCGATGTTCTCCCTCAACCGTCATTCCCATTTGATTACTGGGCCTCCAAATTAGACACCTGGCCAGAATTGGCAGAATATGCATTGCAGGAGCTTGCTTGCCCGGCAGCAAGTGTCCTATCAGAAAGAGTATTCAGTGCTGCAGGTTCAATATTAACCGAAAAAAGGACTCGTCTGGCTACCCAAAATGTTGACGATCTAACATTCATTAAAATGAACCACAACTGGATTTCGAAATCTTTTGCCCCACCTTGCCCGGCCGACACCTAGCTTTCCTATGAAAAGCTCTTGCCTGTGAATTACTTTTCTAATGTCTAATTTGCTGCAGCTGATTGTACAGCATACGACATGTTTACACCTCCCTAAATGGCAAAACTCCCCACACGGGGCCGTGATATCGCGACTTGGCGCAAGCACCCGTGAGACTGCTGTTTGTCTGAAGAGGTGGGTGTGCTCGCTTTTGGTTGACGGCATTGCTACTGGGTCCCTCATAGTACAATGTAGTGTCTCTGGCGGTGGTGGTGCGCACCCAACGTCAGACACACCGTTGTAACATGAGGGGCCCTGGGGCGGTCCCGCCGGCCTCAAGAGAGTTCCCCCCTACCCCAGCTCAAAATGTGCTCTACCACGTGCAAAATTATGTCGCACAGCTCCACCAATCTTTAGTCTATTCGCTGACATCATTCAATGTCTGGCACTGACAATACAAATTTGTAGACATCTATGATGCAACTTAAAGTAGTCTGTGTCTGTGTCCTATATTGGCACCATTAAATAGTTACTGCCAAATTACAATGTCAGAAACTCAGTAGATGAGCCCACCCCTGTACCTAAGTATGCCACCTTTTTTTTTTGTTTTGGTTGTTTTGCGAGACATTAACATCTATTTATATTTTGGGAGTACTGGGACAGACACTCCTTGCACTACTCCTCCACTCACCACCAAGCTGCCTGTGTATCCATGTAACCGCTGTAAAACTGCCATGAGCCTATTGTTTGTTATTTTAGGCCTTTGATAGCCTGTCTGCGGTCCCTACTTTAAATACTCCTCCACTGACCACCAAGCTGCCTGCCCGTGTATCCATGTAACCGCTGTGAAACTGCCATGAGCCTATTGTTTGTTATGTTAGGCCTTTGATAGCCTGTCTGCGGTCCCTACTTTAAATACTCCTCCACTGACCAGACCACTGCTGCCCGTGTACCCCTGGAACCAATTATAAAGTGCCTACAGCCAGCCCATTTTCTTATGTTAGGCCTTTGAAGCCTGTCTGCGGTCCCTACTTTAAATACTCCTCCACTGACCAGACCACTGCTGCCCGTGTACCCCTGGAACCAATTATAAAGTGCCTACAGCCAGCCCATTTTCTTATGTTAGGCCTTTGAAGCCTTTCTGCGGTCCCTACTTTAAATACTCCTCCACTCACCACCACCAAGCTGCCTGCCCGTGTATCCATGTAACCGCTGTGAAACTGCCATGAGCCTATTGTTTGTTATTTTAGGCCTTTGATAGCCTGTCTGCGGTCCCTACTTTAAATACTCCTCCACTCACCACCAAGCTGCCTGTGTATCCATGTAACCGCTGTAAAACTGCCATGAGCCTATTGTTTGTTATTTTAGGCCTTTGATAGCCTGTCTGCGGTCCCTACTTTAAATACTCCTCCACTGACCAGACCACTGCTGCCCGTGTACCCCTGGAACCAATTATAAAGTGCCTACAGCCAGCCCATTTTCTTATGTTAGGCCTTTGAAGCCTGTCTGCGGTCCCTACTTTAAATACTCCTCCACTCACCACCACCAAGCTGCCTGCCCGTGTATCCATGTAACCGCTGTGAAACTGCCATGAGCCTATTGTTTGTTATTTTAGGCCTTTGATAGCCTGTGTGCGGTCCCTACTTTAAATACTCCTCCACTCACCACCAAGCTGCCTGCCCGTGTATCCATGTAACCGCTGTGAAACTGCCATGAGCCTATTGTTTGTTATTTTAGGCCTTTGATAGCCTGTGTGCGGTCCCTACTTTAAATACTCCTCCACTCACCACCAAGCTGCCTGCCCGTGTATCCATGTAACCGCTGTGAAACTGCCATGAGCCTATTGTTTGTTATGTTAGGCCTTTGATAGCCTGTCTGCGGTCCCTACTTTAAATACTCCTCCACTGACCAGACCACTGCTGCCCGTGTACCCCTGGAACCAATTATAAAGTGCCTACAGCCAGCCCATTTTCTTATGTTAGGCCTTTGAAGCCTGTCTGCGGTCCCTACTTTAAATACTCCTCCACTGACCAGACCACTGCTGCCCGTGTACCCCTGGAACCAATTATAAAGTGCCTACAGCCAGCCCATTTTCTTATGTTAGGCCTTTGAAGCCTGTCTGCGGTCCCTACTTTAAATACTCCTCCACTGACCAGACCACTGCTGCCCGTGTACCCCTGGAACCAATTATAAAGTGCCTACAGCCAGCCCATTTTTTTATGTTAGGCCTTTGAAGCCTGTCTGCGGTCCCTCCTTCCACTAGTCCTCCACTGGCCAGACCACTGCTGCCCGTGTACCCCTGGAACCAATTATAAAGTGCCTACAGCCAGCCCATTTTTTTATGTTAGGCCTTTGAAGCCTGTCTGCGGTCCCTCCTTCCACTAGTCCTCCACTGGCCAGACCACTGCTGCCCGTGTACCCCTGGAACCAATTATAAAGTGCCTACAGCCAGCCCATTTTTTTATGTTAGGCCTTTGAAGCCTGTCTGCGGTCCCTCCTTCCACTAGTCCTCCACTGGCCAGACCACTGCTGCCCGTGTACCCCTGGAACCAATTATAAAGTGCCTACAGCCAGCCCATTTTTTTATGTTAGGCCTTTGAAGCCTGTCTGCGGTCCCTCCTTCCACTAGTCCTCCACTGACCAGACCACTGCTGCCCGTGTACCCCTGGAACCAATTATAAAGTGCCTACAGCCAGCCCATTTTTTTATGTTAGGCCTTTGAAGCCTGTCTGCGGTCCCTCCTTCCACTAGTCCTCCACTGACCAGACCACTGCTGCCCGTGTACCCCTGGAACCAATTATAAAGTGCCTACAGCCAGCCCATTTTTTTATGTTAGGCCTTTGAAGCCTGTCTGCGGTCCCTCCTTCCACTAGTCCTCCACTGGCCAGACCACTGCTGCCCGTGTACCCCTGGAACCAATTATAAAGTGCCTACAGCCAGCCCATTTTTTTATGTTAGGCCTTTGAAGCCTGTCTGCGGTCCCTCCTTCCACTAGTCCTCCACTGGCCAGACCACTGCTGCCCGTGTACCCCTGGAACCAATTATAAAGTGCCTACAGCCAGCCCATTTTTTTATGTTAGGCCTTTGAAGCCTGTCTGCGGTCCCTCCTTCCACTAGTCCTCCACTGACCAGACCACTGCTGCCCGTGTACCCCTGGAACCAATTATAAAGTGCCTACAGCCAGCCCATTTTTTTATGTTAGGCCTTTGAAGCCTGTCTGCGGTCCCTCCTTCCACTAGTCCTCCACTGACCAGACCACTGCTGCCCGTGTACCCCTGGAACCAATTATAAAGTGCCTACAGCCAGCCCATTTTTTAATGTTAGGCCTTTGAAGCCTGTCTGCGGTCCCTCCTTCCACTAGTCCTCCACTGGCCAGACCACTGCTGCCCGTGTACCCCTGGAACCAATTATAAAGTGCCTACAGCCAGCCCATTTTCTTATGTTAGGCCTTTGAAGCCTGTCTGCGGTCCCTACTTTAAATACTCCTCCACTCACCACCAAGCTGCCTGCCCGTCTATCCATGTAACCGCTGTAAAACTGCAATGAGCCTATTGTTTGTTATTTTAGGCCTTTGATAGCCTGTCTGCGGCCCCTACTTGCAATACTCCTCCACTGACCACAATGCTGCCTGGAGTGCCTGCCTGTGTATCCATGTAACCGATGTAAAACTGCCATGACTGCCTACTGTTTGTTATTTTAGGCCTTTGATAGCCTGTCTGCAGCCCCTACTTGCAATACTCCTCCACTGACCACACCAATGCTGCCCGTGTACCCCTGGAACCTATTTAAAAGTTCATAGAGCCTAGTTATATATTTTATTTACTATTAATAAGGCCATGATGGACTACGCTGTACCACGCTACAAGCTAACCAGTCGACACTTCTTTTGCGAGAAAAGCCATCCCAACCCTCCACCAGCATGTAGAAGACCGCATTGTCCATGCACTCTGGCAATCTGTGAGTACAAAGGTGCACCTGACAACAGACGCATGGACCTGTAGGCATGGCCACGGAAGATTACGTGTCCATTACGGCGCAATGGGTTAATGTGGTGGATGCATGGTCCACAGGGGACAGCCTACTAAGTCTGTCTGCAGTCCCTAATTCAAATTGTGCTCCACTGTCTAAATCGGAACTTCCACCTTCTGGCTTTCGGCCTATAGTATCAGAAATTAAACTGCATTTGGCCTTCAACTTTGGTTAGGGCCTACTAACGGCTTCTGCCCCTCCCTGGTGTTGTCCTCAACTAAATAAAGCTGAGCTTCAACCTTCCGGCTCTCATTATGTGGTTTTAAAAAAAAAAAAGGTGGTTAGGGCCTACTAACGGCTTCTGCCCCTCCCTGGTGTTGTCCTCAACTAAATAAAGCTGAGCTTCAACCTTCCGGCTCTCATTATGTGGTTTTAAAAAAAAAAATGGTGGTTAGGGCCTACTAACGGCTTCTGCCCCTCCCTGGTGTTGTCCTCAACTAAATAAAGCTGAGCTTCAACCTTCCGGCTCTCATTATGTGGTTTTAAAAAAAAAAATGGTGGTTAGGGCCTACTAACGGCTTCTGCCCCTCCCTGGTGTTGTCCTCAACTAAATAAAGCTGAGCTTCAACCTTCCGGCTCTCATTATGTGGTTTTAAAAAAAAAAAAGGTGGTTAGGGCCTACTAACGGCTTCTGCCCCTCCCTGGTGTTGTCCTCAACTAAATAAAGCTGAGCTTCAACCTTCCGGCTCTCATTATGTGGTTTTAAAAAAAAAAATGGTGGTTAGGGCCTACTAACGGCTTCTGCCCCTCCCTGGTGTTGTCCTCAACTAAATAAAGCTGAGCTTCAACCTTCCGGCTCTCATTATGTGGTTTTAAAAAAAAAAAGGTGGTTAGGGCCTACTAACGGCTTCTGCCCCTCCCTGGTGTTGTCCTCAACTAAATAAAGCTGAGCTTCAACCTTCCGGCTCTCATTATGTGGTTTTAAAAAAAAAAAAGGTGGTTAGGGCCTACTAACGGCTTCTGCCCCTCCCTGGTGTTGTCCTCAACTAAATAAAGCTGAGCTTCAACCTTCCGGCTCTCATTATGTGGTTTTAAAAAAAAAAAGGTGGTTAGGGCCTACTAACGGCTTCTGCCCCTCCCTGGTGTTGTCCTCAACTAAATAAAGCTGAGCTTCAACCTTCCGGCTCTCATTATGTGGTTTTAAAAAAAAAAAATGGTGGTTAGGGCCTACTAACGGCTTCTGCCCCTCCCTGGTGTTGTCCTCAACTAAATAAAGCTGAGCTTCAACCTTCTGCTCCAAATTACCATTTTAAAAAATGCAATAGGCTTTTCCGGCCTACTAAAGGTGTCTGCCCCTCCCTGGTGTTGTCCTCAACTGAACAAAGCTGAGCTTCCACATTCTGGCTTTCGCCCTATACTATCAGATATTAAACTGCATTTGGCCTACTAGTGTGGTTAGGCCCTTGAAACAGTGTCTGCTGCTCTTGGGTTTGCTACTCCACTGAACAAAGCAATGCCGCCTGTTTAGTCCTGTTACCAATTTTGAACTGCATGTAGCCTACTTTATTCTTTGGCCCTATATCTGTTTCCTCCTCATCCTGCCCATTGCCCAGCCACTGCTAAATGAGTCTGCTGGTACATTGACCGAGACCACTACATTCCCCTTGTACTCTACACAGCCAGAATCTGTCCCTGCTGAAAGTAAGGTTCCCCTTCCCGCATGTTATACCACCTTACACAGGGACAAAGAGGAAGGTGCAGATGAAAGTGCAGGTTCCTTCATCAGGTGGGGGGGCATACTCGTTGGCGACGTCACTGGCACAGGGCCCCTCAGAGTACGCAAAAGTGTCGCTGCTGGTGGGAGGCGCCCCCGCCATGCAAACACACCGCCGTACTTTGAGGGGCCCTGTGCCAGTGGCAATGCGAACGAGTGGGCCCCCCCCCTGCTTGCTCAGGATCACAGCACTTGCAACTTTTAAATAATTACCTTTCCCTGCAACACCGCCGTGACGTAGTCCGCATTTCCTGGGCCCACGAAAAACTTGAGCCGGCCCTACTCCCCCCACAACTTTTGCCAAATGACCCCCAATTCCCTATGCCCAACTATTATTATAAAGTTAATTAAGATTGACAAGCTTCAGAAACAAGAATGGATGTTTTTGGCATTAAAATGGGCACTGTAGGTGTTTTCCTGGCCTCCACTCACTGCCGACTATGCTTCCCCATTGACTTGCATTGGGTTTCGTGTTTCGGTCGATCCCCGACTTTTAGCGATAATCGGCCGACTGCACTCGACTCGACTCTGGACAAAATCGGGTTTCCCAAAACCCTACTCGATCTTAAAAAAATGAAAGTCGCTCAACCCTAGTCTGCAGCTTTCCCTGAATAGCTTAAACTGATCCTTCTCCCCCAAAAAATTTTGTCAGGAAGTGCTATTACTAGTGATGAGCGAGTATACTCATTGCTCGGGTTTTCCCGAGCACGCTCGTGTGGTCTCCGAGTATTTGTTAGTGCTCGGAGATTTAGTTTTAGTCACTGCAGGTGCATGATTTGCGGCTGCTAGACAGCTTGATTACATGTGGGGATTCCCTAGCAACCAGGCAACCCCCACATGTACTCAGGCTGGCTAGCAGCTGTAAATCATGCAGCCGCGTCAACAAAAAAGAAATCTCCGAGCACTAACAAATACTCGGAGATCACCCGAGCGTGCTCGGGAAAACCCGAGCAACGAGTATACTCGCTCGTCACTAGCCATTACAGGTTCCGGGAAGACCAACTGCACATCAGAAGGTAAAGGAGCCATTGCTACCTTCGATAGTGGAGTGCTTTGGGAAGCATCCATAGTACTAGAAAACTGACCCTGCAGCTGAGAATGTGAAGATTTTTTTCTTTGGTGTTCCCTGCCCAGATCCCGAACCACTTGGGTCAGATTCGTCACCTGATCACAGAGTGTGGAAAAAAGTATATGGCCAGTCAAAATGTGACGCTAGTCACCACACACGGGCAGGCCATGAGGCAGAGAAGTCAGACGCTCTTGGGACAGTACCATGAGCACATAGTAAACTAAGAGAAAAGAAAAAAGCGTAAGTCAGGTCACAGTCCGGGGTCAGAATACCAGGGAAATGGCGGATCCAAGCAAAGGGGAAAAAATAAATGGGTAGTCAGAACATGGTCCAATGGTCAGACAGCAATAAATCAGAACTCACAGCACAGGAATCAGGCAAATGCACACCAGACAGCAGAATCTTTGACTGGCAGTGACCTGGGCCTGACAGCTCACTTAAATAGCAGTGCAATTACAAAGAACAGGAAGTACCTGGAGAAATCTCTGCACCTCCCAGGCTCAGATAGGTCAACTGAGCTGTCAATCAAAGCACCCACAGCTCAGCATGCCCCAACACAGTATAGGATGACAGAGCTGTCCATCACTGAGTCCCAGACACACTGAGCAGAGGAATCATGACAGGTCTAGTCTCCTGGCCTCAAAATGCACACAGCATGAAAGCCCCCAATCCACTTTAGATAGTTGCAGGCTGAACGATCATCTGTTAGCTATCTCGCCCAGCTCTCCCATGCATAGGAGTGCTCCTCTCTATTAGAGAGCTGCTGCTAGACATCTCTGATGGCAGCATATTAGCTAGAGACCAAAAGGATCAGCAGTTCAAAATTGGACATGCAAGATCTTTATCTCCCTCGACAATCATCTCTCGGGGTGGACCCCATAAAGATTAAACTATCGGCTGATCCCATCGATATGGGCAGGTTCAGCCAACGTTAGTCTAATGTGTATGGGGAGTCTTAAGGCCAGGTTGAAGCCAGCAATCCTGTGGCATTAAATGACATATTTGCCTATTCTTATTGTTTAGTAATTTTTTTTTTGTATCATCAAAAGTACATCAGACGACTTATGGAACAATAACGAATGTAATAAATCTAACAATATGTCTCCAAAGTGGTTTATCCTGGTCTTTACTTCAACTCAGATGCAGACTCCTAACTAAATTGGAACAGCAGTGTCTCTTAAGAGGGTTTGTTCATCTTCTATCATCGTAAGTTCTTCATAAGTGCACCGCTCCTCTGCCTCCTACACTCGTGGATGCTGGCTGGGGGATAGTGCGCTCCTGAAGATTGACAGTTCAGACCACCTTTTCCTCTCTGCACCATCGGAAGAGCGCACTGACAGTGAAGCTGGTCGATTGCAGCAATCCGGTTAACTTCAGAGCTGCTCTTCCAAGCTGTATGGGGAACAACATGGAAGCATGTGCTCCTTGCCAGGTAAACCGCCAGTATCACCTCGTCACTGCATTTCTTGGTCACTTACACTTTCTCTCAGTTGTGCCTTGGACCTCCCTAAGTCTTCCATGCTCCCATACAAACAATCTCTTATTTTTCAACCACTTCATTCTGTGTTTTTCTGAATTCCAGCAATCTGTCCCCCCAGATTGTTTTTTTTTCTAGTAGATGCATTAGCGCCGGCTACATGAATAATCACGGTCAAAAGAGAAGTGATATGTGATCGATCACTCATTGTGCACAAATGTCATTTCCTGCCTCTGGCAAAGAGCAAAGTGGTGTAATGTGGAGGAGGTGAATTTATACACAATGGGCCCAATTCTTTTTTTTGCTTTTACATATTTTTTTGTCGAGTTTTTGGTGTTTTATTCCTGTTTTTTGGGTTTGCACCATATTCATCTATTCATTTGCACTGTTAAAGTCCCTTTTTTTCCTTCACTTTTTTTTAGTACACAATTGTGGTCAGAGGGTTAGGCCTCCCAGATGTTTTTCTGATTCATCATTTGTGACATTTCGAAAAGTGTGGCTTTTTGCACTGAAAATTTGAAAAAAAAGACAAAAATAAAGACTATTTTATTTTCAACTTTCCACAAAATGCATGAAATTTGAACAGTTTGATGCAAAAAATATCAACGAAAATAACAAGACTAGAAAGAAGAGTGACTTTAAAAAATCCTGCAAATGATGAATTGGGGCCTATGGTTTTCTTCATGGAGGTACTCAGGTTGTCACAGTCTCGCCATGTTCACATATTCAGTATTTGGTCAGTATTTTGGTGTGAAAAATGGAGAAGTGGTGACGTGTTCCTATTATATTTTTCTTCTGATTGTTCCACCCTTGGTTTAGTGGTACGAAAGAAGAAAGAAAGAAAACAAAAAGTAATTTTAAAATGTTTTTAAAAATATATATATACTGTATATGAAATAAAATAAAGAATAATAGTTTGAATCACGTCTCTTTCCCCAATCCTAAAATAAAGAAATTAGAAAATTGAAAAATAACAAACATTTGATATCACCGTGTCAGTATACATATGATCCATCAGAAGATAACATTACTTAACCCACTCTGTAAATGCCATAAAGAAAAAAAAAATCAAAACACCAGATTTGTTGTTTTTTTTTTTATAGTCATCACTCATCACACCTTTAAAAAATAAAATAAAAAATTCAATAGAAAAGCGATCAAAACAGCGTACCTCATACCTCATATCGTAAGAAACTACAGCTCATTACAAAAATAAAAAACCCTCATACAGCTTGACGAAAAGCCGAAACAAATGATGTGTCTCCGATGCAAATTTTTTTTTTACAAAGTTCTAAAATATTTTAAATCACATTTGTTTTTGTCTTATTTGTATTATTTGTTACCAGGTCATTTTTACCGTACAAATTTTAAAAAAAAATGCGCTGTTGCGTTTTTTTAATTTATTTTACTGTTACACATGGAAATTCTTTTTTTCATTTTTTAGTGCGTTATATTGAAAAATGAATGGTGTCACTCAAAATGACAAAAAAGAGAAGAGTAGTAAAAAAAATTTGGAATAAGGAAAGTTGTATAGGTTAGAAGTGAAAGTCAGAATATTGGAGGAGAAGGAATGGGGCGCTTTGTTATTGTCTACGTGTCCTTTACCTCTGTCTTCACAGCCATAATATGAAGCGTGGAGTCCTGTCTGTAATACGGAGTGACACCCTCGCTCTGCTTGTTATGGCTAGAGAGCTCACATCAGCGTGAGAGATTATCACACACAGCGCTGCCGTCATCAGCCCAAGTTCTACCAGGATATGTACAGTCAGGATATGTACAGTCAGAACATGCGGGTCACAATGACACATCACAAAATCATTTATTTCTCCAATACTTTGCACCTTTAACATGCTCGACGTATCATCGAGACACAGCGTGGAGCTCAAATTGGGCCCATGGAAGGTGGGGGCTTTGCACAAGCGGCCAGCGTGACCCCCTTCTTTTCAACCACCTATCTCATGGAAGACATCCTCCTCCTGTCCTGGGATAGTGTGGTTTGATGACATGAATCCACACCAGCAGTCGGCTCCTTATACATGATCGTTAATAAAGGGGCTCTCCGGGAATTAAAAAAACATAACTACAACAACATAAAATGTCATCATAAATAAAATCCTAAATCTCTTTAAGGGGCTATCGCCATCTTTGTAAATAGGATATTGTTGGATAGTTTCTGTAAATACAAGCTGTGAGGCAGTGACCGTTGTTACATGTGAGGGTCGTTGTGTGTTCCCACCAGGATGCGCATGGATGCGTATTGAGGCTATGGGAGTGCATTGCAGTCACAGGCGTAGCTGTGATTGCAATGCCGAATAAAAGTACAGTCTTGGGCAAACAATTTGTCCAAGGCAGATTTAAGAAAACCTGCTGGGCTTTTATTTTTGAAATGGACTACATGATGGTAGTGGGGCAGTCCGTTACATTGCCGGCCCAGGTTTTCCATGTGGCCCATGGCCACAGATTCCAGTTAAAGGCCCTGCAGTAAAGGGTTTGGGTGTGTCAGTGTTAGTTTGGTGTTTGCAAGAGTGCAGAGCAGAAGGCTCTGCAGAACTCCACCTGTGTGAGGCAACACAGGCAAGCGGAGCCAAACAGCCAATGGAGCTGAAAGGCCTGGCACACACAGCCAGGCCTTGGTCTTGAAGGTGGCCAGGTCTTGAAGGTGGACTGGTGTGTTTATTGGCTGCAATTTGGAGGATATGTTTCCCAGCTGCGATTCGGAGGATATCGCGTGCTGCGTATTTTTGTGAGTTGGACATTAAAGAGACTTTTGTTTTGAACTTTGCTGGGTCACTACCTCCTCACTGCACAGCGTGGATACCGATGCACTACAAAGCAATTTTGCAATTTACAGCTTATTATAATTTTCAACCGTTCTCAAGATATTAACACTTTTCTTTTGTTTAGAGCTTGTTGCCTTGGAGACCGACCACTGCTGCTAGACAGAAGAACATGTGCAATGCTTAAAATACACTTTTCTATTGAGCTTTTACTGCACATGCTCACAGGGTCCTGTCCTACTAGCATTCTAGGACAGGTTACTGCCAGTGTAACACGACGGCGGCCATTTTAATGTGGTGATTCCCTCTCCTGACAAAACGAGTGTGATTTGTTAATTAAAGGTATTTAGGAATTTACAGTATTTAGAATGATTTTTTAAAATATATTTTTATTTATATATATATATATATATATATATACAGATAGGGAAAAAATGGAACAGCACAATGCTCACCAATGGAGGGTGCCTGGCCCCCCGGACAGAATGGTCCACTCATCTATCCAAGATGTATACAAAGGTAGTAAAAAGAAGGCAGCACTCCAAGACTTTCCAGTAGAAAAAATGTGAAGTTTTAATCGACCCACATCACTGCGCGACGTTTCGGCTCCATGAGCCTTTTTCAAGCCTGCTTGAAAAAGGCTCATGGAGCCGAAACGTCGCGCAGTGATGTGGGTCGATTAAAACTTCACATTTTTTCTACTGGAAAGTCTTGGAGTGCTGCCTCCTTTTTACTACCTTTGTGTATATATATATATATATATATATATATATATATATATATATATTCCTGGAGAACCCCTTTAATGTCTTTTCACACTGTGTTTTGCAGTGTCTATCAAAGCTTTTAGATTTCGACTTGTTGTTAATAGGAGCCAAAATAAGTTCAACGGCTTCCAATTGCCCCATACACACAAGCCCTCAATTTGGCTGAGCATTCATGTGTTTTAACAGGGGAGAGAGGAGAAAGACGTTGCAAGTCATTTAGCAAGAAAAACATAAGACTTTGTATGGTACAAAAAGTATAATGCCAAAATCATGACATTTAAGCCCAGGTGTCAAGGTAGCAGGACCTGGGAATGGTACAAAATGCCTAGAGAGACCACAAAATTGCCCATTTTGGGGTGAAATTTGTGTAAGCCAGACCCTTTCAGGATTGTGCCATAGGATTGTTCCAACATGTTTACATTTGTATAATTTCTGCCACATGCACAAAACATACGTACCGACCATACTTTTTCAGTTAGGGTTGTGTGCCATCTCCAGTTTTATTTTAGGCTAAGGCCTTTGTATGTTACCATACAGAAATAGTATTCCTAGTGAAGCACATTAGAGTTCCCACACAGTATGATACCACCCTCATTGCCCCCAGTGTTCACCAGTATAAAGCCCATTGAGGTCCCTCACACAGTATGACGGCCCCACAACCCCCAATCCACACATCCAACGTTCACGGTCTGAGTTTGGGCCACAATGTCTAGGTTGACTGTGGATCTCCTGCCTCAGACTCGACTGCCTCACAGGCGTATTTGAGGCTGGACCTCGCGATTGGTACTCCATCCGTGAATCTCTGATGTGTGAAATCGGCCTTAGACTCCCAGACTACATGCAATCAACAAGCGAGAGGGTCTGGTTACCTCATTCCCTTGTCTCCTAGATGTAATTATTAATATTCTGAAATGTTTGGAAATCTCTTATTTCATATTGTGTCGCCAGGTCGTATATTGTGGTATGAACAACAGCCCATTAGCACCACTTGGCAGGTGCCGGAATGGCGTATTCATGCTAAAGCCATTAAGGAAATGGCTCTTAGGTCTAATTGTCAATCACAATGACTTTGCTTCAGGTGACTGACCCGGTGCAGGTTGACCCAGCCAAATGCCTCAGTATTCCATAGACGTGACATCTGGGTATGAGACTGACATGGGCTCACGTCTGCACATTTACAGAAAACATTCTGCCGGTATTGTGGTCCGCTTTGTTGTTGTTGTTGTTCAGGCTGAATAGATAGCTTTGAAAATGTCTCCTGTTCTGCGGGGACGAGAGCACGTTCGTGTCATGTCGACCTGACTGAATATTTAGCAGCTCTTTTGAGCTCAACAAGCTTCATTACGTGTTTGCGGGACCTGAACCTAGAATAGCAAGGCAGAACAGACAGATCCATAATCGGCTCTTGGAGGAGATGTTCATAACATGAAGGGAAGAAAGAGCTTTCTGCGTAATCTATGATGTGAAGTAGTTTCACCGCCACATTCGTCATAAAGGGACCATAACGTACAAAGAATCAAGTGTTCAAAGAATTCTTCATTGACGTTCCTTCCTTACTGGGATTGTACCAAATTATTGAGTCATCACATATCAATAGTTTGGTAGGAAAACCATCCATAGGATAAGTGATAAGTTACTGATCGCTAGGGGTCTCACCAGTGATGAGTATATTTCAATAATCCTATGGTACAAAGTCTTTAAAGGGATTGTCCGTTGTATTCTTTATCATCCTATGACCTACTGTTTAAAGAATAACTAAACTTTGAATATGTTCTTTCAAATTTTCTCAAGAGTCAATTTAAAAGGAATCTGTCACCCCAAAATTCGCCTATAAGCTGTGGCCACCGGCATCAGGGGCTTATCTACAGCATTCTGTAATGCTGTAGATAAGCCCCCCGATGTAACCTGAAAGATGAGAAAAAGAGGTTAGATTATACTCACCCAGAGCCTCGGCAGGAAGCAGAGAAGAGGATGTCATCGTATGAAGATGGGAGGCGCCGGACCTTGACCTGTGACGCCCATCAGACCGGAGCGCACCGGGACCGCCCCTGGGTGAGTATAATCTAACTTGTTTTTCTTATCTTTCAGGTTACATCGGGGGCTTATCTACAGCATTACAGAAAGCTGTAGATAAGCCCCTTATGCCAGTGGCCTTAGCTTATAGGCAAATTTTGGGGTGACAGACTCCCTTTAATGGTCTAAAGATTGGGGGGGGTCCATGCCCTGAGACCACGCACTGATCGCTCAATAGATCCAAAGCCTATGCTTTACATTGAATCTGTACTATGCTCTAAGTGCTTCTCAGACAGGAGCACTGTGCTCCTGTCTGCTGAGCTGCGCACTGATATGCAGGCAGTTAAAGTGCCTGGCAAATTTGAATAACATGTTCAGAGTTTAGCTACTTTTTTTATGTAGGTTTTATGTTAAATGTATTTTTACATTTGTGTGTGTTTCCATATCACTCTTTCTGTTTATAACATTCCTGACATCTGTCAGTTCTCACTCTGAGCCTAACAATAGACTGACACTTCCTATTTGGTAGAGATGGCTTTTCATCAGTCACATCATTATCATCCCAGGCAGGATGACAATCACATCATAGGAAACTCAAATGCAGCCTTTGTCCGGCACAAAGTAAAACATAAAACAAGTCCATACAATAGTTGTCATGGTTCCACCCCTCAGTGGGTCAGGGATGCAGTTACTGTCAGCTCGGCCATCCAATCCAGTACAGGGGTGTGATGAAGCTGTCAGTACTTTGATTGACAGCTTGGCCATCTAATCTGGTACAGGGGCATGCTGAGCTGTCAGTGTGTTGACAGCTCAACTATCCAATCTGTGACTGGGAGTTGACGGCTGTCTCCAAGTGTTCACTATCACGGGTGATTGCCATGCTACTTAACTGAGCTGCTTCTCCAAGACCTCTGCCAGATGTACATTCAGCTTGTGAGGTTTGTGCTCCCTGTGCCCTGAGTTATGTTTGATTGATCATTTGCTGCCTGACCTTGGACTTCGTTCTGACCAGCCGACTGTTTAACCCTGTCTGTTGTTATTCTGAACTCGGAACGTTACCTGACTACACTTTTGTCTCTTCCTTCTGTTTATGACGAACTCTCCTGGCTTCTGACCTTCGACTCCTTGACTATTCTGACTCACGGTTTGGCTGTGATAACGACAGAGAAACCACAGAGCCGCAGACAGGAGCCACTAGGTGGCGGAAGAGTAGTCAGAAAAGCCGGGTCAGCAACAGAGAGGGAACAAAGTACCAGAGGTCACAGCAATACACATGGTCAGAAACAAGCCTAAGAAGTCAGAGTCGGTCGGGAGCAAGAAATCCAGAGACGGAAGACAAAAGAATAGGTCAGGGGGCAAGCAGAGTCAAATACCAAGAGATCACAACACAGAGAGCGAGTACTATGATGAGCGAAGTCACAGGGGAAACAGGAACGGGACCTAGGTAAATGGGCAGAGGACAAATCGGGGTATAACGGGGTCAGCTGCTCAAGCCAGAGACTGGAACAATAATTGACACAGCTTGCAGGTAAGGCTAGGTTCACATTGCGTTAGTGGGTGATCGCTAACGGACAGCGTTGCACGGCGAAAATGTCGCAATTAACGCCGTGCAACGGGTCCGTTAGTGCACCCATTGACAGCAATGTAAATTTTGCCTGTAGCGCATCACTAGCGCGTGCCTTTTTCGGCTCGCACTAGCGATGTGCCGTTTTTTTGTAGCGCGCCTCAAGCAGCGCTGCAAGCAGCGTCCGCGGCGCGCCCGAGGTCCGTTCCCCGCTCTCGCAGATCGGGGATCTGCGAGAGCGGGGACGTTAGCGCGACCCCTAAACGCGGCCCCTACAAAAACATTGCGTTAGCGCAAGCGCTAGCGCTAAACGGATTGCCCTAACGCAATGTGAACCTACCCTAACAGCGGACTGAAATAGCCAGACAGATCCCAAAACGAGGCTGGGAAGATTAACCCCCACATGGCCATCCTGGGGAAAGAATAATCAGAAACAAACCCCGGACTGGATCATGACAGAGAGGACCCTGCCCGCGAGGGCTCACAATCTACAAGGAATGGGTGAGGGTACAGTAGAATAGTCAGTTTTTTGTTGCTGACAATGTGAAATAAAATAGTAGTGAAAATTGCAAGATTCTTATTCTTGTTTTACGTTATATGAAAAATAGAAAAAATCATGGAAAAGATAAAAAAAATTATAAATTCAAGATAAAAACTTGATTTAAACACTAGATAATTTTCTGATGATACATTTTCTTAAGGACCGCATACTGAACACTTATGGGAGTGGTAAAAAAAAATATTTTTGTCATTGATGCTATAACTAAAATAGTACCCAAAAGTTAGGTCTAGAAGACCCTTTACATAGACAGACCGATGGCATGACATGACCGCCGATCAGTAAACTTTTACTTATCTGCGCTTGTTTCTATGCCTGTTTACTCAAGCAGACTAAAGCAAATGATACTCTCAGAACGATCTATATTAGAAGCTGCCATGGTTCTCAGCAGTGCGAGTATTGTTTACACGGGACGATGCACCTCTGACAACGATAATTTATTTCCTGCACCAAAGATCATTTCACCAGATGAACGAGCATTTTGCCAGAGAGATCTGGAGTAAAGAAAGGAGAAGTGAACGAAGGACAGAGTGATCGACTGGAGATGGGTCCTGGGACAGGACGCCTGGCAGTACGACCCTGAGAGGTAATGGGCCAGGATGGAACAGAGACCGTGAGAAAAAGAGAGTGCCCTGGGAGTGAGATCCAAGGTGTCAGCAAACAGAGAAGGTGAGTACCGGCCATATTGACAAACTAGTTCCCTTAAGAGGGAAGAGGACACAAAACTTTTTCTGATGTATTAGTATGTTGACTCCTGCACCACCATAGCAATGTATGAATGATAGGTGAAAGCTTCCAGCTCACATCTGGACTGAATGTATCCAACATGGTAAAATGCATCTAATGATTGATTGTCTGCAGACCAGTTACAATGAACCACTTCCTTGTCACCAATGTGCACCAGTAAATCTGAATGGTGGGGGCGGTGATCTGAATTGGTCTTTTCATGAGACATTCTGGGCAGCTTTCTTGTGGTCAGCTACAGTACAGACCAAAAGTTTGGACACACCTTCTCATTTAAAGATTTTTCTATGACTATGAAAATCGTAAATTCACACTGAAGGCATCAAAACTATGAATTAACACATGTGGAATTATATACTTAACAAAAAAGTGTGAAATAATTGAAAATATGTCTTATATTCTAGGTTCTTCAAAGTAGCCACCTTTTGCTTTGATGACTGCTTTGCACACTCTTGGCATTGTCCTGATGAGCTTCAAGAGGTCACCGGGAATGGTTTTCACTTCACAGGTGTGCCCTGTCAGGTTTAATAAGTGGGATTTCTTGCCTTATAAATGGGGTTGGGGCCATCAGTTGTGTTGAGCAGAAGTCTGGTGGATACACAGCTAATAATCCTACTGAATAGACTGTTAGAATTTGTATTATGGCAAGAAAAAAGCAGCTAAGTAAAGAAAAACGAGTGGCCATCCTTACTTTAAAAAATGAAGGTCGGTCAGTCCGAAAAATTGGGAAAACTTTGAAAGTGTCCCCAAGTGCAGTTGCAAAAACCATCAAGCGCCACAAAGAAACTGGCTCACATGAGGACCGCCCCAGGAAAGGAAGACCAAGAGTCACCTCTGCTTCTGAGGATAAGTTTATCCGAGTCACCAGCCTCAGAAATCGCAGGTTAACAGCAGCTCAGATTAGAGACCAGGTCAATGCCACACAGAGTTCTAGCAGCAGACACATCTCTACAACAACTGTTAAGAGGAGACTTTGTGCAGCAGGCCTTCATGGTAAAATAGCTGCTAGGAAACCACAGCTAAATACAGGCAACAAGCAGAAGAGACTTTTTTGGGCTAAAGAACACAAGGAATGGACATTAGACCAGTGGAAATCCGTGCTTTGGTCTGATGAGTCCAAATTTGAGATCTTTGGTTCCAACCACCGTGTCTTTGTGTGACGCAGAAAAAGTGAACAGATGGACTCTACATGCCTGGTCCCCACCGTGAAGCATGGAGGAGGAGGTGTGATGGTGTGGGGGTGCTTTGCTGGTGACACTGTTGGGGATTTATTCAAAATTGAAGGCATACTGAACCAGCATGGCTACCACAGCATCTTGCAGCGGCATGCTATTCCATCCGGTTTGTGTTTAGTTGGACCATCATTTATTTTTCAACAGGACAATGACCCCAAACACACCTCCAGGCTGTGTAAGGGCTATTTGACCAAGAAGGAGAGTGATGGGTGCTAGTCCAGATGACCTGGCCTCCACAGTCACCAGACCTGAACCCAATCTAGATGGTTTGGGGTGAGCTGGACCGCAGAGTGAAAGCAAAAGGGCCAACAAGAACTCCTTCAAGATTGTTGGAAGACCATTCCCGGTGACTACCTCTTGAAGCTCATAAAGAGAATGCCAAGAGTGTGCAAAGCAGTCATCAAAGCAAAAGGTGGCTACTTTGAAGAACCTTGAATATAAGACATAATTTCAGTTGTTTCACACTTTTTTGTTAAGTATATAATTCCACATGTGTTAATTCATAGTTTTGATGCCTTCAGTGTGAATTTACAATTTTCATAGTCATGAAAATACAGAAAAATCTTTAAATGAGAAGGTGTGTCCAAACTTTTGGTCTGTACTGTATATCCTCAGGGGAGTGCCCACTCACAGCACTACCATATACATCACCGAGGAGGAGAATTTCCATGTGTATTGGGGTGTAATCAATATATGCCGTACATATATATATGTAACGTGATTTATGATCAACCCAAAACATTTGTTAACAGGTATGTGAGTGCAACAGTGCAGACAATGAGGCAGTGGTACTTACACCAACAACTAACCAGTATTTATTCAATTAACCCCTTAAGGACCAGGGGTATTTCCATTTTTGCATTTCCATTTTTTGCTCCCCTTCTTCCCATGGCCATAACTTTTTTTTAATTTTTCTGTCAATATGGCCATGTGAGGGATTTTTTTTTTTGCGGGACGAGTTGTACTTTTGAACGACACCATTGGTTTTACCATGTCGTGTACTGGAAAACGGGAAAAAAATTCCAAATGCGGTGAAATTGCAAAAAAAGTTCAATTCCACAATTGTATTTTTTGGATTTTTTTTTTTACCATGTTCACTAAATGCTAAAACTGACCTGCCATTATGATTCTCCAGGGCATTATGAGTTTACATATATCAAACATGTATAGGTTCTTTTTTATTTAAGTGGTGAAAAAAAAATCCAAAGTTTGTAAAAAAAAAAAAAAAGTTGCCATTTTCCGAGACCTCTAGCGTCTCCATTTCTTGTGATCTGGGGCTGTGTGAGGGCTTACTTTTTGTGCGCAGATCTGATGTTTTTATTGATACCATTTTGGTGTGTATACTATTTTTTGATCGTCCATTATTGCATTTTATTGCAATGTTGCAGCGACCAAAAAACTTAATTCTGGCGTTTCTATTCTTTTTCACCATTTACCGATTGGATTAATTCTTGTAATATATTGGTAGATCGGGCGATTCTGAATGCAATGATACCAAATATGTGTATATTTTATTTATTTTTATTGTTTTATTTTGAATGGGGCGAAAGGGCAGTGATTTGAACTTTTATATTTTTGTATTTTTTGAAAACTTTTTTTAAACTTTTTTACTTGATTCAATAGTCATCCGATTGCTTGTGCTACATAGAGTCGGGCTGATGAAAGGGCTGATTTAATTAGAACAAAGGCACCTTGTAATTGTTTGTCGGTGATCACATCTTTTATCAGTTTTCCGTATTTTCCCTTGTAATGAATGGCTCGGAGAAAAGGATTTTACGGTGAGTACACAAAAATCCCTATTTTCTGCAGACTGCAATAACATTAAGGTGAAGGTAAAGACTGTAGGAAGCTTCTCTCAATCATTGTAATGAGAGTAAGGGAAGTCACAGAGCCATATAACTCGCAATCCTTGGACTGTCCGGCTGCTCTCCCGGCCTGAGCGGGTCTAATGCAGCTGTCGCACTCGGGTGGGAGAGCTGCCGGCCAGTCCGAGCATTGTGTTGCGATCTTCATCCAAATTATACAGCCGTCTGACTCTTCCCCATATGAAAGTAAAGAAGTCCCGCTAGACCTCTAATATTGTCCATCATTACTTGCTACATGCGATATAACAGCCTCTGTAAATGGACCCCAAAGTTATTAGTCGTAACTACCATAAAAATACCCATGATCTGTACATTTGTCTTCCAGCTGATCATGGCGGCAGATCAGACAGTTGGAGTTTCAACGCCACGTCTAAAATGGCCAGATTTTGCTCTTGGCTTTATTCCTGTTGCTCTCCTTTTTTAATGCATTGTATTGTTTCAGAGATAATAGCCTTTTTATTTTGTGTTAATTTTTATAGTGAAGGGGGTGTGGCTCAAAGGATCCTCTGAGGCGTGTCTTGAGGCTGCTTAGCATACTGTAATGACTCTGTGAGCCACACCTTCTTGTAAAGGCCATAAAAATTTGCACTAGATAAAAAGGCCCATATCTCTGTAACTGTATGGCGGATTTAAAAGAAAAAAAATGACACACACACAAAATGGAATACTCGGAATTAGCAGGAATAAAACAAGAACAAAAATTGGACAATTTTGGTGACAAGTTTTTTTCAACAATTGAGAAAATTTAAAGTATGAACTGTAACGGGCTGGGTGGTGGAACCACTGTCCCGGGGCCCAAGGAAAGCCTGGAGGGGTGATCTGAGGAGAGACAAAGGTGGTGGACCAGGTGCTCCACCAAGGCTTACCTTGGGTAGATGGCAGCCGTCCTAGGGACGGGTTTCAGGGACGGCCCGAAGAAAGGTTCAGTAGATGCAGGCAAGCACTGTAAGATCAGAAGAACCACAGATGCAGACGGGACTGGCTGATGTACACATTAGCACTGGCAGGTGCAGCTGGACCGGCTGATGTAGAGATGAGCTCTGACAGATGCAGCTGGACCAGCTGGTAGGCAGGAGGGCATGGCTGATAGACTGCCAGGTATGCAGAAATACAAGCACTGGGACCTGAGAACTAGCAAGAGTCTTAGGAACAAACCTACAACATTGCACAGGCACCTCCCTTCAGGTGGAGGTGCCTTAAATAATGAGTGTCTCCCAGCTGCGAGGTCGGGATCTTATGCGTGGACGCCCTAAGCACGGTGCCTGGGGATCTGTACATAGTGCGTGCACTCCGGGCATCAGCAGCCAAAGCAGGAAGTGAGGAACGGAGACAGCATCGGTAAGTTGGCATCTCTGCCAGGGAAGAGAGGCAGAGGACAGAGATGCCGACGCTGCATGAATGTTTAATTTTATTTTTTTTTAATGGCAATGTGGTATGTAATATGAAAAATAATGTAAAAAGGTTTGATATTTTCCACTTTTAAGGACTAGGGGGAGCAGCTGCTGAAATTTGCTATGAAAACCTAGTGTACTGCTAGCTCGCATTACGACTGCAGTAAAAGTGAGCCGGATCTGCTAACATGTGTGTGATCTCTCCTCCCCTTTTGGAGGTTTGTAAAAGGATAAGGGAGGATGAAGTGTAGGAGCACAGTGCAGAGACGTTTTGTTGGTAACTGTGATACTGAGATGTGAAAAGTGTCACTGAGGACAGCCGGCAGCGCTGATTCTGTTAGTTGGTGCTGCTCGCTATGTCATGCGCTGGTGTTAGATACGCGGAGTGTATCACAACCTGGGATTAGATACATGGACTGTTTCCTGCACTGTGATTATATACACGTACTGTATCACATGCTGGAATTAGTTACAGGGCTAAGGGGAGTGTATCATACATGAAGGGATTAGATACAGGGCTCAGTCGAGTGTATCACACATGAAGGGCTTAGATACAGGGCTCAGTCGAGTGTATCACACATGAACGGATTAGATACAGAGCTCAGTCGAGTGTATCACACATGAACGGATTAGATACAGAGCTCAGTCGAGTGTATCACATATGAAGGGATTAGATGCAGGGCTTAGTGGAGTGTATATCACACATGAAGGGATTAGATACAGGGCTCAGTGAGGTATCACACATGAAGGGATTAGATACAAGGCTCAGCGTCCTGTATCACACAGGATGGGAAATGTTAATGGCTACATTAGGGGAACGATTGACACAATAGCTCATTGGGGAGCACAATGTGATACCTCACCTCAAAGATCTACAAGTTGTCAGTGTAATCCTGACACCGATCACACATCAAACCAGAAAACACTCTTCTGTAGTAGATCCCATCTTTTAGGTGGGTAGAAATATTGTTGGTCAGCTCATCTGCTTGCAAAAATACGAGCTGCCGACTACAATGAAAGCGAAGGGGAGTGAACGATTGTACCAACTTTCTCTCAATCACTATGAATGAAAAATATAAATGACAGTAAATTGGGCAGTACAGTGACTCAGTGGTTAGCACAGTGGCTAGCACATTGGCTCAGTGGTTAGCACAGTGGTTCAGTGGTTAGCACAGTGGCCTTGCAGCTCTAGGGTCATGAGTAAAAATTCCATCTTCAAGGAGTTTGTATACCCTGTGTTTGCGTGGGTCTCCTCTGGTTTCCTTCCACACCCCAAAGACATACTGATCGGGAATGTAGATTGTGAGCCCCAATGGGGACAGTGATGATTTCCGTAAAACGCTGAGCAATATGATGGCGCTATACTGTATAACCAAGGAAAATAAATATATTTATGTAAGTGTGTGCCGGTCTGCTTCCTATGTTGTCAGCGCTCGCTGCTTACAATTCAATGGTCCCTGTAAGAGGACAGCTCCGACACCCTTCATCAGACTGGGAGGATGAGGAGCTGATAAATCCGGGCTTCCAACCAGCTGTTGTGGATTGCGAAAAGGAAAATCTAGAATTACGCTCACTAATTTATCTTCACGTGTTCTGAAAAGAAGAAAGACCTTGACCTAAATTTTCTGCCCATAATAACAAGATGTTCGGTCAATATTTCATACATGCCTAATAGAAAATGTGAGAAAAGCCAAGAATGGGACAGACACATAATAGATATTACTCGTCTTCATCGCAGCAGCAGACAGAGGAAAAACAAAACTCGGTGTTCCCTTGAACAAGTACAGTACATTCTCTGACGAGAGGAGCTCTCTAGTGCTAGAACCAAGGCAGACGGCGTCCACGGCTGAAGATAATTTTACTCCGAGAAATATGGACAGGATGTGTACGTAATAATGTTATCGTCACGTCTGGATTCTTATGCTTCACATCAGCCCCCTAAACCAGTGTGGACCCCAATCGATCCTCCATATCTCACACTTTCCGGCCTTTTCACATGAGCTAAAAATAATCTCAAATATTGTTCATAAGAACTCGTTCCTGATCATTAGCCAGTGTAAATATGCCACCAATCAGACACCGATCAGCCTCCGATCAGCCATGGATCACCTATCGATCAGCCAACCATCGGCTACCGATCAGCCACGGATCAGCTACCGATCAGCCACAGATCAGCTACCGATCAGCCACAGATCAGCTACCAATCAGCCACGGATCAGCTACCGATCAGCCACGGATGAGCAAAATGCTCGTTCATCAAAGGGATTGTTGTTTTATTTCCTAGGTTAGGAGGCAGCACTGCAGTCTTATCAGAGGCGGCCAGTTTCCAGGTAAGGACCTCAGCGCTTGCAAGCTTTTTACTACAGTGCAAGCACTTCTCTGAAGATGGCTGTATACCTGGCTAGCAGCACGGGAGAGCGCGCAGTTTGGGCCAGTGACTCCTCCATGCAGCTGGTCAGAACTGTTAATCATCAGGAATCCAGGAGGCAGGAGGGCAGTGTTCTCCTAATGAATGACCATCATAAAAACCCTTAATGATCTTTCACTCCCGTACAGTTTGTATCGGCATATCTCATATGATGTAATGTTTGTACGTCATGATTGGAACGGTGTTTAAGCAAATACTGTTGAGTAACGGCTATTATATGGCGCAGAACCTGTGCCCCCACAATCACAGCCGGGAGCTTGTTTTAAGTGATAGCCGAGCTCAACCTGTAGGAGCCAGGGCCTGTGCCCGCACTGCCCCTGACTGTTTCACCCTCTAAATGCCGTATTCAATATTGATCGCATCATTTAGAGGGTTGTGAGAGAGAGGGGACTACCTCTCTCACTCTATCGGCACCCCTGCAACGCGATTGTGGGGAGCCGATTGTTGTCACATCCGGGTCTGCCAGTTATGGTGGCCTTTTAGACTCGGCCATAGTCAGGGTCTAAAAGACGTTCTGGCAGTGTCGCACTGACAACTCCAATGCATTGCAGGACTGTGATCAGAGAAATGAAAGTTGAAGTTCCATAGTGGGACTACTGTATGTGAAAGAAATAGTAATTTTTTAAAATAAAAATAATTTATTGGTAGATTTTTTTAAAGTGTGAGAGGAACTTTGTATCTTCTTTCAAAACTCCTATAAATTTCTTTGGTCAGATGTGAACACAGAATTCCCAGCCTGTGAAGGCCTCCACGCACATTCTAGTAAAGTCGGCCAAACCTACCCGTTTTGGTGGAACTGGTCGACCATCCGAGGGCGAGCCGACAATCCCCAGACAGCAGATGAGAGGTAAAAAAATTGGAAAAATTGGGCATGTTGCATTTCAACACTCAATCCTTTTGTTCAGAGTTGTCTGGCAGCGGCTTACTCCCATCTCTTCATCGAAAATATATGCACGCTTGGCCAAACCGAGCATACACGAGTATGGAAGAAATAGTTTTTCGTCTGCTAGCTGTTTGATGAGTATGACCTTCTTAAGAAAAGTTAATAGTGATAACCGCTGAGCCGCCATATTGCCCTCCAATTAAGCCCTGAGCACTTTTCAAAAAGACAATTGGCAGAATTCTGGTGAAAACTCTTTGATGAGTTGGGGCCAACTTATAGTAAAAACAACAACTGAAAAATAGATACTGAAAAAAAACCCACCAATAAATATGAGTTTATACTTTGATTTCTAAGAAAACAAACTTAGTCACACTTTGGTGGTTACCAAGCTTTCTCAAGCTCCTGAGTGGCACATCAGCTCCCATATGTTTGAATAATAAGTTTTTCAAACCAGAGATTTTCCTTTTCTAAGGCCGGCGTCTCACTCAGCGTATGTAAATACGGTCCGTTTTTTACGGCCGTAATACGCAGAAAAGTCCCCAAAATAGTGATCCGTATGTCATCCGTAGGCAGGGTGTGTCAGCGTATTTTGCGCATGGCATCCTCCGTATGTAATCCGTATGGCATCCGTACTGCGAGATTTTCTCGCAGGCTTGCAAAACCGTTAAAACATATATACAGTATATATATATATATATATATATATATATATATATATATATATATATATATGTCATTGAGACACACATATATATATATATTCTGTATTTATATTTAATTCAGCGCGATATCTGTGAAAAGCCGGTAATTCAATTGCCGGCTTCTCATTTCTCCTTCACAAACCCGACAGGATATGAGACATGGTTTACATACAGTAAACCATCTCATATCCCTTTTTTTTTGCATATTCCACACTACTAATGTTAAATGTAAAATGATTTAGCCCCTTCAGATGGATTTACATCGTGGGACATAACGACGGAAGGTATGGAATATTGTTGTTTGTTTTTTTAACTTTGTTTCAGGACGAGGGTCTTCAGGTGGATTAAGAGTCTAATAAAATATTACAACAACATGTGTGTTTATTTCATTAAAATACTTTGTAATAATGTGTGTGTGTGTTTTATTAACCATTTCGTACTATTGGATTAGTAATGGATAGGTGTCATAATTGACGCCTCTCCATTATTAATCTGGCTTAATGTCACCTTACAATAGCAAGGTGGCATTAACCCTTCATTACCCCATATCCCACCGCTACACAGGAGTGGGAAGAGAGAGGCCAAGTGCCAGAATAGGCGCATCTTCCAGATGTGCCTTTTCTGGGGTGCCTGGGGGCAGATGTTTGTAGCCAGGGGGGGCCAATAACCATGGACCCTCTCTAGGCTATTAATATCTGCCCTCAGTCACTGGCTTTACCACTCTGGCGGAGAAAATTGCGCGGGAGCCAACGCCAATTTTTTCCGCGATTTAACCCTTTATTTTAGCAGCTACAGCGCCCAAATTTTGCACATACACACTACTAACATTAGTAGTGTGGAATATGCAAAAAAAAGGGATATGAGATGGTTTACTGTATGTAAACCATGTCTCATATCCTGTCGGGTTTGGGAACGAGAAATGAAAAGCCGGCAATTGAATTACCGGCTTTTTTATAGAACACCGCTGCGTATTTCTCGCAAGTCACACTGTTGGTCTGTGTGTAATCCGTATTTTTCTCGCCCCCATAGACTTTCATTGGCGATTTTTTTAGCGCAATACGGTGACAAACACAGCATGCTGCGATTTTGTACGGCCGTACAAGACCGTATAATACGGATCAGTAAAATGCGGCTGATAGGAGCTGGGCCATAGGGAATCATTGGGCCGTTTGTAATGCGTATTTTACGGGTGTATTTTCTGTGCTCATACGTCCGTAAAACTCGCCAGTGTGACGCCGGCCTTACCCTGTATCGAAATTTCCTGGCCTAAAAAAAGTGTTTTCTGATGCCCACATTTTCTTTACACCCGGACGCAAGCTCTGCCTGCTCCTAATGCAGAGTGACAGTCCGTATGGAGGTCTGTGGTAGTCAGTGGCGTAACTAGAGTCCAATGGGCCCAGTGCAAGAGTTAGACTTGAGATGCCTGTTGGTCAGATGCATGGACCATTTTAGTGTTCTAGATTCTGTAACATACATATGTGGTCACTACCAGACCCATTTAATAATATTTGTTATCATGGCCTGTCATAGCAATAGTGTCCCCCTTCCTGGTATAATGTCCCCCATCTAGCCAGTTCCACTAATAATGTCTCCCATTATGGGGCAATTCCTGGTATAATATTTGTCATCCTTGGACCATTCCTTGTATAATGTTACCCATCCTGGGCCCCTTCCTGGTATAATGTCCCCCATCCTAGCCAGTTCCAGTAATAAAGTCTCCCATCCTGGGCCTGTAAGCAGGTTCGGAAATGCAGCAACGCAGGGATTGCAGAACAATGCTGTTTAACAATATTATTACATTTTTAACAAAAGGATGAAACTGATCTCCTCACGGGGACTTAATAAGCAATAAACAGGAATCAAGGGAAGTAAATAGTTAACGCAACAGTCGGATAGTTAAACTGCACTTATCGTAGTCTTCTCTGATCCTCATCCACATATAGTCTGATGGGAGTTGAAGAGCCGTCAACGGCCGGCGTGGTGTCCTCAGATGGATCCCAACAAATCATGGTCCAGCTTTTGGTGGCAATGGGCGGCCACTGGTTTTGCCCACTGAGCACCTAGTCCATAAATCTGTGCAGCCGAAGTGGGGAGCGCTGCCGTAGTCTTTGTCCCGCACGTGCGCTGCTGCGCATATATCAGCAATGGGGAACGCACCTCATGCCCCCTCCCCGGGTCACGGGACCTGTCCAGCCCTTCATTCTTTCCCCCTGGCAACACTGGATACAGCCTGGACAGTTCCAGACCCGGCATAAAGCAGATACCCGCAGCCCGGTCTTCCTCCTTACAGGCCCATTCCTGGTATAATATTTGCCATCCTTGGATGATTCCTGGTATAATGCCCCCCATCCTAGCCAGTTCCAGCAATAATGTCTCCCATCCTGGGCACCTTCGTGGCATAATATTTGCCATCCTTGGACCACTCCTAGTATAATGTTACCCATCCTGGGTCCCTTCCTGGTATAATGTCTCCCGTCCTAGCCAGTTGCAGTAATAATATCCTCCATCTTGGTCCCCTTTCTGGTATAATATTTGTCATCCTGGTATAATTTTCCCCATCCTAGCCAGTTCCAGTAGTAATTTCCCCCATCCAGGGCTCTTTCCTGGTATAATATTCTCCATCATGGGCCCCTTCCTGGTATGTCCCCTATCCTGGACCACTTGCTGGTATAATTTCCCTATCCTGGGCCACTTTCTGATATAATGTTCGCCAACCTGGGCCCCTTCTTGATATAATGTCCCTTATCCTGGGCCCCTTCCTGGTATAATGTCCCCTAATCTGTGCCCCTTCCATGGATAATGTCCCCTATCTTGGGCCCCTTTCTGGTATAATGTCCCCTATCCTGGGCCCCTTCCTGGTATAATGTCCTCTATCCTGGGCCCCTTCCTGGTATATTGTCCCTTATCCTGGGCCCCTTCCATGGATAATGTCATCCCTTATCCTGGGCCCCTTCCTGGTATAATGTCCCCTATCCTGGGCCCCTTCCTGATATAATGTCCTCCGTTTTTCTGCTTTTCTCCAACACATTTTGAAAATAAATGATTCTTATCCCCTTCCTCCGCTCCCACGACTTGCAGCATCCACTTCTATAGCCCATGCAGAAGCTGGCAGCTGAAATCCATTTGTCTGCCATGTTGCACGATGTGACTGCCATGCGTCGCCTGTGACGGACATGCCGATGTTAGCTGCCAGCCCCTCTAATTGGCTGGCGGTGTGTATTGCATTGCAGGGAGCCGGTGGGTCGCTGCGCCACAATACATTTCAGCTAAATGTGCATCCTCGGGGGCACATCCAAGTGAAATAGGCGCTAGTGTCGGTGAGCCCCCCCCTCCTGCATGGGCCCGGTCACAGTTGCCCAATAGAGGCTATAATGGGAAAACCTTGTCAAATTTTTAATGAAACTCAATTGCAAAAATTCTTTTTAACCCCAACTACATTCTTTCTAGTAAGAAAAAAATAGTAAATCGTCCACTGATATCTATTATATTTTTTTTAGTTATTTGTCTGATTAAATTATCTCGGCACTTTTCTTTTTTTTCTGCCTTTTTATTATAAGGGATACGGAGCCTTCTGTCCGAGGTTTAACGATCTGTTCTACGCACAAGTCATGTATGACGTCCCGAGATCATCATGGATGACGTGTGAGGTTTTTTTGGGGGGTCGGCGTGTCCCCACCATGAAGGGGTTAATCGGAGAGTTGAGATGTCTCTCTCTGCTCACAATGAGCTGCAATCTCTTTTTTTGAGGTAGGAGATGTATTGTCTGACAAACAGTTCTTTCTGCGATGTTCTTGTACAGCTTGTAAACCGTAGGGAGTCTTCTGGGGGATCACAGATCCTTTATATAAGGTGTCAGCCTGTGGTCGCTGCTGGCAGGTGGTTTCCTGTAATATATCAAGCCCAGGCTCAGATCACACAGTCACAGAGGAGGAATTGGCTCCTGACTGCAGCTGCACAGTGCTCCCTCCAGCACTCTGCTCCTCGCTCTGCACCAGGACACACCAGACTCTGGGGCTCCTCACCATGGTCCTGCTATACCAGCACCCATACACGTGACCCGCAGGATTGGACACCAGACAACATTTCTAATTTGCAAAAGAAATTTAAAAATTTGTCCTTAAAGTCTAACTTCTGCATTCTTCTTCTCCTATGGAAGATGGGGAATTCGTATGCCGGACAACTGAAGACGACGCGTTTCGAGGAAGTTCTGCACAATTCCATCGAGGCTTCTCTGAGGTCCAACAACTTGGTCCCCAGACCGATATTCTCCCAGCTCTACTTAGAAGCGGAACAGCAGTTATCATCCCTAGAAGGTAAGAGGCTGCTCCTTATTCTCCTTACTAAGGAGGACTGCTCTACTGTTCAGGTGTCCTATGTGAAAACCAAAAGTCAGCTAGGTGTTATCCTGGGCTATGGGGAACATCTGCATGGTATGGAGTATCCCTCCAGGTACTTCATGCTGGACTATGGGGAACATCTGCATGGAGCTGGTATGGAGTATCCCACCAGGTACTTCATGCTGGACTATGGGGAACATCTGCATGGTATGGAGCATCCCTCCAGGTACTTCATGCTAGACTATGGGGAACATCTGCATGGAGCTGGTATGGAGTATCCCACCAGGTACTTCATGCTAGACTATGGGGAACATCTGAATGGAGCTAGTATGGAGTATCCCACCAGGTACTTCATGCTAGACTATGGGGAACATCTGCATGGAGCTGGTATGGAGTATCCCACCAGGTACTTCATGCTAGACTATGGGGAACATCTGCAAGGAGCTGGTGTGGAGTATCCCACCAGGTACTTCATGCTAGACTATGGGGAACATCTGCAAGGAGCTGGTATGGAGTATCCCACCAGGTACTTCATGCTAGACTATGGGGAACATCTGCATGGAGCTGGTATGGAGTATCCCACCAGGTACTTCATGCTAGACTATGGGGAACATCTGAATGGAGCTAGTATGGAGTATCCCTCCAGGTACTTCATGCTGGACTATGGACAACATCTGCAAGGAGCTGGTGTGGAGTATCCCACCAGGTACTTCATGCTAGACTATGCGGAACATCTGAATGGAGCTAGTATGGAGTATCCCTCCAGGTACTTCATGCTGGACTATGGGGAACATCTGCATGAAGCTAGTATGGAGTATCCCACCAGGTACTTCATGCTAGACTATGGGGAACATCTGCATGGAGCTGGTATGGAGAATCCCACCAGGTACTTCATGCTAGACTATGGGGAACATCTGCAAGGAGCTGGTGTGGAGTATCCCACCAGGTACTTCATGCTGGACTATGGGGAACATCTGCATGGAGCTGGTATGGAGTATCCCACCAGGTACTTCATGCTGGACTATGGGGAACATCTGCATGAAGCTAGTATGGAGTATCCCACCAGGTACTTCATGCTGGACTATGGGGAACATCTGCATGGAGCTGGTATGGAGTATCCCACCAGGTACTTCATGCTAGACTATGTGGAACATCTGCATGGAGCTGGTATGGAGTATCCCACCAGGTACTTCATGCTAGACTATGGGGAACATCTGCATGGAGCTGGTATGGAGTATCCCACCAGGTACTTCATGCTAGACTATGGGGAACATCTGCATGGAGCTGGTATGGAGTATCCCACCAGGTACTTCATGCTAGACTATGGGGAACATCTGCATGGAGCTAGTATGGAGTATCCCACCAGGTACTTCATGCTGGACTATGGGGAACATCTGCATGGAGCTAGTATGGAGTATCCCACCAGGTACTTCATGCTAGATTATGGGGAACATCTGCATGGAGCTGGTATGGAGTATCCCACCAGGTACTTCATGCTGGGCTATGGGGAACATCTGCATGGAGCTGGTATGGAGTATCCCACCAGGTACTTCATGCTAGACTATGGGGAACATCTGAATGGAGCTAGTATGGAGTATCCCACCAGGTACTTCATGCTAGACTATGGGGAACATCTGCATGGAGCTGGTATGGAGTATCCCACCAGGTACTTCATGCTGGACTATGGGGAACATCTGCATGGAGCTGGTATGGAGTATCCCACCAGGTACTTCATGCTAGACTATGGGGAACATCTGCATGGAGCTGGTATGGAGTATCCCACCAGGTACTTCATGCTAGACTATGGGGAACATCTGCATGGAGCTAGTATGGAGTATCCCACCAGGTACTTCATGCTAGACTATGGGGAACATCTGCATGGAGCTAGTATGGAGTATCCCACCAGGTACTTCATGCTAGACTATGGGGAACATCTGCATGGAGCTAGTATGGAGTATCCCACCAGGTACTTCATGCTAGACTATGGGGAACATCTGCATGGAGCTGGTATGGAGTATCCCACCAGGTACTTCATGCTGGACTTCATGAGCTTCTTCTGAAATAGACCTGGGACTGATGCAAGGAGTTGTATGTCGGGGCTATGTCAATTATCATCTATTAGTTATAAAGGGCCAATCTGACATACACTAAATACTAGAGGGAGTATGGAGACATCTAAGACCCAGGAGAGGAAGAAGTCTGAGCTCAGGAGCTGACTATCTTACAGGAGACAACCACTGGGGAGGGGGATGGAAGCAAAGAGAAGGGCCTGCTGGTAATGTGGTGTCAGGACGGCCATGGGGGTGGACGGACATGGGGGCGCACCGACCGGTCACATTGTGGACTACTATCATTGGGATCTAACATCCTACAATTCATAGTAAGATTAGAATAAAATCACCAAGAATGAACGGACTGACCTGCCGGAGATTTATAGTAATGAGAATGGAAAGGATTGTTAGATATCGAACGTAATATATAACACGAACAACCTGGAAAGAGTGATTGCAATTTACAATAACTGCAAGGTACAAGTATCACAACATCTAAAACAGAAATTCCTCCGAATAGATGACAAAATCCATATGTTTATCTTTGTATGTACCTATTTAGTTATATATTATCTCTCTCTATCTATCTATCATCTATCTGTCTGTGTAATATCTATCTATCATCTATCTATCCCATATCTATCTATCTATCTATTATCTATATATCTGTCTAATATCTATCTATCTGTCCGATATCTATCTATCTATCTTTCTATCTATCTATCTATCTATCTATCTATCTATCTAATATCTATCTATCTATCTATCTATCTATCTATCTATCTAATATCTATCTATCTATCTATCTATCTATCTATCTATCTATCTATCTATCTAATATCTATCTATCTATCTATCTATCTAATATCTATCTATCTATCTATCTATTTATCTATCTATTATCTATCTATCTATATATCTATCTAACAATCTCATATCTATCTATCTATCTATCTATCTATCTATCTAACAATCTCATATCTATCTATCTATCTATCTATCTATCTATCTATCTATCTATCTATCTATCTAACGATCTCATATCTATCTATCTATCTATCTATCTATCTATCTATCTATCTATCTATCTATCTATCATCTATCTATCTATCTATCTATCTATCTATCTTATCTATCTATCTATCTATCTATCTATCTATCTATTATCTATCTTATCTATCTGTCTAGTATATATCTATTATCTATCTGTCTAATATCTATCTATCTATCTATCTATCTATCTATCTATCTATCTATCTATCTATCATTTATCTATCTATCTATCTATATATCTTTCTCTATCTCTTTCTTAGCGACATATGAAAATATAATCTAAAATAATACAATAAAAAATAATTAGATTTTCTACAGTGAACACTGAACATTATTTTCTTGCATCTAGATAACTGAATCTATTATAGTCATCCATATGTCCATCTCTTCTAATATTATTACATGAGAAGAAACAGCAATAATAATTACTATCATATTAATAATATAAGCCGTGATCATTACTTTACTATAATAATTTCTATTATTTCTATTGATGCCGAGTTTCATGTTTGGTTGTTGTTTTTTATTATTAGTTTTGTCAATTAACTTTAATAATCCATAGGTGATGAATGTCAAGAATTATATTACTATTTCCGATCTAATCTATAAAGTCCCCTGCGCTGTTATTAGACATGATAAGAACTTAACCATGTAATCACCACTATGAAGCTCAGCAAAGTCTTCCTCCAGAACACCCTGTGTGATATTTATAGTTAATATAATACGTTATAATAAATATTTACTAAAAATCAAAAAATATTGTATAATATGTATATAAAAATTATAAAAATAACAAAGAAGATTTGGCGTCCAATAATCCCTATTGCCAACCCTTGTATTTTATGTGGGGGCCATACATATTGGTTGTCACCCAGCTTTCTTCGGCACTGCTCTCCTTATTGGTAATGATCTGTTAGTCATTTTTATCCATTTGTCGGCTGCATAAATCATATCATAGAGATGAAGTTATCATTTTTAATGGTTTCCTGCAAAGCAGATTAAAAATAATTTTTTAAAAAGTTTTTTTAATAAATAATTAAAATATTTAAAATAATAATAAAAAAAAAAACAACAACTCTAAATTCTGGTCACCCAATGTTTCTTGTTTTAATTGCCGCCTAATAACGGATTATCCATGGTGAAGTGGCCATTAGCTGTTCATGTTACAGTGAGGATAAGAAGCTGCGATGGTCCCAATTTACTGACTTATTCTTCTTGGGGGCCACATTGTTTGCTTACAGTGTTATTCCCAAAATGATAAGTTATCGCCTATACCCGGAATAGGGAATAACTTACTGATAGTTTGAGTCCGAATGCTAAGATCCCCAGTGATCACGAGATCTGACTCTGGAACTCCGAGAATAGGGACTGCATATTTTTGGCCTCTGCTTCATTCATTGTCTATGGGACTGCTGAAAATAGCGGAGAGGAGCACTTGGGTTTTCTCCAGCAGTCCCATAGACAATGAATGAAGTGGAGGCTAAACATGCACACCTCCATTACTAGTTATGACGGGACTGCATATTTTTGGCCTCTACTTCATTTATTGTCTATGAGACTGCCGGAAATAGCAGAGAGGAGCACTTGGGTTTTCTCCAGCAGTCCCATAGACAATGAATGAAGCAGAGGCTAAACATGCGCACCTCCATTACTAGTTACGACGGGACTGCATATTTTTGGCCTCTGCTTCATTCACTGTCTATGAGACTGCCAGAAATAGAAGAGAGGAGCACTTGGGCTTTCTCCAGCAGTCCCATAGACAATGAATGAAGCGGAGACTAAACATGCGCACCTCCAGTACTAGTTACGATGGGACTGCAGTGACCCGTTCTCAACGTTCCAGAGCCCCGATTTTGATATTACTGAGGATCCTAGTGGTTGTCCCCCGTAATCAGTAAGGTATCCCCCAACTCTAGGTATAAGGGTGATCTTGGGAATAACTCTTTAGAGTTATAAGTGGTTGCAGTCCTATGTAAAACCAAATATTCCCTGTGATATCATACTGTAAAGTGCCAGATGACATTCCGAGCTCTGCTGCATCTGTTTGGCGGCGTAGCTGGGTCATCATAGTAATGACGTCTACTGGATTTTCCGCGCACACATCCCCTGGATATTCTCAGATCAGGGTGTCATGGTCGCTCTCTGCCCCACATGTAAAGCTCCTTTGTGCTCGTGTTTCGCAGTAAGGTGGTAAATTTAGTTTACTTCCTAATTCCCTGAAATTTCCTGGATTAGTGGAGAAGGGATCTTACTATTCGTTTCACTGCATTCACCTCCGGAAAGATAAAAAGCACCGGATTAAGGATTTGGCAGGCAGCGCGCTGTCAGACGGGAGCCGGTGTTCCTGTCTGGTGATATGGGATTTGTACATTGTGTCGGTGATCGTCTGATGTGGTTTTCGCCATGTTTTTTATACTTCTCAAGTCGTCCTATCCACCTTAAAGCCCCCATACACATTAGGCTAAAGCCCCCCATAGCTGTCGTCCGAACTATGGCCAAAACTCCCCCATATACAGTAGCATCGCTGAGAGAGCCACTGACAATAGGGTCAGCCGTCCAACATCGGACATGCTGGATTGTCACTTCCCTGATCTGTCGTTGGCTCCCATACACAGTGGACCGTGTGCCGAACCTGCAGATAGCGGCAAATTCGGTCAACATGAGTCTAATGTGTATGACCAAACCTGCCGATATTGGTAAGATCAGCTGATAGTCTGATGTATATTCATGGGGGTCTCCGACTCTCCCCCTACAGAGGATGTCTGGGGAGAGAAGGATCCGGCTTGTTGAAATACAATGTGTGATCCTTTTTTGTGATTCCTGGAGTCTGGCAGCGGTTTTCATAGAGAACACAGGAGCACTCAGCTGCGCGTTCTCAGTGACTTCGGCGTGCTCGAATAATATGTTCACGACCCCGCGGCTGCATGTATCAAGACAGCCGCAACACAGGTAGAGATTGCCTGTTTGTTAGGTTATCCCTGCATCTGTTTAGTTCTATGGAACACTTTAAAAACACCATCATTTGTACAAAGGAAAAAAAAATAGTTTTTCAATTGAATTTTTCTTTTCTATTTTTCAATTTGCGATTTAAAAAAGAAGCGTGCCAAGTGAACCTACCGTCAGGGCTCGTTCAGATGTCCAATTTTTGTGTTCAAGTCCTTTCTGTGGTTTTCACAGATAGCACTCATTCCTAAAATACTCTATGGTTCCATTCACATGTTGGATTATTTCCTAGTGGTCTGCCGAATCGGAGTGCAGTCCGCTTTTCACGCACAATCACAATGGAGAATTTTATTTATTTTTTTTTTATTTCTCCACATACACTCAGACTCTGATCAGATCATCATCCAGTTTTCTCATAAACGAAAAATCGGACGTCTGAATGAGCGCTTATTGTGACTGCAGCCCAGAAATGTTTTCTACTACGAAGGGCTCATTCACACATCAGTTTTCCGCCTATGAGTGTTCTCTGTGTTTTTCACGCAGACTATGATAGTCTACGGGGCTGTTCATGTGTCCTTGATTTTTTGTGGAGGTGGAGACAAGTCGCATATTGGTCCAATTGGTGGAGCACACCCATTAATGAAAGTCTATGGGCCTGTGAAAAAAAATCAGACTGCGCTCAGATGCCATTTTTCACAGGCTGATACTTAGGAGAAGGTTAAGAAACTTATTTTTTTTCTTACCAGTGAAAAACTGATGATACTCTGACCATCATGATGAAAATCTCATGAAACTCTGATCAAAAATACTAATAAAAACTTGAACCAATTTTCTCGTATGAGAAAATCACTGACGTGTGAATGAGGCCTAACGGAGTAAATTAGAGTCATAGGCAGAAAAGAGTCATAGACGCTGTTTGTCATGTGTAATGTTTTAGCCAATCACATTTAATACAGTTCCTTGTGTCTCATGTGATTGGCTGAAAAGCTGCAGGCGAAAAGTAAAGAGAATTCTCTGTGTCTGGGACTCCTATAGGCAGAAATTCTGTTAGCAACTGAGGAGGCTCCTGATCTCAGCAATGTTTTACAAGGAAATTACAAACATCTAGTAGAGAAAGTGTTATACTTCAACAATTCTACACTACGATTAACATTTTTTTTTGTGGTCCTTAGCTGAAAAATGGACATCGAGTGCTTAAAGTTTTTACTTTGGACCTTCAGCTTGGCACCCTTCGTCTGAGTTGTTTCTTATATTTTGGGGAAGTGGGCTTCTGTAGCCTCAATGGGATGTCTGCTGGTTTCTTTCTTCTTGCTACAAAGGAACCCAGCAAAGTCTACTCTGCAGTAAAAATCTGCCCTACAGTAGGCGGTATTGCTTTAAATTGTGCTCCGTTAAAGTATTTCTTTAAGATACTCCCTCTTAAAACATTTGGGGACAATATTTTTTTTTTATTAAATGCATGTATTTTGGGGCCATAAATCATTTTTGCAAATGGGTTTCATTACACATTTTGCGCCATTTGCTTTTAGGGGCTCTTTATTTTCCTGTGGTCAGCTCAGAAAAACACAGATCCAAGACTTAGAAACTCCCCGTCAGAGTCATAGCGGGATGACTGACGGATCCTGAGATCACTCATTCATGCAGTCAGTAATGCTATAGATGGCAAACGGAGCAGTATTTTTAATTAAACCCAATTGCAAAAATTTATTTTTTAGCCCCAATTTCATGCATTTAAGTAAGACATAAAAAGTCCGCAAAAGGTGGGCAACCCCTTTGACCAGTATATATTTGGCAGCTAATCAGTTTCTGACTATTCGTTTAGGGGTCTGTAGTTTATCAGACATAATAGATTCATGTTTTCACAAATTTTCTTTTTTTGTTAGCCGGTGCTGGGCTTGTGATAGAAAAAGCAGCCAAAATGAATAAGCCGAGCTGCAGCATAAAGACTAAGGCGGTGGTGGTGGGCATTTAGTGTCCAGAGCTGAACTATTTTAATTGTTTTTCAAGATACCTGATAAATGTGCCCATTGGAAAACATCCTCTTTCATTTTCCATAGGTGGAGTGGACAATGAAGATGACGATGAAGAAGATGATACCTCTGGGTCAAGTAGCCCAGCTCATTCGTATCAGGACAAACCTCCACCTGAAGGCTGCTGTACGACCGACGGTGAGGATTGAGAGCTTGCAGTACATGTTGCAGAATGTCTTCTGTAAAGCTGTCCATGAAGCTCGAATTTTTTCCACCAACAGAAGTCCTTTAGAAATCCTTAATGCGTCCTCCTTTCCATTAATAAGCAAAACCATGGTGACAGCATCTCACTGACCCCTAATGGTGCCATACACATTAAAAGACCGTTGACCAATTTTGGTAGGACTGGTCAACTGTTCATTGTGCTCTTCCGAAAGATAAGCTGCCCCAGACTGGTCTACCAGCCGCTTTTTCCTTTCCAAATATGCTTGTGTATATTGCATATATTTTTGAGGACTGCTATCTAGGGTGTAGGACTACAATTTTGGAAAAATAACTCTACTTCAGAACTATAGGCACGGAATGTACAACCAGATGGTGCCTATATTTAATACCGTGTTCCTTTCTAGAGGCAGTATCATTTGTTATTGCTTAGTTGCCATCAGCTCCAAGTTTCCAGTCCAAACAAATATTGTCCTCAGTTGAAAGCCCTGTCCAAAAGTGGACAATCTAGTTTTAGGACATTCCTGAACAGGACTTGGGGTTGTACTTAGAGGAGTTGTCTATTATTGATCCTAGGGCTACTGCACAAAATAGAAAATCTATACTTACCTCCCGAACCTGTGCTGCTCCTGTGCTCTGAGCCCAGTGTCTCCTTCTGGTCTCCTGATATATACAAGGTCACCTTCACTATTCTGTTTAAGTGGAAGAAATGCTGTTCTTCTGCTTGTTCGAAATAGAGAAGGCTTCAGCCCATCAGCTGATGGGCTGCAGCAGTCACCTGAAATTGTTTGTCAGGAGAGCAGTGCAGGACACAGCCATTGAATTGACGCGCTCCACAGGTCTGGCCACTTAGTATATTTTTACTTTGTGGGGCACTAATAGGTTGTCCAGTATAGGACCACCCCACTAAACAACTGTATTTTACCAACAGCAAAATGGGCAAGCATGTAATGGTCTATGGCACGATTTATCTTGGAATAATTTCGGAGAAATATGAAGGCACAGAAGGACCCGTAAACTTCTAATGATTCCCTGTAACAGCTCAGTTAAAATCGGAAGAGTCATAACGTGTCCATGTACAAAAAATGAGACGTTTCTGGCCAGAATCATAGACCTAGGAATATGGACATCACCTTTTATTGAGGGTTCTGGAAAGTTTTAGAAGCTACAAATATGACTTTCTCTCTTTCTTTCAGGCTTTTGTCAGGCGGGTAAAGACTTGAGATTGGCTTCCATTGCCTCCGAGCAGTTTGAAGTGCCTCCCGGATTTTTATTGGTTGGCGCAAAGTCGCCTAGCTTACCAGATCACATTTTGGTGTGCGCCGTAGACAAAAGATTTCTACCAGATGACAATGGCCGCAATGCCCTGCTAGGTATGTGGATGGGTATTTTGACATGGTTGACCATGATGATCACCAAAGATGAAGTCTTTGTTTTTTTGCCTCCTGCCAGGGTTGAAGTTCTACTTGGTGTGAAGACTGTAGTCATCCCTTGGCGCGAAAAAGTCCTTATGGGCCAACAATAAATACTAAAAATGATATTTAGGGTTTCCAGTTAATGTTTTCCATCTGAGGACTGGTAGGTTAAGTTACAGCTCTGCAAGCCTTTGAGCAATCAGTGTCCTCATGTAATAGATTCAGAAAAAGCTATTTTGGAGGCAGTTTCGGTAGAATGTGCTTGTATGGTCAAGGAAACTATAGACGCTGCTATTAAAGTGCTGGTAGAAGGCCGGGGCACCGTGACCAAGTCCTGTACTAAAATGAGTACCATATAAATAGCACAAAATGAGAACGGACCGGCAGAAAAATGAGTCGGAATGATATTGTTTTGCGTTGCTTCTATTTCCGTGGCCTTGATTTATTTTCATTATTGTGCAGCCATTTATATTAGTTTCCTCTTTACATGCCTGGTATTTGTAGGATATGTCGAAAGGATTGCTGAGGCTATGATGTGTTCTCCGGGGGCGATCAGGGCTCTCATTTTAGAAATACGACTGGCTGGTATCTTTGGGACATGGAAGGCACTCAGTGGGCTCCTTTTAGTCCAGCAGATTGGAGTAATCTGCTAAAGGTTAAAATCTAAATAATATTCCATAAATCAGCCATATTATAATTCAGGAAGGCAAACGAAAAACAGCTCCCTATTAGGATTGCTGGGGGGTCCGTAGGCTGGGATCCGAAGACCGGGGTTGCGGATTTCACACTTTTTGGGAAAACCCTTTTAAATTGATGTTTTAGTAAAATCAAGGTATCACCCATCTACAGATTGGGAGTCTAATCTCCGACTAATTGCTTTAGTCCCCCATTTGGATGAAGTATTTTTTTCATGCGTTTGATTTTTAATGAGTTTTTACCAGAATTATTATTTTATTTCCTGTTTAAACATTTTTTTCATGTATTTTCTATTTCCCGTGGAGATGCGTTTTGGATAATGCGTAACAAACACCATACCTAAAGCCCTAAAGCATTTTTTGTCTTTTGAAAAAATGCCACAGACACCCCCCAGAAACATTAAAAGTGCGTAAGAAAATATAACAAAAAAAACACAAAACTATATTATAATAAAAAAAGGAGCAAAATTTGGTGAAATATGCAGTAAAATTCGTGATTCTTTTTTTTTTTGCCAGAATAAAGGCACAAATAGCTTGATAAATCTTAACCACTGGTTTAGTGCATATCATATTTCCGTATTGGCTTTACAGTAACATCTGGACGCAGTGTTACTTATTATTGATAAATTAGTTATTTATAACTCCATATCTAATAGCGTTATTGAATCTTACACTCTGATCACCTTTATATCTTCAGGTAAAGAAAAGGTGTCTCAAGGTGACAGGTTCCCTTTAAAGAATGTTTTAAAGGATTTAGTTTGGTAGGCAATAATCCAGCAAATTTTCAGCAAGCATATGGGAAAGGAAGTATATTGTATGTTTGCATATAAATATAGTGTGAGACAGCAACAGGTGTTATATGCGATGGTCGCTATGTGTCCCCCAGGATGTGCACAGAAGTGTATTGAGGCCGCTGGAGTGCATTGCAGTCACAGGCATAGCTGTGATTGCAGTGCAAAATAAAAGTAAGTTTGGTCTTGGGCAAGCTATTTGCCCAAGGCAGATTTAAAGGGAACCTGTCACCCCCAAAATCGAAGGTGAGCTAAGCCCACTGGCATCAGGGGCTTATCTACAACATTCTGGAATGCTGTAGATAAAGCCCCGATGTATCCTGAAAAATGAGAAAAAGAGGTTAGATTATACTCACCTGGGCGGGCGGTCCGATCCGATGGGTGTCGCGGTCCGGTCCGGCACAGGCGTACGTTGAGGGCAGAGCAAAGTACTGCAGTGCGCAGGTGCTGGGCCTCTCTGACATTTCCCGGCGCCTGCGCACTGCAGTACTTTGCTCAGCACTCAACAGGGCAGACAAAGTATGACTGTGCCGGAGCTGCAGCGTGAAGACAAGATGAGGACGTCATTGTAAGAAGATGAGAGGCCCCGGACCGGACCGCGACGCCCATCGGACCGGACCGCAGCGGAACCGCCCCTGGGTGAGTATAATCTAACCTCTTTTTCTCATCTTTCAGGATACATCGGGGGCTTATCTACAGCGTTCCCTTTAAGAAAACCTGGCATGGGCTTTTATTTTTGGAGCGGACTACAGGATGGAAGTGGGGCTGTCCGCTCCCTCCAGGCTGGGTTTTACAAGTGGCCCTTGGCCACAGATTTAATTTAAAAACCCTGCAGCAAAGGGTTGGGTGTGTCAGTCTTGGTTTGCAAACTTGCAGAGCAGGTAGCTCTGCAAAACTCAACTTGTGTGAGGTAACACAGAGCCAAGCAGAGCCAAAAGGCCTGGCACCCCTCAGTGTAGCACGGTGGTGCAGTCGCCCACAGCAACCGGTCTCGGATACGGACTGTCTTGATTCCCGACTGCAATCAGGAGGATTCCGCGTGCTGTTTCTTTTGTGAGTTTTTTTGGACATTGAAAGAAATTTGTGTTAAACTTTCCTGTGATCCCTACCTATCTGTCACACTGCACCAACCCCGCTGTACTACAATAGCTATATACTGTATATATTAATATTCACACCTGCGCACAGTACGCTTTCTTGTCCAAAAAAAACCTTGAATGAGTGAAATAAAGCGACAACACTATAATAAACAGCACAAAGCACCACCACCCACTTGTTTTCCAGCCTGCTAATCTCCATGACAAACAGTCGTAGGTCATTTAGCATTTTCCAAACCCGTCTCATTCTCTTCCTAACCATAGATAGTAAAATTCCAGAAGACCAGATCTGTCTCAGACATGAAAGCTCAGCAATTAGCGTGGAGGAAGCCATTGTATCAATAGCACTTTAAACAAAGGCACAAAGGAACAATAAATGACAGTAGTTTAAGCCAGGCCACCAATAGGACAGCCTGCAGACAGATTGTCACCCCCCCAACTTCCTCAATAAACATGTCTGTGGACATTCCAGACAGAGAGGGCACAGGTAATGGTCTTCAAGGTCTGCTGTCTCCTGCCTGCCCCACTGGAAACACATCCATTAGTGCTCAGCTGTACAAATGTAGACGTAGGGCACCAGCGGCACACACTTGTGCCAATCTGGCACTGTATTATTACTATAATCTCTTGTTACATCTGCATCAAAAATTTGGATTTACTTGTCTTGTACTTATTCCATATCTAGAGGGAACATTATGAGGAGAAGATACCTACTGAGTATGGCATCTTAGGAGACCCATACACGATAGATAGTTGTTAGTTGAACAATGGTTTGGCCGGCAGCTATTTCTCCACAACTTTTCCATACAAAGGAGCCTTCCTGTGTCCTCTAAAGACCTCCATGCTCAGTAGACTATTGTTAGCTGAACCTGCCGATATCCATGGGTAAAGGTTGACGGTCTAATGTGCATGGGGCCACCGGCCAGCTGATGGTCAAGAGAGATGTCAAGCGGACATGTCCGTTTTCAGACTTCTGATGGCTTTGTTCTCCTGGATATAAGTCACCCACCAGTTGGATGGTGGCTTAGAGCACACAGGATTGCTCGGCCAAGCGAGTGCTTCTGTGTATGGGAGAGTCAGCTAAGATGGCTATCATTCGTCTGACAGCCATCTAATGTGTATGGCCAGCTTAAGAGAAAGCTTCTGTCAGACTCCTCTGGTGGTGGCTTATCTCGCCAGATCAGCAGCCCAAAATTGGACATGCCGGTTCCTTTTATCCCAGACATCTGCTGTCGGGTAGAGTTGCGAGGCCACCATACACACTAGACTGTCAGCCGATCCCGGTGATATCGGCTGGTTCGGCCGGCGCTTGTCTAAGGTGTATGCCATCCTTTACGGGCAATGCTCCATGGGAGAAAATTTAGAGAATTAGTTCTGTCACAGAACGAAGGAATCTATCTCTACACAAGAGAGGTAGTTGTCCTATTAGTGAATGTTCGAACCCTTAATGAGCCTTCCAACATGACAGAGATAAATGTCACACCAGGAAGTCCCCGTATAGACAGGCTGTTCCGGGAGGTTTGCTCCTAATCCGTGTAGAACAGATTGTGGTTAAATTCGTAATTCTGCTACTTTCCTGTTTCCAGAAAGCAGTGCATTGTGGGAGCTTAGATGGTAATAGGCTGCTGACAGGGAAGTCTGGCAGCAGCTTCCTCTGCTTGCTCTATGGGGAACTAATGAATGGTCATCCCAGATGAGCACGCAGGTGCATAGAGGGGTCGACAGAGATATCTGTCACCTGAACGAGGTTAGACTGCTTTGGGAACAAAAGCCTATTAATGGGAATGTTGCCAGAAGGATTTAACCCCTCAAACTATTTACACATTTACTATTTATCTTTACATGGTCAGTCCGATCCTCCGTTACTGATAATGGATGGATCGCAGATTTCGGTAATTTAGTGACAAAGGAAGTCAAAATTCCATATCTTCTAAAAAGTTCTGCAGGTCATTACCACATTGCCCCAGTACAAGAAGCAGATGTGATACCGACATTGAAGTTTTTGGAATTAATACCTTAGTTGTCCCATCATGTTTTCTGCTAAGTGGCTACTAAATTAAAAAATTATCTTGCAATTTTTTTTTTTACCTAACCCCCGGGCGATTTTCCGTTTTTCGTTTTTTCCTTCTCTTCTTCCAAGAGTCATAACTTTTATTTTATAGCCGCATGTGGGCTTGTTTTTATTGCGGGACGAGTTGTACCTTTTAAGGACATCATTCAATCTGTCACATAGTGTACTGGAAAACGGGAAAAAAATTCCAGGTAGGTTGAAATTGCAAAAAAAAGTACAATTCCAAAGTGTTTACTTGGGTTTTTTATTTACCATGTTCAATATATGGTAAAACTGACCTTCCATTATGATTTTCCAGGTCATTACGAGTTCACAGATAATAACAAATAGTGCCACATTTTTTAAGGAAGCCCAATTGAAAAAGGATTTTTATCCCCAAATACATGCTTTTACAGTGGGCTTTTCATCCATTTTTTTTTTTAATTTTGCCTTTCTGTTGATATATATTGAGATAATAGTGATCAAAGTATTTTACACCTAAAGATTTAATTTTTTAAAATGTCCAAGCGGGCTTTACCAGAGAGAATTCACTGGGGGCGTGTACTTCTTCATCTCTCTGACACTGACCAATCATAAGCAAGCAGCAACACACAGGTGGAAGAAGGACACGCCCCCTCAATAGCTTACAATGGGCTCTGCTTGAAACATGTACAGTCATGACAAACAGTCTGCTCTCCTCACTGCAGAGTGATGACATGTGCTAGAGCACAGCAGACCTGAGTGTGATTAACTAGCAGCTTTCATCTTTCATCTTCAGCAGTCAGTGTGGGGGGAGGTGCAGTGCTGCAGAAGTTAAGTATCATTACAAACACATCTGTCTGATCTTTAATGTGGTTTATGACATCGTGTGTACCTTTCAATATTAGGTGACAATTAGGTGAAAGTAAAAAAATTAAGTAATTTGTCCCGAAAAGTAGACAACCCCTTTAAATACATGTATTTTAGACTGAACATAATTTCTGCAAACTTTGATGTGGTATAAATTAGAACAGAGCTAAGAGTTACAAACTTCGCCAGAACGTGTTCACTGACAGATTCTCAGTTAACTCATTCTGCAGCCCGCAATGTTGCAGGTAACAAAAGAACCTGTAAAGGTCAAACGGTGCAAAATTTTTAATGAAACCCAATTGCAAAAATTATTTAATACATTCATTTAAGAAAAAAAAAATTCTGAAGGTTTCCCTATCCTTTAGGAAAACTGTCTCATTGGGTCCAGTGAGTCAGATGTGATGAAATACGCCTCCTTTTTTGCCCCGTCTGTGGGGATTGACTGCACAATTAATCTTCGGCTCGGAGAATATTGTTTGATTTCACAGGTTTCCTGCCTTTTATGACCCCGATGTTCGGAGATAAAGTTCTGGAGAGCCTCATGTTCCTGCAGGCTTTTTCTGGGATCTTAAGCAGATGGCTGGCAAATACCTTGATTAGCACTGTGAATTGTCCTGCCTGCCAAGTTGTCTTGACCCAAGATGTCACGGTGACCTGCGCAGGCAACCTGTGTACCGCAGCATGTGATGCTACCTCCTGCGTTCACTGATGCTTCATACAGTCCCCATAGAAACCAGACAGGCTGCTCCATGAATGAACGCTATTAAAATACCATCCGAGCGTCCGAGCTCTGCCGTCTACATTTACTTGGCTCCAATTTCTCCTAATTTATTTAGATTTTTTTTTAGCATTAACATCTCCGTTTGCTGTCAGTGGATGGAAGCAATCTCCGATACCTCCTGAAATCCAAGCAGAAGTTGCACAGCCAACGTATTTTTCACCCAAAGTATTGCACAGTTTGCATGCACTGTAGCAAACCCCCAGCTGTGGGAAATATAAGGCTACATGAACAATTACTTACTTTAGATTTTACACAAGGATTTGTACGCAGAAAATTCATGCTGAAATCTGCAGAAGGCCTGTGCACATGGCCGTATTTTCAGTCCGAGTGTGTTCCGACAAAAAATCGGACCAATGTTATTCTATGGAGCAGTGCGCATGTCCGATTTTTTCCTCGAACAGACCCAGGAAGAAACCGGTCATGTGCACAGCTCCCCCCAAAAAAATCGTAGCATGTCCAAGTTGGACCTGATTATCACATGCAAATCAATGACTGCACTCGGATGACATCCGAGTGCAGTCTAATTTTCACAGACTGACACAATGGAGAAGATGGAAAAAATATTCACCATCTTCTCCTCATCCGAGAAAATCGGATCACACTATCCTGACACTCTGGTCACACACAGATCAGAACGTGAATCCTATAATGGACCCTATTCTCTCGGGTGAGAGTATACACGCTGATGTGACCCTGAGGCTTAGAGCCGCCTACTACCTAAATCTCATTGTGTTAATTGGAAATCTGATCGGCCGCCCATGCAGCAGCAGATTTTTCCACTGCAGACTGGGTGAATTTAATAGGGAGGGTGTCCTGGGTGCCAGTTTCTCAAATTCTTGCAAATATTTTTCTTGCTTTCCACTCCCACTGTCAAAGGAACTAAGACTCCGCTGCCCTAATCTGCTCCCCCTTAGGCAGCACCAGGACACGCTGCCTCTTACTATAATGAAATGAGCTTTGTTATCTTTTTCGCTGCCCATGCAGAGCGCAGCAGCTGATGGAAAACTCAAGTCACCTGCTGCGCTCTGCATAGGTAGTGACAGTTTTGAGTCATGTGCACTGTGGTCGCTGGCAGCTCCTGGAAACTCGTGATACTCCACTGCCAGCCCCTAAACAACCTCCCTCTTGTGCCAACCGTAGAAATTAACAGGCCTTAGCGGTCACATGGCGTTATACACCTTCACAGGAGTCCGTTTTGTGCAGACACTGTCCGGGTACCCGGCAAGAGAGCCATGGAATCTCCCGGTGAGGCATCTTATGCCCAGCAGCACACTCCGCACAATGTGGCCACAATCGGAGCCTGACGTTGCCTCCCATGCAGATGTGAACCACGGAGCCTACGGTATTTTTGGAATGTTTTTGGTAATCATGTTCTATTCTTTTCATGTGCAGGTTTTTCCGGCAATTGCATTGGATGCGGAGAGAAAGGCTTTCGCTACTTTACTGAGTTTTCCAACCACATTAACCTTAAGTTGACCACACAGCCCAAGAAACAGAAACACTTGAAGTATTATCTCATCAGGAACGCACAGGGATGCGTGACGAAAGGCACTCTAATTTCCTGGAAGGGGACAGGTGAGCTAATACTGCTGGCAGGGCCAGGTCTAGGTTTCGGCAGGCTCCTGTACAACTATGGGTGGTGAACCTGCTGCCACAAAAAGTAATATTGTCATACTACAACCATATAATAGTGCCATATGATGCATTGATAATGTCACCACAGTAACATCCTGTAATCAGTTTATTACCATATAATGCCTAAATAATGCTACCACTCAGTGTCACAAAATAATACAGCACCGTGCTAATAATTTACTTTCATAGTCTGCCTAAATAATACTATCACTGAAAGTCACAAAATAGTACAGCACTGTGCCGATAACTTACTTTCATAAAGTACCTAAATAATACTACCACTCAGTGTCACAAAATAATACAGGACAGTGCCAATAATTTACTTTCATAAAGTGCCTAAATAATACTACCACTCAGTGTCACAAAGTAGTTCAGCACAGTGCCAATAATTTACTTTCATGAAGTGCCTAAATAATACTACCACTCAGTGTCACAAAATAGTACAGCACAGTGCCAATAATTTACTTTCATGAAGTGCCTAAATAATACTACCACTCAGTGTCACAAAGTAGTTCAGCACAGTGCCAATAATGTACTTTCATAAAGTGCCTAAATAATACTACCACTCAGTGTCACAAAATAGTACAGCACAGTGCCAATAATGTACTTTCATAAAGTGCCTAAATAATACTACCACTCAGTGTCACAAAATAGTACTACAAATGGCAAAAAATGCATTTCTGTAAATAATCCAAATAGTATTGTTTGAACACTTTATGGAAATACATTTTTGGTACTGTGTAGCACTATTTTGTGACACTGAGTGGTAGTATTATTTGAGTACCATATGCCAGTAAATTATTGGCACTGTGCTGTACTATTTTGTGACACTGTGTGGTATAATTTATGCACCAAAACAATAAATTATTGCCAGTGTATGGTAATAATTTATGGTAATATTTTGTGGTAATATGTCATAGTATTATCACACAGTACCAAAAAATAGTACTACACAGTGCCAACAATTTGCCAATTTTTAGTGTCTAAATAATACTACTAGTGATGGGCGAGTAGCATTGTTGCTCAGGTCTCCCCGAGCAAGCTCGGGTGATTTCCGAGTATTTTGGGAGTGCTCGGAGATTTAATTTTGCGTCGCCTCAGCTGCATGATTTGCAGCTGCTGGACAGCCTGAATATATGTGGGAATTTCCTAACAAACAGGCAACCCCCACATGTATTCAGCCTGGCTAACAGCTGAAAATCATGCAGCTGAGGCGACGCAAAATTAAATCTTTGAGCACTACAAAATACTCGGAGATCACCCAAGCGTGCTCGCTCTTCACTAAATACTACTAAACATTACCATATAATGGTACCATGAAGTGCCAGTACTATACTGCTATATACTGTATTGTGTAATTAATACTACTACCCATGTCACAAAATAATGCTACACAGTGCCAGAAACTTGCTGCCATATAGTGCCTAAATAATACTACCAAACAGTGTCACAAAATAGTACAACACAATACAAATAATTTACTGTTATTTAACAAAGCAATACCACCCAATGTCAACAATTTACTGCAAAATAGTGCCACCCAACTACACAGTGCCAGCTATATACTGCCATAAAGTGCCTAAGTAATACTACCACATAAAATACAATAATAATAGAGCTAATAATTTACTTTTCTCCAGTTAAAAATAAAGAAATAGAAAGAGGACCATCAACACAAAAAATGCAATAAAAAGCGATCAAAATATAGTATATACTGTACCCCAAAATGGTACCAATAAAATCCACTGATCAATGCGTGCAAAAAAAAAAACCCCAAGCTCTCATATGGTTCTGTCGGTGGAAAATAAGATGTTATGTCTCTTTGAAGAAGGGAGGGAAAAACAAAAGCGCGAAAAAAAAATTGGCTGTGTCCCTAAAGAGTTAATGCTATATAGTACCATTAAAATACAACCACACAGTAAAATATAACAGTGCCAAAATTAACATGGCGATGTGATGCAAGGGAATAACAATACGTAGTTATTAAAAATAGACATATTGAAACATGTTGATTAACTTGCTTTGCTAGTAATATAAACTGTATGTAAAAATATTTTATTAATTTATTGTGTTTGATTTCCTTAAAGAGGTAAGAAGCCGCCATTCCTCCTCTAGCATGTGCTCAAGCACCGGACCCACTGCTCTGGACACTTCTGCTACCGTGAAAAACATAATGAATGACCCTGCTATTCAGGTGACAAATGGCAGTCCTCTGGCAGGTAAGGGCTGAGGGAAGTTCTATTCATAGCTTCCTGATTGTTGATATTTGCATCCGCGATGTGCACAGTGACAGCGCACTCTCTGTTGTTGGCTCAGAGTAACGAGTATTGAGCCAGCAACGGAGCGCATTGTCAGATTACCTGATGTGTAGAGACCAGTGCCGCCCGCGCAAGTGACATCACTGGTCTCTGCACGCCGCGTATTCTGACAGCGTGCTCTGTTGTCGGCTCGTTACTGCTGATTTGGGTCGACGACAGAGTGCACTGTCACTGTGTACATAACACAGTGCATATCATGCTGGAACTAGACCAGCCCATGATACGAGCGTCACTGATGACTTTTGTTTCAGAGAGGGGGCAGTGTTTTTTAAATTTTTTTTATTTACCATGCTCAATATATGGTAAAACTGACCTGGCAATATGATTCTCCAGGTCAGTACGAATATGCAGATACCTAACATGTATAGTTTTTTTTTCTTCTTAATTTTATTTAAGTGATGAAAAAAAATTACAAAATTTGTGAAAAAAAAAAAAAAGTTAGTTCTCTCTAAGAAAAACATCAATGACAGACTAACATTGTGTAGGAATTACAGGGAGTGGGCTGCAGAGCACTGGGGTAGAGTTCTGTTCTCTGATGAAGGCCCTTCAGGAAGAATGATTGTCCGCAGCAGTAAAGGTGAGCGCTGCCATGAGTCTTGGGTCTGCCAACAGTTGGGCATCCTGAGACTATCCATGTGTGGAGTTGATTTTCATCCATGGAGGGGGCTCACTCACAATTTTGCCTAAGAACACTGCCATGAATAGAGACTGAGATCTAATCCTCCTCCCAGAGCAACTGTTCCAAATATTCAGGAGTACTTTGGTGAGGAACAATGCTACCTCCAGTGTGATGGAGACCACGTCTCAAGGCAAAAGTGAGCTCGATGAACGAAATATTGAAATTTTGGATCCATGGCCAAGAAACTGCCCAGATCCCCATCCCATTAAGAAGCTGTGATCAATCCTCAAACAGCGAGAGGACAACATAAAAATTGTGATAAACTCCGAGCACTGATGAGAAAAGAATGGGCGGTCATCAGTCAGGATTTGGCCCAGAAGCTTTTATCCATATGCCAGGGCGAAGGGCAGAAGGCTTGGAAAAATAAGGGTCAACACTGGAAATATGGAGTCTTTCCATAAACTTGATGTATTTGTCAAGAAAAGTGTAAAGACTTATGGAAAGCTGATAATTATACTTCAGTAACCATAGAAGCATGACTACAAGATCTAAAAACAGTGAAGAACCAAACTTTGTGAAACCCCAAATTTGTGTCCGTCTCGAATCTTTTGGCCATGACTGTACTGTGCTCATCCAGAGCTGTGGATCCGTTGCAGGACTCCGCCGCCCTCTGCTGGTTCAGTGTCTTTATGGCTGCTGATACAATGATGATGCATTGTACACATTGTAGTGTTCATTCCAATAGTATATGATGAGGGAGATGTGTGCACTGGATGGCTGCAGACAATCGCTTAGCTAAGCGGTTCTGCCAATGTAGATGGTTTGGGCCACTGAGCTAAGTGATTGGCTGCAGCACTGTTCATGTGACATCATTGCTGCAGCCAAACAATAGTGACTCGGGCAGTGACGGGGACACGGTGTTGGACCCGGGGAGGGTGAGTAGAGCTTAGTTTGTCTGTTTTTTGAACATAGCTGTTAAATTTGTAAGAGGACAACCCTTTTAAAGTATTCAAACCCCCTGTAATGTTATTCTGGGCAATGAACCCAATTGCATCATTAGTTCTCACTTCTTCTTAATGGGAGAGTCTTGTAAATATAACGGTTCATTATTTAGTATATCCTTTATTGGACACCAAGAGACTAATTCTCACCAACGTTTTGTAGGAGAAAATGGATTTCCCCAAGTGCAGAATGGAGCGTCTTACCAGAACACGAACGGCACATGTCGCACTCAGCAGCCTGCAAAGGTGAATCCATTTGTACAGACCAGACCTGCAGTATTAGGTTGGTGATGCTAAAGGCGACGTCAGTAACAATACCTTACTCACTTCTTACTTTTCAACAGTTTCTTAAACTTTGTAATCTCCTTCAATACCTTCATATGTTGTTTACTTACCCACCCGTTATCCTGGTGCTGCATAGATTACTAGATGCGACAATTAATGCCTATATGAGGTCAGTTCACAGGAATTGTGCACACAGTGATGTCACACCAAAGACATAATCAATGCAGTGATGTAACAGCTGTAAAATAATAAACACAGTGATGTCACAGTACAGGGACAAGAAACACCTGGATGTCACAGTACAGGGATAATAAACACAGTGATGTCAAAGTACAGGGATAATAAACACAGTGATGTCACAGTACAGGGATAATAAACACAGTGATGTCACAGTACAGGGATAATAAACACAGTGATGTCACAGTACAGGGATAATAAACACAGTGATGTCAAAGTACAGAGATAATAAACACAGTGATGTCACAGTACAGGAATAATAAACATATTGATGTCACAGTACAGGGATAATAAACACAGTGATGTCACAGTACAGAGAATTTATATACTGATGTCACACATCTATATATATAATTGTCTAAGGGTTTTTCTGTCTGTCTGCCTGTCTGTCCTGGAAATCCCGCGTCTCTGATTGGTCGAGGCCGCCAGGCCTCGACCAATCAGCGACGGGCACAGTCTGCCGCGAATTCTGGAATCATCATTGTCCATATACTACGGGGACATGCATATTCTAGAATACCCGATGCATTAGAATGGGGCCACAATCTAGTAGATAATAAATAGTGATGAATCAGGCCATGTGCACACGTTCAGGATTTTTTTGCATTTTTTTCACGTTTTTTTGCTATAAAAACGTGATAAAAACGCGAAAAAAACGCAAAAAACCCCGCTTATATATGCCTCCCATTATTTTCAGTGTTTTCCGCATTTCTTGTGCAAATGTTGCATTTTTTTCCGCTAAAAAATCGCATCGCAGAAAAAAAAGCAACATGTTCATTAAATTTGCGGAATCGCGGGGATTCCGCACACCTAGGAATGCATTGATCTACTTACTTTCCGCATGTGGCTGTGCACACCATGCGGAAAGTAAGCAGATCATGTGCGGTTGGTACCCAGGGTGGAGGAGAGGAGACTCTCCTCCACGGACTGGGCACCGAATAATTGGTAAAAAAAAAAAAGAATTAAAATAAAAAATCGTGATATACTCACCTTCGATGGCCCCCGGAGTGTTCCCGCCTCTCATCGGTGCATGCTCTCTTCCGTTCCTATAGATGCTCTGTGTGAAGGACCTGCGATGATGTCGCGGTCATGTGACCGCGACATCATCGCAGGTCCTACACACAAACCAACAGCTGAGGAGATCGGGGGCCATCAGAGGGTGAGTATAACCTTTTTTTTAATTTTTTTTATTATTTTTAACATTATATCTTTTTTACTATTGATGCTGCATAGGCAGCATCTATAGTAAAAAGTTGGTCACACTTGTCACGCACTATGTTTGACAAGTGTGACCAACCTGTCAATCAGTTTTCCAAGCGATGTTACAGATCGCTTGGAAAACTTTAGCATTCTGCAAGCTAATTACGCTTGCAAAATGCTAAAAAAAAAACGTGGAAAAAACGGGAAAAAAACGCGAAAAGAAGCATGCGGATTTCGAGCAGGAAATTTCTGCAAGAAATCCTGACGTGTGCACATACCCTCAAAGTACTTGGATAAGGTGTTATCTGAGCATGCTGGGTGCTAACTGAGTGTCTTCGATGTGCTCAAAAAGTATTTTCAAGTCCCTGCAGCTGCATGTCTTACGGCTGTTTGACAGATGCAATACATGCAGGGATGGCCTAACAAACAGGAAATCCCTCCATGTGTTGTGACTATCTAACAGCCACGAGACATGCAGCCGTGGGGACTCGGACATACTTTTTGAGCACCCTGAAGACTCTCTGTTAGCACCTGAGCATTTTTGCTTGCTCATCACTAATAATAATCACAGTGATGTCACAGAGATAAACACAGTGACCTTATGATGACACCTCCAATAACTTCCCCTTTTGCACATCTATGTATTGCACACTAGGTGGATGCCCGCTCCTGCACACTGGTGTTCCTTTAGGTCCCGATTCGGCATTGTTGTTTTTCCACTTTATGGAGTGATTTGCACCTTTTTAGTTGCTTTACTGTTTGCAACTTATTTTCTAGACATTTTGTGCCTCTTTTTAAGTTATCTTTCTATTTTAATCTTTTTATTATTCTTCCTCGACAGCTTTGTTGATCCAGAGGTTTTAGATAGATACATGAAATGACTCTTTTACGAAATGTCGCATATTTTTTGGCACATCTCACTCCAATCCTCTCTGGAGTCAGGTCTCAATTTGGCAAAATTGTGCGACTTTATAAAGGATTTGTGACTTTTGGTGCTGAAAAGTCACAAAAACCAATTTTAAACAGAAATACAGAGCATTTTTTATTTTGTGCCAAATTCATAGACTACGTGTGCCATTTTGAAGAATTTCGGGCAAAAAGCATCAATGAATAAAATAAGCAAAAAAAAAGAAAAGTGACCAATCAAATGCAAATAATGCATAAAGTTCTTATATAGGCACCATGGGTCCTAGTCATCATTACATTTCCGTCAGTTTTTTGGCACGAACAGCTCTTTTTGTTCATTTTTTAAAGTTGTCTTTTGTGGTTTAGTTAGTTTTCTGATTTTTATGGCAATTTGGATTTTACAGATGGTTTAGACAGATTCATAAAATGCCAAATGTTTGGAAAATTCGCTAAATTTGGTGCAACTCTTCTCATGTCCCCTTTCCATAACTTCCCTGCCCCTGCAGAAATCCTACTTTGTCATCGAAGTGGGTCGGGATCAGAGTCTATTCACTTCAATGGAAAATGTGTAATGCTATATTTCTCCTGTGGGGGTGCTGCAGGGAAACTAAACAGCAGGACAGACTGTGACCAGCCTATCGTTATAGCCCCTGTCTAACAAAACGTGGCTGTCAAAGGTGGAAAACCTTTTTACAGGGTTAACCTTAGTATGTATTAACCTTAAAATACCTGGATCATAGCTGGGTCTCCATCATGCTTTTATAGCAAACTGTATTTTTTTTCTTTTTATCTGTTTCCCTTCTTTTTAAGGAAACGTTACCAACTCTGGCCCTCCCAAGAAACGACACAAAGGGTGGTCACCAGACTCCCCCTCTTCCACAGATACTAACCATCCACAACACAACTATCAAAATACAAGTAGCCTTGGAAAAGTTGGTAAGTAAATGGAATCAGATTCATAGATTAGTATGAGGGTGTGTACACCTAGAGATTATTGGAACTGAAATTGGGCGGAAACTGAGCAGAAACTCTCAAAATCCTCAATCAAATCTCAATTGCTCCTCATAAACATGGAGGATCTGCTCATTTTCTGATCCCAAAGCTACAAAAGACCTCGAGTGCACATAACCTTAGGCTATGCGCACATGGAGTTTTTCAAGGAGTTTGTAGAGCAGAAACTGATGGAAACTTTCCAAATCCTCCTTCACATCTTAAAACTCCTCAAACGTTGAGTTTCCACCCAGTTTCTGCTCCAAAAACGCATCAAAACGACTATGTACGTGCACACACTTTAGCCAAACTCAGACATCCATAAAACACGGTCCGTGTACGGATCACTAAGTACTGACTAGCTGCAGGTGTTCTGGCCAGAACTTGACAGTCACATGGGCATATATGAGGCTGTCAAGTTTGGATCAGAAGAACCAAGGCCAGTTACTGTATAGCACACAAAAACTACTGTTCCAAAGTTTAGGGTCAATTAGAAATTTCCTTATTTTTGAAAGAAAAGCACAGTTTTTTCCAATGAAGCTAACATTAAATGATTCAGAAATACACTCTATACATTGTTAATGTGGTAAATGTCTATTCTAACTGCAAACGTCTGGTTTGTAATGCAATATCTTCATAGGTGTATAGAGGACCATTTCCAACAACCATCACTCCAGTGTTCTTATGGTACTTTGTGTTTGCTAACTGTGTAAAAAGGCTAATGGATGGTTAGAATAGCCTTGAAAACCCTTGTGCAAGTATGTTAGCACTGCTGAAAACAGTTTGGCTGATTAGAGAACCTATAAACCTGACCTTCCTTTGAGCTAGTTGAGAATCTGGAGCATTACATTTGTTGGTTCCATTAAACTCTCAAAATGGCCAGAAAAAAGAACTTTAATGTGAAACTCGACAGTCTATTCTTGTTCTTAGAAATGAAGGCTATTCCATGTGAGAAATTGCCAATAAACTGAAGATTTCCTACAACGGTGTGTACTACTCCCTTCAGAGGAGAGCACAAACAGGCTCTAACCAGAGTAGAAAGAGAAGTGGGAGGCCCCGCTGCACAACTGAGCAACAAGACAAGTACATTAGAGTCTGTAGTTTGAGAAATCGACGCCTCACAGGTCCTCAACTGGCAGCTTCATTAAATAGTACACACAAAACACCAGTGTAAACATCTACAGTAAAGAGGCAACTTCGGGATGCTGGCCTTCAGGGCAGAGTGGCAAAGAAAAAGCCATATCAGAGACTGGCTAATAAAAGGAAGAGATTAATATGGGCAAAAGAACACAGACATTGGACAGAGGAAGATTGCAAAAAAAGTGTTAAGGACTGACAAATCCAAGTTTGAGGTGATTAGATCACATAGAAGAACATTTGTGAGACGCAGAACAACTGAAAAGATGCTGGAAGAGCGTCTGACGCCATCTGTCAAGCATGGTGGAGGTAATGTGATGGTCTGCGGTTGCTTTGGTGCTGGTAAAGTATGAGATTTGCACAAGGTAAAAGGGATTTAAAATAAGAAAAGCGCTCACTCCATTTTGCAACGCCATGTCATACCCTGTGGACAGCACTTGATTGGAGACAATTTCATCCTACAACAGGACAATGACCCAAAGCACACCTCCAAATTATGCAAGAACTATTTAGGGAAGAAGCAGGCAGCTGGTGTTCTATCTGTAATGGAGTGGCCAGCGCAGTCACCAGATCTCAACCCCATTGAGCTGTTGTGGGAGTAGATTGATCGTATTGTATGCAAAAAGTGCCCATCAAGCCAAACCAACTTGTGGGAGGAGCTTCTGGAAGCATGGGGTGAAATTTCTCCAGATTACCTCAGCAAATTAACTGCTAGAATGCCAAAGGTCTGCAATGATGGAATTGCTGCAAAGGGAACATTCTTTGACTAAACAAAGTTTGAAGGAGAAAATTATTATTTCAAATAAAAATATTTTTTTCGAACCTTGCCAATGTCTGGACTAGATGTTCAATTCATTTGGCAACTCATTTGATTAATAAAAGTATGAGTTTTCATGGAAAACACAAAATTGTCTGGGTGACCCTAAACTTTGGAACGGTAGTGTACATAAGCAGCATCAGCAGTACTCAGCAGTGTGGCTGTGAATCCATATCTGAAAATGGAGCAAAATGATTCCGTACGTGCATACACTTCAGCCAAAATCAGATATCCTTGAAACATAATCTGTGTACGGATCACAATGTACTCAGTGGCTGCAGGTGTTCTGGCCAGAACTTGACAGCTTCATAGACATATATGAGGCTGTCAAGTCAATGCTTAGCACACAGACAGAAGCAGCATCAGCATTGTGCTGAGTGCTCCTCTCTCCTTCTATCTCCTCTCCGTAGAATTAATAGGCTGTGTAACCGAACATCTCACTGTTCTGGCAGTCTGTCTTGCTTTGACAAAGATGGATTTGAGGTATTTTTCAGAGGCGAGGGGAAGAAGTGGCTCATAAGTGGAGAAAGAATAAAATAAATCAACATACAGGCAGATATAAGAAATATATATCTTATTAAAGTTTGTTGAAACTGTAACAACCTCTTCATTGGTCAAATTAATGGGTCATATAAGACCCAGCCCTTTCCTCTCAGAGTATTTCTGTGGGTTTTTGACAGATGGAGCAAGATAACTTTTTAGATTATTTTTAACACTGACTCTTGGGATAATGGTTCCTAAAAACAAGAATTTGTATTTTTATGTCAAATGTAATGATTTGTTGTGTCTTATTAGATACCGCAGGTCCGCTTTGTACCACAGTGCCACAGAGCACCACTGCCAACCCTCCGGCTGCTCCTCTGGTGGCCACTGCAGAGTCTGTGTCCATCCCGGACAACCTTCTGAAGACCTGCATGATCACACCAGTCATTTTTAAAGGTAAAAGTTGAAGAATAATCTGTACCGTAATACAATATTGCATGTTTGTATTTGGTCCTAGGAAGAAAAACTTTAAAATCCAGGGTACAAGCAGAGGTACTCCTCTTGTCCGGGTCATGCTGTGTGCGGACACCAACGTTATTCCTTTTCAAACATTTTTGTTGCCCCAGTGTCTCTAATAGAAAAGAAAATCAAGCAATTTTACATGCTTTCTTGATGAAAAATTTCTCCTACCGTTTTGTGTATACAGCTCCTATACCCTTCTCTGTGACTATATGGTGACAGGAACCCCCCCCCAAAAAAAAAACTTTGTGTAGTGTGATCCCGAATCCTGAAGCCATTGTCTCTTCTATTTCCAGCTTTTAGTGATAGATATTTGATAAGTTGGCAAGGAGTAGGGAACAGATAAAAATCTTTACATTAGAGACACATACACTATATGGATAAAAGTATTCACCCTTCAGAAGGTTTTATGACCTCCCATTCTATATCCGTAGTAATATGGTGTCGGCCCCTCTGCAGATATAATGGCTCCCGCTCTTCTGGGAAGGATTTTTACAAGATTTTGGAGAAGTCTGGGAATTTTTGCTCCTTCAGCCAGAAGAACATTTGTCAGGTCAGACCCTGATGTTGGGGAGAGTCCGAGCTCACAATCTCCGTTCTAGTTTATCCCAAAGGTGTTGGATGGGGTTGAGGTCCGGGCTCTGTGCGGCCGGTCATGTTCTTCTACCAAACTCCCCCAACTATGTCTGTTTGGACCTTGTGCACTGGGCACAGTCAGGGGTAACGTAACAAGGCTTTCCCCAAACTGTTCCCACAAAGGTGTAAGCGACAATTGTCCACAATGTCATGTGCAACTAAGAAGTCCGTAGCTTTATCCTTCCTCCACCAAAACTTTACAGATGACAAAATGCAGTCCGGCAGGTAACGTTCTCCAGGCATTCACCAAACCCAGACTCATTCATCAGACACGAGATAGAGAAGTGTGATCCATCACTGCACAGAACACATTTCCTCCAGAATCCAGTAGTGGTTGCTTTACACCATTCCATCCGATGCTCGACATTGTGCTTGGTGATGTAAGGCTGCATGCAGCTGATCGGCCATGAAGCTCCCGCTGGGGAAACAGTGTTATTATTAATGTTAATACCAGAGGAGGTCTGAACTCTGCAGTTATGGAGTCAGCAGAGCAGGGGTGTCTTTTCTGCCCTCTTTCCTCAGCATTCGGTGACCTCACTCTGTAACGTTACAGGGTCTCCATTTTGTGGCTGAGTTGCTGCGGTTCCTTCCACTTCTCAAAAATATCACTCACAGATGGTGAGGGAAGATTTAGGTGGAAGAAATGTCATGAGCGGACTTGTTACCCCGGTGGCTCCTAATACAGGACGGGCTGGTATCAGTGAGCTCATTACTACCAGCCATTCTGTCACACGTTAGTAAAGGCAGACGTCATGGCAGGTAGGAGAGCCGAGGTTCTACATAAGGGGGGCAGGGATGTTATAGAATCATAGAATCTTAGTTTGTTAGAGTTGAAAGGGACCTCAAGGGTCATCGTGTCCAAGCCTCTGCTCAATGACCCTTATACACTGGGGGGCGAGGGGATGGATATTATACACCAGAAGAAGAGGGAAGGGGAAGGATGTTATATACCTACTGGAGGATGAGGGAACGGATGTTATATACCAGGGGCTGGATTTTATACACTGGGTGGCCGAGGGGCCAGATGTGGAGGGCCGAATATTATACACCGGGGACATGTGGGGAGAGACGTTATACACTAGGGGGTGAGGGGCTGGATGTTATACACTGGGGGTGAGGGGCTGGATGTTATACACCGGGGGTGAGGGGCTGGATGTTATACACCGGGGGGTGAGGGGCTGGATGTTATACACCGGGGGTGAGGGGATAGATGTTATACACTGGGGGTGAGGGGCTGGATGTTATACACCGGGGGTGAGGGGCTGGATGTTATACAACGGGGGTGAGGGGCTGGATGTTATGCAGTGGGGGTGAGGGGCTGGATGTTATACACCGGGGGTGAGGGGCTGGATGTTATATGGAGCGCCCCCACTGCCGCAGGGCCGAGGGGTACCCGGTATCGGGCCTCTCTGTCTCGGTTCTGGGGTTGTCACGGTGGCTAGACCCGGCCCGTGACCCTGCTGAGGGGCGTCCAATGAAGGTGGAGGGTGATGCTGTTGTGGTGTGGTGCCGGTCGCAGTAAATAACGAGGACACCAGGTTGCAGTCTCTTTACCTCTTTACTGAAGGCTTCAGGATCCTCAGTCCGGAATACGGTTAACCGGGCTGCGTGAGTCCGGCCGGTCCGATGGCACCTCCAGAGTTCCCTTTGCAGGTGGAAATCTGTGCATACCTTCTAGCGCTTGTGTGTTGTAGTCCTTCCCTGCTGTGCTTACGGGATAGTCCTCACAACTGTTGTGTCTGTTTCTGAAGTTCCCTCACAACTCGATTATGATGTTCTGTTTCGTCCCCCAGATGATATGGCTAGGACGCACCCATATGACGGGTAGGCTCGGAGGTCTTCCGGGACCCTAGAGTCGCCCCTCTCCAGATGTTGCCCCCTGTGTCTGCTTAGGTGATTTTGGGTGAGACAGCCCGCCTATAACTGACTGTCTGCCGTAGGTTTGAAGTAAGGCCTGGAGCTCAATACTTCCTCGGTGTTCCGGCCACCGGCTACGCGCCTCAGTAGGATGTTGCCTCGTCTTACAGCACGACTCCTACTGGTGTTTCTCCTTGTTGCGTTGATCTCGTTTCTCACTCAGCACAATAAACCTCGCTTCTTGTCCTTTCTTGGGGTACCGCCGCTATATCGTGCAGGCACGGTCCCGTAACGTTCTTTCTGTTCGCTAGGCCTCTGTCAGGATCCCACCCCTGACAGGGACCCCCCTGAATCTTCCCCTGCAACACCCTCTGCCACAGGATGTTGCCTGGTTCCAACCCAGTCAGCTTCTGACTAACTTCCTATCTAACCCCCAGTTTTACCAGAGTGTGAGGAGTGGCCTAATACATAGTACCCTTAGCTCCCCCTGGAGGCCAGACTGTGAAGTGTATTGGTGTCTGTGATACCTGGTCAGGTGAACTCCTTCAGTGCCATCAGACGTACCATAGCCCCCCTTAGCGGCGGAGCATCAGTACTGCAACGACCAGGACTCTGGGGCGCTGCATATACATCGGGGGTGAGGGTCTGGATGTTATGGACTAGGGGGTGAGGGGCTGGATGTTATACACTGGGAGGTGAGGGGCTGGATGTTATACACTGGGGGTGAGGGGCTGGATGTTATACACTGGGGGTGAGGGGCTAGATGTTATACACCGGGGGGTGAGGGGCTGGATGTTATACACTGGGGGTGAGGGGCTGGATGTTATATACCGGGGGTGAGGGGCTGGATGTTATGCACTGGGGGTGAGGGGCTGGATGTTATACACCGGGGGGTGAGGGGCTGGATGTTATACACTGGGGGCTGGATGTTATGCAGCGGGGGTGAGGGGCTGGATGTTATACACCGGGGGTGAGGGGCTGGATGTTATACACTGGGGGTGAGGGGCTGGATGTTATATACTGGGGGTGAGGGGCTGAATGTTATATACTGGGGGTGAGGGTCTGGATGTTATACACTGAGGTGTGGGGGGCTGGATGTTATACACCCTGGGGGCGAGGGTCTGGATGTTATACACTGGGGTGTGGGGCTGGTTGTTATACACTGGAGGTGGGGGGGCCGGATGTTATACATAGGAGGTGGGTGGGGTGGATGTTATACACCGGGAATGGATGTTATATACCGTGGGGTGAGGGGCTGGATGTTATACACCGGGGGTGAGGGGCTGGATGTTATACACTGGCGGTGAGGGGATGGATGTTTTACACCGGAGGTGGGAGGTGGTGGATGTTATAAACCGGGAGCGAGGGGCTGGATGATATACATCGGAGGTGTGGGGGGCCAGATGTTATATACCAGGGGGCATGGGGATGGATGTTATAATGGAAAGAGAATTAGACTAAAAAAAAACAAAAAAACCTGATTTCAATGATTAAGACGTGTGTCCATAGTGTAGGTTCTCTCAGTTGTTGTGGCCAAACAAATGAAAGGCTTTATTGCAAGTATGTTCCATCATTTCCTGTAGGTGCACAGCTCATTATAATAAATGTTTTCTGATTGTATTAAGCCGCACATCCATCTGGTCATTCGGCCACTTGTTGATTATTTGGATATACGAGACGATACGATACACTTTATTGATCCCGAGGGAAATTATGGGATTACACAAGTGTGTTCTCATTCACTGCCAGCAAGCAGAGCCCTGACATCTATTCATTATACTATAATTGAGGGCAGCTTTGCTCGGTGAATAGCTTCTTACTGTCTCTCCATACAGGTCACGGTAACTTCCCCTACCTCTCTGGTAATATAAATGGGGTTATCGTCAGCCCCCTATTGTACAACTGCTACAAGGACTCCCAGTCCATGCCGAAAACCTATGAACAATATGGACCCACCACCATCCAGCCAATCTCCGAGGAGATGCAGCTGCTGCTCACAGTCTATTATCTCGTCCAGCTCGGTGAGTGGAGACTGCGACAGACAAAAAACAAACCATAAAATACAGGAAACGTGTTATAGGGAGTCTGTGGGTGAGACTTTCACTACGAAACCAGAGGTCGCGCCTGATGGGCCTGGGTGAATCATCTTCACCTGTACCTATTTATTCACCCTCTAGTTCTGTGTTGCACTGAAATGAGTCCTTTAGTCATATGACAGCTAACACTGCAAGTGCACTAGTGGGTGTATCGGTGCACTTGCAGTCCTCGGCCCCTCTTCGCTTCTCTCCGCTGGCACCACTTCTTGACTGACAGTGGAGACAGAGGCTCTGCACCATGATGTCACCTCTGCTGTTCACAGTCAATCGAGAAGAGAGGAGAGGCAATGAAGATCTGAGATCTGCAAGTGCACTGATACACCCACTAGTGTACTTGCAGAGCTAATTTGCATATGAATAAAACACAAATTTTGGTGCAGCGCCGAACTGGAGGGCGATGAAATAGGGATCATTGGAGATGTTTCACCTTACCCTATTCTACGCTACCTCTGGATTCTTAGTGAAAGGCATACTGACGGTAAGTCACAATTTTCCCCAAATATGGGACCTAGACACGGCACCACTCCTGCAGTCTTGACTAGGGATGAGCTACAATACTCACAGCTCATGGATAAAAGTGGCGCTGTTTGTTTTTTTTTTAAAAGCCTACGTTTTTTAGGTCATGCCAGTTGACTACAACGTTGGTATAACATGTCATTTTATCGCCCTTTGCCCCCAGCTCCAGACCAGGTGCCTCTGATAGAAGACCTAGAACAGATATTAATGCGTTCGTGGAGGGAAACGCACCTTGCTGAGATCCGCCAGTACCAGCAGAATATGTCTCAGGCGATGCCACATTTCCCCAGCCTGGTGACTGCCGTGACCGTCTCTCAGTTGCCCTGGCTAGCGGGCCTGGCTGCCAGTTCTTGTAATGAGAGTGTCAAAATCATTGAATGCAGCTTCTCCTTAGCGGAGGGGCTCTCCGAGATGTTTAAAATGCTGGTGGAGGGAAAATTGACCAAGACGAACTACGTGGTGATTATCTGCACATCCAGACCCAGCAGCCTGGACTCCTGCATCGTGATCACAGGTAGGGAGCAATATTCTGCAACCCGTGATGAATATTGGGGCAGATTTACTAATCCCATCAATTATTACACTGTCCAAACTTCAGAACGCTGTATGTTATGATCTGGTGACCTTGGAGCCGCATGAGAGACTTTCTCAGGAGTAGGTGGTATCTGTACTGATCGCAAACCCTAAACTAACACCGCAACTAGAAGTAGCCGTGGGATGTACCTAGCACGTCCTAGACATCTCGACACAGCCGGAGGACTAAATGCCCCTATAGATGGAAATGGGAATTCTATCTTGCCTCAGAGCAGAACCCCAGAGGATAGGCAGCCCCCCACAAATATTGACTGTGAGTATAAGAGGGAAGACACACGCAGGCAGAAAAACAGGATTTAGCAAAAGAGGAACTCTAGCTAAATAGAAAAGGATAGGACAGAATTCTAAGCGGTCAGTATTAAAATCCTAATAACATCCACAGCAGATAATACAAATATTCTACATCTAACTAAAGACATAGCAAGTATATCTGCATCTCCTGAGAATCCAGCATGACTTAAAAATCCAAACAAAGTCTAAGCTGGACAAAAACACAATAAATTGCACTGAATTGCAAAGCACACTGCATGTGTGCACAGAGACAAAAAACAGACACTTATCTTGGCTGAATTGGCAGCAGGGCATGAGGAGCCAGAGAGAGATGCAATCCCTCCAAGTACAATGGACAACTGGCCAGAAGAAATGGATCCTGCACACCTAAATACCTAATAGAGCTGCAATCAGCAGAAACACCTGCCCGGATTACAACCCCAAGACAACTGCACTACCACCAACAACCACCGGAGGGAGCCCAAGAGCAGAATTCACAACAGCTGTATATATCGGGCCGGAATTGGAACGCAGTGCATGGACTGGCCGGCGGCTCTCCCTACCCAAGCCTGAAAGCTGCAAAGAAATACATGAGGCTGCCATGGTCAGGTCGGTAGAGCCGCCGGCCAGTCCGTGCACATACATGAGGCTGCCATGGTCAGGTTGGTAGAGCTGCCAGCTAGTCCGTGCACATACATCAGGCTGCCATGGTCAGGTCGGTATAGCCGCCGGCCAGTCTGTGCACATACATGAGGCTGCCATGGTCAGGTCGGTAGAGCCGGCGGCCAGTCCGTGCACATACATCAGGCTGCCATGGTCAGGTCGGTAGAGCCGCTGGCCAGTCCGTGCACATACATGAGGCTGCCATGGTCAGGTCGGTAGAGCCGCTGGCCAGTCTGTGCACATACATCAGGCTGCCATGGTCAGGTCGGTAGAGCCGCCGGCCAGTCCATGCACATACATGAGGCTGTCATGGTCAGGTCGGTAGAGCTGCCGGCCAGTCCGTGCACATACATCAGGCTGCCATGGTCAGGTCGGTAGAGCCGCCGGTCAGTCCATGCACATACATGAGGCTACCATGGTCAGGTCGGTAGAGCCGCCGGCCAGTCCGTGCACATACATCAGGCTGCCATGGTCAGGTCGGTAGAGCTGCCGGCCAGTCCGTGCACATACATGAGGCTGCCATGGTCAGGTCGGTAGAGCCGCCGGCCAGTCCGTGCACATACATGAGGCTGCCATGGTCAGGTCGGTAGAGCCGCCGGCCAGTCCGTGCACATACATGAGGCTGCCATGGTCAGGTTGGTAGAGCCGCTGGCCAGTCCGTGCACTGCGTTCCGATCTCGGTTCGAATTATACGTCCATTTCACTGCGCCCTTGGGCAGTCTGAAAATGTGCCAAAATTGCCACAGGTATTCATGCTAGATGATAAATTTGATGCGTCACTTTTGTCTAACGTTCCACTGCCTCCTGCTTAATTTACGACATCTTCATCATTTGCAGGGTTTTTTTGTCACTTTCCTGTGTTTTTTTTTTATTGTGTGCCATTCGTTGATGTTTATTGCTCCAAATTCATAAAAATGGATCATGCGTTTCATGAATTTGGCACCAAGAATTAAAAAAGGTCTTTTCCGTCATTAAACATTTTTGCAAAATGATGGAACTTTTTCAAAATGTTGCAAAAGATGCACATTTTGGACACATGCATAAAACTACACCGAAGGGAGGGGGACTGGAGTACGATTGCGGCAAGTTTTGCAACTTTTTTAAAAGTCACAATTGATGAATTAGGCAAAAAACTGCTAGAAAAAAAAAACAAGTGAACAGGCGTAAGCCACAAAACTAGACAAAAACCTGGCGCAAAGGCGATGATGATTTGGGGTCTATGTGTCAAAACACACCCATCTTGACACATTCTTCGTCAAATTCAAAGCACAAAAGATTTATTTCTATTTATTTAAATTTTATTTTTAAAATGTTCTATATCTATTTAATATTTATTTAATACAAAAGTGTTAATTAATGGACTAAATGGGCCCAGCAATTCCCTTCCTCATGCAACTGGGACTATTACTTTTCACTCCATTTGTTGCTTTTCTCTACTGTGCGCCTACCCCGCAGATGCCCATACACAGCAATAGTTGTTAAAGTTTGACCCCGGGTGTAGCTATGGGGGTGACCTGATTAAAGGTAAGCCACAAGTGCAAAGTCCTGGACAACCCCTCCAAAGATTTTCCTTATCAGTGAATTATGGCTGATGGTTTCGAGCCTTACATCACCAAGCACAATGCTGAGCGTTGGAAGGAGTGGTGTAAAGCACTGATATGATATTATTACCCTCTAATGATTTCTACAGGAAAATACCAGGCTCGTACATTAATAGAAAGCATGTACTCACCAGCGGACTACCTGAAAGAAATAACCTACGAGCTGACAAGTGGGAAGGTCGAGTCCCTACGAACGTTCTTCAGCAGCTTTTGCCCAGGTATTATAGACCGATGCCAGAAACCACTTACTGATTTTAACACTATATGTGCTTAATCACACACTGCGTTTTTGCTGCATTTTTCTGTGGGTATTTTTTTTTAATATGGAAAACAATGCGTTTTTAGTAGCAGAAAAATAAATGCGATTTCTACAATGTTTTTTTTTCTTGCACTTTTTTGACCTGCGGTGCGTTTCTTTACAACGTAGCATGTCAACTTTCAACAGTTTTGCTGCTTTATTTTTTACCCATTCAATGGAATGCCTAAAAAAGTATCGTAAAACGTATGAAAAATATGCATAGCATTCTTCCTGCCAACACTGTGGAAAAAAAGCGCAGCGCTGTGTGAACATATCCTAGATTTTACTGCATCAACATTATATCGTGCTGATCATGGATTGACTTGTGTCTGATCTGTTTCAATAGATGGAGACATTGATGTCCTATTGGATAAATACCATCAGGAAAACCACAGCCTCATTTCTTCAACTCCAAAAAAAGCAAATGGAGAGAGCAGACCGGCCTCCTGCTCCAGTAAGTGCAGAACACATAGCTGTATACTGAATGCTTCTGTTCTGAGGTGCAATATTCATCATAAACTGTATTTACACACACACATCTTCTATATATATAATTGCCTAAGGTCCACTTCCGTCTGTTTGTCTGTCTGTAACGGAAATCCCGCGTCGCTGATTGGTCAGCAATATTGGGGCGGGATAAACACCGCTTCACTTTTTACTATTGATGCTGCCTATGCAGCATTAATAGTAAAAACATATCATGTTAAAAATAATAATAATACAAAAAATCATGATATTCTCACCTACCGTCGTCCGCGCCAGCCTTTCCCGCTCCTCGCGAAGCTCCGGTCCCAAGAATGCATTGCGGCAACGCGAGACCGCTACATCATCACGGGTTATTGCCACAAGGCATTACTGGGAACGGAGCGTCGCGAGGAGCATCGCTAAAGGCCTGGGCTGGATCCAGGGGCCACTGGAAGGTGAGTATATAACTAATTTTTTTTTTTATCGTTTTTTTAACAGGCATATGGTGCCCACATTGCTATACACTATGTGGGCTGTGTTATATACTACGTGGGCTGTGTTATATACTACGTGCCCTGTGTTATATACTGCGTGCCCTGTTTTATATACTGCGTGCCCTGTTATATACTGCGTGGGCTGTGTTATATACTATGTGGGCTGTGCTATATACTACGTGGGCTGTGTTATATACTGCGTTGGCTATGTTATATACTGCGTCGCTGTGCTATATACTACGTCGCTGTGCTATATACTACATGGATGTGCTATATACTATGTGGCTATGCTATATACTACGTGGCTGTGCAATATACTACGTGGCTGTGCAATATACTACGTGGCTGTGCAATATGCTACGTGGCTGTGCTATGTACTATGTGGCTGTGTTATATACTACGTGGCTGTGTTATATGCTACGTAGCTGTGCTATATACTACGTGGCTGTGTTATATACTATGTGGCTGTGTTATATGCTACGTAGCTGTCCTATATACTATGTGGCTGTGCTATATACTATGTGGCTGTGCTATATACTATGTGGGCTGTGCATATGCTATGTGGGCTGTGAGACTCTTAAAAACCTGAAGCTGGCCCTGGCTTCACTGATTGGTTTCGCCCATCCGGCCGCGAACAATCAGTGACAGACACAGTCCGGCCGCGAATTGGCGCAGGATTTGAACCACGCTTCGCTAATTGGTCGCGCCCGGCCGGCCGAATCCTGTGTATTCATTGCATTATTCTGAAATCTTCAGAAATAAGCTACATACATATTCTAGAATACCCAATGCGTTAGAATCGGGCCACCATCTAGTATATATATATATATATCTAATATATAAAGCTGAATGTGTGTGTGTGTGTATGTATGTATGTATGTATGTATGTCCGGGATTGGCATCTGAACCGTAGCAGCTACAGCCACAAAATTTTGCACAGTCACACGTCTGGACCCCGAGAGCGTCATAGGCTATGTTGTGAGGTGAAATTTTAACCCCGCGCTTTCCAATTCACCAAACAATTTTGCCCCTATCTACATAATGGGGAAAAAGTGAAAGGAAAAGTGTTGGAGGCGTCGCAGCTACAGGCACAAAATTTTGCACAGTCACACGTCTGGACCCTGAGAGCGTCAAAGCTATATTGTGAGGTGAAATTTTAACCCCGCGCTTTCCAAGTCACCAAACAATTTTGCCCCTATCTACATAATGGGGAAAAAATGAAAGGAAAAGTGTTGGAGGCAAATTAACAGCTGCCAGATGTGAACAAGGGGGACTTAAAGAATGACAGCGATGGCACCAAAGAGTATATACTGTACAGTTGCTAAGGTGGGGCCCCAACATGGGATAATCACACCACCACGGGGATATGAACACACACACAAAATGCGCCACACACTACCACGTGCTCGAACACATATACCACCCTCAGTGCACATTTCACCACACATACACCAACCTCGCCACATAAAAGTAGAAACACAAAAGTCGCCGCTCAAAACTCGCCACGCGCAAAACTCTCCACATGCAAAACTCGCCACACGTGCAAAACTCGCCACACGCAAAACTTGCACACGCAGAAAAATTGCCACACGCAGAAAAATTGCCACATGCACAAAAGTTGCAACACATGCAAAAGTTGCCTCACACAAAACTTGCACATACTCAAAAGGCACCACACATAAAACTCGCCACGCGCAAAACTCGCCATGCGCAAAACTTGCTGCACACAACTTGCTACACTAACCTGTCACATGCAACTCGACACACAAAAAGTTGCTACACGCATGTCGCCACACAAAACTCATCTCACAAAAGTCCCTACATGCATGTCGCCACACGCAACTCAACACACACAACTTGACACACGAAACTCGCCCTAAAACACACACAAGTCTGGTATCCTTCAAAAATAAAAATCTGATTAATAAGCAGACAAACTACAAGAGCAACAAATGTACCATATAGGAATCCGGCAGCTGTCAGTCACATGACCAGTCTATTATGTGTATGTGTGAGCTAATATATACTGCCAGGGGGTGGGCTTACTGTTGGCTGGGGATTTATCAGGCTGCCATTTTAGCTTACAAATACTGAGGTAAAAATACTGACCAAATAACGTGTGAACGAGGGCTAATACAGGAGGAGATGGCATACAGCTATATACTATATACAGGAGATGACACACAGGTATATACTATTTACAGGGGAGATGACACACAGGTATATACTATATACAGGAGGAGATGACACACAGATATATACTATATACAGGAGAGATGACACACAGGTATATACTATATAGAGGAGGAGATGACATACAGGTACATACTACATACAGGAGGAGATGACATACAGGTATATACTATATACAGGAGGAGATGACACACAGGTATATACTATATACAGGAGCAGATTACCTACAGGTATATAGTATATACAGGAGGAGATGACACAGGTATATGCTATGTATAGGAGGAGATGACATACAGGTATATACTATATACAGGAGATGACACACAGATATATACTATATATAGGTGAGATGACACACAGGTATATACTATATACAGGAGATTACATACAGGTATATCTAATATATAAAGCTGAATGTGTGTATGTATGTATGTGTGTATGTCCGGGATTGGCATCTGTACCGTCGCAGCTACAGCCACAAAATTTTGCACAGTCACACGTCTGGACCCCGAGAGCGTCATAGGCTATGTTGTGAGGTGAAATTTTAACCCCGCGCGTTCCAATTCACCAAACAATTTTGCTCCTATCTACATAATGGGGAAAAAGTGAAGGGAAAAGTGTTGGAGGAAAATTGACAGCTGCCAGATGTGAACAATGAGGACTTAAAGAATGAGAGCGATGGCGACAAAGAGTATATACCGTACAGTTGCTAAGGTGGGGCCCCGACATGGGATACTCACCACACACGGGGATATGAACACAAACACAAAATGCGCCACACACTACCACGTGCTTGAACACATATACCACCCTCAGCACACATTTCACCACACACACACACCAACCTCGCCACATAAAAGTCGAAACACAAAAGTCACCACTCAAAACTCGCTACATGCAAAACTCGCCATATGCAAAACTAGGCTCACGCAAAACTCGCCACACGTGCAAAACTCACCTCATGGAAAACTCACCTCATGCAAAACTTGCACACACAGAAAAATTGCCACATGTACAAAAGTTGCACCACATGCAAAAGTTGCCTCACACAAAACTTGCACATACTCAAAATGCACCACACATAAAACTCGCCACGCGCAAAACTCGCCATGCACAAATCTTGCTGCACACAACTTGCTACACTAACCTGTCACATGCAACTCAACACACAAAATGTTGCTACACGCATGTCGCCACACAAAACTCATCTCACAAAAGTCGCTACATGCATGTCGCCACACGCAACTCAACACACACAACTTGACACATAAAACTCGCCCTAAAACACACACAAGTCTGGTATTGTCCTTCAAAAATAAAAATCTGATTAATAAGCAAACTACAAGAGCAACAAATGTACCATATAGGAAATACGGCAGCTGTCAGTCACATGACCTGTCTATTATGTGTATGTGTGAGCTAATATATACTGCCAGGGGGGAGGGCTTCCTGTTGGCTGGGGATTTATCAGGCTGCCAATAGCAACCAATCACAGCTCAGCTTCTATTTTGCTACAGTTAATTAACCTGAGCTCTGATTGGTTAATATAGGCAACAAAGACATTCTCAGTATAACAAAGCTAATATATGTTGTGAAATGCTTCTATTTGCTTAGTTTTTGCCTTTTAATAATTACATTTCTATCTATTTGTTTTGTGGTTTTTGTGTGCAGAATAAATTTTTGTTAACACATTCTATTTTGCTAACAGCAGTCATTAACCCGGGCGAAGCCGGGTAGTACAGCTAGTATATATATATATATATATATATATATATATATATATATATATATACACTCACCGGCCACTTTATTAGGTACACCATGCTAGTAACGGGTTGGACCCCCTTTTGCCTTCAGAACTGCCTCAATTCTTCGTGGCATAGATTCAACAAGGTGCTGGAAGCATTCCTCAGAGATTTTGGTCCATATTGACATGATGGCATCACACAGTTGCCGCAGATTTGTCGGCTGCACATCCCAAAGATGCTCCATACAAGGCAGGATGGATCCATGCTTTCATGTTGTTTACGCCAAATTCTGACCCTACCATCCGAATGTCGCAGCAGAAATCGAGACTCATCAGACCAAGCAACGTTTTTCCAATCTTCTACTGTCCAATTTCGATGAGCTTGTACAAATTGTAGCCTCAGTTTCCTGTTCTTAGCTGAAAGGAGTGGTACCCGGTGTGGTCTTCTGCTGCTGTAGCCCATCTGCCTCAAAGTTCGATGCACTGTGCGTTCAGAGATGCTCTTAGGCCTACCTTGGTTGTAACGGGTGGCGATTTGAGTCACTGTTGCCTTTCTATCAGCTCGAACCAGTCTGCCCATTCTCCTCTGACCTCTGGCATCAACAAGGCATTTCCGCCCACAGAACTGCCGCTCACTGGATTTTTTTTCTTTTTCGGACCATTCTCTGTAAACCCTAGAGATGGTTGTGCGTGAAAATCCCAGTAGATCAGCAGTTTCTGAAATACTCAGACCAGCCCTTCTGGCACCAACAACCATGCCACGTTCAAAGGCACTCAAATCATCTTTCTTCCCCATACTGATGCTCGGTTTGAACTGCAGGATATTGTCTTGACAATGTCTACATGCCTAAATGCACTGAGTTGCCGCCATGTGATTGGCTGATTAGAAATTAAGTGTTAACAAGAAGTTGGACAGGTGTACCTAATAAAGTGGCCAGTGAGTGTATATATACAGTAATCCTAGAATAACAAAGCTGCATTCTAATATTTCACCACCAGATGGCACAAGCACTCTGTTCAGTCAAAACTACCATTTTGTTCCATTTTCAGAAGTTTACTATGAACTTTGGCCTCTATTGATCATGTACGTGTTTTTTTAAGTAATTTTTTTTTTCTTTCTGCGCTGGCTGATTTTGCTCTAAATTCGTAAAATTGGATGCACAATGTTTTATGAAATGACACAAATTCAGATGTGCATTTTTTGCCTTTTCTTTTTTTTGCGCCTATGCAGAGAAAAAAAAGTTGCACAATAATATCAATAAGCTTAAATTTCTTCAGCTGCGTAAAAAGAATAAAAAGCAAATAAACAGATTTTGTACTCTACTAGGTATTGAACTGATCCCAAAAAACTTGCAACATTTTAATAAGTCTCAATTAACGAATTAGGATAAAACCTTTGCAATAATAATAATAATAATAATAATAATAATGATAATAAAATAAAGGAACAAAAGAAAAATAATCACACAAAACTACCGTAAGTACAGTTACTGCACAAAAAAGTCCCAAATTAAATAATGAATAAGTCGCAAATAATAAAATCTCTCTAAAAACCATTTGTACTCCTGAAAAAAAATCAGATCATTACATGAATTCGTCCCTTTTGTTTCAGTAGTAAGAAATAAAGAATTGTGCACAGAGCTTCCTATCTGAGCCTCTTAAAGAGAACCTAAAGGTGTTAAAATTAATTAATAATACTAGTTATAATTTTAATGGGATTTTTTTTTACTTAAATGCATGTATTTAGGGTTAAAAGTATTTTTTTTGCAGTTCGGTTTCATTAACGATTTTGCACTGCTTAGCTTTTACGGGCCATTCAACTTTGATGTGGTCTGGGGTGGTAGAAAAGCTAAAAGGATCGCAAGGAAAAATACAGGTAAAAGAGATGGAAACTCTCCTGTTGGACCATCAGAATGAGCTCACTGAAGAAATTTCAGTTAACTCATTCTGCAGCCGGCTATTTACAGCATAGTACTATCTATAATAGGCCAAAAAATGCAAAATTTTTAACGAAACAAAATTGCAAAATGATTTTTAACGAAAAAAAATGCATGAATTTAAAGTGTAACCGTCATTTTAATTTTTATTTCAACAAGCAATAGTACACGTGAAAATAAACAACTTTGTGATATATCTTATCAAAGAAATCTGCTTCTTTCTCTGCCAAGAATGGCGTAAAAAATAAATTAAACCAATTCTTCACATGCTGTTGATTTTTTCATCCTGTCTCCCAAAGATCACAGTACGGCTAGACTCACATTTATCCTGCTCTCTACGCTGAGCGCTTACTTTAGGGTTTCCATGTAAATCTCTGAAAAAACGTGATGCAGACAGAACCCTATAATGAGGCAGATGGAGGCACTGTAGACACCGTCTGACCTGTTATCCGGCAGTGTCCGCCTTCTTTTGCGGGCATAAAAGTGCTGTCAGCCACAGTTTTGTGCAACTCTTAAAAGAAGGACATCACTGAACAGAGGCCAGATGGACTCCAGAGTAACTCTGCTGCCTCATTATAGTGAATGGCTCCTTCAGGGGGTTTCATCTGAATCCTCGTCATTCAGAGACTTAGATGTAAACTCCAATGTAAGTGCTCAGCGTAGAGCGCTGGATAAGTGTAAAATATTCCCAAAGAAAGCTTCAACTCAATCCATAAAAAAGCTAGTCCCCACTCAAGTCTGTAATCTGTAACGGAACTGTAGTGGGCTTCCACGTTACGGTAGCACAAAGGCTTTGAAAAGCGAAATAGCACCTCACCCCGAAAAGAAATCCAGCGAATTCTCCGCACCAAGATACAAGTACCTTCTCCTTTCTGGGCCCCAGTGTGCTTGACCAACATTTATCGTACTTATGTTTGACATTTCTGTAGCAACGAGAGCCCGTGTAATTCACGGGTGCGTGTCTCCAGGAGCATGAGATGGGCACTATAACGTACTGGTCACTACAACGTACTGGTCACAACAACGGCAGTTTTCAATTTTCACTCTGCAACATCCACTGCTACTTGTTTCTGGAAAACACCCATGGAGTAAAAATCGCCACTACACCCTTAGATAAATTCCAAAGGGGTATAATTTCCAAAATAGGGTCACTTGATTGGGGATTCCGGTCTTCTAGCACTTAGGGGGTCTGTATATGGAATCTGCAAACTTTTCTAGGAAAATCTGCGCTCCAGGAGGCAAATAGCTCTGTTCCTCCCGAGTCTTGCCATGTGGCTAAGTAGCACTGTCCCACCACATATGAGATATTTCTATATTCTTCAGAAATTGTGGGACAAATTTTGGTGCCGTTTTACCCATTTCTCATCCAGTGTCAAACTGTAAAATCTGGGGATAAAACAAAATTTTGATAGTTAAAATGTAATTATTTTTTTCTTCACTGCCCAATGGTATAAAATTCTGTGACACATCTGTGGTGTCAACATGATCACTGCACCCCTAGATTGAGAGGTGTACTTTGTAAAATGGAGTCATTTATGGTTGGGGTTCTCCTGTTCTGGCACCCTAGGGCCTCTGCCAATGTGACATGGCACCCTCAAACCAGTCCAGCAAAATCTGAGCTCCAATATGGTGCTTCCTCCCTTCTGAGCTTTGCATTGTGCCTCAAAAGTAGTTTTCAAGTATATATGGCGTATTAGTGTACTCTGGAGAAATTGCACAACAAATTTTGGGGGACATTTTCTCCTGCTATCCCTGTGAAAATTACAAATTTTTGTGGGAAAATATATATATTTAGTTCCACTGTTTAGGCAAATCAGGGGCTCTCCAAACGCGACATGGCATTGGCTAATTATTCTAGCAAATTTTATATTCAAAAAGTCAATTGGCACTCCTTCCCTTCCAAGCCCTGCAGTACGCCCAAACAGTAGTTTTTCCCCACATATGAGGTATCGTCATACTCGGAAAAAATTGCACAACAAATTATATTGCACCATTTCTCCTGTTACCCTTGTGAAAATGCAAAATTTGGGGCTAAGCAATATTTTTGTGGGAAAAATTTGATTTTTGTACGTCTACAAATCACATCTACAAATCACCTTGGGGTTCAAGGTGCTTGCCCCACATCTAGACAAGTTCCCTGAGGGGTCTAGTTTCCAAAATTGTGTCACTTGCGAGGGATTTCCACTCTTTAAGCACATCAGGGGCTCTCCAAACATGGCATAGCTATTTATTCCATGAAATTGTACTTTCAAAAAGTCAAATGGCGCTCCTTCCCTTCCGAGCTCTGCAGTGCGCCCAAACAGTGTTTTATCCCCACATATGGAGTATCGGCATGCTCATGAGAAATTGTGCAACAAATTTTGTGGTCCATTTTTTCCTGTTACCCTTGCAAAAATTAAAAATTTTGGGTCTAAAGTAAATGTTTTGTGAAAAAAATAAAATGCTCATTTCTTTCCTTCCACATTCTATTAATTCCTGTGACATATCTGAAGGGTTAATAAACTTCTTGAACTACACCTTGAGGGGTGTAGTTTTTAGAATGGTGTCACTTTTGTTTTTTTTCTGTCATACATACCCCTCAAAGTCACTTCAAATTTGATGTGGTCCTTAAAAAAATGGTTTTATAAATTTTGTTGGAAAAATGAGAAATTTCTGGTTAATTGTTAACCCTTATAACTTCCTAACAAAAAAGAAAACGAAGATTCAAAAATTGTGGTGGTGGAAAGTAGACATGTGGGAAATGTTAGTTATTAACTATTTTGTGTGACATGACTCTGTGATTTAAGAGCATAAAATCAAAAGTTTGAACATTGAAACATTTTCAAGATTTTCGCCAAATTTCGTTTTTTTCACAAATAAACATAAAATCATATTGGAGAAATGTTACCACTATCACGGTGGGATCAGTGGGATCGGTTGAAGTTTTCCAGAGTTATTACTATATAAATTGACACTTGTCAGAATTGTAAAACTTGGCCCAGTCAATAAGTTGAAAGCAGGCTTGGAAAGTAAAAGGGTTAAGTAAGAAAAAGTAACCCCCAAAGGTGGAGAACCCCTTTAACACTTATAATAGTGATACTAATAAGAGTAATAATATGATTTGTTTTGCTTACACGTTCTCCTCGCCCGCAGGTTACAATATAGAGTGGCACCAGCTGCGCCCCTCTCAGTTGGCGGTGGCACAGAAGCTCCTGTCTCACGTGTGCTCGATTGCAGACTCCAGCACCCAGAACCTGGACCTGGGATCTTTTGAGAAAGTCGATTTTCTTATCTGCGTTCCCCCCTGTGAGGTCACTTACCAGCAAACCCTCTCCCATGTCTGGAGTTCAGGTACGGAGCCATTTTCCTATCGACCACATCATTAAAGGGTTTATACCAAGTTAAGTAGTTCGGAGAGTGATTGATCTCTTGGGGTTCGTCCTCTGAGCATAGCGCCCTGAAGAGTCCAGTGTTAATGCAGCGGAGGTTGGGGATGCGGACCCCCGCTCTACTCATTGACTATGGGACCGCTGGAAATTGCAGAGCCCTGTACTTGGCGTTCTCCGGCAGTGCCATAGGGAATTAATTGAGTGGAGGATCGTTAGTGGTCTTGGCAGTCGGGAATACATGGGATTATATAGGCTATACACTAACTCTAACCAATAGCTTAATTAAATAATTAAAATAATAGACATGCACCAAGTGTTGGGAAAATGTCCGCAATGTTTTATTAAGGGTTTTAATCAACAATTAGTAAATAAACCATAATAATCAATAATAAATAATCAATTGAGTAAACAGTGGCACAGTCATTAATCGTCTCAAGTTGCACCAGAAACATTTCCGTACACCCAACACCCCCAGACACAAGGTTGGGTGTAACCTCCCTGTGATAAGACACACCACAGCAAAAATATATAGAATTAAGAACTTTTAGGGCAGGTGGGCCGGGTTTGCGATTCTCCGTCACTGGCCATGAGGGAGGTTCATATATCAAAATCCACCGCCTTCTTCCATCTGATCTACTTTTCTTTCGATCCCTGGATTCTGGCAGGAAAAAAAATCTCCAAGTGATCCTTATCTGCCCAGTGACGAGAAAAGCAAGCAAGCAGCAAAAACGCCCAGTGTGAACGTAGCCTTAACTTGCCAAAAGCTCAGCAGGGTTAACACTTGAAAGGAACCAGAAAAACAGCATGAGTCACCATAATTTTAACCCTTTACACACACAATTCGCCTTATGTGCCCCCTTAGTTTATTACACAGGGGCTAAGATTTGTAATGTCCAGGGGCCTACAGCCCACAGACCAAGTGGCCATGAGTGGGGGGCAGTGTAGAGTGGCATCACCCAACCCCACCTCAAGGAGTCACAATCTTCAGGATCAGACACCGTTGAACAGCATGATGTAAGAAGCAGCTCTGTTCCACCACTCAGCCTGTGTGTCTGAGTGTAGCACAGCCGGCGCAGTGACATCACTATATCACACCTGCTGCATGCAGCCTCAGTCACACACTGCACAGACCGGCAGCGCATCGGGAGAACAGGCTAGACCAGTAATTTGTTTTGTAAATGTCAGTACTTATGGAGGGCTTTGTTTACCCTGATACTGGGTTTGAAGGACTTGATGCTGTGTAGGGGCCATCATACTGAGTAGGGAGCTGTGGGGTCCAATGTCTGTGTATGTGCGGGTGTGTGGGCCATAATAATGCTGTAGTTGTGGGTGGATGTGGGGGTCATCATACTGTGTATGTGAGTAAACTATGGGGTCATCATACTATGTGGTGGGCACTTTAGGAGCATCTTGCTATTGGAGGTATTATACTGTATGGAGGGGGATACTGTGAGGTTATCATACTGTGTGTGGGGACACTATAGGGTCATATCATACTATGTGGGGGCACCTTAGGAGAATCTTGCTATTGGAGCCTTATGATGTATGGAGAGGGATACTGTGAGGTTATCATACTGTGTGTGGGGAAACTATAGGGTCATCATACTATGTGGGGGCTCCTTAGCAGAATCATGCTATTGGAGCCTTATGATGTATGGAGAGGGATACTGTGAGGTTATCATACTGTGTGTGGGGACACTATAGGGTCATTATACTATGTGGGGGCACCTTAGGAGAATCTTGTTGTTGGGGGTATTAATGTAACGCCGCAGGTAGATGCATGCTCCACTAGATGGCAGTAGAGTGGATGGAAAACTGCAACACTTGCCAGAGCAGACCTGCAGCGCTGCAGCGAGGCCACCACCAGGTGGCAACAGGGTAGTCAATTACACTGCGTCAAAACCAGGAGAGTAACGTAGTACAAAGGGGAAAAACAGCTCAGAGTCAGAGACGGGCCAGAGGGTCAATACCAGACAGAAGCAGAAGTACCAGGAGCAAAAGACAGAGTCAGGTCAGAGACAAAGCCGAGTCAAGTACCCGAGAGTCCAAACACAAAGGGAAAACACTGAGTCAGAAAGGGGGAAGGGGAATGAACAGACACGGGAACAGTCAGGAATCGCAGCAGGACAAATCAGGATATAACCAGTCAGCTACTCACGCTGTAGGCAGAAGCTATAACTGACACCGCCTGCAGGATGCAGCAGAGATAAATAGCAAACCTGAGACCAGACTGAGGCTCAGAAAAGTTAACCCCTGACATGATCAGACCGGGAAAGGGAAAACAGGACTCAAAACCCGGTCTGGATCCTGACCATTGTACTGCATAGAAGGGGATACTGTGGGGCATAATACTTTGCATGTTTTAGAATACTGTGGAGGTAAATTGTGTGGGGGAATTCACTGTTGGGGTGTCATACTGTGTGGGTGGATTTTTCAAGGAATCATGCTCTATGGGGGCCACGAAAGAGGTATTGTTATGGATGAGAACACCATGGGCAAAATGCCTGTGTTTGTGCTGCAGACATGTCCCTCTCCTTGTTTTTAAAAGTCAGCTCCGCAGGAATTATTCTTTTATTGGGATGGGTATGTGGGGGGCCTAATTAGGCCTTTTGCTCCGGGCCCCCTTGATTTCTATGTACACACCTGGTTATGTCCTATCTATAGGGGATAACTTATTAGCTTGGTACAAACGCTTTCACCTGTTCTTTATATAGCTCCAACATATTTTGCTGAGGCGCCAACCTAACACTCACAGATAGGTCGGGGTCACACTTGCGAGTTCAATGCGAGAAACGCGCATCAAGTCCCGGCAGCGGGACCGGAGTGTGCGGCTGCATAGAAATACATCCAGCTGAACGCTCCGGTCCGAGTTCCGGCGGCAGTGCCGGGTATTGATGCGAGAGACTCACGTGAGTTTCTCGCATCACATTCACCATATTGAAAGGCAGGTCGGGGCCTGACTACATCCACACAGGTCTCATGCGCAGCAGGTTTTGCATCTGCATTGTGGATGTGATTTTAAGAAATCTCAATCCGAATTTGCGACAAAAAAAAATAAAATTGAATTAAATTAGCAACTTTTCCACACATAATCTGCAAAGAAAATCTGCAATTGGATTATAAGACTTTATGCATCTTTGCAAAAATCCAGCTGCCTATAAAGGGCATGCTGGACTCTGTTGTTGCACACAACCAGAATAGCAGCACTGCCATGTAGACATCTCCATCTGCACACTTATGTACAGTACAATCCTGATCCCTAGTGGTCCCCCTTGTATAAATGTGCCCCCTTTTCCGTACTGAGGGCTGTATGACATGATGTGGTTCTTTCGCCAGGTGTCGTGCTGGAGCTCGGCTTAGAGAAGGACTTGCTGACTAAACACTGCATGGAGACATACGTCATAAAACTTGATGCTGATGCCCCCAGGAAATTCAAGGTGTTTCTTCAAAATGCCATGCAAAACCCGCACACACTGTTCGTCCTGGTTCATGACCACGCACACTGGGATCTCACCAGGTGATATGTCTTTTACATGTTTGTTAAGTCCTCATTCTGTGTTTAAACACGTATGTGAAAAAATGGTGCCTGTGTCATCAGTGTTTTCCGTCAATGTGCCATCAGTGTGTCACTAGTGCACCATCTGTGTCATCAGTGTGTCACCAATGTGCCATCTGTGTGTCACCAATATGCCATCAGTGTGTCATCAGTGTTCCATCAGTCTATTCCGTCAGTGTGCCATCAGTGTGTCACCAGTGCGCCATCTGTGTCATCAGTGTGTCACCAATGTGCCATCTATGTGTCACCAATGTGCCATCAGTGTGTCATCAGTGTTCCATCAGTCTATTCCATCAGTGTGTCATCAGTGTGTCAACAGTGTATATACAGACATAGGGGGTCGGCGGGCTCCCTGGTCCTCTAGCCGAAACCGCATGGACCAGGGATCGTCCCACCGAACGCCCGCTCTCCTTTTAACATGGGCATAATGCTGCTCAGACAACACAGGGTGAGGGTAAAACAGTGTGGCAATTCTTTATTGAACAAAAAAACAGGCAGATAACACATAGAACAGTCCCAGTAAAATATCCCAAAATGGTGCACATTACAGAGTCTCACCCTTCCGCTGACTCACCGGTATAAGAGCAGCTGTTACTTCAGAGCTTCCATGCCGGGATATCCCACCTTTGGCATGCACACAGAGAGGAGGTAATGACAACCTTAGGAAGATGACAGTACATTGAGGGACGTGGCCAGGTGACCGGATGGTCCCAACCTGGTTGCCACAAACATATCCAAGGTGCCAGGTGACTGGATGGTTCCAACCTGGTTTCTACAAACATATGCATGATGCCAGATGATGGTCCCAACCTGGTTTCCCCAAATGTATCCATTTTGCCAGGTGACTGGATGATCCCAACCTGGTTTCTCCAAATGTATCCATAGGTTCCAGGCGACTGGATGGACCCAACCTGGTTTTCACAAATGTATCCATGGTGCCGGGCGACTGGATGATCCCAGCCTGGTTCAGCGATGGTTGATGGCGTAGCTCTGTATTCTTCCAGCCAGGATCAAGGTCCCTTAAGCTGGAATCCTGTCCCTCGTGATGCAGTCATGATGCCTTGGCTGTAGTCCTGTAGAGTGTATGGATGTCTGGATGTCTTGGCTGAATCTCTGGCTGTCTCATAAACATACACGGCGGCAGTGGTGTGGCCCCGCTCTTATTCATGTTGCCTGTAGTCTAATTTTGTCTATCATGGAAAGTAATGGAAATTTGCAAATCACTTTTTAGGCAATTTGTCTTCATTCCATATAACTAGGCTTCGAACCCCTTCTTTCCCAGCTTATTTACGCCATTTATCTGCATATATATCAGAAGATTCTCATTTGGAGTACAGATATATGATGGCAGTGATGGGTCAGTTCAGTCCATGTATCAATAACTCTGGGGATAAGCTGCCGCAGAAGACGGTCCTGATAACCTGAACAGTCAAAACTGGGGGAGGGGGCTGACCTGTCACTTCCATCATCTGTGTTCCTGATGAGTACAATCTGTTATCAATGCAGCTGAAGGCAGGAAATAGACTGGGAATAAGCAGGCTTTGACTAATGCGCATTTTATATAACGCAGCAGCGTTCAGTAGTAATATTTCCATAATTACTCTGCTCCTGAGAACTACAAAGACCAGTCGTCTCTTCTGAATATTCTGTGTATGCCTCTGTATACACAGGCGTACAGGAATCACATTGGCCAGTGATGAGATTTGGACATTTGTTTCTTCCCCTCTGATTTTATATACTATAATAAGACTTCTATGTTTGTGGTCAGGAAAACATTGACTTTGGAAATCAAAATGTATGTTAGATCAATTACCCTTTGAGCACTTGACAGTCCTGGCTGTCGTCACTAAGCAGGCTTCAGGGGCCGCGGGCACGTTCCTGCTCGCGGTCATATGAATGCATTAGGCTGTAGTGCTTTTCCTATATCACCCACATCAGATTTATATATACTGCTGAATCTCTCAATCAATAGTCATTATGTTCATATGTCCACCTCCGTGTCTTCAGCTCACTTTACAGCCCATATCCACAGAAGGAGGGGAACTTCGGACTGGTCGATCGGATGTTGAACTGCAGGGAATTAAGAGATTCGCCAAATATCTTACTTCTGCACGTGACGTCTTGTCCCTACGCCCTGCAGACGCAGAACACCCGGATCAGCCCTTACAATGAGATCCACTGGCCTTCATCGTACAGCCATGTAGGTATTGTATTGTAGCATAATGAGCGGGGCGTATGAGACACCTTGAAGATACGGAGCGGGGAGAACAGATCCAACTTTTCTCTATAGGTGTCTGTTAGATTACCATAACTCCCATACCTTTTAAAAAAAACCTAGAGCAGTGGTAACTCCTGGGATAAAGTACATATTGTGCCTCCTAACCCAATAATAAAGCCCCCCTTAAAACAAATAATGCCCCCCAAGTGTCGCCTTAAGGCAAGTAATGCCCCCAAGTGTTCCCTTTACACAAATAATGCCCCTTAAGTGCCCATTTTAAACAAATAGTGCCTCCTGATTGTCCCCTTTAAACAAATAATGTCTCATGAGTGCCCCCTTAAACTTAAAACAAATAATGCCTCTTGATTGTCCCCTTTAAACAAATAACGCCTCCTGATTGTCCCTTTTAAACAAATATTACCTCCTGATTGTCCCCTTTAAACAATGTCTCATGAGTGCCCCCTTTAAACAAATAATGCCTTCTGATTGTCCCCTTTAAACAAATAATGTCTCATGAGTGCCCCCTTTAAACAATTAATGCCTCCTGATTGTCTCCTTAAAACAAATAATGCCTCCTGATTGTCCCCTTTAAACAAGTAATGCCTTCTTATTGTCCCGTTTAAACAAATAATGCCTTCTGATTGTCCCCTTTAAACAAATAATGTCTCATGAGTGCCCCCTTTAAACAAATAATGCCTTCTGATTGTCCCCTTTAAACAAATAATATCTCCTGATTGTCCCCTTTAAACAAATAATGTCTCATGAGTGCCCCCTTTAAACAAATAATGCCTTCTGATTGTCCCCTTTAAACAAATAATGTCTCATGAGTGCCCCCTTTAAACAAATAATGCATTCTGATTGTCCCCTTTAAACAAATAATGCCTTCTGATTGTCCCCTTTAAACAAATAATGTCTCATGAGTGCCCCCTTTAAACAAATAATGCCTCCTGATTGTCTCCTTAAATCAAATAATGCCTCCTGATTGTCCCCTTTAAACAAATAACGCCTCCTGATTGTCTCCTTAAAACAAATAATGCCTCCTGATTGTCTCCTTAAAACAAATAATGCCTCCTGATTGTCTCCTTAAAACAGATAATGCCTACTTATTGTCCCCTTTAAACAGATAATGCCTCATGAGTGTCCCCTTAAAAAATAATGCCCCTTGTGTGCCCCATAGCATAGTAATAATAATAATAATGCCCACCGAGTCCCTCCTTAAATCAAATCATGCCCCTTAGTGCCAGTTTAAAAAGTAATGATGGCCCTTAATTCTTCTTGCAAAAGTAATAATTTTACCATTCTGCCACCCCCATAAAAAATGCCGCCACTTGGGGGAGCTAAGGAGCTTAATGATAAAACATCATGTGGTAAGTTCCCTCTAGTGGCCACTGTAGTCAATTGAGAGATAGCTCTCCTTTTATACTGAGTATTCTGAGCTCTACAGTATATCAGAAGAGCAAAGCTTCAACCAGTATAGAATAAATTGAACAGCACAGGATTTGGGGATACTGTAATGAGAGATTTTTTCTATATGTGTCTACATAGCAACCCAGTGATTGTGATGTGAATTGCAGCCTGCCAAGAATATTCCTAGCATGTTATGATAAATTAGTGCTCTAAAAAGGACCAGTCACTTGCTAAAATAAAATTAAGTTAAATGTCTTGTGAGAATCCCTCAGCTCCCCTGATTCTGCTGTTCTTTTCCATTTTGCATTGCGTCGTTCCATTGCAGAGATATTCACATTTGTTGCTTTCGGAGTGCAGTATGTGAAATCTCTGCCTGAAAACCAACTGGATGTTTCTTCAGATTCTTCTCTGGGGCGTGTGCTGTCTCCCCTCCCTCCCAAACACTGAGCTGTGATTGGCTGCATCTAGGATGGGTAAAAGCACACGCCCCCCCAGAATAGACTCTGAAGAAACGTCCAGTTGGTTTACAAGCCGAGATTTCACATGGTGTGCTCCAAAAGCAACAAATGTGAATATCTCTGCAATGGAGCGACGCAGGGCAAAAAGGAAAAAAGCAGCAGAATCAGGGGAGCTCAGGGAGTTTCACAAGGTATTTAACTCAATTTTTTGAGGAAGCAACAGATACTCTTTAACCAAAGGGTCGACATTGGTATATGAATTGGAAGAAGGCAAATACTTTTTAATAGCAAAGCAATGTTAAAAAATAGATATACCGTAATTGTGTCATTGATACCTTAAATTTATCACCCCTAGTTCATCGGTGAATGTGATGCATTATTTCTGCAGGGAATGGAGCTGTACCATGAAAACAGAAAGTACTTTGGTCTGTCACAGTACATGGAATCCACACTGTCTGGACACAGTCTTCCACTGCTGCGTTACGACAGTTCCTTTGAAGCCATTGTGTTGGCATTAGGAAAAAGGTCAGTGCCAGTGGGTTTCTTGTATATATACAAGTAATTACTGCAAGACATTGATCACCATCTTTGTGATAATCGTCTTAAATTCTTAGAGCCCCTCTGGCTGTTATGACCTGCTGCAAATGTGATGCATAGCCAGACATCAGGTTATGACAGCGTTCCTGAGTAATCAGCCCATTTGTAAATTTTGCTAATAAACATAACTTACATTGGGTGTTGATTAGTTTTGATACCAACTGTAAATCTTGCATCATTCTGGGATTATTCATTTCTATGTACTATATATCGGAATTCCCATTCCTCTGCACAGACATAGGATCATGTTGTAGAGCTTGTTGTAAATACAATAAAATATTGTCCTTGGCTCGCTCTAGTGGTGACTGCAGGGAGCCACAATTTGGTAAGTTAAATCTTTTTCTGTGCAGGGAAGTTGGAGCTTTGTATCAGAAAAACGGAGCTCTGATCAATATAAACATTATTTAAGAAGTTAATCAGTAACAATTGGTGGACCTGTTAAAAGAAAAGAGCTCAAGGAACAAGACAGACATTGATCAGAACTTAGAAATGTTTATCAAAAGTGATTAATCTTTCAAAAATGCCCAATTAATGAGCCTACCCCTTTTTTTTAACTTACAAGCCTTTAGTTGGGCTAAAAAAAATTTTTTTTGCAATATAGTTTCATTAAAAATGATGTCTTTTATATCCTCCGTGTTGCGCTGTCTGTTGTTGGCTGATGAATGAGTTAACTGAGAATCTTATCAGTGAGCTCATTCTGACAGTCGGGAAGTTTTAAACTCTTTATTGTCTTTTTCTCATCTGCTCTGAGCTGATTCATCATCACAGACCACCTCAAAGTTGAATGTGCAGTAAAACAAAGATTAATAAAAAAAAAAAATTGCCCCCAAGGGTGGACAGCACCTTTAAACCCTCTGTAGCTAGTTTACTGGAGCAGCGGCTACATGGGTGAAAATGAAGTTTTATTCTTCCTGCAGCCACTTGATTCCATTCATCGGGGAGGAGCAGAGAGGTGTTGCAGTCATTGCTCAGTATACAGTGTCACTCTCCAGCACTTTGACAGCCTGTTCTGCAGCACATGTGTGCAGAGTGTGTGTGCAGAGCAGGCTGTCAATGATAATGCCCAGGGAGTGATTACAGCGTGCTCATGAGATATAAGTAAGCAGTGCTCCCTGCACCTCTCTGATGGCTGGAATCAAGCGGCTGCAGGGAGAATAAAACTTCATTTCTACCCTGTAGCCGCTGCTCCAGTAAGCCAAATATACAAGGGTTAAACTCTATATCTGCGGGTAAATTGTGGTTCTCGAGGTGACAAGTTCCCTTAAAGTGAAGCGATAACAGTATAATCATTGGGCAGTTTGCTTGCTAGGATCTTTAGATCCCATGTCTCCCATGTGAATGGAGGGGAGTTGACCATGTGTGACCATTGCTGAATACATTTCTTTGAATCTATGCGAGTGATAGTGCCCATGTGATCAGGGTGATTCCCTGCAGTCAGACTCCCACTGATCATACATTATCCTGCCGATAGGTGGTAAATATTGGTGGTGGGATAATCTTTAATAGATAAGCACACCAAGTTAAGATCTTCAAATCAAGGAACTTTTCACCAGTGACGTAGACACGGCTGGTACATTTGTTGGTCTTCTCTGTGGTGACATTTGGATGTGAAACTTGGACGATTAAGAAACAAAACAGAAGAAGAATCGACGCCTTTGAAATGTAGTGCTGGAGAAGGATGTTATCAGTACCAAAGATGGCAAGAAGAACAAACAAATCAATTTTGAGACAAATCAAGCCAGACATGTCACTCGAAGCAAGGACCACCAAGCTATGACTTGCCTACTTTGTTCTCTTCGTCTGATATGTGCAGTCACTGAAGAAGGACATCATGGTCGGAAGAATAGAAGGAACAAGGAGAAAAGGAAGACCAGCAACCCTATGGCTTAATACTATCACAATAACGTCATAGAATACCCTGGTGGAGCTATCTAGGCTTGTACAACATCGATCTTCCTACAGATTACTCATCCATCAAGTCACCGGGGCTTCTGATCGAGCCAAAGGCCATTAAAAGAGCAAAACAAAACCCACCATATAATATATATCAACATGAAGAACGCCTGCTCATGTACTGGTACATTTGCATCGGTAACGTCTTCCCCAGTTTCACCATTTTTTTTTGCTTTTGTTATCCCCTTTAGGTTTCCTAAGCTTCACAGTGCCGTGATTCAGTCCTTCCTTCTCATCCAGCACTACTCCTCAGCCATGATGGCCGTCTGCGGACTCTCCCAGATGAAGAGCTATACTTCAGTGGAAACTCTTGAGATCGTTCAGAACCTTCTGAACTCACCCAAACAGTGTGCCAGTGGGCACGGACTTATGGTTCTCATGAGAATCCCTTGCATCCAGTTGGCCACATTGGCCTATGAGCGCCTCCGCCATGTTAGAGAACGTTTGGGTTTACAAAATCGTTTCGAAGTAATACTGGGAACGGCCAACTCCGCCATTACTGTCGGGAAGCACTTTGTGGACCAACTAAAGGTAACTCCTGTAGATCTGTATTCTTGTAGGTCTCATTTTCAGCCTAATTCTTTTCAAGAGAAGAATACCCAGACGTGGACCTGTAGAATTCAGTGGTTCTATACATTAGGTGCACAATATTCTCATATGCTAGTAGTAAATATCATTCATTAATTGGCAGGTCTGGCAAAACAATGAGGAGGAAGACTGGCAGCCCCGAACATACCTGGCGCTGGAAGGCCTTCCATGCATACTGATCTGCAGCGGAACAGAACCTCTTGGAGAATCTTTGCCACGGTGAGTCTTAATTTTCCTTCAAGGCAGTACAAGTGCCAAACATTATTTTGGTTATGTTTAGGCTGAGCTTAGATTGGGTAGAATTGCCGCAGATTTCCCATTCGGATGAAAAGTCCACAGTGGAATACCTTGTGGAAGTTTTCTGCAAACCCAATGTCCACCCAACACTGCTGCAGAGATGATTGACAGGTCTCTCTCTAAGTATACACATGGGAGAAATCTGGAAATTGCCTGCTATTGTGCTGGGAAGAGGTGGCCAGGGACCATAGAGAGCCCACTAGTCCGGCTCTTCTCAGCACCACAGTAGTTAATTGACAGTTTTCTCAAAATATGTTTTCTCTATTCTTGAAGATATGATTTCTCTGAAAGCTCAGAGCCTAAGGGTATGTTTCCACGTTCAGGAAACGCTGCGTTTTTGACGCTGCGTTTTTCCGCAGCGTCAAAAACGCAGCGTCCAGATGTTACAGCATAGTGGATGGGATTTCATGAAATCCAGACTCCACTATGCGTTAAAAAACGCATGCGTTTTTGCCGTGAAAACGCATGCGTGGTGCGTTTTTTCGAAACGCAGCATGTTGCTACTATGAGCAAAACACGCAGGAACACCGCAGGTGACCTGCCAGTGACCTCAGGTGCAGTTTTGGTCAGGATTTTACCTGCATAAAATCCTGACCAAAGCCTGAAGCAAAACTGAACGTGGAAACATACCCTTACACAAAATGATATACTTGGCTGCAATTCATGCTGCCTGTGATTTGGGAAGCATGAATTGCTGAATTGCCTGGCAAGTTCCCTTTAATTTATATTGCTGAAAGAGCAAGGATTTGTTGCAGATTTTCCCATTGATGTCAATAGAGAATTGACAATCCACACTCAAATCCCTGTGGTGCAGATTTTACTGCAAACTACCTGGAATCCACAGCAAAATTTACAGGTGCAAAAGTGTTTTTGGAAAAAAAAACCCAAAACTCTGGATACTCCTCTTCCCAGAATTGTGCCATTACTGCCTATGTAGAAGAGGAACTGGAACCATGGGACCCCCTGAAGCAGACTGGAAGACATGGCAGCTATTGTAGCAGCCTTGGACAGCGACATAGCAGAGTTGATTCAGTGATGAAGAGCCAGGGCAGCAGAGCTGAGAGACACAAGTGGTTCTGTTGCAAACCTAGAACAGTAGTGAAGCAGAGTATAGTTTGTCACTGAGTCCATGTCATGGCGGACATAGCGGTTAGTCAGGGTTACCTAGTGATGTAGCAGACCTGGATTCTGTCACAGAATCCAGATAGAACTAGACAGTGGTGCAGCAGATTTACACAGTGAAATAGCAAAGCTTTGTTTGTCATAGAGCCTAGGCAAAACTAGCCAGAGGTATAGCAGTTACTCAGTGATACAGCAGATCTTGGTTTGTCACAGATTACAGACAGAACTAGCTAGTGGAGTAGCAGAAGTACCCAGTGATGTAGCAGAGCTTGGTTTGTCAGGGGGATCAAAGGCTGAAGCAGGTCTTGGTTGCTCATGGATGCCAACTAAGTGAATACTATAAGGCCTAAGAGCACGGCCTAACAAGAGCCAGATAACTTGATGCGCCAGATAACCTGATGCTCCAGATAGCCTGATGCTCCAGATAGCTTGATGCGCCAGATAGCCTGATGCTCCAGATAACCTGATGCGCCAGATAACCTGATGCGTCAGATAGCCTGATGTGCCAAATAGCCTGATGTGCCAGATAGCTTCATGTGAGTCTCCCGCCATGGCCGTGGGGTACTCGGTACCGGGTCCAGTACTTAAGGGGACGTGTCACGGCGGCAACCAGGTCCGTAGCCCTGGGCGCCCATGTAAAAGGGGAATTTGAATAAAGTTTATGTTCGTGATGCCACCTGTGGTATTCGGTCAGTGGGGACCGACGCTGGGGTGATGTTATTGCAGCTAGATGGTATAACTTCCCACAGGTGAAGTGTATCCCCAGGGCTCCCGGTGTATAGATTAAAGATGGTGATTGGCTCAGTAAGGAATGAGGACACAGGTTTGCAGTCTCTTTACCTGGTTTACTGAAGACTTCAGGCAGCCACAGTCCAGGGTACCAGATCATAGGGCAGTCCAGCCTGCTTGGAAGCGAATCCAGAGTCCCCCTTACCAGGTGGGAGTTAAAAGCCTTCCTCAAAGCGCTGTGGTATTGTAGTCACTTACTGCCTATGGCTTCACATAAGGTCCTCACAGTTGTTCTCTCTCTGTCCCCCATATAGGATAGGACATAACCCGTTTGACTGGTGACTTGAGCCTTTTTACAGGGACTCTAGCACGCCCCGGGCTCTAAGGGTGTCACCGTGTCTCCTGGGTATTAAGGCGGACAGGTATCTTGCAGTTCAGCTGTCCTGCCGGTCTCTGATGTAAGTCGTAGAGTCCTTACAACCTCGGTGGTCCAGCTACCGGTTATCTGCGCCTCAGAGGGAGGCCGCCTGCTCTTAGCTGGTCTCCCCTGATATCTTTCCCCTGTGCTTCACTCTCATTCACGCTCACTCAACGATGTTCGGCTGTCGGTATAATCTCTGTCCAGGAGCTTCAGCACTTTCTGGCTGAATGGGCCCTCCAGTCCTATAGACTGCTCTCTTCTTGCCTCAGACTGCTCCAGTCTGCTGTCTGGCACGAACTCTTTGACAATCTTATCTCTCTTTCCCTCCAATCCACAATATATATAGGGGAGTCACCTATGAAATAGGATCAAAAGCTCCCCCTTGTGGCCTGGAGTGTGAACATGTTGTGTGTGTGGTGGTTACCTGATAAGAGTTATCCTTTATCGCTTCCAAGCGTAACATCACTCTCCCCGGGAGGAAAGCAATGCTACTGTGACGATCAGGACCCTGGGGCGCCACAGATGCGCCAGATAACTTGATGCACCAGATAGCCTGATGCGCCAGATAGCCTGATGCACCAGATAACCTGATGCGCCTAATGATGATTTTTTTGATAATTATTTTTTACTTGATCATTTGTATCTACATTAAGAAATGTAAAATAACTGATATTTTGCATTTCTTGTGATTGCAGGTCTTTACGATACTGCGATCTCCGTCTACTTCAATTTCATACCTGGGAAAGAACTGCAATAGAACAAGAGCTAGGATTTGCTTCTTGTTTTCTTGATTCTGATGGATCTCAAGACCGAGGACTGGGCCGGGATGTCTTGGACAGTGACCCAGAAAAACTAAGCAGCACTGACAACGAGGATGAGGAGATGGTGATAGATGGTAAGACAAGTATTCAACATGCTTCTTAAAACCTTGTATTATACTAATGATGATGGGCCATGGATAACACATTAATGGGTTTGTCCAAGTGTACAAAAGATGTATATTTTACTGTTGAATTGATTCAGGCATACTCAGTTCCTTAATCCCCCGCGGATCAAACACAGTCCGCCTCAAAGATCTACACTGGCTCCGGAAGCATTGTCTACCCTGTTTGAAGTCACAACTTCTGCAGCCAATTCAGGTGACTAGAAGAGTGCATCATTGGATGCTTTCTAGTCACTTAACCTCCATCAGTGGTGCTGTGGCTTCTTTCGGAACTGGTCGAGAGACCTTTGGAGTGGCCTAAGCTGGATCTGCAGGGGCACCGGAAGGTGAGTATGCCTCTGTTTATTATTTTTAATCAATCCATACCTGGCATAAAATATATTTTACTGTCGGACAACGTCTCTTACACTTTACCATTTGCATGAGGCCTTTCAGAAAAACTTTTTTGACTGTCTCCAATGATAAGAAAATTACATTAGGCAGCTACCATATCTTGTTTTTCACGGAACCATAGGGTTCAAGAAAGGATGAAAGTTTTAAAACAACGATTAAAATTGAATATGCGAATAGCTCTTTAAGGGATTATTAAAAGTGAAAACTAGAGAACAACATCAATAAAGTCACCGAGGTTCAGGCCATGTGGGAGGATTCCACATTTATCACAGTTCTCATGTCATTAACAGCAGGATTAGTCATTTTCAGCTTCCTACACTCATTTTCAGCACTGGAATATAATGTCTACATCTTAATTATCAGCTCATAATTCACTTTTCTCACTATTTCCAATGATGAAGAATATTTTTAAAAATTCTTTAAATGCTGCTGTTCAGATTTGTATTGGGCAGAAGACAAGAAGAGGGGAGGGTGGAATAGAAAAGTGGGCACCGCTCCATATATAAGAGAAAAGTCTTATGATGAGTCTTTGGCCAAGCTAGGTGACAACCAGTGCCATCACATAGAGCATGGGTTGTGACAAAGCTGGCCAGAACGATTTATTAAGTCCTATAAAAATTGGAAAAATTATAAATAATCCAGATACATAGATCATAGATAATGACCGGTTAGGGTGAAGAGATAAGATGGTGCATTCTAATTTGGCTGCAGACATGGAAAACTTAATAACGATGGCGAAGCCATGGACAGAATGTTAAAGCCTTCCTACATATCAAAGCAAATTCATCCAAAGTTGATCATTTTGAGAGGGAATATTCAACTGTCTTATGTTGATGGTGACCTTCCAACTCTCCTCCTAGTGTGAAGTTTCCACAATCAGTGATGGTTTGGGGAGCCATGTCATCTGCTGGTGTAGGTCCATTGTGTTTTATCAAGACCAAAGTCAGAGCAGCCATCTACCAGGAAATTTTACAGCACTTCATGCTTCCCAGTGTAATAGAGTGCAGGGTTGAGTATGTCACCGCGGAACAGACAGACCAACTGTTGAGGGGAATTTATTAACAGGAGTAAAATTCTCCTTGCAGGGAGTAAACAGGGGGTTAATAGAGATAAATCAGTAAACAGTTAAGCGGAATCAAAAGGGTTAATGAGTATTCTTGTAACTTATCAGTCCAGGGAGGTCCTGACTGGAGGGTCCTAATTCCAACGTGGGTACAGTCACAAGCAGCACTTGAGATCCTGAAGTCTCTCCTCTGTGTCCTGGGAACTGGAGACTCCGGGGTTAAGGCTTTTCTCCCAGTGAAGCTGAAAGCAGGAAGTAACTCAGCCACTCTGCTGGAGTCTCTGTATATTAGGCTGGCAGGCTTTCTGCAGCAGCAATGCTACACACACACTGAGCAGTTTACTTGTCACACTCAGGGGTCCTGGCTTGTCACTGCGGTCACCGGTGATACGTGCTCAGGTCACTGTCAGGGGATACGTCTTCTCTGATTATGGAGGCTTCCAAGTCCACACTCTCACATCCAGCCTCCACTACGGCTGGTATCTCAGCCTCAGTGCCCTCACGGGGAGCACTCTCTTTCGGGGAGCGTGGCGCTGCAGCCTGCTCTCTGTCTGGCGCGCTGTCCCCTCTTCTGGCACACTCTGCTCTCCCGCTCTTTTCTGACCACACCCCCCTCTCTTCCTCTCTGCCCCCAGCAGTCACATGGTCCCTTCTGTCCAGGGCAGAAAGTCTTCCCCCCGACAACCCAGCTGTCTGACTAAGTGGTTCCAGGTAAGGAGCAGGGAAAGCAACCTCCTTACACCTCTGCCGACAAGCTTTTTGGAGATGGAAATTTCATTTCAGCAAGATTTGGCTGCTTTCCACACTGCCAAAAGTAACAATACCTGGTTTAAAAGCAACCGTATCACTGTGCTTGGTTGGCAGCAAACTCACCTGACCTTAACCCTATAGGGAATCTATGGCGTATTGTCAAGAGGAAGATGAGAGACACCAGACCCAACAATGCAGATGAGTTGAAGGCCACCATTAAAGCATCCTGGGCTTCCATAACCCCTCAGCAGTGCCACAGGCTGATCGCCTCCATGCCACGCTTCATTGATGCAGTAATTGATGCAAAAGGAGCCCAGACCAAGTATTGAGTGCATTTACTGAACATACATTTCAGTAGGCCAACATTTCGGATTTTAAAATCATTTTTCAAGCTGATGTTATAAAGTATTCTAATTTACTGAGATAATGATTTGGGGATATTCATTGGCTGTAAGCCATAATCATCAACATTAACAGAAATAAACACTTGAAATAGATCACTCAGTTTGTTATGACTGTTTACAATATATGAGTTTCACTTTTTGCATTGAAGAACTGAAATAAAATAACTTTTTGATGATATTCTAATTTAGTGAGAAGCACATTCTAATTTAGTGAGAAGCACTTGTATGTATATGTATTGTTTTTTTGCATGTGGATGCATCTGTGTGCATGTATCTATATGTGTGTATGTAATATGTATATGTAAGTATCCGTGGTATGTGTATGTCTATGTGTCTGTGTGTTTTTGTGGATATAATGTGTATATAGTTGTGTGTATATGTGAATGTGATGTGTATATGTATGTATCTGTGTATGTACATATTGTTTTATGTATGTATTGTAGTACAGCGGTGTCCACATGGTGCAGTGATGAGGCAGTGACCCAGGAAAGTTCAAAAGTAAATGTAGTTTTAATGTCAAAACTCACAAACAAAAGACATGGTATCCTCCGGATCGCAGCTGGGAAACAAGACAGTCCATAAATGCGTCCGGTTGCCGAGGGCGACTTCACCACCATATTATGCTGCATGGTGCCAGGAGTTTGCTCCGCTTGACTCTGTGTTCCCTCACACAGCCAAGCTTTTGTAGAACCCTCTGCTCTACACTTGCAAACTCCACGCTGACACACCCAACCCTCTCCTGCAGTTTTTTTTTTTACAAAGGATTTATGGCCGAAGGCCACATGGAAAACCCGGATCGGGGAGGAAACGGACTGCCTCATTGCCGTCCTGTAATCCGTTTAAAAAATAAAAGCCCATGGCAGGTTTTCCTAAATCTGCCTTGGACAAATAGCTTGTCCAAGACCAACACTCACTTTTATTCTGCGTTGCAATCACAGCTATGCCTGTGACTGCAATGCACTCCCGCAATATGCTTCTGTGTGCATCCTGGGGGACACATAGCGGCCCTCACATATAACACCAGTCACTGTCTCACAGTATTTGTATGTATACAGTGGAGAAAAAAGTATTTAGTCAGCCACCAATTGTGCAACTTCTCCCACTTAAAAAGATGAGAGAGGCCTGTAATTGACATCATAGATAGACAAAAGTTCATCTCCATATTTTGCTATATATCCTTTGTTTGCAATGACAGAGGTCAAACGTTTTCTGTAAGTCTTCACAAGGTTGGCACACACTGTTGTTGGTATGTTGGCCCATTCCTCCATGCAGTTCTCCTCTAGAGCAGTGATGTTTTGGGCACATTTGGTGGCTGACTAAATACCTTTTTACTCCACTGTATATGGATGTGATGTGTATATGTATATGTATGTATCTTTGTGTATTTGTGGATGTGATGTAGATATGTATGTGTATATATCTGTTTCAAGTGAAAATAAAACAAAAGTAAATGTTTGGGAAACTACAATTTCTATAACTAGCCAAGAGGCAGTGTAGCCAAGCGGTCCGAGTTCAAAAGCCAGGAGGGTACGTCATATACAGAGGGGGAGACAAAGATGTTGTCAGGTCACAGTTCGGGGTCAGAATTCTAATAAGGTAGCAGATCATGACAAAAGGGCTAGGTAAATGGATGGTTAAGTCAAATCCAAGGTTGAACAGCAAAGACCAGAATACAAGACTAGGACACAGAGCAAACACAGATCTCTTGAGCAAAACAACAATTGGCAGAAATCTAAGGCAGAGAGCAGGCTAAATGGCCAGGTAATTACTCTGAACAGGAGACACATGGAGGTAGCCCCAACATGCCCTGGCCCTAAGTAGACGGCTAAGCTGTCACTCATGACACTGACAGTTCAGTACTCCCCAGCTCCCAATTGGACGGCTGAGCTATCAGTCACCATACCAGGAGCTCAGCATGCCCCTGCCCTAGATTGGACTGCAGAATAGTCATTCACTGAGTCCAGACACACTGACAGGCGGAATCATGACAATTATAGCCTGATAAATAAAGACATGGTAAAATAGCTAAATTTGTTTAAGAATGAATGCAAGGGTGAGGGTTAAGGGTGAAATGGCCCACCCCGGTTCTGTGCCTTCATATGAATCATACATCATTCTTTATTGTTGGAGTATATTACATAATGGATGATGAGGACATGTTTGTCGTTAGACACTAGCTCATTAATTGTTCGCTTGTTCTGTAAGTCAATGGGATAATGGCATTTGGCATCAGAGAAATATTTTTTTTTTTCATTTCCTTCCATTGAATAAGGGTCTAATTCGGATAAACGAAGCCCTGGTAAAAGACAAAGATCTTCATCAGACGATTCTGCCTCTTCATCACTGTCTTCAAAAGCCTCCGGTAAGATCCTGTCGTAATGGATTAGGGAATGTTCAGGCTACTTGCTGCTCCATTATTGTCAGAGGAGAAGGATGGGGCTTGTAGCTCAATAAACAGCTGCGTCTATAGAAAAGAAGTCAATGACTAGACACGTGTAATAGTTCACTCCAGGGTTTAGAGGCTTTTCCATAATACCAAAGTATTTCTATGAAATAAGAAGAGTGAAGGGGGTAGTGGAAGGGTAAAAACTCTATGGTGGTACTGCTGTTCTGTGTGCTCTGTAACCTCTGTGCGGCACCACAGTGCTGTAAAGGGCTTGTCGGGCCTTAGGCTACAAGTGTGCAGTTACTCTATGTGACTGCAGACTAGTGAATCCTCACATCGTCAGGATTCTCCGGTGCCAGTGCCGGGAGCGGGCAGTGATGTGACTGTAAGAATGAGATTTGCATACTTCCGGACACATTCTGACTAGATGTGTACAGCGTTGCTCAATTTCTGTGTATTGAACAAGGCTGTGCCCGTGTCAGCATGACATCAGCAGACACGTTCTGTCAACAGAGCAGAAAGAGAAGCCGACGTGATGTCAGTAGAACCTGATAAATTGCTGTCAGGGGCAGTCTGGAACCACTTTGTGCTGGCAGAGATTGGTGCCAGGCAAAACAGGCTGATAATTAGAATCTACCTGCCTGTTAGTGCTTAGGCACACTCTAAAATAAAAAAGTCCCGGATAACCCCTTCAACAGGGCACAGACCCCGTTGAGTGGGTGGTGCCATTATCGTTTACTAGATATGGTTCTCACCTTCACGGTTGGGTAGGATCTTGCATTAGAGATTTGTAGGGTAAATGTTGTAGTATTGTCCACAGTATTAATCCCGCTTCTCCCTCTCCTACCCTAATTGGTATTAAATAATTTATCTCTTGTGCCCCAATCTATATCCTTGATTGCATATCATATATATTGATCAAGTAAATTGTCAGAATTGTTGAGAATAATTGGTGTCCCGAGTTTTAACTATATGTAATAAATGCATAGCTTTATTGTTTGTTTTTTTCTGGTTTGCTATATATGGCACCTTGAGGTCATAGGTAATTTTGCCTTTAGATTACAGTTCATTGGCCCTGATTCATTAAGGCAGGAGTTTCGTACAGCAGACTTAATGAGGGGCGTGCATGAATAAGATGCGCCAAATTCATTAAGATACAACAAATGTTGGAAATGATGCTCCAAGTTAAGGCCTGGCGTAACATTTGTGGCATAAGAAAGGCCCGCCACTTATCATAAATATGATGGGCCGGTGTAGGCCCATTCTGCCTTGCCCTGTCGATTCAGCACTTCTGCTCAAAACTGGTTGGAAAACTGCAAAAGTTGCAAAATGTTTGCACAACCTCAAGTTGCACATTTTTTTTTCGACTATTGAAACTGTTTTACGCCAGTTTTCTGGTGTAAAAATGTTCCTGTATCGGCCTCATAAAGTCCCTAGAGTTCTATCCTATCCTCTTTGTGCCCTTCTATTAGTGGAGAATATATCCAACACACAGAGACACATTTTGGCCCATAAATCCCTATTGTTGCTGGATTTAGGATATAACTATCGTCTCTAGATATAACATGTGGATTCGATTCTTATTCTTTAATTATTAGGTTCAGTTGTCAACAGTGAATCGTCATTTTCTGCGATGGTGGATGACAACTCCAAACCAACACAGCAGTCCAGAGTCTCCAACAGTGAGAGCTGTGCCACAGGAAAACCTAAATTGCCACCTGATAATAGTGTGAAGAAACAATCTGTCATTGCCTGTGATCAACCGGACAGTAACAGCCTCAGCCACACCATGAAGAACAACCAAAGCTCGGCATCGACACCGTCTTCGACTTCATCCTCTTACGTTCACAGTTCAGCGAGCCTACAAATCTCACAGTGTGCTTTGGCCAAGGCCTATAAACAGCCTCCTGTGGTGTTCCTTCCAAAACTGGTGCACGACATCATCACCTCCACTGACAGCAGCGGACTCTCCAAGTCGTCGTCTTTTCTGCCACGTTGTGATGTCTCTTGGGCCAGTTCTTTCCGTCCACTGCTAAGTAAGACGATGACTTGCACGGAGCAGTCGTTGTATTACCGTCAATGGACTGTACCCAAACCGGGTCATATGGACTACTGCAACGTCAATGAGGGTAGAATGGACTCCTTCCATTCAAGGAGGCTGCTTCTCAGTGGACCACCACAGGTATGAGACCACAGCCAAAAATTGTGTCTTTTGATTGGATTAAAATGTGAAGACTTCTAATTCTGTAAGACCAAGCCGATGTCTTTGGGTTGGTTGTTCCTGAGCACTGGACCCTACACTATTTTCCCCAGAGCAATGAGTCAATGAGAACCCATAACTCTTGCTCTGGTGGACTTGAGCAGACCATGTACTACACAGAAGGCTGTTCATCTGCTGGGACATATATAGTATTACATTCCTGCAGGGGAAATACCGGGGAAGCTCAATCTTCCTACAGGTGCTTTAAGTAAATTCTGGCCTATGTTTCAGTCTTTGTCCCATTTACTAAGACTCATGTTTCTTCTGCCTGTCTAAAAAAAACAACATAAAAGACAATAGATGAAGTAATTTACAACATATTTATTAAAAGATGCATACTTTAAAAAAAAATTGTTTCCTTTGGGTCTGAGAAAGTCAGAAAATAAATTCATGCCTACTATGACTAGACATAGGTTTGTAAAAAAATGTATTCTATTTTCTGGGTGTCTTCTTAAGAAAGCAGTCTAGAGCTTACAGGACATACCCATGCAGCTCTCAAATTTGATGAGTTACAATAAATATCATAATTTCAATTACGGCAAGAGTGAGGATTCGTGATCCTGGAATGAAGATTAGAGGCATCCAGCTACCTTGCACTATGCCGCTCCACACCATAATCTGGACCGGTGTGACAGTCTCTTTTGAAGTTCTGAAGGCCTCTTAATGGTGTTGCCCATGTGGTGTCCAGACTAATCTTTGGCTATAATTGCATCCAGTACAAAATGGGACTCATCGCTGAAGAGGACAGACTTCCAATCCAGCCTCCAGTCTGCATCTGGAGAACACAGGGGCAACAGCATGAAGAGGCCTTCATGAGGGTACATCACACTGGTCCTACTCCTGGGATTATCGTGTGGGGTGGTATAATGTATGGTAGTTAGACTCCTGTAGTCTTCATTCCAGGTACACTAACATGTCGGCGTTACATTGATTTGGCCTTTGCAACCAGTGGTACGATCATTTCTCCTCAATGTCCAGGGAGCTTTTTTCACCATGACAATGCCAGTCTGCATGTTGCTCGTGCTACTGTGAGCAGCTTTTGTGGACTAATTGTGCTACCGCGGCCTGCAGCGTCTCCAGACTTGTCTCCCTTTGAGCACATCTGGGACGTCACTGGACGGCAATTACAAAGAAGCTGCATCAGTGGATGCTGATTTGCTCAAGTGCATTCAGTGTGATAGAGCATTCCTCAGACGGCCATTAATACCCTCACTGATAGCAGCCAAAGCTGTAAGTGCGGGGCTTTCTGCACATGACGCTCATACTCCATACTAAATAAATCCAGACGTTTTGAAAATTTTGCTTCAATTTCTTCATTATTTGCATATTATTATTATGTCTATCCATCCTGTGATTTCCATAATTCCTTGACTTTTCCTTCTTTTCGTTGAAATTTCATTGTTGTGGAAGTGTATTTATCTTCGAGCTAGATTATGTATGTAATGATCTGTCTATCTATCATCTATGTATTATCTGTGTATATGTTCCCATCTGTGTTATTGTATGTAAATATGTGTATGAATGTTTTTTAACTGTTCATGTACGGTATATGTAGGTATGTAACTAAGTGTATAAATGTATATATGTTTATATGTCTCTATGTATGTGTATATGTGTATATCCGAAATGTGGGTATGATCTTGTATGTTTTGTATTTTTGTGTATGTGTTTAATGTTTGTGTGCGTGTGTTTATTATTTGTGTGTACAGTGAAGGAAATAAGTATTTGATCCCTTGCTGATTTTGTACGTTTGCCCACTTACAAAGACATGAACTGTCTATAATCTTAAGGTTAATTTTAACATTGAGAAATAGAATATCAAAAATAAAATCCAGATAATCACATTGTATAAATTATATAAATTTATTTGCATTTTGCAGTGAGAAATAAGGATTTGATCCCTCTGGCAAACAAGACTTACTACTTGTAAGGGTGGCAAAACCCTTGTTGGCAAGCACAGCAGTCAGACGTTTTTTGTACTTGATGATGAGGTTTGCGCACATCAGGAGGAATTTTGGTCCACTCTTTGCAGATCATCTCTAAATCATTAGGATTTTGAGGCTGTCACTTGGCAACTCGGAGCTTCAACTCCCTCCATAAGTTTTCGAAGGGATTAAGGTCTGGAGACTGGCTAGACCACTTCATGACCTTAATGTTCTTCTTTTTGTTGCCTTGGCTCTATGTTTTGGGTCATTGTCTTGCTGGAAGACCCAGCCATGACCCATTTTTTAATGTCTTGGCAGATGGAAGGAGGTTGTCACTCAGGATTTTACAGTACATGGCTCCATCCATTCTCCCATTGATGCAGTGAAGTAGTCCTGTGCCCTTAGCAGAGAAACACCCCCAAAGCATAATGTTTCCTCCTCCATGCTTGACAGTGGGGACGTTGTTCTTTGGATCATAGACGAGTTGAGTTAATACCAAAGACCTCAATTTTTGTCTCATCTGACCACAGCACCTTCTCCCAATCACTCACATAATAATCCAGGTGTTCATTGGCAAACTTCAGATAGGCCTGCACATGTGCCTTCTTGCGGGCATGGCATGATTTGAAACCTTTATGGTGTAATGTATTACCAATCATTTTCTTGGTGACTGTGATCCCAGCTGCCTTGAGATTACTAACAAGTTCCCCCGTGTAGTTTTAGGCTGATCTCTCACCTTCCTCATGATCAAGGATACCCCACAAGGTGAGATATTGCATGTTTCCCCAGATCAATGTCAATTGACAGTCATTTTGTATTTCTTTCATTTTCTTACTATTGCACCAACAGTTGTCTTCTTCTCACCCAACATCTTACGTATGGTTTTGTAGCCCATTCCAGCTTTGTGCAGGTCTATGATCTTGTCCCTGACATCCTTATAAAGCTCTTTGGTCTTGCCCATGTTGTAGAGGTTAGAGTCTGACTGATTAATGGAGTCTGTGGACAGGAGTCTTTTATAAAGGTGACTATGTAAGACAGCTGTCTTTAATGCAGGTAACAAGTTGATTAGGAGCGTCTAACTGGTCTGTAGGAGCCAGAACTCTTAAATGGTTGGTAGGGGATCAAATACTTATTTCACACTGCAAAATGCAAATAAATTTATATAATTTATACAATGTGATTTTCTGGATTTTATTTTTAATACTCTATCTCTAAATGTTAAAATTAACCTACCCTTATGTCTTTGTCAGTGAGCAAACTTACAAAATCAGCAAGGGATCAAATAATTATTTCCTTCACTCTATATGTGGATGTAATAGGTATACTTACAGTATCGCTGTGTATATGTGCATACAATGTTTTTATGTATTTGTGTGTATATATGTAATGTGTATGTATCTATGTGTATGTAATGTGTGTATATATCTGTATGTGTATGTATGAAATGTGTATGTATGTGTATGTAATGTGTGTGTGTTGATTTAGGCTATGTGCACACGTTCAGGATTTCTTGCAGAAAATTCCTGAGAAAAACCTGAAATTTTCTGCAAGAAATCTGCATGCGTTTTTGCCGCGTTTTTGATGCGTTTTTGCCGCGTTTTTGGTGCGTTTTTTTCCGGACATTTCCCAATGCATTTTATTGTGGGAAAATGCAAAATTAATGAACATGCTGCGTTTTTTACCACAATGCATTTTTTTCGCAGAAAAAACGCATCATGTGCACAAAAATTGCGGAATTCATTCTAAATGATGGGATGCATATTGTATGCTGTTTTTTTGCGGTTTTATAGCGTTTTTATCTCGAAAAAAACCTGAAAAACAGCAACGTGTGCACACAGCCTTAATGTATGTATCTATGTATGTAAAGTATATGTATCTGTGCATGTATATGGATGTAATGTGTATATGTACAGTATGTGTGTGTATCTGTATGTAATCTGTGGAAATAATGTGTACTAGATGGAGGGCAGTAATTCTTTGACCTGGGTACCCCATGCGCTCTCCCCCTTGTCTGCTCTCTCTCTCCACCGCTGTGCTTTCTTCCCTCACGTGTTCTCTCGTTTAGAGATCGCAGAGGATACATTTTGTGAGGTAAAATATTGTTTAAAAACAGTCAGTGAAATATTTTACCTGACAAAAGAAATCCTCTGTGATCCCCTACTGTAATGTCAGTATTGTCTTTTGCTTCCTCCCATGCCCAGGAGCTGTGGTGTGCTCCGTACACGGTCAGACACAGACAATTTTTAAAATGAACTTTTGTTCGTGGGAAAACCCTTTTATGTGACTGGCTTCCTCTGCCTGTAGACACGTATCGCATCGTAATTCGCGCAGGCGCAGTAAATGAGATCGCCACCATCTTTGTGCAGACAGATAGCAGCAGTCACATTAAAACTGCGCATGCGCTCCTCCTGTACAAAAATGGCAGCAGTCAGTGAATCATTCGGCTGATCCCGGCGGCGACGTGTTCGCGACGGTGTTCCGCTGGTGGTACTGCGCAAGAGGCTGCTTACGGCGTATACAGTGTGTATGTCTGTGATGCGTACAGCGTATACACTGTGTGTGTGTGTGTGTGTGTGTGTGTGTGTGTGTGGTGCGTACAGCATATACAGTGTGTGTGTGTGTGTGGTGGGTAAGGCATATACAGTGTGTTTTTGTGTGTGTGTGTGTGGTGCGTACAGCGTATAGAGTGTGTGTGTGTGGTGAGTACGGTATATACAGTGTGTGTGTGTGTGTGTGGTGCAACGGTGTTCCGCTGGTGGTACCGTGCAATAGGTTGGTACCACCAGCAGTTTCCATATTGAGACACCCATCACTTTGGTGTCCCAATATGGAGGTGGGTGAATTTCTGCCACTTGGGATTCTGGGATCCGGACACATCTGGACGGAACAGGATGTGAAGACATTACAAGGTAAGTATATATTAAGATATGCATGTACAGTATACACTCACTGGCCACTTTATTAGGTACACCATGCTAGTAACGGGTTGGACCCCCTTTTGCCTTCAGAACTGCCTCAATTCTTCGTGGCATAGATTCAACAAGGTGCTGGAAGCATTCCTCAGAGATTTTGGTCCATATTGACATGATGGCATCACACAGTTGCCGCAGATTTGTCGGCTGCACATCCCAAAGATGCTCCATACAAGGCAGGATGGATCCATGCTTTCATGTTGTTTACGCCAAATTCTGACCCTACCATCCGAATGTCGCAGCAGAAATCGAGACTCATCAGACCAAGCAACGTTTTTCCAATCTTCTACTGTCCAATTTCGATGAGCTTGTACAAATTGTAGCCTCAGTTTCCTGTTCTTAGCTGAAAGGAGTGGTACCCGGTGTGGTCTTCTGCTGCTGTAGCCCACCTGCCTCAAAGTTCGACGCACTGTGCGTTCAGAGATGCTCTTAGGCCTACCTTGGTTGTAACGGGTGGCGATTTGAGTCACTGTTGCCTTTCTATCAGCTCGAACCAGTCTGCCCATTCTCCTCTGACCTCTGGCATCAACAAGGCATTTCCGCCCACAGAACTGCCGCTCACTGGATTTTTTTTCTTTTTCGGACCATTCTCTGTAAACCCTAGAGATGGTTGTGCGTGAAAATCCCAGTAGATCAGCAGTTTCTGAAATACTCAGACCAGCCCTTCTGGCACCAACAACCATGCCACGTTCAAAGGCACTCAAATCACCTTTCTTCCCCATACTGATGCTCGGTTTGAACTGCAGGAGATTGTCTTGACCATGTCTACATGCCTAAATGCACTGAGTTGCCGCCATGTGATTGGCTGATTAGAAATTAAGTGTTAACAAGAAGTTGGACAGGTGTACCTAATAAAGTGGCCAGTGAGTGTATGTACCTCTGTGTTTGTATGTGATGTTTATGTGGACCTATGTATCTGTGTATATGGTATGTATTTGTAATGTATGTATCCGTGTCCGTGTATGTAATGTGTATGCATCCGGGCACGTATGTGGATATAATGTGTATGTGTGTGTGTATATATATATATATATATATATATATATATATATATATATATATATATATATATATAAAAATGTATATACAATTTGGAAAATAACTGTGATATACTGCTGATTTTGCAAGTTTTCCCACCTTCAAAGAATGGAGAGGTCTGGAATTTTTATCGTAGGTACATTTCACCTGCGAGAGCCAGAATCTAAAAATAACCAGAAAATCACATTTTATGATTTTTACATAATTAATTTGTATTTTATTGCATGAAATAATTATTCGATACAATAAAAAACAGAACTTAATATTTGGTACAGAAACCTTTGTTTGCAATTACAGAGGTCAGACGTTTCCTGTAGTTCTTTACGAAGTTTGCACACACTGCAGCAGGGATTTTGGCCCCCTCCTCCATACACATCTCCTCCAGATCTTTCAGGATTCGTGGTCAGATGGACATTGGCTAACTTCATACGGGCCTGGACATGTGCTGGTATGAGCAGAGGGATCTTGCGTGCCCTGCAGGATTTAATACATGACGGTGTAGTGTGCTATTAATGGTATTGTATGAGACTGTGGTCCCAGCTCACTTCAGGTCATTGACCAGGTCCTCCCGTGTAGTTCTGGGTTCATTCCTGAGCTTTCTCAGAATCATCCTTACCCCAGGAGATGAGATCTTGCGTGGAACCCCAGACCAAGGAAGAATGACAGTCATCTTGTGTTTCTTCCATTTTCTAATAATTGCACCTTTTCACCAAGCTGCTTGCCTGAGTGCAGAGTAGGAAGCTTCTTAAGAAAATCTAACAGATTCTTGAGAGCCAGAATTTTTGCTGGTTGTTAGGTGAGCAAATACTTATTTCATGTAATGAAATGCAATTTAATTATGTAAAAATCATACAATGTCTGGATTTTTTAAGATTCTGTCTCTCACAGTTGAAGTGTACCATTAATAAAAATTACAGCTCGCATCATTCTGTGTAGGTGGGAAAACTTGTAAAATCAGAAGTGTATCAAATACTTATTTTCCCCACTGTATATGTATCTGCATATATTTGTATATGTGTATATAATGTGTATATGTAAGTGTATGTATCTCTGTGTATATGTGGACGTGATGTGTATATGTTTGTGTATGTGTATGTAATGTGTATATGTGCATGTAATGTGTACATTTTTGTATATTTGCATATTGCATTTCTTTACACTAGTATGTCTGTTGGTCTTTGCTGATATTACTACAGCTACAGTGGGAAAAAAATTATTTAGTCAGCCACCAATTGTGCAAGTTCTCCCACTTAAAAAGATGAGAGAGGCCTGTAATTGACATCAGAGGTAGACCACAACTATGAGAGTCAAAATGAGAAAACAAATCCAGAAAATCACCTTGTCTGATTTGGCAAGATTTATTTTGCAAATTATGGTGGAAAATAAGTATTTGGTCACCTAAAAACATGCAAGATTTCTGGCTCTCACAGACCTGTAACTTCTTCTTTAAGAGGTTCCTCTGTTTTCCACTCATTACCTGTAGTAATGGCCCGTTTGTACTTGTTATCAGTATAAAAGAAACCTGTCCACAACCTCAAACACTCACACTCCAAACTCCACTATGGTGAAGACCAAAGAGCTGTGGAAGGACACCAGAAATAAAATTGTAGCCCTGCACCAGGCTGGGAAGACTGAATCTGCAATAGGCAAGCAGCTTGGTGTGATTAAATCAACTGTGGGAGAAATAATAAGAGAATGGAAGACTTACAAGTCCACTGATAATCTCCCTCGATCTGGGGCTCCACACAAGATCTCACCATGTGGGGTCAAAATGATCACAGTAACGGTGAGCAAAAATCCCAGAACCAGACGGTGGGACCTAGTGAATGACCTGCATAGAGCTGCGACCACCGTAACAAAGGATACCATCAGTAACACACTACGCCACCAGGGACTCAGATCCTGCTGTGCCAGACGTGTCCCCCTGCTTAAGCCAGTACATGTCTGGGCCTGTCTGAAGCTTGCTAGAGAGCATTTGGATTATCCAGAAGAGTACTTGGAGAATGTCATATGGTCTGATGAAACCAAAGTAGAACTGTTTGGTAGAAACAAAACTCGTCGTGTTTGAAGGAGACAGAATGCTGAGTTACATCCAAAGAACACCATACCTACTGTGAAGCATGGGGGTGGCAACATCATGCTTTGGAGCTGTTTCTCTGCCAAGGGACCAGGACGACTGATCCGTGTGCATGAAAGAATGAATGGGGCCATGTATTGTGAGATTTTGAGTGCAAACCTCCTTCCATCAGCAAGGGCATTGAAGATGAAATGTGGATGGATCTTTCAGCATGATAATGATCCCAAGCACACTGCCAGGGCAACAAAGGAGTGGCTTCGTAAGAAGCATATGAAGATCCTGGTGTGGCCTAGCCATTATCCAGCTCTCAACCCCATAGAAAATCTTTGGAGGGAGTTGAACGTCCATGTTGCCCAGCGACAGGCCCAAAACATCACTGCTCTAGAGGAGATCTGCATGGGGGAATGGGCCAACATACCACCAACAGTGTGTGCCAACCTTGTGAAGACTTACAGAAAACGTTTGACCTCTGTCATTGCCAACAAAGGATATATAACAAAATATTGAGATGAACTTTTGTTAATGACCAAATACTTATTTTCCACCATATTTTGCAAAATAAATCTTGCCAAATCAGACAAGGTGATTTTCTGGATTTGTTTTCTCATTTTGACTCTCATAGTTGCGGTCTACCTATAATGTCAATTACAGGCCTCTCTCATCTATTTAAGTGGGGAACTTACACAATTGGTTAATGACTAAATACTTTTTTTTCCTCACTGTATATGTGGCCCTTAGTATTTTTTTCTCTGCAGCTTTGTGATTACTTGTTTAGTTTTATTATTCATAATTTTTAGGAGATTAAAGATCTAAAAAATATACAATAACTTTCCATCACTTATGAAATAAAAACTTTTACAGCAAACAACATAAAATAAAGGGCTATATTTGTTTTTGCTTCTAAGGCAGATAGGAAATTGGAAAATTCCCCTGTGACAGTGGGCCGCTGTATGCGCAACAAATTGTATGTTTCCAGCTGGGTCTTTAATGAACTTTAAAATGTGTTTAATTAGTGCAGAACATGTGGTGAATGAATCCCTAATGGAGGCCTGCAAGCTGATAATATTAGTGTCACGCCTTTTATCCCGAGTTAATTGCACAGATTGGACAGTATCACAGGCCACGATGACTACAATGAGGCACGATATTAATGCACTGCTGTCCTCTCCTCTAGGTGGGGAAGACGGGCGCTTATCTGCAGTTCTTAAGTGTCTTGTCCAGAATGCTCGTTAGGCTGACAGAGGTGGATGTGTACGACGAGGAGGAGATTAATACCAGTAAGTTCTGGAACTAAGTTGTGACATCTGTCTGTGCAAAACAACCAGTCTGGCCCGCGCCTCCTAACAGCATGAACCAAGTGTGAACAGGTGCAAGCGGCTGTGACTATACGATATGCAAACCAAAGAATACAGCGGCCTCTGTGTGCACCAAGATATATACAAATATTACTGCCATATAGACCATACTTGTAAAATTTGAGTACTTAGCGCACAAATTAGCCAATTCTTGTGTGCCCATCAACCAAGATATGGAGTTATTGACTCTATATTTGGCTGAGTGAGTACTCCTCCTCTCAGTCTAAGACTGATTTAATCAGTGCTGGATCCTAACTTTCCTTAAAAAGTCTAGTCATTGAGTCAGGAGAGGTTAGTTCATGTTTAATAGTGTAGGTTCAAATGAAAAAAAAAGTTCCTTGTCATGGCTGGTGGACGCCCACACAAATGGGAAATAATGCATTCATTCATTCATTGTTTTTATATTCTTCTATCTATCTATCTATCTATCTATCTATCTATCTATCTATCTATCTATCTATCTATCTATCTATCTATCTATCTATCTATCTATCTTTGGCCATAGCAGCTTCCTTGCTCATCCCATCATACATAGATCATGGGAGGGCTCCTGTTATACCATGATTAAATGATTGATGTGTGATTGAAAGAAACAGAGAATCCTTGTTAAGATGCCTCTTATTCACCTCAGGTGAGACATCTGTGCCATGGGTAGTTTCTTCTCATATCTGCACTGTCTCCGAATCATGAAGACACAGTACAGATACGAGTGCCTACAAATATATGATCAGACCGGTCATATGTTAGTGCTAGATTTCTATACATTTGTATAGTCTGCTTTTATTACTCCTTTACTTTTCTGCCTGCACTAGAGAATGCAGACAATATAGTCAATATTCGTTAGGATTTCAGCTCTGAAGCGTTTTTATATTCTCTGGTTTGTGTTACAGACCTGACACCCAAGCCTGAGCAGCCTTTTCATCAGACGCAGGATATGTGGCCAATTGTGGACGCCGTTAAGAGGATGGACTTCGATTACATTCTGCATGACCCCAAATATGAAGATGCAAGTGTGATTTCTCCTGAATGTCACTATCTCAACCAAGAAGGTATTGCAACAAAATGAATTCACTCTTCACCAAGCAGGAGACCCTCATATTGGAAATGACCCACAGTCCTCTCTTCACGTTAATCCCCCCATACCCCCACAGCAAAAGCAATATCGACCCCCTCTATAACTTAATTTATAGAAATCTATTATTTCATTTCTTTGCCTGTGTGGATTGGATGGGTTGTTACCGACACTTAATGAGAATTCTATTTCAATAGCACCATTAGAAATATATTTACTTAGAAAATTGATGACGTGTTTAATACTTAGAGTCGTGGCCGAAAATGTTGGCACCTTTAAAATTGTTCCAGAAAATGAAGTATTTTTTTCCAGAAAATTATTGCAATTTCACATATTTTGTTATATACATGTTTGTTTCCTTTGTGTGTACTGGAACAACACAAATTAAAAAGCAAAGAAAAAAGGCAAATTGGGTGTAATTTCACACAAAATCGGCTGGATAAAATTGTTGGCACTTTTCCCAAATTGTGGGTAAAAAACTTTGTTTCAAGCAGGCGATGCTTGATAATACTCACCTGTGGCAAGTAACAGGTGTGGGCAATAGGAAAATCACACCAGATAAAAGGGGATAAGTTGACTCAATCTTTGCATTGTGTGTCTGTGTGTCTCACACTAAGGATGGAGAACAGAAAGAGGAGAAGAGAACTGTCTGAGGACTTGAGAATCAGAATTGTTGAGCAGTATCAACAATCTCAAGGTTAGGAGTCCATCTCTAGAGATCTTGATGTTCCTTTGTCCTCAGTGCGCAACATAGTTTACAACCCATGGCACTGTAGCTAATCTTTCTGGACGTGGACGGCAGAGCAATACTGATGAAAGGTTGCAGTGCAGGATAGTCCGGATGGTGGATAAGCAGCCCCAATCAAGGTCCAAAGAAATTCAACCTGTCCTGCAGGCTCATTGTGCATGCTATGGGAGGAGACCGAGGAGGACCCCACTGCTGACACAGAGACATAAAAAAGCTGGACTACAGCTTGTCAAAATGCGTCCTAGGTCATGGGTCTTCTAGCGGGACAGTGACCCCAAACATATTTCAAAAATCAACCAGAAATGGATGGAAACAAAGAGCTGGAGAGTTCTGAAGTGGCAGCAATGAGACTGGATCTAAATCCCTTTGAAATTTCTGTTGGGAGAAGGCGCCTTCACATATGAGAGACCTGGAGGAGCAGTTTGCAAAGGAAAGTGATCCAAAATTCTAGTTGAGAGGTGTAAGAAACTTGTTGATGGTTATAGGAAGCGATTGATTGCAGTTATTTATTCCCAAGGATATGCAACCAAAGATCAAGTTGAAGGTGTCAACAATTTTGTCTGGACCATTTTTGGGGTCTTGTGTGAAATTATGTCCATCTTACCTTTCCTTCATTTTTTTTTGTGGTGTTCCAATATACACAAAGGAAATAAACATGTATAACAAGACATGTGTAATTACAATAACTTTCTGGAGGGAAATACTTCATTTTTTTTTGTTCATAATTGTATTTTCTCCACTGTGTACATATGTTAGCACTTGACCCAGTGTTATTCTGTGCTGCAGTGCAGATCTGCGATTTTTTTTTCCCCATGAGGAATCAATCATAGCATGCTGCGAGTGGCTCCGCAAATCGGATCACGTGCACCCATACAAGTCTATGGGGGCAAGTGAATGGAGAGGATGGGGAAATGAAGTTCTCCATCTTCTCCGCACCTGTGATTCAATTCCCTCATGTGACAGAGTCCGATCACACTCAGATGACAGAGTTTGAGCCGAGGGTCATTAGCATAATCGTCCCGATTCTCTCACATGACACAAGCAGACAATTTACCGTCCAGATATTAATACTTATAAGTCATCGCTCCAGTAGACAATCCATGGTGAAACATCTGATATCCGTGTAGGAATCATGATTCAGATGAAGTAAAGTGAATAAATCTAGGTGACAAGGAACCTAAAACAATAAAACTATCTACCACCGCGCCAGAAACGCGTCAGGTTCTTTTTTTATATTAATCATGGCTTGACATGCCGAATAAAGGTTTTTTATTTTATCTCACGGGTTGGTGTGCCGGAGAAAAACCTTCCCCTTTTTTCTTCATTGTGGCTGTGCTTACCAGCAGGTCCGGCACTCACCTGCTACGCATTGAACTCAGACTCATTTGGATTCATTTGCTACATTGCAAGCTCCCTAACCCTCCTCTCGTCTCCAATAAAACTTATAGAGTAGGTCCTCTGGACTGGATAAACAATGAAAAGGTATCTACTATACTCATAAAAGTTATTAAAATTGAACCTGTAACGTGAGAACACGCTATTAAACAGCTGATATGGGGTTAATCTGCTGCGTTCTGAAACTGACCGACACTGAGAGTCCCGCTGCCAGGAGGAAATTAGCTTTATTTCTCCCTGCAGTGTTCAGCCTTCAGTCATGGGGGCCAGCACCAGCAGGGATTCAGTCTCTGAGCTTTAGCAGCGGTCCCGGTGTAACAGGCCAAAGTAACCCCGTCCCAGATTAACCCCGGGTATAATTTGGCCTAGGCCAGAGTATACCCCGGGGTATAAACTGGCCTAGGCCAAACTATACCCAGGCATAAAATGGCCTAGGCCAAACTATACCCCGGGGTGTAAAATAGCCTAGGCCAAACTATACCCCTCCAGGCCACATTATACCCCCCAGGGTTAAAGTGGCCTAGGCTACATTTAACCCTGGGTATATTTTGGCCTAGGCCAAACTATACCTAAGGATGTAAAACAGCCTAGGCCAAACTATAACAGGCCACACTATACCCTCAGGCCAGACTATAGCCTTTTACTGGTTGCTATGGGATTTTACATGGCCACTTTATCCTAGCAACGCCCTGGATACGGTTGGAAAAGGGGTTTATCTACCTTGGGGGGCACCCTCACAGCACTGCGGGGAAGCCGGGGAACCCTTTTACTGGTTGCTATGGGATTTTACATGACCAATTTATCCTAGCAACGCCTTGTATACGCTTGGAAAAGGGGTTAATCTACCTTGGGGGCACCCTCACAGCACTGCGGGGTGGGTGGGGATCCCTTTTACTGGTTGCTATGGGATTTTACATGGCCACTTTATCCTAGCAACGCCCTGGATACGGTTGGAAAAGGGGTTTATCTACCTTGGGGGCACCCTCACAGCACTGCGGGGAAGCCGGGGAACCCTTTTACTGGTTGCTATGGGATTTTACATGGCCACTTTATCCTAGCAACGCCCTGGATATGGTTGGAAAAGGGGTTTATCTACCTTGGGGGCACCCTCACAGCACTGCGGGGAAGCCGGGGAACCCTTTTACTGGTTGCTATGGGATTTTACATGGCCACTTTATCCTAGCAACGCCCTGGATACGGTTGGAAAAGGGGTTTATCTACCTTGGGGGCACCCTCACAGCACTGCGGGGAAGCCGGGGAACCCTTTTACTGGTTGCTATGGGATTTTACATGACCAATTTATCCTAGCAACGCCTTGTATACGCTTGGAAAAGGGGTTAATCTACCTTGGGGGCACCCTCACAGCACTGCGGGGTGGGTGGGGATCCCTTTTACTGGTTGCTATGGGATTTTACATGGCCACTTTATCCTAGCAACGCCCTGGATACGGTTGGAAAAGGGGTTTATCTACCTTGGGGGCACCCTCACAGCACTGCGGGGAAGCCGGGGAACCCTTTTACTGGTTGCTATGGGATTTTACATGACCAATTTATCCTAGCAACGCCTTGTATACGCTTGGAAAAGGGGTTAATCTACCTTGGAGGACACCCTCACAGCACTGCGGGGTGGGTGGGGATCCCTTTTACTGGTTGCTATGGGATTTTACATGGCCACTTTATCCTAGCAACGCCCTGGATACGGTTGGAAAAGGGGTTTATCTACCTTGGGGGCACCCTCACAGCACTGCGGGGAAGCCGGGGAACCCTTTTACTGGTTGCTATGGGATTTTACATGACCAATTTATCCTAGCAACGCCTTGTATACGCTTGGAAAAGGGGTTAATCTACCTTGGAGGACACCCTCACAGCACTGCGGGGTGGGTGGGGATCCCTTTTACTGGTTGCTATGGGATTTTACATGGCCACTTTATCCTAGCAACGCCCTGGATACGGTTGGAAAAGGGGTTTATCTACCTTGGGGGCACCCTCACAGCACTGCGGGGAAGCCGGGGAACCCTTTTACTGGTTGCTATGGGATTTTACATGACCAATTTATCCTAGCAACGCCTTGTATACGCTTGGAAAAGGGGTTAATCTACCTTGGAGGACACCCTCACAGCACTGCGGGGTGGGTGGGGATCCCTTTTACTGGTTGCTATGGGATTTTACATGGCCACTTTATCCTAGCAACGCCCTGGATACGGTTGGAAAAGGGGTTTATCTACCTTGGGGGCACCCTCACAGCACTGCGGGGAAGCCGGGGAACCCTTTTACTGGTTGCTATGGGATTTTACATGGCCACTTTATCCTAGCAACGCCTTGGATACGCTTGGAAAAGGGGCTTATCTACCTTGGGGGCACTGTCGCAGCATTGCATGGAGGCTGGGGAACTCTTTTCCTGGTTGCTAAGCGATTTCAAATGATCAATCTAAGGTACTTACACCATGTAAAACCCTATAGCAAGCAGGGTGCCCCCAAGGTAGATAAACCCCTTTTCCAAGCATATACAAGGCATTGCTAGGATAAAGTGGTCATGTAAAATCCCATAGCAACCAGTAAAAGGGTTCCTCGGTGTAACAGGCCAAAGTAACCCTGTCCCAGATTAACCCCGGGTATAATTTGGTCTATGCCAGAGTATACCCGGGCATAAACTGGCCTAGGCCAAACTATACCCCGGGGTGTAAAATAGCCTAGGCCAAACTATACCCCTCCAGGCCAGATTATGTAACTAATCTGGGGTTAAAGTTGCCTAGCCCAATTTATACCTCTCAGCTCATATTATACCCCAATGAAATCATTTGCATTGAGTGATATACACAAGAATTACTTAATGCTTCAACATTTTATTGAGAAACCAAACTGACAATTCTTAAAGAGTACCTCCCACTATACAAAACTTTTGCCCATGGCAAAAGTAGTTGTAAAGGGGGGTATTTGTAATGCATATGCATTACAAATACCCCCCCATTTTATAGTTACCTTAGGGGGGCTGCCCGATTACCCCCCCTCGCTAACCGCCGCTGCCCGTCTCCTGGTAGACGGGGTCCCCCTCCTGCCGCTAGGTGGCGCTGCCTCTCCATGCGCCGACGTCACAGCCAGGCGCCATAGAGGAGAGCGGCACCTGGCTAGTGCCGTTGGAGCTTGTAGAAGCAGAGCCAGCACCACCTAGCGGTGGGAGGGGGGGCAATAATTTCTCATTAGCTATAAGTCACTTATCATGCAATGCAATTATCTGGGGCAACAAATCGCCCAACAGTCATTCTGTGTATTATGACATTTAGTCTAGCATGTCCTTGCTACCAAATTAACGTTTAAAGCTAAACACTGATAACAACATTGAAATGATCGTGCTTATTTTCAAGATACAGTGCATGTTCAGTTGTTGACTGCAGATTGAAGCTTGCAGGATATGTCAACCAATCCATGGAGTCACCGACGTTTGTGTAGATTATTATGTCGCAACTCAACAGATTCGCCGTGGTCATGATCTCTGCATCAGTTGCCCAGACTCCATCACGAGAGATTCCAGAGATGTTCACATATTCATTCACATTTTGGTTCAAGTAGTCCTGTAGTTTTTTTGTCAAGTCAGTTTTCATATGGTGGATGACTTTATCTCTGAGAAGGGAATGGTTGTCCTCTGTTCCTGTCAAGATGTAGCTGATGGCCCAGAAGAAGCAGTTTCCATCACCTTTGGTTTTATATGTACGCCGTGGTTGTTCAAGGTCTCGTCTGCATCCACAGTATACAACCTTACTAAACGTAAGGCCAAGAGTGGTGCTAAGATACTTCCTTCTTGAACTTGGTAGTAGGTTGAAAGCCTTAGTTTGCTTATTTTTCTGTGTGGCAGAGTCACTGGAATAATCATCATCGGATGGTGGAGAAGCCTCTTTATCCTGGTAAATCTTTAGGTTGCTGGTGTGGTATGTGTTGCTTAATATCTTGCCAGTTTTGTTGTTCTTAAGTTTTACTCGTCCCTTGGTCAAGGATTCCACAACTAAATAAGGTCCAATCCAGCGTGGTTCCATCTTTGAACCTATGCGTTGAATACGGCGCTGATTCTTGATATAAACTATGGTACCAGCAGTGATTTCTTTGTTGCTTTTGTGTCGGCGATCAAAGGCACACTTCTGGTGTTCTTGAGCAGAGTGGATGTTGGTACTGACGTCTGAGTGCAGCTTTTTAAGAATGCTTGACAGTGTATTTAGCACATCAGGGGTGGCATGATCTGAAATGGGCATGGGATCCACCGTATCATCTTTTGAGGGATTAAGGTCCATGGGAAGCTTGGCCTTCCGTCCATACATGACCTCAAATGGAGTAACCTTGGTTGAAGCATGCACAGATGTGTGATAGGCAAACAGAACACCAGGGATGAATTGATCCCAGTTGTTTCCTTGGTCATTGACAAGCTTACTAAGAGCTTCTTTAAGTGTCCGATTATCACGTTCCCGCTGGCCATTTGTTTGTGGGTGGTATGCAGATGAAATACGGTGATCTGTTTGAAAATGTTCCATCAGGTTGTCAATGATCGAGTTTACAAACTCTCGTCCCTGGTCGCTAATCAGAGTCTCCATACAGCCAAGGCGACAGATAACGGAGTACAAAAAATTTGCCACTGACTTGGCACTCTTATCTGGGACAGCTGTTGCTTCAGTCCATTTGGAGAAATGATCAGTGGCAGCAACTATATATTTGTTGCCATTTGATGTTTCCTGAAGAGGGCCAATCATATCAATCCCAACTAAGCTCCATACTTTTCCAGGCACTGATATACTGTTGAGTGGTGGAGCTTCCTTTGTGATTTTGGGATTTATAACAAAACATTTTTGACAGGCTTTCACATACTGGTGAACGTCATTTTTCATTCCCTTCCAGTAAAACCGGTCAGAGATTTTGGCTAAAGTTTTATCTCTGCCAAAATGGCCCCCAGATATTGGGTTGTCATGACAGGCCTTCAGGATATTTGGCAGTCGACTTTTAGTAAGAACCTCCTTTTCCCTATGATAAACAATTCCTCCTTGGGCTCGATATGGCTTTGCTGTTTGTCTAAACTGGGACTTGGCATTTGCACGTTTCTCAGGAGGTAGATCGTAGGTATACTGAGGGTACCTTTGTTCTGTTGCAGTGTAGAATCTCAAAAGCTGGTCATACAATTGATCTTCCATGGTTGTCAAAATTGGAAAAGATTTGGTGTCATAGAGAGCAGAGAGGTGTCATAGAGAACATACAAAACAAGTTATCATTAACTATGCACTGACAGGACAGCGCCATCTACTGTCAGTTCAGATCTGCACACTTTTCAACAAATAAGCAATAGGGTGAGAAAAACAGTGAAGTGATAACATTATGGCCTAGAGAAATACTATAAAAACTATTTTATACCCCCTGGTATAAAGTTTATCCCCCGGGGGTATACTATGGCCTAAGTCAGCTTTTGAATTTTTGTGCTGTTTCCTTCCTCAGTAAAAGGGTTCCCCGGCTTCCCCGCAGTGCTGCGAGGGTGCCCCCATGGTAGATAAACCCATTTTTTAAGCGTATCCAAGGCGTTGCTAGGATAGAATGGCCATGTAAAATCCCATAGCAACCAGTAAAAGGGTTCCCCACCCACCCCGCAGTGCTGTGAGGGTGCCCCCAAGGTAGATTAACCCCTTTTCCAAGCGTATACAAGGCGTTGCTAGGATAAATTGGTCATGTAAAATCCCATAGCAACCAGTAAAAGGGTTCCCCGGCTTCCCCACAGTGCTGCAAGGGTGCCCCCAAGGTAGATAAACCCCTTTTCCAAGCGTATACAAGCCGTTGCTAGGATAAAGTGGTCATGTAAAATCCCATAGCAACCACCTAAGGGGTTAACCACCTATCCTTAAGTGCTGCGAGAGTGCCCCCAAGGTAGATAAACCCCTTTTTCAAGCGTATTCAAGGCGTTGCTAGGATAGAGTGATCATGTAAAATCCCATAGCAACCAGTAAAAGGTTTCCCCACCCACCCGCAGTGCTGCAATGGTGCCCCCAAGATAGATAAACCCCTTTTCCAAGCGTATCCAAGGTGTTGCTAGGATAGAGTGATCATGCTATATCCCATAGCAACCAGTAAAGGGGTTCCCCACCCACCCCTCAGTGCTCGTCAGTGCCCCCTAGGTATACAAAGCCCTTTTCCAAGCATATCCAAGGCGCCAAGACAACGAGCTGGCACGAGCAGGGCTGAAGATTTCATGTCACATGTGACTATAGGGAGGGGGTGGGGCTTAGAAAGGGAGATCCCTGGCGTCACCAGAGGTGGAGGAGCTTGAAAAGGAGCAGTGCCCGATGGGAGGGGGAGCTGTGACCTAGAAGAATGAGCAGCTTTCCCTCAGCTTACCCTGGGGGGTATAATCTGGCCTGGAGGGGTATACTTTGGCCTAGGCTATTTTATACCCCGGGGTATAGTTTGGCCTAGGCCAAAGTATACCCGGGGTATAATCTAGCCTAGGCCACTTTAACCCCGGGTATAGTCTGGCCTGGGGGTATAATCTGGCCTGTTACACCGGCACTGACTGAGAGCCGGACCTAATGCTGAGTGAGCTGTCAGTCAGGGCGTGGTTACAGCCGCTGCTGTCCATACACAAAACGGTGACTGAATTCGTGTTGGTGCCTCCCTTATGACTGAACGCCGTACTCTTTCGGGAAGAATAAAGTTAATTTCCTCCTGGCAGAGTGACTCAAAGTGCAGGTGCCAGGCAGGTTCAGAACACTATTATCCTGCAGATTACCCCCATATCTGCAGGTTAATAGCTTTTTTCACCTGTCAGGTTCCCTTTAAAACCAAAAGCATGGAGCAGTCCACCTTGTGGAAAATGTTGAATGTGTAGCATGACCCAGGGTTTTGCCCTATAAATCATGGCTTCTTCTGGGGCTGTGATTTATACTATTTTCCATTTTATCAGTTTAGGTACCTTGTGTATGGGGGGCCGCCCTACTTTTCCCCAATTGAGGAATTCAGTCGCGATAAGAGTTTGCAGTGTGAATCTTATTAGGCTGGTTTCACATTTGCGTTTAAAAACGCAGCGTTTTTAACGCAAACGCATTTGGTGCAAAAACGCATGTAAACGCGTTTAAACGCTGCGTTTTTTAGACGCATGCGTTTTTGCATGTGGTAAAAAAACGCGGCGTTTTGACGCGTTTACAAGCGTTTTTTCCTGCGTTTGCGTTTTTGAAACGCATGATGAGAAGTGTGTGACAGCTGCCAATCATCAAAATCAACTAGAAAACCCACTATAAACAGAAATAGCTAGGGTTAGGGTTAGGATCCCTAGTAACCCTAGGGATCCTAACCCTAACCCTAGGGATCCTAACCCTAACCCTAGGGATCCTAACCCTAACCCTAGGGATCCTAACCCTAACCCTAGGGATCCTAACACTAACCCTAGGGATCCTAACACTAACCCTAGGGATCCTAACCCTAACCCTAGGGATCCTAACCCTAACCCTAGGGATCCTAACCCTAACCCTAAGGGTTAGGGTTAGGATCCCTAGGGTTAGGGTTAGGATCCCTAGGGTTACTAGGGATCCTAACCTTAGGGTTAGGGTTAGGATCCCTAGTAACCCTAGGGTTAGGGTTTTCTTGTTATTTCTTGTGTTTTCTTGTGTTTTCCCATAGAAACGCATGTGCTTAAAAACGCATGCGTTTACATAGACAGCAATACATTTTTTTGCCGCGAAAAAACGCATGCGTTTTTTTGCGGCAAAAAAACGCCGCTAGAAATTACTACAGGTTGCATTTCTGCAACAAAATGCAAGCATAAAAAAACGCATGCGTTGCCAAAAACGTGTCAAAACGCATGCAAAAAAACGCAAGTGTGAAACCAGCCTTACCCGATCCTTTTGTTCCGAACGTTCAGTCGAGCGCTCATGTGTAAGGATCAGTCGGGAGAAATTATCATTTGGCTGACATCTATCTAATGTGTATGGGGGACACTTTAGAGAGGTGTGAAGGATAAATATTATCAGCAGCAGAATATTGTAATCCGTTATGATTTTCCATTAATATAGAGGCTCCACCGTGATTCACTTCCCACTTTCTGTAGCAGCATTATACATTGATCGCCATATTCTGCAGCTTTTTGCCTGTTCTGTGCAGGAGCAGTCTCCCTATAGAGAATGAGCTCTATGATCCCCTCCCCGCTGATCGCTGCCCCTAGTGGCCTATCAATAGACATAGGGCCAATAATTATCTCACTGATGGGAGAAGGAAGCCGCTCATGTATCAGCACAGACTTCCATTAATTAGTGGTGACATTTGTGCTGCCTTTGTATACTGGTAATTAGAATATTCGTGTATACAGGACTATCTTTCTCTAATGCCTCTAGAAGGAGGAGGTCATGTCTGCAGTGTGACTGGCATGTCCTCTTCAGCTGTCAGCGGTCTCCAGAGAGATCTCCGCTCCTCTATGTCATATTCTGTAGTTCTCCTCTGTTTATTCTCCCGTCCTTCGCTGCTTTGCTCGGTGTATTGGCTCTTACACTTTGTCACTCACTCACAGCCGCCTTGCCTTATCTTGGAGAATAAGGAAAACTCTGAATTTCCTGCTGGTTCCTCCCGTTGTCTTTGTTTTCAGTGACGTTGCTCACATCTAGTGTATGTCTTGTCCATTATCTAGCGTGACTAGCTGTTCAGTATCGTCAGCCTCAAGCCATAGACATCATTACCAGCTGTGACATGTATCTGCCGGCAGGTGAAGAGGTCGCTCCACCATTACACTCTGAGGTCTGATCATCTGAATTTACATGCTAGCTTTGGGAAATAAAGATTATCTATCTGTCCACTAAAGATTGCTGCTGTATGATGTCTGCAAACATTGAATATAGGAATTTTTATCTGCATTACTGCTATATAGATTTATAAATTATGTGTATTTCTCGCACAAATAGGCCAATTTGCGTGTGTCCACCAGCCACGACAAGGCGACCATTGCTGATGGGACCCTAACTCTATTAGACTTCCTTCACCTGGAACTATTCATCTATCTAAGAATAGTTTTCTTTCTTTCTTTCTTTCTTTCTTTCTTTCTTTCTTTCTTTCTTTCTTTCTTTCTTTCTTTCTTTCTTTCTTCCTTTCTTTCTTTCTTTCTCTCTTTCTTTCTTTCTATCTTTCTTTCCTTCTCTCTTTCTTTCCTTCCTTTCTTTCTTTCTTCCTTCCATCCTTCCTTCCTTCCTTCTTTCCTTTCCTTTCCTTCTTTCTTTCTTCCTTTCTTTCCTTCTTTCTTTCTTTCTTTCTTTCTCTCTTTCTTTCTTTCTTTCTTTCTTTCTTTCTTTCTTTCTTTCTTTCTTTCTTTCCTTCTCTCTTTCTTTCTTTCTTTCCTTCCTTCCTTCCTTCCTTCCTTTCTTTCCTTTCCTTTTCTTTCTTTTTTTCTTTCTTTCTTTCTTTCTTTCTTTCTTTCTTTCTTTCTTTCTTTCTTTCTTTCCTTCTCTCTTTCTTTCCTTCCTTCCTTCCTTCCTTCCTTCCTTTCCTTTTCTTTCTTTCTTTCTTTCTTTCTTTCTTTCTTTCTTTCTTTCTTTCTTTCTTTCTTTCTTTCTTTCTTTCTTTCCTTCCTTCCTTTTTCACCACCACACCAATACATAGTTAAATAGGTTGAAAAAAGACCTAAGTCCTTCAAGTTCTTTTTTTCTTTCTATTTTCTTTTATGCTATTTTCCTTCACTCTATTTTCTTTTCTTTTTTTCTTTCTTTCTATTTTCTTTCGTGCTATTTTATTTCCCTCTTTTCTTCTATTTTCTCATTTTATTTTTCTTTCTCTTTTTCCTTCTTTAATTCATTCATTCTTTCTGTTTTCTTTCACACTATTTTCTTTAACCCTTTCCGTCTATTTTCTTTCTTTTTTTCCTTCTTTCCTTCTTTCTTTCTATTTAATTTTACTCTTTTTTTTTCTCTCTTACCTTATTTTTTTTATCTTTCACGCTATTTTCTTTCTGTCTTTTTATCTTTGATTTGTGCCCTATTTTCACAGATGGTTTGGGAATTTCTGGACGGTTGGCGACCCTGTTACACACCGAACCCTAATCCTCACTGCCACAAAGCCATACTGTGATAATAATATCATCATCAATTCTTATTCTCAGATAAATCGGCTAATAGGAGACATGAAGACATTTATATCCGCCGGCCCACAACACGGATGAGATTATCTAAATTTGCCTCCTATAACACCTACCATCACTGCGAGCAGTGCCACCAATACATGGGATACAACCCAAGGTTTCAGGTAAACACTAAACAGAAGTGATTATTTCACAGCTCTCTAGACACGTCCTCTCGAAGATGTTCTGCAGCAGTTGGGCAATATACTTAGATCTCATGAACTCTCTTTGGTGTAATTGTTCCAACAGGGACACGTGGGGTAATTCATCATGTTTTTATCTGGCTGTATGGCTGTATGGCTTATAATGCCCAGGTGGGGAGGCTGGGCTGGGGCTGGAGCGCTGCATTGTGGTTTCTATCTCATTTCAGCAATGATCAGTAAAAAAGCTGATTGTGAAGATGTCCATACATTAGAGAAAAGAGAAAAAGTAAGACACTTGTGGGAAAAAAAAATTTGGTCTATATTTCAGATGTATGAGTCAACATTACACGCTTTTGCATTCTCTTATTCAATGTTGGGAGAAGAAATCCAGCTTCACTTCATCATACCGAAATCCAAAGAGCATCATTTTGTGTTCAGCCATCCTGGAGGCCAACTGGAGAGCATGAGGCTGCCGCTAATCTCAGACAAGGTAAATGAGGAGCAGCGGGACAAGGGAAGAAAAGGCCTATCTATCTATCTATCTATCTATCTATCTATCTATCTATCTATCTATCTATCTATCTATCTATCTCATATCTATCTATCTATCTATCTATCTATTATCTATCTATCTATCTATCTATCTATCTATCTATCTATCTATCTATCATCTACTATCTATTATCTATCTATCTATCTATCTATCTATCTATCTATCTCATATCTATCTATCTCATATCTATCTATCTATCTATCTATCTATCTATCTATCTATCTATCTATCTATCTATCATCTATCTCATATCTATCTATCTATCTCTTATCTATCTATCTATCTATCTATCTATCTATCTATCTATCTATCTATCTCATATCTATCTATCTATCTCTTATCTATCTATCTATCTATCTATCTATCTATCTATCTATCTATCTCTTATCTATCTATCTATCTATCTATCCATCTCATATCTATCTATCTATCTACTATCTATCTATCTATCTATCTATCTATCTATCTATCTATCTATCTATCATCTACTATCTATCTATCTATCTATCTATCTATCTATCATCTACTATCTATCTATCTATCTATCTATCTATCTCATATCTATCTATCTCATATCTATCTATCTATCTCATATCTATCTGTGCGGACTGTACTTTATGTCTTAATGAACATTTTCTTCTTTATTTCTTCTGCAGGTCACGGACAGTGTGAAAAGTCCAATCTTCACCCCGACCACAGGCCGCCATGAACACGGTCTCTTCAACCTGTACCATGCCATGGATGGCAGCATCCATCTGCATATTCTGGTTGTGAAAGAGTATGAGATGGCCATCTATAAAAAATATTGGCCAAATCACATAATGTTGGTCCTGCCTAGTATTTTCAATGGTGCTGGAGTGGGTAAGTGTCCAGTATGTCAATACATGCAGTCTACTTGTTGGATTATTATGTGTTATATCAAGGCTGAACTCAGAAATTAGAAAATAATGGAAAATACTTTTATCGTGGTACACAAAGTCAACTCAAATGACAAAATCAACTTTGCCAAATATTCATGGCTACTCAGTTACTACCAGCAAGAAAACATGGAAGTTTCAATGAATTATAGCAACTGTAGAGAAACACTGCAAGCGAATTGTGTTCTTGCTAGTGGATATGGAGGGGTATTCCTACCAACCCCAACTATTGTTGGTAGCATAAGCATGAAGTATTGGCCTCGTCCCACCCGAGAACACCTCTGGTCAATCAGCCCTGTACTCTTTTGGACTATGTTGTTCAACATTTCTATAAATGATCTAGTTAAGGAAACTGAAGGTAAACTAATCAAATTTGCAGACGAAACAAAGCTAGGAGGGGGTAGCTAACACTACAGTACAGAATCATCTGGAATACTGTGTCCGGTTCTGGGCACCACATTTTAAAAAAGACTTTGAAAAATTGGAGCAAGTTCAGAGAGGAGCGACCAGAATGGTGACCGGTCTGCAAACCATGTCCTATGAGGAACGGTTACAGGACTTAGCGAGCAAAAAAGAAGACTGAGAGGAGACTTAATAGCTGTCTACAAATATCTGAAGAGATGTCACAGTGTAAAGGGATCATCATTATTCTCATTTGCACGTGTAAATTCGAGAAGCAATGGAATGAAACTGAAAGAAAGAAAGATACAGATTAGATAATAGAAAAATCTTTTTGACAGGTGATCATGATGCGCCCACAGGGCCGCGGGGTACCGGGTCCTGCGGTTCACAGGGGGGATGTCACGGTGGCGACCTGGTCCATGGCCCTGGGCATCAACGTTAAAGGGGGGCAGGTCTTTAAAGGGAATAAAGTTTATGTTCGTGACGCCAAAGTTGACGCGCCCACAGGGCCGTGGGGTACTCGGTACCGGGTCCTGCGGTTCACAGGGGAATGTCACGATGGCGACCTGGTCCGTGGCCCTGGGCATCAATGTTAAAGGGAAAGGTCTTTAAAGGGAATAAAGTTTATGTTCGTGATGCCACCTGTGGTATTAGGTCAGTGGGGACCAACGCTGCTTTAAGGGGTCCTCTGGGGTGATGTTATGGCAGCTAGATGGTATAACTTCCCACAGGTGAAGTATATCCCCAGGGCTCCCAGTGTGTAGATGGGATGGAAGATAGTGAGGAGTGCAGTAAAGAATGAGGACACAAGGTTGCAGTCTCTTTACCTTGGTTTACTGAAGACTTCAGCATCCGCAGTCCAGAGCACCAGATCACAGGGCAGGCAGGGTCTGGCTGGCTTGAAGGCAAGTTAGGAGTCCCCTTACCCAGGTGGAAATCAAAAGCCTTCCTCTAGCGCCGTGGTATTATAGTCCTTTACGGCTTAAAGCTACACATAAGGTCCTCACAGATGTTATCTTTCTCTCTGTCCCCCGGGTAGGATAGGACATAACCCATATGACTGGTGGCTTGAGGCTGTTTATAGAGACTCTAGCACACCCCAGCCTTGGAGGGGTGCCACCGTGCCTCCTGTGTGTTAGGTCGGACAGGTAACTTGGAGTTCAGCTGTCCTGCCGGTCTCTGATGTAAGCCATAGAGGTCCTTACACCCTCGGTGTTCCGGCTACCGGTCTCTGCGCCTCAGAAGGAGGCAGCCTGCTTGGGGCTGGTCTCCCCCTGGTATTCTCTCCTGTGCTTTGCTCTCCTGCACGCTCTCTGCAATGTGTTCGGGTTTCTCAATGTCTCTTTCCAGGAGCTGCGGCACTGCGGCTACACAGCTCCGTAAAACCTTCTGCTGCCTCAGACTGATCCAGTCGGTCTCCTGACTGGACCTTCCTGGAACTGACTCACTTTCCCTACAGACTACCAGTTGTATATATATATATATGGGGAGTCACCTAGTAAATTGGATCAAAAGCTCCCCCTGGTGGCCTGGAGTGTGAATCTGTTGCATGTTTGTGGCACCTGGTTACAGTTATCCCTTCTTGCCTTCAAGCGTAACATCACTCTCCCCTTGAGGAAGGCAATGCTAATGTGACGACCAGGACCCTGGGGTTCCAGCCCCCCCCCCCCCCTGTTAAATCCAGTACTCCCGGACTGGGAAAAGAAGAGCAACAATGTAGATTAGCAAAAATACATACAATTTTTGAAATGCTATAAACTTATAAAACATATTAATACTTTATAAACTAGGGCTTCCCCTTGTGGGAGGTAAGGACACTTGAACGTTACAATAACTATTTACATTGTATGTCTATTTTTGAGAATAGAAAACAGTATGATAACTATCTAACTATGAAATGCTATCTTAAGGCTTCAAAGTGCAAAACAAACTTTTTCTTTATTCAAGTGCAAAACTTTCAATCAACCCCCACAGGCTCACTGTATCTTGTTCATCTTATTCAAAAGTGCAGAATTCTCCTACCCCTACGGGTATACTACATCAAGTCTATCTGATTCAAAGGTGCAACATCAAACATTTTTACTACTTTCTACACACAACACTATCTAACTACAAGTCTCAATTTTAATTTTATTCAATATATTAACTCACTGATAGACTAACTAGCTGGCATATAAAGTACAATTTTAACTAGCAAAGTGCAGAAAGTCAACTTTTGAAGTCTTTCAATACTGAGGTAGTGCAATCAATACTCAAGTCAATCAATAACTTTATAACAGCAGCAACGTACGAGGGACCCGTCATTAACCCCCTACGTTGGGCTTGGGCGGGCTACAAGGCGTGTATCCTGACTTGGAATCCTGCCGCACCAAACGGGTTTTTCTTCAGGTCTCTGTAAAACAAAACAACTTTCATGGAAATGTTAGAAGCAGTCTTTTTGAAACTTCTTTGTAAAACCAGTAGGAAGCACCTTTAAGAAGTGGAGTGGAACAGGCGGCCACGAGAGGTGGTGAGTTCTTCAGTGGAAGTCTTCAAACAGAGGCTGGACAGACATCTGTCTGAGATGGTTTAGTGAATCCTGCATTGAGCAGGGGGTTGGACACGATGACTCAGGAGGTCCCTTCCAACTCTACGATTCTATGTGTACAACTTCCAGCTCCTCCCTCTGCGGTGTATAGCATCTGACCCTCGCTCCCGGTGTATAACCTCGGTCCCCTGCCATGCCGCCTGCCTTTACTAACATGTGTCAGAGCAGTCGTTGGTAAACCGTTCACTGACACCAGCCTGTTCTGTAATCTGAACCACCAGTGTAACAAGCCCGTTCATCATATTTCTTCTCTGCTAAATCTTCTTCCATCACTTGTGAATGATTTTATTGAGAAGTAGAAGGAACTGCAGCAACTCGGCCACGAAGTCGAAACCACGTAACAGTACAGAGCGGGGTCAACAAGTGCTAAGGAGCAGAGGGCAGAAAAGTCACTATCGTTCTGCTGACTCCATAACTGTAAAGTCCAGATCTTCTCTGGTGTTAGCATCAGCACAAACACTGCATTCCCACCAGGAGCCACATGACCTCGCAGCTGCATGCAGCCTTACATCACCAAGCACAATGCCAAGCGTTGAATGGAGTGGTGCGAAGCTGACGCCACTGGACTCTGAAGGAAATGTGTTCTGCTTAGTGACAGATCATACATCTCTATTTCGTGTCCGATGGATGAGTCTGGGTTCGGTTAACCCTTGGAGAACGTTACCCACATGACAGCATTGTGCCAGCTGTGAAGTTTGTTGGAGGAGGGATGCTGTTATAGGCTTGTTTTTCAGGGCTTGGCCAGTGAAAGAAAATCGGTATAACAAGATATTTTTCAGACGTTACATTGCAAAGCCTTACATCACCATAGGCTTTGCAATCTAAGTCTTTCAACTTTGTTGGAAGCGTTTAGGTAAGACCCTTTTCTGTTCCCCATGAAGCTCAGGGGCTCATACACATGGGCTGCATCTGCCTGTATCTGCAGAAATAGCAACTAAGCTCCAATCTCTACTTCTGTGGGTGCTGCCATTCCATGTGCCCATCAACTACTACAATTGCGGAGTTCTCATGGGGTTGTCATGGCCTTTTGAAGGTCCTTATGGCTGCCATGTTGGTACTTCTTTGAAGCCCAGCCACAGATTCATGTGAGACCTTGATTTGATCTATATAGTGCAATACTGGGATATATCAGGACATATGAACAGATCTAAGTCTTTAAAGGGTGCTAAAAATAAAGTTAAAAATGTAATAAAAAATATATAAAATTTAGAATCGCCCAATTTTCCACTTTATACATAATAAATAAATATAAAAAAATAAAACTTTTATTCCTGCATTCTTAAAAAATCCAAACTATGAAAATTTAGTCCGTGACCTGAAAATGTTAAATAACAGAATTGGAGTTTCACGGTTGCTGCAACTTGACCAAAATATGCAATCAGATGTGATTAAGACATCATTTTAACCTCTAAATATGCCAGCTTGCCATGCGAAAAAACTCCAAGCCCCCATATAGGTCGATCGTTGTAAAAATAACATCATTACAAGTCTCTTAAAATGGTGACACAAACTAAATTTTTGTTTTTAATTTCTAAATTTTCTATTCCACCACTTAACTTAAAAAAAAAAGTTTAGTGTCGCCATAATCGATCTGTCCTGAAAAGTTATGGTCATTATATCAGACAATGAACACAGAAAAAAAAGGAAGAAAAAATAATGGCGGAGTTGAGGGTTTTTTTTTTTCACCATTTCTCCACACTTGCCATTTTTTGACACATTATATGGTAAAATGAATGGAGTTATTTAAAACTACAACTCATCCCACAAATAAAGGCAAATCAATACAGCTACATGGATGGAAAAATATGAAAAAAAAGTTACGGTTCTTGGAAGAAAGGGAGAAAATAACGAATGCACAAATTGCTTGGTTATGAAGGGGTTAGTGCCTTTGGATGCGGAGAAAGGGATGCGATAAACGCGTCTTTAGGTGTCCCAATATTTTTGTCCATGCCTCGTATTATATCATTATGTCTTCTTTTTTGCTGCAGATCTCCATTAAAGCCTCATTACAAAGTTTATCTGAGCCACCAGCTCAGATCACCAAGGAGAGGCTCGTGCATTAGGACAGAGGGGCGCATTACATTAGTTAATTGCCGGAAGGTCACACAGGGGACATAATTATGAGGGTGACTTGTTCCTTGCCCCATGACGTTCATTAGAGATGCATAATGTCCGCCCCTCGTTACTCGTACACCTCCACACCGCTAACATTTCACAGCACAAGTAGCCGCCTTCATGTGCAGACTCCTCTGCATGTTTTTGCTCTTTTAGAAATAGTCTTTTATCACGAAATAATCATCGTGTTTACACCTCCGGATTTGTATAAGACGATCATTTCTGGGGTGACTGCTAACATTAAGAGTAAGAAACCAAAAATAACCCCAAAAATGTCATTTTCCGTGTATTAGACCCCTATAACGTTACTGTGTTGGTGAGTGTGTCGCCATGACTTTACTCTTCCGTCGGCGGACCTTGTTTTTATGTGTTATCGAGCTGTAGTTTTTAATGATGCCATTTTGTGACAAATGATGTTTTGATCGCTTTTTATTGCATATTTTGGGGAATTGCGGTGACCAAAATTGCAATTCCGGTGTATCAATTTTTTTATTAATTTATTTTTATTTTGGAGAAAAATATATTTTAGGAATTATTATTTTATTAGTTAGGGCAATTTCGCGAATGGGAACACTTTTTTAGACTTTACATTTACGTTTGGAGAAAAAGGAAGCGATTTAAACTTTACGTTTTTTTCAAGATTTTTAAAACTATTTTTTTATGTTTTTACTAATTAACCGTTTGAATCTACTTGTAAAATACACTGCACCACTGTAGGATTAATCTTGTGTGAAGCCTTTTAAGCCCAGGCTCATGGCTATGGTAGGCCTCCAACTGCTATGGCAAGTCATCGGAACCCCACAATCGTGTCACATGGGGGGCCGATGCCCGTCAGAACCTACAAGCCTTTTAAATGCTATTGTCACACTTTCCCCTGGCATCTAAGAGGTTAAACTATTGCATTCAGAGGGATCTCCCACTCCCATCAGTTAGGGCTCATGGAGACATCCTTGGATCTCGGTCTGATCACGACTGGTCTCCCGATCAGAGTATGACAGCTTCATATATTTTTATGAGACTGTCACACTTCCATCATCACACAGATCTACCTTTTTGAAGATATACAACTGGTGTACAGAGATTTACTAACTTGCAGTGGTCAATGGAAAAATGTAAATTTTGTCTACTCCAGGAGAAAAAACCCAATACAACTATCTTATTAGATGGATGTATGGTTTGACAAATATGAGTTACTATTCTTTGTCCTGGAGAAGATCTAAGTTGCATACTTCTCCCGGGGCACAGATTGGCATTGCAGTTCTAGCTCCATATCTAAATATCCTGGCTCGCGCTCTCCACTTATGCCAGCCTCCTCCGTCTCTGGTAGACTCCTCCGGTGGAGGCTCATCACCCAAAGAACAAAATGATCAACTGTTGGAAATGTAGAGTGCTGGATCCTTCTCTACCCCGATATCATTTGTAAGGGAAGAGTCGGGAGGCCCCCATCCTGCCGATATCAGTGGGTTTGGTTGACTTTAGTCTTGCGTGTATAGGAGGACATGGGCATTACCCATCAATTGAGAACCTAACGTTACCCTTTCATAAATATGCATTATCTTCTTTGGTTTCTTACATAGGGGCTGCTCATTTCTTAATCAAGGAGCTTTCATTTCACAACTTGGAACTGGAGCGCAACAGACAAGCCGAGCTGGGCGTCTGCCACCAAGACGTGTGGCCCTTCATCGTCATAGCTGACGATTCTTGTGTCATGTGGAATTCGATGGATGTTACAGTCACCGGGGATCATCCAAGGTACTAAGGAGCCTCACTGATTACCATAAGAAGGATCTAATAATTCACTTGTTGTTTTATGATAGAATTATCTTGTTGTCAATAATATGTGCTGTGACACCTACAGAAGGCGATCATGTCTTCCTGTTCTGCTCTTAAGATTATATATCGCAAGGTCTAAAGTGTCCTGTATTTTCTCTTATTTTATACTTGCTAATCTCCCGATTATTCTGTTTTGTTTTGTTTTTTTAATCCGCCATACGGTTCCAGAGATATGACCCTTTGGTTTTCATGGTCTTTACTAAGGGGGTGTGGCTCAGTAGGCAAATGTGCAGAGCGCCTAAAGACAACTATGAGCCACACCCCTTTGGTAAAGACTGTAAGAATAAGCACTAAATTAAAAGGCTCATATTTCTGTAATCAGATGGCAGATATAAAAAAACAGAATTATCAGGAGAGCGGCGAGAATAAAATGAGAGTATAAACTTGCCACTTGTGACCTGATGACAGGTCTTCTGTATTCTGTGTACATGGCTTGTTTCTTTTTCTCTACTGTTTGATTTATGGTTTTTGACTTGCCTCAGGTGTTTCCCTTTTATTTCGTGGTGCCCTCCAATTCTTCCATATTCTTGTGATTGCTTTGGCAATTTTTGTTTTCTGCCTCTCTTCTGGCTATTATGGTATTTTAGGTGATCTCTGTGTACATGGCTTGTTTCTTTTTCTCTACTGTTTGATTTATGGTTTTTGACTTGCCTCAGGTGTTTCCCTTTTATTTCGTGGTGCCCTCCAATTCTTCCATATTCTTGTGATTGCTTTGGCAATTTCTGTTTTCTGCCTCTCTTCTGGCTATTATGGTATTTTAGGTGATCTCTGTGTACATGGCTTGTTTCTTTTTCTCTACTGTTTGATTTAAGGTCTTCTTTAAAGGAACATTAACTACAGAAAATACAAGACTAATATCTGGCACTTCCTCTCTTAAGCTCCCACCAGTTTGCAAAATTATTTTATCGCGTATTTTAAATAAAGCCGAGAAAAATATATAATTACATTTTCTCTGTGTGTCTCATGAGCTCAACCACATCTCCCTACCCTGTGTCTGAATATAAGATAACTAGCTGCAGCAGGAGCCTCCCCCCATCCACCCTGTCTGCAGTAGGACAAAAGTTTGCTAAATCCCATGGCGTGGCTTTAGTTGACTACCAGACAAGCGATTTTCAGTGGTTTTTGGGGTTTTATTTTTTTCCTCCCCTTCATCCAAGAGCCATAACTCTTTTTGAATGACACCCTTCATCATTCATTTTTATCCATTCAATGTCCTGGAAAAAAAATCCAAGTGGGATAAAATTGCTCAAAAGATGCAATTTCCCAATAAAATAAATACAGTATTAACTTGTGTCGCTATTTTCTGAAAACTGTAATGTTTTCATTCAGTTGTATGAGGTGAAGTTTTTACTCATATTTTGGGGTACATACGACATTTTTATTGTGTCTAATTGCCTTTTTATGTGGTATTATTCTTTATGGCATGTACCAATCAGGTTTATTAGTTTTATACCCACATTTTAATAGTACACACTTTTATGGATGCAGCGATACTCATTTTAATTTTTTTTAAATTTATTTTTAATGAAGAAAACAGAGGGTGATTTGAGTTTTTATACATTTTTTATGCTTTCTATATTTTAAAAACAGGTTTTTTTACTCTTGTTTTGTAGTCCCCTTAGGGGACATGAACCTGCGATCGTTCGATTGCTTGTACTGCATTATATACTGCAATGTCACATTATGGCAGTTCATGTTAAAAATCAAAGTCTTAGTCATGGAAACCACATGGATCTTCAGCAGACCACTGCCTGTCATGACAACCCATCGGCACCTTGCTATTGCGTCATAGGTGGGGATGATGGGTGGGTATAATAACTCGCCCTCAGGCCATGTGCTGTAAAAGCCACTGTGAAGATTAACAGTGGCATTTAAGTGGTTTACAGCAGCGAATGGAGCTCGGCTCTGCTTCCTTCTGTTAGAGGCAGATCCTGTCTGTTTTACACAGCCATCATCTGCCGGCAATGTTGCAGGCTCAGGAACTGAGCCTGCACCAAAAAAGGGGACCTGACATATAGTGTAGTAGTACGTCATTTTTTTGTGAAGAGTCTCGATACCAAACAAAGTCTATGATTTCATAACATGTCTCGAATGATTATACAACAACATACATTATATGCTAAAAAAAAATGCAAAAAGCAATAACTAAATAAAATATGAGCTCAGCTCCGGGGGTGGTTACTGGAGGAGAATCACATTTTATGGTTAGTTAAAAAGAGTGCACATACTGTATAATAATGAAGCAGAATCAATACTGGTTTTACGCTATTTTGGTCCTCAGCTCCTTTGTTGACGGCACTGTGGGCGTCTGTGAGAAATCTTCCTCTGGGCATTGTGAATTAATGGCTGCATAGATAGTAAGGCATCATCGGTAATATAATTGCAGCTATTAGCTACCAGGTACCATGGCTACAATTACGGGCACACCTCGAATTCTCCTGGGAGCATCTTCATTTACAAAGTGTTTCCTCTGTATATTCAGAATTCAGCCACCAACATCCTGCATCCAATGTCTTAAAGGGAAAAAACTGTAGGGTGACTACGATCTGTAGACGGAGTTCTCCATTACGATCCTTCTCTAGGAGAATGACGGGAATTGTTAATGCAATTTAATTACAATTAAAGAGCTGTGAAAGTGTCATCAATTTCCACGACGCAAACTGCATAGTTTATGAGATAGATTTCTTAGACCTGATGAGACTGGTGTACTTACTTCGAAACACAAAGTGCATGCGTTAGTAGATAGCGTCTTTACACCTGCTGAGGCTAGTTTATTTGCTTTGAATATCCACTTTACATTGGAGGTATAATGCTTGATAAAAATTTAAAGCAATCTCCCATCCTGATTGACAGCTACTCATTGTCCCTCCTCCCTGCTGAGATCTCTCGCTGCTCGGTGCAAGCTGCAGCTGTCTTTGAGGCTATGTGAGTGGCGTCTCAATACTCGTGGACTTATCAGATTTCTCACTCTTTATCTGGAAACAGTAAATGCTCGTTTTAATATCAGGATTATACAGCCATTCTTGCATGTATTTTCAAAGTAAAAATACCAGCCACATCAGGTCTAAGAGATTTATTTTTTTTAAATGCCACTTATGTTGTTACGTTTGGTGTGCTGTATGCTGTAAAATCCAATCAAATAGCACCGCAGATCTAAGCATCTGGACCTGTAAGTGTAATAATTTATTTTTTATTTTTGCTTACGTACCATAATTTGGTAAGAATTAATATATTGGCGTTAAAGGGTACCTATGATTTAACTTGATTTTTTATATATTTTTTGTATACCTAAATGTGAGGGTTATTGTTCCTAGTCTCCCATCAATTTACTACAAATTAAAGTATGTACAGTAAGGCTTATAAAAAATAAATGTAAATAATAGGTACCCTTAAACCCAAATCTACTAATTCTTACCAAATTATGCTTAGGCCTCTTTCACACTTCAGTTGTTTGGCGTCAGTCTAAATCCGCCATTTTCCTCAAAAAACGGATCCGTTTTTTTTTTCGACGGATCCGTTTTTTTCCCCATAGACTTGTATTAGCGACGGATTGTGACGGATGGTCATCGGTTCCAACCGTCATGCGACGGATCCGTCAAAATTTGGCGGACGTCATCTAGACATTGACGGTCATTGCAACGTTTTTTGTCTGCGTTGAAATGTCGCGTCCGTCATTTCATAGAATGGCCACCTATGGGCGACGGATCCGTCGCGACCGTCATTTCGGCGGATCCGTCGCCCCAATCCGTTTTTTCAATTTTTTTCAATTGCGCATGCTCCAAAAAGTATATACAACCCCCGAGTAACGGATCCGTAAAAAAAACGGATCCGTTACATCCGTTTTTTCAACTATTGTGACGGATCCGTCGATCCGTCATTATGTCGGAAGTGACTGACGCCAAAAAACTGAAGTGTGAAAGAAGCCTTAGTGATCCAGATGTATGGTGCTGTTTACCTGGATTTTACAATGTAGTGTTGACATGAAGGAACAAAGAACTTACTGGTGAATTTAGAGTGGCTTCGTCACACAAAAGGCATTCTTTTTTAAACAAAATTTCTTACACTCAATGAGACTGGTGTACTTACTTTGGAAATCCATGTTAAAATGACTTTATAATCCTGTTATTAAAATGAGCATTTATGCTTCCAGTTACAAACTGAGAGCACTCAAGTCCAAATGTATTCAGTGCCTACCTACCGGCCAGCCTGACTGCTGCAGCTTGTACTGAGCAATTTGAGAGCTCAGCAGGGAGGAGGCACACTGAGGAACTGTCAATCAGGCCAGATGGATGAAGATTGTGATTAAACTTTCATTAGAGGGTTGTTCCTATCTCCAAGATCCTACCCCAATATGTAGTACATGTAATAATAATAATAATAATAATAATAATAATAATAATAATATTAGCAAATACCTCCAATTAGAAATGTAGTATCATTTTTCTGATTAGCCATGTCTCTTTCCTCATGTGCAGGCATTGCAGGACCTTCGGTATCTATGGTTATGACCACTAGCAAATAGTTAATTAACTTTCACTATATCAGTAACCATGGATACCTAAGGTTCTGCAATGCCTGCATTAGAGGAAAGAGACATAGCGAATCAGAAAAACTATACTACATTTGTAATTGGAGGTATTTGCTAATATTATTATTATTACACCTACTACATATTGGGACCCTTGGTGATGGGAATACCCCTTTAAGGATTACTCAGCCATCCTGACATAGATTATCAAAGTAAGCACACCAGCCTCATCAGTTCTAAGTGATCTATCTAATAATGCACGCAGTTTCTTTAGTGCAGTGTGCTGACAGATCCACTTTAACAGCTCTGCTGGGTTCATACACCAGTTTGATTAAATCTGTAGATTGATTAATTAATTAGGTAAAACCGTGTTCTCAGTGCAGAGGGCATCAGCGGTACTGTAAAAACAATACGTATTTGTACCAACTTGCCAATGTCCACAACCATGTAGTCTCGTGGACGCTGGCTCTGCCTGTCCATTACTTCCATGTTAGCATGTGATATAATGACGTGACCACATTGTCCTCGGATTGGCGAATGCGATGGTCGCACCGACGCGCTGAGATGTGACAACCGGGTGCTGACGTTACAAGTCCGGCGTGAGGAGAGCGTGCCTACTGATCCTAATCTATGCAAAAAAAAGCATAAATGCTAAAATAATAAACGGAAAAGTAAAAAAAAGCCACATTTTAACTTGTGACTTGTGGGCTTTTTTCTGACGATCCCCCAGGGATTTCTCTTGGCATGAAAGAAACGTGTCTCTGAAACACATCCTGCAACACGTGGAGGCCACGCAGAATATTGCCCAGTATGCCATGCTCGGGATGAGGAAATGGACAAGTAAGACCAAAGGTGTAGACCTGACGGACCCCTTCTCCCGCTGCCACCTCCATGACTTCATTCTCCTCAATGTGGACCTGACGCGGGACGTTCAGTACAACCAGAACAGGTAGGTGGGCTGCCAACTTACCGCTACACGGACCCTCAATATTGTTTGTACCCAAGTCACATTGCTTAAGTCTCTGAGGGAGAGAAAGCGTTAACTTTTATTTATCTCCATTTTATAGAGCCGAGGCTGCCATTGTTCTGTAGTTACCCTGCGCCCATAGCAACAGCCGCCCTCCATCCTAGGAGTTACTATATAAAGAATGGCGTCCTGCTGCTTGTCCGGCTCCTCCGGCCGAGGCACTGAAGGTTATAGCAGCCGTCAAGTGTCCTGGTCTTATCCCAGGTGCCTATGAGAGCGGCAGCCATCCTTTATCTTCTCAGCTCAGGTGTCTACAAACGTGGCACCCACTGAGAAAGGCCGGGGGATGATAGCGAGCGATGAAGATGTGATGCACACATTTTTTTAAATCTGACAACTGAGTTTCCTGCCTGTGTTCTTGATCCTAATTGTCAGAATACAATTAAAGGAGTTGTACTGTGAACACAAGGTGTCGCCTTCCCTTAGGATAGGTGGTAACTTGCTGATCGGCGGCTGCCTGACCTCTGGGACCTGCAGTAATCGGCAGAACGGGGCACTTTGACCCCCATTAAAATGGAGCATACATCGGCTTTTTTCAGCAGCTCCATAGAGAACGGATGGAGAAGCAATTGGGCATCTGACCACCCGCTCCATTTTGTAATAGGGATTAAAGTTCCCCCTATTGCTGATGGGTGCGTGACCCCCATCGATCAGTAAGCGATCACCTATCCGTAGGACATGACTTGTTCTCAGCGGACAACCCCTTAAAAATACGTTTTTATGACGACATTCTGTTAAAAGCCCTCAGGAAACTTACTTCATGAAATCATCATCAGTCAACGCAATAACTGAATAACAGCATGGGAGCATTAGGACGCCATTTTGTCATGTCATGTCTTCGTATATAGCATTTTTGTGAGGTAAATTATGATATATTTGTTATGCACGCTTGGCCTCGCTAAACACCACACACTTTTCGAAACTGTGAGGAGCCGGAATTTTTTTTTCCCATTTCTTAGTATGATGTCATCCAAAAGTACAATTAATTCTGGAAAAATAAACAAAAATAATAAAGAAGTAATGGCACTTGAAAAAAACGAATGCGCAAAATAAAGAAAACTGACCAGACAAGAATAGGTTAAATTGATTATTTTCCTATTATAGGGCCCGGGCTTCCTATGACGCCATACTATAATATCTTACTGCATATCCCGGGTGTATAAGTATTCGTGAGCGTTCAGCCTTTTGCAGCAGATGGCTGTGGTTTGCGAGGTCTTCTATCCTTGTCTTCTAGACTGGGGCAGCGTTCGGCTTCCTCGTGATTGATATACCTGTCCTTGTGTTTGCCATGTCAGGTTCACGTGTGATGATGTCGACTTTAATCTACGAGTGAACAGCTCCGGGCTGCTCGTCTGCCGCTTTAATCGCTTCAATGTCATGAAGAAGCAGATTGCAGTTGGAGGACAGCGCGCTATGCATATCAAACCAAAGGTAACGGCAGTCACAGTTCCGCCGCCCGCAACCGGGATCTCCGAAAGATGTTTTTGTCATCCTGGAATATAAAAGGCGAGCACCTAATGAAAAGGTGGCAACAAGGGGCAGGATGAGGTCAGAATATAAGGCCGGGTCGGGTGGTGTTTGGTATTCATTCTCTTGGATAAGATCTGAGTTTCAGACATGTAGCCATGCTGAATATTCAGGCTGGCATCAGACGCCAAACATCGGTCCATCCTTCAGGCGGCCTATGATCTGAAGACGCTCTATAGGTTACAATAAAAGGCAACTGAAAGGCTCAAAAAAAACCAACAGGCAAAAACAACAAAACAGTGCAAAAAAGACACTTCATTGCTATGTGCACACGACGTCTTTTAAAATCAGGAGAACCTATCGAGTTTTTCAAGCTAAAGAAACTTCAGGAAACTCTGGACTTTTTATTCCTGGAGCGTTTCCAAGGGCTTTTTTTCTGAAATTTTTCTACCTGTGATTTTTTGGGAGGGTTTTGTACAGTTTTTGTACTTTTTTTATCGTCTTTTTTGTTGTTGTTTTTTCCTTCTCTATTGAATAATGAAGAAACCACTAGCATCTTTTTTTAAAGTAAAAATTATGGCAAAAACACTGCAAAGACATCCGGGTGTCTTTTGAGCTTTACCCATTGACTTATATTGCAAAGTGCAGAGCGTCTTCCAAGCGGGTAATTCCAAAGAATGGACATGACACTTCTTAACTCTTGGCGTTTTTAGAAACCGGACGTGGTTAAAAGACATTCAAAGGCCTGAACATGTTCACATCAATTCATTTTCATGTAAAAATGCAAATATTCATTCTTTTGAGTGTTTTCTGACAGCTTTTCCATGTGGTCTCCTCAGCGGAACCCACCTGACAAAGACATGGTGGTGGTGAGCACATAGCACATGGACTTCCATTTTCTACAGAAGTGAAGGTCCCAGAATTGGACCCCCTGTCAGATTCGAATATCGATTGAAGTTTAAATGGGATCTAAGTGGTTCATTTTAATAATGTGACCCTTGGATTAAAAAAAAAAAATGTCATACCCCGATCTAGGTCACGCTAGATTAATTTACAAGTGGACATGTACAGTCGGAGGATTTGCTCCTTCAGTGGTTATCTCTCTCGACTCACCTCAGCTTTGCACTCCTGTGTTCTCCACAAAAGAGTCGCTTCCAGACTCCTCTGGGGACGGCTTTCTCCTTGGTGAACCAAAAAAATTGGACCTTGAAACTGAACAGGCTGGATGCTTCTCTTCCCCAAAGTCATCTGTCAGGAGATCTTCAGGAGGGTCCTTCACATTAGCCTGTCGGTCGTTCCCGATACGGCCAACTTTGTGTATGTGGGCTGTTAGATTCAAGCTGTGAGAGGGAGGAGGACCTCATGTCTCAGCTTGTGTGTATGGAGGGGAAGTAGAAGGGGAGACATCGGCTTGCTTTAGACCACCCATAAAATCAGTAACATCAAAATTTAGATAAAAATGATGTGGAGTGAAGCAAAAATCGAGCTATGCAGATCTTTTCTGGCTGTATTAAAGGGAATCAGTCAGCAAGTTTTTGGTATGTAATCTGAGAGCAGCATGATGTAGGGGCAGAGACATTGATTCAAGTGCTGCGTCTGAATGCTGCCATTTTAATGCAATCCCTGTTTCCTCTGCTGTAGATCTAGCAGAGTTCTGAATGCTGAGCTCTGTATAACCCCGCACCCACCGATATGACAGCTTTCTACATTGTACAATGACAGAAAGCTGCCAATCCGTGGTGGGGGCGGGGATACACAGAGCAGTTGACTAGGAGGCACAAGACAACTAGTCCTGTAGTGATAATCTCCTGATGATAAAACACTGATTTTATCGAAATAGCAACCGACTGACAGATGACTTTGAAAGGAAGAAAGATACGGCTTGATAATTTTCAGCTGTAGATTCCTTTTGTTCTGCGGTGAGATAACATGCTACCAGATGATTCTGGCAGTGTCTATATTGTAGAACACAGGAACACTCATATATAGGATGGAGCCAGGAGAGAATGTATCTATTAAAGATAGGGAGGTGGCACTGCTATTGGGGGGTCTATACTATGTAGGATGGGTGTAGTAGTATTTATTTGATACTCGCCACTATTTTTCCCTGTGGTGTCACTTTTTGGGATGACTGCTGCAGCTTTGTCCTGTAAGTAGGTAACTTGGTAGTAGAATGGTTTAAAGATGGTTCAGGATCCAGTGAGTGCGCTGTTATCCTGGATGTAAATTCTACTAATTAACACAAATAGTTGAAGTAAGTCAGGTTCTTTATTGATGAGCATAAAATGATTGACAAGCCAGTTTTTGGCTTCGGATTTGAGCCTTCATCAAATGTGTCAGGAGACAGAACTGTCGGCTAAATGATTCTTCAGCTGACAGCTATCTATCGTGAATATGGGCTTTTTGATGGAGTTATGATAGAAATGCTGTAGATTTATCAGTTCTCTGCATGCTGAGCTCTGTATAATCCCACCCACATCACTGATTGGCTGCTTTCTATGTACACTGTTCCTAGGCAGAAAGCTGCCAATCGGTGGTGGGGGCGTGTTTGGACTACCTGGCAGCAGGTTTACTAGTCCTCTAGTGATAATCTCCTGCTGATAAAACAGTTTATCAAAACTACAACAAGCAGCCCAGTAAGTGACACACTTCTAAAATCAGGGTCTCTGCCCCTACATGATGCTGCTCTCAGATTAAATGGCAAAAACCTGCTGACAGATTCACTTTAAAGCTACGTTCTCATCACATTTATCTTCTATATTTACTATGTACAGCAGGAAAGGTCCAAACTTACTTCTAAAACTCTCTTATCTGGCAGAAGGTGGAAGAGTTACCGTTTTGGTCCCTGTTTGGCCCTAACACACTGGTACCCTGGAAAGTCCTGTAAAAAGCTTACATATAAGAAGTATATATTTTTTTATATGGCAGCAGATTGCAGGTTGTGATATCTGTTTTACATGACCTTTCCAGTAGTTTTCGCAACATATCCATTAAATGGATTCCTATATAGGATGACATTAGACAGCGGCATCCATCACCCATAGGCCATAATTGCATCAGCGCGTTGGATACTTCAGGAAAAATTGTACAATATATCTATTATACAGTCTCAGATTAGTTTATGGGTGCTGGGAGCCCTCACCGCTTTTTAACCCAGTGGAAACATAACCTTAAACACATCTCTAGCTCCCTAACTGTATTTTTCAGTCTAATTTATTTTTTTTTTTCCTTTTTTCCTGATAATGTGTAGTTATTTTAGCACAGGAGTTTGTCATGGCTCGGCTTTAAGTTTATTTTTTATAAAAATTACCCTTTTTTTTTTTCTCCGCTCTGCAACCGACCTGCAAAAAATAGCAATGTAATGTGCAATTTTATAGTAATTTCCTGATTATTTGGATTTAATTAGTTCTCTGGATTTCTCCTCCAGGTCCAGGATTCATCACTGTCTGTTTCCTCGGCTCACTACATCTGCGCTCCTGACAGCAAACACACCGCCCTGGCCGCCCCCGCTCAGCTGCTGCTGGAGAAATTCCTCCATTTCCACAGTCACCGGTTCTTTCCTCTGTCTGTGAATAATCGCGGCCACCCAGTGCTTGTGGTAGATTGTTACCTGAACCTCGGACCCCAGGTACATACAGCACAGTCTTCCAAAAATGATTCAAGAGTCGACCCCTAAAATAAAAAAGGCATTTCAATCTAGGGGAACTTTTGTTTTTTAACTTTTCAGTAGGGGGAATAGGGATCTTTAACCCCATCTGGACACCCCCGGTCCAGCCCAGAGCATCCCCTATGGGGCCGGGTTTACCTAAACTCCGCTCCTCATGGTCCGGTACTCCTCAAATTTGCCCCGATTGTTTCTGAAAATTAAGGATTGTTCTGGCAAATTTTTGGAATAGCTGACAGTTATGGATCTAATTTCTACCTCCGCTCCCCCCCCAAAAAAAGTTCCAGTTTATTTCATAAGTTTTGACTGGTATTTCAACTCTGCATCAGGTTTACAATGAAAAACCCTGGGGTTTTTTTACCTTGAAAAATCCACCATCCGGCGTCAGTGTAAAAAAAAACCCTTAATTTTATACCTTCGAAAATTCTTCATTCCTGCAAGTCCAGATACCGAGGTCTCTTGACTATAGAGATGATGCAGTACCAGAGGCAGTCGTGTACAAGAATGGAGCTGATTCTAGAAGTAAAAACAGAACCTATTTTCTGATTTCATTAAACCACACATTAAAGGGATTTTTAGTGGAAAAAAACAAATAATATTGAAAAAAAAATGAACAAAAATAAAATAAAAAATTCTATAATAAAAAAATAAATAAATATAAATATATATATATATATATATATATATATATATAGTGTATGTATATATATATATATATATATATATATATATATATATATATATATATATATATATATATATATATATATATGATCTGATACTGAACTATATACGGTAGATTCTTCGAGGGTTATGCAGCGCCCCAGAGTCCTGGTCGTTGCAGTACTGTGGCTCCGCCGCTAAGGGGGGCTATGGTACGTCTGATGGCACTGAAGGAGTTCATCTGACCAGGTATCACATACACCAATACATTTCACAGTCGGGCCTCCAGGGGGAGCTAAGGGTGCTATTTATTAGGCCACTCCTCACCACTGTGGGTAAACTGGGGGTCAGGCAGGAAGTTAGTCAGAAAGCTGACTGGGTTGGAACCAGGCAACACCTGGTGGCAGAGGGTGTTGTGGGGGAAGATTCGGTAGGGTCCCTGTCAGGTTTGGGACCCTGACACAGGCCTGGCAACAAGGAAGAACGTCACGGGACCATGCCTGCTCAGCATAGCGGCGGTGCCCTAAGGAAGGATTAGAAGCGAGATATATTGTGCTGGGTGAGAAACGAGATCAAAGCAAGAGGAGAAATACCAGTAGTAGTCGTGCTGTAAGACCGAGGCAACATCCTACTGAGGCGCACAACCGGCGGCCGGAACGCCGAGGAAGTATTTATATATCTAGCTCCAAGCAATACTTCAAACCAACGGCAGGACAGTCAGTCTCAGGCAGGCTGTCTCACATACATCACCTATGAAGATATGGGGGGCGCACTAGGAGAGGGGCGACTCTAGGGTCCCGGAAGAGCTCCGAGCCTACTCGTCATACGGGTGCCGTCCTAACCAGAACATCAGGGAGGGACGGAGGAGAAGAACATCATCCGAACTAGTTGTGAGGGAACATCAGAAACAGACACAACAGTTGTGGGGTACTATCCCGTAAGCACAGCAGGGGAGGACCACAACACATAGCGCTAGCAGGAAGGCACAGATTTCCACCTGCAAAGAGAACTCTGGAGGTGCCATTGGACCGGCCGGACTTGCGCAGCCTGGTGAACCGTATTCCGGACTGAGGACCCAGAGACCTTCAGTAAAGAGGTAAAGAGACTGCAACCTGGTGTCCTCGTTATTTACTGCGACCGGCACTACACCGCACCACTACCACCATCTACATCTATCATTCACTGTACGTCGCCTCCCCACCAGCAGGGTCACGGACCGGGCCTAGCCACCGTGACAACCCCAGAGCAGAGACTCAGAGGCCCGGTACCGGGTACCCCTCGGCCCTGCGGCAGTGGGGGCGCTACAACTTGGCGTCACAAACAGGATCTACTTAAGCCTGAAGAATCAGGTCATGTGTGCCTTGGAACTGTGATTTATTATACTTGGACTGTGATTTATTGCAAAGACTGTGCCGCGCCATTTACCGCCAAAATCCGCCGCCATTACAGCGCTGAGGGGAGCGCAGGAGAAGAAGAAGGGCGTGGAGTGGACGTGGACAAGCTGAAGAGCGCGAAGGACAATGGCCGCCCAGTCTAAATATTTCTGTGTCCTGAGGACGTGTCCGTCAGCAGCCGAGGTCCGCCTTCTGATCCTGTTTGGAGGGTGGAGACCATGGAGACGGGGCCGCCCACGAAAGAGACCGCGGGAAGAAGATACTGGAGAGGAGATAAAGATGGCGACGCGGAGAGCACCGCGTGGGGATGACCCGACTCGGCATGGAGCCGCATCACTGGACACAGCCTCGGAAACGCCATCATTGCGGGGACTGGCCCTCCCGGAACCACCGATGGGTCGACCCAACTGGCAAATGTCCGAGGAGTGTGTGGCCGCAGCCGAGGCCCGACAGATAGCACACCACTTGGAGGCTGATGCCCGCGTGCTTGCTCGGCTGGGCCAGGCCACGGAGGTCCGCCTGTCTCCGGTGTCCCCTGCTCCTCTCAACCCGGCCGCGGCTGAAGGTACGCTGCAGACACAGGGCATGAGAATCCTGCCGGAGGCCGAACACCTGCGGCGTTTGATGACAGCGTGGCGGAGCCGGCCCCAGCCTGCAGCCCAGATTGACCTGACCAGCGCGGAAGAAACCCCGCCGTCACACTGGGGTGTAGTGGTGTCCTTTAACTCCCGACGCGGAAGGGGAGTTATACAGGAGATTGGGGAGCCGCTGCAGGTCCATGTACACCGGGAGGAAGTGGAGCCCTGTGGAGGAAGGTTCGCTCACGATCTGGAGCCAGGTGACGCTGTGACCTACACCAGGTGGAGGAGGGAAACAGGTGAAGCTGGCTGGATCGCTCGGGGCGTCCAGCGGTGCGTCGCGCTCCAGGCCGCTGCCGGAATATCGGAAAACGAACCCCCTACTGAAAAGGCAACGGAACCTGTCCCTGCGGAGCAGCGGGGAACCCGGACCCACCATGTACCCTGGGGGCGTGCCGGTCCATCGGTGAGAAGGGCATCACGGCGAGGAATCCTGTCCTTGCTGGGGCAAGAACCGCTCCTGGGATCGGCAGCGCGACCCGTTGGTCTGGTGAGGCCTGGAAGGAAACCACCTTCTGCACCACAAGAGTAAGATCTTAAAACTCTGCATAATATGTAAATAGTTCTTCAAACTGTTTGTTTTCTGCTATGTTGCTGCTAAAACCCGTCCAGGGTTAACTCTTAAAGGGATCCCTTTGTTGACCCGGGATCCCTATTGATTTTTGGTTATTTTTCTACTTTTTGTTTCCTGTTGAAAAGAACTGCTGAATCATGAACAGTGCATGATACAAACTGCTTGTAAATAGTTTGCACCTTCTTAAAGGTGCTTCCTACTGGTTTTACTTAAAGAAGGACTCTTTGCGAAGATACCACACCGGAGCCTTTGCTGAGTATGGACTGGTAGCTTGAGAAGATGCGCTACCTCATAAAGACTTGGTCCCCTCTTAAAGGGGATGTTCACCTGTGTACTTACGAGTAATACTGCCTTAAAACAGTAAAGTGATAATGATGCCTTGAAAGAAAGTAATAATGTTGACATGTAAACGTTAAATGTAACCAACTAGTTAAATGTGAAAAGTGTTTGATAATGTTGATGGAAGAATGAGGACAGAAAGTGAACCCGGGCGGGGTTAGTTGGTGAGTCCTCCTAGGAGCCATATAGAGATGGCCTGTTGATCCTAAACTGAAGGAAAAATGATATGTTCTATACTGTGTATAGTAGTTGAAAAGGCAGTAGGCCCGGGCTGAACGGGGCGGTCCTGTAAAGAAAGGAGAGGCAGTAGGTCTGGAGCCGTTAGGACAGGCGGTCCTGCAGATTTAAAGAAGGAGAATGAAGTTAATTGCCTTATAATGTGTTATAAGAAGGTCTTTAGTGGATTCAGAGTGTACATCCTTAAAGGAAAACGTTGAATTAATGTCTAAAAATGTTGCACTTAGTAGAATACCCGGTTGGGTAAAGAGAGTTATTTATAGAAAAGTTATTTAAAAATATTTAACCAAGTTTGTAACGTTCAAGTGTCCTCACCTCCCATAAAGGGAAGCTCTGTTCAAATATGCTTATTGTTATCGCACTCACAAAAATTGTATGTCATTTGCTAACCTGTATTGTTGTTTTCTTCCCAGTCCCGGAGTACTGGATTTAACCGGGGGGAGTGCAGCGCCCCAGAGTCCTGGTCGTTGCAGTACTGTGGCTCCGCCGCTAAGGGGAGCTATGGTACGTCTGATGGCACTGAAGGAGTTCATCTGACCAGGTATCACATACACCAATACATTTCACAGTCGGGCCTCCAGGGGGAGCTAAGGGTGCTATTTATTAGGCCACTCCTCACCACTGTGGGTAAACTGGGGGTCAGGCAGGAAGTTAGTCAGAAAGCTGACTGGGTTGGAACCAGGCAACACCTGGTGGCAGGGGGTGTTGTGGGGGAAGATTCGGTAGGGTCCCTGTCAGGTTTGGGACCCTGACAGAGGCCTGGCAACAAGGAAGAACGTCACGGGACCGTTCCTGCTCAGCATAGCGGCGGTGCCCTAAGGAAGGATTAGAAGCGAGATATATTGTGCTGGGTGAGAAACGAGATCAAAGCAAGAGGAGAAATACCAGTAGGAGTCGTGCTGTAAGACTGAGGCAACATCCTACTGAGGCGCACAACCGGCAGCCGGAACGCCGAGGAAGTATTTATATATCTAGCTCCAAGCAATACTTCAAACCAATGGCAGGACAGTCAGTCTCAGGCGGGCTGTCTCACATACATCACCTATGAAGACATGGGGGGCGCACTAGGAGAGGGGCGACTCTAGGGTCCCGGAAGAGCTCCGAGCCTACTCGTCATACGGGTGCCGTCCTAACCAGAACATCAGGGAGGGACGGAGGAGAAGAACATCATCCGAACGAGTTGTGAGGGAACATCAGAAACAGACACAACAGTTGTGGGGTACTATCCCGTAAGCACAGCAGGTGAGGACCACAACACATAGCGCTAGCAGGAAGGCACAGATTTCCACCTGCAAAGAGAACTCTGGAGGTGCCATTGGACCGGCCGGACTTGCGCAGCCTGGTAAACCGTATTCCGGACTGAGGACCCAGAGACCTTCAGTAAAGAGGTAAAGAGACTGCAACCTAGTGTCCTCGTTATTTACTGCGACCGGCACTACACCGCACCACTACCACCATACCACTACCACCATCTACATCTATCATTCACTGTACGTCGCCTCCCCACCAGCAGGGTCACGGACCGGGCCTAGCCACCGTGACAACCCCAGAGCAGAGACTCAGAGGCCCGGTACCGGGTACCCCTCGGCCCTGCGGCAGTGGGGGCACTACAGTTATCTATATTGGAGAGGCACACTTCATTCTTGCATTGTTTGTATAGACATTACTGTAAAGCTCTGTGTATGTGTGTATTGCTTTATGGCAGCGGCAAAGAACAGAAAAGCGTCAAAAGGACTAGAGGTCACTGAGAGGCAGGTAATTTGTAAACGCTCTGTGCCTATAGTCTAAGCCTATGTGCACACAATGCAAAGGTGCCGCATAAAATGAGCATGACGCACGGCAATGTCAACACCACATCACTGTAGACATGTTCCGTTTTATGTCACTTCTCTTAACCGTTTCAGCAGTAAAAAGAAGTGACATTCTCATTCTTCAAGAGGCTTCTGAGCACCCGGAAGTCGCCACCTCTCTGTACTTCACAGTGTAGAGTGAAAAATGTCACAAGAATGGTGGCAAAACTGCTGACGTTTTCCTGAAGCAGCTTCGCCTGAGAAAAATATGCGCCTGCAGTGGCATCTAAAAAACAATGTGTGCACATAGTGCTAAGCTACATTTACACTGAAAGATAATCGGGAATGAGCATTCTTAAATACTCTTGTTCAATCGGTGACCTGATCTTTAGAGCATTGCAAACGATCGTCGTTCTTGGCAGTGCATCATCCTGTGTAGACAGGACCCTCACTGCTGTCTCATCATGGCGCCAGTCGGTTTGTGTAAACTATTCCTTAAATGTGTGTTTAGTTTTACTTATTTGACTCATTAAAACCTTCAGGACTACAATGGCGGTGTCATCTGTTACTGCAATCCCCAGCATTTTAACATTTTTGAAATGACTCTGCTGATCTTGTCCCAGTCTATACAGCAAAGTTGAAAAATGAGGTGCAGTAAATCGATAAATGATGGGAACTTGTATTCTTACAAAACTCCAATATTTCCTAAACTGTTATATGAATAATCACCAAAATAATACAATAAAATGTAAATTGTAATACCGTACTCAGTGGACACAATCTTTCCTTTTTTCAGATTTCGGTTTGTTATGTCAGCTCGCGGCCGCACTCCATTAACATTAGCTGCCCGGACCTGATGTTCAGCGGGCTCCTGCTGCACCTGTGCGACTCTTTTGTTGTGGCCAGTTTCTTGAAGAAGTTTCAGTTCCTTAAAGGTAAATCAGGCGTGGAGGCCGCACAATCCACGCTGCTGGAAGCCCTCAAAGAATAAGTCTCTTGATGCAGATTAGGCATAAAATATCGCAAGCCGCCATCATAATTATTCTATGTTTCCTCATTAAGGAGCGTTCAGGCTCTGGCATTAAGCACAGGGTCCAGGTTGAAATCTGCTGTACCCCAGAGATTACACCATGTAATTACTTTTTCTAGAGCAATGAAAGAAAATAAACACATAGAAGGTCTGTTCGGAGGGTTTAATTAGGATAAGGCTCCTCTTTGACATTAACATTAGTAATAATGGTTTGAAAAGAAGACTGGAATAAAAAAAGTGTGTCTGGTTACATTGTTCAACGGGTTCTCAATTGGCTCATTTAGAGGGGTGTTTAGTATGTAACTTTTCCATCAAAGAGAGAAGAGTGATAGTCAAAATTAAGATGAAAGCCCCTATGTTCTCTATGAGAGAGCTGTTGCCAGACTGTCTGAAAACAAAAAGGGTTGTCAGTCCAAAATCGGGCCTGCTAGATCCTTAACTCATCTATCGGGGGGTGGCCCCCCTACATGCAGTTGTGCTCAAAAGTTTACGTACCCCAGCAGAATTTTTGCTTTCTTGGCCTTTTTTCAGAGAAAATGAATGATAACACCAAACCTTTTTCTCCACTCATGGTTAGTGGTTGGGTGAAGCCATTTATTGTCAAACTACTGTGTTTTCTCTTTTCAAATCATAATGACAACCCAAAACATCCAAATGACCCTGATCAAAAGTTCAAATACCCCATTTCTTAATGCTGTATATTGCCCCCTCTAACATCAATGACAGCTTGAAGTCTTTTGTGGTAGTTGTGGATGAGGTTCTTTATTTTCTCCGATGGTAAAGCTGCCCACTCTTCTTGGCAAAAAGCCTCCAGTTCCTGTAAATTCCTGGGCTGTGCATCATGAACTGCATGCTTGAGATCTCCTGTTATGACCCCAATGGCAGAGGGTCTCAGGAATAATGCTAAGTCAGTAAATTCAGAAAACCAGCTCATAGGGCAGTGGTAACTGGGCTGACCATATAACTAATCCTAGCACCACAAATACCAGCAGCCGGGGAACGTTCCTACGTTGATCCTAGACGTCTCGCGCCAGCCGAAGAGCTAACTACCCCTAGAAGGGAAAAGAAAGACCTTTATTGCCTCCAGAGGAAATACCCCAAAAAGTTGGATAGAAGCCCCCCACAAATAATAACGGTGAGGTAAGAGGAAAAGACAAACATAAGAATGAGCTAGGAATTTAGCAAAGAGAGGCCCACTAGCTAATAGCAGAATATAGAAAGATAACTTATATGGTCAGCAAAAAATCCTATCAAAAATATCCACACTGGAAATTCAAGAACCCCCGAACCGTCTAACGGCCCGGGGGGGAGAACACCAGCCCCTAGAGCTACCAGCAAGGTCAGGAATCACATTTAGTACAAGCTGGACAAAAAATGATAGCAAACAAATAACCCAAAAAACAAAGAAGCAAGACTTAGCTTAATTTAGCACGAACCAGGACCAGCAAACAGGAGCAAACAGAATGTGTCTGATAACACCGATGCCAGGCACTAGACTAAGGTTCCAGGAGGTTTATATAGCAACACCCCTGAAGTAACGACCCAGCTGGGTGCAGACAGAGGGAAGGAAATCCCAGAGTCATATCACTAGTAACCACTAGAGGGAGCCAAAAAAGTCTAATTCACAACAATCTCCCCAGAGTGGCTCAATGCTATTGAGGTCAAGAGACTGAGATGGCCACTACAGAACCTTCACTTTGTTCTACTGTAGCCAATGACAGGTCGACTTAGCCTTGTGTTTTGGATCATTGTCATGTTGGAACGTCCAAGTCAATCCCGTGTGCAGCTTCCGGGGTGATGAGTGCAAATTTGCCTCCAGTATTTGCTGATAACGTGCTTCATTCATCTTTCCTTCAACTTTCGCCAAGTTTCCTGTGCCTTTGTAGCTCACACATCCCCAAAACATCAGTGATCCACCTCCGTGCTTTACAGTAGGAATGGTGTTCCTTTCATCATAGGCCTTGTTGACCTCTTTGCAAATGTAACATTTATGGTTATGGACAAAAAGTTCAATTTTGGTCTCATCACTGCAAATTACCTTGTTCTAGAAGTTTTGAGGCTTGTCTCTGTGCTGTTTTGCGTATTGTAGGGGAGATACTTAGTGGCATTTAAGCAGTAATGGCTTTCTTCTGGTGACTTGACCGCACAGCCCATTTATCTTCAAGTGCATCCTTACTGTGCATCTTGAAACAGCCACACCGCTAGATTTCAGAGAGTTCTGTATTTCAGCTGATGTTATTTGTGGGTTTTGCTTTGCACTCGGAACAATTTTCCTGGCAGTTGTGGATGACTTTTTTGTTGGTCTACCTGACCATGGTTTTGTTTTTACAAAGTTCCTGATCCTCCATTTTTAATCACAGTTTGAATGCTACTGACTGGCATTATCAATTCCTTGGATATCTTTTTGTATCTCTTTCCTGTTTTATACAGTTCAACTACCTTTTCCTGTAGATCCGTTCACAATTCTTTTGCTTTCCCCATGACTCACAATCCAGAAATGTCAGTGGCTGGATGAAAGATGCACGAGTCTGTCTGGATCCCAGTAACTCACTCAGCTTTTATGCCCACACACTGATTACAAGCAAACAGGTCACAGATAAGGATGTTACCTTTAGTAGCAATCCAAACTTATTTGTGTCAACGTCTGTGCATGTCATCAGGCCAAAATCACCACGGTATGTGAACTTTTGATCAGGGTCATTTGGATGTTTTGGGTTGTCATTATGCTTTAAAAAGAGAAAACACAGTAGTTTGACAATAAATGGCTTCACCCAACCACTAACCATGAGTGGTGAAAAAGTTTTGGTGTTATCATTCATATTCTCTGAAAAAAGGCCAAGAAAGCAAAAATTCTGTTGGGGTATGTAAACATTTGAGCACAACTGTTTTAGATTTTCAGCTGAACCTTTCGATATTGGTGGGTTTGGCTGACATTAGTCTAACATTTTAGCCCTCCACAGATCTGATATCTCGATGTCATCAGGTCTCAGAAAACTCCTTTAATATGTCTTCTACTTTTCTGCAGACTGTGTCTCTTCTATAACTAGTTTCCATTGGAGTCGCACATTTTCACCACTTCCTTTCTTCTTCAGATGCCACGCTGTGTGTCGTGTGCCAGGACCGCAATGCCCTCCGCCAGACGGTAGTGCGACTAGAGCTGGAGGATGAGTGGCAATTCCGTCTGCGAGATGAGTTCCAAACAGCCAACGCCAAGGAAGACAAACCCTTGTTCATCTTAACCGGCCGCCATGTTTAATAAACTATGGCCTAAATTACCTCCAGGTACATTTGGCTGCAGCCCCTACGTTGACTCTTTGTACAGAACCGGACTGTTGTATGTTTTGCATTGGAGTTACGATGTTGGAGCGGACACACAGCACCACCTGACATGGTGACACGGAGAAACACATCAGATACATTCCTAGATTTATTTATATGTAACATGTCTTTGTATATATTTTAGGTAGAGAGTAGGCAGAAATGTAACTTTATTATTATTAATATTATTATTGTATTTTTGTCTTTTTTTTATTATATTTCAATAAGTAGTTAGATTAATATTTTTGCCAGGTTTTGAGCTATATTAAAGCCAGGTACATTGAGAACAGAATTCACTTTTTGCAAGAAACTAACCTATAATAGATAGATATAGATAGATAGAGTAGATAGACAGATTACATAATACCATTTTTGGTAAGCACAACTAGTTAGATAAACCAGGGACAGCTCCAGGTGCACGTGACCATGGGGTCACAGAGTCCTACTGGGTCCTTTGTCAACTCCCCCTGTATGTACAACATGCTTTGGTCGATCTCCATTAGCCCCCCAAATGTAGATCTAGGCATCTGCTCAGTGTTTCCTTTATCAAAGACGCCAATAATTTGAAATTTATGTAACCGAGTAGGTCTGGGTACAAAAAAAAAAAAAAAAAACAGACAAAAGTATGCGGCACTCACCATGGCAGCTTGAATGAAAAGTCCTTTTATTTCATGACTAACTTCTTAGATGGTAAAGTGCAGAGGGGTGCGGGGAGAGAGGAGAAAGGTCCATTCCCCCCGCACCCCTCTGCACCTTACCATCTAAGAAGTTAGTCATGAAATAAAAGGACTTTTCATTCAAGCTGCCATGGTGAGTGCCGCATACATGTTGATATATGCTGAGCGCCTCCAATTTGGACACTTATGCTGGTAAAGGCTCTATAATCTGGCTCAACTCCTCCATACAAAGGATTACATGTTTCAACACTGGTGCCGCTATTCACCGTCCTCTGCGATTAAGAAAAAAGAAAAAAAAAAGGCCTATTTTTGTATACAGCTCCAGTGCAGACCTACACTCACTGGCCACTTTATTAGGTACACCTGTCCAACTTCTTGTTAACACTTAATTTCTAATCAGCCAATCACATGGCGGCAACTCAGTGCATTTAGGCATGTAGACATGGTCAAGACAATCTCCTGCAGTTCAAACCGAGCATCAGTATGGGGGAGAAAGGTGATTTGAGTGCCTTTGAACGTGGCATGGTTGTTGGTGCCAGAAGGGCTGGTCTGAGTATTTCAGAAACTGCTGATCTACTGGGATTTTCACGCACAACCATCTCTAGGGTTTACAGAGAATGGTCCGAAAAAGAAAAAAAATCCAGTGAGCGGCAGTTCTGTGGGCGGAAATGCCTTGCTGATGCCAGAGGTCAGAGGAGAATGGGCAGACTGGTTCGAGCTGATAGAAAGGCAACAGTGACTCAAATCGCCACCCGTTACAACCAAGGTAGGCCTAAGAGCATCTCTGAACGCACAGTGCGTCGAACTTTGAGGCAGATGGGCTACAGCAGCAGAAGACCACACCGGGTACCACTCCTTTCAGCTAAGAACAGGAAACTGAGGCTACAATTTGTACAAGCTCATCGAAATTGGACAGTAGAAGATTGGAAAAACGTTGCTTGGTCTGATGAGTCTCGATTTCTGCTGCGACATTCGGATGGTAGGGTCAGAATTTGGCGTAAACAACATGAAAGCATGGATCCATCCTGCCTTGTATGGAGCATCTTTGGGATGTGCAGCCGACAAATCTGCGGCAACTGTGTGATGCCATCATGTCAATATGGACCAAAATCTCTGAGGAACGCTTCCAGCACCTTGTTGAATCTATGCCACGAAGAATTGAGGCAGTTCTGAAGGCAAAAGGGGTCCAACCCGTTACTAGCATGGTGTACCTAATAAAGTGGCCGGTGAGTGTATGTGTCTCCATGATAAAAGGAAAGAATCAAACTCCCTTTTTTTCTGATCTTGAACAATCTCTTCCATCTGCTCCCCAACTTCTTATGAAGCTGCCACATGTACGTTACCGTAAAGGTAGGGGAAAAAATGGACGGAAGGTCAGACTACGTAGGATTTGTTTGTTGTCTGTTACCGTGGAAATACATAGGTTTGTAGAGGGCCTGGAGACACAAACTGGTAGGAACTTCGGAATGCAGATTACTTGCAAAGTGTGGATCATCTATCTATCTATCTATCTATCTATCTATCTATCTATCTATCTATCTATCTATCTATCTATCTATCTATCTATCTATCTATCTCATATCTATCTATCTAATATCTATCTATTATCTATCTATCTATCTATCTATCTATCTATCTATCTATCTATCTCATATCTATCTATCTATCTATCTATCTATCTATCTATCTATCTCATATCTATCTATCATCTATCTATCTATCTATCTATCTATCTATCTATCTATCTATCTATCTATCTATCTATCTATCTCATATCTATCTATCTAATATCTATCTCATATCTATCTATCTATCTATCTATCTATCTATCTATCTATCTATCTATCTATCTATCTCATATCTATCTATCTCTCTATCTCATATCTATCTATCTATCTATCTATCTATTATCTATCTATCTATCTATCTCATATCTATCTATCTATCTACAGTATTATCTATCTATCTATCTATCTATCTATCTATCTATCTATCTATCTCATATCTATCTATCTCTCTATCTATCTCATATCTATCTATCTATATATCTATCCATCATCCATCCATCCATCCATCCATCCATCCATCCATCCATCCATCCATCCATCTATCCCTTTAGAATGTTCTCCTTATTTCACCATTTTTTAAATGTAATATTCACGGCTGTTTTATACCGATAGTGTACAGTGATAATCATGTGAGCAACATGTTTATTGTATGACGGGAAATCCCATGGATTTACTGTGATTCCGGCTTCTAACATTGAGTCGTGGAGGTCGTATGAAGTGTGAGTCTCTGGCGTCGGCTCATGGACTCCCTGGCAGTTCACCCAGTGACTGGCATGATGCACACCAGTGAGTCAGTGCCTCCTGTTCATGGTAATGAATCTTGACATTTCGGTTATGCTTAGTTAGGGAACGACTTGCTGTCTTTTCTGTTTGCATGTCAATCTTAAAGTGACTTTTCTTTTCTGTAAATAGTGTATGTGCGATGTGCGGTATTTCCCAGTCTGACCATGTAATAATTTAATATGTCCAAGTTTAAGGTTTTTTTTATTAAATAAAATACATACTATGTACATGTGTCCATATTACTAACTGACTGTTACCCTTTTATTTTGTTTGAGTTTAAAGTGGTAATCCCATCTGTGATGCCCCCTGTTACAGGTAGGGGGCGCTGCTTGGTCTTCCCAGGATATGCACGGAGGACTATTGAGGCCGTGAGAGTGCATGGCAGTTGCACGCATAAATATGATGGTGAGACAAAGTCCTGCATTGTTGTGAATGGCCAGTATGTGTGTTACAGAGGAAGTTACTCTGCGCTGTCAGCTTAAAGCAATGTTGTTGTTCTGGGACCTGTAGTCCCACAAGTATAGTTGTTGGTATAATTATGAAGGGAAGCTGGCAGGGCTAGTTATGTGAGATGAGCGGGTCGAACTAGCCACACACACACTCCCATCTAGGGGAGTGGTTTCAACTATATAATGTGACTGAGGTCTGGTCACATGGTCTCTGAGTGTGAACCTGAATGGTCCATGTACTGAAGGTCCTGGAGAGCCTATGTGTTGGGAGTGCCGTCTCTCTGAAGAGCACGTGGTGGGGCTTTGGACCTGGTGGCCTGGGGTGTTGGACGAGCGTCCTGAATAGCACCCGGACAAGCCACATGCCTGTGTGTTGGACAGTCCCAGGTGGGATGGATGTCCTGAATAGCGCACAGTGAAACCATGGTCCTGTACGGTGTGTGTTGGAAGCTCCTGTGAGTGGAGTCTTCCTGAAGCACCTAAGACCGTGGGCTTGGACGGTCTGTGTTGGGAAAGCTACCGTCCTTCCGTGGCTCTGGACTGACTGATGTGTGCCTGCCAGGCAAGTTGGTGAACCCCGTGAGGCAACTTTCCCTGGAAAGAGGACTGACGAGGAGTCAGCGTGTGGAGTAGGAGCTCCTGTAAGGTACCATAGACTGTTGATGCTTATAATACTCTATGAACTGTGCGGTCACCCACGGCAACTGGTCAGATAAGGATCAGCGTGTTTAGTGATGCGAGCTAATGATGTGAAGCCTGATATAAAGACTGTCCATTTGTTGTTGGTTTTGGTGGTTTATGCTGTATAAAATAAACCCACATAGACTGCTTAAGTGAAAAATCGTGCCCGTATGCTTGAATTCTGTGCCAAGCGAGTGTCCCCCAACACATGCTGTAGGCGCTATCTTACACATCCAAGAAATATGTCATATCCATAAATGTACCATAACAGTCTAATATGTCCAGAAACTAACCAAATTCTCATGCTTTGTAACATGCCACCCACTGTTTTTGAGCAGGCAGTTCTTCTAGATCAGCATTCTGCCAGCACTGTATGTGCTAGAACTTCCTTTTTTCCTAACTTCACAGCATACATTACTCCTGCCTTTTGCCAATGGCTGGCCTGCCCTGAACAAGAAATCCAACTCTTTGTCTTAGTACAATTTAACAGTCAACAGAGCAGGAGCCCCCTCTTCCTCTAATCTATCTCATGGTCTCTGCTGCTAGAGATGGATTACACTTGACAACAGGCAGTGGACAGCAAGTTAGACAGAAAGGAGACACCTAGTGGCCGGCCCTTTATAATGATTTTTAGGAAACAACTAAATATAATGATTTACCAGAAAAAGGATAACACTATTTTACTGAATATGAAACTTGACATACATACTACATGCCAGTGTACATATTATTGACTACTCCCCTTTTATTCATAGTGAAAATAAAATTTGTCATTCATAGATGTACCATAACTGTTCTAGTTTGTCCAGGAACGGTCTCAATCCTCATTTTCTAACTTGGTTCTTCTTAGGTGCTGTAACTTCCCTTTCCTTCATTCCTCAGCGTGCATTTCACCTGAGATGGTCCAATGGCTTTCCTATCCAGAACTTAAACCCCACCTCTCTGTCATGGCTATATGCAGTTTGGCAGACAGGAGAGCAGGAGCAGAGACAATGACCCGCCCCACCTCGTTCTCAGCTGCTGTTTGATATGGATTACTCTATATAACAGGCAGTGGACACCAAATTAGACAGAAAGGGGGTAACTAGTAGCTTGTAATTTGGTAGAATGTTCTGGGGGTAAGAATACCTAGTTAATAAATTCAGTGATTTACCAGACACCAGATAAAATGATTTTTACTGATGATGAAGCTGTGGTTAACATTCAGTAGACCTGGGAGTTTAGAAATTTGTAAGATAAAAGCCGAATATTCAGATTCTCCATATGTCTGTGGACTTACAAAATTGTTGATGGCCCATAAATGGTAAAAGTGTGGTACACCTATATTGTGATGTAATTTTCATCAATCCCAAAGCAATATTATCCATTTACAGAAAATCTGAATTGCACTTTGTACGTGTCAATCCTGCCGGTTCTTGTGACAATAGTCCGGTTTTGGCACCAGCTGAATCACTTTGGCACAATAAAGAAAGATAGTACAGAAGGTGTAAGTCAACATGAGCAAAAATGTGATATTGTCAGTGAGGAAGGAAGGAGGGAAAAGGATAAATACGCACAGTTGAATAATCATCCCTATAACCTTCTTGATATATTGATACCACAAGGTTGCCTTACGTTGCATTGTCCTTCATTTTCATCTAGAGGCCTTTGATGTTTTTCTGGAGATCCTTACACTTGTGATGCTGTTGAATGGTCTCCAATGTCCGCGAGGATCAGTGGACTGGTCAGGTCACCCATTACATAGAACACTAATGTGCAATCCAAGACTTCTGAGCTAACGATGGAACTGATGGACACGTACATTTATTTACGCACTTGGCCAATAATATTAATGATTGTTCATGTGGTCCTCGTACGTGAGGAACATTACTGTGCATTTCAGGCGGAGGTTGATACGGAGAGATTTATGCTACTTTTACTGCAAGACATGTTCATAGTGTCCATGAACAGTTGACGGAATGAAGAAGACACCATGTTGTAGAGGACGGGGTTCACGGCAGAACTGACGTAGAACAACGTGTTTGTCAGCATGTAGAAATAGTGGTAAAATGTGTACAGGAACCTGCAGGAAGAAAGTATCAAGATTAAAGACCACATCCAGTTTGAAGATTGGGCAACTAAACCATAGGGCCACCAAACAAAATGTAGAATGGGTCCCAACTCCACTAAGGCCCCTTTCACACATCAGTTTTTTGCCATCAGGCACAACCCGGCGAGTTTTAAAAAAAACGGATCAGGCAAAAGTTGCTGCCGGATCCGTTTTTTTCTCAGAGACTTGTATTAGCGACAGATTGCGACGGATGGCCTCACGTTTCATCCGTTTTTTGCCGGATCCATTGAAAATATGCTTTCCGGCAGCCGGAGAAAACGGACATAGGAACGTTTTTTGTGTCCGTCCAAAAAACGGAAAGCGACGGATCCGTCGCCTTCCGTCGTTTGCTATAATGGAACCCTATGCCGCCGGATTTTCCATTCTGGGGTCTCTCTCTCTCTCTCCTCCCCAGAATACAATTAGCTAGATCAGCTAGTCAGATCCGGCTAAAAACCGGATCCATCACATCAGTTTTTCACAATTTGCGACCGATCCGTTTTTTTTTAAATTCGCCGGATTGAGCCAGACGGCAAAAACCTGATGCGTGAAAGTAGCCTTAGAGATCCTCCAAATCATTTTTTTTTATAACATCAATTCCTCCCATCATGGCATGGTTGGATCTAAAGCTATCCACATATGGAACTGCTTTGCTTACTGTCTGCAGGGGATATTTTGTAGTGGAATTTTTGGATTTTGATGTGGAAATGTTGCAGATTTCACCTTTTTGCAGTGCAAAGGGTGAAATCCGAAGCTGCAGAGTTGGTTAATTTCGGTTTTGGATTCTCTTGCAGTTTATGGATGAGATTTTGTAAAAACCTTGTCTCCAATGCTGTTGCAGTAATACACAATGGATTTTCCACCAGAAAATTCTCTGAATATGCCACACCATGTGAATGTACCTTTGGAGCTCCAAATCCTGTTTTTTTTTGCCAAGACAGAGTAAGGACCCCTTCCCACGTCCTGGTCATTCCTGTAAGGAAATACCAGTACAGGTGACATCTGTGGTCCGCGTGCTATATAATCAGTGCTTTGTGTGTTTTTTTTTAAATAAATAATAAAAAAAAATGTGTGGGCTCCCGCATAATTTGAAAACCAGCAGAGGGAAAGCCGACTGCTGGGGGCTGATATTAATAATCTGGGAAAGGGGCCATTAGTCCTAAATGTTCCCAGGCTATTAATAACAGCTCACAGCTATTTGCTTAATCTTTCCTAGTTAGTTTACATGGGGACCCCAGAAAAAAAAATGACGTAAGGTCCCCCTACAAATTCTAACCAGCAAAGGCTAAACAGACAGCTGTGGCTGATATTAATAGCCAGGGAAGGAGCCATGGATATTGGCCCCCCTCCCAAGCGAATAAATTCAACCCTCATCGGCCCCAGAAATGGTGCATCAATAAGATGCGCTTAACCTCGCTTTTCCACTTGCCCTGGTGCGGTGTCAAGTGAAGTAATAGGGTTGGGGTTCATATCATCTTTGTATTGTCAGTTGACATCAAGCCCAGGGGTTAGTAATGGAGAAGTGTCTATAATACGCCAGCATTACTAAGCCCATAGTCATATTGTAAAAAAGAAATTTCTCACAGAGCTAGCTGTGATCTCATTGAGGTCACCACCTTTCATCAGGCCAATCATAGTGAACTGAGCATGGGACCAGCTGGCAGTGACCGGCAGTAACTTCTATGACCACTCATCACTGAAGCTGTGTCCCAAGCTCAGCTCAGTGTGTCTTAAATTTATGACTGAGCAGGTGCATCATGCCACTGCTCAGCCCTGTAATCCAGATGTAGCAGAGCTGGACTTCTTTGTGGGACAAATAGATTATCGTCAGACAGGTGAGGAACATGTTTTTTTATTACTTTCATTTTTACAGTAATAGATGGGAAAATGAGGGTGGAGTGTGTTTATTTCAATAAAAGTACTTTATTCTTGCTGTGTCTTTTTTACAATATGACTATAGGGTTAGTAATGGGGAGGGGTTTTATAGATGTCTCTCCATTACTAACCCTACTACTAACTGTGAGCTGATATTAATAGCCTGGGAACTTTTTGGGATATTGTCCCCGTTCCCAGATTAGTACCATCAGCTCCAGCCATGGGTTTTCCCTCGGCTGGTTATCAAAATTATGCGGTAGCCAACGCCAATTTTTTTATTTAATTCTTAATTTTAGACATGATGTACACAGCGGGTGCTGGATACAACTTCCATCATTGTCGCCTGGTTGTGCTGATCTTAGGAAGGCTAGGCGACAATGATGAAAGCTGTCTTCAGCACACATCATCTGGGAACAGCGGTAACTGTACCGCTTTTTCCCAGGCGCTGGCACATGTAATCTGTTTGCACATGTGTCGCACGCATTTTTGCGCAAAGAAGAACATGTCCGCTGGTTATTCCCATGGACACATGGTCATGTTGAAAAACCTGATGTGCACAACACCATTGAATACAATGGGTGTGCGTGTGTCCGTATTTTCAGTTCTTAAAAAACGCACCACATACGGACATGAAAAATGAACGTGTGAAGGGGCCTCTCATCTTTAAAAATTGTGTACACAGTTGGGCGATTCATTAAGACTGGCAAATCACTGGTCTTCAGTAGGTGGGGATTTGGAGCTTATGCTCCTGATTCATTAAGATGCTCTCGTGTATTTATTTTGAGGTCTGGGTTCAATTTTTACTTAATCATCCATAGCATTTTGGGATCTAGTCTGTTGTCTGTATTTGTTTTGGGATCTGTTGTTATTCTGTGGTTCATTGTGAGTCTGGGCATCTATATTTTTTATGGGTTTGGAAGTGTATGCGCACCACTGCTGCATTAATTCTCTTCTTTCCTCGGCTTTCCCATGGACAATAGATTTAACAGTGGAGTACATCTCAGAGCCCCGTTCTCCGGATCAGTACAGGAGATGTGGAGAGATGATCACTTTTATAACCATTAAGATTGATAAAAACATATTGTACTCACCCAGACCATTCATCATCCGGAATGTAACAGAACATCAGTCTCCTGGCGTGATAAGGTAACCAGCACACAACGTAGGCAATCACAATCGCCCCTGTTGATTGCATAAAAGAAAGTGTCAATATCCTGAATAAACATCTCATAGTAATGACAGGATGGCGAAGTCTTCACTGATATCTGTGCAGCAGTTTTTGTGTGGCTCTGATTACAACTATATCCACAATAATAGGACTGATTATTGACATAAGAATCAATCTATCTATCTATCTATCTATCTATCTATCTATCTATCTATCTATCTATCTATCTATCTATCTATCTATCTCATATCTATATACAGTTGTTCTCAAAAGTGTACATACCCAGGCAGAATTTTTGCTTTCTTGGCCTTTTTTGAGAGAATATGACTGATAACACCAAAACTATTTCTCCACTCATGGTTAGTGGTTGGGTGAAGCCATGTATTGTCAGACTACTGTGTTTTTTCTTTTTTAAATCATATTGACAACCCAAAACATCCAAATGACCATGCTCAAAAGTTCACGTACCCCATTTCTTAATACCGTGTATTGCCCCCTCTAACAATTCACAGCTTGATGTGTATTGTGGTAGTTGTGGATGAGGTTCTTTATTTTCTCAGATGGTAAAGCTGCCCACTATTCTTGGCAAAAAGCCTCCAGTTCCTGTAAATTCCTGGCCTGTCTAGCATGAATTGCATGCTTGAGATCTCCCCAGAGTGGCTCAATGATATTGGGGTCAGGAGACTGAGATGGCCACTCCAGAACCTTCACTTTGTCCTGCTGTAGCCATTGACAGGTAGACTTAGCCTTGTGTTTTGGATCATGAGTGATTCATTACTAATATTTAAGAGGGGACTGGATACCTTTCTTGAAAATTATAATGTTACAGGTTATATACACTAGATTCCTTGATAGGACATTGATCCAGGGAACTAGTCTGATTGCCGTATGTGGAGTCGGGAAGGAATGTTTTCCCCCAATGTGGAGCTTACTCTTTGCCACATGTTTTTTTTTTGCCTTACTCTGGATCAACATGTTAGGCATGTTAGGTTAGGCTATGGGTTGAACTAGATGGACTTAAAGTCTTCCTTCAACCTTAATAATTATGTTACTATTGTCATGTTGGAATGTCCAAGTACGTCCCATGCGCAGCTTCCGGGCTGATGAGTACAAATTTGCCACCAGAATTTGCTGATAACGTGCTGCATTCATCTTTCCTTCAACTTTGACCAAGTTTCCTGTGTCTTTGTAGCTCACACATCCCAAAAACATCAGTGATCCACCTCCGTGCTTTACACTTGGAATGGTGTTCCTTTCATCTTGTTGACCTCTCTCCAAATGTAACGTTCATGGCTGTGGCAAAAAAAGTTCAATTTTTGTCTCATCACTCCAAATTACCTTGTTCCATAAGTTTTGAGGCTTGTCCCTGTGCTGCTTTGCATATTGTAGGCGAGATACTTTGTGGCATTTGCGCAGTAATGGCTTTCTTCTGGCGACTCGACCATGCAGCCCATTTTCCTTCAAGTGCCTCCTTATTGTGCATCTTGAAACAGCCACACTGCTAGTTTTCAGAAAGGATGGGGACCATATGCCAGGATGGGGGACCATATGCCACTGGGGGTATATACAAGGATGGAAGCCATAGTCATCAACATTAACGAAAATAAACACTTGAAATAGATCACTCTGCTTGTAATGACTCTTTATAATATGAGTTTCACTTTTTGTATTGAAGAACTGAAATAAATTAACTTTTTGATGACATTCTAATTTTGTGAGAAGCACTTGTACCACGATGGATGGACATATGTCAGGATGGGGGGGGGGGGCATATACCAGGATGAAGTGGAGTATATACCAGGATGAGGAGCATATTCCTTTATATCTGCAGTCTGGTACCCCTGTTCCTGTCTGTGGCTGCACCTTGTAGCCTCTGCCTGCTCTGATACCCCTGCCGGCTCTCTGCTGCCCCTGTCTGCTCTCTGTATGAGTTGTTTTTTTCGAAACTAAAATCTCAGTATTCAGGTTAAATTGCCGTGTTGCAACTCAGTCTCTAAAAGGTTCGCCATCACTGTTGTAGTACATGATGTCAATAAAATGACGCCAGAGTCAGTTCGTGCGTATACCACGATCTCCGGCGCCATTTTATTGGAGACCCTGTATATGCGAAGTTGCAGACACAGTGTGTTAAAAAAATGGCGTAAAATTTAAAATGTACATTTTTTCTGTGTTTTTGTGCTGTTCCAATAAACACAAAGGAAATAAACGTGTATAACAAAGGTGTATTTGCAATTATTTCTTGGAGAAATACTTTATTTTCTGGAACAATTTCATTGGTTCCAACACTTTCGGCCATGACTATAACTGTAAGTTAGGCCAGAGTCACACTACCTTAGAATACCAGACCATGCGAGTGCTGTCCGATTTTTACGCATCGGTGTCCTCTGAAAAGCCGGCAATTCGTGTGCCACATACAGTAAATCACAGAGTGACAGGTTAGAATAGAATAGATAGAATAGATATATACACATAGAATACATAGATACATAGATGCCAGTGACACAGACATGCATATATGTATATATATTACATAGATAGAAGAAAAGCTGGCAATTCAGCAGCCGCTTAGTGTAAAATGCTGTCGGTGTAGAATAGATAGATTACATACAGTACATACAAATAGAATAGGTAGATATATAGATGTCTGTGACAAATACAATTAGTACAGTGTGTGCAGCATACTGTACATATATTTAATTAATAAAATATAATTTTTCTGAAAAAAAAAATGGCGTGGGCTCCTGCATAATTTTTGTAACCAGCAGAGGTAAAGCTGATGGCTGGGGGCCAATGTTTATAGCCTGGGAAGGAGGTAATATCCATGGAGCTTCCCAGGCTATTCATATCAGCTCAAAACTGTATACTTAACCTTTATTGCCTATTAAAATGGGGGACCCTAAAAAAGATGACGTAGAGTCCCCATATAATTAATAACCAGCAAAGGCTATGCAGACAGCTGTGGGCTGATATTAATAGCCTAGGAAGGGGCCATGGATAGTGGCTCCCCCTCAGGCTAAAAATATCAGCTGCCCCAGAAAAGGAGCATCTCCAAGATGCCCAATTCTGGCACTTAGCCTCAGTCTTCCCACTTGCCCTGTAGTGGTGGCAAGTGGGGTCATAGTTGGGGGGTTGATATCACTTTTATATTGTCAGGTGACATCAAGCCCTGAGGTTAGTAATGGAGAGGCATCAACAGGATGCCCCCATTACTAACACCATAGTCACATTGTATGAAAAAACACACCCAGAATAAAGTCCTTTAATTGAAAGAATGACACAGACTCCTTTAATAAACCTTAATTAAACCATACTTACGACCTCGCCCATTCCACCAACGCCCTTGTCATCTGTAAAAGAGTAAAAACAAAAATATTCCTCACCTTTCCACAGAGATGCTGCTAATCAATTTGTCCCATGACGGGTGTCTAGCTCTGCTACATCTAAATGGCAGGCTGCATGGTTGCATGATGCAACCATACAGCCTGTCATCCAGCAGAGACACTGAGCATCGTGTGCTCAGTGTCTCCTTGTGAACTCTTCTATTCCCTGTCTGAGGGCACCGCAGTGCCGTGAGACAGGTCCTGGGAGTTCACAGCCAATTAACTCACTTCACCTTTCTGACGTCAATGCAAGCGCCATGAGAATTTTTATTTTTATTCTTCAAAAAAATTTTTTGTTTGTCTTGATCGCTGTCTGCTGTAATTATGCCAATTGTAGTTTTCCCAGATTTGGTTATATTATTGCTGGGTTTGTTGGCCGTCTTTTCTTCTTTTTTTTTGTTGCTTTTTTAAATATGCATGTGATTTTAATTAATTGTGTTTTGCATCATGTGATGAGTGAATACCTTCTAATTGGTTAACTATTGTATAAATTCCATGGCGGTTTTAGTACGCGTAGCTTGAGAAATGACACTTTGTGTTCGAAACGCGTAGCCATTTGTCATGTTACACCATGTCTGTCATCATCTTCCTTTTTAATTTTGATAAATAAAACCGAATTTTATAGAATTAGCAGAATCTCTGCGGAAAGGTGAGGGATATTATTGTTTTTTATTTTTAACTCTTTTGCAGATGACAAGGGGCGTCGGTGGAATGGGCAAGGTCGTAATTATGGTTTAATTAAGATTTATTAAAGGGGTCTGTGTCATTCTTTCAATTAAAGGACTTTATTCTGGGTGTCTGTGTTTTCATACAATGTGACTATAGGTTTAGTAATTGGGGGTCTTATTGACACCTCTCCATTATCTATCTATCTGTATATATACAGTTGTGCTCAGACAACTAGGAATTCAGACATCAGCCTAAAGGTACCTTCACACTAAACGATATCGCTAGCGATCCGTGACGTTGCAGCGTCCTGGATAGCGATATCGTTGTGTTTGACACGCAGCAGCGATCAGGATCCTGCTGTGATATCGCTGGTCATTGAAGAAAGTTCAGAACTTTATTTGGTCGTCAGACCGGCGTGTATCGTCGTGTTTGACACCAAAAGCAACGATGCCAGCGATGTTTTACACTGGTAACCAGGATAAACATCGGGTTGCTAAGCGCAGGGCCGCGCTTAGTAACCCGATGTTTACCCTGGTTACCAGTGTAAAATGTAAAAAAAACAAACAGTACATACTCACCTTCGCATCCCCCGGCGTCCGCTTCCCACACTGACTGAGCGCCGGCCGTAAAGTGAAAGCACAGCGGTGACGTCACCGCTCTGCTGTTACGGCCGGCGCTCAGTCAGTGCAGGAAGCGGACGCCGGGGGACGCGAAGGTGAGTATGTACTGTTTTTTTTTTTTACATTTTACACTGGTAACCAGGGTAAACATCGGGTCACTAAGTGCGGCCCTGCGCTTAGCAACCCGATGTTTACCCTGGTTACCCGGGGACCTCTGCATCGTTGGTCGCTGGAGAGCGGTCTTTGTGACAGCTCTCCAGCGACCAAACAGCGACGCTGCAGCGATCGGCATCGTTGTTGATATTGCTGCAGCGTCGCTTAATGTGAAGGTACCTTTAGAGAGGTGTTCACATTGGTTAGGGACCAATCAGTCTTTGAGACCACCTTGACGTTGGTTGATGGGCAAACATTATTTGGCCAAATTTTGTGCAAAGAGTCTCATTCATTTTTTCCTAATATTCAAAAGCCATATTGCTATTCATATAGTCATGTATTTCACATTGACATGCATTAGTACGATAGAGTGAAGCCTTTTTTTGCATATTGTATATGGAGTTAGCTACTCCTGGTATGCATCTATTCAGACTAGCTTGGATGTGCCAGTCAGTTTTTTGTCGTTTCTATGTTAGCTTACTGACTGTGCGCTCCGCCCTTCACCATGTGGTGATTTTAATTGCAGCAGGTTTCTACCTACCCATAAATGTAGGCTTTGCTGAGAGAGTTGTCCACGTTCACCCAGGAATTCAGACATCAGACTAAGAGAATACACCTATTCAGACTAGCTTGGAAGCGCCAGTCAGTTTTTTTTTTTTTTTTTTGTAGGTCTTCAGAGATGACGCTGCCCATGTGATATGCTGGTCAAAATTATATCAGGATATCATGTGTCCAAATTATATTTAAGGGTGCTCATATCAAGCAAAAATAATAAAAGAAATTATATCATAAGTGACCACTTGCAGGTCTTGTTTTGGTGCTTACAAAGGCCCTCCTGATAACTGTCCCCGACACACCAGAAATGAACCTGCTGGGCTAGCCTCTGCTCACAGAGGTTATCTCCTTAGCCACCATTTCTGGAAGCACAGCTCTTAGGCTACGTTCACATTAGCGTTTGGCTAATGTGTGTTGGGTTTGCGTCGGCGACGCAGCGGCGACGCATGCATCATGCGCCCCCTATACTTAACATGGGGGACGCATGCGTTTTTTTTTGTTGCGTTGTGCCACACATGCGTCTTTTTTGCCGCAAGCGTCGGACCAAGAAAACGCAACAAGTTGCATTTTTCTTGCGTCCGATTTTCGGCAAAAACCGACGCATGCGTCGCAAAACGCAGCGTTTTTGCGTGCGTTTTGCCGCGTTTTTGTGTGCGTTGTGCGTTGCGTCGCCGACGCAGCGGCGCACAACGCTAGTGTGAACGTAGCCTTAGGGACCATTTAAGCGCTAGAAAAGGACTTACAGGGAATTGGTCAAGGTAAGGATTACGGTAATTTTCCACAGTTTTTTTACTGGTCTGTACCCTTTTAAATATAAATATCACTGGCTCTAAAACCCCTTTAATTTGAAAAGGAACACTCATTTTAGTGCCCGGTCTCTTCAGAATATCATGGCAAACAACAAATATGCAGCGTAAATACCACTGTCTTGTTTTGCTGTATCTAGGGACATTGATTATGAAGTTTACCAACTCATCATTATTCTCATGAGGTAGCGTCTTCCCATAATGAAAAATCAATCAAAGACGGGGAATAAAAATAATCTTGGTTTCGTTGTAATTTGCTGCCGTTACAACCATTTTCTCTGGATTATATTACTATGAATCAATCTCCTTCCCGCACCTTACGGAAGTCACAAACTACAGTATATCAGGCGTGATCCTAAATATGGGTTCCAGTCTGGCAGTCCTGGAGGAGGACATAAAATCTGCAGGATGGTCGGAGAAATTAATCTATATATAGAAGTAAATTAATCCAAGGCGCAGGTAGGAATGTGGGAAGTGAAACGCGTCGCCCAAAGATAAATATTCAATCAAGCGCAATGATGAGAATACAAATAAAGAATTATGATGGGATGGCGGTTTCTGCCTGACCCGGGTAGTTCATATTAATCGTGACCTATTTTATAGAAATAATTTATGGCTGGAAGGCTAGGTTTTATTACTACTCACAGGGAAGGCAATTCCCAATATATCAGTTGAATGGTCCATCTTAAATATCAGAGGTGAGAGAGAAAATTGTTTTTCTGAACCAGATCTTTACTTGAGTTTCCTGTAACTTACATGATGACAGCGTATAATCATTTATCTACATATATTCTACTTAACATATACAAATTTAGGAAGACATTGCTTTACTAATGCCCAACATCCTCTCCATTTGCTTTCACAATCAAATCCTTATAAATGGATTTTGTGTTCAATCTCCGGTCAATCAGGATTGTTTCAAATTTTGACAATTTGCGCAATTTATCATAAAATCAAGGGAAATATGCAATGGACCTCTGGTTGACTATGGTTTCATTTCCTTTGGAATGACGCAGAACTGCATGGTTAGCAAACAAGTGGTGGAGAATTGGCCCAATGGACACAAAAAAGGTGGTGAAGTGCAATACAACACCAAGACCTCGTTTTCAATAGATATTCACTTAAAAATGTCTTAAGATTTTTATGCATTTTTTAGAACTCTTTTCTCACGTTTTTGTTTGGTGTTTTTAATTTCAATGTCAAGTTTAGTGTAATTTCCACCAGGTACCGGCGGAAATAAGTGACAGACCATGATGCACGTGTAAAGTGCTGCAGAGCGGTATTCGCAACAGAGATGCTGTCCAGTTGCGCTCTGGCACTTTAGAGACAAGAGATGTCCTAGTCCCAGTGGGCTGTAGGGTGTGGGGTACATCGCACTCACTTGTAGGCCACAGGCCTCCGCTGCCTCCAGGCTTCCATCTTCAGGAAGGTTATTTTCAACAGTCAAACTTTTACTAAACAGTCCAAGTTCATCAGGTGGGAAAGGACACAGATATTGACACTTCCTTCCTCCTTAGCACAACTTCTCTTCTGTTCTGTCACCCATTCATCTTGACTACCTCCAAGCCCACTGACTCCCATCAGCCTCAGGGATTCATTGTCCGGCAGTGTACCACGGACCGGCCACCTGCCCCACATGTAACACTATGTCCCAGTCCTTGTGATGTTGGAAGACCAGGCCCACTCTGTGTTACCTGGCCTGAGCCCTAGGCTCCAGACATCATTAGAATGTCCATCAGGGATCTCCATTTCACCGCCCACTGCCCTGAACGTTTGGCCCATGCTGCCCCTAGCAGCCCACCCCTCCTGAACTTGAACTCTCCTCCACACTTCACTAGCTGACACTGAACTCTCTATAATAAGGAAGTGCATTACTTCTTATAAGCACAAATGGAACGCCCGCCAGGGCCGTGGGGTATTCGGTACCGGGTCCGGTACTTAAAGGGATGTGTAACAGCAGCGGTGACCCGGTCCTTGGCCATGGGCGCCCATGTTAAAGGAAAGGTCTTTAAAGGGGTTTTTGAAATAAAGAAAGTTTGTGACGCCACCTGTGGTATTCGGTCAGAGGTGACCAACGATGCTTAAAGGGGTCCTTTGGGGTGATGTGATGGCAGCCAGATGGTATAACTTCCCACAGGTGAAGTGGGTCCCCAGGGCTCCTGGTGAATGGATGGAAGATGGTGAGTGGTGCAGTAAAGAACGAAAGGTGCAGTTGTGCAGTCTTATTACCTGGTTTACTGATGGTAGCAGGCAGCCACAGTCCAGGGCACCAGATCACAGGTAAAGACAGCCTGGGTCCGGCCAGATTGGAAGTGAGTTCAGAGTTCAGCTTTACCAGGTGGAGTTAAAAGCCTTCCTTCTAGCGCTGTGGTGTAGTTCCTTACTGCCTTTGGCTTCTTAGCAAGGTCCTCTCAGTTATCTCTGTCCTTTATTGAAGTGGGACACAAACCCATATGACAAGTGTCTCGAGCCTTTTTACAAGGTCTCTATCATGACCTGGGCTCTATGTGTCACTGTGTCTCCTGGGCATTAGCGCGGACAGGTTACGTGTAGTCTAGCTGTCCTACCGTTTTCTGCTGTGCCTCCTAGAGTATGACACAACCTCGGTCTTCCAGGTTACTGGTATCTGCGCTCTGACAGGGAGGTAGCCCAGTCGCTGCTATTCTCCCTTGTTGTCACTCTCCTGTGCTCTCTCCGGCACGTTAGCTAAAGGCTGTTCTTTCTTCTGTATCTCGCTATCTAGGAGCTACAGCACACCAGGCTGTATGGCTCCTCACCCGTCCTTCTGCCTTAGACTGCTCCAGTCTGCTGTCTGGCACCAACTGACTAATTCTTCCCAACTGCCTAGCAACTAACTCCTCCCAACCAGAGAGAGCAGCTCCCCTTCAGTCGGGTGTAGAGCTCTCCCTTCTGGCCTGGAGTCAGAACGGTGTTGTATGTGCTTTGTAGTTATCTGATAAAAGGAATCCTTCATCGCTTCCAAGCGTGACATCACTCTCCCCGTGAGGAAAGCAATGCCACCTTGACAACCAGGACCCTGGGGCGTCACACTAGTGCCCACTCATTGGGCTAATCCTAACCTTAACCATTTCCTATCTACATGCTAACCTGTTCTATATTCATGCCGTCCTAAGTTTATCCTTATGCTATACTGTACAACACCATAATACAATATATCACATTACATTACACACGTTACTTCACATATAAAGCCACACAAGGGTATTTACAGTGTGTCTGTTGTCTTCATGGGCTGGAACAGGGTAAGGCAGTCAATATCCTTACACACGGACTGCCTGCGAATCTCCTGACTTGAACGTGACAGTCTCATTCATGTGAGTCTATGAGGCTGTCAAGTTTGGGTCAGGAGACCAGCGAACAGTCCATGCATCATGGTCCATACTTGGACCATGACTGAATGCAGCATTACACGGACACATGACCAGTCCATTAGCCTCTGCTGATGGCAGGGTGCTCCAGTTACTGTAGCTAGCAGACCCCGAGACCAAGACATGGCTTTGAGTTGAGATCGAATCATAGGGGTGCCAGTGAGGTTCAAGTGGGAGCCCCCCACTGTCAACCATCTAGATGCTACTGTTGCTAATGGCAGCTAGGTAGTTGAAAACCACAATGGGTGGTAACACTGATCGTGACAAATTCAGCAGGGTGTCAATTGTAGTATATAACTCACACCCACTCACCCTCTACCAGTTAAGTTCTATGCTTATTCCTCAGCATAAGGACCCTCAGAATAGGGACCCTTAATAATTCCTGTAAAAAGGCATAAAGGGGTTAAAAAAGTAGTTTTTACTTGTCTGCTGTTTATGCTCCACACTACTAGCAAAAGCATATGTGTTATTTTCTTCCAATCTTCTTATGCAGCTGTACTTTATACCATCAGACCATGAAAGTCCCAGGCCAGCTGCTTCTAGATTAATTAAGATTTATTTAAATTGCAATAGTAAATTGAGTGTGAGGTTTAAGAAAAGAAAATGTTGCATTGAGTAGAAACTGTGGAGTGCTTAACTAAGTTCAGAATGAAAATTAAGTAGAAATGCTGATCAGTCTTAAAGGGTGACTGTACTTTCAAGAAATTTTAAGAATAAATTGCCATGTGCATACAGGAGGTATAACACCATTTCTGGACAATTTATGACTAGTATCCAGAATTTTAACAAGTTTATTTTCTCCATGCTCTGTGTCTTAATTTGTAATTAGTTCTGAGCTGGTGGGAGGAGGCTACCTTTTATTAAATCAGACATACGCAGCACAATACACAAAGATGGATTCCTGCTCTTCATTCTTAGTTAGCTCACAGAGACAAGCAGTAGAAGCAAGGAGGAGATTATTCAAGAATTCTGAGCTGTGTGGATGTGAATACAGCTCTGGGGTGAGGTAAAAGAATTGTTAGAACGCTCAGGATGGTCTTTCTGTGTCTCTCTTTGCTTGCTTTTTTTCAGTCTGCTTCTTACTTCTCCTTTCTCCTCCTCTCCCTACACAGTATGATTGGATGTGTAATCTGACACATCACTGTGCTAGCAGTTCCTCCTGTCTTCAGTAAGGCTAGTTTCACACTAGCGTTCGGCAGGACAGCGCAGCGACAAAACGATGCATGCGGAGGCATCCGCATACATCCGCATGGCCTGCGTACCCAATGTTAAAGATAGGGTACGCAGTATGCAGGCAGACGTAGGCGGAGCTAAAGGAAGAGGATCGGCAGTGGGCGGGGTTTAACAGAGGAAGAAGACTGCCATCCGCAGCCCTGCCCAACGCAAATGAATGATAAATTTAGGAGGCAGGGGTAAGGGAAAAAGTAGCTCCAAAGGTGGATAAGGAAACAGATTTCACTGATAAGATATATTATAGAGCTTCCTATAGTCACATGTACTTTTGATTTACGGAGTTTGCTTCCAAGGTCTGTTCCTATTTAACATTAAAGAGAACCTGTCACCAGGATTTCCCAACACTGATGGGATGTAGGATACTTAAGTCAAGTGAAGGAAGCACGAGAATGGCGATAGCGTCATGAGAAGAGGCGTCTAAGCAAGACCATTGGACTGGGTCACACTGTACAGAAGTGTGATAAATGGTAATTTTTGTGCTATACAGAGGGGATTGGGAACTTATGGAAATAGTACTAGAATACTGTAAAAGAAGCCTTAAAGGTGGTGGCCGTACTTTATATTGATAAAACTTGGTGACAGGTTCCATTTAAAGGCATAGACAAGTGAAGAGAATACAATGATTTTTTGTGACAATTCCACCTGTGATGGATAAGATATATTAGGCAGCAAGTGAACATATTTTGTGGGGTGTCTACAACTGGACCGATGCAATCAGGATGCCCACACATCAGACCAGAGCAAGAAAGTTAACAGTCTATGCAAAAATATAAATGAGGCAGCACTCCAAATATTTTACAGAAATCAACAAAGAAAGGATCCATGTAGGGATAGTCATACGAAATCACAAGACTCTGGTCAATCAGCCAGGTCAGAAGTCTCTGGGCATTAAACAGGGGACTTGCAAATCTTTTACCTTCTGGCTTTTGATTACTCAGGCTAACATGACCTTGTGTGTCTTGCCACAGTGATGATATGGCGTTAGTGAGTCATCTGCCTGGGCAGTGGGGTACTCGGTACCGGGTCCGGTCACACTTAAAGGGAATGTCACGGTGGCTGCGAACCGATCCGTGGCCCTGGGCGCCCAAATAAAGGGAAAGGTCTTTTAAGGGATTTCTAATAAAGTTTGTTCATGACGCCACCTGTGGTATTTGGTCAGTAGAGACCGATGCTGCTTAAAGGGGTCCTCTGGTGTGATGGTATGGCAGCTAGATGGTATAACTTCCCACAGGTGAAGTAGGTCCCCAGGGCTCCCGTGTGTAGATGGAGATGGTGAATGGTTCAGTAAAGAACGAGGACACAGGTTTGCAGTCTCTTTACCTGGTTTACTGTAGCTTCAGGCAACCGCAGTCCAGGGAACCAGATCATGGGTACAGGCAGGGTCCGGCCAGTTTGGAAGCAAGTTGGGAGTCCTCCTCACCAGATGGAGGTAGAAGCCTTCCTATAAGCACGGTGGTGTTGTGGTTCCTCACTGCCTAAGGCTTCCGATAAGGTCCCCATGATTCTCACTGTCCTCCATAAAGGTTAGGACACAAACCCGTATGACAGGTGACTTGAGCTGTTTTATACGGTCTCTATCATGACCCGGGCTCCATATGTGCCAAAGTTTCTCCTGGGTATTAAGGCAGACAGGTGATGTACAATCCAGCTGTCTTGCCGGTTTCTGCCGTATCTCATAGAGTTAGCACGGCCTCGGTCTTCCGGCCACCGGAACCTGCGCACGGCCAGGGAGACAGTCCATACACTGCTGTGCTCCCTGTTATGATCCGGTGACCCCGGAGCCGCATGAGACTATCTCTGCAGTAGGTGGTACCTGTACTGACCGCAATCCTAATACTGACACCGCAACTAGAAGTAGCCGTGGGATGTACCTAACCAGGCCTAGACACCTCGACACAGCCGGAGGACTAAATACCCCTAAAGATGGAAATGGGAAATCCTATCTTGCCTCAGAGCAGAGCCCCAAAGGATAGGCAGCCCCCCACAAATATTGACTGTGAGTTTAAGAGGAAATACGTACACAGGCAGAAAAGACAGAGTTTAGCAAAAGAGGCCCTTCTAGCTAGATAATAAGGATAGGACAGAATTCTAAGCGGTCAGTATTAAAACACTAGAAAAATCCACAGCAGAATATACTATATTCTACATCTAACTAAAGACATAGGATGTATATCTGCATCTCCAGAGAAACCAGCATGACAGAAAAATCCAAACAAGTCAAAGCTGGACAAAAACACAATAGATTGCACTGCACGTAAAAGCACACTGCATGCGTGCTACAGAGAACCAAAACAGGACACTTATCTTAGCTGAAATGACAGCAGGGCAGTGGAGCCAGACAGAGATGCAATCCCTCCAAGATACAATGGACAACTGGCAGGGATTGATGGATCCAACAAACCTAAATACCTAATAGAGTTGCAATAAAAACACCTGCCCTGGCCTATAATCCAGAGACCACTGCACTACCACTAACAACCACCGGAGGGAGCCCAAGAGAAGAATTTACAACAGTACCCCCCCCTTGAAGAGGGGTCACCGAACCCTCACCAGAGCCCCCAGGCCGATCAGGACGAGCCAGATGAAAGGCCCGAACCAAATCAGCAGCATGGACATCAGAGGCAAAAACCCAAGAATTATCCTCCTGGCCGTAACCTTTCCATTTGACAAAGTACTGAAGCTTCCATCTCGAAAAACGAGAATCCAAAATCTTCTCAACCACATACTCCAACTCCCCATCAACCAGCACAGGAGCCGGAGGATCAACAGAGGGAAGAACGGGCACCACATATTTCCGCAATAAAGATCTATGGAAAACATTATGGATAGCAAAAGATGCCGGAAGGGCCAAACGAAAAGACACAGGATTAATAATCTCAGAAATCCTATAAGGACCAATAAACCGAGGCTTAAACTTAGGGGAAGAAACCTTCATAGGAACATGACGAGAAGACAACCAGACCAAATCCCCAACCCAAAGCTGGGAACCAACACACCGACGACGATTAGCAAAACGTTGTGCCTCCTCCTGAGACAACACCAAATTGTCCACCACATGAGCCCAAATTTGCTGCAACCTGTCAACCACAGAATCCACACCAGGACAATCAGAAGGCTCAACCTGCCCTGAAGAAAAACGTGGATGAAAACCAAAATTGCGAAAAAAAGGCGAAACCAAGATAGCCAAACTAGCCCGATTATTAAGGGCAAACTCGGCCAATGGCAAGAAAGCCACCCAATCATCCTGATCAGCAGACACGAAGCATCTCAAATAAGTTTCCAAAGTCTGGTTGGTTCGCTCGGTTTGGCCATTTGTCTGAGGATGAAATGCGGAAGAAAAAGACAAATCAATGCCCAGCCTAGCACAAAAGGCTTGCCAAAACCTAGAAACAAACTGGGAACCTCTGTCGGACATAATATTCTCCGGAATACCATGCAAACGAACCACATGCTGAAAAAACAATGGAACCAAATCAGAAGAGGAAGGCAACTTAGGCAAAGGCACCAAATGAACCATCTTAGAAAACCAGTCACAAACCACCCAGATAACCGACATCCTCTGGGAAACCGGAAGGTCTGAAATAAAATCCATAGAAATATGCGTCCAAGGCCTCTCAGGGACCGGCAAAGGCAAAAGCAACCCACTAGCGCGGGAACAACAAGGCTTAGCCCACGCACAAGTCCCACAGGACTGCACAAAAGAACGCACATCCCGCGACAAAGGAGGCCACCAAAAAGACCTACCAACCAAATCTCTGGTACCAAAAATACCAGGATGACCAGCCAACACAGAACAATGAACCTCCGAAATCACCCTACTAGTCCATTTATCAGGAACGAACAATTTCCCCACTGGACAGCGGTCAGGTTTGTCAGCCTGAAATTCCTGAAGAACCCATCGTAGATCAGGGGAGATGGCAGAAAGAACCACCCCTTCCTTTAGAATGCTGACCGGTTCAAGGACCTCCGGAGAATCAGGCAAAAAGCTCCTAGGGAGGGCATCAGCCTTAACATTCTTAGAACCCAGAAGATACGAGACCACAAAATCAAAACGGGAGAAAAACAAAGACCATCGAGCCTGTCTAGGATTCAGCCACTTGGCAGACTCGAGGTAAATCAGATTTTTATGATCGGTCAAAACCACAATGCGATGCTTGGCTCCCTCAAGCCAATGTCGCCATTCCTCGAACGCCCACTTCATAGCCAACAATTCCCGATTGCCGACATCATAATTACGTTCAGCAGGCGAAAACTTTCGGGAAAAGAAGGCACATGGTTTCATCAAGGAACCATCAGAATTCCTCTGAGACAAAACGGCCCCTGCCCCAATCTCAGAAGCGTCAACCTCAACCTGAAATGGAAGAGAAACATCTGGCTGACGCAACACCGGAGCAGAAGTAAATCGGCGTTTAAGCTCCTGAAAGGCAGAGACAGCCGCAGAGGACCAATTCGTCACATCAGCGCCCTTTTTCATCAAATCGGTCAGGGGTTTAACCACACTGGAGAAGTTAGCAATGAAACGGCGATAAAAATTAGCAAAGCCCAAAAATTTCTGAAGACTCTTCACGGACGTGGGCTGAATCCAATCATGAATGGCCTGAACCTTAACCGGATCCATCTCTATAGATGAGGGAGAAAAAATAAAGCCCAAAAAAGAAACCTTCTGCACTCCAAAAAGACACTTAGACCCCTTCACAAACAAAGCATTGTCACGAAGGATCTGAAAAACCATCCTGACCTGTTTCACATGAGACTCCCAATCATCGGAAAAAATCAAAATGTCATCCAAATATACAATCATGAATTTATCAAGATAATTCCGGAAGATATCATGCATGAAGGACAGAAAAACAGATGGAGCATTAGAGAGCCCGAAGGGCATCACAAGGTATTCAAAATGACCCTCGGGCGTATTAAACGCAGTTTTCCATTCGTCACCCTGCTTAATACGAATAAGATTATATGCCCCTCGAAGGTCAATCTTAGTAAACCAACTAGCCCCCTTAATCCTAGCAAACAAATCAGAAAGCAAAGGCAAAGGGTATTGAAATTTGACAGTGATCTTATTCAAGAGGCGATAATCAATACAAGGTCTCAAGGAGCCATCCTTCTTGGCAACAAAAAAAAATCCCGCTCCCAATGGTGAAGAAGATGGCCGAATATGCCCTTTCTCCAAAGACTCCTTAATATAACTCCGCATGGCGGCATGTTCAGGCACAGACAGGTTGAAAAGTCGGCCCTTAGGAAACTTACAACCTGGAATCAAGTCAATAACACAATCACAGTCCCTATGCGGTGGAAGGGAACTGGACTTGGGCTCATTGAACACATCCTGAAAATCAGACAAGAACTCTGGAATTTCAGAAGGGGGGGAAGAGGAGATTGACATCAAAGGAACGTCACCATGAACTCCCTGACAACCCCAACTAGTCACAGACATAGATTTCCAATCCAACACCGGATTATGTACCTGCAACCATGGAAAACCCAACACAATAGCATCATGCAAATTATGCAACACCAAAAAGCGACAATCCTCCCGATGGGCTGGCGCCATGCACATGGTCACCTGTGTCCAAAACTGGGGTTTATTTTTAGCCAAAGGTGTAGCATCAATGCCCCTTAAAGGAATAGGGTTCTCCAAAGACTGCAAGGGGAAACCACAACGTCTAGCGAATTCAAAGTCCATTAAATTCAAAGCGGCGCCAGAATCTACAAACGCCATGACAGAAAATGACGACAATGAGCAGATCAATGTCACAGATAACAGAAATTTAGGTTGTACGGTACCAATGGTAACTGAACTAGCGATTCTCTTAATGCGCTCAGGGCAAACCGAAATGACATGAGAAGCATCGCCACAGTAAAAACACAACCCATTCTGACGTCTGAATCCCCGTCGTTCAGCTCCAGACAGAATCCTATCGCACTGCATAGGCTCAGGTATCTGCTCTGAGGCCAACGCCACAGCGCGCACAACTCTGCGCTCATGCAGGCGCCGATCAATCTGAATGGCCAGAGACATAGAATCGCTCAGACCAATAGGCGTGGGAAACCCCACCATAACATCTTTATAAGATTCAGAAAGACCCTTTCTGAAAATTGCCGCCAAAGCATCCTCATTCCATTTAGTCAGTACAGACCATTTTCTAAAATTCTGACAATACAATTCTGCCGCTTCTTGACCCTAAAATAGGGTCAACAAGGTCTTCTCAGCATGATCCACAGAATTTGGTTCATCATATAATAACCCTAGAGCCTGAAAGAAGGCTTCTACATTAAGCAAGGCAGGATTCCCAGATTCTAGGGAAAATGTCCAATCCTGAGGATCGCCACGCAGCAGGGAGATGACAATTTTAACCTGATGAATGGAATCACCAGAAGAACGAGGTTTCAGAGCAAAAAACAGTTTACAGTTATTTTTAAAACTCAAAAATTTAGACCTGTCCCCAAAAAATAACTCAGGAGTAGGAATCCTAGGCTCTAAAACCGGAGTCTGAACAATATAATCGGAAATACCCTGTACCCTAGCAGCTAGTTGGTCTACACGAGAAGCTAATCCCTGAACATCCATGCTAGCACACAGCTCCTCAGTCACCCAGAGGAAAAGAGGGAAGGAAAGACAAAACAGACTGCAGAAAAAAAAATGGCTCAGGACTTTTCTTCCCTTCTTCTGAGATGCATTTAACTCATTGTTGGCCAGTTGTACTGTTATGATCCGGTGACCCCGGAGCCGCATGAGACTATCTCTGGAGTAGGTGGTACCTGTACTGACCGCAATCCTAATACTGACACCGCAACTAGAAGTAGCCGTGGGATGTACCTAACCAGGCCTAGACACCTCGACACAGCCGGAGGACTAAATACCCCTAAAGATGGAAATGGGAAATCCTATCTTGCCTCAGGGCAGAGCCCCAAAGGATAGGCAGCCCTCCACAAATATTGACTGTGAGTTTAAGAGGAAATACGTACACAGGCAGAAAAGACAGAGTTTAGCAAAAGAGGCCCTTCTAGCTAGATAGAAAGGATAGGACAGAATTCTAAGCGGTCAGTATTAAAACACTAGAAAAATCCACAGCAGAATATACTATATTCTACATCTAACTAAAGACATAGGATGTATATCTGCATCTCCAGAGAAACCAGCATGACAGAAAAATCCAAACAAGTCAAAGCTGGACAAAAACACAATAGATTGCACTGCACATAAAAGCACACTGCATGCGTGCTACAGAGAACCAAAACAGGACACTTATCTTAGCTGAAATGACAGCAGGGCAGTGGAGCCAGACAGAGATGCAATCCCTCCAAGATACAATGGACAACTGGCAGGGATTGATGGATCCAACAAACCTAAATACCTAATAGAGCTGCAATAAGCAGAAACACCTGCCCTGGCCTATAATCCAGAGACCACTGCACTACCACTAACAACCACCGGAGGGAGACCAAGAGCAGAATTCACAACAGCTCCCCTGGTGTCACTACTCCTGCACACTTTCCACAAACTGGCCTTTCCTTCTCAATTCTTGTTCTCCAGGAGCTGTAGCAACTCAGGCTACACGGCCCCTTCAGTCCTGCTGACACTCAATCTCCCACTGCCTTCCTCTCTGTCCTCTGACAGACTGACTTCCTTTCCCTCCAGACCAGAATATAGGGAAGTTCCCCTTAATCCGGGTTCAGAGCTCCTCCTTCTGACCTGGAGTGTGAATGTGTTGCATGTGTGATTACCTGGTGAAAGATATCCTTCCTTGCTTCCAAGCATGACCTCACTGTCCCCATGGGGAAAGCGATGCCAGTGTGACAACCAGGACCCTGGGGTGCCACATTAGCCCTGGTAATTTAAGAGATTTGTGAGCCTCCTGTCCAGTGAAAGGAGACTGACCTGGCTGATGGACCAGAATCCCCATGAATCGATCAGCTCCATGTAAGGGTTTCTTAAAAGGATATTATTTGTCTTCGTTGTATTGTTTTCCATTGACAGCACATGGGCACATTATTATTATTAATTATTTTTAAAGCACCATTAATTCCAGGGTGCTGTACATGTGAGAGGGTTTCATAATTAGCACATATATAGAAAATAAAGTAAAGAAACTGACAGGCTGGTATAGATAAGAAAAGGACCCTGCCCTCACGGGTTTACAATCTGTATGGTAATGGGGAGAAGATAGAAAGTCGGAGGTTGGTTTAGTTCGAGTAATAGTGAGATGGCAATGGGGTTATTGCAGGCTGTAGGTTTTCCTAAAGAGATGAGTTTTCAGGTTGGGCCTGAAGGTTCCAAATGTGGAAGACAATTAGAGGTGCAGAGACACTGAATTCCAGAGGACTGGGTTACTCGTGAAAATATTTGGAGGCAATTGGGTGAGCAATGTACAAAAGTGGGAGAGAGAAGTTAGCTTTGGCAGTTAGTAAATCATTAACAATTTTAGTCACACAGTTTCAGTGCAGTGGTGTGGACAGAAGCCGGATTGTAGGTTGTCGAATAGTGTGCTGGATGAAAGGAGGAAGGAAAGTTCAATATGGACGTGCTGTTTGAGGGGTTTTGAGGGGAATGGGAGTAGCAATATGAGGGTAACAGAAAGAGGTTGGTTCAAGGGATGGCTTCTTTATGATAGGGGTGTTTGTTGTGTGTTTGAAAGCAGTTAGTTAATGATAGGTTGTAGAGGTGGCTTAGGGATGAGGAAAGCATGGTGGTGAAGTTAGTTAGGCGGTGGGATGGTATAGGGTCTAGTGCACAAGTGGTGAGATGTGGAGAGAGAATGAGTAAGCTTTTCTTCAGTAGGAAAGAACAATATTATTATATTCTATGGTGCTGTTCAGATGTGTAAATTGTTTTGTGGACAGATGGTCCACATATATAAACAGACATGTCCTACTTTGGTGCGTTCTGGGTCCACAAATAAACGACTCCTCAAAAAGAATGTAAAGCACATGGATGATATCTATGTTCTGTGTGTTCATATGGGTCGGTTGCTAGAAGCAGCTTGGTAAATCTTCCATGTATTTTTTCTTGCTTGAAAAATGGAGGACACATGGAAGGGAAAAGAAAAAAAAAAACAACACATTGCATGCAACCAACAAGAGAGAAAGACAGTCAGCTTATTGTGGATGCCTTACAGGGTAAAACTTCAGAAATAGGAGAATAATGTCCACCAATTACTTCACTACATGTTTTCTGTGCTCTCTTTATATATGTATTTCTCTATCTATCTATCTATCTAGTAAAGACATTTAAGCTATCATAGTTTGCACCATTTTATGATTAATTGTTTTTTTGATTTTTTTTAATCATCGTTACATATTATTAATATTACAGTATATAATATGCTGTAAAATTTTAATTTGCACACTGAATCCATCCTGAACATGTTCCTTGGTTGAAAAAATCCACAAAGCAATTGTAACCTCAATTTTAATTTGTCACTTTTTACAAGAGGATTATGTTGAATCACGGTTCACTGAATAAAACAAATAAAATTAGTAATTCCTTCCAATTCCCCAAAAATTTTGATGACGTTTATTAATGAATAGAAATAAATAGCAGTTCTTTTATTTTTTGTAAAACACTATACACATTACAGAGCAGATTTATTTTGATGTAATATATACTGTATCTATGTTATATATATATATATATATATATATATATATATATATTGATGATAATTTGCATTGTGCAGTGTACAAGAAACAGTGATGAAAAGGTTCAAAAAAAGAAATACCGGAATAAGTAATAAGTCTGTAATTATTTCTGTATATAACCCTCATCTGGACAAGAACATGATGTTGACAATTTTCTCCACAAATTACAAGTACATGTACATAGTAATTCATCCATCCAGAATAAGAAATAATAATGAAAAAATATAAATTCTAAACATAACTAAGATATATATCTTGGTACCGTGTTAGCCAGTAGATAGAAAAATATTTAGAATTGAGAGTCCTCAGTGGTTGATACCTTTTAATGGCTAACTGAAAACTTTCAGTTAGCCATTAAAAGGTATCAACCTCTGAGGACTCTCAATTCTAAATATTTTTCTAAACATAACTAGAAAGTTACCATTTGCTGTAACACATTTACTTATCTTTGCATGAGGCCGGGGTCACACCTGCGTGTGCAATGCTAGAAACTTGCGTCAGTCTCTCACATCAATACCCGGCACTGCCGCCGGCACTCGGGACCTGAGCATTCAGCTGCATGTATTTCTATGCAGCCACACACTCCGGTCCCGAGTGCTGGTGGCAGTGCCGGGTATTGATGCGAGAGACTGACGCAAGTTTCTCGCATTGCACACGCAATTGTGACCCTGGCCTTATGGTGTTAAACGTCTCCATATAAGACCATGATATCGGCTACCACAGCTAAAAACGTTACTGCCAAAATTACTGTTCATTATATTAATTGTATCCTGCATTTTGCATCAGTTTCAGGTTCTTTCTCTAATTTTCAGTTGTTTTTGAGCTAGTGGGTGGACACTAGCTTCTATGAAGTCTCCTTTACACAGTACACACAGATTTGAGGGATTCCAGCTCTCCTTTCTCTATGAAGCACATGATCTGCAGCAACAGCATGGAGGTCATTATGATGAGCGAACATTGTCAGCTCCCTCCTTATTCGGCAAGCTATAGCGCTTACCGAAGAAGCTGCATCGGGAACCTGGATACCTGGAGAGCTCCCGATAATCAGCTACATAGAGTGATAACGCTATGATTATAACTTTCCACTGACGTGCTGCTATGGTAAACAAGATAGAATGGTACCTCAATGAAAATTATAGTACAGAGATATCCTGGATAAAAACCTCTTCCAGAGTGCTCTGGACCTTAGATTTGGCCGAAGGTCCACCTTCCAACAAGACAATGACCCTAAGCACACAGCTAAAATAACAAAGGAGCGGCTTCAGAACAACTCTGCGACCATTCTTGACCGGCCCAGCCAGAGCCCTGACCTAAACCCAATTGAGCATCTCTGGAGAGACCTGAAAATGGCGTCCACCAACGTTCACCATCCAACCTGACGGGACTGGAGAGGATCTGCAAGGAAGAAAGGCAGAGTATCCCCAAATCCAGGTTTTGCATCATTCCCAAGAAGACTCATGGCTGTACTAGCTCACAAGGTTCCACTCAATACTGTGCAAATAGTCTGAATACTTATGACCATGTGATATTTCAGTTTTTCTTTTTTAAGAAATTTGCAAAAATTTCTACATTTCTGTTTTTTTTTCAGTCAAGATGGGGTGCAGAGTGTACATTGATGAGAAAAAAATGAACTTTTTTGAATTCACCAAATGGCTGCAATGAAACAAAGAGTGAAAAATTTAAAGGGGTCTGAATACTTTCTGTACCCACTGTATATTTTTGCACAGTTGTTTTACTAGTCAAATTTTATATCGAAACATACCACTCCAATACAATACTTACATTTTGGCTTTTGGGATATGTAGCATTTCTTGTTACATCTTTTTTGGGAAATGGGGTTACATTTTGCTAGAAAGATAGAAACTAAAAATATACTCATTTAACTTTTTGCATGGTGTTTTACTAGTCCGATTTGACAACCGTGCATGCCATAACAATACTGTAGAAAAAAATTGGAGTCCGGCTCAACAGGTTTGGATTTTCCTTTTCTTTTTCAAAAGAAAATTTTACATGGTCTACATGTCCATGTCGACGCGTTTCGACTGCACTAGGCAGTCTTACTCATGAGTCATGCAGCTACGGCAACTCCAACATAGTGTTCAAGCACACTGAAGACACTCTATTAGCACACAAGCATACTCAGATAGCACCTAATCCAAGCTCGTTCCTTCATAACTTTAATACCTACTGTATTAATATTAATAAAATATGTATCAGTGCACATAGAGGATTATTGTAACCTAAAAATAACACGGACATATATATCTGCTGGACATGATTGTTAGACCAATCATTGTTCATCTACAAAAATCTTTACTGAAAATGCAAGTTGCACTGCGGGAGCTAAGGAAAATATTTTACAACAACAACTTCTTCTAGTTCATTTTTTGGATAAGATAGTCAGCTTTTGTTCTCAGATGACATGAATCCAGAGGAGTTTGGGTAGGGTGATAGGGGCACGGTCAGTGGTAGTCGCATTCTAAGTTAGTACAAATCTAGAGGTGGGAATCAGGTGGCAGTTGGGATGGGGGAAAGTAGATTTCTCACACCAAGGCAACTGTAAAGGTACCTTCACACGAAGCGACGCTGCAGCGATAGCGACAACGATGCCGATCGCTGCAGCGTCGCTGTTTGATCGCTGGGGAGCTGCCACACAGACCGCTCTCCAGCGACCAACGATGCCGAGGTCCCCGGGTAACCAGGGTAAACATCGGGTTGCTAAGCGCAGGGCCGCGCTTAGTAACCCGATGTTTACCCTGGTTACCAGCGTAAAAGTAAAAAAACCAAACAGTACATACTCACCTGCGCGTCCCCCGGCGTCTGCTTCCTGACACTGACTGAGCTCCGGCCCTAACAGCACAGCGGTGACGTCACCGCTGTGCTTTCACTTTCACTTTAGGGCCGGCGCTCAGTAAGTGTCAGGAAGCAGACGCTGGGGGACGCGCATGTAAGTATGTACTGTTTGTTTTTTTTACTTTTACGCTGGTAACCAGAGTAAACATCGGGTTACTAAGCGCGGCCCTGTGCTTGGTAACCCGATGTTTACCCTGGTTACCAGTGTAAAACATCGCTGGTATCGTTGCTTTTGCTTTCAAACACAACGATACACGGCGATCGGACGACCAAATAAAGTTCTGGACTTTATTCAGCGACCAGCGACATCACAGCAGGATCCTGATCGCTGCTGCCTGTCACACTAAACGATATCGCTAGCGAGGACGCTGCAACGTCACGGATCGCTAGCGATATCGTTACAAAGTCGTTTCATGTGAAGGTACCTTTAGACGAGTCAGGGATGATTATGACAACGAAGATAATGATTGTGTGGTGGACTAGACCTGGGAACCAGATCAACATGCGGAGGAGATGTCACTAGAGGAGAAGGAGGGTGGTGGTGTGGGCTATAAAGAGCTGAGTCAGAGTATGCTTACTCTTTGCTGAGCTTGGGGAAAGTTGAGGCCACCACTACTGTTGGTGGAGGAAGCTCAATAACGCTCTGGTCATGGTGGTGGGTGTATTGGCAGCGATCGAATAAGAAGTATGGTTCTCCATGAGCACTGAAGCAGCATCTCCTCTTCTTGTGGGAAAAGCAAACTGACCAGCAATGTAATAACGGCTCAAGCCTTTCTCGTCTTGATGTTTCTGGCTGTCAAGCCCAATTCTCAAGCAATGTGTGGTCATTGTTATCACCAATAATCATCCTTAACTACTGCTTTCCATACTCTTCACCCTTTACAACATTAGTAAGCCATATGTATGACCAAGAAATGTGTCCCGTTGTACAATAGGTAAACATTTTATTAAAAAAAAATTCTTGTCTTATTGGCTTGCAGTTTTCATTAACCAAATTTTCATTTTTTTTTTTAAATTAGGATTTTTTTGTGTTTTGACTGGAGCAAACTTCTCCAGTAGAATCCAGTGCAGAATTGGGTTCCTGCCTAGACTGGGAACATAAATGACTGTGGTAGTGTTATTTTCCATCACTCATTCACATGATTGGAGATGTTGATCAAACCAGGAATCAAACCCTAACTAAATGTTTGAACACCATGTTAGACACAGAAAATAATATACAATGTTGTTAGGACACATAATGTCAGTGACACAAGGATGGATGGTCTTCATCAAGTCTTCCTCCTTATGGGCACTGTTTAGAAAATGAATGGTGAACCAGATTTTGCATGGACCACAAATCTAGGTAAGTGAATTCTAAGTAGGTCCATGTAGCTCACTAATATCCTTACGTTTAGCGAGCTGCAACCACCTTCTTCAAATCCCATCATATAGTTTCTATGGGATACAAGTCAGATGGCGACTCCAAGATCTTCCAGGCATTGATCGAGGTATGAGGTTTGCTGTGGATCATTGTTCTATAGGAAAGTCTAGTGGCACCCAAGCTTCAGCTATCTCACAGAAGACATGTTTTCTCATGATATTTTCTCTTTGGATTTCTAGATACAGAAATTAAATCCATCTTGCAGTCCACACACTGAAGGTTTCCAGTGCCAGAGGAGGCAAATCAGCCATCACCATGCTTCACTGTAGACATCACCTAGCCATCACCATACTTCAATTAAGGCATGGTATTCTATTTCAGAGTGTGCTTGATTCTTCCTCCTTCAGATATACCAATGACCCATAGGCTCAAAAAGTTCCAGTTTTGTTTCATTGCTCCGCAGATCAGAATCCCAAACTCCTGACACTTAGTAATATGATTTTGAGCATAACGGAGCCAACTTTTCTCGTGTTTTAGGGTCAGTAGAGGTGTATATCTTGGAGTTTTGGCATGAATACCTTTAGCATTTAGTGTAAAAACAGAAACCTCAGAAATACAAGGGTTTGTATCCACCTGCGTCTGGCAACAGCTTCCTCCTTATGCCGCATACCTTTGAGCTTATGAACTCTGGTTCCAATTGTATCTGTGAGAACATTCATTTTTCTTTGAATATTTTTGTATCCTTGTTATTGTTTGTGTAGGACAATGATGTGTTTGCACCCATTAAAATAAAAGTACACTCTCCTCCCATACTGGCACCATTTTAGCAGGGTTGGCACTCGCTCTCCCATGGCTCATGTGAGGTGGTTACACCATACAATCCCTAGAGTCCCTGTCCCCACCTTCGAATGCATATGTATCAAGTATCATCTTGATTACTTATATGTATGAAGGTGGGGACAATGAAGCTGGCACTGATTGGGCGCATGGCTCATGTGATGTGACAACCTCACGCGAGTCATGTGAGAGTGAGTTCCAACATCACTGGAATAGTGCCGACACCGCTGGAATGGCGCCGGCATCGGACGTGAGTATTAGTGAGTTTATTTTAATGGGGGCATACACTCAGATTGAGAAGAGGTTGTCCGAGTAGCTGGCAATCCCTTTTTAACATTTTGGACCACTCTCTTGACAACCCAAGAAGACTAGACAACTGGATGCAGTTACCCACGAGGAATGGGCTACTTTTCCTCAGGAACTCTTCTCACTGTGTATCTCATTCGCATTACTAAATATTAAAGATACTTGTGATGAAGGGGGTGCATAATTCAAAGTCTGTAGTAGTCAATAAAAGGGGCATTTTGTGCTGAATTTGGAGAAATCAATTGTTATATTAGTTGTGTTGAGATATATAAATTGTTCTTGTGGGATTGGTTAATTGCAAACAGCAGAACGTTTGCAAATTTTAATAATATACCTAATTTGCATTGGGTTGAATAATTTTGATTGCAACTTTGTATCAGTGTGTTTAACTCCCCCTGCGATAAGCATGTTGCCTGCAGATTAGAAGTCATCTTCATCTTGCCTTTTTTGTTTTGCTTCTTTACTGTTAATCACTTGTTTCTCTGTTCTGCTGGCTGCTTACTATCTAAAACATTTAATGAAGGGAAAAAAAAAAAAAAGTGTAAAATAATGATGGCGCACTTGAGAATTAAACACAGTACTTGGTTTACCAAATAACCCATTGCTCTTCATGGAAATTGTAATGGTTACTGTAACGTTTGTGAGTAATTTATCCTAGTTGATTCCTTTGCTTCTAAACCCACAAAAACATCATCAATCAACTGAGAATTCAATATCTGAAATCAAAGCGACTGCTTGGTGTCCTTGTAATGTCCTTGAGTACCAACATTTTCGTTCTGCCGTCAGAGGGTCTTATTTACCTTTTAAAATGGGTTTAGAATTGTTATTGAGAAATTATTTCAGGTTTTATCAGTTTGAAGTTAGATTTGACCAGCTTTTTCATGTGTATTTGCATCACTATACTATACACAGTGAGTGCAGAAGAATTTGGACATTATAAAGCACAAACTATGGAGCTGCAAGGGACTAAATACAGGTTGTAATTTTACCTCCGTGCAGGTCTCATATAAGGATACCATTTAGTGCTCAAATAATACCACCCGTGAAGGCTTAAGTCATAGCGAATGGCCCAAATAACCACTCTATATACTAAATATCACATTATAGCAGTGTACAGTGCTCAAATAATACTGCCAAATATTGCTTAAGTAATGGGATTTTACAATCCATTGATCATTCTGTAGCACCATGAAGAGCAGAAGTAGTACCTCTATAAACATCTGAAATAATACCACCATATGGAGTGTTCAATCAATATAACCGTACGTCTGTTAAGGTTAAGTGAGGTTCCTATTACTAGGTCTCCCGTTTTTGGGGAGAACTAGAGTCTATGGACATCGGTCCAACCAAGTTAGTGAGCTGTTTATGAGACTCATGATGGAAGAGGCATCTAAGCTTGACCAAAAAGAAGTTAAACCTGGCTTCCAAAATTTACAATTCAAGCAAAGCCACTAGTGACCAAAGAATATATAGTTCAGCAAGTTAAACAACTTGCCTCAACTTTTTTTTTTTTACAAGGATAGAGGTGGCCACTACTGGTACTCAGATCATTAAGTTCCCCATACACCTAAGATGTCTGTTGGCTGAATGATAGTTCAGCCATCAGCTACCTCAGCCATCTATCCAATACCCAGGAGTACTCAATATGCCGAGAATTCCTGTTTACTCCATAAAAGACACTGCCAAACTCATCTGGCGGTGACTTATCTCAGGAAAAACAAAAGGAACAGCAGTCCAAAGTTGGACATGCAGGAGCCTTATCTCCCCAGACTTAATTTCTTTGGAACCCCTATACACATTGCATTGTCAGCTGAACTTGTTGATACCGGTGGGTGCAGCCAAAGTTAGTCTAATGGGTACGAGATTGTGGGCGGATTTAATATTTGCCAGCAGGAATCAGGTCTACATACTAGATGGTCTGTAAGAGTAACCCACTACCCTGAGCATGACCACCAGCACTTTACTTGTACAGTGATCCTTAGCCAGCATACCACAAGCTGCCCAAATCCTACAGAACTGCTTTTTGATACACATTGTAGAAAGTCTCTACCAATGCAGCTATTATATCTACCAACAGGAATGGAACTGTTATGGACCTGGTGGTTAGGAGCACCAGAAATGACCTGATGGTTAAAATGGAAAAACCTGGGACAAGCTCTGAGGAAGTGGTAACTCTACTGACCGCAATCCCTAATCCTATCACACACACTAGAAATAGCCGTGGAGCGTACCTAACTCTCCCTAGACGCCTCTTCACAGCCTAAGAGCTAACTACCCCTAAAGATAGAAATAGAAGCCTACCTTGCCTCAGAGAAATTCACCAAAGTAAAGGTAGCCCCCCACATTGACTGTGAGTTAAGAGGAAGTAACAAACACAGGAATGAAACAGATTTTAGCAAAGGAGGCCGAATCTTCTCTAGACAGACAGAGGATAGGAAAGGGAACTATGCGGTCAGTATTAAAAACTACAAAAACCACGCAGAGTGTGCAAAAAGACCTCCACACCGACTCACGGTGTGGAGGTGCAGCTCTGCACCCCCAGAGCTTCCAGCTAGCAAGGAAATATCATAATAGCAGGCTGGACTGAAACATAGCAAGTACTAAGAAATATATTCAAAAACCAATGAACAGCAAATGAACTAGCGAGGACTTCTGCTGGAGTAGACAGGTCATCTGAGAAATCCAAGAGAGATCTGAACCAGTACTGAGACATTGACAGCTGGCATGAACTAACGACCTGGGCAGAATTAAATAGGGAAGCCAGAAGCAGCAATAAACGAGGGCAGCTGAGAAAGCCAACTTCAAAGATCAGCACTTCCACTTAAAGCCACCAGAGGGTGTCCAAGGACAGAACTCACCAAAGTACCATTCACGACCACAGGAGGGAGCCCGAGAACGGAATTCACAACATGGAACTCTCGTTGGACCCGATACACAAGGTCACGATGGGAGAGCCTCAAGATGTTGTGTGCAATGGCATCTGAAGGTGAAAAGGACCCAGGTGCCGCAAATATATACTTTTCTTTCTTTTGGTCTGAAGTTTGATTCATTTTTTGTTTTATTTTCAATTAATTTAAAGAGTGTATAAATGTAGAGGTCTGTTCTGGGGTCAGAATGATTTTGGAGGTTTGATTTATGGTATGAATTTGTTATTCTATTGTAGCTACTCACTCGGAACAACAGATAAATCTAAATACTGAAACTGACCCTGTGTGTGCTGAAAAAAGGAAAGATCTCAGAGTGAGTAAAATAAACCATCAAATAAAAAATAAGGTATAGTGAGCACTGTTAGAAAATGTGCACCTACCTCCTAAAAGGAAACAAGATAGGTGCAGAGCAAAGTATAGAAACAGCAAAGAGATAAACTCTAGCTGGAATTTCAGTAACTATAACTAGCTTTAAGCTACAGCAGAATGGCTGAAGATCCACAAGAAGCTGTCATCAACAGGAAATGCACTAAGGGGAAAGAATATAAAGCCGCACATGAAAGGTGATAGGGCAGACAAATGAAAACACCTGTATTAGGATAAACAAGCTAGAATAAGAGAACCTATACACCCGGAGAAAAGCTATGTCTGCTGTTGCTCGGCCAGCAGAGAAGCTGACCACAGAACACAGTCTCAAGTGTTTGAACCCAGAGGATTGGCCTTGATTGTGAATTATATTAGACGTCTGATCTGGGTCTCCTGGTGTGGAGTGTAAATTAATCTGGAGGTTTGGTCTAAGGTCTAAATTAATTTAGAGATTTGATGTCATATTCGAGTAATTTTAAAGGTCTGATTTGGTGTCTAAATTATCTTGAGAAGTCTAATTTGAGGAACCAAATGATTTCATATGTCCCATCTGGCATCTGAATGATTTTGGAGGTCTAATTTGACGTTCAAACTATTTTGAAGGTTTGGTCTGGGGTCTGAATTTGTTTAGAGGTCTGATTTGAGTCCTAATTCATTTAGAGGTTTCATTTTCTTCATTTTCCAACCGATAAATAACAATATTGTTCTGTCTCCGCCATCTAATTTGTTGCCTCCAATTATTTGTTTGCATAATCGCAGTTTCTCAGTATACAGTATTGATATATTCATGCCTTTATTCATCTGTAGTGCTTTGGCTCCCTCTAGTGGTCAGAGATATGTTGACTGTTCTATTTTTCTGCTATGTATTTTTTATGTCTGATCCTCCTTTGCAATGCATTATGGTAGCTCAGCCCACATTTCCCTCCAGTTTTCATTCACTTCCTCTAGTTTGCCTTCCAGGGAAGACGCTTACACTTCATTCCCCTTGCGATTGCATTGCCGGTATGTCTTTATGTTTTTTCTCTAGATATTTCTGCTCTATATTAGCCGAGCTTAACCAGTTGCACTCCTAGTTCAGTTACTAGCCTTCTAAATGTAATGCATAATGTTTATCATGTGTAGTATGTATCGTTCTATACCATGTACTGATTCCATGTATATCATTGTTCACAGTTTCACCGCATCAATATACCACTACGTTTAATAAAGCACAGACTCAACCACAGTCTCGTTATTGGACCTGGTATAGCGGTTTAGCTGACTGGATAGCTACAATGAGCCTGCCTCATTTAGTGAGGACAGAATAGTGAAACGGCAGCCATCCAACTAGTGGGATTCAAGTCACCGGCTACTCAGAGACTAAATACAGCTATAGCAATCTCTGCACAGCCAAGCACTTTCCCAAGACACCATGTCTCACAAATCGCATAGAACAAGATCTGTTACTTCCGTTTCCTCAAAGACAACATCCATCACCAGCGCGGTTGCCATTGCCCGCGCAAATGCTGAAGCCGCCAAAATACGAGCGAGCTTTGCTGACCAAGAGATGCAACTTAAATTAGAAAAAGCACGCCTAGATGATGAAGAGAGAAGGTCACGCTTAGAGAGAGCACGCATAGATCATGAGAGAGCCGATCAAGAGAGAAGGATGCAGTTAGAAAAGGCACGTGTGGATGCCGCCTTAGAAAGCCTAGCAGCAAAAAGGGAAGCTGCCGCAGCCCTCGCTGAAGCGGAATCGCTAGAAGCCGCGCAAAGCCCCAAGCTGCATAGCCAAAGCAGTACGTCAAGTCTGGAGTTTCCACTACAAGACACACCACAACGCACATCTCAGTATGTTAATGAACTTCCTGATCCAAACTATAACCCTGAACCAGCACCAGAACGAGAATACGACGTCTCCAGCGAAGTGAGCGAGAGTCACCACGAGGCTCAGCTCCAGGACAGAAACAAACTCGAAAACGTGAGACAAAACGACTCTGCTAATGACTACCTTGCCCCTCACCAGGTAACCAACGTGGATCACCCTGCTGACACACCGTACGTCAGACCGAAGCAATACGACACCGGCTGGCGCCACCCTGAGGACACTAACAGGTATGAACGCACCTCACATCACTATCAGGGCGATCCATCACCAGTGTACTCCACCGACAACCGGTTCACAACAGAATTTGCCAAGTTCTTCACACGACGTGAACTGGTTGCCAAGGGACTCATGAAATTCACTGACCAAGCTGAAGGTTACAGAGCTTGGAAAGCTTCCTTCCAAAATGTCATTAGAGACTTGGGGCTACAACACAGGGAAGAGATAGACCTGTTAGTCAAATACCTGGGAGGAGAGTCAGTCAAACACGCAGTAAGGATCAGAGACATTAATATAAACTGCCCTGAGACCGGCCTCAAAGAGATCTGGAAGAGGCTGGATGAGTGTTACGGCTCAGCAGAAGTAATAGAAAGAGCCTTGTTCAAAAGAATCGATGACTTTCCTAAAATTTCTAACAAAGGTCTCCAGAAACTTAGAGAGCTAAGCGACCTACTAAAGGAAGTCCAAGTTGCCAAATACGAGGACGACCTACAGGGACTTGCATTTCTCGACACAGCCAGAGGTGTTAACCCTATAGTCCAGAAGTTGCCCTACAATCTACAGGAGAGGTGGCTCACACATGGTTCCACGTACAAATACAAACACAGTGTTCCATTTCCCCCCTTCTCCGTTTTTGTAGACTTTATACACCAACAAGCGAGAATTAGAAACGATCCCAGCTTTGACTTTGCAATGCCATATGCCACACCGTCACCACCTGCAAATCCACGCAGAACATCTGTGGCAGTACACAAGACTTATGTTTCTTCTCCAGGTTCTAATTACAGGTCTGCTGGCTGCTCCCAATCAGAGACAAAGGTGCAGGACCCTGACAAGCAGTGCCCACTTCATCAGAAGCCTCATCCTCTCCTGAAATGCAGAGCCTTCAGAGGAAAATCTATGCCAGACCGCAGAAGCTTCCTGAAAGAGAACGGTATCTGCTACAAGTGCTGCTCGTCCACAACTCATCTCGCCAAGGACTGCAAGGTCAGTGTAAAATGCACAGAATGTGGCACCACAGACCATAACACTGCTCTACACCCAGGCCCAGCTCCATGGAGTGCACAAAACACGCCAGCTGACAGTGAGCATGGCGGGGAGGAAAGGAACACTGATACAGCTACGCCAGAGATCACTTCACAATGTACCGAGGTCTGCAAAGGGACAATAGACAGTAGGTCCTGTTCAAAAATATGCCTTGTCAGAGTATACCCAAAAGGCCATAGAGACCAGGCTGTAAGACTGTATGCTATCTTGGATGATCAAAGTAATCGATCCTTGGCTAGATCAACTTTCTTTGACCTATTCAACATCAAAGGGCCAAGCACTCCCTACTCATTAAAGACATGTGCAGGTACTGTGACAACAGCAGGCAGGAAAGCTACAGACTACCAAATCGAGTCATTAGACGGACAATTCTGCCTACCACTACCTACGATCATCGAATGTAACCAGATCCCAGACAACAGATCTGAAATCCCTACGCCAGATGTAGCAATCCATCACGCTCACTTAAAGCAAATAGCACACCTTATACCAGAACTCGACCATCAGGCCCAGATAATTCTGCTGTTGGGGAGAGATATCCTTCAGGTTCATAAAGTGAGACGTCATATCAATGGACTCCACAATGCTCCCTATGCCCAAAAGCTAGACCTAGGATGGGTCATAATTGGCAACGTATGCTTGGGACACATGCACGCCCCATCTTCTGTGACAAGCATGCTGGCAAATACATTGGAGAAAGGACGACCATCTCTGTTTCAACCTTGTAACAATGAGTTCCATGTCAGGGAACTGCCACACAGCATCCAACTGCCCAATCATTTAATAGACTTTACTCACGACAGCAGTATAGTGTCGGGAAGCTATGAGGATCAGTTAGGGTGCACAGTCTTCCAGAGAACTAAACAGGACAACCAAGTGGCAATGTCGGTAGAGGACAAGTTGTTCTTAGAGGTAATGGACAAGGGACTCGTTAAAGATGAGACCAACAGCTGGGTCGCACCTCTTCCCTTCAAAACCCACAGACCACGTCTACCGAACAACAAAAATCAGGCATTACAACGTTTCTCCTCTCTCAAACGTAATCTGCAAAAGAAACCAGAGATGAAAGATCACTTTTTCTCCTTCATGTCAAAGATTTTTGAAAACTGTCACGCAGAACTAGCTCCCACTCTCAAAGACTCTGAAGAATGCTGGTTCCTACCCATGTTCGGAGTATACCACCCTAAGAAACCAGGCCAGATTAGAGTCGTGTTCGATTCCAGTGCCAAATTTAATGATGTCTCCCTAAATGACGTTCTACTAACAGGACCAGACCTCAATAACAAACTGCTGGGAGTACTTATGCGCTTCCGTAAGGATTCCATTGCCTTCATCGCTGACATCCAGCAAATGTTCCATTGTTTCCTTGTGAGAGAGAGAGACAGGAACTTCCTAAGATTCTTCTGGTACAGAGACAATGATCCTACTAAAGAAGTCACAGAGTACCGCATGAGAGTGCACATCTTCGGCAACAGTCCTTCCCCTGCCGTCGCCATTTACGGACTCAAAAGGTCAGCTCAGGAAGGAGAAGCAGAATACGGAGAAGATGTCAGACAATTCATAGAAAAGGACTTTTATGTCGACGACTGTCTCAAAGCAATGCCTTCAATTGAGACTGCCATCAGTCTTCTCAGGAGAGCCCAGGACATGCTTGCCTGCTCGAACCTTAGGCTTCATAAAATAGCCTCAAACAGCCAAGAACTCATGGAAGCATTCCCTTCTCAGGACCTATGTAATGGTCTCAGAGACCTGGACCTGGGGTCAGACCCCGCACCAATGCAACGCAGCCTTGGGCTTCTCTGGAATCTACAGTCAGACACTTTCACCTTTCAGGTCAACCAGGAAGAAAGGCCTTTCACACGTAGAGGCGTCCTGTCTACCATCAACAGTCTGTACGATCCCTTGGGTTTCGCAGCTCCTGTTACTATACAAGGCAAGGCCCTACTAAGAGACTTAACTAGGGAAACATCTGACTGGGATGCACCTCTGCCACCTGATAAGAGGATCCAGTGGGAAGAGTGGAAGAACTCGTTAGCGGCACTCTCCAACCTGAATGTGCCAAGACCATACGCCCCTGTGCCATCTACTGAAATACAAAGCCAAAGACTGTACGTATTTGCAGATGCTTCTGTCAAAGCGATTGCCGCTGTTGCCTACCTGAGAACTTTAGATTCCAAATGTCAGTGCCACATTGGTTTCATTATGGGAAAGGCCAAACTCGCACCACAACCAGAGCACACTATACCCAGGTTAGAGCTTTGTGCCGCAGTCCTAGCCATTGAGTTAGCAGAGTTCATCACATCCGAAATGGATATCGACCTGACACAGGCCAAGTTCTACACGGACAGCAAAGTAGTCCTGGGATATATCCACAACGAAACCAGGCGATTCTACGTTTATGTCAATAACAGAGTGCTACGAATCAGGAGATCAGTTCATCCAAAGCAGTGGCATTACATACCCACAGACCAGAATCCTGCAGATCATGCAACTAGAGCAGTTGACGCAAGTCGACTAGGAAGCACAACGTGGCTGTCAGGACCAAAATTATTGCACATTGAGGAATGTTTTCCAGACACCTTTGAACTAGTAGGAGAGGACTCAGATGTTGAAATCCGCCCTCAGGTGTCTACACTTCATACAATGACCTCTGTCATCCAGCTTGGATCTTGCAGGTTCGACAGATTCTCAAGTTGGAAGTCACTTACTCGAGCTATTACCTGCCTGACTCATATAGCTCGCTCATTCAAGACCACCAGAACTTGTGGCACAGAAAAATGTAAAGGTTGGCATCTTTGTAAAAATACCTATGTTACCTCCGACTTAGAGTTCTCTAGAAATCACATCATCCTCACTGTTCAAAGAGAATCCTACTTTGCAGAAATCCAATGTCTTATCAACAAAGCTCCAATACCAGTGAGCAGCGTATTGAGAAAACTCGACCCATTCATCGACAACAGTGGCCTACTGAGAGTAGGAGGCCGACTCAAAGAAGCTGAGATGGGGTTTGTGGAGAAATTCCCTCTTATACTTCCTGGAAAATGTCATGTTGCCTACCTAATCGTACAACATTACCACAATCTGGTCAAGCGCCAATGGAGACAGGTACAAAGTCTTGCAAATACTTTCTGGGACAGGTGGCGCAAACAATATTTGTCTACTCTGCAGCCACGTACGAAGTGGCAATCTACTAAACCTAATCTGAACGTAGGTGACCTTGTTCTTGTGAAGGACTGTCAAATTCACCGGAACCAGTGGCCACTTGGTCTAGTTACCGCAACGTTCCCCAGCAAGGATGGCAATGTCCGCAAAGTTGAACTAAGGATGACCAAAGGGAATGAACCTAAGACATTTTCCAGACCGGTATCTGAACTGGTCCTATTGTTGCCTTCGTGTTGTGAATTTGGATTCTGGGCTCCCCCGGTGGCCGCTTGTGGAATTGGACTTGTCATCCTCTTTCCTGTTTCACCTGATTCCATCAGTAGTGGGTGTCGCTATTTAAGCTCATTTCTCTGGTGGTTTCTTGCCGGTCATCAATGTTATCTGATGCCTCTCAGTGCTTGTTCCTGCTTCTAGACAACTACTGATAAGTTGGACTTTTGTCCATGTTTTGTTTTGCCTATTTGTTCCAGTTCGCAGCTGAAGTTTTGTTACTGTGTCTGGAAAGCTCTCGTCGATCAGGGATTGCTACTCTGGCGTTATGAGTTAATGCCAGAGTTTAAGGTAATCTCTGGATGGTGTTTTGTTAGTATTTTTCTGCTGACCATGAAAGTATACTATCTGTCTTCTGCTATCTAGTAAGCGGACCTCAAATTTGCTAAGACTATTTTCCTGCTGCGTTTGTTGTTTCATCTGAACTCACCGTCATTATATGTGGGGGGCTACTGTCTTCTTTGGAATATTTCTCTAGAGGTGAGCCAGGTCTTATATTTCCCTCTGCGAGCTATTTAGGTCTTAGGCCAGAGCTGGGCATCTAGCTATAAATAGGAAATGCTACCTGGCTATTTCTAGTTGCGCGGCAGGCTTAGTTCATGGTCAGTATAGTTCCATCTTCCGAGAGCTTGTCCCTCTATAGGCTTGCTATGATCTCTGCCTGCAGAGATCATGACAGTTTGACCGGCCCACTAAAGTGTTAAAGACCCAGGTTGAGAAAGGAGAGTTATAAGAAGTCTGCTGGAATTTTTTTTTTTTTTTTCCTCCAGTCTGCCTTGCTGCAGTCTTTTTTCTCTCTCTCCTCCTAATCTCTGTATGCTCTGTGTGCACCTGACAATAATGGATCTCCAGAGTGTAACTGCGGGTTTGAATAATCTCATCACGAAAGTACAAAATTTACAAGATTTTGTAGTACATGCTCCGGTATCTGAGCCGGGAATTCCTTTGCCGGAGTTCTTCACAGGGAATAGAGCTAGCTTCCAGAATTTCCGAAATAATTGTAAGCTTTATTTGTCCCTGAAGTCTCGTTCAGCTGGAGACCCTGCTCAGCAGGTTAGGATTGTGATTTCCTTGCTCAGGGGTGACCCTCAAGATTGGGCCTTCTCATTGCCAGCAGGGGATCCTGCGTTACGCGATGTGGATGCGTTTTTTCTGGCCTTGGGCTTGCTTTATGAGGAACCTCATTTGGAACTTCAGGCAGAAAAAACTTTGATGGCACTATCTCAGGGGCAAGACGAAGCTGAAGTTTTCTGCCAAAAATTCCGTAAATGGTCTGTGCTTACTCAGTGGAATGAGTGCGCCTTGGCGGCAACTTTCAGAGAAGGTCTCTCTGATGCCGTTAAGGATGTTATGGTGGGGTTCCCTTTGCCTGCAGGTCTGAATGAGTCCATGACAATGGCTATTCAGATTGATAGGCGTCTGCGGGAGCGCAAACCGATGCACCATCTGGCGGTGTCTATGGAAAAGACGCCAGAAAGTATGCAGTGTGATAGAATTCTGTCCAGGAGTGAGCGACAGAATTTTAGACGGAAGAATGGATTGTGTTTCTATTGTGGGGATTCTACTCATGTTATATCGGCATGCTCTAGGCGTACAAAGAAGCTTGATAAGTCTGTTTCCATTGGCACCATTCAGTCTAAGTTTATTTTGTCTGTAACCCTGATTTGCTCTTTGTCATCCATTGCCACGGACGCCTATGTTGACTCTGGCGCCGCTCTGAGTCTTATGGATTGGTCCTTTGCCAATCGTTGTGGTTTTGATTTAGAGCCTTTGGAGACTCTTATTCCTCTGAAGGGGATTGACTCCACCCCATTGGCTAATAATAAACCACAATACTGGACACAAGTAACCATGCGTATCAATCCGGATCACCAGGAGATTATTCGTTTCCTGGTGCTGTATAATTTACATGACGATTTGGTACTGGGATTGCCATGGTTGCAGTCTCACAACCCAGTCTTGGACTGGAGAGCTATGTCTGTGTTGAGCTGGGGATGTAAGGGTATTCATGGGGACGTACCTTTGGTTTCTATTTCGTCGTCCATTCCCTCTGAAGTCCCTGAGTTCCTCTCTGATTATCAAGACGTCTTTGACGAACCCAAGCTTGGGTCGTTACCTCCGCACCGTGAGTGCGATTGTGCCATAGATTTGATACCGGGTTGTAAATATCCAAAGGGTCGTTTGTTTAATTTGTCTGTGCCGGAACATGCTGCTATGCGGGAATATATAAAGGAGTCTTTGGAAAAGGGACATATTCGTCCATCTTCTTCTCCCTTGGGAGCTGGGTTTTTCTTTGTCTCAAAAAAAGACGGCTCTTTGAGACCATGTATTGATTATCGGCTTCTGAATAAGATCACTGTTAAGTATCAATACCCATTGCCATTGCTTACTGATTTGTTTGCTCGTATAGAGGGTGCTAAGTGGTTCTCTAAAATTGATCTTCGTGGGGCGTATAATTTGGTGCGGATCAGGCAGGGGGATGAGTGGAAGACCGCATTTAATACGCCCGAGGGCCACTTTGAGTATTTGGTCATGCCTTTTGGTCTTTCTAATGCCCCTTCAGTTTTCCAGTCTTTTATGCATGATATTTTCCGCGATTTTCTGGATAAATTTATGATAATATATCTGGATGATATTCTGATTTTTTCTGATGACTGGGACTCTCATGTCCAGCAGGTCAGGAGAGTTTTTCAGGTTCTGCGGTCTAATTCTTTATGTGTGAAGGGGTCTAAGTGCGTTTTTGGGGTCCAGAAAATTTCCTTTTTGGGGTATATTTTTTCTCCCTCTTCCATTGAGATGGATCCCGTCAAGGTGCAAGCTATTTGTGACTGGACTCAGCCCTCCTCTCTTAAGGGTCTTCAGAGATTTTTGGGCTTTGCCAACTTTTACCGCCGATTTATTGCTGGTTTTTCGGATGTCGTTAAACCACTGACTGATTTGACCAGACAAGGCGCTGATGTTGCTAATTGGTCCCCTCATGCTGTAGAGGCCTTTCAGGAGCTTAAGCGCCGTTTTGCCTCTGCCCCTGTGTTGCGTCAGCCTGATGTGAATCTGCCTTTTCAGGTTGAGGTTGACGCTTCGGAGATCGGAGCTGGGGCAGTGTTGTCGCAGAGAGGTTCCGACTGCTCCGTCATTAGGCCTTGTGCCTTCTTTTCTCGCAAATTTTCGCCCGCAGAGCGGAATTATGATGTTGGGAATCGGGAGCTTTTGGCCATGAAGTGGGCGTTTGAGGAGTGGCGCCATTGGCTCGAGGGGGCTAGGCATCAGGTGGTGGTATTGACTGACCACAAAAATTTGATTTATCTTGAGACTGCCAGACGCCTGAATCCTAGACAGGCGCGCTGGTCTTTATTTTTTTCTCGCTTTAATTTTGTGGTGTCATACCTACCGGGTTCTAAGAATGTTAAGGCAGATGCCCTTTCTAGGAGTTTTGACCCGGACTCTCCTGGTAATTCTGAACCCACAGGTATCCTTAGGGAGGGAGTAATTTTGTCGGCCGTTTCTCCTGATCTGCGGCGGTCCTTGCAAGAGTTTCAGGCGGATAGACCGGATCGTTGTCCGCCTGATAGACTGTTTGTTCCGGATGATTGGACCAGCAGAGTCATCTCTGAGGTACATTCTTCTGCATTGGCAGGTCATCCCGGAATTTTTGGTACCAGGGATTTGGTGGCAAGATCCTTCTGGTGGCCTTCTCTGTCACGAGATGTGCGAGTCTTTGTGCAGTCATGTGACGTTTGTGCTCGGGCCAAGTCTTGTAGTTCTCGGGCTAGCGGACTGCTGTTGCCCTTGCCTATTCCTAAGAGGCCTTGGACACACATCTCGATGGATTTTATTTCAGATCTGCCTGTTTCCCAGAAGATGTCTGTCATCTGGGTGGTCTGTGACCGTTTCTCTAAAATGGTCCATTTGGTTCCTCTGCCCAAGTTGCCTTCTTCTTCTGAGTTGGTTCCTCTGTTTTTTCAGAATGTTGTCCGATTGCACGGTATTCCTGAGAATATTGTTTCTGACAGAGGTACCCAATTTGTGTCTAGATTTTGGCGGGCATTCTGTGCTAGGATGGGCATAGATTTGTCTTTTTCATCTGCTTTTCACCCTCAGACTAATGGCCAGACCGAGCGGACTAATCAGACCCTTGAGACATATCTGAGGTGTTTTGTCTCTGCTGACCAGGATGATTGGGTTGCTTTTTTGCCATTGGCAGAGTTCGCCCTCAATAATCGGGCCAGTTCTTCCACCTTGGTGTCCCCGTTTTTCTGTAATTCGGGGTTTCACCCTCGATTTTCCTCCGGTCAGGTGGAATCCTCGGATTGTCCTGGAGTGGATGCGGTGGTGGAGAGATTGCATCACATCTGGGGGCAGGTTATGGACAATTTGAAGTTGTCACAGGAGAAGACTCAGCGTTTTGCCAACCGTCATCGTCGTGTTGGTTCTCGGCTTTGTGTTGGAGATTTAGTGTGGTTGTCTTCTCGTTTTGTCCCTATGAGGGTCTCTTCTCCTAAGTTTAAACCTCGGTTCATCGGCCCTTATAGAATATTGGAGATTCTTAATCCTGTTTCTTTCCGTTTGGACCTCCCTGCGTCCTTTTCCATTCATAACGTTTTTCATCGGTCGTTATTGCGCAGGTATGAGGTACCTGTTGTACCTTCTCTTGAGCCTCCTGCTCCGGTGTTGGTTGAGGGTGAGTTGGAGTACGTTGTGGAGAAAATTTTGGACTCTCGTGTTTCCAGACGGAAACTCCAGTATCTGGTCAACTGGAAGGGTTACGGCCAGGAGGATAATTCTTGGGTCAATGCATCTGATGTTCATGCTTCTGATCTTGTTCGTGCCTTCCATAGGGCTCATCCTGGTCGCCCTGGTGGATCTGGTGAGGGTTCGGTGCCCCCTCCTTGAGGGGGGGGTACTGTTGTGAATTTGGATTCTGGGCTCCCCCGGTGGCCGCTTGTGGAATTGGACTTGTCATCCTCTTTCCTGTTTCACCTGATTCCATCAGTAGTGGGTGTCGCTATTTAAGCTCATTTCTCTGGTGGTTTCTTGCCGGTCATCAATGTTATCTGATGCCTCTCAGTGCTTGTTCCTGCTTCTAGACAACTACTGATAAGTTGGACTTTTGTCCATGTTTTGTTTTGCCTATTTGTTCCAGTTCGCAGCTGAAGTTTTGTTACTGTGTCTGGAAAGCTCTCGTCGATCAGGGATTGCTACTCTGGCGTTATGAGTTAATGCCAGAGTTTAAGGTAATCTCTGGATGGTGTTTTGTTAGTATTTTTCTGCTGACCATGAAAGTATACTATCTGTCTTCTGCTATCTAGTAAGCGGACCTCAAATTTGCTAAGACTATTTTCCTGCTGCGTTTGTTGTTTCATCTGAACTCACCGTCATTATATGTGGGGGGCTACTGTCTTCTTTGGAATATTTCTCTAGAGGTGAGCCAGGTCTTATATTTCCCTCTGCGAGCTATTTAGGTCTTAGGCCAGAGCTGGGCATCTAGCTATAAATAGGAAATGCTACCTGGCTATTTCTAGTTGCGCGGCAGGCTTAGTTCATGGTCAGTATAGTTCCATCTTCCGAGAGCTTGTCCCTCTATAGGCTTGCTATGATCTCTGCCTGCAGAGATCATGACACCTTCGGAAGAAAGGAGTAGTGACATCCGTTGATGTCAGACGGGGAGTGTTCTGTCTCCGCCATCTAATTTGTTGCCTCCAATTATTTGTTTGCATAATCGCAGTTTCTCAGTATACAGTATTGATATATTCATGCCTTTATTCATCTGTAGTGCTTTGGCTCCCTCTAGTGGTCAGAGATATGTTGACTGTTCTATTTTTCTGCTATGTATTTTTTATGTCTGATCCTCCTTTGCAATGCATTATGGTAGCTCAGCCCACATTTCCCTCCAGTTTTCATTCACTTCCTCTAGTTTGCCTTCCAGGGAAGACGCTTACACTTCATTCCCCTTGCGATTGCATTGCCGGTATGTCTTTATGTTTTTTCTCTAGATATTTCTGCTCTATATTAGCCGAGCTTAACCAGTTGCACTCCTAGTTCAGTTACTAGCCTTCTAAATGTAATGCATAATGTTTATCATGTGTAGTATGTATCGTTCTATACCATGTACTGATTCCATGTATATCATTGTTCACAGTTTCACCGCATCAATATACCACTACGTTTAATAAAGCACAGACTCAACCACAGTCTCGTTATTGGACCTGGTATAGCGGTTTAGCTGACTGGATAGCTACAATGAGCCTGCCTCATTTAGTGAGGACAGAACAAATATATATATATTTTTTTCGAAAATCTCTAATAATGAATCTTGATCTAAACTGTTTTACAAGTTTAGCAAAAGGCAGAGAAGTTCTTAGAAAGATATATATTTTTGTGCATTTCTTGGTTGACACATGTTTAATCACATCTCATTCATTCATGCATTTATTCATACCAACTTAATCAAATCACTATGTCTTCTCCCTCAGATGTGGCCTTTGTTCATACTGAACACAATATACTGTAATCATTATAGAAATAATAATCCTGGTGTCACATACAATTCATTACACTGGCATTATGTTAAGCTATAAATGATTTAATTTGCTCATACTGTATATTGGATGCAATTATATTAAAAGGACCCTGGTACAATATGTACAACTGGAGGGTGATACTGGGGCACATCATGAGGGGCTTCAACAAGCCTCTCTGCCTTGGTCAAGCGATTATGATGTAGACATAGAGCAGTGAACTATGACTTTGAATTTGGACAAGTGAAAGCCTATTTATTATCACTCACATTTGTATCTTGAGAACACCGATTCTGTTAATAACGTAGCAGACAAGGCAGCCCATGACCAGACAGGCCCTTCTGCCATTTACCAGAATTTCCAGATGGCCAGTCTGGCCCTGCTCATCGCTACTCCTTATTGTACTCTTTACAATGTGTCAGATGAGGATGTACAGCAACCATATAATTTGATATCACCTTTTCCCAAGTTGGAGGTGGCTACGTGTACTGGGTGATCCCAGTTGAAGGGACGCACTAAGGCAAACACATCAATGCTTTATCTGTGTGCTGAGATGGAAAGCATGATGAGATCCAGAAAAAAAACTCTTGAAATGCTGGATGCTTAGTCACATGCTTAGTACAAATTTTCAGAAATCTTGGATTTAAGGGTCATCCTGAACAGATGGCCTCTTCTCAGATAAAAGACATCCTGTAGGCTCTGCTCACGTTGATCCATTGTGTGTAGAGATGGACGAACACGAACAGTAAAGTTCTGGGTCTGTACCGAACACCTACTGTTCGGGCAAGGACCCCGAACACTGACTTCTCCAGGAATTCCGTGTTTCTACTCTGGTTCAGCATCCCGAACATCTGGTGTTTCCCATGCTGTCATCTGCATGACAGCGAGAGAAACACCGGCGGCTCTGATTGGCAGTAAGATTATTCCCGACGGTCAGAGTGCCAGCAGCTGTGACTGGCAGGAAAAGGTTAACCTCCAGTCACAGAGGTGTTGACTGATGTAAGTACAATTTCCATCAACTTACACCTGCTGTCGCTAATAACAGCAAGAGCAGGTGCTGCAGATGGGAGTATTCATCAGCCGGTGACTGCACGATAAATACTTTTAAAAAATGACGTGGGGGTCTGTTCTATTTTTGAAAATCAGCATAGCAAAACTGACAGCCGCAGGCTGCAACCCTCAGCAGTAAACTTTATTTTGGCTGGTTATCAAGAATAGGTGGGTCCCTATGCCATTTTTTTTAGTTATTTAAATAAATAATTAAAATAATGGCGTGAGGTCTCCCACATTTTTGACAACCAGCTAAGCTAAAGCAGACAGCTGGGACTGGTACTCACAGGATGGTAAGGGGTCATGGATATTGGCCCTTTCAGCCTAAAAATAGCAACCCGCAACGCCCGCAAAATGGTGCATCTCTTAGATGCGCCAATTCTGGTGCTTTCCCCAGCTCTTCCCACTTACCATGGTGCGGCTGAAAGTGGGGTTAATATTTGTGATGTTGATGTCACTTTTGAATTGTATAATTAAAAAAACAGTGTGACCCCTCTATTCTTGATAACCAGCCATGATAAAGCTGACAGCTGAGGGTTGCAGCCCGCATCTGTCAGTTTTGCCATGTTTGTTATCAAAAATAGAACAGACCCCACTTCATTTTTTTAAAGAAAGTATTTTAGTGCAGGTTCCAGCTGATGAATACTCCCCATCAGTGGCGCCTGCTCTCACTGCTATTAGCGACAGCAGGGGTTGATGGGTGTAATACTCACTTTAGCCAACACCTCTGTGACCAGAGGTAAACTTTTTACCCCCGGTGACAGCTGCTGGCTCACGCTGTTATCTGTGTGGGTACCACAGCTCTCTGTCTGCCAGTAATAATCTTTCTGCAGATCAGAGGCACTGTTTACCGCACTGTCATGCACATGACAGCATGGCAAACAAAGGATGTTTTTGGCCCCCCATTCATCTGAATGGGGTTTGGCATCGAGGTACTGTTCTGGTACCTGAACCAAATATTTTTTAAATGTTCAGACGAACCCAAACATTCAGGGGTTTGCCCATCACTAATCGTGTGTAGACTTCATTTTCCAAGTAGTGGCACAGTTCTACAGAAGTCTACTTTTTCTAAAGAAGTTTTTAGACCATCAACTATGCAGTCCTTTCTTATATGGGTTTTCATGAATCGTCAATCTTTAGGGTTAATCTTGAATCATGAAACTTCAGGAGCACAAAACTTCATGGCCCCCCAGCTTCCTTCTTTCAAGGGGCTTGTGTACTCCTTAATGATTGACAGAGCTGGTGGTATAACTAATCCATGAGCCCATGCTGTATACTTTGAGATGCTGCAAGCAGAGGAAGCTTTGCATCTGTTGCATCAGGGGACAGGGGCACGGATCCAGAGATCTTACTAGATTCAGAGCAACATTTACAAGCTGTATAGCAAAGAACTTGCAAAGGCACCCTTCTTGTCTAAGAGATTGGCCTCCGCTGGTAGACTGCAAAAGTGGACAGTAACCTTAGCAATGAGCAGTACACTGTAAAATTATATTTCCTTCAGTTCTTGAGAATGGAGAGATTTTTTTTTATAAAAACAAATTTGATTAATTATGCAATAAATACAAAATAACAAGATGGAGACCTTTAAAAACATAAATACCAAGTTGCATGAACACATACTGTACATCCAAGGGAATAACCTTTGTGAGATGAACCCCATTTCCCCTTCTCAGACATGGTCACTGTTATTATATATAGCCAAAAGGTAATCACATACCATAAACAGTAGCACAAAAATTATATACAAATTATAATATATGAAAATATCTAAAAGAAACAAGGTGTTAAAGAACATTAAGGTGTCTCAACATGATAATAAAAATATACAAGTGCCAAGTGATAAAAAAAAAGTCACGGATTAAAGTAAAAAAAAAGCAACAACAACAAAAACCATTAATCATTTTTTAAATAAAGAAAGGATCAATTTCCAGAAGTGCCAAAACAAATCATCCATAAACTCTGGCCACCTCTGGAATATTAGAGGATTTTTAGTAAGAGGTAAATTGCAAAGTGGCTCGTTTTTACAATCTTATAATTAATTATATATAATATACATAATTATATTTAAGATTACATAAGCTAGGACAAAACCTTTACAATTATTCTCAGCTGAGAACTTGTGGTTTATTTCCACCTGGTTATATTGGAGACCTTCCAAAACTGAATGAATATACAAAGAAGATCTAAAAGTGCCACTCGTTTTCATACAGGCTTGTTCCTGAACTTTTCAATCTTTACTCAGATACACACCTCAACCAGTACCATGAAGAGAAAGTCAATGGATGCCTTTCATGAAGAAGTTAGCTACCAAATCAGGACGAAGAGCTAAGGAGACCATTGCTCCACATACCTTTGCTAGGACTTCTATCAAGAGTAGTTTGCAAATTCCCTTTATTCCTGGCAGAAGTCCTCCTCTAAATCCTGAGGAGTCAATATCTCATGTGGACTGAAGGGCACTACCATAGGCGAGGGAATTGGTGTAGTGCATCCAACGGCAAATAACCTGATAGATTTTTTCACATCACCTGGAAGTTGCTTTGATGACATGGAGGAGTATGCTACCATTTTGGAAGACCCTATTCTGCTCTACTGAGTCTGCTTACACCACCATCTGCTGGACTTGTTGGACGTGCTCTATGAGCCGTTGAGTATGATCAGTTTAGTACTTGTTTGGAGCTCAGAAATTAGAAATGTCCATCACATCATCCTTTAATAAAGACCGCCAGCTGGATTACAAGAGGGACAGCCATAGAGGAACAGAGGTTTTTTTGGTAAGCATTATGTGTTTGTGAAGTCATTGCCTATTCATGAAATCACATCGACAATGCCTATAGCTATGTACGTTTGGATTTTTCCCATGTTAGAAGCAAGGTCTTCTCGGATTTAGATGAAAAAAACTATTTTGCCCTATGTATTGACTAAGCATCTAAATATAAAAACATCTGAGAAACTTGTGAGTTTTGATCCAGCTTTTAAAAACTACCATTATATAGCATTTTGTTGGTTTTTCAGTGTAAATGTCTTTTGACAGATGACTTATAGAGTTATATGGTACATGACTAATTTGTGTGAATTAATATTAAAAAGTACATAGGTTCTAGATTATTTTGTGCTTTGCTTCCTGGACAGAAGATTTGCTGCAAGCAAAATAAATTAAGCATACACATTTTCATATTCCGTAAGACGATAATTTATACATTGATAATATGTGTAATTTATGCGTTAATATAACAAAAGAAATGAGCAATTTCCTTAACTGAGCATATAAATGCTGTGCTGTAGAGCCTGGATCCGGTTGGGTTCACTGGACACAGTCAGGTTCTTCTTACCACTTGTTCCTCCAACGCTTATCTTCGTTAGACCGGTGGAAGAGACAGACCTTTGATACTCATGTGCGTCTTTGAAAGCTCTGTTACTCTTGCAAGAAGAGTGCAGCATCAAAGATGAGCGGGAGCGTAACGTCTCAAGTTTATTCACGGTTATGCAGTTTAGTCCTCCAATCAAGGTCACTGGAAGGACAAAGGACATAAATGCATTGACCTGAAAGGGAACAAAAATCATATGTAACTGGTACAACTGCCACAATACAACCAGATAAAGCTGATGTGTAACTGGACACTCCTGGTCAAAATGACTGTTATTGTGAAGCAAGTTGAAGGTGAAATGATCTCTAAAAGGCCTACGTTAAAGATTACACATATTCTTTGTATTTTAGGCAAAAATGTATATATTGAAATTTTTTTTCATTTTAAATGTAACTGGTACAACTGCCGCAATACAACCAGATAAAGCTGATGTGTAACTGGACAGGGTTAACATGATCTTGGCCTTTAGAAAGTCCTCATTATTTTACATGTCAAAATCTAATTATAGAAATAGCTCCATGTATCTTCATAAGTGAGGGATACGGCTAGAAGAATATCCTCACCTTAGAGAGATTTAATGTGTTTTACCAACAGAAACACTGGTCTAGCATTGACAGACGATTCCAAATAATATCCAAATCAAATTGTCCTCTCAGGGCCCTCCACCTACACAACCCTGTCAGACTCTCTAAATAGCATAAAATATTTCTACAACTACACATCACAAAAATGTTCACGGTATTTTCAGGCTTGTTCACATTTGATAGATAATGCAATAAATAGAAAATCTGCAAATTGTATTATTTATAAATTCTGTCTTCTCACCTCTGAGAAATTATTCTAAAGTGCCAGCCTCAATTTGCCTCCCTTCTGTCTAACTTGCTCTTCACTGCCTGTTGTCAAGTGTGATCCATCTCCAGCCGAGAGGCCAAGGTGGATTATGGAGGTGTTTGTGTGTGGTGTTTGGTCTTTGTCTTTCTGCTCCTCTTCTATTGTCAAAACTTTAGTCAAGGATAACAGATAGAATCCAGGCGCAAGCCATTGGACTGTGGCAGGCGAAATACATTTTGGGATTTATCAGAAAGATTCAGTACCTATAGGGCTGCAATATGCTTATGTATTGAAACGGCCCAATGAATCAGGATAGTCCCTGGGCATATTAGTCTGGCATGTGCACCAATTTTTTTTTAACTATTTGCTAGTGATTGGGTCTGCAATACCCTATTTTTCAACAGAAGTACACTTTAAAAACTCTCTGACTTGCTTTTATAATGCCTGCTCAGGGGCTTTATATTTTTGGCTTCAGAATGGTAGCTGCATGTGGCATTATGCCGTCTGATTTCAGTCAATCAATTTTAATGAAAACAACAACAAGCACCCAAAAATAATAAAAAAATAGAAAGTATGCACAACTCTGAAGGACTATATTTTTAACTAACAACAGAAGGCAGAGAGTATATGTGCAGTAAAAATTATATTTTTATTGAATACTAAATGTTTAAAAAAAATGCTTCCACAATGTAATAGACTGCAAGGCCAAATGTTAATAACAGGGAACCCTACTGAATATTAGACCACAGTAATACTTATAGCAAGTCTATATATGTATATAAGATGAGCAGCCATAGACCTTTAGTTGCTAAAGTGCATAGAGTGTAAGGTGCTGCTGTAAAGCGTGCATACACAGTACAAAAGAGAAATAAAGAAAAGGACTTACATAATACTTACATACTCCATTATTCTCTGTCTTACTCATACTCCTTTTCTCCTGTCATCAACATTTGGCATTGCAGCCTCTTACATTATGGAAGCATTTTTTTCATCTTGGTTTTTAACATTTAATATTAAATAAAAATACATTTTTATGGCACATATACTCTCTGCCTTCTGTTGTTAGTTAAAAATCTATTTTAATGGTTACAAATGTGAACAGCTTTTTCAATCACCAAGATCTGAGAACTGCACCCTAAGGAAGCACTCCTATAAAAATTTGTATCCTCTCAACATATTGCAGTAATCATATTATATAGCACTGTGTACTTACAATTGCTCATTTTGCCTTTCTACTCAGTTAATTCTTCTCTTTTCCATTATTTAAAACAGACTAGCTGAATCCTTCTAAGCTCTGTGTACAAACAGAAGGTACTCTTTTCCCTGCATGAGTCATCATTAGAACTACAATTCTACATCACTGCAAAGTCCTTACAAAGGGAGGAGAGCAACATCTGGGTCTGGAGTTGAAGAGTGGGTTGACTCATGGAAAAGAGAAGAATTAAATGGGTAGAAGGGCAAAATGAGCAATTATAAGTACACAGTAATTTATAATATGATGATTACAATATATTAGGAAGATACAAATTTTGATGGGAGGAGGAGGGCTTCTTTAACTGTAATGACCCAAATCCCCTGAAAACATACATTGAAGGTGGCCATTCAATAACTAAAATCAGACATTTAAAAATACTGCCCGAAATGTATAAAAAAAATTAACATTATTTAAAAGTTATATTAAGGACACACGCTTTGGATGTCTTACCAACAGAACCATCCTATTTTGGCAAAGAATACAGGGTTATTATATTTTGGCAAATTGTACAACGCCATTTTCTACAAATGTAATGCAAAAACCCTTGGTATTCAAGTAATACCATTTCTGCTGGAAAGACGACACATGCGGTGGCATCCGCATACATCCGCATGGCCTGCGTACCCAATGTTAAAGATAGGGTATGCAGGATGCATGCAGATGTAGGCGGAGCTGAAGGAAGAGGTGTGGCCGTGGGCGGGGCTTAAAGGAGGAAGAAGGCTACCATCCTGCCGAACATTAGTGTGAAACTAGCCTAAGAGGAATTTTTACTTTTGCTATTTTTACCAAGCAAGAGTTTTATTGTGCTTTTCGATCAGCTCTGGAGGAATGCGCTAATGGGACCCCCAAACTATTTATATGCCTCTGTAGCTTTTTCAAAGACAAGTCCAGCAATATCTTTACATGACCAGTCCGTTTCTACATTACTGAGAAATGAACATTTTAATTGATATGCAAATGAAGCTGAAGAGACACTTGTAGAGATGATGCCTCTGTCACTGCAGCTCTATTCCCCACCAAGAGCACCCTCCTCTTTTCCTGCTTGACTGATGACTCTTTTTCCTATAATAACACTTGATAGAGACTGACAGTCAAGTAGAAGAAGGCAGCACTGGGTAGGGAATAGAGCTGGAGTGACAGAGGCTTCAGATCTACAAATAACTCTTCAGCCTCATTTGCATATACTGTAATTCAAATGCTGATCTCTCAGTAAGGGAAGAACGGGATGGCCATGTAACGGTATTGTTGGAGTTGTCTTTGACAAGGTACATGTGCACATTAATAGTTTGGGGTGAAATCCTGCTGACAGATTCACTACTCTGTGTGTAGAGGAAAATGTAATATTGGCATATTGTGCATATTATACAGTAATCGCAGAGAATAGCTACAGCTTACAATACCTTCTTCAAGATAGAGATATACAGTAGCATGTAAAAGTTTGGGCACCCCTGGTCAAAACTACTATTACCGTGAACAGTTAAGCAAGTTGAAAATGAAATGATCTCTAAAGGGCCTAAAGTTAAAGATGACACATTTTCTTTGTATTTTAGGCAAACAAAAAAAAAAAATAATATATATATATTGTATTTTTTTTCCACTTTAAAAATGGGTTTGTGTTCTAGATATCTTCGACCAAGGTTTCAGACCTTAATTAGCCTGTTAGGGTTATGGGTTGTTCACTATCATTGTTAGGAAAGGCCAGGTGGTGCAAATCTCCGAGCTTTATAAAAACCCAGTCTCCTTTAGCCTTGTGCCAAAAACAGCATCCATGGGTTCTTCTAAGCAGCTGCCTAGCACTCTAAGGCTGCCGTCACACGGTCAGTATTTGGTCAGTATTTTGCATCAGTATTTGTAAGCCAAAACCAGGAGTGGAACAAATAGAGGAAAAGCATAATAGAAACATATGCGCCACTTCTGCATTTATTACCCACTCCTGGTTTTGGCTTACAAATTCTAATGTAAAATACTGACCAAATACTGCTAGTGTGACGGCAGCCTAAAAATGAAAATGGTGGATGCCCAATAAGCAGGAGAAGGCTATAAGAAGACAGCAAAGCATTTTCAAGTTGCTCTTTCCTCAGTTTGGAAAGTAATTAAGAAATGGCAGTTATCAGTAACAGTGGATGTCAAGATAAGGTCTGGAAGACCAAGCAAAATTTCAGTGAGAGCTGCTTGAAGGATTGCCTGAGAGGTAAATCAGAACCCTCGCTTTACTGCAAAAGACCTTCAGAAAGATTTAGCAGGCTCTGGAGTTGTGGTACATTGTTCTACTGTTCAGAGACACTTGTACAAATATGGCCTTCGTGGAAGTATCATCAGAAGAAAATCTCTCCTGCATCCTCACCATAAACTTCAGCGTCAGAAGTATGCAAAATAACATCTGAACAAGCCTGATGCATTTTGGAAACAAGTTCTGTAGGCCAAAGAAGTTAAAATAGAACTCTTTGACCACAATGATCAAAGGTATGTATGGAGGAAAAAGGGCACATAATTTCAAGAAAAGAACATCTCTGTAACCGTTAAGCATGGGGGTGGATCAATCATGCTTTGGGATGGTATTGCAGAAAATTGCACAGGGAACATGCCATGGGTAGAGGGAAGAATGGATTCAATGAAGTTTCAACAAATTCTTGATGCAAACACAACACCATCTGTAAAAAAACTGAAGTTGAAAAGAAGATGACTTCTGCAAATGAATAATGATCCTAAACACACATCAAAATCTACAATAGACTACCTCAAAAGGCACAAGCTGAAGGTTTTACAATGGCCCTTACAGTCCCCTGATCTGAACATCATTGAAAATCTAATAAATAATATAATCCCTGCGCTGGATAAAAATCCTCCATTGTCTATTTATATGCGTCAAAGCGTTACCATAAAAAGGAAAACCGAATGAGGAACTGTGCAGAGCTAAACTTAGCAAGACTAGCGTGTATACAATGAGAATGGTATGGACTTTACCTCTACATTGAACAACGGTGACGTGGAGTCTTCTATACAACTCTGTTTGAAGATGCAGCTTTAGCCGAATGTGTGCAGTGAAAAGTCTTCAGGTAGACAGGCTGTGGGCGCTGCCCCGGCCGGTGGCAGAACGCTCCAGGCTCGCCTACCACGTGGAGTGAATGAGCACTTGTGGAGCCGCTAGGTTCTCTGCCGAAGCAGGACCTTCCGTGACGTCACGGTCACGTGAATGTTCATGTGACTGGGCTAGGGAAAGCGAAATGGACCAATTCCAACGCGTTTCGGAACTGACTTGTTCCTTCCTCAGGGATCAACAAGCCTGATGCATTTTGGAAACAAGTTCTGTAGGCCAAAGAAGTTAAAATAGAACTCTTTGACCACAATGATCAAAGGTATGTATGGAGGAAAAAGGGCACAGAATTTCAAGAAAAGAACATCTCTGTAACAATTAAGCATGGGGGTGGATCAATCATGCTTTGGGGTGGTATTGCAGAAAATTGCACAAGGAACATGCCATGGGTAGAGGGAAGAATGGATTCAATGAAATTTCAACAAATTCTTGATGCAAACACAACACCATCTGTAAAAAAGCTGAAGTTGAAAAGAAGATGACTTCTGCAAATGGATAATGATCCTAAACACACATCAAAATCTACAATAGACTACCTCAAAAGGTGCAAGCTGAAGGTTTTACAATGGCCCTTACAGTCCCCTGACCTGAACATCATTGAAAATCTGTGGCTAGATCTCAAAGTAGCAATGCATGAAAAAACAACCCAGGAATCTCAGAAAACTGGAAGAATTTTCTAAAGAAGAATGGATGAAAATCCCTCAATCAAAAAGCAAAAAGCATTTACAAGCTGTGATACTTTCAAAATGGGTTCCACTAGTTACTAACCATGCAGGGTGCCCAAACCTTTGAATGTTCCCATTTTCCTTTTTGCAATTTTTAATATTTATTTCTATCTATCTATCTAGAAGTTCAAAAAATCAGAGGCAGCACACCATTATGGATAAAGTTTTGAAGGTGCATCAAAAGTAAAAAGATATAATGTTAAAAATAATAATAAATAAAAAAAATCATGCCATTCTCACCTTCCGTCGCCTCCGCAGCTTTTCCTGGCCTCGCGATGCTCCGGTCCCACCGCTTCGCTGATTGGTCGCACCCGGCCAGCTGCGACCAATCAACAACATTGGCGTGGGATTTAAATCACGCTTCGCTGATTGGTTGCAGCGACCATCCCGGACCAACTTTTTACTATTGATGCTGCCTATGCAGCATCAATAGTAAAAAGATATGTTAAAAATAATTAAAAAATTAAAAATTGTGCTATTCTCACCTTCCGCCGTCCACTGATGCGCGCGATGCTGCAGCCAGCTTCCATTCCCAGTGATGCATTGCGAAATTACCCAGATGACTTAGCTGAAAAAGCCTAAAACGTTTTGGAAGAATGTTCTCTGATCAGATGAGACAAAAGTAGAGCTTTTTGGGCAAAGGCATCAACATAGAGTTTACAGGAGAAAAAAAGAGGCATTCAAATAAAAGAAAACGATCCCTACAGTCAAACATGGCGGAGGTTCCCTGATGTTTTGGGGTTGCTTTGCTGCCTCTGGCACTGGACTGCTTGACCGTGTGCATGGCATTATGAAGTCTGAAGACTGCCAACAAATTCTGCAGCATAATGTAGGGTCCAGTATGAGAAAGCTGGGTCTCCCTCAGAGGTCATGGGTCTTCCAGCAGGACAATGACCCAAAACACACTTCAAAAAGCACTAGAAAATGGTTTGAGAGAAAGCACTGGAGACTTCTAAGGTGGCCAGCAATGAGTCCAGACCTGAATCCCATAGAACACCTGTGGAGAGATCTAAAAATGGCAGTTTGGAGAAGGCACCCTTCAAATATCAGGGACCTGGAGCAGTTTGCTAAAGAAGAATGGTCTAAAATTCCAGCAGAGCATTGTAAGAAACTCATTGATGGTTACTGGAAGCGGTTGGTCGCAGTTATTTTGGCTAAAGGTTGTGCAACCAAGTGTTAGGCTGAGGGTGCCAATACTTTTGTCTTGCCCATTTTCGGAGTTTTGTGTGAAATGATCAATGTTTTGCTTTTTGCTTCATTCTCTTTTGTGTTTTTTCATTTAAGACAAATTAAATGAAGATAATAATACCAAAGAATTTGTGATTGCAATCATTTTCAGGAAGAAACTGAGTATTATCTGACAGAATTGCAGGGGTGTCAATACTTTTGGCCACAACTGTACATACATATTCTAGAATACCTGATGCGTTAGAATAGGGCCACCATCTAGTATATATATATATTTGCCTAAAATAAATGTATCATCTTTAGGCCTTGTTGAGATCATTTAATCTTCAACTTGCTTAACTGTTCACAATGACAGTAATTTTGACGATGGGTGCCCAAACTTTTACATGCCACAGTAACAACATTGTAGGCGTGAGAGTAAGAAAGGTGCAAACTCTGGGACCAATTTGTCCACATGTAGCCATTAATGAAAATTTCATACAACTTTAGCACATTTCAACTTATAGTGGCCGCACATTAATGAGAAATGGTGTAATTAGAACTCACTGCAACTGCACCACTTATCAGATGTCACACCTTAATGGTAACTTTGCTCAAAATACATTGTCAGCACAACTTTTTACAGGCAATCTTTCAGGTTCTTTGACTGCTCCCGAACTCTAGTATGACAGATGTAAGATGGCCGCCGGACGGGTCCTTGAGGGGAGATATGCATCATCGCGTTTGGTAGCCTGGGCGATGTGAGTTCGGAAAGCATGCTCCAGCACATATAAGTTATTTGGGCTATTCCAGGGACGAGTTTTACAAGCAGTTATAAGAGATGGATGTCAATGTCTGCTCACATATCTCAACCCCAGGGGTGTGGTTTGGCAGATAAAATAGAGGCCGAGTGTCTCATTCAGTGTCTGGAGCTCTCCTGTGTGTCGGTCTGTGCTAAGGCCTAAAGAACCGGACATTATCCTTTTCGTTTTGGAGTTCATCATGTGGGATTTTTTTTACATCTTATTAGTTTGGGCAATTATGCATTCGGCAATACCAAATACATTAATTGTTTTATATTTTTCTTTTCGAAATTTACATTCGCAAAAAGAGAACTGACTTAAAGAAACTTTTCACCAATTTTTTCTTTTTGAACTACTATAGTGGATGCAGAGTGGAATTAGACTTTTTTTTTTAACATTGCTTCTCCGTTATTTTACTAATAATTAGATTTTTTTAAAGTCCAGCTGCATGTTATTAGACAGTTTTCTAATCCTTTGGCTTTTCGAGCTCAATAAGTAGAGTGCTAATTATTTCTTTTTACTTTCAGGCTGAAAAAATGCAAAGGGCCCGATTCATGAAGAATGGTATTTCATACACCAGTCTTGAGGACAGTGCACTGCATGTGCCACTTAATGAGATTGCCCACTACTTTATCATTGATGACCTATCCTTAGGATATTTCATCAATCTCTGATCGATCGGAGTCCGACACCTGGCACCAGCGCCGATCAGTTATTCTTGGTGTCGGAGCTGCTCCGTTTTCTCAGTCTATTGATTTGAATAGGACGAAGATGTGCAGTACGCAGCCATGACCGCTATCAAAAAACTGAGCAGCTCTGCAATTGAGCATTTCCGGTTAGCGGTTGTTTTTTTTAGTTCAAAACAAATGCACTTTCAGTGCAGTGTTTGTTTTTCACCACATATAGTGCTTTTAATGTAGCCCAAAAAGTTATACTTTGGTTTCATCTGATCAGGGCCCCTTCCTGCACATGCTAGCTGTGTCCCCCACATGGCATGTTGAAAAAGTTGCTCTGGTCAGAGGAAACCAAAGTAGAATATTTGGGCTTAATGCAAAACGCTATGTGTGGTGGAAAACTAACACTGCACATCACCTTGAAACCACCATACCCACCATCACACATGGTGGTGGCAACATTGTGCTGTGGGGAGGCTTTTTTTTCATAGGGACAGGAAAACTGGTCAGAGTTGAGCAAAATGCAGGGCACTTCTGGAGGAAAACCTGCTACAGGCTGCAAATGACTTGAGACTGGGCATAGGTTCAACTTACAGCAGGACAATGACCCTAAACATCCTGCCAGAGCTATAATTAATGGTTTAGAGCAAAGCATATTCATGTGTGCTAATGCACTAGTCACAGTCCAGACCAAAATCTCATTGAGAATATCTAACAAGACGTAAAAATTGCTCTTCACAGATGTCTCCATCCAATCTCACTGAGCGAGAGCAAGTGTGCAAAGAAGAATGGGCAAAAATGTTAATCTCCAGATGTGCCAAGCTGATACAGACTCCCAAAAGACTTGCAGCAGTGATTACAGTGAATTGACATGGGGGCTGAATATAAATGTGTAAGGGGTTGAGAGCCTTACCTTTTTAAGCCCCCATGCTGCTATTGTACATGTATATATGTATATTTGTACTGTGTTGAGCATGTATATTTCATGTTGCTGTATTACCTATACAGTGGGGCAAAAAAGTATTTAGTCAGTCAGCAATAGTGCAAGTTCCACCACTTAAAAAGATGAGAGGCGTCTGTAATTTACATCATAGGTAGACCTCAACTATGGGAGACAAACTGAGAAAAAAAAATCCAGAAAATCACATTGTCTGTTTTTTTAGCATTTTATTTGCATATTATGGTGGAGAATAAGTATTTGGTCAGAAACAAACAATCAAGATTTCTGGCTCTCACAGACCTGTAACTTCTTCTTTAAGAGTCTCCTCTTTCCTCCACTCATTACCTGTAGTAATGGCACCTGTTTAAACTTGTTATCAGTATAAAAAGACACCTGTGCACACCCTCAAACAGTCTGACTCCAAACTCCACTATGGTGAAGACCAAAGAGCTGTCAAAGAACACCAGAAACAAAATTGTAGCCCCACCAGGCTGGGAAGACTGAATCTGCAATAGCCAACCAGCTTGGAGTGAAGAAATCAACAGTGGGAGCAATAATTAGAAAATGGAAGACATTCAAGACCACTGATAATCTCCCTCGATCTGGGGCTCCACGCAAAATCCCACCCCGTGGGGTCAGAATGATCACAAGAACGGTGAGCAAAAATCCCAGAACCACGCGGGGGGACCTAGTGAATGAACTGCAGAGAGCTGGGACCAATGTAACAAGGCCTACCATAAGTAACACACTACGCCACCATGGACTCAGATCCTGCAGTGCCAGACGTGTCCCACTGCTTAAGCCAGTACATGTCCGGGCCCGTCTGAAGTTTGCTAGAGAGCATTTGGATGATCCAGAGGAGTTTTGGGAGAATGTCCTATGGTCTGATGAAACCAAACTGGAACTGTTTGGTAGAAACACAACTTGTCGTGTTTGGAGGAAAAAGAATACTGAGTTGCATCCATCAAACACCATACCTACTGTAAAGCATGGTGGTGGAAACATCATGCTTTGGGGCTGTTTCTCTGCAAAGGGGCCAGGACGACTGATCCGGGTACATGAAAGAATGAATGGGGCCATGTATCGTGAGATTTTGAGTGCAAACCTCCTTCCATCAGCAAGGGCATTGAAGATGAAACGTGGCTGGGTCTTTCAACATGACAATGATCCAAAGCACACCGCCAGGGCAACGAAGGAGTGGCTTCGTAAGAAGCATTTCAAGGTCCTGGAGTGGCCTAGCCAGTCTCCAGATCTCAACCCTATAGAAAACCTTTGGAGGGAGTTGAAAGTCCGTATTGCCAAGCGAAAAGCCAAAAACATCACTGCTCTAGAGGAGATCTGCATGGGGGAATGGGCCAACATACCAACAACAGTGTGTGGCAACCTTGTGAAGACTTACAGAAAACGTTTGACCTCTGTCATTGCCAACAAAGGATATATTACAAAGTATTGAGATGAAATTTTGTTTCTGACCAAATACTTATTTTCCACCATAATATGCAAATAAAATGATAAAAAAACAGACAATGTGATTTTCTGGATTTTTTTTTCTCAGTTTGTCTCCCATAGTTGAGGTCTACCTATGATGTAAATTACAGACGCCTCTCATCTTTTTAAGTGGTGGAACTTGCACTATTGCTGACTGACTAAATACTTTTTTGCCCCACTGTATATAATATGCTGTTTGTTGCTGCAAAATGTATATTATAGGGACAGTGCAGATAGTGCTAAAGCCACTAGATGGGGGTACAGAGTCCTTAGTCTAGTCACCCTGTAAATAGTTAACCATAGGAGGGGTTTGCTGGGGAGTAATAGGACAGGACTTCTTTATCTGGAGTCATTCTAGGTCGGGAAGCCCACAGTGCTTGGATAGGCAATATGCCCGAGTTGCGAGTAAACCCCGTAACATTAAAGCGTGTGCCCAGTCATCCAGGGGACACCGAGAAGAGCATAGTACAGCAGAAGGAAACAGAGGAAGACAAAGAGGTCACCGTAAAAGTGTACTGACAGGTCGCTCCAGAAACTGACGGTTTACTTCGTGAGATTAATCTCCGATGCCTGAGGTGAAACGGGTGGATAAATGCTTGACCATAGCAACGCTTTACAGGGAGGACACTGAGGGGCCATCTAAGACACCCTGACCCAAGGAAACACTTAGTGACGCAGGGAACAGAGAAGGGAAAGAGGAAGTGATATGCTGTAACAACTGTGAAGGAAATGCTGAAGACTATTTGGATGTTCTGTGTCCTGAAGTAAATAAATCTTTTCCGTTTAGAGTTGCCCTGGACGGTGTCTCTATTTACTGGGATCCAGAAGCAGCCGCTTGCCAGCGAAGCAAAGGGGTCACTGACAGTGCAAGGGTCAGGCCCAGGGCTGTAGTCATGGCCAAACACTCTGGTACATCAGTGCCCTGATGTCCCAATACATGAAAACATTGTCCATTATTATACATACCTGTGGCTCCATTCTCTGCGCCGTCAGGGTCACCTCAGCTTCGCTGCAGGTTCCCATCAATGGATGAAACAAAGATTGAGACACAATTCTTTCCAACTTTCAAATCAATAACTTTACTGTAAGCTTTGCACAGCACATCCAGACTCTTCACAGCAATTCCACCAGAATCAGCATTACAGATTTCCTCTTCTCTCCCTGCACCTTCCTTCCTTTGACATAACACATACCAGGTTCAGACCGTGACGCCCTCAGTGTCCTCCCAATTCAGCTCTGCCACGGTCAGGCCTTTCTCAGTTGGCCTCACCTCAGGCAAAAGAGTTTCCACCTCCGAAGCTATAGTAGTTGCCTTCTGGCAAGTGACCTGCCCTTCAGTATTGTGCTCTGTGGGGTCCAAACGCTGTCCTGTTCCCAGCTTACTGCATCTGGGTTACGATCCAGCCATCGTTTCGCCCCGGTACTGAGCATGTATGCCCAAGTTATAAGCTGAAACATTCTAGGGCTAACTGTGCCCACGTACTGTCTTCTTAATGCTGTACTGGCCTCCGCTTTTCTGGCCTGATGGATGGCTGGGCTCTCTCCTGCTAATGTCCTGGGCCTAGAGCCTCTGTGGACTGTCTGGGCGCTCGGCCCTTCTGACTAGATACAGGAAACACTCCTTCCCTTAGCTGCAGCTGACCCCTCCTACATTAACTAGTTGTTGTGAATTTGCTTTTTGCTCCCTCTAGTGGTTACTAGTTTTTTGACTCTGGTTTTTCTGTCATTCCTTTTATCCGCACCTGGGTCGTTTGTTAGGGGTGTTGCTATTTAAGCTCCCTGGACCTTCAGTTCAATGCCTGGCAACGTAGTTATCAGAGCTAGTCTGCTGTGCTCTTGTCTACTGATCCTGGTTCCAGTTATATCAGCTAAGTCTGCCTTTTGCTTTTTGCTAATTGTTTTGGTTTTCTATTTTTGTCCAGCTTGTTCCATATCTACATCCTGACCTTTGCTGGAAGCTCTAGGGGGCTGGTGTTCTCCCCCCGGACCGTTAGACGGTTCGGGGGTTCTTGAATTTCCAGTGTGGATTTTGATAGGGTTTTTGTTGACCATATAAGTTACCTTTCTTTATTCTGCTATCAGTAAGCGGGCCTCTCTGTGCTAAACCTGGTTCATTTCTGTGTTTGTCATTTCCTCTTACCTCACCGTCATTATTTGTGGGGGGCTTCTATCCAGCTTTGGGGTCCCCTTCTCTGGAGGCAAGAAAGGTCTTTGTTTTCCTCTACTAGGGGTAGCTAGATTCTCCGGCTGGCGCGTGTCATCTAGAATCAACGTAGGAATGATCCCCGGCTACTTCTAGTGTTGGCGTTAGGAGTAGATATATGGTCAACCCAGTTACCACTGCCCTATGAGCTGGATTTTTGTATTCTGCAGACTTCCACGTTCCTCTGAGACCCTCGCCATTGGGGTCATAACAGTGCAGTCCTGTGGGACTTGTGCTCGAGCTAAGCCTTGCTGTTCTCGTGCCAGCGGTTTGCTCTTGCCCTTGCCTGTCCCGAAGAGACCTTGGACACATATCTCCATGGATTTCATTTCTGATCTTCCGCTATCTCAGGGCATGTCCGTTATCTGGGTGATATGTGATCGCTTCTCCAAGATGGTCCATTTGGTTCCTTTGCCTAAGCTGCCTTCCTCTTCCGATCTGGTTCCTGTGTTTTTCCAGAACGTGGTTCGTTTGCACGGCATCCCTGAGAATATTGTGTCAGACAGAGGATCCCAGTTCGTTTCCAGGTTCTGGCGATCCTTTTGTAGTAGGATGGGCATTGATTTGTCGTTTTCGTCTGCTTTCCATCCTCAGACTAATGGACAGACGGAGCGAACCAATCAGACTTTGGAGGCTTATTTGAGGTGTTTTGTCTCTGCTGATCAGGACGATTGGGTGACATTCTTGCCGTTGGCTGAGTTTGCCCTTAATAATCGGGCTAGTTCCGCCACCTTGGTTTCGCCTTTTTTCTGCAACTCTGGTTTCCATCCTCGCTTTTCTTCGGGTCAGGTGGAGCCTTCTGACTGTCCTGGGGTGGATTCTGTGGTGGATAGGTTGCAGTAGATCTGGAATCATGTGGTGGACAACTTGAAGTTGTCACAGGAGAAGGCTCAGCGCTTTGCCAACCGCCGCCGCGGTGTGGGTCCCCGACTACGCGTTGGGGATTTGGTATGGCTTTCTTCCCGCTTTGTTCCTATGAAGGTCTCCTCTCCCAAGTTTAAACCTCGTTTTATTGGGCCTTACAAGATATTGGAAATCCTTAATCCTGTATCTTTTCGTCTGGATCTTCCTGTGTCGTTTGCTATTCACAATGTATTTCATAGGTCCTTGTTGCGGCGGTACATTGTGCCTGTAGTTCCTTCTGCTGAGCCTCCTGCTCCGGTGTTGGTTGAGGGCGAGTTGGAGTACGTGGTGGAGAAGATCTTGGATTCTCGCCTCTCCAGGCGGAGGCTTCAGTACCTGGTCAAGTGGAAGGGCTATGGTCAGGAGGATAATTCCTGGGTGGTCGCCTCTGATGTTCATGCGGCCGATTTAGTTCGTGCCTTTCATGCCGCTCATCCTGATCGCCCTGGTGGTCGTGGTGAGGGTTCGGTGACCCCTCACTAAGGGGGGGGTACTGTTGTGAATTTGCTTTTTGCTCCCTCTAGTGGTTACTAGTTTTTTGACTCTGGTTTTTCTGTCATTCCTTTTATCCGCACCTGGGTCGTTAGTTAGGGGTGTTGCTATTTAAGCTCCCTGGACCTTCAGTTCAATGCCTGGCAACGTAGTTATCAGAGCTAGTCTGCTGTGCTCTTGTCTACTGATCCTGGTTCCAGTTATATCAGCTAAGTCTGCCTTTTGCTTTTTGCTAATTGTTTTGGTTTTGTATTTTTGTCCAGCTTGTTCCATATCTACATCCTGACCTTTGCTGGAAGCTCTAGGGGGCTGGTGTTCTCCCCCCGGACCGTTAGACGGTTCGGGGGTTCTTGAATTTCCAGTGTGGATTTTGATAGGGTTTTTGTTGACCATATAAGTTACCTTTCTTTATTCTGCTATCAGTAAGCGGGCCTCTCTGTGCTAAACCTGGTTCATTTCTGTGTTTGTCATTTCCTCTTACCTCACCGTCATTATTTGTGGGGGGCTTCTATCCAGCTTTGGGGTCCCCTTCTCTGGAGGCAAGAAAGGTCTTTGTTTTCCTCTACTAGGGGTAGCTAGATTCTCCGGCTGGCGCGTGTCATCTAGAATCAACGTAGGAATGATCCCCGGCTACTTCTAGTGTTGGCGTTAGGAGTAGATATATGGTCAACCCAGTTACCACTGCCCTATGAGCTGGATTTTTGTATTCTGCAGACTTCCACGTTCCTCTGAGACCCTCGCCATTGGGGTCATAACACTAGTAATATGTATACTGATCCACAACCTAGGTGTACCAAAATGCCCCCATCTAGTGGCCAAACGTCAGCACTACGTTGTCCCTATATCACAGGCACACCAAATAGCAACATATATATATTTAGCAGAACAAGACATGGTAATACACCTGTTCGTGTAGCAGTACCATTATATGCGAGGTGATAGTATCATAGTAACATAGTTATTAAGGTTGAAGGAAGACTTTAAGTCCATCTAGTTCAACCCATAGTCTAACCTAACATGCCCTAACATGTTGATCCAGAGGAAGGCAAAAAAAAAACATGTGGCAAAGAGTAAGCTCCACATTGGGAAAAAAATTCCTTCCCGACTCCACATACGGCAATCAGACTAGTTCCCTGGATCAACGCCCTATCAAGGAATCTAGTGTATATACCCTGTAACATTATACTTTTCCAGAAAGGTATCCAGTCCCCTCTTAAATTTAAGTAATAAATCACTAATTACAACATCATACGGCAGAGAGTTCCATAGTCTCACTGCTCTTACAGTAAGGAATCCGCGTCTGTTATTATGATTAAACCTTCCTTCCTCCAGTTGTAGAGGATGCCCCCTTGTCCCTGTCTCTGGTCTATGATTAAAAAAATCATCAGAAAGGTCTTTGTACTGTCCCCTCATAGATTTATACATTAAAATAAGATCACCCCTTAGTCTTCGTTTTTCCCAAACTAAATAGCCCCAAGGGTAATAATCTATCTTGGTATTGCAGACCCCCCAGTCCTCTAATAACCTTGGTCGCTCTTCTCTGCACCCGCTCTAGTTCAGCTATGTCTTTCTTATACACCGGAGACCAGAACTGTGCACAGTATTCTAAGTGTGGTCGCACTAGTGACTTGTATAGAGGTAAAATTATGTTCTCCTCATGAGCTTCTATGCCTCTTTTAATGCATCCCATTATTTTATTTGCCTTTGTAGCAGCTGCCTGACACTGGCCACTAAATGTGAGTTTGTCTTCCACACATACACCCAGGTCTTTTTCATTTACGGTTTTGCCCAGAATTTTAGAAATAAGCACATAGTTATACATCTTATTACTTCTACCCAAGTGCATGACCTTACATTTATCCCCATTAAAGCTCATTTGCCATTTACCAGCCCAAGCTTCTAGTTTACATAAATCATCCTGTAATATAAAATTGTCCTCCTCTGTACTGATTACCCTGCAGAGTTTAGTGTCATCTGCAAATATTGAAATTCTACTCTGTATGCCCCCTACAAAGTCATTAATAAATATATTAAAAAGAAGAGGGCCCAATACTAACCCCTGTGGTATCCCACTGCTAACCGCGACCCAGTCCGAGTGTGCTCCATTAATAACCACCCTTTGTTTCCTATCCCTGAGCCAGCTCTTAACCCACTTACACACATTTTCCCCTATCCCCAATATTAGTACACTTAAATCATGTAGCAATATCAACATATGTTACTCTATACACATACACTAATAACATACGGCACTGGGACGAGATGGAAAGTCAAAGGCGATAACATATTTTACCATATCCCCTACAACAGCACAGTGAGTACTGAGCACAAGATGAGATATAAGGAATACTTTTTCCCTGTAGAGAGAGGTAAGGGTAACAGACACCCGAAAAGCCCAGCCACGACTACTGCCCTGGCACACCTTTGCAAATACACGCCACAATTTTCAGATTATTTTAAAAAGAATTAGAAAACCATGTATCATTTCCTTTACACTTCATAAATACTTGCTACTTTGTGTTAATATATCACACAAAATCCCAACAAAATATATATTGTTAGTGACAGAGTAGTGTTCTTCCCAGCACTAAGTAGTTGACCTGAGTAGTTGGAGTTAATAGTTGAGACTACCCCAGAGTGGGCTATGTGGGAACATAAGAGACAGCAGAGGAGTGCAAGGGGACGGAAGCTGGTTGGATCCAGGGACCAGGACAACTTAAGACCAGCGCGAGCAGGCTGTAAACCATAGAGCCTTTTCACACCACTCACTCCTTAGGTAACCGGACACTTTGGGACTACAAGGTGGCTGGTAACCTTGGCAATGATCTGTACACTTTAAAATTAAAAATCTTTCTGTTCTTGAGAACGGAACAATTTTTAGTAAGTGGTAAATTGCAAAGTCGTATGTTTTTACAAGCACTTTATTTTGCCCATTTATAAACTTGAAACAACTCCTTTATGTAAAAAAGTCTCCTTATATGTCCCTCGACAATTAAAGAAGCACTAAGTATTGATATAACATGAAAACATGAACTATGAATTGCATTACTGCTCTAGAAAACAGGAAAAATTGAGAATACTTAGCGCATAAATTGGCCAATTCATATGTACCCGGCAGCCACGATAAGGTAATTCTCTCTGCTGGGAACCTGCCTAATGTGATTCCTCTCCTAGGCTGAAGCCTGCGTTTATGTGAGTAGATAGGATCCTGCTATGATTAAAACCGCCGAAGATTTCAGCACAGAATCTGCACAGGAATCCATGAGATATCGGAATAAAGCCTAAATGTGAATAGGATGTGCCAAAGGATGAAGTAATCTCAACTACATGTGACACACTGAGCTCTTCTACATCTTCAGATAACCATTCTACCATACCATTTATCATAACCTCTGTGATATCAAAACAAGAATATTCTAAAATTATGAAAACTGCAGAGATAATATATTTACACAGAAATTCAGGCGATTACTTTTCCCTTTACTTAGAGCCATGTCACTCCTGTAAGATCAGTGCATAGATTAGTCCAGATGTTGCAGGAAAGGAATAGAAAGCAGACACATCTCATGTCATCTTCCCCATAAATGTATGAATGTAGCAGAGCAGAGTTTGTCAGAAGAGGCAGAGTTGTGGCTGAAGGACCGGAGATTGCAGACTAAAACTTACTGCAATTTTCTTAACAAGATCTTCCCACTATATATGTAAAATTATTTTTTTCCATGTCAAAGGTTCCCGTAGCCTATTCTTTCTATTGTGTCTGTACTCTCTGTCAATCGCTCCTGTCTCCTGAGCTATGCACCTCTCTGGAGTTATCTTTTGTGTGATCTCAGGATCTGGACCCCCTACTGATTTCCTTGCAATTAAAATGATGCAAAAATGGAACAAAAAGTGTCAAAGGTTTAGTTAATGTTCAAGTCCAAGATCAAACACAATGCAGGCGTAAAAAGTTACATGACAAATTCAGCCCTGCTACATCCTCAGATTATAAATGATGGACTTGTAATAAAAAATCTGGTACGTACCTGTATGAAGATCTTCAGAGTGGCCGTAGACACCAAACTGGTGCACACTAAAGATGAGGGGTCAAGCTCTCCCTCTGGGTTCTGATACTTTACCCCCATGATAAAAGCCATGGGCAGGGCAAAGACTATAGATGAGATCCATATGACAGAGAGAATCTTCTTGGTCCTCTTCCTGGACATGATCATCTTAGCCTTCATGGGATGACAGATGGCCAGGTACCTTTCGCAGCTCAAGCTGGCGATGTTCAGCACGGTGGCATAGGAGCAGATATCGCGCAAGAAATAGTAACTTCTGCACACAGTATCCCCAAATACCCAGGGGTAATGGAACCAGATGAAGTTATACAGCTCTATGGGGATACTGATGACCAGGATGAGGATGTCGGACAGTGCCAGGCTCACCAGGTGGTAGTGCACCGTGCCCTGTAAGCTGTGCAGGCTGCACTTCTTCAGGACCAGCTGTATGGTCAGCACGTTCCCTATGGTACCCACCAAGAAGATGAGGATGTAAAGAACAGTGATGAACACTTTCGATGACAAGCTGGTGTCAACGCCCAATGGGTGAGTCGTGTCTTTGGTGGCATTCGGAACTTCTTGGAACCAAGTGACATTGCTTAGGGCCAATGTCTCAGCTTCCATCCTGCAACTGGTTCCTCACACTGTTTGGATAGCACTAGAAGAACGTTTCTCAGACCAGGTGTGGACCTCACGTCACTCCATGTCTCTTCCAGACTGGGTGTTTCCAACAGTTGAGTTATTCTGCTTCCCAAAGCCCCCCACACTCATAAATTTGTTGAATGCACTTGTTACCAGAGACGTATGCCAATCACAATCCCGTTGGGAAACTTCATTGTCCGACCTAAATGAATGCATGAATGGATCATACTATGGAGGAGAAGTCTGTGAGCTCTGGAGAGCGGCAGCAGAAAGCCAGCAGAGGTGTAGGAGGTATTTCAGGGGCAGCAGACAGGGAGGGCTCTGATTGCTGAGTTATCAGCCAGGGACCTATCAGCTCATATGTTCTCCTCCAGAGCCCATACAGTATAGTTTCCAAGGATTCGGTTCCTGGAGGTACAGATTAATATAAATGAGACAGGTGTGTGATTGCTGCTGTCTCAGCTGCGGGTACAGTGAATGATAATCAGTTTTGCATGTCACAATGACAGGAGATTACGTTACCTGCTGCAGAAATTACAGCTCGGAGCTAAGAGACCGGAGATCAAAGAAATATTAGAAAATCAGCCCTTTATCTTCTATGGAAATTGCTCAATCATGCACTGCCATGATAATCGGCCAGGCTCACAGTTGCATTATTACCGTCTCCTCCCGTAATGTTTCCCTGATACCGCATGTTTAAATCGATGGGGATTCCTAATAGAAGAACAACGCAACAAGAAAAATGTCACAAAGTGCAAAAGTAAAAATCCGAACAAGAAAATAGGCAAAGATGCGCGGGGGGGCAGACGAGACAGATGCAAAATGGGTCACGGACCGAATCTGAGTGTGAAAGAAAATCGCAGCGTGCACTGGTTTTATCCATAAATCGGATGAGGCTCACACATTCAAGTCTATGGGCACACAAAAAAAATCAGATGCCGTAAGGAGCCACAGTGTAACATCTGATTTTTACGGATACATTGCAATTCAGTAACATAGGAAACTAAATGGTCCTGTAAATGATTAATAGCTGCTGTAAAAAAATGGATTGTATATGGAAGAAAAGTGAAAAAAAAATGTCCCACTTTTCTTCATGAAGCTTTGAATGATTTTTTATACACTTGTGTAAACCTGACCTTATACAATTGCTTTGCCAATGAAAGGAACTCAGCTGCAGCCGAGGAGGAAATGGTGTCCCAATGTAGACGGCTCAAAGATGTCACTGCATTGCTCCCACTACACAGTGGCGTATCCAGGGGGGGCAGCCGGGGCATGTGCCCCGGGCAAAGCTGACAGGGGGCGCCAGCGGGCCGCCTGATGATGCGGTGGTCCAAGGAGGCTCCTCGTCGAGTCATACCCAGGGGTCGGCATGGGAGGGGGAGCGGGGGCTGTCTAATTATACTCACCTGCTCCTGGCACGGTCCCTGCAGGTCCCTGGCTCCCGGGCGCCCCAGCTTCTTCCTGTACTGAGCGGTCACATGGTACTGTTCATTACAGTAATGAATATGCGGCTCCACCTCCCATAGGGGTGGAGCCGCATATTCATTACTGTAATGAGCGGTAACAGTGACCGCTCAGTACAGGAAGAAACTGCCGGCGCCAGGGAAGCAGGGCGATATTCACCTGCTCCTCGCTCCAGCCGCCGCTCCGTCTTTAGCATCTTCTGCAGTGACGCTGAGGTCAGAGGGAGCGGTGACGTGGTTAGTGCGTGCCCTCTGCCTGAAAGTCAGTGCAGAAGACGCTGAAGATGGAGTGGCGGCTGGAGCGAGGAGCGGGTGAATATTGAAAGTGCTGGGGGCCTGAGCGACGGAGAGGTGAGTATGTAATTTTTTTTTTAATCGCAGCAACAGCAAATGGGGCAAGTGTGTGTATGGAGCATTTTATGGGGCCATAACGTTTGTGCAGCACTACATGGGGCAAGAGTCTGTATGGAGTATCCTATGGGGCCATAACGTTTGTGCATTATATGGGGCAAATATCTTTATGGAGCATCTTATGGGGCCATAATCAACGTTTGCGCAGCATTATATGGGGCAAATGTGTCTATGGAGCATCTTATGGGGCCATTATTAACGTTTATGCGGGATTATATGGGGCTCCTGATTCAATATGGATATTCAAAAACACTTAACCTGCTGATGTCTCAATTAATTTTACTTTTATTGGTATCTATTTTAACATTATGGGGATTCAAGACTGTACCTTGGCTTGGTCATACAGTTTCAATAGAGTTAAGGTTCAAATGGGGGAGGTTTGGGGGGGGGGGGGGGCGCCAAACTGATCCTTTCCCCCGGGTGCAGGAAAGGCTAGATACACCTCTGCCACTATAAAAAGAAGGAGACAGACAGACATTTGTTGTGGGGGAACTCAGAGGTTTGTTTTTTTTAACTCATGGAGGCATCTCTGTATTTATCATCCCTGTACTGTGACATCACAATGTTTATTATCCCTGTACTGTGAAATCACTGTGTTTATCATCCCTGTACTGTGACATCACTGTGTTTATCATCCCTGTACTGTGACATCACTGTGTTTATCATCCCTGTACTGTGACATCACTGTGTTTATCATCCCTGTACTGTGACATCACTGTGTTTATCATCCCTGTACTGTGACATCACTGTGTTTATTATCCCTGTACTGTGGCATCACTGTGTTTATTATCCCTGTACTGTGACATCACTGTGTGTATTATCCCTGTACTGTGACATCACTGTGTTTATTATCCCTGTACTGTGGCATCACTGTGTTTGTTATCCCTGTACTGTGACATCACTGTGTGTATTATCCCTGTAATGTGACATCACTGTGTGTATTATCCCTGTACTGTGACATCACTGTGTTTATTATCCCTGTACTGTGGCATCACTGTGTTTATTATCCCTGTACTGTGACATCACTGTTTATTATCCCTGTACTGTGACATCACTGTGTTTATTATCCCTGTACTGTGACATCACTGTGTTTATCATCCCTGTACTGTGACATCACTGTGTTTATCATCCCTGTACTGTGACATCACTGTGTTTATCATCCCTGTACTGTGACATCACTGTGTTTATCATCCCTGTACTGTGACATCACTGTGTTTATTATCCCTGTACTGTGGCATCACTGTGTTTATTATCCCTGTACTGTGACATCACTGTGTGTATTATCCCTGTACTGTGACATCACTGTGTTTATTATCCCTGTACTGTGGCATCACTGTGTTTGTTATCCCTGTACTGTGACATCACTGTGTGTATTATCCCTGTAATGTGACATCACTGTGTGTATTATCCCTGTACTGTGACATCACTGTGTTTATTATCCCTGTACTGTGGCATCACTGTGTTTATTATCCCTGTACTGTGACATCACTGTGTTTATTATCCCTGTACTGTGACATCACTGTTTATTATCCCTGTACTGTGACATCACTGTGTTTATTATCCCTGTACTGTGACATCACTGTGTTTATTATCTCTGTACTGTGACATCGCTGTGTTTATTATCCCTGTACTGTGACATCACTGTGTTTATTATCCCTGTACTGTGACATCACTGTGTTTATTATCCCTGTACTGTGACATCACTGTGTTTATTATCTCTGTACTGTGACATCGCTGTGTTTATTATCTCTGTACTGTGACATCACTGTGTTTATTATCCCTGTACTGTGACATCACTGTGTTTATTATCCCTGTACTGTGACATCACTGTTTATTATCCCTGTACTGTGACATCACTGTGTTTATTATCCCTGTACTGTGACATCACTGTGTTTATTATCCCTGTACTGTGACATCACTGTGTTTATTATCCCTGTACTGTGACATCACTGTGTTTATTATCTCTGTACTGTGACATCACTGTGTTTATTATCCCTGTACTGTGACATCACTGTGTTTATTATCCCTGTACTCTGACATCACTGTGTTTATTATCCCTGTACTGTGACATCACTGTGTTTATCATCCCTGTACTGTGACATCACTGTGTTTATTATCCCTGTACTGTGACATCACTGTGTTTATTATCCCTGTACTGTGGCATCACTGTGTTTATTATCCCTGTACTGTGACATCACTGTGTTTTTGTTATCCCTGTACTGTGACATCACTGTGTTTATTATCCCTGTACTGTGACATCACTGTGTTTATTATCCCTGTACTCTGACATCACTGTGTTTATTATCCCTGTACTGTGACATCACTGTGTTTTTGTTATCCCTGTACTGTGACATCACTGTGTTTATCATCCCTGTACTGTGACATCACTGTGTTTATTATCCCTGTACTGTGACATCACTGTTTATTATCCCTGTACTGTGACATCACTGTGTTTATTATCCCTGTACTGTGACATCACTGTGTTTCTTATCTCTGTACTGTGACATCACTGTGTTTATTATCCCTGTACTGTGACATCACTGTGTTTATTATCCCTGTACTGTGGCATCACTGTGTTTATTATCCCTGTACTGTGACATCACTGTGTGTATTATCCCTGTACTGTGACATCACTGTTTATTATCCCTGTACTGTGACATCACTGTGTTTATTATCCATGTACTGTGACATCACTGTGCTTATTATCTCTGTACTGTGACATCACTATGTTTATTATCCCTGTACTGTGACATCACTGTGTTTATTATCCCTGTACTGTGACATCACTGTGTTTATTATCCCTGTACTGTGACATCACTGTGTGTATTATCCCTGTACTGTGACATCACTGTGTGTATTATCCCTGTACTGTGACATCACTGTGTTTATTATCCCTGTACTGTGACATCACTGTGTTTATTATCTCTGTACTGTGACATCACTATGTTTATTATCTCTGTACTGTGACATCACTGTGTTTATTATCCCTGTACTGTGACATCACTGTATAGTATCCCTGTACTGTGACAGCAGTGTGTTTATTATCCCTGTACTGTGACATCACTGTGTTTATTATCTCTGTACTGTGATATCACTGTGTTTATTATCCCTGTACTCTGACATCACTGTTTATTATCCCTGTACTGTGACATCACTGTGTTTATTATCCCTGTACTGTGACATCACTGTGTTTATTATCTCTGTACTGTGACATCACTATGTTTATTATCCCTGTACTGTGACATCGCTGTGTTTATTATTCCTCTACTGTGACATCACTGTTTATTATCCCTGTACTGTGACATCACTGTTTATTATCCCTGTACTCTGACATCACTGTGTTTATTATCCCTGTACTGTGACATCACTGTGTTTATTATCCCTGTACTGTGACATCACTGTGTTTATTATCCCAGTACTGTGACATCACTGTGTTATTATTCCTGTACTTTGACATCACTTTGTGTATTTGCAGCGCCCCAGAGTCCTGGTCGCTGCAGTACTGATGCTCCGCCGCTAAGGGGGGCTATGGTACATCTGATGGCACTGAAGGAGTTCACCTGACCAGGTATCACAGACACCAATACACTTCACAGTCTGGCCTCCAGGGGGAGCTAAGGGTGCTATGTATTAGGCCACTCCTCACAATCTGGTAAAACTGGGGGTTAGATAGGAAGTTAGTCAGAAGCTGACTGGGTTGGAACCAGGCAACATCCTGTGGCAGAGGGTGTTGCAGGGGAAAATTCAGGGGGGTCCCTGTCATGGGTGGGATCCTGACAGAGGCCTAGCGAACAGAAAGAACGTTACGGGACCGCGCCTGCACTTCATTGCGGCGGTACTCCAAGAAAGGACAAGAAGCGAGGTTTATTGTGCTGAGTGAGAAACGAGATCAACGCAATAAGGAGAAACACCAGTAGGAGTCGTGCTGTAAGACGAGGCAACATCCTACTGAGGCGCGCAGCCGGTGGCCGGAAACGCCGAGGAAGTATTGAGCTCCAGGCCTTACTTCAAACCTACGGCAGGACAGTCAGTTCTAGGTGGGCTGTCTCACCCAAAATCACCTAAGCAGACACAGGGGGCAACATTTGGAGAGGGGCGACTCTAGGGTCCCAGAAGACCTCCGAGCCTACCCATCATACGGGTGCGTCCTAGCCATATCATCTGGGGGACGAAGAAGAACATCATAATCGAGTTGTGAGGGAACTTCAGAAACAGACACAACAGTTGTGAGGACTATCCCGTAAGCACAGCAGGGAAGGACTACAACACACAAGCGCTAGAAGGTAGGCACAGATTTCCACATGCAAAGGGAAATCTGGAGGTGCCATCAGACCGGCCAGACTCAGGTAGCCCGGTTAACCGTATTCCGGACTGAGGATCCTGAAGCCTTCAGTAAAGAGGTAAAGAGACTGCAACCTGGTGTCCTCGTTATTCACCGCGACCTACACCACACCACAACATCCTCACATTCTCAACTTTCACTGGACGCCCCTCAGCAGGGTCACGGACCGGGCCTAGCCACCGTGACAACCCCAGAACTGAGACACAGAGGCCCGGTACCGGGTGCCCCTCGGCCCTGCGGCAGTGGGGGCGCTCCAACTTGGCATCACGAACAGGATCTACTTAAGCCTGAAGAATCAGGTCATGTGTGCCTTGGAACTGTGATTTATTGTACTTGGACTGTGACTTATTGCAAAGACTGTGCATTGCCACTTGCCGCCAAAAGTTCCTGCCAAAAACCGCCACCATTACAGCGCTGAGGAGAGCGCAGGAGGAGAAGAGGGGCGTGGAGTAGGTGTGAACCAGCTGAAGAGCGCGAAAGACAATGGCCGCCCAGTCTAAACATTTTTGCATCCTGAGGACGTGTCCGTCAGCAGCCGAGGTCCGCCTTCTCATCCTCTTTGGAGGGTGGAGACCATGGAGACGGGGCCGCCCACGAAAGAGACCGCGGGAAGAAGACACTGGAGAGGAAGCAAAGATGGCGACGCCGGGAGCACCGCGTGGGGACGACCCGACCCAGCGTAAGGCTGCACCACCCGACACAGCCCCAGATGCGCCATCCTTGCAGGGACTGGCCCTTACGGAGCTACCGATGGGCAGACCCAACTGGCCGCCGTCTGAGGAGTGTGTGGCCGCAGCCGAGGCCCGGCAGATAACACGCCGCCGGGAGGCCGATGCCCGTGTGATCGCTCGGCTGGGCCAACCCACGGAAGCCCGCCTGTCTCCGGTGTCTCCCGCTTCCTTCATCCCGACCGCGGCGGAGTGTGAGCTGCAGGCACAGGGCCTGAGGATCCTGCCGGAGGCCGAACACCTGCGGCGCCTGATGACGGCGTGGCGGGACAGACCCCAACCCGCAGCCCAGGTCGACCTGATGGGCATTGAGGAGGCCCCGCCGTCGCAGTGGGGTGTGGTGGTGCTCTTTAAGTCCCGGGAAGGACGGGGAGTTATACAAGAAATTGGAGAGCCACTGCAGGTCCGTGTGGACCAGGAAGAGGTGGAACCCTGCGGAGGAAGGTACGGTCGCGACCTGGAGCCCGGAGACGCAGTGACTTACACCCGGTGGAGGAGAGAGGTTGGCTGGATAGCTCGGGGCGTCCAGCGGTGCGTTGCACTCCAGGCCGCTGCCGGAACGTCGGAGGACGAGCCTCCTGCAGGAAAGGTGCCGGAACCTGCCCCCGCGGAACCCCAGGGAATCCAGTCCTACCGTGTAGCTACTGGTCATGCTCATCCACGAGTGAGGAGGGTGTCCCGACGAGGGATCCTGTCATTGCTGAGGCCGGGACCGGTCCTTGTTACACCACCACGACCCGTTTGCCAGGTGAGGCCCGGAAGGAGGCCGCCTCCTGCCCAGCCAGAAACTGAGTAAGCAAGAATGCTTCATCATTTGTATATAGTTAACTGTCCGTCTTTCGATGTGTCTTCTTGCTGCTACAACCCGAGTAGGGTTTAGTCGGTGAGTCCTCCTAGGAGCCGTACAGAGATGGCTTAGCGATCCTAAACTGAGAGAAGGTTGATAAGTTCTATACTGTGTATAGTAGTAGAAAGGCAGTGGGCCCGGATGAGGAATGGGGCGGTCCTGCAACAGAGCGAGAGGCAGTAGGCCTGGGGCAGATAGACAGGCGGTCCTGCAGATGTAAAGGTGGAAAATGAAGAAAAGTTGATTAGCCTTATAGCGTTTTATAAGAAGGTCTTTAGTGGATTCAGCTCATACGTCCTTAAAGGCAATGTTAAATTATTGTTCAGAAATTGCACTAAGTAGAATACCCGGTTGGGTAAGAGAAATTATTTATAGTATGTTATTTAAAATATTTAACCATGTTTGTAACGTTCAAGTGTCCTCACCTCCCATAAAGGGAAGCTCTGTTCAAATTTACTTATTGTTGCATTTCAAAAACTGTATGTCTTTTTGCTGACATGTATTGTTGTTATCTTCCCAGTCCAGGAGTACTGGATTTAACCGGGGGGGGAGTGCAGCGCCCCAGAGTCCTGGTCGCTGCAGTACTGATGCTCCACCGCTAAGGGGGGCTATGGTACGTCTGAGGGCGCTGAAGGAGTTCACCTGACCAGGTATCACAGACACCAATACACTTCACAGTCTGGCCTCCAGGGGGAGCTAAGGGTGCTATGTATTAGGCCACTCCTCACAATCTGGTAAAACTGGGGGTTAGATAGGAAGTTAGTCAGAAGCTGACTGGGTTGGAACCAGGCAACATCCTGTGGCAGAGGGTGTTGCAGGGGAAGATTCAGGGGGGTCCCTGTCAGGGGTGGGATCCTGACAGAGGCCTAGCGAACAGAAAGAACGTTACGGGACCGCGCCTGCACTTCATTGCGGCGGTACCCCAAGAAAGGACAAGAAGCGAGGTTTATTGTGCTGAGTGAGAACGAGGTCAATGCAACAAGGAGAAACACCAGTAGGAGTCGTGCTGTAAGACGAAGCAACATCCTACTGAGGCGTGCAGCCGGTGGCCGGAAACGCCGAGGAAGTATTGAGCTACAGGCTTTACTTCAAACCTACGGCAGGACAGTTAGTTCTAGGCGGGCTGTCTCACCCAAAATCACCTAAGCAGACACTGGGGGCAACATTTGGAGAGGGGCGACTCTAGGGTCCCGGAAGACCTCCGAGCCTACCCATCTTACGGGTGCGTCCTAGCCATATCATCTGGGGGATGAAGAAGAACATCATAATCGAGTTGTGAGGGAACTTCAGAAACAGACACAACAGTTGTGAGGACTATCCCGTAAGCACAGCAGGGAAGGACTACAACACACAAGCGCTAGAAGGTAGGCACAGATTTCCACCTGCAAAGGGAACTCTAGAAGTGCCATCGGACCGGCTGGACTCAGGTAGCCCGGTTAACTGTATTCCGGACTGAGGATCCTGAAGCCTTCAGTAAAGAGGTAAAGAGACTGCAACCTGGTGTCCTCGTTATTCACCGCGACCTGCACCACACCACATCCTCACATTCTCAACTTTCACTGGACACCCCTCAGCAGGGTCACGGACCGGGCCTAGCCACCGTGACAACCCCAGAACTGAGACACAGAGGCCCGGTACCGGGTGCCCCTCGGCCCTGCGGCAGTGGGGGCGCGCCATATTATCTCTGTACTGTGACATCACTGTGTTTATTATCCCTGTATTGTGACATCACTGTGTTATTATTCCTGTACTTTGACATCACTTTGTGTATTATCTCTGTACTGTGACATCACTGTGTTTATTATCCCTGTACTGTGACATCACTGTGTCTATTATTCCTGCACTGTGACATCACTGTGTTTATTATCCCTGTACTGTGACATCACTGTCTTTATTATCTCTGTACTGTGACATCATTGTGTTTATTATCCCTGTACTGTGACTTCACTGTGTTTATTATCCCTGTACTGTGACATCACTGTGTCTATTATTCCTGTACTGTGACATAATTGTGTTTATTATCCCTGTACTGTGACATCACAGTGTTTATTATCTCTGTACTGTGACATCACTGTGTTTATTATCTCTGTACTGTGACATCACAGTGTTTATTATCCCTGTACTGTGACATCACTGTGTTTATTATCCCTGTACTGTGACATCATTGTCTTTATTATCCCTGTACTGTGACATCACTGTTTCTATTATTCCTGTACTGTGACATCATTGTGTTTATTATTCCTGTACTGTGACTTCACTGTGTTTATTATCTCTGTACTGTGACATCACTCTTTATTATCCCTGTACTGTGACATCACTGTGTTTATTATCTCTGTACTGTGACATCACTCTTTATTATCCCTGTACTGTGACATCACTGTTTATTATCCCTGTACTCTGACATCACTGTGTTTATTATCCCAGCAGTACTGTGACATCACTGTGTTTATTATCCCTGTACTGTGACATCACTGTGTTTATTATCTCTGTACTGTGACATCACTGTGTTTATTATCCCTGTACTCTGACAACACTGTGTTTATTATCCCTGTACTCTGACATCACTGTGTTTATTATCCCAGTACTGTGACATCACTGTGTTTATTATCCCTGTACTGTGACATCATTGTCTTTATTATCCCTGTACTGTGACATCACTGTTTCTATTATTCCTGTACTGTGACATCATTGTGTTTATTATCCCTGTACTGTGACTTCACTGTGTTTATTATCTCTGTACTGTGACATCACTCTTTATTATCCCTGTACTGTGACATCACTGTGTTTATTATCTCTGTACTCTGACATCACTGTGTTTATTATCCCTGTACTGTGACATCACTGTGTTTATTATCTCTGTACTGTGACATCACTGTGTTTATTATCCCTGTACTGTGACATCACTGTGTTTATTATCCCTGTACTGTGACATCACTGTGTTTATTATCCCTGTACTGTGACATCACTGTGTTTATTATCCCTGTACTGTGACAACACTGTGTTTATTATCCCTGTACTCTGACATCACTGTGTTTATTATCCCAGTACTGTGACATCACTGTGTTTATTATCCCTGTACTGTGACATCACTGTGTTTATTATCTCTGTACTGTGACATCACTGTGTTTATTATCCCTGTACTGTGACATCACTGTGTTTATTATCCCTGTACTGTGACATCACTGTGTGCATTACATCTGTACTGTGACATTGCTGTATTTAGCATACAATGCTTTACAATAATACCCTTAATTATTATAAAAACAGCATATAATACAAACACATTTTCCTTTGGTATCACCCCCATTTCCTTATAGATTGTCTGAATTGTAGAATTATTCTGTAATATCTGATATTGTTTTTCCTTTGAATTGTAAAGTTCTGCAGAATATGTTGGCGCTATGGAAAGATTATTATTATTATTATTATTAATAATAATAAAAGCTGGAATCTATTACAGTATTACATAGTATGGATGAAAAAAATACACAAGCCCATTAAGTTCCACCAATTGATGGCAAAACAGTACTGATCGAGCACAGACGGACTAACTTTATCCATTGTTCCACTTCTGTGAGATTCCTGGGTCGTCTTGCATGCACTGTATCATCTTTATCTTTAGGCCTTTTAGAGATCATTCAATCTTCAACTTGCTGAACAGTTCACAATAACAGTCTTTTTGACCAGGGCTTCCCAAATGTTTACATACCACTGCATTATCTCTGTATTGTGACATTTATTATCCTTGTACTGTGATATTATTGTTTATTTTCCTGGATTTATCTGTACTAAATACATATATATGTTCTGAAGAAAAAAAGGAGACCATAAAACCCAAACGTAAAAAATTGCGAAATGCAATTAATCTTTATTAGAAATAAAAAAATAACAAATAATAACAAAAATGACCATGTAAAATCAAGGGGCGCACACGCAAAATAATATAAAAACCACATGTCGTTAGGGAGTCATATTATCATATTAAAGTGCAATGCCACTGATTATAATTATATAATTTCAGTGTCGCATGGATAGTATCAGCCCTGTATAAGGAGCTAGCGCAGAGATAAAATATATTAGTATATGGACTATATTTACCGCTGGATACAAGAGAGATTGAAGAATCTCACCCCTGAGTGGTGTACACCCCAACGCGCGTTTCGGCTGTCGCCCCTGACACCCCTTTAAATTGTTAACTTTTTTACCTATCCGTAAAAACAATTTGGGGCGTCCTTGAAATTTTTGAAGCTGAAGAGACTTGTACAGGTTATTTTGACTGGTTTTACAGATTACAGATTACAATGAATGAAGCTTATGTCTCCTTATCAGAATTACGGGCTGTAGACATGGATCACTTGTGATCATGATGATTTCTTATGGTTTTCCAATGTGTCAGTAAAAATTATTGTTTGTGATTTTTTGATGAGCAGTCCAGAGGAAAGTTGGCAACCATGTAGCAATCACAGAAGTTTGTTGAAATGTTAGACTTAAGGTACCTTCACACTAAACGATATCGCTAGCGATCCGTGACGTTGCAGCGTCCTGGCTAAGCGATATCGTTGAGTGTGACAGGCAGCAGCGATCAGGATCCTGCTGTGATATCGCTGGTCGTTAGTTAAAGTTCAGAACTTTATTTGGTCATCAGATCGCCGTGTATCGTTGTGTTTGACACCAAAAGCAACGATGCCAGCGATGTTTTACACTGGTAACCAGGGTAAACATCGGGTTGCTAAGCGCAGGGCCGTGCTTAGTAACCCGATGTTTACCCTGGTTACCAGTGTAAAATGTAAAAAAAACAAACAGTACATACTCACCTTCGAGTCCCCCGCCGTCCGCTTCCCACACTGACTGAGCGCCGGCTGTAAAGTGAAAGCACAGCACAGCGGTGACGTCACCGCTCTGCTGTTAGGGCCGGCGCTCAGTCAGTGCAGGAAGCGGACGCCGGGGGACGCGAAGGTGAGTATGTACTGTTTGTTATTTTACATTTTACACTGGTAACCAGGGTAAACGTCGGGTTACTAAGCGCGGCCCTGCGCTTAGCAACCCGATGTTTACCCTGGTTACCCGGAGACCTCGGCATCGTTGGTCGCTGGAGAGCGGTCTGTGTGACAGCTCCCCAGCGATCAAACAGCAACGCTGCAGCGATCGGCACCGTTGTCTGTATCGCTGCAGCGTCGCTAAGTGTGAAGGTACCTTTAGAGGAGCCAAAACACAAATGCTTGACCACTTGATCCATTAAAATGGTGAACACAAGACTCATTATCTAGTTTGTGATCGTTAGAAATCCCAGCAGTAGGATCAATATGAGGAATTTTTTTCTCAGTGTATGCATAGGTGGTGTAGAAGTAGGAGTCTCATCTGGGCCCTGAAGATTGAGGGCAGGGCCGGCTCCAGGTTTTTGTGGGCCCCGGGTGAAAGAGTCTCAGTGGGCCCCTTTAACACATAACATGATTCATGAGGCACTGACACAGCAGATAAATATAGGTATAGTACAACATCAAAGATTTCACTTACTTCTTATATAACATGAGTGATATATATTGTAAGGTCTACAATAGCTCAGAAATTGGTGAATCCTCACAGTAAACAGTGCGTGTCCTGGGGGATTCAAAAGTCTGCAGCCACACAGAGTGTAGTCCTCCATACGGTATTATGGGCACCACATAGTCCTTCATACAATTTAATGAGCCCCACATAGTCCTCCTTACAGTATAATAGGTCCCATATATTTCTCCATACAGTATAATAGGTTCCATATATTGCTCCATACAATGTAATAGGTCCCATTTATTTCTCTATATAGTATAATAGGCTTTATATTTTGTTCCATACAGTGTAATAGGTCCAATATTTTGCTCCATACAGTATAAAGGGCCCCATATAGTGCTCCATACATTATAATGGGTCCCATATATTGCTCCATAAAGTATAAGAGGTCCCATATATTGCTCCATACAGTATAATTGGTCCCATATATTGCTCCATGCATTATAATAGGTCCCATATATTGCTCCATACAGTATAATAGGTCCCATATATTGCTCTATACAGTATGAGAGGTCCCATATATTGCTCCCTACAGTTTAATGGCCCCATATATTGCTCCATACAGTATAATAGGTCCCATATATTCCTCCATGCATTATAATAGGTCATATATATTGTTCCATACACTATAATAGGGCCCATATATTGTTCCATACAGTATAATAGGTCCCATATATTGCTCTATACATTATAATAGGTCATATATATAGTTCCATACACTATAATAGGGCCCATATATTGCTCCATACAGTATAATAGGACCCATTTATTGCTCCATACAGAATAATAGGTCCCATATAGTGCTCCATACAGTATAATCAGTACACAAAAAGGGTCACCTATTAACAGATGGCATTGTGAGGAATAAATAGACTAGTGATTGATAATGTACAACTGTTCCAGAAAGGTTGAACTTGATGGATTTTTTTAACCCGTGTAACTCTGTAACTCTTCCATCCACAGTCATTTTCTGCAACTGCTAAATTTTAGATTGGAAAATGAGTATATGCAGTGCACAATATGCAGTCCACCATGATGCCTTATTGTGCGGATTAACTCCTCAATAGACTGCAATCACTCAGCCTACAGCTGCAGAAAATAATAGAAATGATAACATGTAAAATTCATTCTTCCAGCAGCAGAGCTCTCACATCTGGGAACGAGAATTAACCTTGTATAGACAAAGAGACCCACGGCCCCCATTAGATTCACTCCATTGTTATCAGTAAATTGGGTCAGTGACTGACTGCACCCAGAAAATAACTTGGCATATAAATAGCCGATATGTTTACAGTATGGCAGCCTGGAGTTTTAGGCATAATGATAGCCAGTTATCATAATCTTTGCACCCCAAAATTTGTGTAATTTCTTACATTTCTTTTATTATACGATATCTAATACACATTTTTTTCCAGTACCTGTGCCAAAACCCTAAAACTTTTGACAAAACATTTTGGTATCAAGTATGACGCATTTATGAGTACATTTCTATATTAAAGTTGAATATACTAGAAAGGTCACAGGCGGCTTTAACAAAAATTGGACAATTACATTTATGCTGCAATCATTTTTAACATGCAGAAAAAGTCACAATTCTACATTTTGCAGCTGTAAAATTGCAATTTTTTTTGCAAAGTTTTTGAAAATTGAGGATAAAACTGAACCTTTTTTTTTTGCGGAAAGAAAAAAAATTATGTACTGCGGCTACATCATTTGAAGGCAGCTTTAAAGAGGTCTTTGTTTAACTGGGTCTGAAGGGTCTGTCTCCTTCTTTAAGCCATTAGTGCTGTTGTTGCCTCCTGGTTAGATATTCAGATCACACTCGACCATGCAAGTCATTAGTCTGTGAGAAATGTCGTTCTTCACTCGGATGACATCTGAGTGCAGTTCGATTTCCATGGACTGACGTAATGGAAATTATGTCTCATCTACTATATTAATAGATTCTTATCAGACCCTTTTAAAGAATGTAGCACAAAAGAAGATCATCCGCCATACTGGAATTGTATCAGAAGGTTTAATTTGTATTATGCTTTTCTATGATTTTCCAATCAAACCTATTTCTATTTCCCGAAGAAGTGAGGAAAAAAAAAGGACTATTGACTAGTGTTGAGCGATACCTTCCGATATGCATTGGTATTGGTATCGGATAGTATCGGCCGATACCGGCAAAATATCGGATCTCGTCGATACCGATACCCGATACCAATGCATTTCAATGGGACGCAAAGTATCGGAATGGTTCCCAGGGTCTGAAGGAGAGGAAACTCTCCTTCAGGCCCTGGGATCCATATTCATGTGTAAAATAAAGAATTAAAATAAAAAATATGGATATACTCACCTCTCCGGCGGCCCCTGGACTCTACCGATGTAACCGGGAGCCTCCGTTCCTAAGAATGAGCACGTGAAGGGCCTTCGATGACGTCGCGGCTTCTGATTGGTCGCGTGAGCGCTCATGTGACCGCTCACGCGACCAATCACAAGCCACGACGTCATCACAGGTCCTTCAGGCGCTCATTCTTAGGAACGGAGGCTGCCGGTTACGGCGGTAAGGTCCAGGGGCCGCCGGAGAGGTGAGTATATCCATATATATATATATATATATATATATCCATGTACTCACCTCTCCGGTGGCCCCTGGACCTTACCGCCGTAACCGGCAGCCTCCGTTCCTAAGAATGAGCGCCTGAAGGACCTGTGATGACGTCGCGGCTTGTGATTGGTCATGTGAGCGGTCACATGAGAGCTCAAGCGACCAATCAGAAGCCGCGACGTCATCGAAGGCCCTTCACGCGCTCACTCTTTCCAGGGAACGGAGGCTCCCGGTTACATCGGTAAAGTCCAGGGGCCGCCGGAGAGGTGAGTATATCCATATTTTTTATTTTAATTCTTTATTTTACACATGAATATGGTTCCGATACCGATTCCCGATATCACAAAAGTATCGGAACTCGGTATCGGAATTCCGATACCACAAGTATCGGCCGATACCTGATACTTGCAGTATCGGAATGCTCAACACTACTATTGACTACAGTTCTGTGCACCGTCGTCGAGCGCTAAAGCATAATAATATGTTGGGATGTATTTATAGCAATAAGCGGCTACAGAGAATAGATAAGATGTCGAATTGAATCACGCAGTGAATATATGAATTCACACCATTTTATTATCCACAAAATGCTGAGGAATAAAAATGGAATGTGACAAAATAAACATAATTAACAACACCTAAGTTGACAACACGCTGGGTTCTAAATCCAAGGTAATGCAGAAATACACAAACATTAACCATGCACAATCTGCACTACATATGAACTAAATGTACGCCGGAGGATCTGTCGCACCCGGCAGTGGCCACTAAACATGGAGCTGTGCTGTTCAGCTCCCCGCAAGTGCAAACAGCAGACCACCGCAGCACTGAGAACAGCTGATTGGTGGGATCCCTTTATGCACTGGTAAGGAGGAAGACCAGGCTGCAAGTACCTGTATTGACCCAGGTCTTGAACTGCTGAGGCTGCATCCCCTGTTTCCTGGGGGAAGGAATAGGGGACCAGAAAGGCCCCATGACCCAGGAAGAGGGGGCATTTTTAGAGAGGGAAGCCCGAAAGCTGAGGGAGAAAGCGCGCAAAGCTGCAGAGAGGCCCCCTCCGCCAGCGGTCAAGCAGCAGGGCAGGCAGCGCGCTCCGCACCCGACCTGCCAGCGCTGCGACGGACTGTAGCAGACAGACCTAGAGAGAGACTGTGGGAAGAGATAGCACGCAGCAGGGGACGTGAGTGCTCCAGCCCTCAAGCATAAATATAGCGCAGGCCAGCGCTCGACCTTTCCCGCCAGCCGTGAGAAGAGCAAGGTGCGTGTGCAGCATACTTTGTGAGGTGGGCAGCCGGGCCAAGACGAAACGGGGCCGGCCTTATGCCAGGACGCTGTCGGAGCCTGCCGCAGTGACAGGGAGAGAGCCGGGAGCCCTGTTCAGCTGAGCGCTGCACATAAGCTTAAGAGCCAGGGCAGAGTGCAGGACTGTTTGTTGCTGCGCACATTGCCGGATGTTGCCACACTGTTTGACCAGGACCCTGACAGTATTGCGGCCTTGTCTGCTCTGGCAGCAGACACTTATGGAACGGGCCCAGTGGAAGGTACCAGACACCGACCAATGCTGCCAGAAGACAGACCACTGTTACCAGCAGGACCTTCTTGGACAAGCACCGTGCCAGCTGTTGTCGGCGATACTGACTTTCAAGCAGCATCTACAGTCGAAGAAACTTCTGACATGATAAGTGTACAAAAGAACTGCCGTTACTGAATCCACTGTTTTTCAACCCTGCTTATACTTTTGCCATTGAACCGTTCATTGTGCCATTGAACTGTTTTATTTCTCTGTTTAACTGTTTTCCTCCCTGCGTGGAGTATCTACCGGTTAAAGTAAAATTGTTAACCCTTGCTCTGCCTCCTGTCTGTCACTGCATCCCGCAGCCTGCTTACACACTCGCAGCATGCTGCAATGGTATTCTCATGCTGAATCAGAATGAGAAAATAATCTCAGATCTGCACTGCCTGTAGTATAACATTGGCCGAATGCTATCAGATAAAACATCAGATAGCACTTGGCCGTTTTATACAGCAGTGGGTGAGAGTCCTAATACCTACAGAATGCATGAAGCCAAAGAGCTGGATCAAAGATGTGTTGTATCTGTTTTGCAAACTCTTTCCAGAGAGCAAGAGGACTAGAACGCTAAAGTGCCACCTATTGTATAGGGAGTAGCAAGCCTAAAAGTCAATATCGACTCTCTAACGAGCCTTGTCACATGACTTAAGATAAAAGCCAAAACCAAAATCTCAATTTGCAGTCATGGTGATTCAGGGTACTGCCCCTCATCAGTGCAAAGTGTGAGATCTGGTTTGGCTGGGTGATAGGAGTCAAGGGATAATGTTTCTTCTTGCAGAGAGGAACACTTCAAGCCTGATATGTTGATGTGAGGAGACTTTTAAAGAAAAGCTGTCACCCCAAAAATGGCCTATAAACTACGGGCACCGGCATCAGGGGCTTATCTACAGCATTCTGTAATGCTGTAGATAAGCCCCCGATGTATCCTGAAAGATAAGAAAAACAAGTCAGTTTATACTCACCCAGGGGCGGTCCCAGGTCTGTTCGGGTCCGATGGGAGTTGCTGTCCGGTCCGGTGCCTCCCATCTTCTTACGATGACGTCCTCTTCTTGTCTTCACGCCGCGGCTTCGGCACAGGCGTACTTTGTCTGCCCTGTTGAGGGCAGAGCAAAGTACTGCAGTGCGCAGGCGCTGGGCCTCTCTGACCTTTCCCGGCACCTGCGCACTGCAGTACGCTGCTCTGCCCTCAACAGGCCAGACAAAGTATGCCAGCGCAGGAGCCGCAGAAAGAAGACAAGAAGAGGACAACATCGTATGAAGATAGGAGGCGCTGGACCTGGACCGCGACGCTCATCGGACCGGACCACAGCGGGACCGCCCCTGGGTGAGTATAATATAACCTCTTTTTCTTATCTTTCAGGATACATCAGGGGCTTATCTACTGTACAGCATTACAGAATTACAGTGGCCTTAGTTTATAAGCCATTTTTGGGGTGACAGATTCCCTTTAAGCCATTCAATGCTCCTCTGGGAAATAAGCAAATTGTCTCTTCAGAGAGGAAGAGGTCTAGTACTCTAGCGCCACCTATAGGAAGATTGTATTTGACATCATCATCACTGCCCCCATTGTGGCTGATATTCTAAATTCCTTACCAGCATGTATTTGGGGTGTTGCATATATCAGCTATGTTCTACATATGAGAAAGAACAGGTGATGCATTAGTGTCTGCCCATGCACAGTAAAGGGTCACAGAGGCAGAGTATAGGGTGATATTATAGAAAAATTAAAATCCATATGACCTCTCCAAAAGGGAAAAAGCTGATGACTCAAACTCCTTTTGAAGCAGCGAAACCTTTGCAGCTTACCTCCTCCTTTGGGGATGATTAAGGAAAATCTTCATGGCTAGCAGATATCCGGCCAATCTTAGCTTGAATGCACAAGAATGTAGAGAATGGCAGATTTACAAGGTAAGAGGTCTGAGCCCCAGCTAAAAAGAAAACTTTAAATCCTTTGTCTATCTTATAGAAATCATAAACTGTAAATTTAATAAATAGGAAAGTCATATTTTCTGAAATGTGATGAAATGGCCATGGCAAGGCAAAGCATGGTTTCTCTTCCATGGGCAATTGCTTGGGTCCACCAAATTCAGTGGTGACCAAATGTTTTACATTTTTTTTTTAGAGAAGTGTGATTACTTCTGTCTGGTTGTTGTGATGCTATTTTCCTGGTGATGAATTGAAAGTGCATGAAGTTCATTATGCAAGACCTTACTTTTAACCAACATGCTTTAGAATATAGATATGGTCTTTTAATTAAAGAAAACTGACTGCCAGAAGTTTTACATATAATATTTATTGATCACAACATAATAATAATAATAATAATCTTTATTTATATAGCGCCAACATATTCCGCAGCGCTTTACAGTTTAACAGTTTCAAACACAACAGTCATAGGTAACAATGTTAACAATACAGCAATAAAGCAAAATAAGACGACCCTGCTCGTGAGAGCTTACAATCTACAATGAGGTGGGGAGATACAAAGTACAGGTGTGTATTTACAATGATGTATTTACAATGATGGTCCAGCCATCTTCAGGGGGTGGGGGGTAGATGGAGATAGTGAATGGTCTACACACACACAAACATAAAATGACTGATTAGGGAACGTGATAGGCTGCTCTGAACAAATGAGTTTTGAGCGAGCGCCTAAAACTATGCAAGTAGTGGATGGTCCTCATATCTTGGGGTAGAGCATTCCAGAGGATTGGCGCAGCACGGGAGAAGTCTTGGAGTCGGGAGTGGGAGGTACGGATTAGTGCAGAGGTTAGTCGAAAGTCGTTTGCAGAGCGCAGCGGTCGGCTAGGCCGATAGACAGAAATGAGGGAGGAGATGTAAGGGGGTGCAGCACTGTGGAGAGCTTTGTGGGTGAGAACAAGTACTTTGAATTGTATCCTGTAATGAATGGGCAGCCAGTGTAACGACTGGCGAAGAGCGGACACGTCCGAGTAACGATTAGCCAGATGGACGACCCTGGCTGCTGCATTAAGGATAGACTGGAGAGGGGAAAGTCGCGTGAGGGGGAGGCCAATTAAAAGAGAGTTACAGTAGTCCAGGCGGGAGTGGATTAGGGCGACAGTGAGAGTTTTTGTTGTCTCCATGGTGAGAAAAGGGCGGATTCTAGAGATGTTCTTTAGGTGTAAGCGGCATGAGCGGGCAAGAGATTGTATGTGGGAGGTGAAGGAGAGATCGGAGTCAAACATATCACCCAGACAGCGTGCCTGCTGCCTAGGCGTTATTATGGTGCCACCCACGGAGAGGGAAATGTCAGATTTAGGGAGGTTAGTAGAAGGCGGGAGCAGAAGAAGTTCAGTTTTGGAGAGGTTGAGCTTCAGATAGAGAGCGGACATGATGTTAGAGACTGCAGACAGACAGTCAGTGGCGTTCTGTAGTACAGCGGGGGTAAGGTCAGGGGCTGACGTGTATAGTTGTGTGTCATCAGCGTAAAGATGGTACTGAAAGCCAAATCTGCTGATAGAGAGTAGAGAGTAATTCATTGTTTACAACGCCATGACTTAGTATTTTGTAGCAGAACCTCTTGCTTTAATTACTGCACCACACCAACGGGTCATTGAAGCCACTCAGGTATTCAGAACATCTTGAGGAATCTTGCTCCATTCTATTTGCAAATCTGCAAATAATTCATCTTTATTGCTATGGGTAAAGGCCCCAATTCGTCACCCTAACTCATCCCAAAGGTGCTCTATAGCATTTAAATCAGGTGAATGTCTTGGCCATTGCTACCATGACATTGCCACCACCATGCTTCACTGTAGGTGTTTGGTACCTTACAATATTATTTTTTCCAATTGCTAGGTATATATAGTGCTTGCCATCACGACCAAGCAGATTGAACTTGAATTCATCTGACCACAACACCTTAGACCAATCTGTCTCTTTCCATTGGCTGTGTTCTTTAACAAACTCAAGTTTGACCTTTTGGTTCTTTGATGGTAGTTAACAGGAACAGTGGAGGTCAAGATAAGGTTTGGAAGACCAAGCAAAATTTCAGTGAGAGCTGCTCATAGGATTGCTAGAGAGGCAAATCAGAGACTTCACTTGACTGCAAAAGACCCTCAGAACAATGTACCACAACTCTAGAGTCTGCTAAATCTTTCTACTGTTCAGAGACACTTGCATAGACATGACCTTAATGGAGGAGTCATCAGAAGAAAACCTCTCCTGCATCCTCATCATAAAATTCAGAGTTAGAAGTATGCAAAAGAACATCTAAACAATCCTGATACATTTTGGAAACATGTCCTGTGGACCAATGAGGTTAAAATAGAACTCTTTGGCCAAAATGATCAAAGGTATGTGTGGAAAAAAAAGAGCACAGAATTTCAGGAAACGAGCATCTTGCCAACCATTAAGCATGAGGGTGGATCAATCATGCTTTCAGGTTGTGTTGCAGGCAAAGGCATGGGAAACATTTCATGGGTAGAGTGACAAAAATAACTTCTGAGCAATAAGAACATAAAGGCTCTTCTCAGTTTTGCTGGAAAACATCTTGATGACCCAAGACTTTTTGGAGAATACTATGTGGACTGACAAGACAAAAGTTGAACTTTTTGGAAAGTGTATGTCTCATTACATCTGGTGTAGAAGTAACACAGAGTTTCAGAAAAGAAACTGTCAAGACTTGGTTGTTGGGTGTCCTGGGACCAGGGGCTCCTTCTCTGTCCCTACCGCTAGGGGCGCCCTAGCTTGCCCTGTATTACTTCTGATGGTGAAGATTCCGGGGCCACGTACTTTGCTTAAGCGACTAAATCTGCCCTCAGTCTGTACCCTTCCCCAACCAAAGGAAGAGTGGAGTAGTAGTGCATCATAATACATCAGACTAACAAGGTAATACGAGCAGAGGTAACGAAAAATAACAAACATACAAATATAGTCACACATGCAACAGAGGAATGCATCGGGAACTGGACGATGGAGTTAAACCAAAGTAGGAGAAGAAAAGGAATTATTACACACTCAAAACCTAGCAACAGTCACAGATAAATCCATGCCTTCTGCAATAATAACTACTAACAACCTCCAGCCATGAAGCATAAGCTCACAATGAGTGCTAGCCAGGGCCTATATTATACAGGAGATGGGAGTGGCTGACAGTTCACAGCTGAGCCTAAATGCAGGAAAGCTTCCAGGAGGTCTCAACTGAGCAAATTAACCCCTGCACTGCTAAAATAAACTTGCGCCATTTAATATGAAGGTGAAGTGCTTCTAATCAGTGCAGGAGTAGAAGAAATCAGACGCTGCAGTCTTCTGGTTCCTCTCCATCATGGTAAAGGCGTGACCGAAACATCATAACAACAGTAAAATATGGTGGTGTTAGTGTGATGTTTAGGGCTATTTTGCTGCTTCAGGACTTCGAAGACTTGCTGTGGTAAAGAATTCTGCTGTCTATCAAAAAATAATGAAGGAGAGTGTCCGGCCATCTGTTCGTGACCTCAAGCTGAAGAGCACTTGGGTTATGCAGCAGGACAATGATTCAAAACACACCAGCAGGTCCACCTCTGAAATCACTTAAGGAAAACAAAATTAAGAGTGGAGTAGCCTAGTAAAAGTCCTGACCTTAATCCGATTGAGATGCTGTGGCATGACGTTTGAAAAGATGGTTGATGCTCGGAAACCCTCCAATGTGTCTGAATTACAACAATTCTGCAAAGATGAATGGGCCAAAATTCCTCCAGAGCGTTGTAAAAGATTCATTGCAAGTTATCGCAAACTTTTGATTGTAGTTGTTCCTGGTAAGGGTGGCCCAACCAGTTGCTAGGTTTAGGGTGCAATCATTTTTTCACACGGGGCCTGTAGGTTTGGATCTCTTTTTCCCTTAATAATAAAGACCTTTATTTAAAAAACTGCATTTTGTGATTACTTATGTTATCTTTGTCTAATATGTAAATTTGTTTGGTGATCTGAAACATTTAAGTGTGACAAACATGCTAAGGAATAGGAAATTCGGAAGGGGGAGCAAACACTTTTTGACCCAATTGAGCAAAGGCTTTTGAGACCATTACAGTCATAAATTTGGTCCTGCCTCTGTATGCAAATGTTCTATTACTAATATGTCTATATTGCTGATTTATCCATATAATATATTTATTTTTTATATACACAGTTGTTTCAATAGGTTATTTACTCAATGGCCTACACTATATAACATTTTATGTGATCTATAGGCATATTAGATATACAGTCTTCATATACTTATACCTAGTGTACGGTTTTCTATGAACATTTGTTTTTAGGGTGCACAGTTTATCTCATGCTTCTGTTTTCAGTCCATTACTACCTTTCTGTACATATTGTGGTGTCCTTTCTAGGTTCACCATTTTTATTGCACTGATGTAATTTTGTATTTCAAAAATTTGTATATCTGGTCAAGATTTTGGATCTCATTGCTTCTATTTGTATTCTGTAGGTTCTGTATCCTGTGGAATGAAGGGGCGTTTTACTTTATAGAGGATTATGATATGTTTCTAGTTAGTAAACTTGCAGGGTGCCCAGGGAAAAGCTTGACCAAAGGGCGGTGACTAATAGAGTGGTATTTAATAGGGAGAAATGCATGATTATACATCTGGGCAAAAAAAACAAAAATCTCATCAACAAATTTGAGGAATAGAACTAAGCAACAGGACGCGTGCAAAAGACTTGGTTATACCAATAGATCACAGACTGCACATGAGTCAACAGTGCGATGCAGCAGCAAAAAAGGCAAACACAGTTCTAGGATGTATTAAGAGAAGCATAGAGTCTAGATCATGTGAAGTAATTATCCCCTCTATTCCTCCTTGGTCAGGACTCATCTAGAATAGTGTGTTTAGTTCTGGGTACCACATTTTTAAAAACTGGAGCAAGTGCAGAGAAGAGCTACCAGGATGGTGAGTGGACTGCAAAGTATGTCCTATGAGAAACGGATAAAGGATCTGGGAATATTCAGCTTGCAAAAAAGAAGACTAAGGGGAGACTTAATAGCTGTCTACAAATATCTGCAGGGATGTCACAATGTATATCTGCAGGGATGTCACAATGTAGAGGGATCATCCTTATTCTCATTTGCACATGGAAACACGAGAAGCAATGGAATGAAACTGAAAGTGAGAAGATACAGATTAGATATTAGAAAACACTTTTTGACAGTGAGGGTGATCAGTGAGTGGAGCAAGCTGCCACAAGAGGTGGTGATGAGTTCTCCTGCAATGGAAGTCTTCAAACAGAGGCTGGACAGACATCTGTCTGAGATGGTTTAGTGAATTCTGCATTGCGCAGGGGAGGGGGTTGGACTCGATGACTTTTGAGGTCCCTTCCAACAATAACATTCTATGATTCTGTGAGTCACAGTAGCCGATATGAGAATCACAATAAGGCCACATTCACTTGTTCAGTATTTTACGCAGTATTTGTAAGCCGAAACCAGAAGTTGGTTTAAAATGCAGACGTGGTGATTTGATTCTTTTATGCTTTTCCTCTGATTGTTCCACTCCTGGTTTTGGCTTACAAATACTGATGTAAAATACTGACAAAATACTTAACCTGTGAATGTGGCCTTAGCTGGGGTTACAGGGCGTTAAAAGAACAAACAAAAAAAAAAATGGGAGCATTCTCATGCACGAGAGTGGGACAATTTTTTTGTAACTTGTCATCTGTGTGTTGTCTATTTACAATCCGTTTTTTTTTTTACTCTGCAGCCATTAATCTTTTACAGGACCATTTGCATTTTCCCTTATTACAGAATTCCAGTGTACGGTATTTGCAAAAATCACATGATATACTGATGGTCTTTATAGCATCACATTTTTTTCTTGCACTCAGCTGAATACAGAGTGTAATCGCAGCATGCTGCAATTGTTTTCACAGCCATATTTTGTAAGTGAACAAAATTGTCCATCTGCACTGCCCCATTGAATACCATATGTCCTTGTGCTATCCGATCAAAAAAAATGGGATAGCATTTGTCCAAATTTTTCGCATGTGTGTGACTGAGCCATAAAAGCTTCTGAAGTTTCAGTGGTAACAAAAGGGTTTATTTCAAAGATGTTTTTGAAGTGCAGGTGATAAGAGCAAATGAGTGATTGGATATAGGACGTGAAGAAAAATCTGAGACAAATATAATCCCAAAACAGTGGGAGTGCTACCTGGGTGTTATGATGGAACCACAATCGGAAATCAGGTTTAGGTAGGTTAGTAGGGAGCATAAAAAAAAGAAGTTTAGCTTTGGAAACATTCAATTTCAGATTCAGTGAAGACAAGATGTTAGGGACAGTGGACTATCACTGGAATTTTTTAGTAATGTGTGTAGTGCCCCCTTCACACGTCCTGGTGATTTTGGTACTAGAAAACCCAGTACTGTTGAGATCCGTGGTCCACATCTGTGTGCCATCCGCGTGTACTTATGTGGTATCCGTGTGTCAGTGTGCTGTCCATGTGTCAGTGTGCTATCAGTGTGACATGTATGGAATGAACAGCAGCTTATTATGTATTAAAGGGCACCTGTCACCCCGTTTTTTCCGTATGAGATAAAAATACTGTTAAATAGGGCCTGAGCTGTGCATTACAATAGTGTAGTTTGTGGACCCCGATTCCCCACCTATGCTGCCGAAATACGTTACCAAAGTAGTCGTTTTCACCTGTCAATCAGGCTGGTCTGGTCAAAAGGGCGTGGTGTCTTCCCCCAGATCTTGCTTAGTTTTCCGTTGGTGGCGTAGTGGTGTGCGCATGCCCAAGGTCCCAAATCCACGTCACGGGAGTGGAAAGATCGCGATGTGCTGTATTTCATTGGTGATCGGTGGGCGCGGCTTCAGGAAAGCCGAAGCCTCTCGGCTTCAGGAAAATGGCCGCCGCGATCTCCATCTGCGCACGCGCGGCATCCCGCGGCCATTTTCCTGAAGCCGCGGCCAGCAGAGCGCCGCTTCTGCGCACGCGCGGCCAAAGGAAGATGGCCGCGCCCACCGATCACCAATGAAATACAGCACATCGCGATCTTTCCACTCCCGTGACGTGGATTTGGGACCTTGGGCATGCGCACACCACTACGCCACCAACGGAAAACTAAGCAAGATCTGGGGGAAGACACCACGCCCTTTTGACCAGACCAGCCTGATTGACAGGCGAAAATGACTACTTTGGTAACGTATTTCGGCAGCATAGGTGGGGAATCGGGGTCCACAAAATACACTATTGTAATGCACAGCTCAGGCCCTATTTAACAGTATTTTTATCTCATACGGAAAAAACGGGGTGACAGGTGCCCTTTAAAGATATTCAAAGATAGAGATAGTGATAAGATAGATAGATATATGTCAGTGTGCCATATAATCAGTGCTTTGTGTTTTTTTTCTGCACTTGATTTAATTTTTAAATAAATAAAATTGAAAAAAAAAAATGGAGTGGGCTCCCGCATTATTTTCATAACCAGCAGAGGGAAAGGCGAGTGCTGGGGGGTTGATAATAATCTGGGAAGGGGCCATGAGCCCTAAATGTTCCCAGGCTATTAATAACAGATCACAGCTGTTTGCTTAGCCTTTATTGGTTTACAGGAGGACCACAGACAAAAATTAAGTAGGGTCTCCCTATAAATTCGAACCAGCAAAGTCTCAACAGACAGCTGTGGGCTGATATTAATAACTAGGGATGGGGCCATGGATATTGGCCCTGCTTCCAGGCTAATAACATCAGCAAAAATGATAAAGAAAAAATATAAGGTATGTAACCTACCTTGCAGTTGCACCGCTCCAGTATGCCTCACAATTGCTAGCTGGTTGATGCGGTCCAAAGTGCCAAAGTCAGACATTAATTGCAGTGTGAATCGGAGTAGACAAGTGTAGAGCCAGGGGTGCTCTGGCTGGTAGCGTCCCTGGATACACGGTAGGAAGAAGATGGCCGACGATGCTTGGAGACAGCGTAACACCTTGAAGAAGGGGAACCATGCATTCCCCAAAACATATCGGTCAGCTTTTTGGTCTCTTTGACACGCTGTACTTCTGTGATGTCACACGCAGGAGATCGCCGATAGCTGCTATTGCACACGCGTGGGCGGCACCATCTTGGAGGAGGACTTTTTCTTCTCATCCAGCAAGATGTCGCTGCCGGCGCCTGCACAATAGCAACTATCAGATCTCTATATGCAACGATAGCTGCTACTGCACAGGCATCGTGGGCGCCATTTTCAAATTGACTTTTTTCCCCTCGCTCAATTAAATCAGAAAAAGGGATTAAGTTCACAGTAACCATATGATTATGCCACAGCGAAGGTGCCACGGTTTTTTTTTTAATTCAGTATGTGATGGTATACATTATGCAAACTAGGTGGTGGGGCAGTGAGGGATCAGTGACCTATCAGCAGTCTGCATTATGAATACCTAAACATAGCACCACATTCCCCAGCCCCTCCTTTGGGCACGAGAATCTCATTAACACAAAACTGAAAATAAAGATTAATAAACAACCATAAGACGGATTTCATCAACCAAGGTGTCATTGTAATCAGTATAACAGCACCGGCCTGACAGTGTCTGTAGTTTACTATGCACAATCCTGCTGACAGGTTCCCTTTAATGCCGACAGAGCAGAGCATAATTAGGAGTTGGTGATCCTCGGTTTAGAGCGAATCTGTGACAGATTTTTGCTACCTCATCTGACAGCAGCATAATGTAGGGAAAGAGATCCTGATTTCAAAGATATATCACTTACATAGCAACATGGTTTTTAAGGTTGAAGGAAGACTTTAAGTCCATTTAGTTCAACCCAAAGCGTAACCTAACATGCCCTAACATGTTGATCCAGAGGAAGGCAAAAAAAACCCATGTGGCAAACAGTAAGCTCCACATTGGGAAAAAAAATACTTCCCGACTCCACATACGGCAATCAGACTAGTTCCCTGTTGTGAATTCTGCTCTTGGGTTCCCTCCGGTGGTTGTTGGTAGTAATGCAGTTGTCCCTGGGTTGCAATCCTGGGCAGGTGTCCCTGCTGATTGCAGCTCTGACTGGGATATTTAGGTGTGCAGGATTCATTAGCCCTTGCCAGTTGTCCATTGTTCTTGGAGGTTTTGCATCTCTGGTTCCTCCTGCCCTGCTGCCAAATCAGTAAAGATAAGTGTCTGGTTTTGTTTCTACAGCACACATGCTGTGTGCTTTACAATTCAGTACTATTCAATGTTTTTTCTTGTCCAGCTTAGACTGTGTTTGGATATTTCAGTCTAGTTGGATTCTCAGGAGATGCAGATATACATTCCATGTCTTTAGTTAGATGGTGGAATTTTTGTATTATCTGCTGTGGATATTTTTAGGGTTTTAATACTGACCGCTAAGTATTCTGTCCTATCCTTTCCTATTTAGCTAGTGTGGCCTCTTTTGCTAAATCCTGATTTCTGCCTGCGTGTTTCTTTCCTCTAATACAGTCAATATTTGTGGGGGGCTGCCTATCCTTTGGGGTTCTGCTCTGAAGCAAGATAGAATTCCCATTTCCATCTATAGGGGTATTTAGTCCTCCGGCTGTGTTGAGGTGTCTAGGATGTTAGGTACACCCCACGGCTACTTCTAGTTGCGGTGACAGTTTAGGGTTTGCGGTCAGTACAGGTTCCACCTACTCCTGAGACAGTCTCATGCGGCTCCAAGGTCACCGGATCATAACAGTACAACAGGCCTACAATGAGTTAAATGCATCTCAGAAGAAGGGAAGAAAGAGCCATTTTTTTTTCTGTAGCCTGCTTAGTCTTTTCTTCCCTCTTTTTCTCTGGGTGGCTGAGGAGTCTTGTGCTAGCATGGATGTTCAAGGATTAGCTTCTCGTGTAGACCAGCTTGCTGCTAGGGTACAGGGTATTTCTGATTATATTGTTCAGACTCCAGTTTTAGAGCCTAAGATTCCTACTCCTGATTTGTTTTTTGGGGACAGGTCCAAATTTTTGAGTTTTAAAAACAACTGTAAACTGTTTTTTGCTCTGAGACCTCGATCCTCTGGTGATTCCATTCAGCAGGTTAAAATTGTCATCTCCCTGCTGCGTGGTGATCCTCAGGATTGGGCATTTTCCCTGGAATCTGGGAATCCGGCCTTGCTTAAGGTAGACGCCTTTTTTCAGGCTTTAGGATTATTATATGATGAACCAAATTCTGTGGATCAAGCGAAGAAGACCTTGTTGGTCCTGTCTCAGGGTCAAGAAGCGGCAGAATTGTATTGTCAGAAATTTAGAAAATGGTCTGTTGACTAAATGGAATGATGATGCTTTGGCGGCAATTTTCAGAAAGGGTCTTTCTGAATCCATTAAAGATGTTATGGTGGGGTTTCCCACGCCTTTCGGTCTGAGTGATTCTATGTCTCTGGCCATTCAGATTAATCGGCGTTTGCGGGAGCGCAGAACTGTGTGCGCTGTGGTGTTGTCCTCAGAGCAGATGCCTGAGTCAATGCAGTGTGATAGGATTCTGTCTAGAACGGAACAACAGGGATTCAGACGTCAGAATAGGTTGTGTTTTTATTGTGGCGATGCTTCTCATGTCATTTCAGTCTGTCCTAGGCGTACAAAGAGGATTGCTAGTTCAATTACCATCAGTACTGTACAACCTAAATTTTTATTATCTGTGTCCTTGATCTGCTCATTATCATCATTTTCTGTCATGGCGTTTGTGGATTCAGGCGCCGCCTGGAACTTAATGGACTTTGAGTTTGCCAGGCGTTGTGGTTTTCCCTTGCAGTCTTTGCAGAACCCTATTCCTTTAAGGGGCATTGATGCTACACCTTTGGCTAAAAATAAGCCCCAGTTCTGGACACAGGTGACCATGTGCATGGCGCCAGCCCATCAGGAAGATTGTCGATTTCTGGTGTTGCATAATTTACATGATGCTATCGTGCTGGGTTTTCCGTGGTTGCAGGCACATAATCCTGTGTTGGATTGGAAGTCTATGTCTGTGACTAGTTGGGGATGTCAGGGGGTTCATAATGATGTTCCTTTGATGTCAATCTCCTCTTCTTCCACTTCTGAAATTCTAGAGTTTTTGTCTGATTTTCAGGATGTATTCGATGAGCCCAAGTCCAGTTCCCTTCCACCACATAGGGACTGTGATTGTGCTATTGACTTGATTCCAGGCTGTAAGTTTCCTAAGGGCCGACTTTTTAACCTGTCTGTGCCTGAACATACCGCCATGCGGAGTTATGTTAAGGAGTCTTTGGAGAAAGGACATATTCGGCCATCTTCTTCACCGTTGGGAGCAGGTTTTTTTTTGTTGCTAAGAAGGATGGCTCCTTGAGACCCTGTATTGATTATCGCCTCTTGAATAAGATCACGGTCAAGTTTCAATACCCTTTACCTTTGCTTTCCGATTTGTTTGCTAGGATTAAGGGGGCTAGTTGGTTTACTAAGATTGACCTTCGGGGGGCATATAATCTTGTTCGTATTAAGCAAAGTGATGAATGGAAAACTGTGTTTAATACGCCTGAAGGCCATTTTGAATACCTTGTGATGCCATTCGGGCTCTCTAATGCTCCATCTGTTTTTCAGTCCTTCATGCATGACATCTTTCGGACTTATCTTGATAAATTCATGATTATATATTTGGATGACATTTTAATTTTTTCCGATGATTGGGAGTCTCATGTGAAACAGGTCAGGATGGTATTTCAGATCCTTCGTGATAATGCTTTGTTTGTGAAGGGGTCTAAGTGTCTCTTTGGAGTGCAGAAGGTTTCTTTTTTGGGCTTTATTTTTTCTCCCTCATCTATAGAGATGGAGCCGGTTAAGGTTCAGGCCATTGATGATTGGATTCAACCCACATCTGTGAAGAGCCTTCAGAAATTTTTGGGATTTGCTAATTTTTATCGCCGTTTCATTGCTAACTTCTCCAGTGTGGTTAAACCCTTGACCGATTTGACGAAGGAAGGCGCTGATGTGACGAATTGGTCCTTAAACGCCGATTTACTTCTGCCCCGGTGTTGCGTCAACCAGATGTTTCTCTTCCATTTCAGGTTGAGGTTAACGCTTCTGAGATTGGGGCAGGGGCCGTTTTGTCTCAGAGGGATCCTGTTGGTTCCTTGATGAAACCGTGTGCCTTCTTTTCCCATAAGTTTTCGCCCGCTGAACGCAATTATGATGTCGGCAATCGGGAGTTGTTGGCTATGAAGTGGGCGTTTGAGGAGTGGCGACATTGGCTCGAGGGAGCTAAGCACCGTATTGTGGTCTTGACCGATCATAAAAATCTGATTTACCTCGAGTCTGCCAGGCGGCTGAATCCTAGACAGGCTTGATGGTCCTTGTTTTTTTCCCGTTTTGATTTTGTGGTCTTGTATCTTCCGGGTTCTAAGAATATTAAGGCTGATGCCCTCTCTAGGAGTTTTTTGCCTGATTCTCCTGAGGTCCTTGAACCAGTCGGCATTCTGAAAGAAGGGGTGGTCCTTTCTGCCATTTCCCCTGATTTACGACGGGTTCTTCAGGAATTTCAGGCTGACAAACCTGACCGCTGTCCAGTGGGGAAACTGTTTGTTCCTGATAGATGGACTAGTAGAGTGATTTCTGAGGTTCATTGTTCTGTGTTGGCTGGCCATCCTGGTATTTTTGGTACCAGAGATTTGGTTGGTAGGTCCTTTTGGTGGCCTTCTTTGTCACGTGATGTGCGTTCTTTTGTGCAGTCCTGTGGGAGTTGTGCGCGGGCCAAGCCTTGTTGTTCCAGTGCTAGTGGGTTGCTTTTGCCTTTGCCGGTCCCTGAGAGGACTTGGACGCATATTTCTATGGATTTTATTTCTGATCTTCCGGTTTCCCAGAAGATGTCTGTCATCTGGGTTGTTTGTGACCGGTTCTCTAAGATGGTCCATTTGGTGCCTTTGCCTAAATTGCCTTCCTCTTCTGATTTCGTTCCGTTGTTTTTTCAGCATGTGGTTCGTTTGCATGGTATTCCGGAGAATATTGTGTCCGACAGAGGGTCCCAGTTTGTTTCTCGGTTTTGGCGGGCCTTTTGTGCTAAGCTGGGCATTGATTTGTCTTTTTCTTCCGCATTTGATCCTCAGACAAATGGCCAGACCGAGCGAACTAATCAGACTTTAGAAACTTATCTGAGATGCTTTGTGCAGCGCCCCAGAGTCCTGGTCATTGCAGTACTGTGGCTCCGCCACTATGGGGAGCTATGGTGCGTCTGATGGCACTGAAGGAGTTCATCTAATCAGGTATCACAGTCACCAATACATTTCACAGCCGGGCCTCCGGGGGGAGCTAAGGGTGCTATTCATTAGGCCACTCCCCACCATAGTGGGTAAACTGGGGGTCAGGCAGGGAGTTAGAGGAGAAAGCTGACTGGGTTGGAACCAGGCAACACCTTGTGGCAGAGGGTGTTGTAGGGGAAGAGACAGTAGGGTCTCTGTTAGGGGTGGGATCCTGACAGAGGCTTGGCAACGAGAACAAACGTAACGGGACCGTGCCTGCTCCGGGTAGCGGCGGTGCCCAAGAAAGGATTAGAAGAGAGATAGATTGTGCTGAGTGAGAAACGAGATCAAAGCGATAGGAGAATACCAGTAGGAGTCGTGCTGTAAGACCGAGGCAACATTCTACAGGCGCACAACCGGTGGCCGGATGTTATGACCCCAATGGCGAGGGTCTCAGAGATATCAGCAAGTCTGCAAAGTACAAAAATCCAGCTCATAGGGCAGTGGTAACTGGGTTGACCATATATCTACTCCTAACGCCAACCCTAGAAGTAGCCGGGGAACATGCCTACGTTGGTCGCTAGATGTCTCGCGCCAGCCGGAGAGCTAACTACCCCTAGAAGAGGAAAACAAAGACCTCTCTTGCCTCCAGAGAAAGGACCCCAAAAGTAGGATACAAGCCCCCCACAAATAATAACGGTGAGGTAAGAGGAAATGACAAACACAGAGATGAACTAGGTTTAGCACAGAGAGGCCCACTTACTAATAGCAGAATATAGTAAGATAACTTATATGGTCAACAAAAACCCTATCAAAAATCCACGCTGGAGATTCAAGAACCCCCAAACCGTCTAATGGCCCGGGGGGAGAACACCAGCCGCCCTAGAGCTTCCAGCAAGGTCAGGACACAGATAATATACAAGCTGGACAAAAAATGCAAACAATAACAAATTGCAAAAAGCAAAAAAGCAGACTTAGCTTAATCAAGCAGGAACCAGGATCAGTAGACAAGAGCACTACAGATTAGCTCTGATATCAACGTTGCCAGGCATTGAACTGAAGGTCCAGGGAGCTTATATAGCAACACCCCTGACCTAACGACCCAGGTGAGCATAAAAGGAATGACTGACAAACCCAGAGTCAAATCACTAGTAGCCACTAGAGGGAGCCAAAAAGTAAATTCACAACAGTACCCCCCCCTTAGTGAGGGGTCACCGAACCCTCACCAAGACCACCAGGGCGATCAGGATGAGCGGCGTGAAAGGCACGAACTAAATCGGCCGCATGCACATCAGAGGCGACCACCCAGGAATTATCCTCCTGACCATAGCCCTTCCACTTGACCAGGTACTGAAGCCTCCGCCTGGAGAGACGAGAATCTAAGATCTTCTCCACCACGTACTCCAACTCGCCCTCAACCAACACCGGAGCAGGAGGCTCAGCAGAAGGAACCACAGGCACAACGTACCGCCGCAACAAGGACCTATGAAATACGTTGTGAATGGCAAACGACACCGGAAGATCCAGGCGAAAGGATACAGGATTAAGGATCTCCAATATCTTGTAAGGACCAATGAATCGAGGCTTAAATTTGGGAGAGGAGACCTTCATAGGAACAAATCGAGAAGACAGCCATACCAAATCCCCAACACGAAGTCGGGGACCCACACCGCGGCGGCGGTTGGCAAAACGCTGAGCCTTCTCCTGTGACAACCTCAAGTTGTCCACCACATGATTCCAGACCCGCTGCAACCTATCCACCACAGAATCCACCCCAGGACAGTCAGAAGGCTCCACATGTCCCGAGGAAAAACGAGGGTGGAAACCAGAGTTGCAGAAAAATGGCGAAACCAAGGTGGCAGAACTAGCCCGATTATTAAGGGCAAATTCAGCCAACGGCAAGAAGGTCACCCAATCATCCTGATCAGAAGAGACAAAACACCTCAAATACGCCTCCAGAGTCTGATTAGTTCGTTCCGTTTGTCCGTTAGTCTGTGGATGAAAAGCGGACGAAAACGACAAATCTATGCCCATCCTACCACAAAAGGATCGCCAGAACCTGGAAACAAACTGGGATCCTCTGTCCGACACAATATTCTCAGGAATGCCGTGCAAACGAGCCACGTTCTGGAAGAACACAGGAACCAGATCAGAAGAGGAAGGCAGTTTGGGCAAAGGAACCAGATGGACCATCTTGGAGAAACGATCACATATCACCCAGATGACAGACATGCCCTGAGACATAGCCAGCAAGGCTTTTTCTGCCTGAATCTCAAGATTGGGTTCCTCATAAAGCAAACCGAGCGCCAGAAAAAACGCATCAATATCAGCCAATGCCGGATCTCCTGGCGCCAGCGAGAAAGCCCAATCCTGAGGGTCGCCCCGTAAAAAAGAAATAACAATTTTCACTTGCTGAGCGGAGTCTCCAGAGGAACAGGGTCTCAGGGACAAAAACAATTTACAATTATTCCTGAAATTTCTAAACTTAAATCGGTCTCCGGAAAACAGTTCAGGAATCGGTATCTTAGGTTCTGACATAGGATTTCTGGTAACATAATCTTGTATGCCCTGCACACGAGCAGCAAGCTGGTCCACACTTGTAATCAAGGTCTGGACATTCATGTCTGCAGCAATCACAAGCCACTCAAAGGTAAAGGGGAAAAGAAAAAAAAAAAATGAGAGAGAGAAAAAAAACCTCAGAACTTTCTTTCTTATAATCCCACTTCTGCAATGCATTTAACATTTAGTACTGGCCTGGCAAACTGTTATGACCCCAATGGCGAGGGTCTCAGAGATATCAGCAAGTCTGCAAAGTACAAAAATCCAGCTCATAGGGCAGTGGTAACTGGGTTGACCATATATCTACTCCTAACGCCAACCCTAGAAGTAGCCGGGGAACATGCCTACGTTGGTCGCTAGATGTCTCGCGCCAGCCGGAGAGCTAACTACCCCTAGAAGAGGAAAACAAAGACCTCTCTTGCCTCCAGAGAAAGGACCCCAAAAGTAGGATACAAGCCCCCCACAAATAATAACGGTGAGGTAAGAGGAAATGACAAACACAGAGATGAACTAGGTTTAGCACAGAGAGGCCCACTTACTAATAGCAGAATATAGTAAGATAACTTATATGGTCAACAAAAACCCTATCAAAAATCCACGCTGGAGATTCAAGAACCCCCGAACCGTCTAACGGCCCGGGGGGAGAACACCAGCCGCCCTAGAGCTTCCAGCAAGGTCAGGATACAGATAATATACAAGCTGGACAAAAAATGCAAACAATAACATATTGCAAAAAGCAAAAAAGCAGACTTAGCTTAATCAAGCAGGAACCAGGATCAGTAGACAAGAGCACTACAGATTAGCTCTGATATCAACGTTGCCAGGCATTGAACTGAAGGTCCAGGGAGCTTATATAGCAACACCCCTGACCTAACGACCCAGGTGAGCATAAAAGGAATGACTGACAAACCCAGAGTCAAATCACTAGTAGCCACTAGAGGGAGCCAAAAAGTAAATTCACAACAGCCGGAACGCCGAGAAAGTATCATAATATCCAGCTTCAAGCAATACTCTAAACAGCGGCAGGACAGTCAGTCTCAGGCGGGCTGTCTAACTCAAATCACCTATGAAGTCTTGGGGGGCAACTTGTGGAGAGGGGCGTCTCTAGGGTCCCGGAAGAGCTCCGAGCCTACCCGTCAAATGGGTGCCGTTCCTACCCGAACCTCAGGGAGGGACGGAGGATTAGCAGAACATCATCTAGTCGAGTTGTGAGGGAACTTAAGAAACAGACACAACAGTTGTGGGGACTTTCCGTAAGCACAGCAGGGAAGGACCACAACACATAGCGCAAGCAGGAAGGCACAGATTTCCACCTGTGAAGAGAACTCTGGAGGTGCCATTGGACCGGCCGGACTTGCGCAGCCTGGTGAACCGTATCCTGGACTGAGGACTCAGAGATCTTCAGTAAAGAGGTAAAGAGACTGCAACCTGGTGTCCTCATTATTTACCGCGACCTGCACCTCACAATTGCACCGTTACACCACCACTTATTCTACCGGACGTCCCCCGCTGACAGACAGGGCCACGGACCGGGCCTAGCCACCGTGACATCCCCAGAACTGAACCGAGACTCCCAGAGGCCCGGTACCGGGTACCCCTCGGCCCTGCGGCGGTGTGGGGGCGCTCCAACTTGGCGTCACGAACAGGATCTACTTAAGCCTGAGGAATCAGGTCATGTGTGCCTTGGAACTGTGATTTACTGTGCTTGGACTGTACTTTATTGCAAGGACTGTGCTGCGCCATTTGCCGCCAAAATCCACCGCCATTACAGCGCTGAGGAGAGCGCAGGAAGAGAAGAGGGGCGTGGAGTGGGCGTAGGCAAGCTGGAGAGCGCGAAAGACAATGGCCGCCCAGTCTAAATATTTCTGTGTCCTGTGGACGTGTCCGTCAACGGCTGAGGTCCGCCTCCTGATCCTGTTTGGAGGGTGGAGACCATGGCGACGGGGCCGCCCACGAAAGAGACCGCGGGAAGAAGACTTTGGAGAGGAGAAAAAGATGGCGACGCCGGAGGCACCGCATGGGGATGGTCGAACACAGAGAGGGGCTGGACAGTCCGATGTGGCTCAGGATACGCCGTCACTGTGAAAGCTGACCCTTACGGAGCCAACGATGGGCCGACCCCCCCGGCCACCGTCGGAAGAATGTATGGCCGCAGCCGAGGCCCGGCGGATCGCTGCCCGCCTGGAGGCCGATGCCCGTGTGACTGCTCGGCTGGGCCAACCCACGGAGGTCTGCTTGTCTCCAATGTCCCCTGACCCTCTCGACCTGGTCGCGGCTGACAGCGCGCCGCAGGCACCGGGCCTGAAACTCATGCCTGAGGCCGAACACCTGCGGCGCTTGATGGATGCACGGCGAACCCGACCACAACCGGCAACCCGGGTTGATCTAACCACCGTTGCGGAGCCCCCTTTGTCCCACTGGGGTGTAGTGGTCTCCTTCAACCCCCAATATGGACGCGGGGTTATCCAGGAGATCGGGGAGCCGCTACAAGTCCACGTGGACCGAGAGGAGGTGGAGCCTTGCGAAGGACGATTCCCTCGCGATCTGTAGCCTGGTGACGCGGTAACTTATACCAGATGGAAGAGAGCCATGGGAGAGGCTGGCTGGGTGGCGCGGGGCGTCCAGCGGTGCGTCGCACTACAAGCCACTGCCGGAACACCGGAGGATAAATCTCCTGTTGAAAAAGCCGCTGAATCTGGCCCTGAAGAACGGCGGAACACCCGGACTCACCATGTACCTTGGGGGCGTGCCGGAGCTTCAGTGAAAAGAACATCCCGGCGAGGGGTCCTGGCGCTGTTGGGGCGGGACCCGATCCTGGAACCAGCCGGACGACCCGTTGGTCTGGTGAGGCCCGGAAGGAAACCACCTTCTTCCCCGAAAAATGAGTAAGCATGAATGCCTTAAAGATGTACATAGTTTTTAACTGTTTGTTTTCCTGATTCTTACTGCTAAACCCGTCCATGGTTAATTCTTCAATGGATCCCTTTGTTGACCCGGGATCCCTGTTTGTTTATTTTTCTTCGAGTTTGCACAAAGTTTACAGAACTGCCGTAATCATGAACAGTGCATGATACAAACTTCCTGTATATAGTTTGCACCTTCTTAAAGGCGCTTCCTACTGGTTTTACTTGGAAAGAGACTCTTTGCGAAGATACCATACCGGAGCCTTTGCTGAGTAAAGACTGGTAGCCAGGAAAGAAATGTTACCCCTTAAAGACTTGGTCCCCTCCCTTAAAGGAGACCTCCATGTTTTACATTCACAGAACTGTATTGCTTTAAGATTGATGGATAGCAATAATGTCTTGATGGACGAAAGTGATGACAATCTTTACATGTAAAACTTATATGTATCTGATTAGTTAAGTTGTAAAAGAAAAGCAGATGATGTTTTCAGAAGGAAGGATGCAGTGGACCCGTAGGGGCAGACATAGTGTCCTGCATAGTTGTTAGCACAGAAGTTAAAATAGAAGGCTTAATGTTCAGTAGAAAATGTTTTGATAATGTTGATAAGGAAATGGGGATAGAAGGTAAACCCTGAGTCCTCCATAGGAAGTTAGTCATTTTAGGAAAAGAGTTAATAATGTGTTACAAAGGACAGAAAGTGAGCCCGTAGGGGTTAGTTAGTGAGTTCTTTTAGGAGTCATGTAGAGGTGGCTCAGTGCTCTTAAATTGAAAGTATGTTATGTTCTATACTGTGTATAGTAGTTGAAAAGACAGAAGGCTCGGGCTGAAAGGAGCGGTCCTGTAAGAAAGGAGAGGCAGTAGGTCTGGTGCCGATAGGACAGGCGGTCCTGCAGATTTAAAGAAGGAGAATGTAAAAGTTAAATTGCCTTATAATGTGATTATAAGAAAGTCTTTAGTGGATACAGAGTGTATGTCCTTAAAGGCAACGTTAAAGTACTGTTCAACAATTTTTGCATTTAGTAGAATACCCGGTTGGGTAAGAAGAATTATTTATAGCATGTTGCTATGTTATTTAACCATGTTTGTAACGTTTAAGTGTCCTTACCTCCCATAAAGGGAAGCCTGTTCAAGTATACTTATTGTTATTGCACTCAAACAAAACTGTATGTCTTTTTGCTAACTTGTATTGTTGTTTTTCTTCCCAGTCCCGGAGTACTGTGTTTAACCAGGGGGGAGTGCAGCGCCCCAGAGTCCTGGTCGTTGCAGTACTGTGGCTCCGCCACTATGGGGAGCTATGGTGCGTCTGATGGCACTGAAGGAGTTCATCTAATCAGGTATCACAGTCACCAATACATTTCACAGCCGGGCCTCCGGGGGGAGCTAAGGGTGCTATTCATTAGGCCACTCCCCACCATAGTGGGTAAACTGGGGGTCAGGCAGGGAGTTAGAGGAGAAAGCTGACTGGGTTGGAACCAGGCAACACCTTGTGGCAGAGGGTGTTGTAGGGGAAGAGACAGTAGGGTCTCTGTTAGGGGTGGGATCCTGACAGAGGCTTGGCAACGAGAACAAACGTAACGGGACCGTGCCTGCTCCGGGTAGCGGCGGTGCCCAAGAAAGGATTAGAAGAGAGATAGATTATGCTGAGTGAGAAACGAGATCAAAGCGATAGGAGAATACCAGTAGGAGTCGTGCTGTAAGACCGAGGCAACATTCTACTGAGGCGCACAACCGGTGGCCGGAACGCCGAGAGAGTATCATAATATCCAGCTTCAAGCAATACTCTAAACAGCGGCAGGACAGTCAGTCTCAGGCGGGCTGTCTAACTCAAATCACCTATGAAGTCTTGGGGGGCAACTTGTGGAGAGGGGCGTCTCTAGGGTCCCGGAAGAGCTCCGAGCCTACCCGTCAAACGGGTGCCGTTCCTACCCGAACCTCAGGGAGGGACGGAGGATTAGCAGAACATCATCTAGTCGAGTTGTGAGGGAACTTAAGAAACAGACACAACAGTTGTGGGGACTTTCCGTAAGCACAGCAGGGAAGGACCACAACACATAGCGCAAGCAGGAAGGCACAGATTTCCACCTGTGAAGAGAACTCTGGAGGTGCCATTGGACCGGCCGGACTTGCGCAGCCTGGTGAACCGTATCCTGGACTGAGGACTCAGAGATCTTCAGTAAAGAGGTAAAGAGACTGCAACCTGGTGTCCTCATTATTTACCGCGACCTGCACCTCACAATTGCACCGTTACACCACCACTTATTCTACCGGACGTCCCCCGCTGACAGACAGGGCCACGGACCGGGCCTAGCCACCGTGACATCCCCAGAACTGAACCGAGACTCCCAGAGGCCCGGTACCGGGTACCCCTCGGCCCTGCGGCGGTGTGGGGGCGCTCCACTTTGTGTCTGCTGATCAGGATGATTGGGTGGCTTTCTTGCCATTGGCCGAGTTTGCCCTTAATAATCGGGCTAGTTCGGCTACCTTGGTTTCGCCCTTCTTTTGTAATTTTGGTTTTCATCCTCGTTTTTCTTCGGGGCAGGTTGAGCCTTCTGACTGTCCTGGTGTGGATTTCGTGGTTGACAGGTTGCAGCAGATTTGGGCTCATGTGGTGGACAATTTGGTATTGTCTCAGGAGGAGGCTCAACGTTTTGCTAACCGTTGTCGGTGTGTTGGTTCCCGGCTTCGGGTTGGGGATCTGGTCTGGTTGTCTTCCCGTCATGTTCCTATGAAGGTTTCTTCCCCTAAGTTTAAGCCTCGCTTTATTGGTCCTTATAGGATTTCTGAGATTATTAATCCGGTGTCTTTTCGATTGGCCCTTCCGGCTTCTTTTGCTATCCATAATGTCTTCCATAGATCTTTATTGCGGAAATATGTGGTGCCCGTTGTTCCCTCTGTTGATCCTCCGGCCCCTGTGTTGGTTGACGGGGAGTTGGAGTATGTGGTTGAGAAGATTTTGGATTCTCACTTTTTGAGGCGGAGGCTTCAGTACCTTGTTAAATGGAAGGGTTATGGCCAGGAGGATAATTCTTGGGTTTTTGCCTCTGATGTCCATGCTGCTGATTTGGTCTGTGCCTTTCATCTGGCTCGTCCTGATCGGCCTGGGGGCTCTGGTGAGGGTTCGGTGACCCCTCTTCAAGGGGGTGGTACTGTTGTGAATTCTGCTCTTGGGTTCCCTCCGGTGGTTGTTGGTAGTAATGCAGTTGTCCCTGGGTTGCAATCCTGGGCAGGTGTCCCTGCTGATTGCAGCTCTGACTGGGATATTTAGGTGTGCAGGATTCATTAGCCCTTGCCAGTTGTCCATTGTTCTTGGAGGTTTTACATCTCTGGTTCCTCCTGCCCTGCTGCCAAATCAGTAAAGATAAGTGTCTGGTTTTGTTTCTACAGCACACATGCTGTGTGCTTTACAATTCAGTACTATTCAATGTTTTTTCTTGTCCAGCTTAGACTGTGTTTGGATATTTCAGTCTAGTTGGATTCTCAGGAGATGCAGATATACATTCCATGTCTTTAGTTAGATGGTGGAATTTTTGTATTATCTGCTGTGGATATTTTTAGGGTTTTAATACTGACCGCTTAGTATTCTGTCCTATCCTTTCCTATTTATCTAGTGTGGCCTCTTTTGCTAAATCCTGATTTCTGCCTGCCTGTGTCTTTCCTCTAATACTCACAGTCAATATTTGTGGGGGGCTGCCTATCCTTTGGGGTTCTGCTCTGAGGCAAGATAGAATTCCCATTTCCATCTGTAACACCTGCACTGGGAACTGTTAGGGCAGCTACTGGTATACTGGGATTTACAGACACTAAGAAGAGCTTTGCAGCTGCTGTTATATCTGGACCTACAGACATTAGCAGATTTTCCTCTGAGCTGCAGTGGACTACAATTCCCAAGGACCCCTGGACTACAATTCCCAGGGATCCTTGTTTCAGTCAGATGGCACAGCCTGGATTGGAGGAGGAGGGACTTGGAGGCAGGAGCTGGGGAGAAAGTGAAACTAAGAATTCAGAGGAAGAGAAGAGCATGGTATCTTGCTGGGAGAGACGGAGCACGGGGGACTTGCCTGGCCCCATGCTGCAGGGTTGCTGTCCTCTCGGATATACTCACGCTGCTGGAGAGAGTGCGACTTTGTTTTACCCTCTGGAGCAAGTTGCATCAAGAACTTGGAGAGTTCTGCCTGCACTCCCACCGTATAAAGGACTGAATCCGGCCACCCCCAGCTGATGTCCAGAGAACCATCCGACCGTTAGAGACGCGCCGTGAGGGACTTTCTGAGACTTGTGGTCCTACCAGCATTATTTACAGTGAGTACATTACAGCCCAGACTATTGCCAGTTATATTCGTCTAAGTGCACCAACTGTCTTAATTTGCGCGCCAACATCCGCGGCAACTGGGCCCCAACGTTTGGACTGAGTTAAACTAGAAGAAACAAACAAAAACCCTACTACGTTATACTTGCAGGGTGGAAGTAGAATTAGAGTGAGATGTGTATATGACCTTGACAGAGCACAGTTATTTGTATTTCATGTTATTCTTTTAAATCCATCTAATTTATGCTGCATAGCAATAAACCTGTTAAACTGTTTTACTCCTGATCCCTGTGAGTGTGTACTGAGTGTGGCAGGGGCTTCCCGAATCAGCCCCTGGCAGAAGATAATAGTCCTTCTGCAGCCCCAGAGAGAGAGCTCCAATCAAGATTCGGGTTGAGGCACTGGTGAGACCCCCCATAACACCCAGTGTAGCCCTAAAGGGGTGTTACACATCTATAGGGGTTTTTAGTCCTCTGGCTGTGTCAAGGTGTCTAGGATGTGTTAGGTACACTCCACGGCTACTTCTAGTTGCGGTGACAGTTTAGGGTTTGCGGTCAGTACAGGTTCCACCTACTCCTGAGACAGTCTCATGCGGCTCCAAGGTCACCGGATCATAACAGTTCCCTGGATCAACGCCCTATCAAGGAATCTAGTGTAAATAACCTGTAACATTATACTTCCAGAAAGGTATCCAGTCCCCTCTTAAATTTTAGTAATGAATCACTCATTACAACATCATACGGCAAAGAGTTCCATAGTCTCACTGCTCTTACAGTAAAGAATCCGTTTAGCTTATTGGGTGCTGCAATTGTGACCAGTGGTGTAACTAGAGTCTGATGGGCCCCAGTGCAAAATTTGAACTTGCACATCCCCGAATGTTAGTGAGCTGTATTGCCCTTGTAGAGTTCTAAATAATATAAGGACATATGTATTGCATTATATAGTAATGTTCACCATCCTGGTATATATATGTTTCCCATCCTTGGTCCCTTTTAGGTATATATGTCCCCAATCCTGGTATATATGTCCCATATCCTGCGCCCATGCTGGTATACTCTTCCTCTTACTCTCTGTACTGGCATGCAGGGGAGTAACTACCATGGTCGCAGCGGTCGCAGCTGCAACTGGGCCTGGCAGATCAGGCGCCCGGCAAGTCAGAGGCACCCGACTCCCCCACCGCCGCATTGAACTATAACGACGTCTATGATGCTGGTACGGTTCAAAGCAATGATGGAGGAGAGAGCGTCAGCTGATGCTCCCTCTCCCATCATTCCCCTCTGCCCCTGAAACTGCGGGTGCACAATGATGTCACTTGTATGGCGGGGCTGCATTATACTTTTGTGGGGTGGCTGCATTATACTCTGTGGGGTGGCTGCATTATACTCTGTGGGGTGGCTGCATTATATTATATGTACATTACTGTATACTGTATCGAGGACTATGGGGAATACATTATACTATATGAAGAACTATGAGGTGCATTATACTATGGGAAATGAATTGTATGACATGGATGATGGCAGTGCATTATACTATATGGAGCACTATGAGGAGTGTATTATACTATATGGAGGACTGAGCAGTGTATTTTAATATATGGAGGACTATGAGGAGTGTATTATACTATATGGAGGACAATGAGGGGTGCATTATACTATATGGAGCACTGTGAGCAGTGTATTATACTATATGGAGGACTGAGGAGTGTATTATACTATATGGAGGATTGAGCAGTGTATTATACTATATAGAGCACTATGAGGAGTGTATTATGCTTTATGGAGCACTACGAGGAGTGTATTTTAATATATGGAGGACTATGAGGAGTGTATTATACTATGTGGAGGACTGAGGAGTGCATTATACTATATGGAGGACTATGGGGAGTGTATTATACTATATGGATGACTATGAACTGTGCAGATAAGGAGGACTATGGGGGTGCATTATACTTCTTATATGGATCATCATGACTTCCATGTAAGCCCCTGATGAGTATATTGGTTTATTTTCTTTTATACATTACATAACAACAGCAGTACGGGGGACAAATATATACCAGGATGGGGCACCGGATAGTAACGCCACTGAGGTCACGCAATAAAACTTTGCAATAAAGCTATAGTGTGCGAAATGAATAGGGAAAATGTGAGTTTGGGTGGAAAATATTTTGGCATGTTGGGGGGGGGGGCATTTGAAAGTTCGCACCGGGGCCCATTACTTTGCTGGCATATATGTCCCCCATCCTAGGCTTCCTCCTGGTATATATGTCCCTCATCTTGTACCCATCCTAGCATATGAGTCGCCTATCCTGGAATGTATGACCCCCATTCTGGTCTTTATGACCTCCATATTGGGCCCATCCTAGTACAGTATATATGTCCCCCATCTCCCCATCTTAGGCCCATCCTTCTATATATGACCCCTTTCCTGGTATATATCCCCCATTCTGGTATACATGTCCACCATAATGGTATATATGTCCCCTGTCCTGGCATATATTTCTTCCATCTTGGTATACATGTCCCCCATCCTGGGCCCATCCTGGTATATGTGTCCCTCATCCTGGTATATACAGCTCTGGCAAAAATTAAGAGGCCACTGCACAGTTTTATAAAAATCAGGTTCTCTACATGTCTGACAGCCATTCTATTCCAGTGTCAGTTGAATTCCCACCAGAATACACTTCATTCTACTTAATGTGCTTCTGATTAGGTGATCCCCTGAACCAAATCTTATTTAACGAAGGAAAGTATAAAAAACACTGCTGTTCACAATCCTCTTGCAGTAGGACAAGCTGGATGGCAAACATGTGCTAGTAATATCCCAAATGTAAAGAGGGGGGGCTGGAGGAACGGAGTTGAGGAAAGCCCCCCATGACTGCGTTGCCAAGGGAACGCAGGAGAGCAATTTTTGAATGTGAATGCAGGGAGAAGGGATTGGTTCTGGAAATGGGGAGGAGTAGAGGGGTGGTCTAAGGGGGGGGGGGGGCGGGTCATGGAAAAGTGCGGGAAAAAGGGCCATTACTGCTGGAATATCTAACCTGAGAAGACGTGCAGGATGGCCTCCTCCGTAGACGAAATCCTGGGGCAGCTGCGGGAGATGGCGAGGTCGCGGCGGGGAGGCTGGCTGGAGGACTAGTTGGCATCTCTGCTGGGCAGTCCGGGAGCCCAGGGGACCAGATCCAGGAGGACCCGTCCCCCAGAGCGACTGTCGCCGGAGATCGGAGGGCGCAGCAACCGCCGGCCACGGAGCCCCTCCCGGGACCCTGCGGTATGTGCGGGCCGGCGGTCACCTTCTCTCCCCGGCCCGGCTTCCGGCAGGAATCCTCAGGCCGGAGTTGCTGGCGCTGGACGGCGGTCGGGAGCAGCGGCGCCGCAGGCGCAAAGGGGAACACAGGCCGCACCGGAGGCGCCAGGAGGACTTCCGGTTTGCGGTTCCAATATGGCGGCGCCCAGCAGGAGCGGTACTCGGCGGGCAGCGGCGGTGTCTGCGGCGCCGGCGACGAGGAGCAGAAGGCAGGGAGCGACGGGAGCAGCGACCAGCAGCGGAATGGCGGCGGGTACCACGGGGTTCGGGTCACCCCTGGTGCCTGGCAGAGGCGGCGCGGTAAGAGGCAGAGCGGCGGGCGGGCGTACCTCAACCCCACAGCCTGGCCCAGCACGGCGGGGAAGAGCGGTGGCAACTGCTGGGGCTCGTGGGAGAGCCCAGCAAGAAGACAGGTCCGGAGTCGGGCTGGCGGCTGCCAGGTCCAGGTCACCCAGAAGGTCCAGGGAAAATTCCAGTTCTCCTGCTCCGGTCCCCCCTGGTGACGTGGAGGCCAGGGGCGCGGGCCTGGAGCAACACAGCGGCGCAGAGGATTCCGGTTTCAGGAGCGACCCGCGGGAGTTCGCTGATCGCACGGCTGGCGGGGACACAGCACCCGCGCAGCTTGGTGAGTATGACAATGATTCTGTTGCGGGGTGGGATAGTGGTGCTCGGGTTGGGGATAGTTGGTGTAGGGGGGTCGATTTGGCGGGGAGTGGGGAGCCCAGCACCGTAGGGGTTCCGGGGGTCAGAGAGCTCCTGGCGGGTATGTCCCAGATACTGAGGAGACTGGATGGGGAGGGCCGGGATGGTGTGCGGTCGCCTCCGTTAGGGGCTTGGTTGCCGGTTTCTGGTACGGGTTCGGGGGGGGGGAGGTGGATCCGATAGGGCGTGCGGGGTGGAACTGGCGTCACCGGCGGGGGTGTCGGTATCGGTACAGACGGATAAGGATAAAGGGGATAGAATCAAGTTGGATGATCGAGCTAAAGGGGAAGTTTATGTGTGTTTTGAGGGGCCGTTGGGTGCCCATTTAAAGAAAGAGGTTAAGGAGAAAATATGGAAGGACGAATATGTAGAGATTTTTTCCTTGTTGCCTCTGGAGAAGTTTAATCTGGATAAGGGTAAGAAAGAGGATAGCAAGAAGGAAGATGAGGAGAAGAGGCGTTGGCGATTGATACCGCAGACGTTTGTGAACTGGCAACAGGCGTTTTTTATTTTGGCGGGAGTTATAGGTGAGAAGTTCCCGGAGAACTGTACTGGTTTGTTCTGCTATGTTGATGCGATAGGGGAAGCATACAGGGCCTACGGGGGCCAGGCGTGGTTACGTTACGACGAGCAATTTCGGCAGAGGAAGGCTATTAGGCCAGAGATAAAGTGGGAGCAAAAAGACATAGGTTTGTGGTTGAAGGTAATGGCCCCGACGAGGTTTGGGCAGTCCTTTCATGGGGGTGGAGGGAGTAGCGGTCAGCAGTCGGGACAAGGAAGTGGGGGTCAGGGGTCACAAGGGGTTAAGGACAAAACAGGGACGTGTTGGCAGTTCAATGACGGCCAATGCAAATATGGCAGCACATGCAAGTTCAAGCATGTTTGTTCCCACTGTGGAGGTGCCTCACATGGAGCGGCTAAGTGTTTCAAGAAAGCGAGGGGCAAACCGGGAGTGGGAGGCGGTCATGGGGGTGACACCGGTGAAGGTTCTAAGGATGGCCCCTTATCTAAGTAGGTATCCGGATAGGGAAAAGGCTAGGTTGCTGTGTGAGGGGTTTTCGGAGGGGTTTAGAATTCCTCATCCGGCTCATGCTATCCCCTTTTCTAAGAAGAACTTGCGGTCGGCTAATTTGCAGCCTGATGTGGTTACGGCTAAATTGGCAAAAGAAGTTGAGCTGGGACGCATGGCGGGGCCGTTTAGTGTTTTACCCGTGGAGGGGGTGGTTGTGTCACCGCTTGGGGTGGTTCCTAAGAAAGAGCCCAACAAGTTTCACCTTATTCAGCATCTGTCTTATCCGAGGGGCCAGTCAGTTAATGACGGGATAGCTGAGGATCTCTGCTCTGTGGTTTATACCTCTTTTGATACTGCCGTACAATGGGTGCGGAGGTATGGCTAAGGTGCATTAATGGCTAAAACAGATGTTGAATCGGCGTTTCGGTTGCTTCCGGTTCACCCTGATAGTATCCCGCTGTTGGGCTGTTTTTGGAATGGAGGGTTTTACTTAGATAGGTGTTTGCCGATGGGTTGTTCGATTTCCTGCTCGTTGTTTGAAGCTTTTAGTACTTTTCTGGAGTGGGTTGTTCGGGACGTTTCCCAGGTTCCGTCGGTCATTCATTACTTAGACGATTTTTTGTTTGTTGGCCCCCCGGATTCTTTGCTGTGTGGCAATTTGTTGGCTACGATGGAGTGGGTAGCAGGCCAGTTTGGGGTGCCGTTAGCGCGTGACAAAACGGAAGGACCTGTTACGGTGTTGAGTTTTTTAGGAATTCTTATAGATTCGGTGAAGATGGAGTGTCGTCTGCCTGAGGAGAAGCTGTTGGCCTTACGGGAAGAGGTATTGAGATGCGAGAAGCTGCGCAAGGTTACATTGAAAGAGCTTCAGTCATTGTTGGGGCGGTTAAACTTTGCGTGCCGGATCATGCCGATGGGCAGGATTTTTTGTAGGCGATTGTCGAGAGCTACGGCCGGTGTGCGGTCTGGGCATCATTTTGTACGCTTGAGAAGGGAGCACAGGGAGGATTTGGTGGTTTGGAGGCGTTTTTTGGACAACTATAATGGCAGGTCCCTGATTCAACAGGAGGACTTGAACGATTTCGATTGTGAAATTTTTACGGACGCGGCTGGTAGCGTTGGATACGGGGCCTATTGTGCTGGAAAGTGGAGCGTTGGCGGATGGCCGGAGTGGTGGTGTGATGCAGGGTTTACAAAAAATTTGACGTTGTTGGAACTGTTTCCAATTGTGGTTTCGGTGTTCATTTGGGGCGGTACGTTTCAGGATAGGCGGATACGTTTCCATTGTGATAATTCGAGTGTGGTGTCAGTGATCAATAGTTTGTCATCTTCATCTCCTCCGGTAATCAAATTGGTTCGGGAGTTAGTTTTGCGGTGCTTGGAGTTGAATACATGGATTTCAGCTGTACATGTTCCCGGTGTGCAAAACTCTATAGCTGATGCTTTGTCTCGTTTGCAGTGGGCGCGTTTCCGGGAGTTGGCTCCAGAGTCGGAAGATGCAGGAATGACATGCCCTTCTCATTTGTGGCAGATAGTTGCGGACGAGGAGGACGTCTGATACAGTCGTCAGTGTCAGGAAGGACGTGGTCAGGTTATGAGGCGTCGTGGCATTTGTGGGAAGGGTGGTTGTACCAGTTGGGTTCAGTTGAATCGGATGACGATAAGGTGATGGCGTTGTTGCTTTTTATCGGTTCGGTGGTTGAATGGGGCTGGTCCGTATCGAAGTTGAGTAAATTTATAGCTGGGGTTGCTTTTGGTTTCAAGCTTCAGGGTTCTGTTGATGTTACTAAAGAATTTTTGATTCGGCAGGCATTAAAAGGTTTTAGAAGGGGTTTTTCAACGTGTGACACTCGGCGGCCCATATCGTTCGGGATGTTGGAACGTTTGGGAGTAGTTTTGGGGGAAGTTTGTAGTTCTCATTATGAAGCTGTTCTGTTTCGACTGGCTTTTTCGTTAGCCTTTTTCGGGGCGTTGAGAATAGGGGAGCTGGTTTCCCCTAGTAGGTTTTCAGCTGGGGGTTTGTTGGCGGGTGATACTGAATTTTGGTCAGGTGGGGTGGCTTTTTGGATCCGGCGGTCAAAGACTGATCAGTTGGGGAAAGGAAGGCGTGTGGTTTTGGGGAAAGTGATTGGGGGGGCAATGTGCCCTCATAGGTGTTTGGAAGAGTATTGGGGTTTGGATCCAGATAGGTCGGGGCCACTTTTGCGACATCGTCAGGGCGATTTTTTATCGCGTTTTCAGTTTACGGCTGTTTTGAGACAAGCATTGACAATTTTGGGTTTGGATCCGGCGTTATTTGGGACGCACTCCTTCCGAATTGGGGCAGCATCGGAGGCTGCTGGTTTGGGGCTGGGCCCGGAGGTTATTCGGCGTATTGGTAGGTGGTCGTCGAATCGTTATTTATCTTATGTGCGTAACTGATTTGTTATCTGTTTAGTGGGGTATTAATCATTGTTGTATTTTTGCAGGGCGGACCCCACTTCTGGCGTGGATTTTCGGCCATTCTTTCGTGCATTGGGGGGCGATTCGTGCTGATGTTAGACACGATGGTAGGCAATTGGGATTTCAGAGGGAGGCGGTGGTGGTCCGTTGGTTGGGTTTTCGGGGCATGTCCTGGCGCGGGTTTTTGACCGAATTTTCTCGATCGGTTAGTTTGGATCGTTCGCCGGATATTGTTGTTGTGCATTTGGGGGGTAATGATTTGGGGTCTAAGCCGGTGAGAGAACTAATTCGGGATATACGGTACGATCTATTGCGATTGTGGGTATCCTTCCCAGGGATGGTTACGGTGTGGTCCGACATTGTGCCCAGAAAATCGTGGAGGGCAGCACGCTCTATGAAGGGTATCAATAGGGCTCGGGTGAAGCTAAACAGGGCTGTGGCGAGTTTTGTTTCTCGTAACGGGGGGTTGGCGGTTCGCCATTTTGAGTTGGAGGCTGGTGTTGGAAATTACTGGAGGAGCGACGGCGTTCATTTGAACGATATCGGCTTGGATTTGTGGATGTTGGCAATACAAGAAGGAGTGGAGAGGGCCATGGCGGTGGTGGGGCACTCGCGAGCCTGAGGTGTTCAGTGCTGCTCGTGGTTGGCGGGGGGCGGGGTTCTTGGAGTTGGTTTCATGGGGCTGATCTGGCTTTGGTTTACTGGCTCTGGACGGGGATTTGACCTCGGGAGCTTTGGGGTTGGTTTGCCCGGTAAACGGGTTACATGGTGCCCTCGAGCTGGTGGTTACGGCTGGGGGTAAACAAGGGGTTTTTTACATGTTGGTTTTGGGCTTTGCCTATTAGGTGCCAGATTTATTAGCTCCAAGAACCCCCCCCTCGAGTTTTTATACAAATGTATAAATGGTTTTATGTTTGTTATTTAATAAAATGGCCGCTGTGGCCAAAATTATCCAAAGAAATAAGTGTTGCGTTTTTAATTTAGGGGGTATTAATTAGTTGGGAGAGTATAAGGATCAATGTGGTAAGAGAGGCCTGGTATATCGGAGGTCCTATCTTGGAATACGCAGTCAAGAGGGGGGGCTGGAGGAACGGAGTTGAGGAAAGCCCCCCATGACTGCGTTGCCAAGGGAACGCAGGAGAGCAATTTTTGAATGTGAATGCAGGGAGAAGGGATTGGTTCTGGAAATGGGGAGGAGTAGAGGGGTGGTCTAGGGGGGGGGGCGGGTCATGGAAAAGTGCGGGAAAAAGGGCCATTACTGCTGGAATATCTAACCTGAGAAGCCCTCCCACCCTCCCTTGTTTTGGTCCGTAATGAGGGAAGAGTTGGGGATTTGGGGTAAAAGATTTGTTTTTGTAAGGGTATATATTGCATTGCTGTCACAGTGGCTGGTTGGCGGGGGGCGGGGTTCTTGGAGTTGGTTTCATGGGGCTGATCTGGCTTTGGTTTACTGGCTCTGGACGGGAATTTGACCTCGGGAGCTTTGGGGTTGGTTTGCCCGGTAAACGGGTTACATGGTGCCCTCGAGCTGGTGGTTACGGCTGGGGGTAAACAAGGGGTTTTTTACATGTTGGTTTTGGGCTTTGCCTATTAGGTGCCAGATTTATTAGCTCCAAGAACCCCCCCCTCGAGTTTTTATACAAATGTATAAATGGTTTTATGTTTGTTATTTAATAAAATGGCCGCTGTGGCCAAAATTATCCAAAGAAATAAGTGTTGCGTTTTTAATTTAGGGGGTATTAATTAGTTGGGAGAGTATAAGGATCAATGTGGTAAGAGAGGCCTGGTATATCGGAGGTCCTATCTTGGAATACGCAGTCATAGGAATGAAAAAATTACTTTTAACCATGCCAAAGGAGTTGAAGTCTTGAGTGAGGGAAAAAAGGGCTCAATTTTGGCTTTACTAGCAGAGGGACACAGTGAGCATCATGTTGTCTCCATCCTTAAAATTTCTAAGACAGCACTCCATTACAACAAGGTCGTGCAGCAGACATTTGGGTCAACAAAGCTACAGACCGGCAGAGGGTGAAAATGACTTTCCACTGATTGGGATGACCGTCATCTTATTCCAATTTCACTCAGCAATTGCAGAATGACATCAAGGTACCTACAAAAGGAATGGCAAATGGCAGCTGGGGTGAAGTGCACTGCAAGAACAGTTGGTAGCAGGCTCCTAGAGGCAGGGCTCAAGTCAGGTAAAACTAGAAAATAGCCTTTCATCAATGAGAAGCAAAGGAGAACCAGGCTGAAGTTTGCCAAAGACCATTAGGATTGGACCATAGAGGACTGGAGTAAGGCAATATTCTCTGATGAGTCTAACTTTCAGCTTTTGCCCAACACCTTGTTATCTAATAGTTAGTCGGAGACCTGGAGAGGCACACAAGCCACTGTGTCTTGCAACCACTGTGAAATTTGGTGGCGGATCGGTGATGATCTGGGGATGCTTCAGCAAGGCTGGAATTGGGCAGGTTGTTCTTTGCGATGGACGTATGAATCAACCTGCACACAAGGTTATCCTGGAAAAACAGTTGATTCCTTCTGCTCTGACAATGTTCCCCAACTCTGAGGACTGTTTTTTCCAGCAGGACAATGCGCCATGCCACACAGCTAGGTCAATCAAGGTGTGGATGAAGGACCACCACATCAAAAACCTGTCATGAGCAGCCCAATCTCCAGACCTGAACCCCATTGAAAACCTCTGGAATGTAATCAAGAGAATGATGGATAGTCACAAGCCATCAAACAAAGAACTGCTTATATTTTTTTGTACCAAGAGTGGCATAAGGTCACCCAGAAGCAGTGTGAAAGATTGGTGGAAAGCATGTCAAGACGCATGAAAGCTGTGATTAAAAATCATGGTTACGCCACAAAATATTGATTTCTGAACTCTTCCTGAGTTAAAACATTAGTATTGTTGTTTCTAAATGATTATGAACTTGTTTTTTTGCATTATTTGAAGTCTGCAAGCATTTTTTGTTATTTTGACCATTTCTCATTTGCAGAAAATAAAAAATTTATTGCTTGGAACTTCGGAGACATATTGTCAGCAGTTTAGAATAAAAGAACAATTTACATTTTACTCAAAAATATACCTATAAAGGGAAAAATCAGACAAACTGAACATTTCCCAGTGGTCTCTTAATTTTTGCCAGAGCTCTATGTCCCCCATCCTGGTATATCTGTCCCCCATCATGGCATACATGTTTTCCTTTCCCCTTCTGCAGCTGCTCTTTAACGCATTAAAAAGAAAAAAGAGAAAAGTTTCTACTCACCTTTTTCTCGTTCCAGTGACGCTCCATGCCCTCTTCTGTATCTGGCAGCTCACTCCTGTGTGCAAGCAAAGAGCAGCACATGACGTCACTGCCATGCGCCAACAGTGACTTGCATGCCGTGGTCAGCTGCTACCCTCTGATCGGATGGCCAGGTGTATTGCGATGTAGTGACTTAGCAAGTCTCTTCACAGCAATGCATGTCAGCTGAATGTGCATCGTCGGACACACATTCAGCTGAAATATGTGCTGGAGTCGGCGGATGACCAATCTCACGGGGGCCCACGATTGTTATGCCCCTGGTTGAGACACAAAGTTCTTAGATGTAACATGAAGCAGAGCTTAAAAAGCTTCCCTTGCCCAAACCAGGCTCTCTATGCACATTTTCTATTGACAGTGAGCTGCTTAACACAGGACTGGGCATTGTCAGACCAGTGCTTGCGCGCACTGTGGCCAGGGCAGTGATAATCTCCTAGTGATAAAACCTTCAGTGTAAGTAAACAACAGCACATAGCTTAATGACACATCGCTGAACTCAGTGTCTCAGCTGCTACTTCATCATGTCTGCAGATTACATAGCAAAATCCTGATTAAAGATCCTATGTAAGGATCACATGGGCTGAGGTGTTCTGCTGCGACCCTAGACACTAGGGAAATGATGCGTGTGTAACCAAGTCTGTTTTAAAGATCTTTCCACATTAACACAGGTTGGGATACTGCAAGTCTCCACAAGAGCTGTTACCCCTTGGATCCTGGTCAGGCGACTCTCACCCTGCTAAACCAGATCTCAAACTTTGCACTAATGAGGGGTAGTACCCCGGAACACAGAGTCTACAAGATGAGATTTTGGTTTTGCCTTTTATCCTCAGTCTTATGGCAAGGCTCCTTAGAGGGTCGATATTGACTTTTAGGATTGCTACTTCTAATGAGAGGCACTAGAGCTCTAGTTCTAGTCCTCTTCCTCTTTAAAGAGACAATTTGCATGTTTCTCAGGGGAACATTGCAAGGCTTAAAAGTCTCCTCACTATGGCATGTCAGGTTTGACATGTCAGTGTCCGCAAGGAGAAACATTACCCCTTGGACCCTGGTCAGACACCTCTCACCCAGTTAAACCAGATCTCATACTTTGCACTGATGAGGAGCAGAACCCTCAAACACAGTGTCTGCAAATTGAGATTTTGGATTTGGCTTTTATCCTAAAGTCATGTGACAAGGCTCATTAGAGGGTCAATATTGGCTTTTAGGATTGCTACTTCCAATAGTTAGCACTAGATTTCTAGTCATCTTCTTTTTTCTTTCACACACCATCTGCAGACTAGTCAGACACATTCTCTGTGACTGATTTTGTTCCCCTTGCTGAACTCTCTCTTGCTCTCTCTGCTCCTGCTCCAACTTGCCAGCAAACTTCAGTTTTTGCTTGGCTAACTGTTAGCCCGTTCTACCCTGTTTCTGCAATGTTAATTTCACTCTTCCCCCAACATCTTCACATAATAATATAATAAACAGTTGCGTTAAAAATCACGTACAAAAATGCATTAGTATTTGCTGTTAGCAGAATATTAAAGACTTTGGAAATGGCAATTTCTGTGGCATGTAAAGAGCGGAATCCAGATCTTAGGCCATGTTCACACTTTGCGGTTTTTACCGCGATTTTGATGCTGCGGGTCCGCAGCAGTTTCCATAGCGTTTACATTAACATGTAAACCCTATGGAAACCGCAAACCGCTGTGCACATGCTGCGGGAAAAACCGCGCAGAAACGCAGCGGTTTACATTCCGCAGCATGTCACTTCTTTGTGCAGAATCGCTGCGATTCTGCACCCATAGGAATGCATTGAACCGCTTACTTCCCGCATGGGGCTGTGCCCACGTTGCGGGAAGTAAGCGGTTAATGTGCAGATGGTACCCGGGGTGGAGGAGAGGAGACTCTCCTCCAGGCCCTGGGAACCATATTTGGGTGTAAAAAAAAGAATTAAAATAAAAAATCATGCTATACTCACCTCTCAGCGCTGCCCGCGGCGTCCGGTCTCAGTTGCTGTGCCGAACAGGACCTGTGGTGACGTCGCGGTCACATGACCGTGATGACGCCGCGGTCACATGACCGTGACGTCACGAAGGTCCTTGTCGGCACAGCCGCTTGCAGCGCCGGGGAGATCGCGACGTCAGAGGGTGAGTATAACCAATTTTTATTATTTTTTACATTACTATTGATGCTGCATATTGCTGCATATGCAGCATCAATAGTACAGCAGTAATCCCGCAGCGGAAACCGCGGAACAAACCGCGATAAATCTGCAGGGATAACCACAGCGGTTTTGCCCTGCAGATTTTCAATTCCACTGCGGGATTAACCCGCAGAGGAACCCGCAGCGTGTGAACGTGGCCTTAGGCCATGTGCACACGTTCAGTATTTTTCGCGTTTTTTTCGCGTTTTTTCGCTATAAAAACGTGATAAAAACGCGAAAAAAACGCTTACATATGCCTCCTATTATTTTAAGTGTATTCCGCATTTTTTGTGCAAATGTAGCCTTTTTTTCCGCGAAAAAATCGCATCGCGGAAAAAAAAGCAACATGTTCATTAAAATGCGGAATTGCAGGGGATTCCGCACACCTAGGGGTCCATTGATCTGCTTACTTCCCGCACGGGGCTGTGCCCACGATGCGGGAAGTAAGCAGATTATGTGCGGTTGGTACCCAGGGTGGAGGAGAGGAGACTCTCCTCCACGCACTGGGCACCATATAAGTGGTCAAAAAAATAAGAATTAAAATAAAAAACAGTCCTATACTCACCCTCGATGTCTTCCCGCCTCCACTGCACGCTGCCGTTCGGTTCCTGTAGCTGATGTGCGGTGGAGGACCTTGCCGATGACATCACTGTCCTGTGATTGGTCGTGAGCGGTCATGTGACCGCTCACGTGACCGTGACGTCACGGAAGGTCCTGTGCGCACAGACCAGCTATAGGAAGAGGAGCCGGACGCCGCTGAGGAGATGTCTGGGTGAGTATAACCATTTTTTTATTTTTTTAATTATTTTTAAACATTCTATCTTTTACTATGGATGCGGCATAGGCTGCATCTATAGTAAAAAGTTGGTCACACTTGTCAAACGCTATGTTTGACAAGTGTGACCAACCTGTCAGTCAGTTTTGCAAGCGATGCTACAGATCGCTTGGAAAACTTTAGCATTCTGCAAGCTAATTACGCTTGCAGAATGCTAAAAAAACGCGAAAAAAACGGAAAAAAAAACGCAAAAAAAACGCAAAAAAAAAATGAGGATTTCTTGCAGAAAATTTCCGGTTTTCTTCAGGAAATTTCTGCAAGAAATCCGCAACGTGTGCACATACCCTTAAACGGTCAAGAGGAGTGTTATCTGAAAGATAATGGATTAGAGGAAAGTGGACCAAGTGTTCCAGGAGTTTAGAGATAAAGGTAAGATTAGAGACAGGTCTGTAATTAGCAGAGCATTTTTTTCCTGGAAGGTTTGAGACAGTATGTTTGAAGAGGAGGAAAAGACATCAGATGAAAGAGAGAGGTTACATATTTTAGTTAGGGTACTGTCACACAGTGGCACTTTTGTCGCTACAACGGTACGATCCGTAACGTTCCAGCGATATCCATACGATATCGCAGTGTCTGACACGCAGCAGCGATCAGGGACCCTGCTGAGAATCGTACATCATAGCAGATCGTTTGGAACTTTATTTCGTCGCTGGATCTCCCGCTGTCATCGTTGGATCGGTGTGTGTGACACCGATCCAACGATGCGTTCGCTTGTAAGCAGGGTAAACATCGGGTTACTAAGCGCAGGGCCGCGCTTAGTAACCCGATGTTTACCCTGGTTACCATCGTAAAAGTAAAAAAAAACAAACACTACATACTCACATTCCGGTGTCCGTCAGGTCCCTTGCCGTGTGCTTCCCGCTCTGACTGACTGCCGGCCGTAAAGTAAGAGCAGAGCACAGCGGTGACGTCACCGCTCTGCTGTTAGGGCCGGCGCTCAGTCAGTGCAGGGAAGCGGACGTCGGGGGACGCGAAGGTGAGTATGTACTGTTTGTTTTTTCACATTTTACACTGGTAACCAGGGTAAAACATCAGCAGCAGCAGCCCTGCGCTTAGCAACCCGATGTTTACCCTGGTTACCCGGGGCCTTCGGCATCCTTGGTCGCTGGAGAGCTGTCTGTGTGACAGCTCCCCAGCAACCACACAACGACTTTCCAACGATCACGGCCAGGTCGTATCGCTGGTCGTGATCGTTGGAAAGTTGTAGAGTGTGACAGTACCCTTAGGTGGTAGTGACAACCTGGGAGAGGGACAGTAGGAGATGTGAGGCAATAGGGTCACTGGTGCAGGTAGTATATCAGGTAGAAGAGAGGATCCTGGAGACTTCTACAGCTGGGACAAAGGCAGCAGGTGAACTAGATGAAGTGCGGAAGAAAGTTTGTGACATCCTAGGTATTAAATGTATCCTATCCATGCGGAATAACAACAAAAACAAATCTTTTAAAGGGAACCTGTCAGCAGGATTGTGCACAGTAACCTACAGACAGTGTCATGTCGGCGCTGTTATACTGATTAAAATGATACCTTGGTTGATAAAATCTATCTTGTGGTTGTTGTTTAATCTTTATTTTCAGTTTTTAGCTAATGATATGCTCGTGCCCTGGGGCGGGCCTGGAGAGGGGGGCTTTATGTGGTGCTCTGATTAAGTATTTGTAACACCCCAGGGTCCCGGTTGTTGCAGTGGCATTGCTTTCCTCACAGGGAGAGTGATGACGCGCTTGGAATCGAGCGAAGATCTTTTTTATCAGGTAATCATAAGCATACATGTTCACACTCCAGGCCAGAAGGGGGAGCTCTGATCCAGCTTGTGGGTGGCTTCTATATATATATTCTGGTCTGGAGGGAAAGTTAGTCAGTTCCTGTCAGTGAGTGCCAAACAGCAGTCTGAGACAGAAGAGAGAGCAAGTGAGGAGTTGTGCAGCCACGAGAAAAGTGCTGCAGCTCCTGGATAGAGATAGCAAAGAAGGAAGAACAGCTTTTAGTAAGCGTGCAGGAGAGCGAAGGACAGGAGAGTGACAACGGGGGAGGACAGCTGCGATTGGGCTACCTCCTGGCAAAGCGCAGATACCAGTAGCTGGAAGACCGAGGTTGTGAGGGACTCCAAGACTTACAGCAGAAACCGGCAGGACAGCTGGACTTCACATCACCTGTCTGCCCTAATACCCAGGAGACACAGTGGCACATAGAGCCCGGGTCATGATAGAGACCCTGTAAAAAGGCTCGAGCCACCTGTCAGATGGTTTAGTGTCCCACCTTTAAGGAGAACAGAAAGAACTGTGAGGACCTTGACAGAAGCCACAGGCAGCAAGGGACTACACCACCGCGCTAGTAGGAAGGCTTTTAACTCCACCTGGTAAAGGGGACTCTGAACTCGCTTTCAAGCCAGCCGGACCCTGCCTGTACCTGTGATCTGGTGCCCTGGACCGTGGCTGCCTGAAGTCTTCAGTAAACCAGGTAAAGAGACTGCAAACCTGTGTCATCCATTTCTTACCACACCATTCACCATCTTTATCTACACACCGGGAGCCCAGGGGACCCAACTTCACCTGTGGGAAGTTATACCATCTTAGCTGCCATAACATCACCCCACAGGACCCCTTTAAGCAGTGTTGGTCCCCACTGACCGAACACCACAGGTGGCGTCACGAACACAAACTTTATTCAATTCCCTTTTACATGGGCGCCCAGGGCCACGGACCGTGTCGCCGCCACCGTGACACATCCCCTTAAGTGCCGGCCCTGATACCGAGTAACCCTAGGCCCTGGTGGGCGACTCATATTCATAATGCAGACTGCTGACAGGTCACTGATCCCACACTGACATGCCCCCTAGTTTGCATAATGAACATCTGTACATACTGAATAAAAAAAACCTTCTGCAGGCAGTTGCCAGCCATGGCCCCTGCTCTGCAGCATAATCGCATGTTTCATGTCCCAATAATAAATGTTCTTGATGTTATTCAGCTAGAAAAAGAAGTCAATTTGAAAATGTGCCCGCCGCGCAGTAGCAGCTATCAGTGTATATAGCTGTGATCCAATAGCAGCTACTGTGCATGCGCCAGCAGCGCCATCTTACTGGAGAGAGATAGGACATAGGACATAGGTCCACTACGAATCATGAGAAACTCATTAACTGAAAACTGCAAACAAAAATTAAACAACAACCACAAGACAGATTTCTTCAACCCAGGTATCATTTTAATCAGTGGAACAGCGCCAACCTGACAATGACTGTAGTTACTTATCAAAATTTTCATGATAGGTTTGCTATAAACTATACATTATATACTACCTCCAGATGAATAAGAAAAGCAATAATAAATTACTTCAAATAAAGATGTCACTGTTAAGTAATGGATTTACCTGTGCATTTACACTATACGCTATATACTATCTACAGATGTTTATTGTCACTGGTGATTACTATATTACTTGTACACTTACACTATGCAATATATACTATCTACAGATTTCCTGTGTATGATGTCACCAGTAATCACTGTATTACCCCTACATTGACACTATATACTGCATACAAAATACAGAGCTCCTATATATGATGTCACTAGTGATTGCTGTATTTCCTCTACACTGACACTATATACAGAGCTCATGTGTATAATGTCACTGGGGATCACTGTATTATCAGTACACTGACACTATATATAGAGCTCCTGTGTATAATGTCACTGGTGATCACTGTATTACCTCTACACTTACACTATATACAGTACAGAGCTCCTGTGTATAATGTCACTGGTAATCACTGTATTATCTGTACACTATATACTATATACAGAGCTCCTGTGTATAATGTCACTGGTGATCACTGTATTACCTGTACACTTACACTATATACTATCTACAGAGCTTACACTGTATACTATCTATATACTATCTATTACATCACTGATGATGTTAGTACAGTGTTTTTTTAATGCTCAATATGGTTGCAGTAATCTGTCACCCCTGTATATTTGCAGTATCTGTCTGTAATGGGGCGGTATTTGTCTCATGTATGGGGAATTATTGTAATATTGGTCTCGGTATGGTTGGTTTTTCTGGGTAACAGAATTAAAATAATATTGGTTATTTGTTGAAATGAGTGAATATATTTGTGTGGAATTCAATTCTGCTTGGATTTTACAAAAATATGCATTCACCAAAATGCAGATTTTTGTAATTTGCTTGGGGGTTACTCGGGAGAAATCTCGGAGGCAATTGGGTGAGTGTGGAGGAGAGAAGAAAGTCTTGGGAGAATGGGAGGTTGCGTATTGGAATATATCAGGAGATTAATTCGGATATATACGCTTGAGACCAATTATGGACAGCTTCGTAGGTCAGTGTTAGCAGTTTGAACTGGATACATTTGGGATTTGGGAGCCAATGAAGTGATTTATAGAGGAAAGAATCAGAGGAGTAGCATGGAGTGAGGTGGATTAGTCAGGCAGCAGACTTGATGACAGACTGGAGAGGTGTGAGGGTGCTAGCATTTAGGCCAATGAAGAGGATATTGCAGTAGTTGACGATAGAGAAGAACAGGGCATGCATTAACATTTTAGTAGATTCAAGGTTAAGAAAAGCACGTTTTCTGGAAATATTTTTTAGCTAGAAGCGGCAAGAGGTGGCAATAGCTTAGATGTACAGTTTGCAGGACAGGGCCGAGTTGAGGGTTACTCTGAGGCAGTGGACTTTCAGTAATACTCAGAACATGCTGTCATTAATAATGATAGATAGATTCACTGGGGGTTGGGATAGATGAGATGGAGGTAATACGATGGGTTCAGTTTTGCCCTCACTGAGTTTTAGGAAGCGAGAGGAGAAGAAGGATATGGCTGATAGACACTTTGGGATACAGGACAGCAGAAAGGTGACGTCTGAGCCAGAGAGGTAGAACTGAGTGTCATCAGCATATAGGTGGTATTGAAAGCCATGAGACTTGATGAGTTGTCCCAGGCCAAAGGTATAGATTGAGAAGAGTAGGGATCCCAGGACAGAGGAACACCAACAGAGAGAGGGCGGGATGAGGAGGAAGTGGGAGTGCGGGAGTTGTTGACGCTAAATGTGTGGTTGGAAAGGTATGAGGAGAACAGGAGAGAGTAAGATTTTTGACACCAAGAGAAGAGAGGGTTTGTAGTAGGAGGGAGTGGTTGACTGTGTCAAAGGGAGAGGACAGATCAGATCTAGAAGGAGGAGTATAGAGAATTGTCTGTTAACTTTGGCTGTAAGTAAATCTTTAGTAATTTTGGTCAGGGTGGTTTCAGTAGTGTGGTAGGGATGGAAACCAGATTGTAAGATGTCAAAGATTGAGTAAGATGAGAGGTGGGAGGAAAGTTCAGCATGGACATGCGGTTCGAGGAGTTTAGAGGCAAAGGGAAGCAGCGATATGGGATGATAGCTGGACGTAGAGGTCGGGTCGATGGATGGTTTCTTCAGAATATGTATGTTTGTGGCATGTTTTAAAGCAGAAGGGAAGGTGCCAGAAGTTAATGATAGGTTGAAGAGATGGGTTAGGGATGGGATAAGTGTGGTGGTGAGGTTGGAGAGGAGCTGGATGGGGTCAAACGCAAAAGTGGTAAAGTGGGATTTGAAGAGATGAGAGTGAGTAGATGTGATTAGATGGGGGAAGAGGTGAGGTTGTGAGGTTAGATATGAAGCAAAGGTGGAAGAAGTTAAGCTTTAATGTACGTCTGTTTGTGTGGGTGGCTGCAGAAGACCACTGAGTAAGACCAATGGAGGAAGCGAGCGACAAGGGTCTGGAGGCTTCAGACTGGGGATGTTGAAGTTACTCATGATAATGGTGGGAATATGAGCAGCGAGAAAGTGTAGAATCCAGGTGGAGAAGTGGTCAATTAAGGCAGTGGCTGGGTCCAGGGTCGGAATATGATGGCCACTTGTAGGTTCGAGGAAAGAGTACATACGGACAGAATGCACTTGAAAAGAAGGGAGGATGAGTGTTGTGAATTCTGCTCTTGGGCTCCCTCCGGTGGTTGTTGGTGGTAGTGCAGTTGTCTTGGGGTTGTAATCCGGGCAGGTGTTTCTGCTGATTGCAGCTCTGCTAGGTATTTGGGTGTGCAGGATCCTTTACTCCTGGCCAGTTGTCCATTGTTCTTGGAGGGATTGCATCTCTCTCTGGATCCTTATGCCCTGCTGCCGATTCATCTAAGATAAGTGTCTGTTTTTTGTCTCTGTGCACACATGCTGTGTGCTTTTGCAGTTCAGTGCAATTCATTGTGTTTTTGTCCAGCTTAGACTTTGTTTGGATTTTTCAGTCATGCTGAATTCTCAGGAGATGCAGATATACCTTCTATGTCTTTAGTTAGATGTAGAATATTTGTATCATCTGCTGTGGATATTTTTAGGATTTTAATACTGACCGCTTAGAATTCTGTCCTATCCTTTCTATTTAGCTAGAAGTGCCTCTTTTGCTAAATCCTGTATTATCTGCCTGCGTTTGTCTTTCCTCTTATACTCACAGTCAATATTTGTGGGGGGCTGCCTATCCTTTGGGGTTCTGCTCTGAGGCAAGATAGAATTCCCATTTCTACCTCTAGGGGTATTTAGTCCTCCGGCTGTTTTGAGGTGTCTAGGACGTGTTAGGTACATCCCACGGCTACTTCTAGTTGCGGTGTTAGTTTAGGTTTGCGGTCAGTACAGGTACCACCTACTCCTGAGAAAGTCTCTCATGTGGCTTCAAGGTCACCGGATCATAACAGTACAACTGGCCAACAATGAGTTAAATGCATCTCAGAAGAAGGGAAGAAAGGTCTTGAGCCATTTTTTTTTCTGTAGTCTGTTTTGTCTTTCCTTCCCTCTTTTCCTCTGGGTGACTGAGGAGTCTTGTGCTAGCATGGATGTTCAGGGATTAGTTTCTCGTGTAGACCAGCTTGCTGCTATGGTACAGGGTATTTCTGATTATATTGTTCAGACTCCGCTTTTAGAGCCTAGGATTCCTACCCCTGATTTGTTTTTTGGGGACAGGTCCAAATTTTTGAGTTTTAAAAACAAACTGTAAACAGTTTTTTGCTCTGAAACCTCACTCCTCTGGTGACCCCGTTCAGCAGGTTAAAATTGTCATCTCCCTGCTACGTTGTGACCCTCAGGATTGGGCATTTTCCCTGGAATCTGGGGATCCAGCCTTGCTTAATGTAGATGCCTTTTTTCAGGCTCTAGGCTTATTATATGATGAACCAAATTCTGTGGATCAAGCGGAGAAGACCTTGTTGGCCCTGTCTCAGGGTCAAGAAGCGGCAGAATTGTATTGTCAGAAATTTAGAAAATGGTCTGTGCTGACTAAATGGAATGAGGAGGCTTTGGCGGCAATTTTCAGAAAGGGTCTTTCTGAATCAGTTAAAGATGTTATGGTGGGGTTCCCCACGCCTGTTGGTCTGAGTGATTCTATGTCTCTGGCCATTCAGATTGATCGTCGCTTGCGGGAGCGCAGAACTGTGTGCGCTGTGGCGTTGTCCTCGGAGCAGATGCCTGAGCCTATGCAGTGTGATAGGATTCTGTCTAGAACAGAACAACAAGGATTCAGACGTCAGAATAGGTTGTGTTTTTATTGTGGCGACGCTTCTCATGTCATTTCAGTCTGCCCAAAGCGTACAAAGAGAATCGCTAGTTCAGTTACCATCGGAACTGTACAACCTAAATTTCTGTTGTCTGTGACCTTGATCTGCTCATTGTCGTCATTTTCTGTCATGGCGTTTGTGGATTCAGGCGCCGCTTTGAATTTAATGGACTTTGAATTTGCCAGGCGTTGTGGTTTCCCCTTGCAGTCTTTGCAGAACCCTATTCCTTTAAGGGGCTTTGATGCTACACCTTCCTACTAGCGCCTGTGTGTTGTAGTACCTCCCTGCTGAGCACCACGGGATAGTCCTCTGTTGTGAATTTGCTTTTTGCTCCCTCTAGTGGTTACTAGTTTTTTGACTCTGGTTTTTCTGTCATTCCTTTTATCCGCACCTGGGTCGTTAGTTAGGGGTGTTGCTATATAAGCTCCCTAGACCTTCAGTTCAATGCCTGGCAACGTAGTTATCAGAGCTAGTCTGCTGTGCTCTTGTCTACTGATCCTGGTTCCAGTTATATCAGCTAAGTCTGCCTTTTGCTTTTTGCTATTTGTTTTGGTTTTGTATTTTTGTCCAGCTTGTTCCAAATCTATATCCTGACCTTTGCTGGAAGCTCTAGGGGGCTGGTGTTCTCCCCCCGGACCGTTAGACGGTTCGGGGGTTCTTGAATTTCCAGTGTGGATTTTGATAGGGTTTTTGTTGACCATATAAGTTACCTTTCTTTATTCTGCTATCAGTAAGCGGGCCTCTCTGTGCTAAACCTGGTTCATTTCTGTGTTTGTCATTTCCTCTTACCTCACCGTTATTATTTGTGGGGGGCTTCTATCCAGCTTTGGGGTCCCCTTCTCTGGAGGCAAGAAAGGTCTTTTGTTTTCCTCTACTAGGGGTAGCTAGATTCTCCGGCTGGAGCGTGTCATCTAGAATCAACGTAGGAATGATCCCCGGCTACTTCTAGTGTTGGCGTTAGGAGTAGATATATGGTCAACCCAGTTACCACTGCCCTATGAGCTGGATTTTTGTATTCTGCAGACTTCCACGTACCTCTGAGACCCTCGCCATTGGGGTCATAACAGTTTGCCAGGCCAGTATTAAATGTTTAATGCGTTGCAGAAGAGGGATTATAAGAAAGAAGATTCTGAGTTTTTTTTTTTTTTTTTTTCTTTCTTCTTCCCCTTTACCTCAGAGTGGCTATGCTTGCTGCAGACATGAATGTCCAGACCTTGATTACAAGTGTGGACCAGCTGGCTACTCGTGTGCAGGGCATACAAGACTATGTTATCAGAAATCCTAGGTCAGAACCTAAAATACCGATTCCTGAACTGTTTTCCGGAGACAGGTTTAAGTTTAGGAATTTTGTGAATAATTGTAAATTGTTTTTGTCCCTGAGACCCTGTTCATCTGGAGACTCTGCTCAGCAAGTAAAAATAGTTATTTCGTTCTTACGGGGCGACCCTCAGGATTGGGCTTTTTCGCTGGCGCCAGGAGATCCGGCATTGGCTGATATTGATGCGTTTTTTCTGGCGCTCGGTTTACTTTATGAGGAACCCAATCTTGAGATTCAGGCAGAAAAGGCCTTGCTGGCTATGTCTCAGGGGCAGGACGAGGCTGAAGTGTATTGCCAAAAATTTCGGAAATGGTCCGTGCTGACACATTGGAACGAGTGTGCACTGGCCGCTAATTTTAGAAATGGCCTATCTGAAGCCATTAAGAATGTTATGGTGGGTTTTCCCATTCCCACAGGTCTCAATGATACTATGGCACTGGCTATTCAAATTGACCGGCGGTTGCGGGAGCGCAAAACCGCAAATTCCCTCATGGTGTTGTCTGAACAGACACCTAATTCGGTGCAATGTGATAGAAAAACCGCAAATTCCCTCATGGTGTTGTCTGAACAGACACCTGATTTAATGCAATGTGATAGAATCCTGACTAGAAATGAGCGGAAAATTCATAGACGCCGGAATGGCTTGTGCTACTACTGTGGTGATTCTACACATGTTATCTCAGCATGCTCTAAACGTATAGCTAAGGTTGTTAGTCCTGTCACCGTTGGTAATTTGCAACCTAAATTTATTCTGTCTGTAACTTTGATTTGCTCACTGTCGTCTTATCCTGTCATGGCGTTTGTAGATTCAGGTGCTGCCCTGAGTCTTATGGATCTGTCATTTGCTAAGCACTGTGGTTTTACTCTTGAGCCATTAGAAAATCCTATTCCTCTTAGGGGTATTGATGCTACGCCATTGGCAGCAAATAAACTGCAGTATTGGACACAGGTTATCATGTGCATGACTCCTGAACACCGCGAGGTGATACGTTTCCTGGTTTTACATAAAATGCATGATTTGGTTGTTTTAGGGCTGCCATGGTTACAGACCCATAATCCAGTCCTGGACTGGAAGGCTATGTCAGTCTCAAGTTGGGGCTGTCGTGGTATTCATGGGGATTCCCTGCCTCTTCTTCCTCTATTGCTTCTTCTACGCCTTCGGAAGTTCCGGAGTATTTGTCTGATTATCAGGATGTCTTCAGTGAGTCTGAGTCCAGTGCACTGCCTCCTCATAGGGACTGTGACTGTGCTATAGATTTGATCCCAGGCAGTAAGTTTCCTAAGGGAAGACTGTTTAATCTGTCGGTACCTGAACATACCGCTATGCGTTCATATATCAGGGAGTCTCTGGAGAAAGGACATATTCGTCCGTCTTCTTCCCCCCTTGGTGCGGGATTCTTTTTTGTGGCAAAAAAGGACGGATCTTTGAGACCTTGTATTGATTATCGGCTTTTAAATAAGATCACTGTCAAATTTCAGTATCCTTTACCGCTGTTGTCTGACTTGTTTGCCCGGATTAAAGGTGCCAAGTGGTTCACCAAGATAGACCTTCGTGGTGCGTACAACCTTGTGCGCATTAAGCAAGGTGATGAACAGAAAAACCAGAGTCAAAAAACTAGTAACCACTAGAGGGAGCAAAAAGCAAATTCACAACAGTAAAAGCAAATTCACAACAGTACCCCCCCCTTAGTGAGGGGTCACCGAACCCTCACCACGACCACCAGGGCGATCAGGATGAAATTGGTTCAATTAGGCTTCGGCCTACACTCCGCTCCCTCTCCTCCTCCTGCTGACCCTGGGCTCTAACACCGCCAGTTGGGGCCCAGATGTGCTGGCTGCACAGAGCCAAACACCTCGCCAATGTGTCAGTGGGGTTCAGCACTGCCAGCTGTTCCCCTGCTGTGTAGCCGGCAACGTGTCCTGCAACAGCCACGCAGACACAACAGACCCAAAGCTGCCGCCAGTGCAGGCTTCGGCCTACACTCTGCTCCCCCTGCTGACCCTTTGCTCCAACACTGCTAGTTGGGGCTCTAGGAAGACAAGCTTGAATAGGTCCCCATCCTGGTTCCAGCACCGTCAGCTGGTTCCGGGCAGAGCCTTTGGCTTAGGTGCCTCCTTCTGGGTATCCGAGTTCCACCAACGTCAGGTGGTCCTTGGTAGTGCTTTCAGGCACGGGTACCTCCTGCTTAGTAACCGGGTTCCAGTAACATCAGCTGGTCCTCGGTAGTTCCATTGGCTCTTGGACCTTCGGCTACCCATCCGGGTTCCAGTACTGTCAGCTGGTTCTCGGCAGTGTCCTTTCCTCTTGTACCTTCTGCTCCCCATCCTGGTTCCAGTACCGTCAGCTGGTTCCGGGCAGAGCCTTTGGCTTAGGTGCCTCCCTCTGGGTATCCGAGTTCCACCAACGTCAGGTGGTCCTTGGTAGTGCTTTCAGGCACGGGTACCTCCTGCTTAGTAACCGGGTTCCAGTAACGTCAGCTGGTCCTCGGTAGTTCCATTGGCTCTTGGACCTTCAGCTACCCATCCGGGTTCCAGCACCGTCAGCTGGTTCTCGGCAGTGTCTTTTGCTCTTGTACCTTCTGCTCCCCATCCTGGTTCCAGTACCGTCAGCTGGTTCCGGGCAGAGCCTTTGGCTTAGGTGCCTCCCTCTGGGTATCCGAGTTCCACCAACGTCAGGTGGTCTTTGGTAGTGCTTTCAGGCATGGGTACCTCCTGCTTAGTAACCGGGTTCCAGTAACGTCAGCTGGTCCTCGGTAGTTCCATTGGCTCTTGGACCTTCGGGTAGCCATCCGAGTTCCAGTTCCATCAGCTGTTTCTCGGCATTTTCTCAGCCTTCTTGTACCTTCTGCTACATTTCCAAGTTCAAGACCCTAAAGACGATGACCCGGAAGACCACCCCTAAGATGATGACGACACCAGAGACGACAACCACCGAGATGACGACGACCCTGGAGACGATGACCCTGAAGACGACCCCGATGACGACGACCCCGGAGACGACGACCATGGAGACGACGACGACCTGGAAGACCGAGAAGCAGAAGAACAAGAGGCTGCAGAACAAAGAGCAGAAGAACATTAAGCATAACACTAAATATCAGAGCAAAAGATATTATCTAAATCATAAGCAGAAGAAGACTAAGCAGTGTATGGGGGTGAGTCCATTCCTCCTCGTGGTGCCCCTGGATAAAGCCTGATGCTGCAGGCCAAACTGAACGCGGACAAATGTAACTCTTTTGTGACAGGCAGAACAGAAGGTGTAATCTTCAAACTTTTATAGATAACAACTACGGGAATGCCTGTCACAAATAAGAATATGATGAAGAAGTTGAATACGAAGAAGATAATAGTTAAATAAAAAGAATATGAACAATGTAAGAAAAAAAATAATAGGTAGAAGATGAAGAAGAAGATGAATAAGGTGAAGAAGTTGATGTCAAAGAAGCTGATGATGAGGATAATGAAGAAGAAAGTGTGGGAGAAGTAAAAAAGAAGGTGAAGGGCATGGAAGTAGTGAAACATCAATATCTGGCAAAATAAATAAAAAATTAACATAGTAACAATCTTTCTAACGCCGAACGTCATAAAAAAATATAAAAATCCTGCTATTCTATTTGATTGGGCTAAACCTCTGTGCCTTTAATGTCACCGCCACCTCCCCCAATACATCCTACATTACTCTTAGTTGTTTTCCTTCATGTAGAATTAACCTACAAGGAAAGAAAGGGTTTATTTTAATTCCGATATTTTCGTCCCATTGACTTGCATTGGGATCGGGTATCGGTATCGGATTAGATCCGATACTTTGACGGTATCGGCCGATACTTTCCGATACCGATACTTTCCGATATCGGAAGGTATCACTCAACACTATTCTGCACCAGTATTTACAATATAGGAAGAGAGGCACAAAATACCGAGAGTGTTGAACCCTTGTATGTCACCACACAGCAGAACCCAATGGACGCCATGGACACCATCATCAAGGTTTTCATCATGCTGTTGGCATTTTACTTAAAAAAAAAACAGCAACAGGGCCTGAAATTGGACCTTTCAACAACAATTCACCTAAACTAAATTGTATGTATTTTGATGTAAACTCCTCACCATCAAAAATGGGAGAACCGTGTAAAAATTGGTCTGATGTGCTCAGTACTGTACTTTATACTGTAGTTCAAGAGTATGTTCACATGTGACTTTTTTCTTCAGATTTTGGGCAGGGAAAACATTGCGTAAAGTACACTCGTTTTTGCATTTGCAATGTTTCCATTATTCCTGTTATTGAAAGAAGAGCTGAGCATCTGTATGGAAACATTTTCTCTCTTCACTTTCTCTTATTATGTTATGCAGGGCTACAAGACACAATGAGGGACACAAACCCCTATTCTACTGGTAAGGGTGATCAATGAGTGGAACAGGTTGCCACGAGAGGTGGTGAGTCTCCTTCAATGGAAGTCTTTAAATAGAGGCTGGACAGATATCTGGTTGGGATGATTTAGTGAATCCTGCTTTGAGCAGGGGGTTGGACCAGATGACCCAGGAGGTCCCTTCCAACTCTACCATACTATGATTCTATGAGGCAGGTTTTAGAACCAAGACCTCCATATATCAGATATTTATGGCATATGGTAGGGATGTGTCACACATAAGCATGCAAGGAGAGGACGACACTCCGTCCGGTTAGAGATGAGCGAACCTAAACTGTAAAGTTGGGGGTTCACTACGAACACAGAAGTCCATTTTAAAGTTCAGGAGTCCGGGAGAGAGAGAGAGAGAAGATTGCAGCTCCAATATTTGGGTCTCCATTGATTTCAATGGGGTTCAGGATCAGGTTCAAGTTAGGGTACAGTTCTGGTACCTGAAGCTAAACTTCCGTGTGTCCGCTCATCCCTACTCCTTTTACTTGCATGGTCTTTAGCTACCTTCAAGTTTTAGTAGGTAGAACCAAAAACAAGTCTGCACAGTATAGTGAGGCAGTCTATTGCACAGCAGTCACAACTACATTTACTTAGAAGATGGTTATTCAGACACAAAGTGGATGATTGTAATTTCATAATGTTTTTTATGATTATCATCATTTCATGCAGTTCATCTCTGCAGGGCAAGTGTCTAGTACGGAGGAAAGTAATTATCTACAAAGTCTGTGAATGCCATAGAGGTCCTTTTTCAATTTTTAATAATCTTTATCAATAATCTGATATTAATATAACATGAACGTGATGAACATACAAATGTACAAATCTTAACACTTATTGAACTGTTATTACAATTCACCAGATTAGTCAGCAGCATTAGTCAGGTTTTCTAAGATCGTATAACTGCACCTATGAGGACATAAAATGTAATGACTTTTCAGAGGGTGCAACTGCAGCGCCCCAGAGTCTGGTCGTTGCAGTAACGTCGCTCTTCCACCAGGAGGAGTGATGGGACGTCTGATTGTACTAAAAGAGTTCACCTTGCCAGGTATCACAGTCACACATTACACTTCACACTCCGGCCACCAGAAGGAGAAAAAGGTCCTATCTACTAGGCCACTCCTCACACATGGGTAAAACTGGGGGTTGGATAGGAAGTTAGGAAGAAAGCCGCCTGGGAGAGTTCCAGGGAGGACCTGTCAGGTGTGGGATCCTGACAGCGGCCTAGCACAGAAAGATCGTTATGGAGCTGCGCCTGTACTGCGTAGCGGCAGTCTCCTAAGGAAGGACAAGAAGCGAAGTATATTGTGGAGATTGAGAGATGAGATCACAGCATAAAGGAGATAAAACCAGGAGGAGTCCTGCCTTAAGATCGGCAACATCCTTCTGAGGCGCGTAGCCGGCGGCCAGAATGCCAAGGAAGTAATAGGCTCTACGCATTACTTTGAACTACGGCAGGACAGTTAACTCTAGGTTGGCTGTCCAACCTTTACACCTAATGAAGACAACGGAGGCAATTGTGGGAGCGGGGCGTCTCTAGGGTCCCTATAAAATAACTCCAGGCCTACCCCGTCATACGGGTGCGTCCTATCCAAACCATCTGGGGGACGGAGAGAAAGAACAGAAACATACACGACAGTTGTGAGGACTGTTATGACCCCAATGGCGAGGGTCTCAGAGGTACGTGGAAGTCTGCAGAATACAAAAATCCAGCTCATAGGGCAGTGGTAACTGGGTTGACCATATATCTACTCCTAACGCCAACACTAGAAGTAGCCGGGGATCATTCCTACGTTGATTCTAGATGACACGCTCCAGCCGGAGAATCTAGCTACCCCTAGTAGAGGAAAACAAAAGACCTTTCTTGCCTCCAGAGAAGGGGACCCCAAAGCTGGATAGAAGCCCCCCACAAATAATAACGGTGAGGTAAGAGGAAATGACAAACACAGAAATGAACCAGGTTTAGCACAGAGAGGCCCGCTTACTGATAGCAGAATAAAGAAAGGTAACTTATATGGTCAACAAAAACCCTATCAAAATCCACACTGGAAATTCAAGAACCCCCGAACCGTCTAACGGTCTGGGGGGAGAACACCAGCCCCCTAGAGCTTCCAGCAAAGGTCAGGATATAGATTTGGAACAAGCTGGACAAAAATACAAAACCAAAACAAATAGCAAAAAGCAAAAGGCAGACTTAGCTGATATAACTGGAACCAGGATCAGTAGACAAGAGCACAGCAGACTAGCTCTGATAACTACGTTGCCAGGCATTGAACTGAAGGTCTAGGGAGCTTATATAGCAACACCCCTAACTAACGACCCAGGTGCGGATAAAAGGAATGACAGAAAAACCAGAGTCAAAAAACTAGTAACCACTAGAGGGAGCAAAAAGCAAATTCACAACAGTACCCCCCCCCTTAGTGAGGGGTCACCGAACCCTCACCACGACCACCAGGGCGATCAGGATGAGCGGCATGAAAGGCACGAACTAAATCGGCCGCATGAACATCAGAGGCGACCACCCAGGAATTATCCTCCTGACCATAGCCCTTCCACTTGACCAGGTACTGAAGCCTCCGCCTGGAGAGGCGAGAATCCAAGATCTTCTCCACCACGTACTCCAACTCGCCCTCAACCAACACCGGAGCAGGAGGCTCAGCAGAAGGAACTACAGGCACAATGTACCGCCGCAACAAGGACCTATGAAATACATTGTGAATAGCAAACGACACAGGAAGATCCAGACGAAAAGATACAGGATTAAGGATTTCCAATATCTTGTAAGGCCCGCTGGTCATTGTTTTTCTCCCGCTTTGATTTTGTTGTCTCGTATTTACCAGGTTCAAAGAATGTGAAGGCCGATGCTCTTTCTAGGAGCTTTGTGCCTGATGCTCCTGGAGTCGCTGATCCTGTTGGTATTCTTAAAGATGGAGTTATCTTGTCAGCTATTTCTCCGGATCTGCGACGTGTGTTGCAGAGATTTCAGGCTGATTTGCCTGAGTCTTGTCCACCTGACAGACTGTTTGTCCCGGATAAATGGACCAGCAGAGTCATTTCCGAGGTTCATTCCTCGGTGTTGGCAGGTCACCCGGGAATTTTTGGCACCAGAGATCTGGTGGCCAGGTCCTTTTGGTGGCCTTCCTTGTCAAGGGATGTGCGGTCATTTGTGCAGTCCTGTGGGACTTGTGCTCGAGCTAAGCCTTGCTGTTCTCGTGCCAGCGGTTTGCTCTTGCCCTTGCCTGTCCCGAAGAGACCTTGGACACATATCTCCATGGATTTCATTTCTGATCTTCCGCTATCTCAGGGCATGTCCGTTATCTGGGTGATATGTGATCGCTTCTCCAAGATGGTCCATTTGGTTCCTTTGCCTAAGCTGCCTTCCTCTTCCGATCTGGTTCCTGTGTTTTTCCAGAACGTGGTTCGTTTGCACGGCATCCCTGAGAATATTGTGTCAGACAGAGGATCCCAGTTCGTTTCTAGGTTCTGGCGATCCTTTTGTAGTAGGATGGGCATTGATTTGTCGTTTTCGTCTGCTTTCCATCCTCAGACTAATGGACAGACGGAGCGAACCAATCAGACTTTGGAGGCTTATTTGAGGTGTTTTGTCTCTGCTGATCAGGACGATTGGGTGACATTCTTGCCGTTGGCTGAGTTTGCCCTTAATAATCGGGCTAGTTCCGCCACCTTGGTTTCGCCTTTTTTCTGCAACTCTGGTTTCCATCCTCGCTTTTCTTCGGGTCATGTGGAGCCTTCTGACTGTCCTGGGGTGGATTCTGTGGTAGATAGGTTGCAGCGGATCTGGAATCATGTGGTGGACAACTTGAAGTTGTCACAGGAGAGGGCTCAGCGCTTTGCCAACCGCCGCCGCGGTGTGGGTCCCCGACTACGCGTTGGGGATTTGGTATGGCTTTCTTCCCGCTTTGTTCCTATGAAGGTCTCCTCTCCCAAATTTAAACCTCGTTTTATTGGGCCTTACAAGATATTGGAAATCCTTAATCCTGTATCTTTTCGTCTGGATCTTCCTGTGTCGTTTGCTATTCACAATGTATTTCATAGGTCCTTGTTGCGGCGGTACATTGTGCCTGTAGTTCCTTCTGCTGAGCCTCCTGCTCCGGTGTTGGTTGAGGGCGAGTTGGAGTACGTGGTGGAGAAGATCTTGGATTCTCGCCTCTCCAGGCGGAGGCTTCAGTACCTGGTCAAGTGGAAGGGCTATGGTCAGGAGGATAATTCCTGGGTGGTCGCCTCTGATGTTCATGCGGCCGATTTAGTTCGTGCCTTTCATGCCGCTCATCCTGATCGCCCTGGTGGTCGTGGTGAGGGTTCGGTGACCCCTCACTAAGGGGGGGGGTACTGTTGTGAATTTGCTTTTTGCTCCCTCTAGTGGTTACTAGTTTTTTGACTCTGGTTTTTCTGTCATTCCTTTTATCCGCACCTGGGTCGTTAGTTAGGGGTGTTGCTATATAAGCTCCCTAGACCTTCAGTTCAATGCCTGGCAACGTAGTTATCAGAGCTAGTCTGCTGTGCTCTTGTCTACTGATCCTGGTTCCAGTTATATCAGCTAAGTCTGCCTTTTGCTTTTTGCTATTTGTTTTGGTTTTGTATTTTTGTCCAGCTTGTTCCAAATCTATATCCTGACCTTTGCTGGAAGCTCTAGGGGGCTGGTGTTCTCCCCCCAGACCGTTAGACGGTTCGGGGGTTCTTGAATTTCCAGTGTGGATTTTGATAGGGTTTTTGTTGACCATATAAGTTACCTTTCTTTATTCTGCTATCAGTAAGCGGGCCTCTCTGTGCTAAACCTGGTTCATTTCTGTGTTTGTCATTTCCTCTTACCTCACCGTTATTATTTGTGGGGGGCTTCTATCCAGCTTTGGGGTCCCCTTCTCTGGAGGCAAGAAAGGTCTTTTGTTTTCCTCTACTAGGGGTAGCTAGATTCTCCGGCTGGAGCGTGTCATCTAGAATCAACGTAGGAATGATCCCCGGCTACTTCTAGTGTTGGCGTTAGGAGTAGATATATGGTCAACCCAGTTACCACTGCCCTATGAGCTGGATTTTTGTATTCTGCAGACTTCCACGTACCTCTGAGACCCTCGCCATTGGGGTCATAACAGTCCTCACAACTGTCGTGTATGTTTCTGTTCTTTCTCTCCGTCCCCCAGATGGTTTGGATAGGACGCACCCGTATGACGGGGTAGGCCTGGAGTTATTTTATAGGGACCCTAGAGACGCCCCGCTCCCACAATTGCCTCCGTTGTCTTCATTAGGTGTAAAGGTTGGACAGCCAACCTAGAGTTAACTGTCCTGCCGTAGTTCAAAGTAATGCGTAGAGCCTATTACTTCCTTGGCATTCTGGCCGCCGGCTACGCGCCTCAGAAGGATGTTGCCGATCTTAAGGCAGGACTCCTCCTGGTTTTATCTCCTTTATGCTGTGATCTCATCTCTCAATCTCCACAATATACTTCGCTTCTTGTCCTTCCTTAGGAGACTGCCGCTACGCAGTACAGGCGCAGCTCCATAACGATCTTTCTGTGCTAGGCCGCTGTCAGGATCCCACACCTGACAGGTCCTCCCTGGAACTCTCCCAGGCGGCTTTCTTCCTAACTTCCTATCCAACCCCCAGTTTTACCCATGTGTGAGGAGTGGCCTAGTAGATAGGACCTTTTTCTCCTTCTGGTGGCCGGAGTGTGAAGTGTAATGTGTGACTGTGATACCTGGCAAGGTGAACTCTTTTAGTACAATCAGACGTCCCATCACTCCTCCTGGTGGAAGAGTGACGTTACTGCAACGACCAGACTCTGGGGCGCTGCAGTTGCACCCTCTGAAAAGTCATTACATTTTATGTCCTCATAGGTGCAGTTATACGATCTTAGAAAACCTGACTAATGCTGCTGACTAATCTGGTGAATTGTAATAACAGTTCAATAAGTGTTAAGATTTGTACATTTGTATGTTCATCACGTTCATGTTATATTAATATCAGATTATTGATAAAGATTATTAAAAATTGAAAAAGGACCTCTATGGCATTCACAGACTTTGTAGATAATTACTTTCCTCCGTACTAGACACTTGCCCTGCAGAGATGAACTGCATGAAATGATGATAATCATAAAAAACATTATGAAATTACAATCATCCACTTTGTGTCTGAATAACCATCTTCTAAGTAAATGTAGTTGTGACTGCTGTGCAATAGACTGCCTCACTATACTGTGCAGACTTGTTTTTGGTTCTACCTACTAAAACTTGAAGGTAGCTAAAGACCATGCAAGTAAAAGGAGTAGGGATGAGCGGACACACGGAAGTTTAGCTTCAGGTACCAGAACTGTACCCTAACTTGAACCTGATCCTGAACCCCATTGAAATCAATGGAGACCCAAATATTGGAGCTGCAATCTTCTCTCTCTCTCTCTCCCGGACTCCTGAACTTTAAAATGGACTTCTGTGTTCGTAGTGAACCCCCAACTTTACAGTTTAGGTTCGCTCATCTCTAACCGGACGGAGTGTCGTCCTCTCCTTGCATGCTTATGTGTGACACATCCCTACCATATGCCATAAATATCTGATATATGGAGGTCTTGGTTCTAAAACCTGCCTCATAGAATCATAGTATGGTAGAGTTGGAAGGGACCTCCTGGGTCATCTGGTCCAACCCCCTGCTCAAAGCAGGATTCACTAAATCATCCCAACCAGATATCTGTCCAGCCTCTATTTAAAGACTTCCATTGAAGGAGACTCACCACCTCTCGTGGCAACCTGTTCCACTCATTGATCACCCTTACCAGTAGAATAGGGGTTTGTGTCCCTCATTGTGTCTTGTAGCCCTGCATAACATAATAAGAGAAAGTGAAGAGAGAAAATGTTTCCATACAGATGCTCAGCTCTTCTTTCAATAACAGGAATAATGGAAACATTGCAAATGCAAAAACGAGTGTACTTTACGCAATGTTTTCCCTGCCCAAAATCTGAAGAAAAAAGTCACATGTGAACATACTCTTGAACTACAGTATAAAGTACAGTACTGAGCACATCAGACCAATTTTTACACGGTTCTCCCATTTTTGATGGTGAGGAGTTTACATCAAAATACATACAATTTAGTTTAGGTGAATTGTTGTTGAAAGGTCCAATTTCAGGCCCTGTTGCTGTTTTTTTTTAAGTAAAATGCCAACAGCATGATGAAAACCTTGATGATGGTGTCCATGGCGTCCATTGGGTTCTGCTGTGTGGTGACATACAAGGGTTCAACACTCTCGGTATTTTGTGCCTCTCTTCCTATATTGTAAATACTGGTGCAGAATAGTGTTGAGTGATACCTTCCGATATCGGAAAGTATCGGTATCGGAAAGTATCGGCCGATACCGTCAAAGTATCGGATCTAATCCGATACCGATACCCGATCCCAATGCAAGTCAATGGGACGAAAATATCGGAATTAAAATAAACCCTTTCTTTCCTTGTAGGTTAATTCTACATGAAGGAAAACAACTAAGAGTAATGTAGGATGTATTGGGGGAGGTGGCGGTGACATTAAAGGCACAGAGGTTTAGCCCAATCAAATAGAATAGCAGGATTTTTATATTTTTTTATGACGTTCGGCGTTAGAAAGATTGTTACTATGTTAATTTTTTATTTATTTTGCCAGATATTGATGTTTCACTACTTCCATGCCCTTCACCTTCTTTTTTACTTCTCCCACACTTTCTTCTTCATTATCCTCATCATCAGCTTCTTTGACATCAACTTCTTCACCTTATTCATCTTCTTCTTCATCTTCTACCTATTATTTTTTTTCTTACATTGTTCATATTCTTTTTATTTAACTATTATCTTCTTCGTATTCAACTTCTTCATCATATTCTTATTTGTGACAGGCATTCCCGTAGTTGTTATCTATAAAAGTTTGAAGATTACACCTTCTGTTCTGCCTGTCACAAAAGAGTTACATTTGTCCGCGTTCAGTTTGGCCTGCAGCATCAGGCTTTATCCAGGGGCACCACGAGGAGGAATGGACTCACCCCCATACACTGCTTAGTCTTCTTCTGCTTATGATTTAGATAATATCTTTTGCTCTGATATTTAGTGTTATGCTTAATGTTCTTCTGCTCTTTGTTCTGCAGCCTCTTGTTCTTCTGCTTCTCGGTCTTCCAGGTCGTCGTCGTCTCCATGGTCGTCGTCTCCGGGGTCGTCGTCATCGGGGTCGTCTTCAGGGTCATCGTCTCCAGGGTCGTCGTCATCTCGGTGGTTGTCGTCTCTGGTGTCGTCATCATCTTAGGGGTGGTCTTCCGGGTCATCGTCTTTAGGGTCTTGAACTTGGAAATGTAGCAGAAGGTACAAGAAGGCTGAGAAAATGCCGAGAAACAGCTGATGGAACTGGAACTCGGATGGCTACCCGAAGGTCCAAGAGCCAATGGAACTACCGAGGACCAGCTGACGTTACTGGAACCCGGTTACTAAGCAGGAGGTACCCATGCCTGAAAGCACTACCAAAGACCACCTGACGTTGGTGGAACTCGGATACCCAGAGGGAGGCACCTAAGCCAAAGGCTCTGCCCGGAACCAGCTGACGGTACTGGAACCAGGATGGGGAGCAGAAGGTACAAGAGCAAAAGACACTGCCGAGAACCAGCTGACGGTGCTGGAACCCGGATGGGTAGCTGAAGGTCCAAGAGCCAATGGAACTACCGAGGACCAGCTGACGTTACTGGAACCCGGTTACTAAGCAGGAGGTACCCGTGCCTGAAAGCACTACCAAGGACCACCTGACGTTGGTGGAACTCGGATACCCAGAAGGAGGCACCTAAGCCAAAGGCTCTGCCCGGAACCAGCTGACGGTACTGGAACCAGGATGGGGAGCAGAAGGTACAAGAGGAAAGGACACTGCCGAGAACCAGCTGACAGTACTGGAACCCGGATGGGTAGCCGAAGGTCCAAGAGCCAATGGAACTACCGAGGACCAGCTGATGTTACTGGAACCCGGTTACTAAGCAGGAGGTACCCGTGCCTGAAAGCACTACCAAGGACCACCTGACGTTGGTGGAACTCGGATACCCAGAAGGAGGCACCTAAGCCAAAGGCTCTGCCCGGAACCAGCTGACGGTGCTGGAACCAGGATGGGGACCTATTCAAGCTTGTCTTCCTAGAGCCCCAACTAGCAGTGTTGGAGCAAAGGGTCAGCAGGGGGAGCAGAGTGTAGGCCGAAGCCTGCACTGGCGGCAGCTTTGGGTCTGTTGTGTCTGCGTGGCTGTTGCAGGACACGTTGCCGGCTACACAGCAGGGGAACAGCTGGCAGTGCTGAACCCCACTGACACATTGGCGAGGTGTTTGGCTCTGTGCAGCCAGCACATCTGGGCCCCAACTGGCGGTGTTAGAGCCCAGGGTCAGCAGGAGGAGGAGAGGGAGCGGAGTGTAGGCCGAAGCCTAATTGAACCAATTTCAAAGGTAACCTTTAACCCCCCCTCAGGTGTTACAAACTAGAAGAGCCACAGCTTATGCAGCAGTAATGCTGCACAAGTCAAAGGTTGCTCTTTTAATTTTGCTCCTTGCACACGCTGAAAGGAACACGTATAACATTAAGGCCCTTACACAGTCAAACTGATTTTGAGGCCTGAGTTCCCTTCGTAAAGAGACGCAGTACAGCTGGCAAAAATGCCACCTTGGTGCTTTGCGCGGCCTCCTGAGCATCGTTATTTGTTGCACAGGAGTCTGCGCTGTCGTGTTATCCCTTGGCCTTGCGCTGTTAGCGCTGCCCGTCCTCTGACATCATTTCATGTCAGCCGGTGCGGTTTGCGATGACCATGAATCCCAGCCCCGCAGTGTCTTAACATTGTTAAAACACTGCGGGGCTGGGATTCATGGCCTGGCGCAGTACATATGTTCGCCTCTCGCTTGGGTTCTTACACCTGCTTCAGACTATGCGGCGTCAGCTGATCCCTTATCGCATGCCACGGCCATGAAGACGCACAGTCCGAAGAAGGCGGAAGGAGATGAGGGACAGGCGAAGAAATGCACCGTTCATGCCCATCAATCACACCCTCGCAGTCCAAATAAATAAGACACCGAGGGGCGTTGTGTGGGGCAAGGCGGCCGCAGAGGCGCAGGCAGCCAAACAATGATGCCAGAAGACGGGCAGCGCTACCAAGGAGCTTGTTGCGTGTCAATACAAAGGAAAATCACACCTGAGGGACATTTTAATGGTCGCAGAGGACTCATTTTAGACGTGTTCAGTTCAACATGGGCAAGGAGAATAAGTTTCTGAGCCACCTTGCACACATGCAGCATTACTGCCGTACAAGGTGGCTGTAAAACATAGAAACACCTGGGGGAGGGGGGACAGGTTTCCTTCAATTTCAGTTCTTGTGTCTGCGTGGCTGTTGCAGGACACGTTGCCGGCTACACAGCAGGGGAACAGCTGGCGGTGCTGAACCCCACTGACACATTGGCTGGTGTTTTTCTCTGTGCAGCTAGCACATCTGGGCCCCAACTGGCGGTGTTAGAGCCCAGGGTCAGCAGGAGGAGGAGAGGGAGCGGAGTGTAGGCCGAAGCCTGCACTGGCGGCAGCTTTGGGTCTGTTGTGTCTGCGTGGCTGTTGCAGGACACGTTGCCGGCTACACAGCAGGGGAACAGCTGGCGGTGCTGAACCCCACTGACACATTGGCGAGGTGTTTGGCTCTGTGCAGCCAGCACATCTGGGCCCCAACTGGCGGTGTTAGAGCCCAGGGTCAGCAGGAGGAGGAGAGGGAGCGGAGTGTAGGCCGAAGCCTAATTGAACCAATTTCAAAGGTAACCTTTAACCCCCCCTCAGGTGTTACAAACTAGAAGAGCCACAGCTTATGCAGCAGTAATGCTGCACAAGTCAAAGGTTGCTCTTTTAATTTTGCTCCTTGCACACGCTGAAAGGAACACGTATAACATTTAGGCCCTTACACAGTCAAACTGATTTTGAGGCGTGAGTTCCCTTCGTAAAGAGACGCAGTACAGCTGACAAAAATGCCACCTTGGTGCTTTGCGCGGCCTCCTGAGCATCGTTATTTGTTGCACAGGAGTCTGCGCTGTCGTGTTATCCCTTGGCCTTGCGCTGTTAGCGCTGCCCGTCCTCTGACATCATTTCATGTCGGCCGGTGCGGTTTGCGATGACCATGAATCCCAGCCCCGCAGTGTCTTAACATTGTTAAAACACTGCGGGGCTGGGATTCATGGCCTGGCGCAGTACATATGTTCGCCTCTCGCTTGGGTTCTTACACCCGCTTCAGACTATGCGGCGTCAGCTGATCCCTTATCGCATGCCATGGCCATGAAGACGCACAGTCCGAAGAAGGCTAAAGGAGATGAGGGACAGGCGAAGAAATGCACCGTTCATGCCCGTCAATCACACCCTCGCAGTCCAAATAAATAAGACACCGAGGGGCGTTGTGTGGGGCAAGGCGGCCGCAGAGGCGCAGGCAGCCAAACAATGATGCCAGAAGACGGGCAGCGCTACCAAGGAGCTTGTTGCGTGTCAATACAAAGGAAAATCACACCTGAGGGACGTTTTAATGGTCGCAGAGGACTCATTTTAGACATGTTCAGTTCAACATGGGCAAGGAGAATAAGTTTCTGAGCCACCTTGCACACATGCAGCATTACTGCCGTACAAGGTGGCTGTAAAACATAGAAACACCTGGGGGAGGGGGGACAGGTTTCCTTCAATTTCAGTTCTTGTGTCTGCGTGGCTGTTGCAGGACACGTCGCCGGCTACACAGCAGGGGAACAGCTGGCGGTGCTGAACCCCACTGACACATTGGCTGGTGTTTTTCTCTGTGCAGCTAGCACATCTGGGCCCCAACTGGCGGTGTTAGAGCCCAGGGTCAGCAGGAGGAGGAGAGGGAGCGGAGTGTAGGCCGAAGCCTGCACTGGCGGCAGCTTTGGGTCTGTTGTGTCTGCGTGGCTGTTGCAGGACACGTTGCCGGCTACACAGCAGGGGAACAGCTGGCGGTGCTGAACCCCACTGACACATTGGCTGGTGTTTGGCTCTGTGCAGCTAGCACATCCGGGCCCCAACTGGCGGTGTTAGAGCCCAGGGTCAGCAGGAGGAGGAGAGGGAGCCGAGTGTAGGCCGAAGCCTGCACTGGAGCAAGTTGAAAGGGAACCTTTAACCCCCCCCCCCCCCCAGGCGTTTGTAGCTGAAAGAGCCATCGTGTACAGCACTAATGCTGGAAAAGATAAACTTAGCTCTTTTAATTATGGTCCTTGCACATGCTGAACCTAACACTTATGAAATGTGTCCCCTCCTACTGTGATACCATCCGGTTGGTGTAACTTTCCTTTGTCATGTGACGCAGCACAGCCATCATTCTTACCCCCTTGGCGCCGTGCGCCGCCTCCTCAGCGTTGTTTGAATCAGTCCCGGAGCCTGCGCTGTTAGGTTAGCCCTTGGCCATGCACACATTTTGCGCTGCCCGTCTTCTGACATCATTTGGTGTCAGACTGGCTGCGCCTGTGCGGCTGCGCTGGCCGAGATCCCGCCTCGCAGTGTCGTCTAATGTAATCCCACCGCGGGCCTGGGATCCGTGGCCATGCGCAGTGCATATCCTCACCTCTCACTCATCTCCCTGCGGCTTCTTCAGACTGTGCGGTGTCACGGCCGTGGCATGCTATTAGGGATCAGCTGACACCGCACAGTCTGAAGAAGCCGTAGGGAGATGAGTGAGAGGCGGAGGTTCAGATATGCACTGCGCATGTCCATGGATCCCAGGCCCGTGGCCAACACACAGCTGGGGAACAGCTGACGTTACTGAACCCCAATAACAGAGGAGGGACTGTTGGGACTGTGCGTACAGCACTACCAGGTAACAACTAGCGGTGTTGGAGCCCAGGGACAGCAGGAGGAGGAGGTGGAGGAGATAGGAGGGATTGCCACACACACAGCTGGGGAAAAGCTGACATTACTGAACCCCAATAACAGAGGAGGGACTGTTGGGACTGTGCGTACAGCACTACCAGGCAACAACTAGCGGTGTTGGAGCCCAGGGACAGCAGGAGGAGGAGGTGGAGGAGATAGGAGGGATTGCCACACACACAGCTGGGGAAAAGCTGACATTACTGAACCCCAATAACAGAGGAGGGACTGTTGGGACTGTGCGTACAGCACTACCAGGCAACAACTAGCGGTGTTGGAGCCCAGGGACAGGAGGAGGAGGAGGAGGTGGAGGAGATAGGAGGGATTGCCACACACACAGCTGGGGAACAGTTGACGTTACTGAACCCCAATAACAGAGGAGGGACTGTTGGGACTGTGCGTACAGCACTTCTGGACAGCAACTAGCTGTCCCCCAAGTCGTTTGTAGCTGAAAGAGCCAGCTTGTGCAGCACAAAGGATGCAAAAGGAAAAGGTGGCTCTTTTCATTATGCTCCTTGCAAACACAGAACTGAACACTTATAAAATGTGTCCCCTGATACCGTGAGACCGTCCCGGAGGTGGGACTTTCCTTCGTAATATGATGCAGCACAGCGGTCATTCCTACCCCCTTGGCGCCGTGCCCCGGCTCCTCAGCGTTGTTTGATTCCTTCCCGGAGCCTGCGCTGTTATGTTATCCCTTGGCCAGGCACACTTAGCGCTGCCCATCTTCTGACATCATTTGGTGTCAGGCTGGCTGCGCCTGTGCGGCCGCGCTGGCCGAGAGCCCGCTTCGCAGTGTCGTCTAATGTAATCCCACCGCGGGCCTGGGATCCATGGCCATGCGCAGTGCATATCCTCGCCTCTCACTCCCCTCCCTACGGCTTCTTCAGACTGTGCGATGTCACGGCCGTGGCATGCTATTAGGGACCAGCTGACACCGCACAGTCTGAAGAAGCCGTAGGGAGATGAGTGAGAGGTGGAGGTTCAGATATGCACTGTGCATGTCCATGGATCTCAGGCCCCCAGTGGGATTAAATCAGAAGACACTGCGAGGCGGGCTCTCGGCCAGCGCGGCCGTACAGGCGCAGCCAGCCTGACACAAATGATGTCAGAAGATGGGCAGCGCTAAGTGTGCCTGGCCAAGGGATAACATAACAGCGCAGGCGCCGGGGACGGAATCAAACAACACTGAGGAGCCGGGGCACAGCGCCAAGGGGGTAGGAATGACGGCTGTGCTGCGTCATATTACAAAGGAAAGTCCCACCTCCGGGACGGTTTTACGGTATCAGTGGACACATTTTATAAGTGTTAAGTTCTGCGTGTGCAAGGAGCTAAACAAAAATAGCTACCTTTTCCTTGTGCAGCATTACTGCTGCACAAGGTGGCTCTTTCAGTAACAAACGCCTTGGGGGGGGGGGACAGGTTCCCTTACATTTCAGTTGTTGTGTCAGCGTGGCGGTCGCAGGACACATTGCCGGCTACACAGCTGGGGATCAGCTGACGTTACTGAAACCCAATAACACTGGGTCGTATGTTTTGACTGTGCAGACGGCACTTCTGAGCCTCAACTGGCGGTATTGGAGCCCAGGAATTTAAGTTCAGGTGGTAGAAAGATGAACACAACAGGAGACCTGGATAACGTAGACAGTGACCTAATTATTTAATCAGGAAGAGGAGTGGCAAATTCCTGCGAGATCCAGGCCTTGTTCATTTTCAGGAAAGTAAGCCGGTCAACGTTATCGGAGGATAGTCGCATGCGACGGTCAGTTAGTACACCACCTGCAGCACTAAAGACACGTTCCGATAATACACTAGCCGCAGGGCAAGCCAGCACCTCCAATGCATACTGGCTTAGCTCTGGCCATGTATCCAGCTTTGAGACCCAAAACTTGAAAGGTGAAGAGCTGTCTGGGAGTACAGCAAGAGGGCAAGACATGTAGTCTGTCACCATCTGACGGAACCGTTGCCTCCTGCTGACTGGAGCCGTCTGTGATGGTGTAGACTTTTGTGGTGGGCACAGAAAACTGTGCCACAGTTGGTCCATACTGGTCTTGCCTTGGGCAGAGGCACTGCTTCTGCTCCCTCTTTGTGCAGAGCCTCCACCACTGCCTGGACGCACTGAGCTGCTTTGTAATGCACTAGCAGCACTTCTCTCAGTTGGAATGGAGAAGATGATGGAATTCACCAGTGTGTCTTGGTACTCCCGCATTTTTCGCTCCCGGTTCAACGGTGTGATGAGGCTTTCTACGTTGTCCCGGTAGCGAGGATCGAGGAGGGTGAACACCCAATAATCAGACATGTTGAGAATGTGGGCGATGCGGCGGTCGTTTTTCAGGCACTGCAGCATGTAATCCACCATGTGCTGCAGACTGCCAACTGCCCAAGAAACGCTGTCCCCTGCTGGAGGCGTGATCTCTGCCCGCTCGTCATCACCCCACCCTCGCTGTACACACTGAGTACTGGACAATTGTGTAACTCCCTCCTCTGGACGGATGTCTTCCTCCTCCATTGACTCCTCCTCATCCTCCTCACAAACTGTCCCCTGCCTATGCGTTTGTGAGGAACCACGTGGCGCTGACTGTCCAGAAGATGATGGAAATGGTGAATCCTCATCCTCCACCTCTTCCACAACATCATCCCTTAGCGCTTGCAGTGATTTTTCAAGCAGGCAGATAAGGGGGACAGTCATGCTGACTAGTGCATCATCTGCACTCGCCATCTGCGTGGAATAATCGAAGGGACGCAAAACCTGTCAGACGTCCTTCATAGTGGCCCACTCTGTGGTTGTGAAGTCTGAACGGCGCGGAGTGCGACTTCTTTGCGCCCGATGCAGCTGGTACTCCATTACAGCTTGCTGCTGCTCACACAACCGCTCCAACATATGTAACGTGGAATTCCACCTGGTAGGTAGGTCACATATGATGCGATGTTCCGGCAGGTGGTGTCGGCGCTGCAGAGCCGCAATGCGCGCTTTTGCCGTGCTGGAACGCCGCAAGTGAGCACACTCTAGGCGGACCTTGTGCAGCAGTGCATCAAGATCCGGATAGTCCCTCAAAAAACTCTGCACGACCAAATTGAGCACATGTGCCAGACATGGGATGTGAGTGAGGTTGCCGAGGCCCAGAGCTGCCACCAGATTTCGGCCATTATCACACACTACCATGCCTGGCTGGAGATTCGCTGGCACAAACCACACATCGCTCTCCTGCTTGATGGCATTCCAGAGCTCCTGCGCTGTGTGGCTTCGATTCCCCAAAGAAATTAATTTCAAGACGGCCTGTTGACGTTTGGCCACGGCTGTGCTCATGTCGGTCGTAACAGGTAAACGTTCATCACGGGTCCATGTGGAGGTGGACTGTGACGGCTCCTGCAGCGATGATTCTGAGGAACTGGTGTAAGAGGAGGAGTCAATGCGTACAGAATGGATTCCTGCAATCCTTGGAGTGGGCAGGACACGTCCTGCGCCACTCGCACGGTCTGTACCTGGCTCAACGACATTAACCCAATGGGCAGTGAGGGAAAGGTATCGCCCCTGTCCATGTTGACTGGTCCACGCATCGGTGGTGAGGTGGACCTTGCTACTGACGGCATTCAGTAGCGCGTGTTTTATGTGTCCCTCCACATGCTTGTGCAGGGCAGGGACGGCTTGCCTGCTGAAGTAAAAGCGGCTGGGCACATTGTACTGTGGGACTGCCAATGACATCAAGTCACGGAAGCTGTCAGTCTCCACCAGCCTGAATGACAGCATTTCCAGTGACAGAAGTTTGGCAATGCCTGCAGTCAGAGCCTGTGCTCGTGGGTGGTTTGACGAGAAAGGCCGCCTTTTCTCCCATGCCTGTACTACCGATGGCTGTAGACTGGGCTGGGAGTGTGTGGATGACTGGGAAAGTGGTGCTGCGGATGGAATTACAGCGGGTCTCTGGACAACAAGGCCAGAGGTTCTTCCACGGCGATCCTGGGAGGAAGCCGAACCAGCTGCGTGTGAGCTGGAGGAAGAGGCAACACGAGCTGAAGAGGTGGTAGCTGCCGCTGTTGGTTGTCCTAGCTCTTCAGTGTGTTTTCCTAACTCCGCCGCGTGCCTGGTGCGCACATGTTTCCACATGTTGGAGGTATTGAGGTTGCTGACATTTCGACCTCTTTTGACTTTGTGATGACACACCTTGCATTTGACATAGCAAATGTCATCTGCAACTGTGTCAAAAAAGGACCAGGCACTGCAAGTCTTGGGAGCGCCCTTTTTGGCTTTTGGAAGAGACATGCTCCTAACGGGTGCCAAAGCGGAGGCTGCAGGATCCGCAGTCTTCCCCCTCCCTCTCCCTCTTTGGGCCGTACGGGGAATCTCTTCCTCAGAGCTGCTCCCACCACCTTCCTGTCCCTCACGCCAAGATGGGTCAAGGACCTCATCATCTACACTACCCTCTGCCCCCAACTGCTCCTCCTGGGTAGTCTCAGCAGCAGAGCACGCACCAGAAAGTGGCACCTGAGTGTCATCATCAGCGGATGCGGCCTGCGATGTGGTGACCGGAGGCACTGGCCCACCCGCCTCTTCAGAGGAAGAGAGAAAAAGCTGTTGGGCATCACTGCACCCTGCCTCTTCTTCCATTTCTCCAATGCTGCTTGGCTGGCCCCCTGTTTCCAAGCCAAGAGATTCAGAGAACAGAAGTAGAGACGGCTCCTGTCCTGGGCTCTCTGTCTGCCTGGGCAATTTGGCAGGTGGTGAAGAGACAGATGGCTGATCTCCAGTGCTCTGTGTCTGAGAGGATGTGGCACTAATTGAAGTTGATGCATTAGCTGCCATCCATCCAACAACGGCTTCAATTTGGTCTTCACGCAGCAGCGGTGTACGGCGCTCTGCGACAAAGCTGCGCATGAAGGACTGTTCCCTGGTGAAAGTGGGTGCTGATGAGTCACCGGTGCCCGCAGCAGGCACAGAATCCCCACGTCCTCTCCATGCTCCGCGCCCATGCCCACGTGCCTTACTCACTGCCTTCTTCATCTTGGTTGACTGATAAAGATAAGCAGAAAAGTACTAACTGCTTTGTGTGCTTATTCCTGAACAACTCCTAACAGGTATAAGAAACACTAATTTTCTAAAGTGTGGACTAGACTTTAATATGAGCTAATGTGGCCTACACAAATGTAAAGTGGTGTCACTGGTGTGTTTGGTGAACTTTACTATTTATTTATTTTTTGGGGGCTGAACTGACAACAGAGAGAGCTGCAGTCACACGGAGACCGTGCAGACAGCCGTAAACGGCGCTGCAAGGCCCAAAAACCCTCCTCTACGTTATCCTATGTAGTGTTTTTCCACAAGTTAGCTGGAGACGGGTGGAAAAACACTAATAGGAATTTTTTGAAAAAATGTGCAGCAGCCTGCACTACTTAAAACAAAAGGAAAATTGATTTTGCGGTATGACGCAGTGAAGAACCCTGAGCTGGAGACAACCAGGCTATGGCTGCTCACAGACTACAGGGCGAGCTGCAGTCACACGGAGACCGTGCAGACAGCCGTAAACGGCGCTGCAAGGCCCAAAAACCCTCCTCTACGTTATCCTATGTAGTGTTTTTCCACAAGTTAGCTGGAGACAGGTGGAAAGACACTAATAGGAATTTTTTGAAAAAATGTGCAGCAGCCTGCACTACTTAAAATAAAAGGAAAATTGATTTTACGGTATGACGCAGTGAAGAACCCTGAGCTGGAGACAACCAGGCTATGGCTGCTCACAGACTACAGGGCGAGCTGCAGTCACACGGAGACCGTGCAGACAGCCGTAAACGGCGCTGCAAGGCCCAAAAACCCTCCTCTACGTTATCCTATGTAGTGTTTTTCCACAAGTTAGCTGGATACAGGTGGAAAGACACTAATAGGAATTTTTTGAAAAAATGTGCAGCAGCCTGCACTACTTAAAACAAAAGGAAAATTGATTTTACGGTATGACGCAGTGAAGAACCCTGAGCTGGAGACAACCAGGCTATGGCTGCTCACAGACTACAGGGCGAGCTGCAGTCACACGGAGACCGTGCAGACAGCCGTAAACGGCGCTGCAAGGCCCAAAAACCCTCCTCTACGTTATCCTATGTAGTGTTTTTCCACAAGTTAGCTGGAGACGGGTGGAAAGACACTAATAGGATTTTTTGGAAAAAATTAGCAGCAGACTACACTACTTGGAAAAAAAAAAAAAAAAAGAACAGTATGAGGCAATGAACCACCCTCCCTGAACTGAATACAACCAGCTATGGATGGCCTATGGCTGCACTCAGACTAGAGAGTGGGCTGCACTCACACACACAGACCTTGCAGATCGCTGTGAAAACAGCGCTACAAGGCAAAAGCAAGGTGATTAGTAGGTGAACACAGCGGTTGCTAAATTAGCCTTTGAAAAGCACAAAGAAGCAAATCGCTATCTCTAAACTGGCCCTCAGTCAGCAAACAGCGTCTTGCCACTAACTGAATTCACAGCAGAGTGAGCGCAAAATGGCGCCAGCGACTTTTAAACTGCATCATGACATCATTTCAGCAGCCAATCACAGCCTTGCCAGTAGTTTCAGGCCCTCCATGCTGAACAGGATGTGCCCACACTTGGAATCAGTCTCATTGGCTGATTTCGTACAAAGTTGTGCAGTTTGAATCCTGGGAACTTCCGATTCCGGTATCCGATACGCGGCAAGTATCGGATCTCGGTATCGGAATTCCGATACCGCTAAGTATCGGCCGATACCCGATACTTGCGGTATCGGAATGCTCAACACTAGTGCAGAAGTGAACAAAGGTCACCTGTATTTTGCGATTCCTATTAGGAAATTCTAAATTGATAGTGCTTTGTCCCTTATCAAAGAGATTGTCTCAGGTACCTATCTTCTGGAGCACACAGCTTCCTTGCCTCCTGGCTTCCTGCTGATGGGAGGGCAGCGTGATCCTGAAGATTTACAGCTCAGGCCAACAGAAAGGCTAAGCTGCTGACCCAAACCGTGCCCTCCATGCTGCTAGCAGGTGCACTGAAGATACCTGGCAAAGACCACTTCAAGCCGTATAGCAAACAGTTTGCACTCCTGTTCTAGGAGATCGAGCACTTCTGAAGTGACCGGTAACCTTGGCATTGCGCTGTACACTACAGGTGGGAGTTTCTTTTAATTAGAACTGAATTACAAGCACTTTGTAATTTCTCCCATTTAATAAGATGAGAAAACAGCTTTAAGGAAATATTGACACCAGGTTTTTGCTACGTCATCTGATAGCTGTCCCGGTTCTGCCCCTCAGTATGTCTGGGATGCAGTTACTGACAGCTTTGCCGTCCAATCTGGTATAGGGTTGTGCTGAAGCTGTCGGTACATTGATTGACAGCTTGGCCATCCAATCTGGTGCAGGGACGTGCTGAGCTGTCAATGTATTGATTGACAGCTCAGCTATCCAATCTGAGACTATGAGTTGTCCGCTGTCTCCATGTGTTCATTATCCCAGTTAACTGATATGCTTCTTATCTGAGCTGTGTCTCCCAGAACTCTGCCAGACGTACATTCAGCTAGTGAGGTTTGTGGTTTCCTGTGCCTTGAGTTCTGTATGCTTGATCTGTTGCCTGACCTTGGACTTCGTTCTGGCCATCTGCCTGTTTAACCCCTTCTGCTGTGATCCTCCTGGTATTCCTTCTGTTTATGACGTACCTTCCTGGCTTCTGACCTTGGACTCCTTGACCACTCTGACTCACGGCTTGGCCATGAGAAGTGACTAGCGTCACAATAGCAGCATAATATAGGAGCAGAGGCAAACTCTGACAGTGGCATTTAACATGTGTTTCCGGCAATCATGCCAGAAATCCGCCCATCGGTGACCCCCGATCGGAAGTCATTGATGGGTTGGCATGACAAGCAGACATCTTCTGGAGACCTCTATGGTTGTCACTAGATTGCTGTGAGCGCCACCCAGTGGTCGGCGCTCACAGCAAGTGAGGTATTCTGCTACACACAGGTGATATGAGCCGATCGGGTTACGGCAGCTTCCGGTCTCCCATGGAGACTATTGAAGCATGCCAAAAGTAAAAAAAAAGTTTGTAAAAATTTTAAAAAATAGAAAAAATATAAAAGTGCAAATCACCCTTCTTTCGCCCCATTCAAAATAAAACAATAAAAAAAAGCCAAACATACACATATTTGGTATCGCCGCGTTCAGAATCGCCCGATCTATCAATTAAAAAAAAGGACTAACCTGATCATTAAACGGTGTAGAAAAATAGTCAAAACCCAGAATTATGTCTTTTTGGTCCCAACGAATTGCATTAAAATGCAATAACGGGTGATCAAAAGATTGTATCTGTACCAAAATGGTGTTATTAAAAACATCAGCTCAGCACACAGAAAATAAGCCCTCACCCAACCAGAGATCACAAAAAATGGAGACGCTATGGGTATCAGAAAATGGCGCACATTTATTATTTTTTTAACAAAGTTTGGAATTTTTTTTCACCACTTAGATAAAAAAGAACCTACACATGTTTCGTGTCTATGTACTCATAATGACCTGGAGAATCATAATGGCAGGTCAGTTTTAGCATTTAGTGAACCTAGTAAAAAAAGCAAAACAAAAAACAAGTGTAGGATTGCACTTTTTTTTGCAATTTCACGGCACTTGGAATTTTTTTCCCATTTTCGAGTACATGACATGGTAAAACCAATGGAGTTGTTCAAAAGTACAACTCGTCCCTCACAAGGTCATTTTGACCAAAACTAAAAAGTTATGGCACTGGGAAGAAGGGGAGCAACAAATGAAAATGCAAAACCAAAAATACCTCTAGTCGTTAAGAGGTTAAGGACTTACCGTAGATTGAAAAGCAAAATTGCGTATGAGTACACCCTCCAGAGCACCCACACCATGGTCCATGCACTACAGAAAAAAATCATGAACATCATCTAATGCTTTGTTTCCCCTATGGTGGAATTTCAGATGAATGGCATACTAATTATTAAGTTCTTCAGCAGATTACAGCAGATATCCGAGGGTCCTAGTGTAAGGGGTTACAGAGACTGACCTATGCCCCAAACACGTCCCGGTTAGCTAAGGTTCTAATCTGTATGTAAATATATTGTAATGTACCTGACGCTGCTCTATATATATTGTATTTAGGGAGAGTGCAGTACTAAGTTAGCCCACTAGAGGGGCCAGCTGTGGGTAAGATAGGAGTTTTTCCTTTTTGAAGTTTAGTAGGGCCAGGGAGCCCAGACAGTCCTGTAGGGCCCTAGAGCCTGGGGCAGCGCAGTGGACCTCATAATGTTGAAAGCTAGAGACCCAGTCGTCCAAGGCCAGGAGACCAGAAATTGCAGTAGCACAGGAATGCAGGTGGCTCTATCATGTGGCAGCTTACTACATGGGCAGATGCCCTTTTGTCTGTTGCGAAGAGGACAGGGGAACTCCTAAGAGTAGTGAAGCTGGACAGGGAGGAGAGGACGCTGTGGTACTGGACAAGATGGTGCAATCCTGGAATGTGCTGAAAGACATGAGGGAGAGCACAGGGAAAGTGAAGGATGTAAACTGTGTGGAACCCTATGTTGATGCTCTAATGGATTTGGATGTGCTGAGAAAAGAAACCAGTAAAGCTACCCATTTAAAGTTGGAACTGGACTCTGTCTCTCTTTGTGTGCAATCGTTGGGAGTGAGCCTGCAACAGACCAGAGGTGACCCTGATGGTTCAGATAATGGAGAGACAGGTACGCTGACAAAGGGACATTGTTTTTATGTGTCGGGAGACCTGGTTGAGTCACCAGCCAGGGCCTGTGGTACTCGGTACCGGGTCCGGTCGCAATTAAAGGGGTTGTCACGGTGGCAGCGACCCGGTCCGTGGCCCTGGGCGCCCAGGTAGAAGGGACGGTCTTTAAAGGGGTTGTGGAAATATTGAAAGTTCATGATGCCACCTGTGGTTCCTGGTCAGAGGTGACAGACGCTGCTTAAAGGGGTCCTCTAGGGGCAATGGTGCTGCAGCAAAGATGGTGTCGCTTCCTACAGGTGAAGCAGGGTCCCCAGGGCTCCCGGTGTGTTTGGCAGGGATGGTGAATGCTGGCAAATAAATGGAGGACACAGGGTTGCAGTCTTTACCTGGTTTACTGGTGTTAAGCAGCCTCAGTCCAGGGTACCGGCAACAGGTGTAGAAGGAGTCCAGGCAGCTTGAAGATAAGTGGAAATCCCTTTGACAGGTCAGTTTGGGAGCCTTCCACTATGCGCTGGTCTGTGGTCCCTGGCTGCCTGTATTCTAACAAGGTTCTCTATTTCCTCTGTCCAGGGATAGTACCTGCACAGTAGGCAACTTGAGCCGTCTCTTTGGGGTCTCAGTCCACGGTGACTCCGGGCTCTGATTGCTGTACCTCAGGTATTATGTGTGGCAAATCCCTTTTAATTTCCTGCCCTCCGATTCTGCCGTGGGACCTGTAGTTCCTCACGACCTCAGGCTCCAGGTGCCCGGTTTCTGAGCTCAGCTTAGAGGGGCCCAGTCGCAGACTTCATCTAGCTCCTAGTCCTTCTGTGCTCCTTCACTGTCTGCTACCAACTATCAACTGTCTAACTCCTCCTCCAGACCAGGATGTATATAGGGAAGTTCCCCTTAAACCGGGTTTAGAGCTCCCCCTTCTGGCCTGTAGTCAGAAAGTGATGCATGTAAGATTACCTGCCAAAGGGATCCCTCCTGACTCCAGGCATGGCATTACCCTCCCCGAGAGGAAGGCAGCACCACTGTGGTACCCGAACTCCTGGGGTGCCACAAGGGCATGATTGAGCAATATATATAACATCTTCAAGTCTCCTTACATACAGGGACTGTAATGACAAAAAAATGTAAAAAAATGGACAACATCTTTCATTACAGATCTTACGCATTCAAAGTTTGCATTCCAACCATTGTCTTCATCAAGTTTATCAGTCTCAGTGATCTACTGAGCTAGTAATTTTCCACAATCGGGTAACAGACTCCCGTAATCATTTTTTTCCTATAGTCGAGTGTATTCTTTTTGGTATGTGCCGGAGCAGGGCTACCAAACTGTCACTGAAATGTCACTGAAGAATACGTTGCCTATTGATCCCTTGCTTGTATGAGTAGGTCCCAGCTGTCACTACTTGATGTAATCCTCCAGTTCAGGGTTGGATGAGTTCGGATGAGACCTATACTCCGTTCATAGATAATGACAGCTCTTACTTGCTGCCTCTGACAGCCCGAAACGTGTACAAATTCACTGTTGCTAAGTTACTAGTTAGCTTCATAATAGGAAAGTGTCAGACATTGCGGGGTCATCAAGGTTGTAAGTCTTCCGAGATTGTAAGGGATCATAAATTCTTCTCATTTACAGTTGAATAATAACATGGATTTACACACATCACAGATAATAACAATTTGATGTGAATTATTTTTAACATTTTTTAATATTACATTATGTTTTTGTTCTAATTAGTTAGTTAAATAACTATATTGTGAGTGAATATTAGGGATGAGCGAGCACTAAAATGCTCAGGTGCTCGTTGCTTGAACCGAGCAATTCCTAATACTCGCATGCTCGTTTAGAGTAACGAGTATAATGGGAGTCATTGGGAAAGCCAAGCATTTTTCCGGCACACCCTACAAGGAGGCCTGGGGGGCAGTGAAAATGGTCAAAAAGATGGGAAAAGTGCTGAATGGAAGGAGAACAGGATTTCGAAGATTCATGCAAACATCTGTGACTCCTAGATCGCTGCTGAAAACAACGGTGTCACACTTTTACTCCACTTTAAAGACTGACAAAAAAACATTCAAAATCGACGGGAAATTGCATTTTATAGGAAAAAATGTTAAGAAACATTTTTTCCTGCATCATGACTTGTATATAAGGCAAAGTTTAAACAGCATTAAAAATATATATTATTTAAGTAAACCCAAATTGTTTTTTCTTTTAAAAAAATAGGAAATTTCAGTTGAATTTATGAAGGAACAAGAACTGCTAAAAATTAGGGACTCAGATACACCCTGTATTAGACATAAAGGAGGTCCTCATACACGTTCTGTTCAAATTGTCATGTGTTGGTATTCCTAGACTCATAAAGGTTATGCACTTTTGAGGGTTATATGCCAAGGAAATGTGCTGTAGACCATGGAAAAGTCTATGGATGAGCAATATAATAATGATATCATTTTGAACAAGTTTTTTGAGCAGTATATAGCAACGAAATGTACCAAAGAATATGTAATACCCTATGGATGAGCAATATAATATTGACACATTGTTTAGCAAGTTTTTTTGAGGATTTTATAACAACGGAATGGACTCCAGACCACGGAATAGTCTATGGGTGAGCAATACAATACCAATAAAGTTTGAACAAGTTTTTTGATGCATTTATAGCAATGAACTGTACCCAAGAAGTTGTAATACCCTATTCATGAGCAATATAACACTGATAAATGTTAACAAGCTTTTTTGAGGGTTTTATACCAAGAAAATGTATACCAGACCACGAAAAGTCTATGGGTGATCAGTATAATAACGATAACATTTTGAAAAGTTTTTGAAAGGTTATATATCAACGAAATGTGCCCAAAACATGTAATACTGATTGGCTGAGAAATGTAACACAGACAAATTTTTAACCTTTTTTTTTAGTCTTATATATTACAAAAATGTACCCTATGACACAGAAAAGTGTATGGGTAAGAAATGTGAAGAAACAAGCTAACTTTTCAAATGCTTTTTTCTACTGTTATTTGTCACAGAAATGTGACATAAAGCAAATAATCCACTATGGATGAGTAATCTAATCCTGAACTATTTTTCTATGCTTTCTATAAGTTTCATATACCACTGTAATGCAACAATAACTGTTAAACTGTATGAATGAGTAATTAAATCCATAACAACATTTTGAACAAAAATATTTTGAAACTGTAGTTGATGTACTTATACAGTCATAAAGAATTTGCAGAAAGTGCAAAGCCAGACAGAAAATATGATTAGGGTCATCCATAGACCCTTGAAAGGCAACAACTGTTGAGCCTCATTAAAATATTGAATATTACAAACACTATATGTGCTGCTGTCATCTGGTGGTGTGGAAAAGTGTGGGCTAATCTAGGATTTGTTCATTTTTATGTGAGTGAGCCTGTCTGCATTCTTTGTTCACAGACGAAAGCATTTGTCTGTTATGACCCACTCAGCAGCACTAAAACCCCGCTCAGACAAGTCTCTAGCGGCAGGGCAGCACAACACCTCCAAGGCATAGAGGGACATTTCATGCCAGGCGTCAATACTCCTACACCAGCCAGTCGCCCTGCTGAAGCTGACATAAGGTAGACTCAGCCAGGAAGAGGTGGTCGGGTCACCCATCTTCTGAAAATTTACTCAACCATCTGAAGCAACTGAGAGTCGGCCGGAAGAGAAAACACCCAGGCTTGAGTATGGTTCATGTTAATGTCACAACTCTGCTGTCAGAATAGCTGGGGCCAGGGGCTCCTTCCCTGTTCCTAATGCTAGGAGCGTCCTAGCTATCCCTGCTCCCCGATTTACTTCTGATGATCAAGACGCTGGGACCATGTACCTTGCTGAACTCCTGAATCATCACTAAATATGTTCGCTGAACTCCTGAATCATCACTAAATATGTTCCCACCCCCACCCATGGAAATGCGGAGTAATAGTGTATGTATATACAGTGGGGAAAAAAGTATTTAGTCAGCCACCAACTGTGCAAGTTCTCCCACTTAAAAAGATGAGAGAGGCCTGTAATTGACATCATAGGTAGACCACAACTATGAGAGTCAAAATGAGAAAACAAATCCAGAAAATCACCTTGTCTGATTTGGCAAGATTTATTTATTTATTTATTTAGCTCGCAAAAAAGAAGGCTAAGAGGAAACTTAACATTCTCATTTGCACATGGAAACTTAAGAAGCAATGGAATGAAACTGAAAGGGAGATTATATAGATTAGATATTAGAAAAAAAACTTTTTGACAGTGAGGGTTATCAATGACTGGAACAGGCTGCCATGAGAGGTGGTGAGCTCTCCTTCAATGGTAGTCTTCAAACAGAGTCAGGACAGACATCTGTCAGAGATGGTTAAGTTAATCCTGCATTGAGCAGGGGGTTAAACTCGATGACCCTGTAGGTCCCTTCCAACTCAAACATTCTATAATGCTATGAAATACCGCCACACCATGACCAGACCACATATTACAACCACATGGTGTCCAAATAATGCCATATATTATGGATAAATACCACTACACTATGACCAGACAATTTATTACCACTACATGGTGACCAAATAATGTCACATACACAGGATTGATATCACCACACAATGTCCAGACTACTTATTTTCACCACATAGTTACCAAATAATATTATATACAAGGAAAAAATACAACCACAGCATGAACAGTCACCATATTTTTACCACATAGTGACCGAATAATACCACATACAGGGAACAAATACCGCCACACCATGACCAGACCATATATTTCACCACATAGTAACTGGATAATACTACATATAAGGGAGAAATGCCGCCACACCATGACCAGTCAACATATTATTACCACAAAGTGACCAAATAATACCACATAAAAGGGAAAAATACTGTCACACTGTGACCAGATCACATATTCCCACCACATAGTGACTGAATAATACCAGTTACAAGGAATTAATACCGCCACACCATGACCAGACCACATATTATATCACATAGAAACTGAATAATACCACATACAAGGGACAAACACCGCCACACCATGATCAGACTGTAGCGATAGCATCCCTGCATGCTTCTCTCCTCTCTCGGCAGGAACGCTGGCTAAAGGCCCCGTCACACATAGCGACGCTGCAGCGATACAGACAACAATGCCGATCGCTGCAGCGTCGCTGTTTAGTCGCTGTGTGGTCGCTGGAGAGCTCTCCAGCGACCAACGATGCCGAGGTCCCCGGGTAACCAGGGTAAACATCGGGTTGCTAAGCGCTGGGCCGCGCTTAGTAACCCGATGTTTACCCTGGTTACCAGTGTAAAATGTAAAATAACAAACAGTACATACTCACCTTCGCGTCCCCCGGCGTCCGCTTCCTGCACTGACTGAGCGCCGGCCCTAACAGCAGAGCGGTGACGTCACCGCTGTGCTTTACTTTCACTTTACGGCCGGCAGTCAGTCAGTGCGGGAAGCAGACGGCAAGGGACCTGACGGACACCGGAATGTGAGTATGTACTGTTTTTTTTTTTTTACATTTACGATGGTAACCAGGGTAAACATCGGGTTACTAAGCGCGGCCCTGGGCTCAGTAACCCGATGTTTACCCTGGTTACCAGTGAAGACATCGCTGAATCCGTGTCACACACACCGATTCAGCGATGTCAGCGGGACCTCAACGACCAAAAAAAGGTCCAGGCCATTCCGACACGACCAGCGATCTCACAGCAGGGGCCGGGTCGCTGGTACGTGTCAAACATAGCGAGATCGCTACTGAGGTCGCTGTTGCGTCACAAAACTTGTGACTCAGCAGCGATCTCTCTAGCGATCTCGCTATGTGTGATGGGGCCTTAACTCACAGCTGCGCCCGCACATCCCGCACTTCCTTTCCTTCTCCGGCTGCTGCCTGGGGTCTGCGCATGACGCGCAGATCCCCGGACACTGTACTTAGGGTGCGAGCACGCTTTCTCCTTCCTTAAAGGGGCCACATGCGCCATCCTGAAGTGTCCTTAGCCAATGATGGGACACATTTATTATTTAAGACACAATCACCTGAATGGAGGTGAACAATGTTTATAGTTAGTCCCCATGCACGCTCGCTTGTTGTCAGGTCTCTAGTACCCGCTAGTTAGTCTACCTGTCCAGTATCTGTCTGCCTGTACTTGCCATGTCTCCCTGTATTTCAGTTGCACCAGCCCACACCTGCCAGTGCTTTTCTGTATACCAACTGAACCAGCCTGCACCTGCCAGTGCTTTTCTGTATACCAGCTGAACCAGCCTGCACCTGCCAGTGTTTATCAGTATACCAACTGGAAGTGGTCTCATGAGTTGAACCCCTGAGATAAAAATGTCAGTATCAGATGGGAATACCACTTTTATTAATGCCCTGTTGTGTGGGACTCTGCTGGATCATTGTGCTTGTAAGTCATGGTGTCCTGCCTGTTAATGATTTTCTATATTCCCAGTTCCTCTACTTTATGTCCTTTCTGTTCCTTTGTATCTGTTCTCATTTCACTGCTCTTGTCCTAGTTCTGATCATTGTGGGCCAACTTGAATCAGAGTACAGTTAGTGAACGAGACTACACTACAATTAGTGCTGATGATCATTGCGTTTGTGATACCAATTGACCTTACTTCTGCCATTATGGTTTGACCTCTTAAATACAAAGCAGCCAAACATACAGCGCTCTGTATTCTGTCGGTGTCTCCTTGTCAAAAACACAGTCAGGCTAGGTTCACGTATTGCGGCTATGGTACGTTTCTTGCAAAATCATGGCAAAAACGCTACAGTTTTTTTTATGATTCAGGTCAAGGATTCGCTTTTTTGCTTTTATCATCAATAGTATTCTCCAAAGAGCTTCTTACATGAAGGTACTGAAGTGTCGGTACTTTATTTTTAATACCCGAGCAAGATATAAGGCTTACCTCTATTTTTAGAGAATTTCTATTCCTATAGATAAGCTGTTAATATCTCAAAAGGTGTGTTATAATTCCTTCTAATCCCGCAGCTAACGCACTGAAAAAGACTTATTGTTCCTCTGGGAGATACTAAACTTGATCGATAATGGTCTTAAATATTAACTTATATTCAGCTATTGTATGATGCCCTAGTAGCTAGGGGTTGCAAGAATTAGGACATATTAAGAAGTATCTTACTTTTAAAAAGGGGCTGTAGGCAGGGTTGCTCCCCGGGACCCTCATTTTTGCCCTCTTCATCGAGACCCATTCTGCTGTTATCTCCATTCCCAATGAATCATAGGCATCTTCAGATGATATACAACTTAGAATGTGTTATTATACACAAAAGACATCTTGGTGTACCTGAGAATGCTGGTCCTTCTCAAGCTTACTTGTTGGACCTGAAGCTGTGACACGTGCCTGCGCTTGAATGTGAAGTAGGCAAAGTCAGTTTTTATGCACTTCTTGGCCAAGATTCCCTCCTTAGTCCATCTTTCAATTGATTTGATTTGGATACCCTCTTCTTCTGGAGTTCTTCAGGACCTAGAAACAAATCTTTGCTCCTTTTATTGACATGGCAGATTCCCTAGATTGAAGCTGCCCACATGTCAGGCTCCAAAAGTATCTGGTGACCTAGCTGCTTTCAGTATGAGGTATTATTACTAAGCAGCTCAACTAGTGTATGCAAATTGGTGGCTGGAAATTGCTATGAACAATGCTGGTACAACTTTGCTTGGATCTCCTCTTGTCTGTTATGACCAGCAAGAGTGTGGATATACACAGGAACTGTAATTGTATTGGCAATCCTCAACATGCAGCAAGCAAATGGCTAATGGCAGAGTTGTATGCTATCAGCAGACAGATGGTCAATGGCAAACTTAGGCATATGCCTACTCCTGGGCAGAAGCCGTCTAGTGGGCGAGGCCATTCTCCATACATGTGCAGCCAATGTACTGTAGACTGCAGCTGTTACGGAGAATTTTTTATTGAGTTTCAAATTCTTATCATTGGGAAGAAATCTTAAAGAGACCTTGGAATTGACTGATTGGTATATTCTTTAACCATGGTTTATGATGTGCATTGTTAAAGATTAAATAAGTATTAATGAATCACATCACCTAAAATTACAGAAGCTAATACACATTTAGAGCCTGGTTGGTCAGCAGTGTTTCAGCAAAATGTCAAAAAATCAATATCGACAATCCTTGCCACATTAATTAGAGTAAAAGCCAAACAAGAAACTCTATTTCCAGTCATGTGTTTCTGGGTGTTTGACCCTCCTTAGTGCAAAACATTAATGAGGCAATTTGCATATTTAATTTCTCAGAGGAGCATTGCATGGTTTATAAGTCTCCTTACACTGGTAATTCATTCTCCACAAGGAAAGACATTACCCCTTTGACCAAAGTCAGAGGCTTCTCACCCAGCTAAATCAGTTCCCTTGCTTTGCGCTGAGAAGGGACAGACACCCTCAAACATGTGTCTGAAAATAGAATATCTGGTTTGGGTTTTATACTAAGACATATGGCAAGATTCTTTAAAGGGTCGATATTGACTTTTAAGATGGCTACTTCCAATAAGTGGCACAAGAATTCAAGTCCTCTTCCTATGTGAAGAGGCTATTTGCATATTTTAATTTCCCAGAGGAGCATTTCATGACTTATAAGTCTCTTTAAAAAAGCATGTCACTCTCCTTTATGCTGTAGTTTTATTGGTACAGTTTTGGCCGTCACACAACTTTTTTATCCAGTATTTCCTTTTTTTTATGTGGCAAAAAAGAGCAGAAAACAATAAATGTGGAATTGTGTTCTGTTTTGTTATCTACAGAATTCACTGTGAAGAACTGACAATTGTGAAAAGCCCTTTAAGTTGATTTTATTCTTCTTTTTGCACAGTTACTGATCAGTAATGCATCATCTGTCAATCATAGACTGAACTTTTTTTTGAGGGATTAGTAGTAGTTTTGAATTACACCATTCATTTTCCTATATAGAGTAATATATTATTGCAAACTACAGTGGGTACGGAAAGTATTCAGACCCCTTTATATTTTTCACTCTTTGTTTCATTGCAGCCATTTGGTAAATTACAAAAAGTTCATTTTTTTCACATTAATGTACACTCTGCACCCCATCTTGACTGAAAAAAACCCCAAAATGTAACATTTTTTGCAAATTTAATATAAGAGAAAAATTGAAATATCACATGGTCATAAGTATTCAGACCCTTTGCTCAGACACTCATATTAAAGTCACATGCTGTCCATTTCCTTGTGATCCCCTTGAGATGGCTCTACATTGGAGTTCAGCTGTGTTTAATTAAACTGATAGGACTTGATTTGGAAAGGCAGACACCTGTCTATATAAGGCCTCACAGTTCACAGTGCATGTCAGACCAAATCAGAATCATGAGGTCAAAGGAACTGGCCAAGGAGCTCAGAGACAGAATTGTGGCAAGGCACAGATCTGGCCAAGGTTACAACAGAATGTTTGTAGTACTCAAGGTTCCTAAGAGCACAGTGGCCTCCATAATTCTTAAATGAAAGAAGTTTGGTACCACCAGAAGTCTTCCTAGACCTGGCCATCCAGCCAAACTGAGCAGTCGTGGGAGAAAAGCCTTGGTGAGAGAGGTAAAGAAGAACCCCAAGATCACTGTGACTGAGCTCCAGAGATGCAGTAGGGAGATGGGAGAAAGTTCCACAAAGTCAACTATCACTGCAGCCCTCCACTAGTCGGGCCTTCATGGCAGAGTGGCCCGATGGAAGCCTCTCCTCAGTGCAAGACATATGAAAGCCCACACAGAGTTTTCTAAAAAAAAACACATGAAGGACTCCCAGACTATGAGAAATAAGATTCTCTGGTCTGATGAGAGGAAGATAGACCTTTTTGGTGATAATTCTAGCGGTATGTGTAGAGAAAACCAGGCACTGCTCATCACCTGCCCAATACAATCCCAACAGTGAAACATGGTGGTGGTAGCATCATGCTATGTGGGTGTTTTTCAGCTGCAGGGAGAGGACAACTGGTTGTCATTGAAGGAAACATAAATACGGCCAAGTACAGAGATATCCTGGATGAAAACCTCTTCCAGAGTGTTCTGGACCTCAGACTTGGCCGAATATTCATCATCCAACAAGACAATGACCCTAAGCACACAGCTAAAATAACAAAGGAGTGGCTTCAGAACAACTCTGTGACCATTCCTGACTGGCCCAGCCAGAGCCCTGACCTAAACCCAACTGAGCATCTCTGGAGAGATCTGAAAATGGCTGTCCACCAACGTTCACCATCCAACCCAACGGAACTGGAGAGGATCTGCAAGGAAGAATGGCAGAGGATCCCCAAATCCTGGTGTGAAAAACTTGTTGCATCATTCCCAAGAAGACTCATGGCTGTACTAGCTCAAAAGGTGCTTCTACTCAATACTGAGCAAAGGGTCTGAATACTTATGACCATGTGATATTTCAGTTTTTCTTTTTTAATAAATTTGCAAAAATTTCTACATTTCTGTTTTTTTCAGTCAAGATGGGGTGCAGAGTGTACATTAATGAGAAAAAAATGAACTTTTTTGAATTTACCAAATAGCTGCAATGAAACAAAGAGTGAAAAATTTAAAGGGATATGAATACTCTCCATACCCACTGTATGTGCAGTGAAATGGTGAAACAAACGTAATTCAATAATTTTTGTTTTGTTTTATTTTTAAGGTGCAGCAAAAATGACCTGGCAATATAATTATCCAGGGCAGTACGATTCTGATTATGTCAAACTTGTATAGTAATTTTACTATCTTAGTGGTTTATAAAAAATATTCTGAACTTTTGATTTGTGTTACTATTTGTTTTACAATTTTCCAGGACCCATAACGTTTTTATTTTCACATCAATCAAGCTGTGACAGGTTGTTTTTCTCTTTGTGTATTTACATATGCCAATTTGTGATATATATACAGTATGACTTTTTGAACACTTCTTACTGCATTTTTTAGTAGTGTTTTGGCAACCACAAAAACGCTATTCTAAATGTTTCAATGTTCCTCTTTACAACATTTACTAGTCGGTGTAATTAATTTTATATTTTCATAGATTGGACTTTTACGGACTCAGCAATATCAAATATCTGTATGTTTTACTTTTTGCATTTCTTTATTTCTTACTGGGGAAAAGGGGGTGATTTGAAAGTTTAGTTTTTATTTTAATATTCTAATGTTTTTAAAGCATTTTCTTTTACATTTTGCTTTTCTTTTTTTTCAGTCCCTATAGGGGACTTGAATCTATGAAAGTTTGATCACCTATTCCTTATACAGCAGTAACCCAGTACTGTTAAACCCAAAGAAAATATTTAAAGAAATCCATCTAGTTCAACCCATAGCCTAACCTAACATGCCCTAACATGTTGATCCAGAGGAAGGCAAAAAAAACCCATGTGGCAAAGAGTAAGCTCCACATTGGGGAAAAAAATTCCTTCCCGACTCCACATACGGCAATCAGACTAGTTCCCTGGATCAACGCCTTATCAAGGAATCTAATATATATAACCTGTAACATTATAGTTTTCAAGAAAGGTATCCAGTCCCCTCTTAAATTTATGTAATGAATCACTCATTACAACATCATACGGCAGAGAGTTCCATAGTCTCACTGCTCTTACAGTAAAGAATCCGCGTCTGTTATTATGCTTAAACCTTTTTTCCTCCAGACGTAGAGGATGCCCCCTTGTCCCTGTCACCGGTCTATGATTAAAAAGATCATCAGAAAGGTCTTTGTACTGTCCCCTCATGTATTTATACATTAACATAAGATCACCCCTTAGTCTTCGTTTTTCCAAACTAAATAGCCCCAAGTGTAATAACCTATCTTGGTATGGCAGACCCCCCAGTCCTCTAATAACCTTGGTCGCTCTTCTCTGCACCCGCTCCAGTTCAGCTATGTCTTTCTTATACACCGGAGACCAGAACTGTGCACAGTATTCTAAGTGTGGTCGCACTAGTGACTTGTATAGAGGTAAAATTATGTTCTCCTCATGAGCATCTATGCCTCTTTTAATACATCCCATTATTTTATTTGCCTTTGTAGCAGCTGCCTGACACTGGCCACTGAATATGAGTTTGTCATCCACCCATACACCCAGGTCTTTTTCATTGACGGTTTTGCCCAGAGTTTTAGAATTAAGCACATAGTTATACATCTTATTACTTCTACCCAAGTGCATGACCTTACATTTATCCCCATTAAAGCTCATTTGCCATTTATCAGCCCAAGCTTCTAGTTTACATAAATCATCCTGTAATATAAAATTGTCCTCCCCTGTATTGATTACCCTGCAGAGTTTAGTGTCATCTGCAAATATTGAATTCTACTCTGAATGTCCCCTACAAGGTCATTAATAAATATGTTAAAAAGAAGAGGGCCCAATACTGACCCCTGTGGTACCCCACTGCTAACCGTGACCCAGTCCGAGTGTGCTCCATTAATAACCACCCTTTGTTTCCTATCCCTGAGCCAGCTCTTAAGCCACTTACACATATTTTCTCCTATCCCCATTATTCTCATTTTATGTATCAACCTTTTGTGTGGCACCGTATCAAAAGCTTTTGAAAAGTCCATATACAGTACGTCCACTGGGTTCCCTTGGTCCAGTCCGGAACTTACCTCTTCATAGAAATTGATCAGATTAGTCTGACATGAACGGTCCCTAGTAAACCCGTGCTGATACTGGGTCATGAGGTTATTCCTCTTCAGATACTCCAGCATAGCATCCCTTAGAATGCCCTCCAGGATTTTACCCACAGTAGAGGTTAAGCTTACTGGCCTATAATTTCCGAGTTCAGTTTTTGTCCCCTTTTTGAATATTGGCACCACATTTGCTATACGCCAGTCCTGTGGTACAGAACCTGTTATTATGGACTCTTTAAAGATTAAAAATAATGGTCTATCAATGACTGTACTTAGTTCCTGCAGTATTCGGGGGTGTATCCCATCCGAGCCCGGAGATTTGTCAATTTTAGTTATTTTTAGACGCCGCTGTACTTCCTGCTGGGTTAAGCAGGTAACATTAAATTGGGAATTATTATCACTAGTCATATTGGCTGCCATGGGATTTTCTTGTGTAAATACTGATGAAAAAAAGTCATTTAGCATATTGGCTTTTTCCTCATCCTCATCCACCATTTCCCCCAGACTATTTTTAAGGGGGCCAACACTATCATTTTTTAGTTTCTTACCATTTATGTAGTTAAAGAATATTTTGGGATTATTTTTACTCTCTCTGGCAATGAGTCTCTCTGTCTTAATCTTTGCTGCCTTGATTTGCTTTTTACAGAATTTATTTAATTTTCTTTATTTATTTAATGCCTCATCACTACCTACTTCCTTTAATTCTCTAAATGCTTTCTTTTTGTCACTTATTGCGCCCCTTACAGCTCTATTTAGCCATATTGGTTTCCTCCTATTTCTAGTATGTTTATTCCCATACGGTATATACTGTGCACAGGTCCTATCCAGGATGCTAATAAACGTCTCCCATTTTCTTTGTGTATTTTTATGTCTCAGGATATCGTCCCAGTTAATTGCACCAAGATCCTCTCTCATCAGTTGGAAATTTGCCCTCCTGAAGTTTAGTGTCCTTGTCACCCCTCTACTACACATCTTATTAAAGGAGACATGAAAACGTATTATTTTGTGATCACTATTCCCCAAGTGACCCCCAACCCTTATATTTGCTATGCGGTCTGGCCTGTTGGTTAATATTAGGTCTAGCAGTGCCCCCCTTCTTGTTGGGACCTGAACCAGTTGTAAAAGGTAATTGTCTCTCATAGTTGTCAAAAACTGATTACCTTTACTGGAACTGCAGGTTTCTGTTCCCCAATCTATTTCAGGGTAGTTGAAGTCCCCCATAATAATGACTTCTCCTTTAGTCGCAGCTTCATCTATTTGCTTTACGAGGATATTCCATTATTTTTGGAGACTTATAACAAACCCCTATCAGTAATTTATTATTTTTCCCCCTCCCCTTATCTCCACCCACAGGGACTCTACATTTTCATTAAATTCACCTATATTATCATGCAGGATGGGTTTTAAGGATGATTTTACATATAGACACACCCCTCCCCCTTGCTTATCCGTTCGGTCATTTCTGAACAGACTATAGCCCTGCAAGTTATCAGCCCAGTCATGGCTCTCATCCAGCCATGTTTCAGATATCCCCACCATGCAATAATTATGCTCCAACAACATTAGTTCTAATTCGTCCATTTTGTTGGCGAGGCTTCTGGCATTAGCGGGCATTAGCGGGCTCGACCCGCTCCCATCCCACCTCATCCCTAACCTTTCCACGGTCTTCATCCCAACCCTAACACACCTCTTCAACCTCTCACTCACAACAGGTGTCTTCCCCTCATCCGTCAAACATGCCAAGATCACACCCATCCTCAAAATCCCTCCCTCGACCCATCCTCTGTGTCTAGCTATCGCCCGATATATCTTCTCCCTTATGCCTCCAAATTGCTGGAGCAACATGTCCATCTTGAACTGTCCTCCCACCTCTCCTCCTGCTCCCTCTTTGATCGGTTACAATCTGGCTTCCGTTCCCATCACTCAACTGAAACTGCCCTAACTAAAGTCAGCAATGACATACTAATCGCCAAGAGCAAGCGACACTACTCTGTCCTCCTTCTCCTGGACTTGTCTTCTGCCTTTGACACTGTGGACCACTCCCTTCTGCTACAAATCCTCTCATCTCTTGGCATCACAGACTTGGCCCTTTCCTGGATCTCGTCATATCTGACAGACCGGACATTCAGTGTCTCCCTCCCCCACACCACCTCCTCACCTCACCCCTTGTCGGTCAGTGTTCCTCAAGGCTCTGTTCTAGGACCCCTACTCTTCTCCATCTACACCTTCGGTCTGGGACAGCTCATAGAATCCCACAAAATGCAGTACCATCTCTATGCTGACGACACGCAGATCTACCTATCCGGACCTGACTTCACCTCCTTACTCACCAAAATCCCACACTGTCTGTCTGCTATTTCAGCCTTCTTTTCTGCTCGCTTTCTACAACTGAACATGGACAAAACAGAATTCATCATCTTTCCCCCATCTCACTCTACCCCTCCACCAGTTAGTATCATCACCCATCCCCTGCAGACTATGAGCCCTCGCGGGCAGGGTCCTCCCTCCTTATGTACCCGTATGCCTTGTTTTTTGCTCATGTTTAATGTATTTGTCTATATTTGCCCCGTATTTCACATGTAAAGCGCCGTGGAATAAATGGCGCTATAAAAATGTATAATAATAATAATAATAATTAGTATACATGCACTATATGTATCTCTCTGCACCTCTATTCTTTCTTAAATTATTAACTGTTCTAACCCCACCCCCCATGCCACCGCCATCCCCAACTTCCTTATTTGCGCCAAGGTCTCTATCTGCACTATCTTCCCCTCCTATAAATTGAATACCCTCCCCCACAATCCCTAGTTTAAACACTCCTCCAACCTTCTAGCCATTTTCTCCCCCAGCACAGCTGCACCTTCCCCATTGAGGTGCAGCCCGTCCCTAGCGTAGAACCTGTAGCCAACTGAGAAGTTGGCCCAGTTCTGCAGGATCCCAAACCCCTCCTTCCTACACGAATTCTTGAGCCACTTATTAACCTCCCTAATCTCCCGTTGCCTCTCTGGCGTGGCACGTGGTACAGGCAGTATTTCGGAAAATACCACGTTGGAGGTCCTCGCTTTCAGCTTGCAGCCTAATTCCCTGAAATCATCTTTAAGGACCTTCCACCTACCTCTAACTTTGTCATTTGTGCCAATGTGCACCATGACCGCTGGGTCCTCACCAGCCCCTCCCAGTAATCTGTCCACCCGATCAGCGATGTGTCGGACTCGAGCGCCAGGTAGGCAGCACACCGTTTGACGATCCCTGTCAAACACAGGGCTTATATCAAATCTCAAATTTGTGCAACATGCAATAGGAATTCTTCCAATCTGAAAGCTGCCACCTCCCTTACTTTTTCATCAGTCCCTTTCAGACCCAGCAGTCAGGGGAAGAGAGGGGGGGATCAACATCTCCTATCTGAAGTCTGCCTGCCTCTACTACAAGTCTCACAATATGTTACAACATACAGTTTACACAGAAATCACAGTATTTGCATGGAACGCACCATACATCTGGTATCGCATGGAGATAGCCACTTTGTGGGATACCACAAATGTAATAATGCTTTACCTGTGTGTGTTATGGGATATCAATCTTCTTTCATCGCTTTTCCTCCTTATTAGACCACCATATTATACATGTACCATTTCTTCTAACTATGTTTCAATAAAATTTATTTTAAAGTTTTTCTGGTGGTTCTGTAACTACCCCAGCAGAGATGTCTTTGGGGTCTACAATGCTATGGGAGTACTCCACCCTGTTTTCATCTTTATTTACTTATAGGGGGAACACAAAAGTAGTGTTATGATCCCAACCTGGAAATATATTATGTACTATTTTGATAGTAATATCCCAGTATTGTTTTATATAGTGAAAATCACATTACAGGCATAAGGAGAGTGACATACCATCTCTGGCTTGTCAAGGTAAGGAGGCTTATTTGCCGTACAATGCTCCTCTGGGAATTTAAATATGCAAATTGCCTCTTCTGAGAAAAAGAGGACTTAAACTCTACAGCGCCACCTATTGGAAGTAGCGATCCTACAAGTCACAATCAACCCTTTAACGAGTCGTGCAATATGACTTAGGATAAAAGCCAAATCAGTATCTCAATTCGCAGACACGGTGTTTCGGGCTGTTGGCCCTCGTCAGTGCGAAGCATGAGAACTGATTTGGCTAGGTGAGAGGCTCTGGACATGGGGTCTAAGGGGTATCGTTTCTCCTTATGGAGAGTGACATACCATCTCTGGCTTGTCAAGGTAAGGAGGCTTATTTGCCGTACAATGCTCCTCTGGGAATTTAAATATGCAAATTGCCTCTTCTGAGAAAAAGAGGACTTAAACTCTACAGCGCCACCTATTGGAAGTAGCGATCCTACAAGTCACAATCAACCCTTTAACGAGTCGTGCAATATGACTTAGGATAAAAGCCAAATCAGTATCTCAATTCGCAGACACGGTGTTTCGGGCTGTTGGCCCTCGTCAGTGCGAAGCATGAGAACTGATTTGGCTAGGTGAGAGGCTCTGGACATGGGGTCTAAGGGGTATCGTTTCTCCTTATGGAGAGTGACATACCATCTCTGGCTTGTCAAGGTAAGGAGGCTTATTTGCCGTACAATGCTCCTCTGGGAATTTAAATATGCAAATTGCCTCTTCTGAGAAAAAGAGGACTTAAACTCTACAGCGCCACCTATTGGAAGTAGCGATCCTACAAGTCACAATCAACCCTTTAACGAGTCGTGCAATATGACTTAGGATAAAAGCCAAATCAGTATCTCAATTCGCAGACACGGTGTTTCGGGCTGTTGGCCCTCGTCAGTGCGAAGCATGAGAACTGATTTGGCTAGGTGAGAGGCTCTGGACATGGGGTCTAAGGGGTATCGTTTCTCCTTATGGAGAGTGACATACCATCTCTGGCTTGTCAAGGTAAGGAGGCTTATTTGCCGTACAATGCTCCTCTGGGAATTTAAATATGCAAATTGCCTCTTCTGAGAAAAAGAGGACTTAAACTCTACAGCAAACCACCTATTGGAAGTAGCGATCCTACAAGTCACAATCAACCCTTTAACGAGTCGTGCAATATGACTTAGGATAAAAGCCAAATCAGTATCTCAATTCGCAGACACGGTGTTTCGGGCTGTTGGCCCTCGTCAGTGCGAAGCATGAGAACTGATTTGGCTAGGTGAGAGGCTCTGGACATGGGGTCTAAGGGGTATCGTTTCTCCTTATGGAGAGTGACATACCATCTCTGGCTTGTCAAGGTAAGGAGGCTTATTTGCCGTACAATGCTCCTCTGGGAATTTAAATATGCAAATTGCCTCTTCTGAGAAAAAGAGGACTTATACTCTACAGCGCCACCTATTGGAAGTAGCGATCCTACAAGTCACAATCAACCCTTTAACGAGTCGTGCAATATGACTTAGGATAAAAGCCAAATCAGTATCTCAATTCGCAGACACGGTGTTTCGGGCTGTTGGCCCTCGTCAGTGCGAAGCATGAGAACTGATTTGGCTAGGTGAGAGGCTCTGGACATGGGGTCTAAGGGGTATCGTTTCTCCTTATGGAGAGTGACATACCATCTCTGGCTTGTCAAGGTAAGGAGGCTTATTTGCCGTACAATGCTCCTCTGGGAATTTAAATATGCAAATTGCCTCTTCTGAGAAAAAGAGGACTTAAACTCTACAGCGCCACCTATTGGAAGTAGCGATCCTACAAGTCACAATCAACCCTTTAACGAGTCGTGCAATATGACTTAGGATAAAAGCCAAATCAGTATCTCAATTCGCAGACACGGTGTTTCGGGCTGTTGGCCCTCGTCAGTGCGAAGCATGAGAACTGATTTGGCTAGGTGAGAGGCTCTGGACATGGGGTCTAAGGGGTATCGTTTCTCCTTATGGAGAGTGACATACCATCTCTGGCTTGTCAAGGTAAGGAGGCTTATTTGCCGTACAATGCTCCTCTGGGAATTTAAATATGCAAATTGCCTCTTCTGAGAAAAAGAGGACTTAAACTCTACAGCGCCACCTATTGGAAGTAGCGATCCTACAAGTCACAATCAACCCTTTAACGAGTCGTGCAATATGACTTAGGATAAAAGCCAAATCAGTATCTCAATTCGCAGACACGGTGTTTCGGGCTGTTGGCCCTCGTCAGTGCGAAGCATGAGAACTGATTTGGCTAGGTGAGAGGCTCTGGACATGGGGTCTAAGGGGTATCGTTTCTCCTTATGGAGAGTGACATACCATCTCTGGCTTGTCAAGGTAAGGAGGCTTATTTGCCGTACAATGCTCCTCTGGGAATTTAAATATGCAAATTGCCTCTTCTGAGAAAAAGAGGACTTAAACTCTACAGCGCCACCTATTGGAAGTAGCGATCCTACAAGTCACAATCAACCCTTTAACGAGTCTTGCAATATGACTTAGGATAAAAGCCAAATCAGTATCTCAATTCGCAGACACGGTGTTTCGGGCTGTTGGCCCTCGTCAGTGCGAAGCATGAGAACTGATTTGGCTAGGTGAGAGGCTCTGGACATGGGGTCTAAGGGGTATCGTTTCTCCTTATGGAGAGTGACATACCATCTCTGGCTTGTCAAGGTAAGGAGGCTTATTTGCCGTACAATGCTCCTCTGGGAATTTAAATATGCAAATTGCCTCTTCTGAGAAAAAGAGGACTTAAACTCTACAGCGCCACCTATTGGAAGTAGCGATCCTACAAGTCACAATCAACCCTTTAACGAGTCGTGCAATATGACTTAGGATAAAAGCCAAATCAGTATCTCAATTCGCAGACACGGTGTTTCGGGCTGTTGGCCCTCGTCAGTGCGAAGCATGAGAACTAATTTGGCTAGGTGAGAGGCTCTGGACTTGGGGTCTAAGGGGTATCGTTTCTCCTTATGGAGAGTGACATACCATCTCTGGCTTGTCAAGGTAAGGAGGCTTATTTGCCGTACAATGCTCCTCTGGGAATTTAAATATGCAAATTGCCTCTTCTGAGAAAAAGAGGACTTAAACTCTACAGCGCCACCTATTGGAAGTAGCGATCCTACAAGTCACAATCAACCCTTTAACGAGTCGTGCAATATGACTTAGGATAAAAGCCAAATCAGTATCTCAATTCGCAGACACGGTGTTTCGGGCTGTTGGCCCTCGTCAGTGCGAAGCATGAGAACTGATTTGGCTAGGTGAGAGGCTCTGGACATGGGGTCTAAGGGGTATCGTTTCTCCTTATGGAGAGTGACATACCATCTCTGGCTTGTCAAGGTAAGGAGGCTTATTTGCCGTACAATGCTCCTCTGGGAATTTAAATATGCAAATTGCCTCTTCTGAGAAAAAGAGGACTTAAACTCTACAGTGCCACCTATTGGAAGTAGCGATCCTACAAGTCACAATCAACCCTTTAACGAGTCGTGCAATATGACTTAGGATAAAAGCCAAATCAGTATCTCAATTCGCAGACACGGTGTTTCGGGCTGTTGGCCCTCGTCAGTGCGAAGCATGAGAACTGATTTGGCTAGGTGAGAGGCTCTGGACATGGGGTCTAAGGGGTATCGTTTCTCCTTATGGAGAGTGACATACCATCTCTGGCTTGTCAAGGTAAGGAGGCTTATTTGCCGTACAATGCTCCTCTGGGAATTTAAATATGCAAATTGCCTCTTCTGAGAAAAAGAGGACTTAAACTCTACAGCGCCACCTATTGGAAGTAGCGATCCTACAAGTCACAATCAACCCTTTAACGAGTCGTGCAATATGACTTAGGATAAAAGCCAAATCAGTATCTCAATTCGCAGACAAGGTGTTTCGGGCTGTTGGCCCTCGTCAGTGCGAAGCATGAGAACTGATTTGGCTAGGTGAGAGGCTCTGGACATGGGGTCTAAGGGGTATCGTTTCTCCTTATGGAGAGTGACATACCATCTCTGGCTTGTCAAGGTAAGGAGGCTTATTTGCTGTACAATGCTCCTCTGGGAATTTAAATATGCAAATTGCCTCTTCTGAGAAAAAGAGGACTTAAACTCTACAGCGCCACCTATTGGAAGTAGCGATCCTACAAGTCACAATCAACCCTTTAACGAATCATGCAATATGACTTAGGATAAAAGCCAAATCAGTATCTCAATTCGCAGACACGGTGTTTCGGGCTGTTGGCCCTCGTCAGTGCGAAGCATGAGAACTGATTTGGCTAGGTGAGAGGCTCTGGACATGGGGTCTAAGGGGTATCGTTTCTCCTTATGGAGAGTGACATACCATCTCTGGCTTGTCAAGGTAAGGAGGCTTATTTGCCGTACAATGCTCCTCTGGGAATTTAAATATGCAAATTGCCTCTTCTGAGAAAAAGAGGACTTAAACTCTACAGCACCACCTATTGGAAGTTGCGATCCTACAAGTCACAATCAACCCTTTAACGAGTCGTGCAATATGACTTAGGATAAAAGCCAAATCAGTATCTCAATTCGCAGACACGGTGTTTCGGGCTGTTGGCCCTCGTCAGTGCGAAGCATGAGAACTGATTTGGCTAGGTGAGAGGCTCTGGACATGGGGTCTAAGGGGTATCGTTTCTCCTTATGGAGAGTGACATACCATCTCTGGCTTGTCAAGGTAAGGAGGCTTATTTGCCGTACAATGCTCCTCTGGGAATTTAAATATGCAAATTGCCTCTTCTGAGAAAAAGAGGACTTAAACTCTACAGCGCCACCTATTGGAAGTAGCGATCCTACAAGTCACAATCAACCCTTTAACGAGTCGTGCAATATGACTTAGGATAAAAGCCAAATCAGTATCTCAATTCGCAGACAAGGTGTTTCGGGCTGTTGGCCCTCGTCAGTGTGAAGCATGAGAACTGATTTGGCTAGGTGAGAGGCTCTGGACATGGGGTCTAAGGGGTATCGTTTCTCCTTATGGAGAGTGACATACCATCTCTGGCTTGTCAAGGTAAGGAGGCTTATTTGCTGTACAATGCTCCTCTGGGAATTTAAATATGCAAATTGCCTCTTCTGAGAAAAAGAGGACTTAAACTCTACAGCGCCACCTATTGGAAGTAACGATCCTACAAGTCACAATCAACCCTTTAACGAATCATGCAATATGACTTAGGATAAAAGCCAAATCAGTATCTCAATTCGCAGACACGGTGTTTCGGGCTGTTGGCCCTCGTCAGTGCGAAGCATGAGAACTGATTTGGCTAGGTGAGAGGCTCTGGACATGGGGTCTAAGGGGTATCGTTTCTCCTTATGGAGAGTGACATACCATCTCTGGCTTGTCAAGGTAAGGAGGCTTATTTGCCGTACAATGCTCCTCTGGGAATTTAAATATGCAAATTGCCTCTTCTGAGAAAAAGAGGACTTAAACTCTACAGCACCACCTATTGGAAGTAGCGATCCTACAAGTCACAATCAACCCTTTAACGAGTCGTGCAATATGACTTAGGATAAAAGCCAAATCAGTATCTCAATTCGCAGACACGGTGTTTCGGGCTGTTGGCCCTCGTCAGTGCGAAGCATGAGAACTGATTTGGCTAGGTGAGAGGCTCTGGACATGGGGTCTAAGGGGTATCGTTTCTCCTTATGGAGAGTGACATACCATCTCTGGCTTGTCAAGGTAAGGAGGCTTATTTGCCGTACAATGCTCCTCTGGGAATTTAAATATGCAAATTGCCTCTTCTGAGAAAAAGAGGACTTAAACTCTACAGCGCCACCTATTGGAAGTAGCGATCCTACAAGTCACAATCAACCCTTTAACGAGTCGTGCAATATGACTTAGGATAAAAGCCAAATCAGTATCTCAATTCGCAGACAAGGTGTTTCGGGCTGTTGGCCCTCGTCAGTGCGAAGCATGAGAACTGATTTGGCTAGGTGAGAGGCTCTGGACATGGGGTCTAAGGGGTATCGTTTCTCCTTATGGAGAGTGACATACCATCTCTGGCTTGTCAAGGTAAGGAGGCTTATTTGCCGTACAATGCTCCTCTGGGAATTTAAATATGCAAATTGCCTCTTCTGAGAAAAAGAGGACTTAAACTCTACAGCGCCACCTATTGGAAGTAGCGATCCTACAAGTCACAATCAACCCTTTAACGAGTCGTGCAATATGACTTAGGATAAAAGCCAAATCAGTATCTCAATTCGCAGACAAGGTGTTTCGGGCTGTTGGCCCTCGTCAGTGCGAAGCATGAGAACTGATTTGGCTAGGTGAGAGGCTCTGGACATGGGGTCTAAGGGGTATCGTTTCTCCTTATGGAGAGTGACATACCATCTCTGGCTTGTCAAGGTAAGGAGGCTTATTTGCCGTACAATGCTCCTCTGGGAATTTAAATATGCAAATTGCCTCTTCTGAGAAAAAGAGGACTTAAACTCTACAGCGCCACCTATTGGAAGTAGCGATCCTACAAGTCACAATCAACCCTTTAACGAGTCGTGCAATATGACTTAGGATAAAAGCCAAATCAGTATCTCAATTCGCAGACACGGTGTTTCGGGCTGTTGGCCCTCGTCAGTGCGAAGCATGAGAACTGATTTGGCTAGGTGAGAGGCTCTGGACATGGGGTCACCTAGCCAAATCAGTTCTCATGCTTCGCACTGACGAGGGCCAACAGCCCGAAACACCGTGTCTGCGAATTGAGATACTGATTTGGCTTTTATCCTAAGTCATATTGCACGACTCGTTAAAGGGTTGATTGTGACTTGTAGGATCGCTACTTCCAATAGGTGGTGCTGTAGAGTTTAAGTCCTCTTTTTCTCAGAAGAGGCAATTTGCATATTACAGGCATAGGGATTTTCAGTGGCCACAGGCTGTCATACTAACCTTTTGACTCCCCGCATTCACGTCACAAGGGGCGATGGGCACCTGAACAAACAACAGACTGTATCGCAGCTCTAAAATGTTGCTGTCAGTGATTGAAAGTGACATTTCAGAGGTTAACGGCAGCAAACTGTGCTGGTAACGACAATCGCTACTGATGCCAATTATTCAATACTAGACTGTGGCCCGATTCTAACGCATCGGGTATTCTAGAATATGCATGTCCCCGTAGTATATGGACAATGATGATTCCAGAATTCGCGGCAGACTGTGCCCGTCGCTGATTGGTCGAGGCAACCTTTATGACATCATCGTCGCCATGGCAACCATTATGACATCTACGTCGATACTGTGCCCTTCGCTGATTGGTCGAGGCCTGGCGGCCTCGACCAATCAGAGATGTGGGATTTCCATTATGACATCATCGTCGCCATGCTGTGTGAGATGTGGGAGTTCCAGGACAGACAGACAGACAGACAGACAGACAGACAGACAGACAGACGGAAAAACCCTTAGACAATTATATATATAGATAGCTGACCTCTGCCATATATGACCCGAGCACAGCTCCCGAGTCTGCTCCATGTACCCTGGCACGCTTCATTATGTATATCCATCATGGAAAGTTTAAGGGTTAAAGCGGATCTGTCGCCAGATTGCTTAACACACTCCATACCGTGCATTAAAAAACAAATTAGGTTAAATTAGACCTGATAAGATAAGTGTGATTACTTTGAAAATCCATGTCAGAGATGCTGTTTAATCCTGAAATAAAAGTGGGCATTTTGGTTCTAGAGTCCAGCAACAACTCATTTTACTATTAGGGAGGGAAACTTACAAATAAGAATAGACAGCACTTCTGAAATGGATTTATAAAGTAAGTACACCAGCCTCGATAAGTTTCAGAGATCTGTTTGTTAATCTTCGCAGTTTGCTTTGTGAGAAACCTGATTTAATGCATGACATATTTCGATTACTAAGTTGGCTTGTTTTCAATTAGACGTTAGTAAAACAGACGGGAACTCGGAAGAAGTGATACGTGGGCGCAAATTGTGTTTAATTATAACAAAGTGTGTTTATGACTGGAGAATTAATATCTCAAGAATAACTCGCTATTATGCACATTTAACTCTCTAACTGCCACAAATTGCATTTTTACATCCGGCACTGGCAGAACGTAAGAAAAAAGGTTTATTTTGAGCAGGGGCTGAACCTACGTCTACTGCAGCTGTACTTAAAGGGTTTGTCCACTAGTCGACAACTACTTTTCAATGTCATTATCCTGCCTAGTGAATTTTTTTTAAAAAAAGAATACTTACCACTCAGAAAGGTGCCACTCCTCCACTCCTATCTCTGTGTCCCCGGTTATCTGGTGACCTTGGTTATGTCAGTTCCTTCTGAAGGACATGTGAAGGCTGCAGCCAATCAGCTCCCACTGATAGTCTCCAGTGCTCATATGACATAAACATGGTCAAGAGATCACCGAGGTACACAGTGTTCGGTGAGAAGGAGGAATCAAACAGAGGATAGCTCCTTTAACCCCTTAATCCCATATGACGTACTATCCCGTCGAGGTGGGGGGGGCCTTAATTCCCGGTGACGGTATAGTACGTCATACGCGATCGGCCGCGTTCACGGGGGGAGCGCGGCCGATCGCGGCCGGGTGTCGGCTGCATATCGCAGCTGACATCCGGCACTATGTGCCAGGAGCGGTCACGGACCGCCCCCGGCACATTAACCCCCGGCACACCGCGATCAAACATGATCGCGGTGTACCGGCGGTACAGGGAAGCATCGCGCAGGGAGGGGGCTCCCTGCGGGCTTCCCTGAGACGATCGGTACAAGGTGATGTACTCACCTCGTACCGAACGTCTTCTCCCTGCAGGCCCCGGATCCAAAATGGCCGAGGGGCTGTATCCGGGTCCTGCAGGGAGCACTTCCGGGTCGGAGCAGGCTGCAGATGAAAGCTGCAGCCTGCTCCGATGAAAGTATGATCGCCGATCTGATAGAGTGCTGTGCACACTATCAGATCTGCGATCTGTGATGTCCCCCCCTGGGACAAAGTAAAAAAGTAAAAAAAAAAATTTCCACATGTGTAAAAAAAAAAATAAATAATTCCTAAATAAATAATAATAAAAAAAAAAATATTATTCCCATAAATACATTTCTTTATCTAAAAAAAACAAACAAAAACAATAAAAGTACACATATTTAGTATCGCCGCGTCCGTAACGACCCAACCTATAAAACTGGCCCACTAGTTAACCCCTTCAGTAAACACCGTAAGAAAAAAAAAAAAAAAACGAGGCAAAAAACAACGCTTTATTACCATACCGCCGAACAAAAAGTGGAATAACACGCGATCAAAAAGACGGATATAAATAACCATGTTACCGCTGAAAACGTCATCTTGTCCCGCAAAAAACGAGCTGCCATGCAGCATCATCAGCAAAAAAATAAAAAAGTTATAGTCCTCAGAATAAAGCGATGCCAAAATAATTATTTTTTCTATAAAATAGTTTTTATCGTATAAAAGCGTCAAAACATAAAAAAATGATATAAATGAGGTATCGCTGTAATCGTACTGACCCGACGAATAAAACTGCTTTATCAATTTTACCAAGCGCAGAACGGTATAAACGCCTCTCCCAAAAGAAATTCATGAATAGCTGGTTTTTGGTTATTCTGCCTCACAAAAATCGGAATAAAAAGTGATAAAAAATGGTCACGTGTCCGAAAATGTTACCAATAAAAACGTTAACTCGTCCCGCAAAAAACAAGACCTCACATGACTCTGTGGACCAAAATGTGGAAAAATTATAGGTCTCAAAATGTGGAGACGCAAAAACTTTTTTGCTATAAAAAGCGTCTTTTAGTCTGGTTTCACACTTGCGTTTTTATCTGCATGCGTTTTTAAAAAAAAACGCATGTGAAAAAATGCATGTAAACGCGGTAAAACGCATGCGTTTTTATAGAAAAACACAAGAAAACAAGAAAAAAACAAAAAACCCTAACCCTACCCCTAACCCTACCCCTAACCTGAAATACGTGGCACTGAAATACGTGGCACTGAAATATACGTTTATATACGTATATACGTATATAAGTGCCACGATATTTCAGTGGCCACGTATATAAGTGCCACGTATTTAAGTGCCACGTATTTAAGTGCCACGTATTTCAGTGCCACGTATTTACGTGCAACGTATTTACGTGCCACGTATTTTTCAGTGCCTGAAATACGTGGCACTGAAATATACGTTTATATACGTATATACGTATATAAGTGCCACGATATTTCAGTGGCCACGTATTTAAGTGCCACGTATTTAAGTGCCACGTATTTAAGTGCCACGTATTTCAGTGCCACGTATTTCAGTGCCACGTATTTCAGTGCCACGTATTTACGTGCCACGTATTTTTCAGTGCCTGAAATACGTGGCACTGAAATACGTGGCACTGAAATATCGTGGCACTGAAATATCGTGGCACTGAAATATCGTGGCACTGAAGTATTTACGTGCCACGTATTTTTCAGTGCCTGAAATACGTGGCACTGAAATACGTGGCACTGAAATACGTGGCACTGAAATACGTGGCACTGAAATATACGTTTATATACGTATATAAGTGCCACGATATTTCAGTGGCCACGTATATACGTGCCACGTATTTAAGTGCCACGTATTTAAGTGCCACGTATTTAAGTGCCACGTATTTACGTGCCACGTATTTACGTGCCACGTATTTTTCAGTGCCTGAAATACGTGGCACTGAAATACGTGGCACTGAAATATCGTGGCACTGAAATATCGTGGCACTGAAATATTTACGTGCCACGTATTTTTCAGTGCCTGAAATACGTGGCACTGAAATACGTGGCACTGAAATACGTGGCACTGAAATATTGTGGCACTGAAATATCGTGGCACTGAAATATCGTGGCACTTAAATACGTGGCACTTAAATACGTGGCACTTAAATACGTGGCACTTAAATACGTGGCACTTATATACGTGGCACTTATATACGTGGCACTTATGACTGTCAGAAAATGTTCAGTAAACGGTTAGGGGTAGGGTTTCAGGTAGAATTGGGGAGTTTCCACTGTTCAGGCACATCAGGGGCTCTCCAAACGCGACATGGCGTCCAATCTCAATTCCAGCCAATTCTGCGTTGAAAAAGTAAAACAGTGCTCCTTCCCTTCCGAGCTCTCCCGTGCGTCCAAAAAGGGGTTTACCCCAACATATGGGGTATCAGCGTACTAGGGACAAATTGAACAACAACTTCTGGGGTCCAAGTTCTCTTGTTATCCTTGGGAAAATAAAAATTTGGGGGGCTAAAAATAATTTTTGTGGGAAAAAAAAATATGTTTTATTTTCACGGCTCTGCGTTGTAAACTGTAGTGAAACACTTGGGGGTTCAAAGTTCTCACAACACATCTAGATAAGTTCCTTGGGAGGTCTAGTTTCCAATATGGGGTCACTTGTGGGGGGTTTGTACTGTTTGGGTACATCAGGGGCTCTGCAAATGCAACGTGACGCCTGCAGACCAATCCATTTAAGTCTGCATTCCAAATGGCGCTCCTTCCCTTCCGAGCTCTGTCATGCGCCCAAACAGTGGTTCCCCCCCACATAGGGGGTATCAGCGTACTCAGGACAAATTGGACAACAACTTTTAGGGTCCAATTTATCCTGATACCCTTGTGAAAATACAAAACTGGGGGCTAAAAAATCATTTTTGTGAAAAAGAAAAATAATTTTTATTTTCACGGCTCTGCGTTATAAACTGTAGTGAAACACTTGGGGGTTCAAAGTTCTCACAACACATCTAGATAAGTTCCTTGGGGGGTCTAGTTTCCAATATGGGGTCACTTGTGGGGGGTTTGTACTGTTTGGGTACATCAGGGGCTCTGCAAATGCAACGTGACGCCTGCAGACCAATCCATTTAAGTCTGCATTCCAAATGGCGCTCCTTCCCTTCCGAGCTCTGTCATGCGCCCAAACAGTGGTCCCTCCCCACAAATGGGGTATCAGCGTACTCCAGACAAATTGGACAACAACTTTTGGGGTCCAATTTATCCTGATACCCTTGTGAAAATACAAAACTGGGGGCTAAAAAATCATTTTTGTGAAAAAAAAAATAATTTTTATTTTCACGGCTCTGCGTTATAAACTGTAGTGAAACACTTGGGGGTTCAAAGCTCTCAAAACACATCTAGATAAGTTCCTTAGGGGGTCTACTTTCCAAAATGGTGTCACTTGTGGGGGGGTTTAATGTTTAGGCACATCAGGGGCTCTCCAAACGCAACATGGCATCCCATCTTAATTCCAGTCAATTTTGCATTGAAAAGTAAAATAGCGCTTCTTCCCTTCTGAGCTCTGCTATGCGCCCAAACAATGGTTTACACCCACATATGGGGTATCGTCGTACTCAGGACAAATTGCACAACAACTTTTGTGGTCTAATTTCTTCTCTTACCCTTGGGGAAATAAAAAAATGGGGGTGAAAAGATCATTTTTGTGAAAAAATATGATTTTTTATTTTTACGGCTCTGCATTATAAACTTCTGTGAAGCACTTGTTGGGTCAAAGTGCTCAACACACATCTAGATAAGTTCCTTAAGGGGTCTACTTTCCAAAATGGTGTCACTCGTGGGGGGTTTCAATGTTTAGGCACATTAGGGGCTCTCCAAACGCAACATGGCGTCCCATCTCAATTCCAGTCAATTTTGCATTGAAAAGTCAAATGGCGCTCCTTCCCTTCTGAGCTCTGCCCTGCGCCCAAACAATGGTTTACACCCACATATGGGGTATCAGTGTACTCAGGACAAATTGCACAACAATTTTTGGGGTCCAATTTCTTCTCTTACCCTTGGGAAAATAAAAAATTGGGGGTGAAAAGATAATTTTTGTGAAAAAATATGATTTTTTATTTTTACGGCTCTGCATTATAAACTTCTGTAAAGCACTTGTTGGGTCAAAGTGCTCACCACACATCTAGATAAGTTCCTTAGGGGGTCTACTTTCCAAAATGGTGTCACTTGTTAGGGGTTTCAATGTTTAGGCACATCAAGGGCTCTCTAAATGCAACATGGCGTCCCATCTCAATTCCAGTCAATTTTGCATTGAAAAGTCAAATGGCGCTCCTTCCCTTCCGAGCTCTGCCCTGCGCCCAAACAATGGTTTACACCCACATATGGGGTATCAGCGTACTCAGGACAAATTGCACAACAATTTTTGGGGTCCAATTTCTTCTCTCACCCTTGGGAAAATAAAAAATTGGGGGTGAAAAGATAATTTTTGTGAAAAAATATGATTTTTTATTTTTACGGCTCTGCATTATAAACTTCTGTAAAGCACTTGTTGGGTCAAAGTGCTCACCACACATCTAGATAAGTTCCTTAGGGGGTCTACTTTCCAAAATGGTGTCACTTGTGGGGGGTTTCAATGTTTAGGCACATCAGGGGCTCTCCAAATGCAACATGGCGTCCCATCTCAATTCCAGTCAATTTTGCATTGAAAAGTCAAATGGCGCTCCTTTGCTTCCAAGCTCTGCCATGCACCCAAACTGTGGTTTACCCCCACATATGGGGTATCAGCGTACTCAGGACAAATTGTACAACAACTTTTGGGGTCTATTTTCTCCTGTTACCCTTGGTAAAATAAAACAAATTGGAGCTGAAATAAATTTTGTGTGAAAAAAAGTTAAATGTTCATTTTTATTTAAACATTCCAAAAATTCCTGTGAAACACCTGAAGGGTTAATAAACTTCTTGAAAGTGGTTTTGAGTACCTTGAGGGGTGCAGTTTTTAGAATGGTGTCACACTTGGGTATTTTCTATCATATAGACCCGTCAAAATGACTTCAGATGAGATGTGGTCCCTAAAAAAAAATGGTGTTGTAAAAATGAGAAATTGCTGGTCAACTTTTAACCCTTATAACTCCGTCACAAAAAAAATTTTGGTTCCAAAATTGTGCTGATGTAAAGTAGACATGTGGGAAATGTTATTTATTAAGTATTTTGTGTGACATATGTCTGTGATTTAAGGGCATAAAAATTCAAAGTTGGAAAATTGCGAAATTTTCAAAATTTTCGCCAAATATTCGTTTTTTTCACAAATAAACACAAGTTATATCGAAGAAATTTTACCACTAACATGAAGAACAATATGTCACGAGAAAACAATGTCAGAATCGCCAAGATCCGTTGAAGCGTTCCAGAGTTATAACCTCATAAAGGGACAGTGGTCAGAATTGTAAAAATTGGCCCGGTCATTAACGTGCAAACCACCCTCGGGGCTTAAGGGGTTAAGAATCATATTTCTTGTATGTTGCATGTTGTTTAATTGTTTGGATGTCAACAATGGTGGCTTTTCTTGCATACATGTCTGCGTTTATGGGCTGTGCATAGTCGTTATTAAAATGTTCAGACTTTCCAATTAATTTACTTCAAAATGTGGCATAATCGCTTTGATGAGTTGGGGCCAAAGTTTGCTGTTCTCTAAATGGAAGGTCTTTCAAGTCCAGGAGCAGAGCTGTAGCTAGGGGTTCAGCTCAGGGGGAAAAGAAACTTCTGAGTGGGCCCCTAACCAGGTAACTCTGATTACAACTTGGTGACGCACCCTAACAGTGGAGGAGAACCTCAGCAGACGATGATGCTGTTACTGAAAATAAATAAAAAATAGTATTTAGTCAGTCAGCAATAGTGCAAGTTCCACCACTTAAAAAGATGAGAGGCGTCTGTAATTTACATCATAGGTAGACCTCAACTATGGGAGACAAACTGAGAACAAAAAATCCAGAAAATCACATTGTCTGTTTTTTTATCATTTTATTTGCATATTATGGTGGAAAATAAGTATTTGGTCAGAAACAAAATTTCATCTCAATACTTTGTAATATATCCTTTGTTGGCAATGACAGAGGTCAAACGGTTTCTGTAAGTCTTCACAAGGTTGCCACACACTGTTGTTGGTATGTTGGCCCATTCCTCCATGCAGATGTCCTCTAGAGCAGTGATGTTTTTGGCTTTTCGCTTGGCAACACGGACTTTCAACTCCCTCCAAAGGTTTTCTATAGGGTTGAGATCTGGAGACTGGCTAGGCCACTCCAGGACCTTGAAATGCTTCTTACGAAGCCACTCCTTCGTTGCCCTGGCGGTGTGCTTTGGATCATTGTGATGTTGAAAGACCCAGCCACGTTTCATCTTCAATGCCCTTGCTGATGGAAGGAGGTTTGCACTCAAAATCTCACGATACATGGCCCCATTCATTCTTTCATGTACCCGGATCAGTCGTCCTGGCCCCTTTGCAGAGAAACAGCCCCAAAGCATGATGTTTCCACCACCATGCTTTACAGTAGGTATGGTGTTTGATGGATGCAACTCAGTATTCTTTTTCCTCCAAACACGACAAGTTGTGTTTCTACTAAACAGTTCCAGTTTGGTTTCATCAGACCATAGGACATTCTCCCAAAACTCCTCTGGATCATCCAAATGCTCTCTAGCAAACTTCAGACGGGCCCGGACATGTACTGGCTTAAGCAGTGGGACACGTCTGGCACTGCAGGATCTGAGTCCATGGTGGCGTAGTGTGTTACTTATGGTAGGCCTTGTTACATTGGACCCAGCTCTCTGCAGTTCATTCACTAGGTCCCCCCGTGTGGTTCTGGGATTTTTGCTCACCGTTCTTGTGATCATTTTGACCCCACGGGGTGGGATTTTGCGTGGAGCCCCAGATCGAGGGAGATTATCAGTGGTCTTGAATGTCTTCCATTTTCTAATTATTGCTCCCACTGTTGATTTCTTCACTCCAAGCTGGTTGGCTATTGCAGATTCAGTCTTCCCAGCCTGGTGCAGGGCTACAATTTTGTTTCTGGTGTCCTTTGACAGCTCTTTGGTCTTCACCATAGTGGAGTTTGGAGTCAGACTGTTTGAGGGTGTGCACAGGTGTCTTTTTATACTGATAACAAGTTTAAACAGGTGCCATTACTACAGGTAATGAGTGGAGGAAAGAGGAGACTCTTAAAGAAGAAGTTACAGGTCTGTGAGAGCAAGAAATCTTGATTGTTTGTTTCTGACCAAATACTTATTTTCCACCATAATATGCAAATAAAATGATAAAAAAACAGACAATGTGATTTTCTGGATTTTTTGTTCTCAGTTTGTCTCCCATAGTTGAGGTCTACCTATGATGTAAATTACAGACGCCTCTCATCTTTTTAAGTGGTGGAACTTGCACTATTGCTGACTGACTAAATACTTTTTTGCCCCACTGTATGTCACAGGGATATTCTCCCTCAGCAAACCCTCCTCCCCTCCTCCATTACACTGTGCTAGAAGGAATGCTGTGGACTGCTGTGCTTTTGTAAAGAGTCTTGATCTATGCTGAACAGTGCTATCAAAAGAGACTGTTAGTCAATGTGCCTGAGGAAGCTGCAGTACATGGTCGCCCTGAGTAACGGTTCCCCCAGAGTTCCAAAGAATTTATGAGACCTTTCCCGCTCCTATCTGAACCTAGCGGCGTGCACGTAACAAATGTTTAACTTTTCCCATCTTTTCCTTCTGGCCCAGTCATGACTAGTGTTGAGCATTCCGATGCTGCAAGTATCGGGTATCGGCCGATACTTGCTGTATCGGAATTTCCGATACCGAGATCCGATATTTTTGTGATATCGGGTATCGGTATCGAAACAACATTAATGTAAAAATGTGTAAAAGAAAGAATTAAAATAAAAAATATTGCTATACTCACCTGTCCGACGCAGCCTGGACCTCAGCGAAGGAACCGGCAGCGTTGTTTGTTTAAAATTCGCGCTTTTACTTGGTTACGTGAATTCCCGGCTTGTGATTGGTCAGGGCGGCCATGTTGCCGGGACGCGGACCAATCACAGCAAGCCGTGACGAAATTACGTCACGGCTTGCTGTGATTGGTCCGCGTCCCGGCAACATGGCCGCCATTAACCAATCACAAGCCGTGACGTCACGGGAGGCTGGACTTGCGCACTTTTTAAAAAACGCGCGTGTCCAGCCTCCAGTGACGTCCCGGCTTATGATTGGTCACGGCGCCATGTTGCCGGGACGCGGACCAATCACAGTAAGCCGTGACGAAATTACGTCACGGCTTGCTGTGATTGGTCCGCGTCCCGGCAACATGAACGCCATTAACCAATCACAAGCCGTGACGTCACGGGAGGCTGGACACGCGCGTTTTTTAAAAAGTGCGCAAGTCCAGCCTCCCGTGACGTCACGGCTTGTGATTGGTTAATGGCGGCCATGTTGCCGGGACGCGGACCAATCACAGCAAGCCGTGACGTAATTTTGTCACGGCTTGCTGTGATTGGTCCGCGTCCCGGCAACATGGCCGCCCTGACCAATCACAAGCCGGGAATTCACGTAACCAAGTAAAAGCGCGAATTTTAAACAAACAACGCTGCCGGTTCCCTCGCTGAGGTCCCGGCTGCGTCGGACAGGTGAGTATAGCGATATTTTTTATTTTAATTCTTTCTTTTACACATTTATATGGTTCCCAGGGCCTGAAGGAGAGTTTCCTCTCCTTCAGACCCTGGGAACCATCAGGAATACCGTCCGATACTTGAGTCCCATTGACTTGTATTGGTATCGGGTATCGGTATCGGATTGGATCCGATACTTTGCCGGTATCGGCCGATACTTTCCGATACCGATACTTTCAAGTATCGGACGGTATCGCTCAACACTAGTCATGACTCGTCTGCAGAATTTACAACAAAGACACATTAAGTTCTCATATTTCCAGCACCATCTCCATATATTCCCAACCTTCACAAACTCGTCATCCTACTGTCACCCCAATGCTGAGTCGCTGCTGCATATGTGTCCCTACTACTGTAACAGCTGTGTGGTACAAAAACAGTGCTCCTCTTAGTGCCCCACATTATAATAATAATAATAATTTTATTTATATAACGCCAACATATTCCGCAGCACTTTACATTATAGAGGGGACTTGTACAGACAATAGACATTACAGCATAACTATAAACACATAGATTAAAACAGATATCAAGAGGAATTAGGGCCCTGCTCGCAAGCTTACAATCTATGAGGAAAAAGGGGAGACACGAGAGGTGGATGGTAACAATTGCTTTTGTTGTTCGGACCAGCCGTAGTGTAAGGATCAACGTTCATGTAAAGCTGCATGAACCAGTTAACAGCCTAAGTATGTAGCAGTACAGACATAGAGTGCTATTAACTGCATAAAGCGAATGAGAACATGATGCGAGGAAATTGATTATGGTTTAAGTTTTTTTGAATGGGCCACACCGGGATAGTTAGGTTAATGCGTTGAGGCGGTAGGCCAGTCTGAACAAATGCATTTTTAGGGCACGCTTAAAACTGTGGGGATTGGAGATTAATCGTATTAACCTGGGTAGTGCATTCCAAAGAATCGGCGCAGCACGTGAAAAGTCTTGGAGACGGGAGTGGGAGGTTCTGATTGTTGAGGATGTTAACCTCAGGTCATTAGCAGAACGGAGGGCACGGGTAGGGTGGTAGACTGAGACCAGGGAGGAGATGTAGGGTGGTGCTGAGCCATGGAGTGCTTTGTGGGTGAGGGTAATACATTTGTACTGGATTCTGGAGTGGATGGGTAACCTGTGTAATAAGGTAGAGGTATCGGTGTAACGGTTGGTGAGGAATATGATCCTGGCAGCAGCATTCAGGACAGATTGGAGAGGGGAGAGTTTGGTAAGAGGGAGACCGATTAGTAGAGAGTTACAATAGTCCAGACAAGAATGAATAAGAGAAATAGTAAGAGTTTTTGCAGAGTCGAAAGTATAAAAGGTTGAATCCTAGAAATGTTTTTGAGGTGCAGATAACAAGATTATGCCCATATAATTATGCCCACCACTGTGCCCCTTACAAAAGTATAATGCCTCTTTTGTGCCCTTTAGATTGTAAAACTGACCCCTTCAATGTATTAATGCCATGCACAAATCTCCTAAAAAACATTGTCTACAGTTTCCCCGTAAAAAAGTAATAATGCCCCCTGTGTGTCACTTTGGCAGTCACAATACCCTAAGTGCCCCTATAACAATAAATGCCCACATAACATTTAATATTAATGTTCTTTTAGTCCCCCATATACAGATACCCTATACACAGCATAATGGGCCCTCAACTCCTTTATACACTATATGATGGTCCCACACCTCCCTTCTACACAATGAAAAAAAACAAAAACTTTGTAGAAAAAATCCAGCTCACTACAGTAGAATCCAATGGCCGTGCACAGAAAGAAGTTTGTGTTAGCAGCAAACAAGCAGTATCAAACAAGGAAAGGTATCAAGCAACAGATCCATTGGTGAAAATTAATTTAAAAACATTATTTTAAAACAAAATTTTTTAATATATAACATGGTTAAAATCATGGTATAAAACCACTGATTTAAAAAAAAAAGGCAAGTTAGCTGGGAAACTTATGGCCTTATGCGTTTCAAACCGACTGGTTCTTAATCATAGTTCAGAGTTCCACACTGTATGATGGCCCCTTTTAATCCTCACTCTTTATGAAGGCTCGCTTTTTAACCACCACAGTGTATTATGGCCCCCTTAGTAGTCCGAACTCTTTATGATGACCCCCTTAGAACTTCCCACTATGTATGAAGGCCCCCATACTAACCCAACTACTTATGAAGTCCACCTTAGTTGCCCCCAGTAAGTATAATGGCTCCCTTAGTAGCCTCCACTATGTAGTATAACCTCCTCAGTAGTCCCCACTTGTATGAAGGTCTCATACAAGTAGATCTCACTCTTTATGAGGACCCCATTAGTAACTCCCATATTTATGTAAATTAATGGGGTCCAGTTTTGACTCCTCGATGCTGTTCGGGTCTCGGACTTTTGGCAGCAGTTACTGTCAATGCTGCAGCTAAATACTGAGCTCAGCCACTATCCCGAGGCAGAAAGCATGAGCTGTCGAACTTAGTGATTGACTTGAGCTGTCGAACTTAGTGATTGACTGCAGCGGTGATGTGCATTGTCGAGGTGTCATCACTACTGCAGCTAAAACACCAAGACCCGAGCAGGGGCAAGAAGCTGCAGTCATTATATCTCCTCTGTTTAATATCTTAGAGCATCTGGAATTCACTCTTCTGAAAGTGAAAAACCCCTTTAATACTTAAGTTTGCCAAAATTATTACCACTGACAAGCACAGGATATTTATTTTAGCAAAATTAAGTATACTATTCCAATTTCCCATCTATTAAACTAATTATCCCATGGAAAGCGGTTCGTAAAGGGGTTACGTAAAATAAAAAAGGTCTAATTGTTTGGAACAAATCAAGCCAGACATGTCTCTTGAAGCAAGGATCACCAACCTACGACTTACCTACTCTGGACACATTATATAAAGAAAGCTATAACTGGAAAGGACATTATGGTCGGAGGAATTGAAGGAACAAGGCGAAGAGGAAGGCCAGCAACCCGATGGATTGATACTATCAAAATAATGGCAGAGAAGATCCTCATTGACCTATCTAGGCTTGCACAAGATCAATCTTCCTACAGATCGTTCATCCATCAAGTCGCAATGGCTCGATATTGAACCGAAGACCATTAAAAAATATATACAGTATTTAGAGATTTTTCCTGCCAGAAACAGCAGCGATCTGTTCCATGTGCTGTGCCTGGCATTGCAGAGTAGCCACATTAAAGATAATAAGGTAGAACTGCAATACCAATTACAGCCTGTAGACAAAAGAGGTGATGTTTCTAAAAAGAGGAGCATTTTTTAAATTCTCATACAAACTCTTTGCTGGACACTAGATTGACCTCAATTCACTACTTCTTTTATTATTTTACACTCTTCCGAACAGTTCTTCTACATTTTATCCTTTAACCCTTTAAATGTAAAATTGGGACACTAAGTGGGTTCACAATGAGAGCCTTATACTAGAATTTAAGCTATTGAGGAGATCACACAGAGGGACATGGAAAGTGTGCTCCCAGAGTGATCCACTGTATTTGGATTGAACTTGGTAAAAAATAAATCAAATGAAATCGAGAGCCTCTGGATTCTGTCAGCTTGACACCTCATCATGGTGAAGTCTGCCATTCATGTAATGGACTATGAGTCGTTCCCAGGAAATCAATAAGTTATGATTGAAAAGGCAGCATGAACAATCAGTTTACTCATTCTATTCCACAACACGGTGTCTAGTGCTGGGCTAAGGGTTTTATTGGATCTCTGCTTTTCATCCATGGCATCTGCTATCAGCATTCCTTTTTTATAGGCCTCCTGATGAACCGGTATACGGGGAAACGCGTTGAGGCGCAGCACATTGCGATAAGTATCATGCAATAGTGTTGAGTTGACACAGAGTATTGCGCTAAGACATTATGCAAAGCTGTGGATACCATTGATATATCTTGCCTATTGCTCAGACGTATGTGATTGGTTGGTATACAGTTACTGAGTATTGGTCAATGGTATGGCTGATGGTCAATTATATGCTATCTATCACATCATATAGAATGTATAGTTGATAACAGTCTTTGAAATATTTATTCTACAGTATGGGTGCTAGTCAAAAAAAAGGGGCTCATTGCCTAAATTGAACATTGATGTGGCATATCTGGTGACATACCCATTACACGATAGCATCTGCTAACAATTAGATGGCTATAATATTCCTTTTATGGAAATGATATCCTGTGTCCATTAATTGCCCTCTAAACTCCCTCTCTCATTTTTTGCTTAGTTTGTTATATTGGGTTTTTTTATTGAGTTGACCAATTTTTTTCTTTCTTCATCTCTGTTCTTATGTTATTGTTTTCCCACCTGCATTGCAGGGTGAGTGAGGGCAGAGAGGGTCAGCCTACGCTGAGTGGGGGCGCCAAAAAATCGTTATTAGGGTGCCAACCTCCACAGTTAGGCAGGGGTCAATAAGGACTAGTGTAGGGTATGTGCTAGACCTTGGTCTTTTTTTGTATCTAGGCAGTGTATTCTGCCATAAACACTGGGTGGTGTATTTTAAATATTTTTGAAATAAAATAAAATAAATTTTAAAAGGGATACATGTTCACTAATTTTTATAATACTATTCCGATTATGTAAAAATCTTTTCAGAATACGACTTTTATTGGATCTCATCAGTAGGACAGCACTGACAGTGATTGGGAGTTAAGTACCAGGCATTTAAGAGTGGATGTATAAGGCCGGTTTCACATTTGCGGTTGTGTCCGCAGCGTTTCTTCCGCAAATATCCGCATGCGTTGTGTTTTCCTATATTTAACATTAGGGACGCATGAGTCTGCGGTCAGTTGCGTTTTGTTGCGTTTGACAACGCATGCGTCGTTTCGTCGTCTGCGGTTTGGTGCGGTAAACGCAACATGTAGTAATTTTAGAAGCGTCAATTTGCCGCCTAGAAACGTATGCGGTTGTTAGCGCAAGGAATGCGGCAAAAAAACGCATTACTATCTATGGGAACGCATGCGTACATATGTATTTGCGTACGCATGCGTTTGATGCATTTGTGTACTTCGGACTGCGCATGCCCATTAAAGACACACCCTCCAGGAAATATCAAACGCATGCGCATAAAAAGCGCAAACACATGTAAAAACGCATGCAAAAGTAAAGTAGCCTAAGAGACGAGTTTACATACATTGTCATGCACCGAGATCCCAACACATACACTATATGGACAAAAGTATTAGTACACTCCACTTAATCCTTCAGTTCAGATTTTTCATGTAAAATAGCCACAGGTGTATAATACTCGGCCCCTCGCCACCCACCAGTATACAATATATAGCCCCACCTGATGTATAACATCTGTCCCCTCATCCTCCAGTGTATAACATCTGTCCCCTCACCCCCTGGTATATAAAATCTCTCCCTTCACCCCTGGTGTATAACATCTGGCCTCTCACCCTCCTGTGCATAATATCCAGCCCCTCGCCACCCCACCGATGTACAATATTGAACCCCTAGACACCCAATGTTTAACATCTGTCTTCTCATCCCCCCGCTGCATAACATCTGTCCCCTCGCCCCATGGTGTATAACATCTATCCCTTCACCACTCGATGCATAACATCCGGTCTCTTGCCCCCCCGGTGCCTAACATCCATCCCCTCGCCCCTGGTATATAACATCCGTCCCCTCGCCTTCTGATGTATAACATCCGTCCCCTTGACCCCTTGTACATAAAATCCATCCCCGTGCCACCCTATGTATAATATTCGTCCCATCATCCCCATGTGTATAACATTCATCCCCTCGCCCCCTGGTGTAAGACATCCGTCCCCTTGCCTTCCAAAGTTTTACATCTGTCCCCTTGCCATACCCCAATGTGCAATATAGAGTCTCTCTCCATTTGATGAATAACATCCGTCCCCTCACCCCCTGGTTGATAACATCTGTCCCCTCACCCCCTGGTGTATAACATTTGTCCCCTCGCAACCCGATGTATAAAATCTGGTCTCTCACTGTCACGCACAGTGTAGGAAAGATTTAGTGCAACACAAAGGGATAAGAGAAGTGGAACCAAACACTAGGGGATTGGGAAGTGGAGACCCCTACACAGATCTAACATCACCCTGTCTGTCCTACCATCCCTATATAGGTTCTGCACCTATCGTCAAGCAGGATACCTAATCCTTGTGTGACCCTGGAGATAAGCCATGCAGCGGGAAGGACAGGATAAGCACTAGTCAATCCCACTAACACTAAAGACAGCAAGGATAAATGAAACAAGGGGGGCACGTAGCTCGAGTAAACTCAGAGAGAAACGCCAATGTCCAAACTTCAAGAGGATGCTAGCAGACTGCTACAGCTCCAAGCCTCAACAGAGAAGTGTAAATAGGAAATAACACCTGCAACTCCCAACAGGAAATTGGGAATTATAAACACCCAGATCCAGGTGACACCATTAACCCCTTCATGACCCAGCCTATTTTGACCTTAATGACCTGGCCATTTTTTGCAATTCTGACCAGTGCTCTTTATGAGGTAATAACTCAGGAACGCTTCAACGGATCCTAGCGATTCTGAGATCATTTTTTCATGACATATTGGGCTTCATGTTAGTGGTAAATTTAGGTCGATAATTTATGCGTTTATTTGTGAAAAAATCAGAAATTTGGCGAAAATTTTGAAAATTTTTTAATTTTAACATTTTAAATTTCTATTCTGTTAGACCAGAGAGTTATGTGACACAAAATAGTTAATAAATAACATTTCCCACATGTCTACTTTACATCGCCACAATTTTGGAAAAAAACATTTTGTTTTTGCTAGTAAGTTATAAGGGTTAAAATTTGATCAGCAATTTCTCATTTTTACAACAAAATTTACCAAACCATTTTTTTTAGGGACCACCTCACATTTGAAGTCAGTTTGAGGGGTCTGTGTGGCTGAAAATACCCAAAAGTGACACCATTTTAAAAACTGCACCTCTCAAGGTGCTCAAAACCACATTGAAGAAGTTTATTAACCCTTCAGGTGCTTCACAGCAGCAGAAGCAACATGGAAGGAAAAAATGAACATTTAACTTTTTAGTCACAAAAATGATCTTTTAGCAACAATTTTTTTTTATTTTCCCAAGGGTAAAAGGAGAAACTGGACCCCGAAAGTTGTTGTCCAATTTGTCCTAAGTATGCCACTACCCCATATGTGGGGGAAAACCACTGTTTGGGCGCACGACAGGGCTCGGAAGGGAAGGAGCGCCATTTGACTTTTGAATGAAAAATTAGCTCCAACCGTTAGCGGACACCATGCCACATTTGGAGAGCCCCTGTGTGCCTAACCATTGGAGCTCCCCCACAAGTTACCCCATTTTGCAAACTAGACCCCCCAAGTAACTTATCTAGATGCATAGTGAGAACTTTGAACCCCCAGGTGCTTCACAAATTGATCCGTAAATATGAAAAAGTACTTTTTTTTCCCACAAAAATTTTATTTTAGCCTCAATTTTTTTAATTTTTACATGGGCAACAGGATAAATGGATCCTAAAATTTGTTGGGCAATTTCTTCCGAGTACACTAATACCTCACATGTGGGGGTAAACCACTGTTTGGGCACACGGCAAGGCTTGGAAGGGAAGCCCCTGCGAGCCTAAACATTGGAGCTCCCCCACAAATGACCCCATTTTGGAAACTATACCCTCCAAGGAACTTATATAGATGCATAGTCAGCACTTTCAACCCCCAACTGCTTCACAAATTGATCCGTTAATATGAAAAAGTACTATTTTTTTGTCCACAAAAATTTTATTTTAGCCTCAATTTTTTTTTTTACATGGGCAACAGGATAAAATGGATCCTAAAATTTGTTGGGCAATTTCTCCTCAGTACACCGATACCTCATATTTGGGGGTAAACCACTGTTTGGGCGCACGGCAAGGCTCGGAATGGAAGGAGCACCATTTGACTTTTTAATGGAAAATTGGCTCCAATCGTTAGCGGACACCATGCCATGTTTGGAGAGCCCCTGTGTGCCTAAGCATTGGAGTTCCCTCACAAGTGACCCCATTTTGGAAACTAGACCCCCCAAGGAACTTATCTAGATGCATAGTGAGCACTTTGAACCCCCAGGTGCTTCACAAATTGATCCATAAATATGAAAAAGTACTTTTTTCGACAAAAATTTTATTTTAGCCTCAATTTTTTTAATTTTTACATGGGCAACAGGATAAAATGGATCCTAAAATTTGTTGGGCAATCTCTTTTGAGTACACCAATACCTCACATGTGGGGGTAAACCACTGTTTGGGTGCACGGCAAGGCTCAGAAGGGAAGGAGCGCCATTTGACTTAAAAATTAGCTCCAATCATTAGCTGACACCATGTCGCATTTGGCGAGCTCCTGTGTGCCTAAACATTGGAGCTCCCCCACAAGTGACCCCATTTTGGAAACTAGACTCCCCAAGGAACTTATCTAGATGCATAGTGAGCACTTGGAACCCCCAGGTGCTTCACAAATTGATTCGTAAATATGAAAAAATACTTTGTTTCCACAAAAAATTAATTTTAGCCTCAATTTTTTTAATTTTTACAATTAACAACAACAGGATAAAATGGATCCTAAAATTTGTTGGGCAATTTCTCCTGAGTACACTGATACCTCACATGTGGGGGTAAACCACTGTTTGGGCGCACAGCAAGGCTCGGAAGGGAAGGAGCGCCATTTGACTTTTTGAATGGAAAATTAGCTCCAATCGTTAGCGGAAACGTCGCATATTGAAAGTATGTAGTGTATGTTAGGTTGGTATGTGGTGTAGTGTACGTCAGGTTGGTGTGTGTTGTGTAATATTCACCACACACACACCAACCTGACATACACTATACCACACCACACACCAACCTGACACGTCAGGTTGGTGTGTGGTGTAGTGTACATCGGGTTGGTGTGTGGTGTAGTGTACGTCAGGTTGGTGTGTGTGGTGTAGTATACACCACACACACCAACCTGACGTACACTATACCACACACCAACCTGAAGTGCACAATGCCACACACCAACCTGACACGCTACGTCAGGTTGGTGTGTGTGGTGTAGTGTACATCAGGTTGGTGTGTGGTGTAGTGTACGTCAGGTTGGTGTGTAGTCTAGTGTATGTCAGGTTTGTGTGTGGTGTAGTGTACGTCAGGTTGGTGTGTGGTGTCGTATAATGTACGTCAGGTTCATGTGTATGTGGTGTATACTACACCACACACACCAACCTGACGTACACTACACCAAACACAACGTGACATACACTACACCACACACACCAACCTGACATACACTATACCACACCACACACCAACCTGACACTACGTCAGGTTGGTGTGTGTGGTGTAGGGTACGTCAGGTTGGTGCAGGGGGTGATCAGAGGGCAGGGGGTGATAGGGGTGCAGGGGGTGATCTGGGGGCAGGGGGTGAATAGGGGGGCCGGGGGTGATCACCAGGGGAGGATGAAGCTGTCAGGCACGGGGGGGGGGGGGGGGGGGCAGGAGGATGAGCTGTAGGTGGAGCCAGCAGCAGGTAATCGGGGTGATCAGGGAGGCAGGGGGTGATCAGGGGGCATGGGGTGACCAGTGGGGCCGGGGGTGATTAGGGGTGATCACTGGAGAGGGTGATCACCAGGGGAGGAGGGGCTGACAGGCGCAGGTGATAAAGGGGGACAGGAAGGTGATCAGGGGGACAGGGGGGATCAGGGGGGCAGGGGGGTGATAAGGGGGACATGGGAGACATCTGTCCTCACATCCCCTGGTATATAACATCCCGTCTCTCGCACTCCCCAGTGTATAACATCCGTCCTCTCGCCCCCCAGTCTATAACATCTATCCTCTCGTCCCCCAGTGTATAACATCCGTCCTCTCGCTATGCTATCTGCATTTATAAAAGAATGGCCATTGGTGCTGACCTCACTGATACCAGCACTGTCCTGTAATAAGATAGTCAGTGTAACAAGTTCGTTCATTACATTTCTTCTTCCCGTGAGTGGTAATATTGAGAAACTGAAGGAACCACAGCAACTCAGCCACAAAGAAGAGACCCTGTAAAGTTACAGAGCATGGTCACAGAGTGCTGATGAACAGAGAGCATAAAAGTTACCAACGCTCTGTTGACTCCATTACTGCAGAGTCCAAATCTCCTCTGGCACTAAGGCCTCTTTCACACTTCCGTTTTTTACAATCAGTCACAATCCGTCAAAATGTTGAAAAGACGGATCCTGTGCAGGTTGTAAAAAAACTGATGCATTTGATCCGTTTTTTTGACTGATCCGTCAAGACAGTTGCATGAATTTAAGGCTATGTGCACACGTTGTGTTGTGTATGCGTTTTTACTGCAAAAACGCATACACAACAGAACCCATTGAATTAAATGGGATACTCACCTTCCGGCGGCCCTCGAAGCCTTCCCGCGGCCCTGCAGCCTTCCCGATCCTCGTGATGCTCTCGGCAGCTCCCGTTCCCAGTGATGCCTTGTGAGACAATGAACTGTGATGATGTAGCGGTCTCGCGTGATGCTACATCATCTAGGGTCATTTCGCAAGGCATCACTGGGAAAGGGAGCTGCCGTGAGCATCACGAGGAGCGGGAAGGCTGCGGGGGGAAGCCGGAAGGTGAGAATATCACGATTTTTAATTTTTTTAATTATTTTTAACATTATATTTTTTTACTATTGATGCTGCATAGGCAACATCAATAGTCAAAAGAGAGAGAGAATTTCCCTGACTGGAAATTCTTCCGCGCATGCTCAGTTTCAAAAGACTGTATCCGTCGCTTGATTCCATCTTTGACGGACAGCGACGGATCCTGCGCCCATAGGCTTCCATTATAGCCAATGACGGACGCCACAGGATCCGTCGCTGTCTGACTTTTCTACATACAAAAAAAAGTTCCTCTGTGTAGTGATGAGCGAACATACTCGTTACGCGAGATTTCCCAAGCATGCTCGGGTGACCTCCGAGTATTTTTTAGTGCTCGGAGATTTAGTTTTCATCGCCGCAGCTGAATGATTTACATCTGTTAGCCAGCATAAGTACATGTGGGGGTTGCTAGGGAATCCCCACATGTAATCAAGCTGGCTAAGAGATGTAAATCATTCAGCTGAGGTGAGGAAAACTAAATCTCCGAGCCAGCGCCGTATTTAGAGTTTCTGCTGCCCTAGGCACTTTTCGTGCTGCCTCCCCCTTGGTGAGTATGACACTATCGGCAGTGACTTTGCCATAAATCGCCGATGTGAAAGTAGGCTTTTGCAGCAGATCCGGCAGTTTTTCCGCATCTGCCGCGTAACGGATCACTTACGGCAACACTGCGCTCAGCCTCATTTATTCCCTATGGGACTTGCGGACATGTGCGGCACTTGCGGTTTTGCAGCAATCCGGCAAATGTGGTACTTACAGCAATGGAAAAAAAACGTTGCTAGCAGTGTTTTTTGTCTCACCGCAAGTTCAAAACCGCAAGTGTGTAAGGGGGTTACCTTCTCTGCTCCGTGCCTGGAACCACTTAGCTGTGCAGCAGGTTTCCCTGGGGGCAGACTTAGAGATCGGGACAGGAAGGAAGCTGGGCTAAGAGAGGAAAAAGGCACGTGTTCCAGGGCTAAAGCAGCATGTGCAGCGGAGAGAGCAGCAGATACAGTGGACAGAACAGCACGCAGCTGCTCTCCAGGGAAGAAAGAGAGATCTCCCGGTCGGAGGACTGAGACAGGGAGATTGTCCAGAAAGACTGCATCTTGTGAGTACGTGAAAGCGGACTTTGCTGTGAGAGACTGTGAGACTGGAGAGGTGCGCCCTGACGCCCATGCAGAGACAGCGACCTGTGCAGAGACAGTGACCCATGCAGAGACAGTGACCCGTGCATAGACAGTGGCCCCTAGTACCCACGGTATTAGTGCAGAGCCCCTGATTCCTGTTGGAAGACCCAATAATAGACTGAGCATCGTTCTCCCGGGATAGGCTGCACTGTTGAAGCAAAAGACTCAGAGCACAGGGGACTCCATTTGCCTAGCATCCCCTCTGATCACCACAGTAACCCCATAGACCCCAGATTGCGGGTTCCTAGAGACTACACAGCCCACTGATAACAGAGGGACGACAAGTGCCACTGTTTCTCGGCGCCTATGTTGGAGAAGACGACCCTACAAGAAAGTCCTCATCAGAATGATAAGTGTTTTCCCAAGAGATTCCGTTTACTACTGTTATACTGTTAACTCTCTGGGAACTTATACTGCTTCCCATATATTTTGCACTGTTATTTTATCAGTTTATATTCTACTGTTTTCTCCCTGCGAGGAGAATATTGCCCCTGTTAATAAACCCCCCTCAACAATTGGTCTGTCTGTTCCGTGGTGACATACTCTACCCTGCACTGTATTACAAGTGCTGCACTTGTCCGCAAGTAGCCATCACTACCTGTCCCTACACCTTCCAAGCTCATCCCTCTCTGACCTAAATCTACACTATAAAGCTTTAGAAAAACAATTTATGAGCTGACATATTCCTATGATAATGAGGGCTCCAGGCTATGGCGTAGACTGGGATGGGCAGTCTCCCGGGTCTCCATTCTCTCTCTCTGTGCACACCCTCAGTCCCTGCCTCACTGCCTGTGCTGCACTGTGCACAGACATCCCTCCAAAGGACCCGGTAATCACCGCTTGCAGTAGCATACCGGCAGAGGTGTATTTAGGTTTTCTGGCACCCGGGGCAAGAATTCATTTTGGCGCCCTTCAGGACATATGTGATTTGCGCTTAGTCATGTACCGACGTGCTCCTCTCAATAGTGCCCTCAATGTTCAGTGAAAAACTGAGAGAAGCAGAAGAGAAGCTTGTTGTCACAGGACCACAAGTATGAAAGTCGAATGTGAGTGAAGTGTCCATGTGACGACTACTGGAACCTACAGAGCTGAATCCTGATATCGTAGGCTTCTGAATTATCACAACGAATGCACTGCACACTTTTAGGATTCTCCCTTGCCGGTGGACAGTCATGTCAGCGGACAGTCATGTCAGCACAAGCATGTGATTTGTATACTTCTGACCACATTCCAACTAGACATGCCCGGCCTCACTCAGTTCATTTTCATTGACTGAGGCCACACATGTCTAGTCAGCATGTCACCACATGAATGTAAATCACCAGCACGAGAAAATCCTGACAGCGTGCAGTGCGCACTGTGAGAACTTAGAAGTCTGCAGTCCCATAGTATGACTGCAGACTCATTACAATCCTAGGCATCCCCTTTAATGCTCCTAACATAAATAAAAACATGATAATTAGTCAATATCACAAATAACATTTACATCCAGGTACCTTATAGATGATGTCATCTCTGGAGTCGTTCTCCTTCTTTTCTTCATCTTGTCCAGACCCCATGATGAGTTTTCTCATCCACAGCTCGTCTCTGCAGACTTCCATCTTCTCCGCTCTTTTGCAGAAAATCTCCACAAGATGCCCTTAAAAATACAAGTGTCATTATAATACTCCTGAATAAAAAATGCCCCTCACTATATTGTCTGCACAAAATATGACCCCCACACTGTCCCTCTTATGGTACATGCTCTTCACACTGACCTCTCCTTTCCATATTGGCCCCCTCTTCACACTGTCTTCTCACACTGTGTCCCCCCTATAGGGCCCAGTATTTATACTGTACTCTCTCATCACACTCCCCCTCCTTGGTATACTGTCCCCTCCTGGCTCTGCCCTTACACTGTCCCCCCATGCTACGAACCCACTACTCAGTTTCTATTCTGTGCCCACTCACTTTTGTCCCCCCATACTGCCTCCTCACACTATTCCCCTCCCTCCTCATAATGTCTCCTCTCACATCCCTCCTGTTCACCATACTGTCTCCTCATTTATTTACCCCCTCACTTTTTATACTACCTGCTCACCTGACTCCCCATTCTGTGTCTCCACACATCCCATCACCCTCACTCCCCGTACTCTGTCCACATACATTTTTCACATTGCTACTCATACTGTGTCCACATACATTCCCCCACCGCTACCCATACTGTCTGCACCCATCCCCCCATATTGTTTCCTCATACATGCCCCCCATTCCCCAGTACTGTTTCCACATACATGCCCCCCATCCCCCCAGTACTGTTTCCTGATACATGCCCCTCATTCCCCCGTACTGTTTCCCCATTTCCCCCTTTGCTCTTCATTTTGTGTCCTCAAATCTCCTCACACACATTAAATCCTCCCATCCCCACTACAAATCTCCCCACACGCAATAAATAAACCTATCTCCACTCCAAATCTCACCCCACACATTAAAAAAAACC